>NC_138758.1:22420722-23620722 GCF_965113315.1 Podarcis vaucheri
TGTGTGTGTGTGTGTAGGTTGTTTAAATGTGGGTAATGTTTTTCACTGGTGCATTAAAGAAGGGCAGAAAACACATATAATGTGGCCTACAGAATACCAGAGAATGTGAACATGGCTAAATGTAATAGGTTTATGGGGTTCACCACCTGCAGTGGATTACATATTTATATTGCAAAATTTTCTAAATGTAATTGTTAAACATTTTTGCTAAAATCTTTGTCAGCACCACCAGCATTTTGTGCACTGATGTTTGCATTTATCAGGAACTGTTCTTTGTCAACAGCTAGTTAAAGACATTTTACTCTCAGATTCTGTGTTAAGAGCCACCTAATTGAATTCAAGGAAGTGCATAACACAATCTGAAGTCAAAGAGGTTAGCACAGAATGGTCCTTTTAAAAACTCATTCTTGTGCCTGACTGTCCAAGTAATTGCCACCATCCCTGAGGGAAAATAATTACTAGTATAAATAAATATTTTCTTCAAAGTCCCAGTTCTCATTTTAAGTTTGCTAAGAGCTAATTCTGGTGCTTTATCCACACGATAGCTCTTGGAAATTATCCTGTAAGTATGTGGGAAAAAAATCTGAGTGAAATGGGTAAATTATCCACGAAGCACTGCTACATAAACACGATCCAGAAATGTTGGATCTGGTCATCCCTAGATAAGTGATATGTAGTTCTGCCAAAAGCCTTCAAGTGAGTGGTCCTTCCTAATTTCCTTCATCTCTGATAAACAGCTTTCAAAGCTGCACCCATTTCATTTTACCCTTCATATTGTTGTCTAGGTCCTTTCTTGCTCTTAGGATCAAAGGAAGACACCTTACACTGAATCAGATTATTGGCCCATCTAGCTCAGTATTGCCTACATTGACTGCCAGCTGCTGTTCATGGCTCCATGGAAATGCTGGGGATTGAAATTGGGACCTTCTGAATGCAAAGAAGACCTCCTATCATTGAGCTATGGTCCTTTCTGGGTAGGCCACAATCTCAATACTGCTGACACAGTAAGTATTCTTTTGCTTGTCTACTTCTGGTTTGACTTTTTGGGAAATGTAGTCACTTGCAGCTTCCGTGACCAGGGTGCTTCTCCCTTATCTTCTTCACCTCTTTTCCCTGGCATGGACCCTGCCCTTGCATGGCCACAGTGTACTGGACACACACTCTGGCTCTATACTATAAGAATCAAATAAGTTATGACAGTGCCAGTTTTCAGTTGGAGTTTTAATTCTGTTCAATATTCTCCATGAGATATCTTCTGGGTGTGAAACAATAGCCTAGGGTTGTGCTTGGGATCTGGATGAATCCTGAATCTTGAGCCAAATTGGGGTGCACCTCAGAGGGATTTTGAGTTTGTCAGAGATAGAACAGGATTTGGAACTACTCAGCATGAGCCGAAATGAGGACTTCTGAGGTGCCTTGTGGTGATTTCGCAATCCAAATCTATATGCTGTAGACAAGTGTCTGTTTAAAAAATTACATTGAGGGAGCAATCCTATAGCAAAATCCACTGGGATGAAAGGGTTAGGATCCAGCATATCGCCAGCTGAATTGGGAGGTCCCTGGCACAGCTGAACTAGGCTGGCTTAACTCCCTCATCCTTGGCTCAGCCAGAGATACACCAGTGTATCTCCTCCATCCTGACTCAGTTGTGAGTCAGTTGGCTGAGCTGAGTGCAATGGATCATAAACTGGTTTAAGTTCTGAAAAATGAGTGCTATAGGGGCATGGTGGGGGAGGAACCAAAGAAGGGAGACCTAGGCTGGATCCTACACTGGTTCAGCTCAGTCATGTGACCTGAAAACTAGGTATAAGTTAAGGCAGCAAAAAGGGTGGTGCACCTCAAACAATATTTCAAAGGCTTCTTTTTCCTCTGCCAGTCTGAAGCCTGCTCAATCAGCAGTAGGGCTACTGCTGAATAAAGTTTGGATCTGGTGTAACTTTACACTGTCTTAACTTACACTGGCTTGCTTTATGCCAGCTTCTTGTATACAGGGTTAATCTCTAAATGTCTCTAAGATTACCATATAAGGTAAGGGAGGGATGATGAAGGAAAGGAAACCATGGGGAGGATGGTGGAAGGAAAGCTCCATGTGACAGACAAGCCTGTAATCAGAGGGTATGATTTTATCCAGAAAGTGCAAGTTTTTCTAGTTCCCCACATCAACTCAACTTTAAAGGAACCATGTTAGTAACCTTTGCCATTTCATTCCATGAAGTAATTCCTCAGATGGGCATGGGCATGAAAACGTTTCAAGTCAAATTGCTCCCATCCCTAATCTGTCAATTGTACAATAAGTCACTTCAGGACAAAATATACCAGAATTATTTAACATTCTTGGAAGAGGGTGGGGAAAGGTATTTGAAACTTTATTCTTTCTTTGTTTTGGCTTGGGAACTCTCAGCTGCTTATATCCAATGACTTGAATCTGATTTCAGCAGAATGTCCTTTTCGGAAGGTTGCATGGTGTCAATAGCTTTGCTTTTTCCTTTGTAATGGTAATCTCTTCTAAAATATTAATCCCTGATCATGATTCCTTCTGTGTCATCCCAGAGACAAGACCCAGGAAAACTGCTCTGGCACATAAAAACTAAAGACATTTGAGTAGTTCCAAGTATACCTCTTTAATGTGCAACATGAGACCATTTTGGGTAGAGAAACTTACAAACATCCATTCTGGTCTTGTGCACACTCCTCCTTACATACTCTGCTGTCAAGAAATGGATGAGTCCATATTTTTAAGAGAGGCCCAGAAGGTTTTTGCATATTGAGAAAATTCAATGCAGTGCAGTATGGGATAGCTTCAAGTTTATTCCCTTGGAGGTGTTGCTTCTCCCACAATTGTTATTACAATTTGTTAGTCGCTTTATCTTGCCCAGATGTACTCAAAGTGGCTTTCAAGCAAATGACCAGACAAAATCCCCCTCCCTGATGCATTAAAACCAAGGAGAAAAATAAATACATTAAAATCATCCCACCCACTTCTTAGGTCATAGAGGAAAGCTTTTGCCTGGCGCCTATAGGTGATGGAATGTTGCTTTATGATTAATGCATCTGACAGAAATAGCAGAGCGATCCAATTGGCTATGGTGGGGTTGTACTGGAGTTGTGATGCACCCATTCCCCTTTTCCTGGATGAAACACTATGGGACATTTCTGTTTATGCATAGGCTGAAACCCAGTGGTGCGATTAGGTAATTTTAGCTCTGAACTTAATGGTCTTCTGCTCTCCCCCTATTCAGGTTTTTAATAGGTATTACTTGCTTCAAAATGTGGTAAGAAAGGCTTGCTACATTTAGGGGCCCTCATTTTGCTGAGTGGGAGGGGGCTGGCACAGCTGCCCCAAAGTTCTGCTCTGATGTCACACACCACTGCTGAAACCAGAAAAGCTGTTAACTCATAACCACACAGACACACTTTTATTTCTAAGGTCTCTCCTCAAAATACTTCTCTGAAAGGCAGAACAGGGACAGTGATTTCCTAGGGAAGAAAAAGCTGTCACTCTCTCTGGTAAATGGAAACCATTTACTAGGGCTGTCATTTTGGTTGAGATTTTCTTATGTACATTTTTTTAAAAAAGTAATTTCCGAAGGATTTATTTTGTCTTGTAACTAGTCACACACATTAACTGGCACTAAGATAATATCTTTTGACCAGCTTTGCTGGTAAATCACTGGGCTATGTAATTGACTTTTGTGCAAAAATTATGCATTATAATCTCTGGAAGAAATAAAATGGAAACATGTTTAAACACTTCCTTTTCTAAATGCTTTGGAGGGGGCCCCCTCTCCCACTGCTAGGGATAGAAGGATTTGTCAATTTTCTCATTCTCCCATCTTAAATGCAGTTCTCCACATTTCTGGAGCAATTTGATTTATTAAAAAAATATTCTCATGAAAATTCACCAGTATTTTACTACACATTTTTCCTAATAAACACATTTTTGTATGTAGGTTTGACTAATGTACATTTCTGCAAGCAATCCCCCCTAGTATAACACATTTTTGTAGGTTATATTCACTAATATATTCGTTTTTGTGCATACTTTCCCATTGCATATGTATTTTTTGCAAACATTAATTGGTTGGAGAACATCACAAAAAATGAATAAGTGCAATTTTTTAAGGATAGCTGTGTTTCAGCTCTTATATTGTTTCAGAAATCGCAGATTTGATACATTCATTTTAATATATGAGCTTAATCAACGTAATCAAATTTCTCTCCCAACCCTATCTGGTAGTTCATTGTAGTTCAAATGAGGGGGAAATAGAAGCCTCAATTTCATTTTGTAAGTGGCATTCATTTTTTTTCTTGGTGGAGCTAATCAATTGGACTCATACACATTGACATCACAATTTCAGTGTTCTTAAGAGGAACAGCTATGGACTTTTGAGAAACATAAAGTTACATTTCCTGGGGTTGTTTTTGTTTTGTTTTTTTTAAAAAGTTTTGGCATCAATATTGCTGTTCTGAAGCAGAGATGGAAAGCAGAATATTTTCACTCCAAGAACAATGAGTAGCTCATAGAACTTCTCATCAATTTTCCCCTAAGATATCTTCATAAAAAGTAGGAGAAATGCAAACATCCTATAAGAGGAACAATATTTCCTTTAAATGGAACCCAAAGCACTTCATTTCATTTTATACTTCCTGTAGCCTGAGCCAACCCAAGTGCTTTTGTCAGGTAGCAAAGTGGTTTATGTTGATTTAAACCCCACCTTGCCCTCTCCTTGGCCACCAAAAGTCACAAAAATATTTTCTGTTACTTCCTGAGGACACCCAGCCTTATGGGTCTTTGGTGTGCCATTGTAGAACTGAGCTACTGTATGGACAGTAAGCTTATGAGGGTGTTCCTGGTTATCTTAAATATTGTGATGGAACATAGTCATAGGAAGGGGGAGGTACTTTGAACAGCAGATAAGGGAAGCAGGGGGAACACCCTCCATACTGGCACAACAGAGATAAAGGCTCTGTCCCAGTCTGTTCCCTCCTGTGCTAGTATTCTACATGTGAGGAGAGTTTTGTAGAGGAACATGACACATACAACCAGTTACTATCTGAAGTGCCACAGTCCACTCTGCTCAGACCCCTCAGGGGACATTGTAAAGAGGGAAGAAAGCCTGGCTCCACTTCTGTGGTGACTCACAAGCATGAAATCGCAAAATGCAATTAAATACATTGCTTCTATTGCTATCCTAATGAGCACTCTGCTAGACCTTCAACTAGTTGTCTATTATCAGGTGAGAAGCAAGAATGACATGCAGACCAAAATTTAGAATACTTTCCCTCAACCTGCTGCCTTTTAACTCCCATCAGCCTTGGTTGTTTTAGAGGGGGCTGTGTCTTTTGGATAGGTATCTATAAGTGACTCTGATAAGGTTTGCAAAAAAAGAAGAAGCATAGCCTGGGCTTGAACTTTTAAATAGCTACTTGATACAGAAACGTAACATTATTTTATAGTTGGAAGGGGCTGATGGCTTGGCAAATGCATTTTGAGATATTGCCAATGAAAAGAACAAGATTAATATGAGTGTTTGCATTTATCCAGGATTAGTCAGCTGGTTGTTGTTTTTTAAACACCCTCATTGGAAATCAATTCATCATTCAGAAGTACCTACTGACTCTCAAATGTTACAGTACCAGTGGAGAATGAGAGTTGGTATATATTGTTACTTTATCCAGATGGTGCTGTATCCCATGAAGTTTGGGAATAGCGTTAATTAATTCATATACCACTTGATGAAGCCTCAAAGTTTTTATAAATGCACTTGCTGTATGAGAAGACCTTGCAACAGGCCTACCCTGAAACCACGAAGCAGCTTTATTGAGGAAGGCATCAACAGCCATGTTTATTTGTGAACAACAAAACAACAATTCAGCCTAGCAGTAAGTGAGGCTAACGTTCAAGCTGGTTCCCATTTATGCAGGGAATCACCCTCAGGGAGGGGTTTGCAATAGATGCTGCCCCAACAACTGGTGTTTTATTTTTAAGTCTTAAAAAAGTGTTATATGTATTTTCATAAACTGAAAAATAAAGTTAACAAACGACCACTTTTCAGTTTCTGAAAATACATATAACAAATAATCACCACATACCCACACCTCCAAGAAATATTCCATGCATGTAAAATGTAACTAATACAGTCAAACATTCACAAGTTTGAATAATAATTTAGAACTGATTGCAGCAGTTTGGGAGCTTCCACTCTCCAGCTTTGGGGCTTCCATATACATTTGCATCTCTGCATAGAAACTATCATGTTTGAATATTAAGCAAATCAGCGTCCTCATTTGTCCTCTCTTTTTGGTGATACCTAAGTAGCCATTCAGGGACGCGGGTGGCGCTGTGGGTAAAAGCCTCAGCGCCTAGGGCTTGCCGATCGAAAGGTCGGCGGTTCGAATCCCCGCGGCGGGGTGCGCTCCCGCTGCTCGGTCCCAGCGCCTGCCAACCTAGCAGTTCGAAAGCACCTCCGGGTGCAAGTAGATAAATAGGTACCGCTTACCAGCGGGAAAGGGACGCGGGTGGCGCTGTGGGCTAAAGCCTCAACGCCTAGGGCTTGCCGATCGAAAGGTCGGCGGTTCGAATCCCCGCGGCGGGGTGCGCTCCCGCTGCTCGGTCCCAGCGCCTGCCAACCTAGCAGTTCGAAAGCACCCCCGGGGGCAAGTAGATAAATAAGGTACCGCTTACCAGCGGGAAGGTAAACGGCGTTCCGTGTGCGGCTCTGGCTTGCCAGAGCAGCGATGTCACGCTGGCCACGTGACCCGGAAGTGTCCCCGGACAGCGCTGGCCCCCGGCCAATAGATGTGAGATGGGCGCACAAACCCCACAGTCTGTCAAGACTGGCCCGTTCGGGCAGGGGTACCTTTACCTTTACCTTACCAGCGGGAAGGTAAACGGCGTTCCGTGTGCTGCGCTGGCTCGCCAGATGCAGCTTTGTCACGCTGGCCACGTGACCCGGAAGTGTCTCCGGACAGCGCTGGCCCCCGGCCTCTTGAGTGAGATGGGCGCACAAACCCCAGAGTCTGTCAAGACTGGCCCGTTCGGGCAGGGGTACCTTTACCTTTTTAAGTAGCCATTCTACTCTGCTCTCAGCAACAACTGCTACATCTTGACATCATGATGCTGAATGTTTCCTTACCTTGCCAGCAGCCAGTTGTCAAGACTTGAGAAAGTTATCATAAGTTATCACCTCAAGCTCAAAGGCCAAATGTGCCCTCCAGCCTTCTCTCTCCCTCAGATAGCGGCAGATTTTTGGCTCCCAAATGTTAGTGGCGCCCTGTGTGATTCTAAAATTTGGCACTTCCTGCCTCTTGCACTCCATTCTACATCACTGTTGCAGCTCCCACTGTGGTGCCAGTGCCTAGTGCGGCTGAACTGGTCATGCTACCCTAAAACCGCCTCTGCCTCAGGTTATCCCCAGGCCACACCCCATATTATTTTCCCAGGCCACAACCCTCCCCACAGAAGTGGTTTTAGGGTCGCGCAACTGGTTCAGCCACACTGGCTGCCACACTGCAGGGGGCACCACAACATTGGTGTAGAACCAAGAGGTGGGGCACTGTTAGCATTGCACAGGGTGCCATTGAAATTTGAGAGCCTGAAGTTCATCACTGTTGCATGGCTTTGCTTTGACACTCTTTGAGTGTTTTTGCTGGGCTGGAATGTGTCCTTGAATTCGGACTGTGTTTCTTGTTTGCCTGAATGGAGGACAGAAGTGTGTGTGTGTGTGTAAACCAAGTTAGAGTATGAAGGTAACATTCAGATTCATAGCTTTGCTCACTTTTTCCTCCAGCCTCTCAGAAGTTGCCTAAATGGGAATGAGGCCCTTGGACTGAAACTTGCTCCTCTTCCCTACAGTGAGTGATACAAAATGGGGAGGGGTTGATGAGACACACAGTTGCCTTGGAGGGCAAGGCTATCAGCAGCTACTCTCTTGCACTGTCAGAGGCAGTATGTCTTGATGATCAGCTGTCCCTATTTTACCAGGGATGTCCCTGATTTAGAGAAGCCTTCCTGGTTTCTGATTTGATCCTGCTTTTCCTTAGGATGTCCCCATTTTCACTGGAGAAATGTCAGAGGGCATGGTAGGATGCCCCTGTTTCCATTGGAGAAATGTTAGAGGGTACGGAGTTATCCGACTTCCAAGCCATCTGAAGGCAATTCTGTATAGAGAAGTTTTTTCAAATGTTTAATGTTTTATTTTGTTTCTATATATGTTAGAAGCTGCTCAAAGTTCTGGGGCAACCCAGTAAGATGTGTTGGGTATAAATAGTAACATTATCATTATGGAATGGGACGTCCCTATTTTCAGTGGAGAAACATTGGAGGGTATGGACGAGTTGCTGGGAATCACAAGCGGAGAGTGGGCTTCTGTGCTCAGTTCCTTCCTGTGGGCTTCCCATAGGCATCTGGTTGGCCACCATGAGAACAGGATGCTGAACTGCAAGGGGCGTTGGCCTAATCCAGCAGGACTCTTCTTATGTTCTTATGTTCAGAGTCGGATGCATATATAATAAATGGTTCCAGCCTCAGAGGCCACAATGCAACACAGAGCTAAGTGTCTATAAGCCAGCTGATTTCAAAGGGCTTAAGTGTTCTTAACGCTGCATTGGATTGTAGCCAGTGTCCATAGATCTGATCAGACATTATGGCACAGAGTAAAAGAAAAAGTCAATACTCACCAAGCGAGGTGTATGCATGGGGGAAGGGAGCTTTTCAAATTCCTCCTCCATCCCTACACCCCAAGTAAGCTTCCCTTCTCTGTAGAATTTGCATGGCTTTTTTACAAGAAGATCCAGTCCCAAATGCTGACAAAACAGCACATCTAAACACAAATGCACATCTTTGTTTCAAAGTTTGCTGCTGCCAGGTGTGCATGGGAGAAATCAATTAATTTTGAGCATTTCTGATTGTATGTTAAAAAGAGTGCATTGTTCTGTGTGTTCAAAATCAATTGTCAAAACGATTGAGGATTAATAACTCTGGAATCCTAACCTTTTATGTTCCTGCAAGGCCATGTAATAGGATGATTCAAGATCTGATGCCATATTTCATTAGTACCAGAGAGGGAAACAGATTAGGCTTTACCAGAGCTGTGTAAATAACTTGTAATACTGTGGATACTTCTAATACTGCAAATAATGAATAATGCATTTGATGTATTTTGCCTCATGTTCTCCTATTTCAGTAGTGGTTCGCAACACTGTTTTGCTTTGCTTTGTTTTAATTGAATCTGTGCCTCAGTTTTAACATTTCATGATAGGTTACTTTGTGGTGGTGGATCACAAGCCACATCAGGCTGAAAAACTTTAGTGAACAAAATAAGTGACGTGTATCTACAGTTGACCCTCTGAATATGGCATAAATGGCAATCACATATGCTCATTTGCCATTGCCTTTAATTCCTGTTTTGGATCACCCAGCCTTTTGCTTTAATGATGAACATCACAAATTCCTATTGTGGAGAAAAAGGTGAATCTATACAACTAAATATATTTTGCCCAAATGCCGACACATTTTGGAAAACTTTAATAATAATAATAACCATAATAATAATTTTATTATTTATACCCCACCCATCGGGCAAAAGATGTCCCATATAATTGGCTCCAACTCAAGCAAGTATATTCCTACTCTCTAAAGGAGAAGGGCTCTGTTGCTTGACATTTTTAAAATCCTTTTGTTCATATGCAATTTCCAGTCAAAGTGGCCTAGCTTCTAATATATACAAATATCTACTCAGTATAGAATATGGTTCCTCCCATGGACTGAGATTAGTTTGTGAGAGTAACCCAGGTATTCAGACCAGTGGCGTAGCGTGGGTTGTCAGCACCCGGGGCAAGGCAAGTAATTTGCGCCCCCTAACCTGTGGATTTGCGCCCCCTAACCCTAACCCCCAGATGTTGCGCCCGGTGCGGCCGGCCCCCCCTGCACCCCCCACGCTACTCCACTGATTCAGAGAGGAACATGACTGGGAAATGTTGTGGTTCAGAGCCCTGTTAAAAACCATATCTGCAAGAATACAAGAAGTTACTCTAAAAATGCTTTTGAGATGTCATTGGACTCAACTAAAGCTGAAAAAGCCACTCTAGTCTATGCTGGGGAGGCTGTGGTTCCCCTGGAATGCTACTTCATATGTGGTTGAATTGCTGCGTCATTCAGAAGTTTTGGTCTTTAGTTTCTGATATATCCATGATGACAACTCAAATGCCAACCCCAGCTCTGGTACACCACTCCTTGGAAGGGGCAGAAATCCCTCAATTATTGATAAGTTCTTAGAATTCATGCTCCTAGCTGCAGACAGACTCACAGTTGCTTCTCATTGGAAATCTAACCTACCACCCCAGCTCTCAGGAGGAGTGGCTTGGAAAGATTTTAGAACACCTAATAGAGCAAAGGAGAGAGACTTTAGAGGCAAGTCAAAAATAGACTGTTTTCATTTGATGTGGCATGAATTCTTTTCCTTTGCCAACTCAGATGCAAAATCCACTGAACCTCCAATTTCCCAGGTTACTATGTGGAGAGGTTTAGTAGAAGATTACCTTATTTTCTTATTCCTCTCCCTGCACATTCTATTTATGATCACTAGGTAAAACTTACTATGCTTTATTATTATTCCCCTTACTGTGATAAGTCTATGTGTAACTTATGCTTCTTCAAAAAAGAATGTTAGTGAGTTTGATTCCAGATTATTCTGTAACTACCTACTCAAGATAAGGGACGTGGGTGGCGCTGTGGGTTAAACCACAGAGCCTAGGACTTGCCGATCAGAAGGTCAGCGGTTCGAATCCCCGTGACGGGGTGAGCTCCCGTTGCTCGGTCCCTGCTCCTGCCCACCTAGCAGTTTGAAAGCACGTCAAAGTGCAAGTAGATAAATAGGTACCGCTCCAGCAGGAAGGTAAACGGCGTTTCCATGCACTGCTCTGGTTCGCCAGAAGCGGCTTAGTCATGCTGGCCACATGACCCGGAAGCTGTACACAGGCTCCCTCGGCCAATAAAGCGAGATGAGCGTCGCAACCCCAGAGTTGGCCATGACTGGACCTAATAGTCAGGGGTCCCTTTACTTTACCTACTCAAGATGTAAACTCCATTGAGTTCAAAGGGACTTACTCCCAAATGAAGACTGCAGCCTGATTAACCCACAAGCCTAAAATGGGGGGGGGGTGGCACTCATCTCCAAGTATTGACCAGTACCCCCTCCTTTTTAGGCATGTGAATATTTCAGATTGCAATCCAATCACACTTCCTAAGGGAAATGAGCTGTGTGAAACCCACATCCAAATCATGATACTACTTTTCATTCAGATATATATATTTTAAAATATATAAAAAGCAGTGTGTGTGTGTGTGTGTGTGTGTGTGTAATATGGCTTTCTTCTTTGTTCTGCTTATTATTTAGGGCTGTGCTGATGGACGTTCTGAAACCAGCCGTGAAGGTTTTGACGGGGCAGCAGTGAAAATTATGTTTCCTTTTGATCCATTATTTTTGCTTCTGTTTATATATATTTCTTTATGGGAAACCCACAACACATTTTCCAGCGAAATGCACATGTACAGTCTCAGGAGCCCAGAGTACCATTTAACTGTCATTTCCTTTGATTAACCTTCACCTGATCCTAATCCCACTCCCTTAGGCAATTTCCCTTCCCTTTGTCCTGCCATTTAAATACCACTCTCTAGCAGGTGGGCCTATCTGTCATTAGAGGCCTGCCTATGTAATCTATATGTGCATTTTTGGATGCCACAATGCCAGCTTAGCTACTGCGAGGCAAACAGGGAGCTGCTGTGGGCTAGTGTTATAATCGCAAAGGGGTGTTTGCAACACATTGAGAGGCGATTCAAACTGGAGGAAGGAATATGGTATAGTCCTCTCCTAGGCTTGTACTGTCTCAGAACCCACATGGATAGCAGTCTTTATATGAGGGCACATTGCCAACATTTCCCCACATATGGAAGGCTTGTGTGACTGGGGTGGGGGACAGAATCTGGGCCTGAAGGTTTTTCAAACTTTACATTTCCCTGCATACATTTTGCTGTGGAAGAGACCTATTGAAAGATGATAAAGCATGCCTTTTTGCTTGTTTGAATGAACCCTACGGAATTTGCTCTCAGCAGTTACCCTCTGATAAACTTTTGCTTCTAGAAAATAGCCTTTAGTTAGAGCCCAGGGGTGTGCATGATGTTGGATCCAGACAAGCAGCACATTTACTTGGAAGATCAGAAGGTCGGCAGCTCAAATCCCCCCGACGGGGTGAGCTCCCGTTGTTCGGTCCCAGCTCCTGCCAGCCTAGCAGTTTGAAAGCACGTCAAAGTGCAAGTAGATAAATAGGTACCGCTCCGGCAGGAAGGTAAACGGCGTTTCCCTGTGCTGCTCTGGTTCGCCAGAAACGGCTTAGTCATACTGGCCACATGACCTGGAAGCTCCCTAGGCCAATAAATCAAGATGAGCGCTGCAACCCCAGAGTCGGTCACGACTGGACCTAATGGTCAGGGGTCCCTTTACCTTAACCGCCACTATTATCAGTTGGGCTTACTCTCACATAGGTGTGTATCGAATTGCAGTCAAACAGGATTTAAAACTCAGTACAAATAATATGAAATGGGGTAACAGTGTAAGATAAACCTTCAAATAATTACAATTACTTGTATCCAATCTAAGCTACATGCACTTAGGTTCCATTGAATTCAATGACTAAGTTCACCATTGATTTCAATGGATCAGAAACACTAATAATTACTATATATATATATGTATTTATTTTAATTTATAGATTGCACTGCTGCCATTCTTTCATTTGAAACATATTGCTTATGTTGTGCTTTAAATGCTGTTATTCTGCTTGCATTGGTTTTTAGGTAAGAAATCAATTTGATTTTTTAAAAAAATGTTTTAAGTGTTTTAATTATCGTTATAATAGTTTAACGATCTAATTGTATATTGTTTGAACTCTGTGTGAATCACCCAGAGGACTATGTTGATTGAGCAGTCAACAAATGTTCTAAATAATTTTGACTGTCAAGGTTCTTTGCCATATAGAGGGAGTTCATATTCTGATCTCTCCCAATTTGAAGTTAGCTCACATCACCAGTTTCCAAACTCATCCTTGGGAAGGTTCTCTGAAGAATTTAATTATTCAACACTGATATACAGATCAGCTTTCAAGTCACTGATCTATGCAAAATTATTTCAAATCCAGATCCTGAGAAGTGGATCACCATTTCAGGGCCTTTTGTGCTTTTGTGCATCCAGTAGGAAACAGATGGGGAATTTGTTAATTTATAGGTTGACTTGTAGCTTGGGATGGAGGATAATTTCATTCAGTCTGGATTTCAAAGTCAAACCCATCTAATCCATAGTTCCCAGACTTTTATGTGGATAAAATTATCATTCAGATAGTGCACTTCTCCAAAATTTGTGATCCCATTTTTATTCAAATGTGTGTGCATTGTAAGAGAAATGCATACAATTTAGAGATGATGGGTGCACAAAAATATATATTTTATGGGGTAAATATTTTTTAGTGGAAGGTACATGCAAAATGAGTATACAGTGGTACCTTGGTTCTTGAACTTAATCAGTTCTGGGAGTCTGTTCAACTCCCAAAGCCTTTCAAAAACTGAGGCACAGCTTCCGATGGGCAGCAGAAGCTTCCTACACTCAAACGGAAGCCATGTCAGATGTTCAACTTCTGAAAAACATTCGCATTTTACTTTTGGAACATTTACTTTTGGGCTTGCAGCATTCGGGAGCTGATTTGTTTGGGAGCCAAGCCATTCAAGTACCAAGGTACCACTGTATTGGGGGAAATGCAAATGATTTAAATAAAAAAAATTCATTTAAAATCTACAGAAAACCATATGGAGAGAAGTTAAGATCAAGCATATGTGTATGAAACTAAAGTGGGGAAAAAATAAAGTGATTTGTCTACCAGTTGCAGTAACCCAATCTGGGACTTCAGACTTCAACAGGTTATCTGCCAGGCAGTTTAATGTGCATAGGAATTTACAAGTTATACTTACCTATGTAGAAATTATTGCCACATCTGTAGAACAACAGCAACAACCAAAGACTCTACACCCAGCCGGTTTCCAATAGACTCAGTAGATGAATCTGAGGATCCAGTTGTGGTACCAGGGCAATGTGCTGAAAGATAACTATTGTTTTTAGAGTGTTTCTGTTTTGAGCTAAACATTTTAGGTTGATTCAGTAAGCAAATTCATTGGTATGAATGCTTAGATTCTAATGCCTTTACACCTATTCATTCATTACACATACCTTGCTTTTCCTCAGCCTAATGATGGTTCCCAGGAGACCTCCTACCCAGTCATCTTATAGGTCAACCCTGATTTGGTTCAGCAGTAGAACTTCATCTATATTCATATCATTCTCTGGGTTTTCTTTGCTGTATTCTGCTGCTCCAAGCTCTTTCACCGATCATCTTTCATTGACCAGCCATTGCATTTTAACCCACTATTTTCGAATCTCTGAACTGGATACACTGCCTGTTTAAAAGAGAATATCTCACATTTCTGTTTCTTAAAAAAATCAAAATACAGTGGCCTATTTTCAGTAGCTATGTGTTTTCTTCTTTGGCGATCACTCATAGCCGAGTAAGATTGTCTTCCATAAACACGGTTTTAACAATGAGTCTGTAAGTGACTGTGGAGGCCAATTCTGGATCCACATGTCTTTCTACAGTACTCTGTGTATAATATGCTGTCTGGGGCTGATGAGAGTTACAGTCCAACAATATATGGAAGGCACTACATTGACTAGCCATGTGCATAGGTCCTAAATCTAGTAGCAGACAGCATGGTAGGGCTGCACTGCTCAGCTGACCTCCCACTAGTTGCATTCACTGCTGCATACTGAGAAGGAAGAGGCATTGATGTATCCAGCATGGTGCAAACATATTGGTAGGTTAGTTTCTTTTTGTACATTTGCATCACACAAGCCTCACTCCTGCCTCACCTCTCCCTTTATCCATCCTGGTAAATAGCAGTGATCCAGCTGGATCGTAGTCAGGTGTGTGGTGCAGCTCCACCACATCTACAGCTGCTTAAAACTGAGAGACCTGATTTCAAATCCCTGCTTAGGCCAAAAAAAAAAAAAAGTTACTAGAAGAAGAAGAGTTTGGATTTGATATCCCACTTTATCACTACCCGAAGGTGAGCGGGGCTGAGAGACTTCAAAGAAGTGTGACTAGCCCAAGGTCACCCAGCAGTTGCATGTGGAGGAGCAGAGACACGAACCCAGTTCCCCAGATTACGAGTCTACCACTCTTAACCACTAGACCACACTGGCACCACACTAGATGTCCTTGGCCCATTCATTGCCTCTCAGCCTAGTCTACATCTGCCTCTGAGAAAGAAAACAACTATGGGTGCTCTTCCTGAACTATTAGGACAAGACCAGGATAAAAATAAAATAAATTGATTAAGATTATGATAAACACAACTGTTGAAGGAGTCTTATGCCTGCAAAACCTGGTGGATAATCATTTGGGGAGATACCCACAGAGAATATGGGTTGATCGGTGGTATTCTAAATCGAGTAATAAATATTATGGATATAAACTCACCACATATTTTGGTCTGGATCCTAATTTAGTATGCTGGTAAACCACCCACCTCAGCCTGAGGTTATTGATAGGTTGCCTGATTCTCTCCTTCATTACTGGAATTCCTCCCACCTTTTCAGAGAAGTGGGTGATAATTGCAGCAGCCCCTCCAGTGAAAAACACCTGCCAAATCACAAGAAAATAGATCCAAGGGCATTTATTCTAGGCATTTAAAGTCTGATTTTTTAATTTTTTAAAAATCTGTTGTTTGCTTGGAGTTGGTGGAAATTTGGTAGACATTCTGAGGGCTCAACTTCTGCAAAAGTCCAGAAAGATACCTATAGTGGTTTTCTGCACAAGGACTGCTTTTACAATTTTGGGTAAGTAAAAAAGGAATCACTTCATTTTTAAATGTGCTTTTTGGGCAATTGGTCTGAAAACTGTGGCCACAAGAGGGATTCCCTTGGGTAGGAAACCTGCCAAATTGCTCAGATCAGCCCAAGTACTGGACACATTTAAAGCTTATTTTGTGGTGGGAAAACTAAGAGAGATTTACTTTCCATGTAAAATGATCACAAGCTTGATCTGTCAGTCAAGGCAAAGCTGTTCCTTCACTATCTCCCCATTCTGGTGTTTGTTGTCTCTTTGGCCATCATTCTGGGTGCTCTGATAAGGTTAGATTCATTTCTTTGGTTTTCAGTACGTGCGTCCCTGCATTTATTTATTTTTTAAAATCTGAATTGTTGAAGCACTACAAAGTGCTTCCATCTATGGCATCTCACTTCACCTCAGGATGAGGGGATCATGTACGAATGTGTCTGAATGCCATGCATATCCCAAATAAATACTACTTTTTTTTAAAAAAACAAAAAATTCTATTATATATTGTAAGTTGAATGAAGGTGGGAGTGTCAAGGATGAGCAGTGCAGCTCTGGTTGTGAGAACATCAAGAATACCATGTCTTATGCAGCTCAGGGCTAAGATACCTGAAAGATTACCTCATCCTAACAGTATATACCCAACCAATTACCATACTCTGCAGGAAAGCACATCCAGCAAGTATAATCTCATCAGATAACCCATCTCACACATCTTTATCCTGGATTTAGACACTTTAGATGTCTATTTTTGTGATTGCAAGTTGTCTTAAATTGTTTTTGATACTCTGTTTTAATGTTGTAACCCACACTGGGACCTTGGGGTGAAGGATGGGTTAATGATGATGGTGTGAGTTTGGAGGGTGGGGTTAGGCTGCATGCCTGAGCCTCTTCCAATTCTTGGATTCATCAATGATTCAATTGTTTGAATAGCCAGACTAGCTTCCTGGTGAGGTAAGGTAAAGGTAAAGGGACTGCTGACCATTAGGTCCAGTCGTGGCCGACTCTGGGGTTGTGGCGCTCAGCTCGCTTCAGGCTGAGGGAGCCGGTGTACAGCTTCCGGGCCATGTGGCCAGCATGACTAAGCTACTTCTGGTGAACCAGAGCAGCGCACGGAAATGCCATTTACCTTCCCGCTGGAGCGGTACCTATTTATCTACTTGTACTTGGCCGTGCTTTCGAACTGCTAGGTTGGCAGGAGCAGGGACCAAACAACGGGAGCTCACCCCGTCGTGAGGATTTGAACCGCCAACCTTCTGATCAGCAAGCCCTAGGCTCTGTAGTTTAACCCACAGCACCACCCGCATTCCTGGTGAGGTAATGGCCCCCTAAGTACAGGTTGTTAAGGTAACCAAAGGAAGGGGCTCTGTGCCAGAGGACAAATGGGTGGGCCCCCTTCCTTTACCTGGCCGTTGGTGAGAAGGACAAAGGCCAGAGTTGTGTGGGAGAGCTAGAAGCAGGTGGTAGGCTGAAGTCTATGAGGGAGAGCCATGCTTGATTTCTGTTGGAATCCAAGGCTGTGAATATGGGGGAAGCAACATCTTCTTGGCATGTTAATCCTGGGGGGCCCACCATCACAGCCTAAGTTTGTATAGATGTGTAAAAGACCCATATATCCTAAAGACTCCACTGTCCCTCATTCCCAGGAAACCAAAGTCTGGGTAAGTGCCTGGAACCCCGGTATCTCGCACTGCTTGAGATTGGGGTGAGATGCAACAATAATATTGATACTGGACATCTAAAGTGGTGACACCTACCCTTTGGAATTCTCTCCTGCTACATTCTAGGCAGGCACAATATTCACTGTCATTAGAGTCTCTATTGAAGTCTTTCTTCTTTCAACAAGCCTTTTACCTGAAAATTTTTATTTCAATGGGCATCCGCACTGGATTTGAAATTCCTTTTATTTTTGGATTTGTTTTAATTTTTTATATGCAATTGTTTAAACTGCATGCGGTTCTTTTGTGCTTTGAGATGCTTCATAGGAAGTGATTAATAAATGAAATAAATAACAAAAATGAAATACGGTAAATAACAACCTTGTCATATAGGAAAAAGGGGGGAAAGTGCAGAGACTGTGTGAGAGGCAAGCAACTTCCTTCCCCATCACAGGATTTTTGTGCCTTCAAAGCAATTCTATTTAATTTCAAAATTGTAGGGCCAGATGCTGAACCAGCATCTGTACCCACAAAGGTCAATGATATTGATAGTGTCTGCCTTCTCCCAGGAAGTTCATCAATGAGCAAATTCGAGTGATCTTTCTCCATCGGCCTCAGTTCAGCTTGTAACATCTTTCTCTCTCTTTTGAAAAAGGGAGATGTGTTTCTAATGGCGCTATGCACTGATGGATGGAATGGAAAGAAATATATTAGAGATGTATTTGGCATTATTCCTGTATCTGTTGCAGCATCAAGTAAGGGGTTAATGTGAGCCAGAAACTCATTTTTTAATGCCAGTCCTGGGAAATGTGAAATAATAATGAAGATGAGGTGGCAGGTTCAGCACTGACACAAGGGAGTGTTTGCAAAATTTCTTTATTTTATTAAAAGACCAAAGAATGGTCCCATATTGCAAAAAAATACAAGGTAGCATATAAATGTAATACACAATAAAAAATAGAAAATAATGTTAGTGAATTGTACTAAGCGTGTTCTCCTTCATGGAGAGCACGTGTTGCGGTGGGAGCCGCCAGGACACTCCAAAGTTGGGGGGCGGGCTGACTGATCGTTGGCCACTGATGCGATTGGGGCTTCCCTTGTTGTTGGGAAGAAGTTAATGTTGCCAATTTTTGATTGACAGCCAGAAATAGTAAAACTCCTTGCACGAGGCTAGGGCTTCCTCTTTTTGCCCGTGCATCAGATTGCCCGTCCCTCCCTTCCTAGAATAGGGTTGTTTGCTTTGACCTTGCTATGCCTGTCATGGGGTTGTCTGCTTTGGAGCGGGGGCCTGGTAGGAATTTTGTCCATGTGGCTGATTGGCTGGGGCCATTTGGTTTTTGCCTACTGCGTAGCAAATCGTCACAACTTGTAAGGTTCGCGGTGAGGCATTGGTTTATGGTTTGGTTGGTTGAGGGGCATGGATTGGCTGTGCCTGCCCCTCTAATGCTGCTGCTACAAGGGATTCCGTTAAAGGAATTGGGAGCTAACTATTGCTTGTCCACTCTGTCAAGGGGGCTCGGGCCATAGCAATGAGCTCCTGGTTGCATTTGGGGTGAGGGCAGGTTCCCTGCTCCGCGGAACCCCCAAGTGTATTCCCCCATTCTGACTTTCGCATCGTGCGGAATGTCAGTCTGTCCCCCATGGTGGGGGCAGATAGTCGCAACCAATGCCTACGCAACCACTCACAAATTTGTATTTTAATAAAGTTGTGGCCAAAATTATGCCAAAATCTTAAACAAAAACTTCTGTGTGATGTGTGTGTTATTGGGGTGGCCCTGGGGACCTCGACACGCAATGAGCATAATATAAAATATCAAAAAATGACTTAAATCATTGGCTACAAGGACTCTAGCAAGGAAAGAATACAAAGGTTGCAGCAAGATGCACCTCAATGGAGATACACTGGTGTGGAGCCACCACCAAAAAGGTCCTTCTATGAACCTCCACACTACGCACCTCATTTAACATAGGAAACACCAGGGCAACTTTTTATGATGAATGTTCCTACTGACTATGGCATTTGATATGTGATGCCACCTTCACACATGTAAGTTATTGATGTTGCAGTGATCAAATGCTGAACATGCCTGTGTGGTCTGGAGATGAAACCAAAGGTTTTCATACATATTTTTTGTAAACTGCTTTGAGGATTTTTTGATTTTTTATTTTACAATGAGGCATTGTATAAATTTATGAAATAAACAAGTAAACACACACACACATGCCACATTTTCTCCAAGGAACTCAAGGTTGCATAAGTTATTCTCTCCTCTTTCATTCTTTCCCCTTTGAGGTAGGCTACACTGTGAAAGACAAAGGGAGAGAGAGTAATCCTGTGAGTTTTATGGTTGAGCGAAGATTCAAAACCAGGTCTTCCCAGGCCTAGCCTGACATTAATTGTCACACCATGCTGGTTCTCAAGTCACATCAACGCTATGCATTCAAAGTGGGCACCATTGCCATTCGAAGAGAACAAGGGAAGTGTTCATGGTGAGTTCTGGCACCTCCTTTTCTAGAAAACTAGGACTGCACCATTAACAAACTACAGTCCTTGGGATTCTTAGGGGGGGAGCTGTGACTCTCGGTGTGTTATGAAAGTACTTTATGGTATGGATGTGACCTCAGCATGAACCCAGGCCTCTCATAATGCTCAGCAGGTTAATCAACCACAGTATCCTCTCAACATTCATCTCCAGTTCTTAAAGTGCATTGAACTGTTGCATGTGGGTTCAGCAGTTTGGGCTCCCAAAGCTAACTGCTCTGCTAGGCTGTGTGGAAGACTACACGTACAGTAAATATATCCAACAACCACATTGTCTTGACCTTGGGATTTTTAATGTGCACATGCACATACCTAGCCAATATCCAACGGTGCACATGCTGATGTTACTGACCAGAAGAAAACTCTCCTTGAGCTGGTGAGAACCCACACATCAAATGAACCCAAAGTTGGGTGGTGTTGTTGTTGTTTTTTAAAAAAGTTGCACATGTATTGTAAAATTGTAAACCACACCGAGTGCCTTGGCAAAAAAGGCGATAAACAAACAAACAAACCTGCTACCAAGAGAACATCCTCTCTGCACAAATGAAGTCCATGCAATGGACTAAAAAAAATATTATGAATTCCTGAGAATGAATCATACATCCAATTATGATTACATGCACACCTCTTAAACAAAGATAGGGAAATGGCGTCCCTTCAGAAGCTGTAGGACTACAACTCCCAACTAGCATGGCAATGATCAGGAATGTTGGGAATTGGGGTCCAATAACATATGGAGGGCTGCAGCTTCCCCCAATGTTGTGTAAAGGCTTACTGTGGATAAAGGACTGAATTGGACCTCACTTTTTGGATTACATCTATCTAGGAAAATGGCAGTTCTCCTGGGCTTATATATTCCCCACACTAAATTGCAGTGTGGGAAAAGAGGAAGGGGATCCATGAGCAAAACGGAAGAATCTCCATTTGTTTTCTTAAGCTCTTTCTGTGGATAACCAAATGATCAATTCTCACTGTGTGCAGAAGAAAATTGAGTTAAGTTTCGTAATTTGCTGGTGCTGCTAGAGCTGTGGGTTTTGCTTCATTTTTTTAAGTGGATGGGGAATCCTTGATTTGGACCATCCTGTTAAATTCTTATGGTTGTTTTTTGTTTTTTTTTGGTATTTGCATTATGTTAAAACACAGTTTGTCAGACAATGGTGGACTTCTGAAAAGATAACCACTCTTGATATTTTGTGCCTATTAGCTTTCGCTCTTTCCCTATAAATCTGAGTCTGGCAATGGCAAGTTCACCGACTCCAGATTTGAAACTTGATTTCCTTGGCATCACAGCATTAGCATTCAGCTGTGGGATGTAACATAATAGTATTATAAGCAACCTTCCATCCTGTTGTCATGGATGCAACACAACCCAATATTGATAGCAATATAACACCAGAACATTATGAAATCTCATTTTTATCTACCAATTTTAATTTAATTACAGTGGAAATTCTTCTCAAATATCAAATGTGCATTTATTTTTTCTCACCTACCCCCATTTAAAGGCATTCATTCCATTAGCATTATGTAGCAGAATTCTCTTTGTCCAATGTTCCTTTTCTTTGTAGTCGAAATATATGTCAGTGTTAGTTTTGGAGACTATTTGAAATAAGCTTCCATAAAACGTATTTGTTTCTGAGTCAGGGTGGTGTTATTTATTTATTTGCAAATGAATTTTAAAGAACATTTGCATTTCTGCTACAAGGGCTGCATCGCACTACTTGCAAATAGGGATGGATGGATCAATCTGTTTCCAGTTTATGACAATTTTGCATGCGTTTAGCCATAACTCTGTTCCATCCTGTTTCTACATTAATCTGCAATATTTGATTTTAGAAAGAACATCTGTACAGAAATTGGCTTTTAGTCTTTATTTTATTTTATTTTTTTTGGTACGGTATTGCATTTTCCATAACAGAACCATATAAAATTACAAAAGGTATGTTTGTCCAAGAGAAATAAATTGCTACAATTTCTGCTTTGAGGTTGTTGCTTGTTTGTTTTTTACATTCAAGCGGTACATAAATATTATGAAATAGATAATGAAGATTCATAGAGAAGCTGCGTCATCTTTTGAGTCTATTAGGAACAAAAAAAGCGAAATACACATTGAAGTATGGATGTAAAGAATCCTTAAATGCATAGTTTATCTCAAAAATGCATTTAAATACATATTTTATCCCAATGTATGCATTTTAAAATGCATTTTATCCTAAAATGGTTAAACACACACACACATTCTGATACTTCTTTGATCTGAGAACCATACTGCAAAATTTGGAGAAGTGCAAAATCCAATGGATATTACATTCTGTAAGGGATGGATGAATCCATCAGTTTCACTTTCTCTCCACTTCTCTTCTTCCCAATCTGAAGCTTGGTTCGTCCTATTGCAAAAACAAAACAAAACAGCAACAACCCTGGAAAAAAAGGTCTGCATGAAAATCAGTATGCGTTCTCATGCCTTTTCTCCTAATATATGTATTTTTAAAAAACGTTATTTTCACTAATATACACTTTTGGTGCACATTTTTTTTGTTTGAGAACTTCACTGCAAAATTTCAAAGTGTGAATTTCAAAGAGGAGCTGCGTTTCAGTTTGCATCTTGGTTTGGGATGTATGAAGTTGGCATTAAAATGAATTTCTCTCCTACCCCTAAATTTTGATCTATGTATTAGTTCCAGAGATGTGAATTAGGTCAGTTTGTTTAAAACTGCAAACCAAACCAAATTTTCTTCCAACAATATATTGCAAAAGAACTGAGAGAAAATAATTGTTTGAATAATTAAGATGCTTCCTAAACATCTCTTTGAGGCTGTGTAGCATTAATGTGCCCAATGTGTGCATCCAGAAGATCTAACCTCTTTGCTAACACAGTTAGATCTGTTGTCATCCCTTTAGTAATTCTAAGTCTGACAGGATGTGGTTCTCAAAATTAAAAAGGGATCCAGAGCAAGCCTGCTTGAAGTGCTGTTTTAGATAGATAGATAGATGATAGATAGATAGATAGATAGATAGATAGATAGATAGATAGAGTGGTGCCCCGCAAGACAAATTCCTCGCAAGACGGAAAACTCACTAGACGAAAGAGTTTTCTCTCCGTTTTGGAGGTGTTTCGCAGAACAAATTTCCTATGGGCTTGCTTTGCAAGATGACAATGTCTTGCAAGTTCCTGCTGGTTTTTTCCCCTCCCCCCTTTTTCTAAGCCGCTAAAAGCCACTAATAGCGCTAATAGTGCTAATCCGCTAATCCGTCAATGGGCTTGCTTCGCAAGACAAAAAAACCACTAGACGAAGAGAATCACAGAATGGATTCTTTTCGTCTTGCGAGGCACCACTGTAGATATAGATATATGCATGTATACAGTGGGACCACTGCTTACACAAGGGTTCAGTTTCAGGGGTCCATGTGCAAAGTCAATAACCCACGGAACCCGACCTCCACAGGTGGAGGGTTGCATGCTAGGGTCTGGGAAGGTCACAGGAAGGCCATGAGAGCTTTCCAGGGCCCATCTGCGATCTTCCCAGACCCCAATTAGCAAGGCGGTGCCTTCCCAGAGCCTTCACACCTCCTTCCCAGAGGGAGATAAGGAAGGTGCTGCCTGCTCACCTGGCTTTGGGAAGGTGGTACAAGGGCTGTGAGACTCTACCAGAGCCCTCAAACTGCCTTCCCATAGCCAGGTAACTGAGGCGGCAGGCTTTGGGATGCAGGGGTGAGGGCTCCAGCTGTGTCTCAGAGCCCTCACTCTTTCTTCCCAAAATCCCATACCTCACACAGCTTTGGGAAAGTGGCATGAGGACTCTGGGATGCTGTCAAAGCCCCCTCCCCAATCCTTTCCAAAACCCTAGTAAATGAGGAAAACCCACTGGATGTGTCAGTGGGGAAAATAAATAAACAGAAAGCCAATATAATTGCAAGTTGTATGTATTAAAATTTTGAAAATGCATAAATAAAAAAGACTGAGCTATGTCTCTTCCCCTTGAAGAGAATGAAGGGCATACAGGGAACCAGGCAGAGGGCCTTCTCGGTAGTGGCGCCCTCCCTGTGGAACGCCCTACCACCAGATGTCAAAGAGAACAACAACTACCAGACTTTTAGAAGACATCTGAAGGCAGCACCTGAGGTTCCTGAGGGCCTGAGGTCCCCCACTCCTAGGTTCCTGCTCTCTTTGCATCCTGACAGAGTTAAACATAGGAAACATAAGAAGCTGCCCTTTATGGAGTTGGACTACTAGCCCATGTTTTATGCAAGTGGGCTGTTGGTTCTCCTCCTCTCCCTCCAAAAGGACCATGTGCAGCCAAGGTCTTTTGGCTTAGAACAAAATGAGGACTCAAAATGGAATGGGAAAAACTTGCCCTCTCACTCTTGGAACACTAGAACTTGAATGCTATTCAATGTAGATGGTCGGTGGGAGATTCAGTCTAGCGGGTTTTCCGTCTTGCGAGGCATTCGTCTTGCGGGGCACCACTGTATTTTTCCCCACACAGCAATTGGTAAAGTTATGGAATTTACTGCCACATGATGTGTTGATGATGACCACAGGCTTTGATAGCTCTGAAAGGGGGATTAGACAAATGCTTAATGAAATACATTTATGAATGGTTGGTTGCCATGACGGCTATATACAACCCCCATGTTGAAGGCCAGTATGCCATTGAGTACCAATTGCTGGAGAGAAATTACAGGAGAGTGTTGTGACTTTTAAGTTTTGTTTGCTGTATTCTCGGAAGCATCTGACTGGCTTTTACTAGGTTAGAAGGACATTTGGTCTCATCCCACATGTCTCTTGTTATGTTGGGAAAACCCTGTTTCCTTAAAAGGGGGAAAAGCAAAGTCTTTACCATTGACCAGTCTTTTCCAGTGCGGCAAAGTATAGATTTTTTTGAGCTTCAGCTCCCATTCAACATGGCTAATAGTCAGGGTGATGGGAGTTGTGGTCCAACAATGTCTGGTGGACAGCAAGTTGGGGAAGTCTGCTATAGATGTTTTTGAATGTTGTTATGACTACATTTTAAATTGTTTTAGCCACCCTTTCATAATTGCACATTGTTTTCTGGTAACCATATTTAATTGTTTCCCCCCCTTTTCCTCCCCCATTCTACACAGAAAAGCAGCTTTTCCTGCCTAGATTCTGTGCACACCCCTAATTAAAACTACTATGAAGGTGCCTGCATCAGTCAGCAAAACCAGGCAGAGAACATTATGGAGTGAAAATTAAAGAAGGAAAACATCAGAGAGTCTACTGTATATGCCTGCTGTTAGACACTCAAGCATGGAGAACAGGATACACTTCCATGGATGGATAGCTTTCCTTATTAAAAAAACCCAGTAGGACGCACAGTAGGGGAACATACTAAAACAAGGCTTTGTAGTAATTTCCTTGAAAGAAATTTCCCAAGATAGCAAGTTGAAAAGCTTTTAATCTTACAGCTGGCTTAAGGAGGGAGTTTTGCTGTAGGTGGTATAAAGACAGACCATTTGATTACAGCTGATCAGGTAGAGTTGGTCCAACAATCCAGACACTTTTGTTCCCCCAAGGGACTTTGAATTTCCACTAATGAAAAAAAAAAAGGTTGAAAAACTTTTGTCTGAAATTTCCAGTATCTTTAAGGACATGAGAATATTTGGGGGTTGGAGGGAGATGTTCTTATTTCAGTTTTTGTTAATAATAAAAAAACCATGTTAAGCGCCAGATGAAAAATCTCTTTGCAAGATGACAGACAGCTATGGTAGTGTTTGCTTCCTTTCTAGACTTTTAACTCATTCCTTGGATGACCTAGATGTTTCCGCAGGTGAACGTGAAAGACAATGTCATGTCATTTCTGCTGTCATTCCGAACTTCCGATTTCCTCCCGAATAATGGCGCTATAAATAGCACCCTCTTAGCAATGTAAGCTGCCCAATTTAACCATCCCTGTTTTGAAAAGGGGATTGAAAAGACTTCCTGTGAATATTTGCCAATTCAAAGAGAATGACTTGGATAGCGCACCCTGTATTATTACCATAGACTGCCCTATATTATTACTCATATTCCTGCTCATAAACTTTGTTTGAGGACTGGTAGCCAATTCAGTCATTAGCCTTTGCCTAAATTCCAAATATGAAAAGAAAAAAAGGAAACCATGAACCAGAATTATTTGTGTTTTAGGCCACTGGTAGATTGAAACAAGCTGTATGGTGGTGGCGGCGGAACATAATGGGAGGCTAAACAGATGGGTTTGTATCTAATGAAGTTGAAGTCACTTAGCAGTGGACTTGTCAAACTAGTGAAAAGTTTAGTGCTGCTGGAACATTATTGTGCAAAAGAACATAAAATCAAATTGGTGGTAACTTTGTTGTGGAATAGGTTGCACAATTTGTTGTGCTGTGCATTTCTGCTAGCACAACTGTTATGTTGAATTCCTGTTGTGCAACATTAAGACTCACCCCTCCATTAGCTCAAGAGCCCTTGTGCTAGTGGACAAAGAATGTTGGGTACAGCCCATGATGTAGCTGAGCCCCATTCGTGCTCTTCTCTAAGCACAACTAACAGGAGTTCCTGCCTTTGGTATATGAAATAGGATAGACAACTGAGAAAGGGACTGACAGCAGTATAGCAAGCCACAGTGGTGGGATGAAGTTCAGTTTTAGCCTGTGACTAGAACAGCTGTGGGAAAGGATATTGTAGACCCAGGAAAGGTTCAGAAAATGGAATTAAGAAAAATCAAATAATTGGGGTAACTCATCTATGACAAATGGTTGCAACATTTGGGGCTTTTTCATTTGGAAAACAGGAATATTTGCCTAGAGACCTGTTTCTCAA
Source organism: Podarcis vaucheri (assembly GCF_965113315.1). NCBI lineage: Eukaryota > Metazoa > Chordata > Lepidosauria > Squamata > Lacertidae > Podarcis > Podarcis vaucheri. The sequence continues at coordinate 22,447,661 of NC_138758.1, forward strand.
TTCTGCCCCCTGCTGTGGACCCTCAAAAGGCCTTATAAGGCCCACATGGGCTGGAAGTGCCCTAGAGTGATGCTATTCCAGGGGTACTTGTGGGGGGTTGGATAGTTAAAATGTGAGCCACCTGGCACCAATCAGAGGAGCACTGTGGTTAGGTGAGCCAACCGGAGCATCCAATGGCATGAAAGCAGTTCCAATGTCAAGGTGTCCATGAAATTTGGAGCTCTAGCCCTGATCCCTAGTTCCACTCAGAGCTGGAAATAAAGGAGAACAGGCTTTGCTACTCCAGTATCTGATAACTCTGCAGTAAAGTGAACCTGAAGGAAAATTTGAGCAACAGAAACATAATTGTTAAGTTATAGTGCCCTCTCTTCCCATTCTTCTCCCACCTCATTTTCTCTGACTTCCAATAGAAGTTTGCACCTCTGTTTTCTGTCACATGATGCCAGTAGTACAGTGAGGGGCAAGCCACAGAAATAAACACAGGAAATTTGTGTTGAAGTAGGCCACATTTTTTATTGTTTACAGATGTACAGATGGCCAAGACATTGGGAATGTATCTGGTATCAAGCAGCCCACCTGCTTGATGAATAAGGTACAGTTGACTCAGAGCAGGGGAGTCACCCCTGACATGGACTAGGTGCTATGATCCCACTTGGGCCACCATTTGGAGAGGTGCTGTGGTCCATCACCCCCTGTGTGGACCCCCAGAGACACCCCTCCTGGACCCCTTTAGCCTGACCAACCCAATGGCTTATCCACCCAAATTGTGACTGTTAGTATCAGGTAGGTGAAAAACTGCAGACCGGCCAATTCTTCTGCAGGAAAAAAATCCTCCCTGGCCCTGAATACAGCCACTGAATAACCATAGCAAGGTCCTGTTGACCTGCGCGCTCACCTTCAGTCTGACCAATTACAGCCTAGGTGGGTGAGTGGTGAATCTAACAAACGAGGGCAAACTACGCAAGGCTGACCTTTTAAATACTACAGGGGCGGGCTTGGTTCAGCCTCCTCCACTGCAACCTGATTGGCCCATTCAACCAGATCATCCCCATCAGGCCAGCACAGCCAGAGGGGGAGGCACTAGACATCCCCTCCATTGTGTGGGAAGGAGTTAGCCCCTGGGACCAGGCTGTAGCCGTGCCACACCACACCAAACAGCAAATCCCGCTCCCCTGGAGTCCCAGGTGAGAAGATATTTCTGCATTTAGAGCTGAATAACCTATAAGAGCAACACATGAAAAAAAAAAATGCTAATCAGCCCAATTTCTTGCTTAGGCATGAGCTCTGTTGCTATTGTATATAAATATGTTAGAAATCAGTTGGAAAGGGTTTAAAATTACAGTCCCCTTGGCGCAGGACTTCTAGGTCATGTTTTGCCCAACACGATGAGGTACCAGTGGTGGCCTGATTCAGTTCAAGCTACGTTCATGAGACCTGAGAGTGTTTTCAGCACCTTGTAAACCTGACTAACCCAGAGCTGAGAAACACTCTCCGTGTCCTGAATATCTCATGTCGGCCACCAAGGGCTGAGAACAGGAAACAAACACGCTTTATAATGCGTTTCACATTGAAATAATTAAAGAGAATTGTTGCTGGAGGGAAACGTGTCTTTAAAAATTAACCCTGATTTTTTCACTGACACATTTCATTTACTTAGAGCAGTCCTTGGCATTTCCCTCCCCTCCCCTCCCCAATAGAAGAAGCTTAACATTGGCTGAAAAAGGAAATCAGGGAGTGGGGTGCGAAAGAGAAAAGAAAACTTGGGATCAGGAGGAATAGAAAATCCATTCCTACAATTCTTACTCGCTCAAGCAGTTCTTATGAGGACTGTGCTTGTGACTTTGGATAAGAGGCTTAAATCTGAGTTAAGAACCCAAATTCACAAAATAACAACTTTAAGGATTCATATCCCTTTCCTGCTGCATCCCTGGGGCCTCCGATCTTTCAAAGTGTTATGGAAGTGAGTAGAGCTGTATAGTAGATTTGACAAGGGCCTGAATCCAGGGCCAGATAAGACCTTTTCAGAGGGATCTGGGCATTATTCAACTTGGGTTGAGAGAGCCTCAGATCACTATAGGTTGGGCTGAGCAACCCAGAGACATACAGGGCTGTCGGGGGAAGAGCATTAGGCAGGAAGGAGAGGTAGGCATGAGCAAGAAGAATGGGGAAGCTGTGAAAAGTTTCTGGGTGGCTGCATGTTTGTGGGAGAAGGTAAAGGTAAAGGGGGAAGAGCATTAGGTCCAGTCGTGGCCGGATCATGTGGCCAACATGACTAAGCCGCTTCTGGTGAACCAGAGCAGCGCATGGAAACGCCGTTTGGCTCCCCGCCGGAGCAGGACAAAGCAACGGGAGCTCACCCCATCATGGGGATTCAAACTGCTGACCTTCTGATCGGCAAGCCCTAGGCTCTATGGTTTAACCCACAGCGCAACCCGCGTCCCGTGGGAGAAGGTCGGGAAATGCATTTCCTGTTCTCCTTCCCCCAAAGCAGCGCTACATAGGATCAGAATCTCCAACATAACAGCTGGAGGATCTGAATCCATGCATGCTGTTGCTTCGTAAGAGATTTCCCTTGCATGCAGGGGATCCACTCACGAAAGAGTAGTGTCATGCAAGTTTGGATCCTCCTACTAAACAGCAGTTAAGCCAGAGGATCCAGTCTTGCACAGTGCCAGTTGCTACTCTTTTGTAGGCGGCAATATGAAGGATCAGATTCTCTAATGAATCCAATCTTCAGTGGCTCCATACAGGGTCAAATTCTCCCATGTTTTCAAAGGCTATTTGTTTGGGTGTGTATGTGTGTTTAGGCTGTATGAGCCCCTTCTAACTCCTGGATCCAGCAAGGATTCATTGGTTGGAATAGCCATGCCAGGTCCTCGGCAAGCTAATGGCCTTCTAAGTATGGGTTGTTAGGATAACAAAGGAAGTGGCTCTGTGCCAGGGAGAGCCCTGAGTTTTGTGAGTGAGCTAGAAGCAGGCAGCAGGCTGAAGCCTGTGAGGGGGAGACATGCATGATTTCTGCTGGAATCCAAGGCTGTGGCTATGGGAGGAGCAAGACCTTTTGGGGTATAAACAGTGAGCCCCTCCACCCTTGTACCTCACCCCTGCTTTAAAACAATCTACTTTCCACACTGGGATGCGGGTGGCGCTGTGGGTTAAAGCACAGAGCCTAGGACTTGCTGATCAGAAGGTCAGCGGTTCAAATCCCCGCCATGGGGGTGAGCTCCCGTTGCTCGGTCCCTGCTCCTGCCCACCTAGCAGTTTGAAAGCACATCAAAGTGCAAGTAGATAAATAGGTACCACTCCAGCAGGAAGGTAAATGGCGTTTCCATGCGCTGCTCAGGTTCGCCAGAAGTGGCTTAGCCATGTTGGCCACATGACCCGGAAGCTGTATGCCGGCTCCCTCGGCCAATAAAGCAAGATGAGCGCCGCAACCCCAGAGTGGCCACGACTGGACCTGATGGTCAGGGGTCCCTTTACCTTTACCTTACTTTCCACACTCTTCTTATGAATTTAGAACATTCTTCACCATGCCAAAGATCTAGGAAAAGAACTCAGTTGACTTCACAACACAACATTCCTTACCACAACCACCTTTTCGTTACTTACATTATGTTAAAATATCTGAAGTAAACATGGGTGTTTGGTGATGATTATTTTATTTCAGGATTTACACAACATGATCTTTAATTTAGTTAAACTAACAGTAGACAGTCATAGTCTCATGCGGTAATAACTTTCGAAATTCAGTCCTGCTTGTTTGATCAAAATTTGGGAAATCCAACATGGAGAAGTTTGGTCTCTCTCCCCCCACCCCACCTTTTTTATTTGATCATTCTTCTTGAACCAATCAAATATTGCAGTACGTATTTAATGAGAGAGAAAAGTCTTGGGTGAAAAGCTTTTATATATGAATTCTGTCTCCTTTTATCATTTGATGTTGTTTTGGTTGTCTAGAATTCTAAAAGAAAAACATACACATTCCAGGGTGTCTGTCTGTCAATGTTGAGTTTAAATCATTTCTTTTAATCAATAGGCTGTTCTGTTCCAAGGAGTACATAAAAAATATTCACAGGTTGGTTTTTTTTATATAAAGAGATATAGAATATGCCATAAAAGCTGCTTTCTAGTTATAAGTGAGAAATTGACTTATCTTCCCATTTGTATTAGGGGTGTACATTGGTCCCAAGATTGCTTTGTATTTGCATCTGTGCAATCTTTAAAATTTTGATGCTTCTTAGCCACCCTGTGCTCTTTCTCTACTTTGGTCGATAATTTGGTCTCCAATACATTCTGTGAAGCTCCAGGTTTCCCAGTAGCTATAATGGGTAATCTAAACATGGCAATACTCCACCTCTGCTTTTGGTCAATGAAATTTACAGGCACAGAGTAACAGACCCTCCAAGTGTCTTTATTTTCCTGGGACAGTCCTGAATTTACAGAAGCTGCCCCAGTTTCTGATTTAATCCCAGAATGTCCCACTTTTCCTTAGGTCATCCCTATTTTCATCAGAGAAATGTTGGAGGGTATGGAGGAAGCCTGCCAAATTGCAGACAAATCGGTCTTGTGGGGGAAGGACAAACAACTCAGTTTCCTTCATAATCTGCATTAGTTCAAAATAATTGAGGGGTCGGGTCGGGTGGGGTTGGTCTCTTGCTCTTTGTTACCTGAAAATAAGAGGTGGCTGAGTAGTGCGTATTCTTGCTTATACACTGACCGTTCTAGTGCTAGGCCTTCATACCTCTGATAGGTCTTACAATGTGAAGTTGTCTAGAACACCATACTGCCCAACTTTTGGGGACATGAAAGCGGGACATCCATGCAGTCTTTCTGCCCCCACCCCCTTACAACGCATGCTCTTTATCCCATCCCCTGCCTGATCCGTGTGCTCTTTTTACCACCACCCATCCTCCCAATCCATGCATTCTTTCTCTCACCCCCACCTGATCCCCACACTTCCCCCCCACCTACCTGCCCAATCCACACACTCTTTTTATCACCACCTCTCCCCCAATCCACACACTCTTTCTCCCACCCACCCCCAAAATTGCTATCAACTCTGGGAGAAAGCTGGGTGACAACACTTCTTCGGGCCATGCCAGTTTTCTATGCACAAGGCATTTATTTGGATGAAAGTGCATTCTGTCATGTAAGTGCATCTACCACTTTAAGTGGTAGGTCAGTGGTGGAGTGCATATTCTGTCTGCTGAACATCTCGAGTTCAGTCTTCGGTACCTCCAGGTAGCTCTGGGAAGGGCCCCCATCTGAAAACATTGAGAGTCACCGCTAGTCGGTGTAGGCAACACTGAACTAGATGGAAGAACAATCTAACTCAGTATAAGGCAGCTTCATATGTTCACTCTACATCAGGGAAAGGACCACAGCTGAGTGACCATGCACAGTTTGCAAGCAGAAGGTCTCAGGTTCAGTTCCTAGCATTGGTTCTAGATGAGGTAGGAAAAGGTTGATCCAAAACTCCAAACAGCTGCTGCCAGACATGTTAATAATTCTGAGCTAGAAGGACCAATAGTCCGAACTGGTATAATAAAGTTCCTTATGTCTCCTGAAATAGATTTACTACCTCTTCTTCCAACTAGACTTAAAAGAAAAATACAAATTTGGACGAGCTCAATTGTAGCTGTGCCTCAGCCTTTGTTGACCTCAGGAGCCTATTTGAACAATTCAAACCAAAACCAAATGCATCAGAAATAGCCTGATTTTCTGCAGCAATTGTTCCAAAGCTGCTGCTATTGTTGGCTCATGCTATATTTTTAGTTATTTCTTTCTCTCTCTCTCTTTTGCTTTCTGTGCTGTATATTATTTTCTACTCAAATAGCATGATACAACATTTCTTTAACCAGAATGTTAAATGTCAAGGAAAAAGGCAATTAATCTACTATATGCATATATTAGTATGGGGGGAAATCCTTGGATAACATGCAATTTTATTTGTTTAATATATAGGGTTTCTTTTTTTCTCTTTTCTTTTTTTGGCAGAAGGAATTCCTGCAGGGAAATGGTTAATCTATTTTTAACTAAAGCTTACTTTTGTAATCTATCCAGTGCTTAGAGTTCTGTCATTGATCTATGATTTATGTGTTTTAAACCACCTCTTGGCTGCAACATTGGTTTCTATCCAGGATGCTGAGCTGAATACTAATTGCGAGATCAAATTTATGCTGTTGGGCTAAGCAGCTGACGGGAGTTCTCTTTGCAGGGCTCCCATAAAGCATGCCATGGCGCTGGAACCTCAGTGAAATACTTTTTGGGGAGGGGCAGAAATACAGCAAATGTTTGCTGGGGGGGGGGAGAAAAGGGAAGTGTGTCCTTTTCAAAGGGGTATTTTAAAACCCCCAGAAAAAAACAGGGCTTGCTGAGGATGTGCTGGATTTTGGCTCAGTGCATTGCAGAGATGCACTGGCAAGAGAGTGCAACACATTGATATGAGCCAAAGATTCAATTGGTTGCTCTGAATCAATATGGGAAGGTCAGACCTTCTTACCTCTCTGCATCCCTTTGTGTGAACAGAGGAAGCCCCCACCTATCCCTTTAGAGTGCTCAGATTATTGGGGAGAGGAGGGGGCTTAATGATACACACAAACCCCACCCTCTGACTACTCCAAATTGCAGCCAAATCATACCCCTAGTAGCCTTTTAAAACCGTATCTAGGAGGGGAATCACCACAGAAAGTAAGAGGCCCCAGCTTCCCCTCTGCCCCCTATAAACTTTGAGCATGGAGTGTTGCCCAATACTCCTACCCAGGGCCAGCTCTACAATGAGGCAGAGTAAGGCAGCTGCCTCAGGTGGCAGATGGTGAGGTTCGGGGAAGGAACACAGTTCTGAGTGCCATGTGCCGTGCGCTGTACCCTATACACTAGCCTGCTGCCCTCCAGTGCAGTGGAAGACACTGGCCTTTCACCAGTATTGGAGTAAGATTCCATTGCCAGTCCAATCAGCTTCTGTGTGTTCCTTGGGAAAGGGTGCTGTCTTATCCTTTGCCTCAGGCAGCAAAATGTCTTGAGCTGGCCCTGGCCCTACCTCATGCTCATCCTTGCTTTTGATACTGATTCACCTGCCCTTTACCAGCTGACAAGAAGTACCTTCCGAGTCTCTGTAGCACACAGCCTTCCACCCTTTGACTATACCCTATGGATTCCCCCTCCCCTTCCCATCTGCTTCCAATGTGTGATTAATAATAATAATAATAATAATAATAATAATAATAATAATATAATATAATCTGTTGCTCTCCAGATATTGCTGGACTGCAACTCCCACCACCCCTGACTATTGGCCATGCTGTCTGGAAATGATGGGAACTGGAGTTCAGCAACATCTGAAGGATTGCAGATTCCACACCACCAATGAATATAAACAGGTATATTTAGCAACCAGGAATCTTTCTGGCTTGCAGTAATGATCAGACAAGTCATCTACCATAAGCCAATGACACAAGCAAACAAATACACAGGACTGGGAATATTTTCTCCTGTTTTGTATTATGTGACTTTATTTTGACACATGTCGAGCAGGCAATGTGATTTATGAAGACTTCATAGTATACTAGTGAACGCGCTGTAGTGTGTTTTATTAAGTGTAATAAAGTCTTAGTAACATGAACATCATCTGTGCTCTGTCTCTCTTTGCTTTGTCTCTCTGCTCCCCCTCCCTGAACATCAAAGCAAGCAGGGATTACTGTTTTCCCCATCAGCAATGTAATTCTTAACAGCTTTACACAGATCCTCTGTGTGTGTGTGTGTGCTCGTGCATGTGTGCGTGTGTGTGTGCATGCATGCATGCATTTAAAAGAGAGAGACAGCGCACAAGCAGAATAATCCAAGTACAGTGGTACCTCGGGTTACATACGCTTCAGGTTACATATGCTTCAGGTTACAGACTCTGCTACCCTAGAAATATTGCTTCAGGTTAAGAACTTTGCTTCAGGATGAGAACAGAAATTGTGCTCCGGCGGCGCGGCAGCAGCAGGAGGCCCCATTAGCTAAAGTGGTGCTTCAGGTTAAGAACAGTTTCAGGTTAAGTATGGACCTCCAGAACAAATTAAGTACTTAACCCAAGGTACCACTGTATAAATGGCAGCCTCCACTCCCAACCATAGCAAAAGTTCAGCATGTGTGAATGCTCCTTGTTGGCCATTCCCTCCTTTCTCTATGTAACCAATATGGTTACATCCATATTGAAAAGCACAATGTAAAGCATATGACTCCCCTAAAGAATCCTGGGATATGTATTTAATTCAAGGGAGCTGGCAATTGTAGCTCTGTGAGGGGTAAGCTACAGTTCCCAGCTGTCCTGGCTCACCCATGAGGTGGAGTGAAGCAGCAGCAGCAGCAGGTGGCGGAAGCCCTCATTCTGGTGTCCCCTTGGGTGCACCTTGCTGTCTCCAGCAGTGGTGGCTGCAGGGTGAGCTGGGTGGTGTGGCACCAGCAGCAGGGTGGAGCAGCACTTCCCATTTCGCCTCAGGCGGCAAAATTTGAAGCACTGGCCCTGGTTCCTAGAATTTGTTGGGAGCTGGAGGTAGAGCAAAGGTTGAAGGGCCATTCGCTGGGGATGCCGAAGCTGCCTTCTCCACTGCAAATCCTGCATTAAGCAGAGGGCTTGCACTATATGACCTACAAGGTCCCTTCAAGTTTTATGATTCTGTTATTTCTTCTGTCTCTCCCGACCCCTCTTTCAGTTCTCTTTCCCGCTATCGAAACTTAGATTGTAAGCTTCTATGTAGCTGCATAGGGACACAGGTGGCGCTGTGGGTTATACCACAGAGCCTAGGACTTGCCGATCAGAAGGTTGGTGGTTCGAATCCCCGCAACGGGGTGAGCTCCCATTGCTCGGTCCCTGCTCCTGCCAACCTAGCAGTTCAAAAGCTCGTCAAAGTACAAGTAGATAAATAAGTACCACTCCGGTGGGAAGGTAAACGGCGTTTCTGTGTGCTGATTTGGTTCGCCAGAAGCGGCTTAGTCATGGTGGCCACATGACCCGGAAGCTGTATGCTGGCTCCCTCGGCCAATAAAGTGAGATGAGTGATGCAACCCCAGAGTCGGTCACGACTGGACCTAATGGTCAGGGGTCCCTTTACCTTTTATGTAGCTGCATAGTTATAGTTAGATATGGATTGTGCTAAATAGCCGACTCATGGTATCCATGGTAATGAAGCCACAATAACTGAATCGAGCCTCCAGTTTCAGAGGCAGTAGGCCACTGGATAGTGGGCTACTGCCTTCATGTCCTGCTTGCAGGCTTCCCAGAGGCATCTGATTCGTTGCATGGAGAAACAGGATGCTAGACTTGATAGAACTTTGGTCTGGGTGAGGAGGAAGGTTCTGATGTTCTAAGTAAGGACAAAACTAGTTAATAAGTGACCAGTCTGCTGTCACCAATCTGCTTTTCTTCCCTGCACCCCCTGGTAACATCTTGTTGAAGCAGATGAGTGGTGTGATACCATCACGTTCAATGAACCCTTGCCATGTAGTTGGCTGCTGCACATGGCAAAACCCTGACTGTTATAATGCCACAAGTGGGTCCTTCATGGGTCCTTGAAGCATGTGGAGTGCTACCTCTTCAGCACCTCAGTTACTTAGGGGATGGGTAGACTTGTACATTTCTCTCAGTTTCTCATTTTCCCAGTCTTAAGTACAGCTCTTTCTTTTAAGCCTGTGAAAGTTCATCAGTCTTTTACTGCAAATTTATCCTAATATACACACCTGTAAGCAATTTTGCCTAATATATACATTTTTTGCAGAGCAATGTTCCTTAATGGAATGCATTCCTGTATGTCATTTTCACCAGCCCATGCATTTTTATGCACACTTAGCATGTGCCTTTTTGTACATACTACTTTGCTGAAAAGCTGCATTGCAAAATTTGGAGAAATGGGAATTTTACAGGATGTTTGTGTTTCATTTTTCATATTGTTTCAGAAAGTGAGGATTAGGCAGAGTCACCATTATATCCCACCCGTAGTCACTCCATTCCATTCAGTTTCCCACCATGCCCACTATCAGTCAGAATTCTGTGACTTGAGAGCAAACCTCAAGCCCTCTCCTCCAACACTGCTGATATTTTGGCTCCATAAGCGACAGCACTCACATCCTGAACTTCAGAAATAAAGAGAATGATGTCCCAGCTCCAGCTTGGAGATACGGGTGCAGATGGTGGCAACTGGGTGTTGCAGGTGAGGCAAAAGATGAACTATCACTCTGCGATAACAAAGATGCATTGCATGTAGAAGATCCTAGATCCAGTTCTTGGTTTCTCTAACTTCAAAAAGCACCATGTAGTAGTTGCTTATGAAAGAATTCTGTCTATATTCCTGGAGACTTATTGTCCCCAAAATAGTCTGACCTGATATGAGGCAGCTCCTGCCATTCCTGTGTCTTCTTTGCCTCTCACTAACCGATTCTGGGCTGAATCTTCCACACTGATCAGCCTGAGCTTCCCCAGGGATACAGCCACATGAAAGAAACAAATTGGACCCAGGGCATCCTTGGTTACAGCTGCTGCTTCCCAGTAGCAATTTGGGGGACTGTTGTGGCTCGTTTTTCAGCTTGTTGCACTTGCACAAAGGATATTTGCATTTTCCCAGTCAGTCAGTCAGTCCATCCGTCCATCCGTCTGGCTGGCTGTTGCGGAGTAGAACAACATGTAACAATTGTAACAGCACATTCTATGTGGACTACTTCTTCTCTACCATGGAGCAGCTAATTTAGCAAATTTGGCATGCTGAAACGATATCCATATAAACAGTTGTGAAGGGTTCCCAACCCTCCTGCAAGATGGTCTCATCCCATCTGCCTTGCTCATAGGCAGGGTGGGTTCCAGGTGTGAGGGAACCCTAGGCAATGAGCCCTCTGGTGTATCTCCTCCTCCTCCACTGGTGAGTCCTGGTGATCAGTGTTCGAAAGAGCATTAAGCTTTGGGGTCTAGTTGCTATTACACAATGCCCCTGGATGCAGTACATTGTGGGAAATTAAAAAGGCAGCTACACTCAGGCACCTGTGTCTCTGATCAGTGCACCAGAAAAAAGTGCAATGGGGAACCCTAGGTAGATGGTGGGTCTTTCTGAGGAACTGCTCAAGGGTACCAGTCTCTAGTGCTGGCCATGTTTATAGGATTCACTGCCACTGAACTGGTGCAAGCTATTTTTTTGGTCATATTCTTATGTTTTGGGTAAAGGCTGCTGCTGTATGTTCAGAATACAGTTGAGTGCTGAATTGAGACTTGATCTGCTCTTGCACAATGCCAACTGTGAAGGGCTAGCATATTTCGTCTGAAGTCAGCAGGCTATCAAGTCTCGACTGCGGGAGGCTTTGCAGTGCAGAACTCACTTCCCTCTGTTGTAGGCCTTATTTAATCTATCCCCAGTGTATTCTTTGCTTTAAAAGGGGAAGTCTTCTGGTTTCATGCAAGGATCTTTTGCTTATGTGTGTACATCCATGTGTGTGTGTATGTGCGTGTGCATGATTCTTACCCTATTCCCCAACCCCTCCACCAGCCAACTAGTGGGTGCATGTGGGTATGAGTATGTGGGTGAGGCAAAGGGACCCCATCCATCTACTTCATCCATTTAATCACCTATGCGCTTTATTGCTTGCAATGCATACTATAGCTCAGATGATTGGGGGAATTAAACCCACAAGTGGGGAATTAAACCCACAAGGTGGACCCTCTGATTAACTCTCATTATAGTCACATTATAATCCCCAAGGATTCTAATACAATAGCAAGAATACAAGAATCCCAAGTAAGGGAGTTGGGCCCCTGTAATTTGAACACTGGGTTCATTTATGTTCATGTATGTGATTGGTATGCATGTTACTTGTGTGAGCACACACACGGCATGGTTTTTCCCCTCAGAGAAGCCTCTTGCAAAGAAGCACCCTGCAGAATTGACCCGCCCCCTCCTCTAGGAAAGGAGACACACATGTTTAATTAGGATCCTCCCTAATTAAACATTAGCCCCACCCCAAATTAATTTGGGACTAGTTCTGAGGTATGGTGGGTGACCCCCCCTGGTTGGTGCAGGGTGGGTTGGCCTGATGGGGGGAACTCAGCTCAGAGCCATGGGGCAAATCTAGGGGGTTGTGCGCAGCCCTGCTGGAAGACAATCAAACTGGCCCAGAAAAAGGCGGCTATGTGCAGATGTCAGCACACAGTATAACAGTTTGGTTGATGATTTCATGGAGTTCCCAGGTCACAGTCCAATTCATATTTACTATGCTACTGCAAAGTGGCTGAAAATGAGTTTGAGCAATAAGGTTTTAAATATTAACACAGAAGCCAACGCTCCATCAGGTCAGGCATTGTGCAGCAAAGTTCCATCATGTCAGAGTTTGCTTTAAAGAGACATACGGTGTCCTTCTTGCCAAAGTAATGTGACATGGAGACCCTTATCCTAATGATATTCCTCAGCTTCCAAGTAAGTAGGAAGTGGGAATTTTATAGAATGGCTGTGTTCCAGTTAGCATATAGTTTCAGAAATTGGTAGCTTTGCCTTTGAATGCAAACTGGATTTGAATTCTCTCCTGTCCTAGTTGTAGAAAAGCTACTCCAATTCCCTTATCATTTTGGTTGCCCTTAATTTGACCCTATCCAATTCTACAGAGTTCTTTACTGCACCCTATCCTATACTTCACCATTCACCAGTGTATCTTATTTTCATATATGTTTTAAAATAAACAAAAACGGTTTGTTTTTTAAGCACAGTGTGGGGCTTGTATTCGAAGGGTGAAAGTGCTTGATTAGGATCAGGCCGTCTAAAGGGTCATGCAAAAAATGAAACACTAATAAAAAACAAAACAAAAACCCCACCAGTCATCTGACAAATGGTTTACTGCTGTAACTGATATGGCGATTTTGTCTAATCTTATATATCTGACATGAGTTTTCTTGCCTTAGCAAAGAAATAATTTGCTCTTTCAACAGTCCTGTTTATCATGAATTAAGAAAAGAAAGAGGGGGAAGGAAAGGAAACAAGAAAAAAAGATGAAATTTAATATTTATTGCTACACTTTGTTTCCCTTTGGGAAATTTCAGAGAAAATGATCTCCCCTTTATTTTTGTCTATTTACTGAAGGCTGCTACATATGGGACATCTTCCATACTATGAGAAAAAAATAGCTCATGTGATTCCATTATAAGATATGAACCATTTTATTTGGATAACTATTTCTATGGTAGTTGCTTCCTTTGGAGGATTTTGGTCAGCTTTTTATTTTATGACCCTGTTTTAATATATCTTGCTTTTCTCTCCACACTGCGTATGAGCATCTAAAACTTTACAGGGTTGCAGATCCAGACAAATGTAGTTCTACATTTGTTCGTATATTGGTAAAGGGGACTGGAGCACATAATTATATTGTTAAGAGCTGGAAGCATCGCATCATAGAACTGTAGAGTTTGAAGGGACCCCTAGGGTCATCCAGCCCAGCCTCCTGCAATGAGGGAATCTCAGCTAAAGCATCCATGATAGGTGTCCATCCAACCTCTGCTTAAAAATCCCCATTGAAGGAGCAGTGAAGGAGGTCTTCTAACAACTCATAGCACTCTTAACAAATTACAGTTCCCAGCCCATGAGGTAAGGTGAGGCAGCTGCCTTCGGCAGCAGAGACCCAAGAGGTAGCACCTCCAGCAACAATGACAGCGTCCAGCAACATCTTGCTGGATGTTGCTGCCACTTTGCTGGCTGCTTTTGATTCTCTGTATACTTTGATAGAAGCTATGACTGTTGAAGCGGTATGATACTGTGTTAAATGTATAGCACAGATGGGGCCTGTGTTTGTATAGGATAGCAGACCTAACTGGATTAGCCAAAATGCTATGAAGGCTTTATGCTGCACAACAGCTTTCAAAAATATGAAAACCAACAGCTCAAAATTGAGGAGCCAGTCATAGAATCATAGAATCATAGAGTTGGAAGAGACCACAAGGGCCATCGAGTCCAACCCCCTGCCAAGCAGGAAAATTGTGTGTTCCATCCTAAGTGAAACCTGCCTAGTATACAATTGAACCTAATATGGTTAAGTCTGGTTTCCTCCTACACTCTATCTTAAGACTATGTCTTAAGACAATCTTTGAGGCTCAGCATCCAGCCAGTTTCCCCTTCTTCCCCTCCTGTTTCTTAATTTTGAGCCTGATGAAGAATTCTGGGAAACTCAAAAACTTGCTCACTATCTTATGTCATTTGGATGGGGGCATAATAACAGTATTGCTCAAGTGGCTTTTGGAATTTATCTGATGCAAAAAGCTTCATTCATTTCTTGGTTTAAGCTGGTATATATTGCAGTGCCACAACCTGGCCTCTTGAATGGTGAAAGGATAGACAGTGCATGTAGGAAGAACATTAGCAAAGTAATGATTTCTTTTTCTCCTTACTAGGTAACTAGCTCTGAGGAACAGGCAAGGAAGGCCCAAGGAAGTTTGCTGTTCAATAAAGGATGCTGGGTTGCTTGGCAACCAATCGCTAGGCCCAATGGTGCAACCAGCCAGCCAGGCATTCCAAACTGGCTGCTTCCATCGTCTTACATCCTAACAGAGGTGTTTCTCCTTGGCTGATTTTACTGCCTTTTTGTAACCCATGGGGTCATGCATCCAGAAAGTCCTGGGCAGGAATTACAGCTGTATATAACTCCAAACTTTTGCCCCCTTTCCTAGAATGACTATTAAGGTATTTTGTCCACAAACTGGAATGGTCTTTTGTATATTGAAAATGTGATTCTCATTCCCGGTTACACATGAATGCCCTTATACCGCCAAGGTTATAAAACATATAAGGATGCTGAAAGTGTATTTTCAAGTTCAGGTGGAGCTCACTTCAGCGCTTGGAAGTTTGTTGTGATGAGCATCACAAATGAATACCAAATTGGACTAAGTAAAAACAACATGCCCAGTGTAGATGAGAAGACAGGGCAGGTTGTTTGCCCACCAGTGAAAGGTCAGAAGTACTTCTGAAGAGCATTCACGTATTTTTCATATTTTCTTTCTCTTTCTCCAATGAAGTAAATGTATCTGCTGCAAACTGCATTTTTCTGGATGATATTATATGGTTTTATTATTATATCATATGCCGCTCTGGGTACTTTTGGTAGACGAGTGGGATGTTACACATGAGCAACATGTGTTTTTAATTATCTTTTGAATGTTTCTAAATATCTGTTTTTGACCTTCTTTTATTTATGCTTCCAGTGTTGTTTGTAAATTGCTTAGAGGGCTCATGACAATCAACTGAGATATACAATTTGTATTATTATTATTATTATTAATATTAAGATGTGATTGTGGCAGCCTGCAAATGCAACAATCATTCTGCCAGTGGGAACCCCTTTACTAATATAGCAAGTCCACTAAGTGGCTTGGGGTGACAAAAGTGTTGCAGTGTTGACCTATTGTACATTTTTTTCCCTACTTTTAACAAGACCTGCACCTATTTTTCTGCTTGCACAATTAAAATAGCTTGAGCAACAATACCAGCCTATCCCAGTTCTTGTGCCGATGCTACATTGGATCTCACCCATCATCATTATTATTAAGCTGAGAGAGAGCACCATGACGCAGGTGGCTCCATTGCAGGTACTTGCCATCATTTTTTATTTCTGATATGCATTTGATCTTTCCCCAAGAACCTCAAGATGATGTATACAGAGAGTTTCTTCCCCTTTCTTATCCTCAGAAAACTCTGTGAGGTAGGGACTGTGGCTAGCCAAAGGTCACACATTGAGACAAAACTGCAGCTGAGATGTCAAATGAAATTTTGGCTGTCGTACCAAAACACGGCCAGGATTCAAAAAACAAAACACCAAACCAAGTATTTAATGCCAATTTTAAAAATTTAACTTGAAGGGGCATTTAAAAATAAAACCTAAAAATTAATTCGGGGTGATAAAAAGTAGCTTGTAAGTCCAGTAATTTATAAGCATGTTGTCCACTGAAAACAACCCATAACAGCCTCTAAATTCTAAAGCATCTTTAGAAGAAACAGTGGTACAAAATTCAAAGTTCTGTGCAATGGAAGGGCCTTTTCAGTTGCAGCTCGTAAGATGTGTTACTCCCTCCCTTCTGAGGTGTATCTTGTCCATCTCTTTATAGTTTCAGCAAATGTTTAGAGGTGGAGAGACCTGATTCTACAAATGGACTACTGGCTGCTCCTATTAATAATAATTGCTATTTAGTGATTGGTACAAGCTGTTGTTTTTAAGGACTGGGTTACTTTCTGTGCTTTTATTTGATTATCCTGTAAACTGTGGTTTGTGGAAAGGGTGGTATATACACCATCTTAATAAGAAATAAAGACCCTATAAAACCAGACACTCCTTGCAGTATTTTCCCTTCCAATTGGTTCTGGCTCTGATTTGCATCTTTCTGCCATGTCATTTTCCATGCGTCATCAAAAGCAGCAGCATTTACAGAGCACACACACAGAGAGATGGGCTTCCATGGGCAAATTTGTTTAAGCTCAGGAACTGTTGTGGTTTTCCAATGGTATGATGGGCAAGAGACCACCAGACAGGAAACAATGTTTCAGAATGAGAAGCCTGATGACGGGGGGGGGGAGAGCCCCCTTTCTGCCTTTCTCAGTGGTTATGCCAGAGTAGTTTAAATGAGCAAGTGATGAGTTCATTTGTTTTTAGAAACCTGAGGCCAGCTTTGGCAAACAGCTTATTCTAGTTGCTAGACGTTGTTCCTCTCAGCACTGATGATACCAATATGTCAGCAATTGGAGTCATCTCCCCCTCTCTCAGGACAAAAGGTATTTAGGTTTCCTGCTGACTTTTCAGCAACTTCAGAAGCAATTATCTAAAATACTTGGGACTAGCACATGTCAATCCCAGCATGTGGTGTTGCTTAATACAAAGCAGCCCATGCATTTCATTGAAATACGTGGGACTTAGCATGTATTGGATGCAAAACTGGATGCAAGACTGCTTTTTTGCACCCCTCCCCGCCACAAAAAAATAGAGAAATTGGGGAGCTGGAGTGATCTGCCTGAAGTGAAGGTCTCATTGCTCTCCCAGCTTCTCAAAACAATGGGTCACTGGCCCTTATGCAGAAAGATAAAGGGAAGGGAAGGTGTGGGGAGCTCAGTGTTGTGGTGGAGTCAACCCACACCAAAGCTCCCTTCCCTTTGTGTCTCCCCACTCCCTTTGGTAAATACCAGTGACCAGCTGCATTGGAATGTTGGGAGAGTAATTGTGCCTCATCTGCCCCACCTCACTGACTGCTACTGATGACATCTCTAAGTAGGGTTGGGAAAGCCATTCCATCAAGCTGCCTCAGTGGAAGAACTGTGAAGAGCTCTGGCTCACTCAATCAGAGTCTTCAAAACATTCTAAAACCCTTCAGCATAATAACATGGTGCAGGCTTGGTGGGAGGGAATTTCCTAAGTGTGGAGTCACCACAAAGAAGGACCTCATTCTCATGGCCACCCACTTGGCTCATCTTTGAAGGCAGCCCCATATAGAGTTCTTTGCAGTAGTCTAGTCTGGATATGATTAGATCAGGGATCACTGAGGCAAGGTCAACCCCCTCCAGGAAGGCACATGTACCAGCTGAAACTGGTAAAAAAGCACTTCTGGACACTGACTCTGCTGGGCTTCCCCAGGACATGTATCTTAAGATAAGTGAGTTTAAAGGAGTTCATGGAAGGATACTTTCTCAACCCCTCTTCCCACCTGCCACAAACCTCTCCTAAAACATATCCCACCTGTTGAAAACATTGCTTAATAATGATGGAGTATGCTGCAGTAGGGGGAAGTCTGCTGAATTTTGGGTGATCCTCCCCTACCTCAGCATCTCCTCACAGGCCATCCTGCATGGTCCAGGAGGGCCTCCTGTGCATCCTGATGAAGTTTTGTTTGGGGGCATATGTGCAGGTGGCTGATGTGTGAGCAAACAGAAGACTTTCCTTCTGTCAGCTCATTTAAGTTTACATTGCAGGTTCCAACCCAATGTGTCTACAGTAGGGCAAGGAATACAAAGAAAAGGAACTCCAAATCCACGCCAAATCCAGAGGATAGCAGTCCCTTTATTAGAATTAAGAATGCCACAAAATTTCAACAGAGCTCTTGAGATCTTCAGAATTCTTCCTGAGGTTGTAGCTTAAGCAAAACGTGTGTGTAGAGGGACCTGACTTACTGTTAAATCCATGATGTCTGCACTGGTCCTAGTCTTAAAACTGAGTGTTAGAAATGGCTGATTCCTCATATTTGAGAATATAATATGCAGTGGTTGTTGGATCTGTTGCAGATAACTTCTTAAATTTGCTATCTTTCAACCACTTCACTCTTTTAAATTACACCTGTAAAACAACAAAACAAGTGTGTTAAAATGTCTTTAAAAATTAGAAGAATGATTCAGGGGAACGTGTGTAATTTCAAAAGAAGCAACTCAGTGAAGCATTTCCTTGGATATGTTCAAATTTCTTGCAGAATCAGTGGATAACTCCTTAAGAGATGCCTTTGATTTCAAAGAGCAAAGCTATTTTCATGAGGCAGAGATGTGCATTGGTTTAGGTCTACCAGTAACAGTCAGAGGTTGTGATGAGAATTGTTCATAACAGGTAGAAGCTGATGATTAGAATCATTCATATCGGCCTCATCAGTAAGATGACGATTGCCCCACTTATATTCCCTGGGTGAATAGTAAATCAATCACTAGCATCTCACTGTCCGCAAAAACTGTATTTTCCTTCTGTCATTTCATGGATGACATGATGTGCCAATCTTCTGTTCTCTGATGAGGGTTAGGAATGGACAGATTAGTCAATTTCCAGTCTAGCATGCCTTCATTCATAAATCCATTCCTTCCTATTTCTGCATTAATCTGTAAAAAAAAGTGCATGAAAAAAATCATATTTCAAAATGTGTTTTTCATTCCTGACACACGTTTTCAAATGTGTATTCTTTCAAAGTACACTTATGTAAATATACATTACTTTAAAATGCAAATTTTTATATGCATTCTGGTCCAATTTTTGTAGAGCCACAAATCGCATGGCAAAATTCAGGGAAGTGCAAAAAATCCAAATGATACCTGCATTTTGATCTACATATTAGACTAGGAGTTGTAGATCAGGTAAATTTGTACTAAAATTTGAAAAAACAACAACCAAACAGTTCTTCAAACACAGCTTCTTGAAGGAGAAATGAACGTATTATAGCAGCGAGAATGCCAATCTTTTTGTTTTACAGGGTCACCAAACAGGGGTCTTAAATGTAGAGATTGAGATTTTTCAAAGGGCTCCCTCTATTGACAATCACTACAATTTGCACCTCACAGAAGTCAAATCTAAGCATTAAAAAAAAAAAAAGCCCCAAGTGTAATTGGGATAGTATTGGTCCATGTTTGTAGTTTAGCAGTGATATCCATAGACTAGATTTCCACAGATAATCATGTGACATGGACTTCCTGAAGATGTACCATTTCAGAATGCAGGAGTGTGTGCTGGAATCTAGGGCATATTTGAATTCATGTAAGAAATTCTACACTTGTAAGAAGGATTCAGCTAGAAAGGATTATACACTTATAAAAAGGGTTCAGACCAGCCTTTTCTGTGATAATAACGTTTCCCCAGTTACCAGCAATTATCCACTTTGCTGGAGCCTTCTATGTCCTGCTACCTTCTTTCTCGAAACTAGGGGTGTATGTGGTGGGAGGTCCTCTGCTGGAAGGACAGCAGCCTGTAGACAGCAGGACTGTACTGGAAGGCCTGCAGCACAATGGCAGAAACCCTGAAGAGCTACTGCCAGTCAGTGCAGACAATACTGAGATAGATGGACCACATGGCTTCACCCCACCCCTTTGAGCATTCCTTTCGAGAACTCAGCCTCCTTGCACTCTGAGAGTTTTCAGGTTATTTGACAGGATAATCCCAAAAGGTCCCACTGATTTTCAGGGCTAGCACCAGACTGCCAGTTCCTAGATGAAACTGGGCCAGTATTCTCAGGGTAATAGCCAGGTTTGGGCTAAGGTTGTATTGTACCACTTGGAGGACGGGTGAAAGAATGCGGCCCTCTGGGCCTTTCTGCCTGGGCCTTGGAACCCTTCCACAAACTCTCTCTTTAGGCCATCAGCTTTGCTCGCAAGTCTCCTCTGGTGCTTCAGCCTGGCTGAAATGTGTCTTTGAACTGCAACAATGCCTCCTGCACATCAGGATGGAGAATAGGCAGGAGTGCGTGGAAACTAGCGTACTGTACAAATGTAACATTTACATGTTGCTTCAGCCAGTTTTGCCTCTCCCCTCACCCACCACTTGCCCTTGGGATGGTTGTCCAGATGGGAATGTGTCCCTCAGGCTGAAAAAGCTTTCCCCGTTCCCAAGATTGTAGTCCATGTTTTTTCTTTTAACCACTCTTCCATTTTAACAGTCCTAGCGGCTAACCTCACAATCTAAGGTTCTGCAAATGCTAGAAACTTACCCTTTCTTTTTGTAAATGAAAGCTGGGGATATAGCAATTATGCTTCATGCAGGAGGGGGGGGGGACTGTGTCCTTTGCCTCTTGCCCCTATATTAAAGGTAAAGGTAAAGGAACCCCTGACCATTAGGTCCAGTCGTGGCCAACTCTGGGGTTGCGCGCTCATCTCGCTTTATTGGCCAAGAGAGCCGGCATACAGCTTCCGGGTCATGTGGCCAGCATGACTAAGCCGTTTCTGGCAAACCAGCGCAGCACACGGAAATGCCGTTTACCTTCTTGCCGGAGCGGTACCTATTTATCTACTTGCACTTTGACGTGCTTTCGAACTGCTAGGTTGGCAGGAGCTGGGACCGAGCAATGGGAGCTCACCCCGTCGTGGGGATGTGAACCGCCGACCTTCTGATCGGCAAGTCCTAGGCTCTGTGGTTTAACACACAGCCCACCCGTGTCCCTTGCCCCTATATTACTTTACATTTATTTATTTATTCACTGCCTTTCCATACACGCTTAAGGTGTTTTATATCAAACTGGTGAAAAAATGCCAGACAAACAAAACAAAAAAACATAAACATAAACAATTAGCCTACACTCTTTACAGCAGTCAAAATACAAATTCAGAATAAGGCAGATTCATATGCCCATGCATGGAAATATAAAGGGTGGGGATAAAATTAAAGTACTTATGATGCAGCCCAAGGATCAGTTAACAGCTGTTCCCACCCTGCCTTAGAAAACCCCAAACCCTGGTGACCCAGCTGTTCACACCCTGCAGTCTCCAGTATGTGGTGTTCCTTGGACCTCTGCAAATCCCTTCCCAATCCCTGGTATTACCCTGTGCTTCCTGGGAGAAAGTGTGGGAGAAAATTGTAATGAGAATATATATATATATATATATATATATATATATATATATATATATATATATATATATATATATATATATATTTGCTTTCGTAGATTTTCACGGGTACAGGAATGCAGGTTTTGGTGTCTTCGGGTGTCTTCCCGTGTAAGAGTCGGGGTGTCTGTGCGACGTTTCGACGAGGTCTCACTCGTCATCTTCAGGCTGGTGCTTTCGGCTTCTTGTTACTGGAACAGAGCAGAATCTGGTGTTTGAGTTCCTATAAATACTGTTGAGGGGTGTGGTGTATAGCCTCCAACGTTCTGGGCAGAGAGGAAGTTCCTAGATTAGTGTGCCTCTTCTTCTTTTGTTCCTTAATTACTTGAGGGATATCTTGAGTGATTTCATGAGTGATATTCTGAATACCACTGGGTGGGTCATTAAGTGAAGATTAGTTGCTAAAGCTTTTGTGTCTTGACCTCTTGAGCTTGTGAAGAGTTTTTCTGAGAAGATGGCTGTGCTGCATTTAGTTGTGCTCTGGCTTGGCTTCGTGTATAGGGGCGAGCTGTGGTTTTGTGCCTTGTGCCAGCCAGATCTGTGTAGGGATTGCAGGGGGGTGCAGCATCCGGAGGTGCCACTATAGTTTGGCTACTGGATGGAGACTGTAATATGTCTGTGGAGAGGGTCTGGGTTTGGGTCTGGTGTGGTTGATTGGTGACGGCGTTCTGTGTGCCTCTGGTTCTGGTGTCGGTTTTTGTGGGGAGGGCTAATTTCCAGATGTCTGGCAGGCGGGACGTGTCGTCACGCTTGTTCATGTTGTGAGGGTGTTTCTCTATCTCGATGGCTTCCATGATTATTCTCTTGTGGTGATGTTCCATGTTAAAGAGCAATTTGGAATCTGCAAAATTAATTTCGTGTCCTGTTTCTTTCATGTGTTGGAAAAGAGAGGAAGTTTTTTCTTCTTTTTTGACGGCATTCTTGTGTTCTGCGATACGTGCATTTATTCGTCTGTTTGTTTGTCCAATGTACGTGGCTGGGCAGACTTTGCAGGGTATTTCATAGACCCCTTGGTTTTCCAGCTGGATTTTGTCTTTTGGGTTTCTGAGGATATTGGCTATTTTTTGGTTGGTGCAGAAGGCTGTTTTGATATTGTGTTTATGGAGGATTTTGCTGATTTTGTCTGTAGTGCCCTTGATATAAGGAAGGAGGGCCATGCCATTGTTTTCTTCTGTGTCTTGGTTTTTGGGGGGTGTTTCTTTTTGGATTAGCTTCGTAACCCTGTTTTTCTGGTATCCATTGGCGATTAACACATTTGAGAGATTCTGTAACTCAGTTGTCAAGTGGTCTTTGTCAGCCAGGCGTTTGGTTCTGGAGATGAGAGTCTTGGCTACGGAGTTTATTTGTGCAGGGTGGTGGTGTGATTGTGCATGTAAGTAGCGGTTGGTGTGTGTTTTTTTCTGGTAGATAGTGTGTCCTAGGGAGCCATCAGGTTTTTTGTAGATTAGGACGTCAAGAAAGGGGAGTTGGTTGTTGTCTTCTATTTCCATAGTGAATTGTATTTTGGGGTGTAGGCTGTTGAGATGTGTGAGGAAGCTATCTAGTTTTTCTTTCCCGTGTGGCCAAATTACAAAGGTGTCGTCAACATATCTGAGCCAAAGTTTGGGTTTGTGTTCTGACTTGTCTAAAGCATTGGTTTCAAAGTGTTCCATGTACAAATTTGCGATGACCGGTGAGAGGGGTGATCCCATAGGTGCTCCTTCTATCTGTTTGTATCTTTGTCCATTGTGGATGAAGTACGTGTTGGTTAGGCAGTGGTTGGTCAGGTCCAGGATGTATTTGGGGGGGTTGTATTTGTTTTAAATGGCTGTCAAGGCTTCATTAATGGGCACTTGAGTGAAGAGAGATACAACATCGAAGCTCACAAGTAGGTCATCGGGATGTAGGTATTGCTTCTTTATTGTTTCTATGAACTGGAAGGAGTTAGTAACGTGTGAAGCGATGGATTCTGCATAGGGCTGAAGTTGCTTAGCGAGAAATTTAGCGAGATTTTGTAGAGGTGAGCCTATGGAGCTGACTATTGGTCTGAGTGGTGTTCCTTCTTTGTGTATCTTGGGGAGACCGTAGAGTTTGGGGCATCTGGAAGATTTTTCTCTGGGGATGATTCTTAGCTGGATTTCTTCACTGATAGGAGAGGCTTTTATTTTGGATTTGGTGGTTTTTTCCAGATAGGTGGTGGGATCTGTTTTTATAGGTTGGTAGGTAGGGTCTTGGAGTAGATTTGATAGTTTTGCTTGGTAGTCCGATGTGTTCATCACAACAGTGGCGTTGCCTTTGTCTGCTGGGAGAATGATTATGTTGTTGTCTTTCCTCAGGTTGGTGAGTGCTTTCTGTTCTTCTTTGTGTAAATTGCTTCTGGGTGGTTTGCTGGAGCAAAGGATGTTGGTGACTTCAAGTCTGATTTTATTGGCTTTATCTGGGTCGATTTTGGTCAGGCTAGCTTCGACTCCGCATATGATGTTTTCCGTGGGGATGCGTCTGGGGGCGACTGCAAAGTTGAAACCTTTGGAGAGTACTTTGGTTTCAGTTGGGGTGAGGATCCTGTCTGATATGTTATGTACTGTTTGTTTCATGGGTTGTTGTGGAGGGTGGCTGGGTTTCTGGCGATACCTACTAAACCAAACCAACAAAGATCTGCTCACTCTTCACCTCAAACTATGTAACAAAATCCACCCTGCACTCTGGGACAAATGCAAACAACTAGCCGTCTGGAGAGCTGAAACTGAGACCTCACATAAGACAGACAGACACACCAACAAACTCTACAAACTAGAGAAACGCCAGAAACCCAGCCACCCTCCACAACAACCCATGAAACAAACAGTACATAACATATCAGACAGGATCCTCACCCCAACTGAAACCAAAGTACTCTCCAAAGGTTTCAACTTTGCAGTCGCCCCCAGACGCATCCCCACGGAAAACATCATATGCGGAGTCGAAGCTAGCCTGACCAAAATCGACCCAGATAAAGCCAATAAAATCAGACTTGAAGTCACCAACATCCTTTGCTCCAGCAAACCACCCAGAAGCAATTTACACAAAGAAGAACAGAAAGCACTCACCAACCTGAGGAAAGACAACAACATAATCATTCTCCCAGCAGACAAAGGCAACGCCACTGTTGTGATGAACACATCGGACTACCAAGCAAAACTATCAAATCTACTCCAAGACCCTACCTACCAACCTATAAAAACAGATCCCACCACCTATCTGGAAAAAACCACCAAATCCAAAATAAAAGCCTCTCCTATCAGTGAAGAAATCCAGCTAAGAATCATCCCCAGAGAAAAATCTTCCAGATGCCCCAAACTCTACGGTCTCCCCAAGATACACAAAGAAGGAACACCACTCAGACCAATAGTCAGCTCCATAGGCTCACCTCTACAAAATCTCGCTAAATTTCTCGCTAAGCAACTTCAGCCCTATGCAGAATCCATCGCTTCACACGTTACTAACTCCTTCCAGTTCATAGAAACAATAAAGAAGCAATACCTACATCCCGATGACCTACTTGTGAGCTTCGATGTTGTATCTCTCTTCACTCAAGTGCCCATTAATGAAGCCTTGACAGCCATTTAAAACAAATACAACCCCCCCAAATACATCCTGGACCTGACCAACCACTGCCTAACCAACACGTACTTCATCCACAATGGACAAAGATACAAACAGATAGAAGGAGCACCTATGGGATCACCCCTCTCACCGGTCATCGCAAATTTGTACATGGAACACTTTGAAACCAATGCTTTAGACAAGTCAGAACACAAACCCAAACTTTGGCTCAGATATGTTGACGACACCTTTGTAATTTGGCCACACGGGAAAGAAAAACTAGATAGCTTCCTCACACATCTCAACAGCCTACACCCCAAAATACAATTCACTATGGAAATAGAAGACAACAACCAACTCCCCTTTCTTGACGTCCTAATCTACAAAAAACCTGATGGCTCCCTAGGACACACTATCTACCAGAAAAAAACACACACCAACCGCTACTTACATGCACAATCACACCACCACCCTGCACAAATAAACTCCGTAGCCAAGACTCTCATCTCCAGAACCAAACGCCTGGCTGACAAAGACCACTTGACAACTGAGTTACAGAATCTCTCAAATGTGTTAATCGCCAATGGATACCAGAAAAACAGGGTTACGAAGCTAATCCAAAAAGAAACACCCCCCAAAAACCAAGACACAGAAGAAAACAATGGCATGGCCCTCCTTCCTTATATCAAGGGCACTACAGACAAAATCAGCAAAATCCTCCATAAACACAATATCAAAACAGCCTTCTGCACCAACCAAAAAATAGCCAATATCCTCAGAAACCCAAAAGACAAAATCCAGCTGGAAAACCAAGGGGTCTATGAAATACCCTGCAAAGTCTGCCCAGCCACGTACATTGGACAAACAAACAGACGAATAAATGCACGTATCGCAGAACACAAGAATGCCGTCAAAAAAGAAGAAAAAACTTCCTCTCTTTTCCAACACATGAAAGAAACAGGACACGAAATTAATTTTGCAGATTCCAAATTGCTCTTTAACATGGAACATCACCACAAGAAAATAATCATGGAAGCCATCGAGATAGACAAACACCCTCACAACATGAACAAGCGTGACGACACGTCCCGCCTGCCAGACATCTGGAAATTAGCCCTCCCCACAAAAACCGACACCAGAACCAGAGGCACACAGAACGCCGTCACCAATCAACCACACCAGACCCAAACCCAGACCCTCTCCACAGACATATTACAGTCTCCATCCAGTAGCCAAACTATAGTGGCACCTCCGGATGCTGCACCCCCCTGCAATCCCTACACAGATCTGGCTGGCACAAGGCACAAAACCACAGCTCGCCCCTATACACGAAGCCAAGCCAGAGCACAACTAAATGCAGCACAGCCATCTTCTCAGAAAAACTCTTCACAAGCTCAAGAGGTCAAGACACAAAAGCTTTAGCAACTAATCTTCACTTAATGACCCACCCAGTGGTATTCAGAATATCACTCATGAAATCACTCAAGATATCCCTCAAGTAATTAAGGAACAAAAGAAGAAGAGGCACACTAATCTAGGAACTTCCTCTCTGCCCAGAACGTTGGAGGCTATACACCACACCCCTCAACAGTATTTATAGGAACTCAAACACCAGATTCTGCTCTGTTCCAGTAACAAGAAGCCGAAAGCACCAGCCTGAAGATGACGAGTGAGACCTCGTCGAAACGTCGCACAGACACCCCGACTCTTACACGGGAAGACACCCGAAGACACCAAAACCTGCATATATATATATATATATATATATATGCGCGTGCACACACATTTGTGGCAAAGGTCTCTTGCCTCATCCCCTGCATTCACGAGTTCAGTGTTACTGTATAGA
Source organism: Podarcis vaucheri (assembly GCF_965113315.1). Lineage (NCBI taxonomy): Eukaryota > Metazoa > Chordata > Lepidosauria > Squamata > Lacertidae > Podarcis > Podarcis vaucheri. The sequence goes on from NC_138758.1 coordinate 22,474,391, forward strand.
AGCAAGAACAATTCCCCCCCTCCAAAAAATATGAAAAATAAAAATAAAAATGTGATGTTCTTGTTAAAAGGACACAGCAGGGGGAAAGTAACTGCTCTAAACAGACAATGTAAAGGAGGAGAAAATAGCTCCCATGGACGCATTTGGATTGTTGATTCAGGTACCTCGAGGTAATTTGCAAGACCGTAGTTTTACAGAGTAGGAGCAGCTTTCTGGCTTCATTGCACACAGTGGGGAGGGAAACAGCAAGCCAGGCTCTTCATTTGTGCTTTTTTATGTTGCTTCACAACCCAGGAACCATATGGGGTATAAACGGATCACTCCCTCTGAGCAGGCTGTGGAAGGGTTGCAGGGCAGGGGCTTAGCTAGGCAGTGGGAAGCAGTGAGACAGAAGCAGGAATGAAATATGGATTGAAATCTCGCCATCGGGTGCAATATCCCTTGTAGCGGCAAGAGGTTTAATAAAATCCAAAAAAGATATTTAGGCAGCACAGTGTGTATCTGAGCAAGGTTGTAAGGAGCATACTTCCCCCGTATTTCTGTACTGAGCAGTCCTGTACTGAGCAGTATTTGGAGGTGGTCAGAGGTGACGGTGCATGGATTTGGGCTCCCCAAGTTTCAGAGCACAGGGAATATAGTTGCTTTATACTGAATGTAGGTCACTGGTTCAGCTGACTGATATGGACTGTATCCAGACAGCACTTTATTCCATTTCCCTGACATTTCCTTATCTGATAATCTCCACATTTTATGTAATCTTTCACACAATATGAAAGCCACTTCTTGAAAACTGGCAGAATCTGGCGCTCATTTCTGTGTTACTCAGTTCCAGGGGAAAAACAAAGCAAAACACCATTTGTAAACCCAGTAAGCCTAGAAAACTGTGGGAGTTTTGCATTGCAATTTCATGTGGAGTGGTATCCCAGCATATACAGTTCTTTCCTGCCATTTAAAGTGTAGCATGGCATGGCAGTATATCAAAAGAAAAGCAACAGTTCCATAATGCAACATGTAATGCAGTGTAAAAGGAACATGAGAAAATGGGACAGAAGTACTAGCATTATAAGCAGGAAAACTAACGCAGTAATCCTTACATCTGAATACACCCATAATGTGCTCTGGCTGGCAGGGGCCCAGAAAGTGCTTCCCTCCACATCACTCAGTATGTGATCATTTTTACCAGAGAGGCCTAGGACTGAATCTGGTGAACCTTTTGCATGTGAAGCACGTTCTCTGTCATTGCCCTTTGCACTCTGCCCATAGCTCTCCAACTTCACTGGGTCAGATGCCCGTGACCTTAGTTTGGTGCAGCTGATTTATGTTAAGCAAATATCAGGGCCCTGAGCCAGATTAGGACAGCAGCACGGAGGACAAGGAGCAGAAACACTAAGAGATTTGAATATTAAGCAATTGGCAAATGCTTTTAAATAAGTAAACCATTTGCCACCCACAGTCCCTTTTAGAATCCCCTCCAAATTTGATTTTCACAATAGGAAGAATGTTCTCTTTGGAACCAGGGCATTAGGATTCTGATCAGTAGTGCAGCAGAGGCAAAGGGTTAAAGCTCCCTCTGTTTGTAGTTGTCCTGATTCTTCTCAACTTATCTGCTTCACACACACACACACACACACACACACACAATCAGGAATGCAGTGCCTATGACCTATGTTACCTCCTGTTGACCCTCAATGCCATTTTGAGGACAGAGTCTTGGAGACTTACCATATTTTTCACTCTGTAGGACGCACCCTGTTTTAGAGGGGGAGAACAAGGGAAAAAAAATATCTCCCTTTCTGCGCAGAGCCCCTTTGGCGAAGTGGCAGGAGAAACAGAGCCCCTTCCATTTCTCCTCCCGCTTCGCTGAAGGGGCGCTGTGCAGAGAAGGAAAGCTGTGCAGCGCCTCTCCAGCGAAGTAAAACCAGGAGAGCAAGAGGGATCGGTGTGCAGCGGGAGCTCCGGAGGGCAGTGGGAGCTCCCACTGCGCTCCGGAGGCTTCAGGTGGCTTCAGCGAAAGGAACCCGAAGCCTCCGGAGCACAGTGGGAGTGCTCCTACTGCGCTTTGGAGGCTTCGCATTGCTATTGCTGAAGCCATGGAGCCTGCATTCGCTCCATAGGACACACACACATTTCCCCTTAATTTTTGGAGGCAGAAAAGGCAACTATATATTCTGGAGTCCCTTCAGACTGGTTTCTCAGAGCCACCTTCCAAACTTCAAATTCTGTCAGGAACCGACCATAAATCTCCCTCCCCAAAGAAGAGTCCTCCTGAATTAAGCCAATAGTGTAGGGATGGGGAACTCATTTGGGGGCACTCTCCTGGCAGTCACCTGATGATATATGACATTAAGCATGGAGAGATGTTATCTCTCATCTAAGCACTATGTAAAAAGGTCAAGGTAAAGGACCCCTGACAGTTAAGTCCACTTGCGAACGACTCTGGGGTTGCAGTGCTCATCTCGCTTTACTGGCTGACGTTTGGCCCACAGACAGTTTTTCCAGGTCATGTGGCCAGCATGACTAAGCCGCTTCTGGCAAAACAGAGCAGTGCACAGAAATGCCGTTTACCTTACCGCTGGAGCGGTACCTCTTTATCTACTTGCACTTTTTGGTGTGCTTTCAAACTCCTAGGTTGGCAGGAGCTGGGACCGAGCAACGGGAGCTCACCCCGTCAAGGGGATTCGAACCGCCAACCTTCTGATCGGCAAGCCCAAGACTCAGTGGTCCTACACTGTGTCCCTACACCGGGATTGTACAACACGTGGCCCAAAGCTATAAATGTCTAACAACATGCTTAATAAATCCCACTTTTGTGGCCACAGGCAGACTGGAAGGAAAGGGGAGTTCATCAGATATATGGGAGGCTTCGATTCAACTTGACACCACAAGGTGGAAGGAAACAATAGGAAGAGTGGGAAACCTTTGCTCCCCCCAGATGTTCCTGAATTACAACTCCCATCATCTCTTGCCTTTGGCCATGCTTGCTAAGGCTCATGGGAGCTGTAGTTCAGCAACATCTGAAGGGCCAAAGGTTACCCTCTACTGATCCATGGAATAAATATATAAAACATTATTGTTTTGATTTTTCAAGAAACTCTGGCAAATGTACCAGTGTGGCATGTAATTGTGGCTCACCTGAACACCCCGCCACACACAAAAAAGAGTGGGATAAAAAAGAACACAGGTTTTTGCTTTTTTAATGAAATATGCATGTACTAATGCATAGGTATAGTATTGCCTACACTGAGTGCCAGTAGCTCTACATAGTTTCAGGCAGGAATCTTTCCCAGCTCTAATTGGAGGTGCTGGGGATTGAACCTTTCTATGCAAGGTATGCTCAGCTTGCACATCAAACCATCAGTAACTATGATGGGACTATGGGCAGGTCCTCTGAAGCCCATCTAAGCTCTAGGACAGTTCCATAAAGGAGAGAGAAGGCATTTATTGAGGTAGTACTAATCACTGTATTTGCAGAAACAGTGCTAAGCATTATTCACCATCCTATTTAGTTTCAAGCTGTTAAATTAGATTAATTTATTTGTATCACCTTATACGTTACATGGATTTGTTGTTCTCTTTTTGCTTTTATATAATGACATTGTTATTATCTATAATTGTTCCAAATATGTATTGGGGGGTTATTATATTTGTTGTTCATTTTATGTTTCGTAAGTAGGGATGGGGGAGAATTTCAGTTCAGTTCTATCTAATCCACCCTTTCTGAAACAATGCGCAAGCTAAAATTTCAGCATTTTTGCTTCTCTGAATTTTGCAATGCAGGTAGCCAGCCAAGTAATCTTTACAAAAATGTTTATATACAATGCATATATTAATAAAAATGACATACTAGGAGAAATTGCTTTGCAAAGATGTGCATAATAGGGGGAATCACATAAAAGCAAGGAGATACTTGCACTAAATGCTGGTGAATATTCACAAAGAAGTAAAAAATAATCATAAACTGAAATATAAAAATGGAAAACTGAACTTAAGAATGGAAAGATGGAAAGTGAAAGAAACCAAAATTAACAGTTTTGCTGAATCCTAGTTGTGAACTGTTTTCGACACATTTTTGTAGAAAAATGTTATACAAATATGTAGAGGAATGAGTGATTTCTGCATCCTGGTACACTCAAAAATAAGCCATTTCAGCTTTCTGGGATGATGGCACTCCAGCTTCCTGGTCTTTGTGGTGAAAAGATGCTCTAAGGTGGCAGTGCAACTGTGAAGGAACATTGCCTCAGGGCCATTGTGCCTCCAGTTTTAATAGCTTTTCTTCTACCAAGTATAGATCTCTGTGTATGTGTGTGTGAGAGAGAGACTGTCTGTGTGAGCAAGAGGAAGAACATAGCCTAGAGGTCTTGGCCACCAGTCTATCCATTATTTTTAGTTGGAGTCACCTGAAAATCAGACCGCACACTCCAGTGTGGTGTGATGACCTTTGGGGTTTTTGAATTGTGCTCTTTTTCTGGTAAGATGCAAGTGGGTGACTTTGAAGGGGGACCCCCTCCTGTGCCATGCAAAAGTCTTTGAATTGTTCCTGATCTGCTTCTGAGGCTCCCCACTTATATGTAAGGTGCTTTGAAGATGAATACACCCATCACATGGGGGGGGGATAGAGGGAGGAGGAGAAGCCAGCACTATTCCCTTAGGTGAGCTAAAGCTGCAGATTTCATAAAGATGTTCACTATAATGGCTGCTGCTTTTTGGGTGGGACTTAGGAGACAATCTTGGCAGTTTTGCAGCAACCCAAAGCAGCAGGTTATTGGGTATATTTCTTGAATGCTGTACAAGAACTTCATTTCAAGTCAGCAATGTCTTCTTAGACTTCCTTTTTCTTTTTTGTTTTTGCAACACCTGCATTCTCATAGCATAGAAACTCTTCATTCATGAGTACCATCATCTGTTCTGTTTCTGATGTTCAGGCCTAAGTGCTGATGCTTAGGTAAAGGTAAAGGGACCCCTGACCATTAGGTCCAGTCGTGGCCAACTCTGGGGTTGCAGCGCTCATCTTGCTTTATTGGCCGAGGGAGCCGGCGTACAGCTTCCGGGTCATGTGGCCAGCATGACTAAGCCATTTCTGGTGAACCAGAGCAGCGCACGGAAACACTGTTTACCTTCCCACCAGAGCGGTACCTATTTATCTACTTGCACTGGCATGCTTTCGAACTGCTAGGTTGGCAGGAGCAGGGACCGAGCAATGGGAGCTCACACCATTGCAGGGATTCAAACCACCGACCTTCTGATCGGCAAGTCCTAGGCTCTGTGGTTTAACCCACAGCGCCTAGCCAACAACAAAACACACCACAAACACACATGAAAGCAAGGTATCAATAGTCTGAAGGCTTGCAGAAATACAAAATACAAAAAACCCACCCACCCACGAACAAACAAAAAGGGGGACGGACACCTTTAAACAGGCAACAGGACACTCACTTGATTAGCCACAGAATGCTGACTGACTCTTGGGGGAACAAAAGTGGAAATTGAGGGGAATGGGGAATGGAGTACTCTGGAGTAGGGCATTTTGTTGCAGGTCCCACTTGTTCCTAATTTTGATTGTACTACTCAGGATACAGAGCACCTGGCAGTTCTTATCTTTTTGAATCCATACAATGACCATTACATAAATTGGGCTGGCCCTTTGTGACTCATCCTGGTGTTCAAGCATGAGGGTCATGGCTGAAAAAAAGATAGGTTCTCTGAAAAACAACCAGTGGAATGGCTGTTGTGCTACTGTAAGAGCCAGAATAATGGTTGTATATGTGGGAATGGGGGTAGAAAGTCCCCAGTTATGACTTCTCCCAAATAACCCTGGAAAGTGTACAGTTACAGATAGGTAGCCGTGTTGGTCTGCCATAGTCAAAATAAAAAAATTCCTTCCAGTAGCACCTTAAAGACCAAGTAAGTTAGTTCTTGGTATGAGCTTTCATGTGCATGCACACTTCTTCGGATACACAGGAAAGTGTAGTTTGTCAAGAGTTGTGATAATTGTTAGGAGACAGCTATTCCCACCATAGAGCCACAATTCTCAGAGTTCCCTGGGAAGAGGGACTGGTTATTAAACTGCTTTGGGCATTGTTAGCTCTGTGAGGGGAATGTGGGGGCCTTCTAATGAATCTTAGAACCCTTAACCAATGAAAGCTCCCAGGGTTCCTTGTGGTAAGCCATCATAAGTGGTCTGATACTGCTTTAAATGTATAGGGCAGATGGGGCCAAGTCAGTTAAGTTCACACTTCTTGAACCAATATGAGAATCAAACCACAGCTCTCCTTTGAATTTCCCACTTTTCCCAATTTTGCAGTACAGTTCTCTATCAAAACAGTGTGCTCAAAAATGTGTACATATAGGGCTGGCATACTTTGAAGAGCAAAGAAGAGGACACATTTGCCGACTTCTGCTTTTAACTATGGATCACTATGATGACTCTACTCATGAAAAAGAGGACGTGTCCTAGAAAAAGAGGAGAAAGTGTGCCCAAGAATGCATATAACTGTGATAATAACGTGCAAAAGTGAATTATATTAGGGAGAATGCTTACTAAGAATAGTATATCAGGAGAAACGAGCACTAAAATGATGAAGTTTAATGAGGACTTTTTTAGAATAAAAAAATTCAGGAACTGACATGGGAATGTGGAGAATTGACCTTAAGATTGGAAAAATAAGTGACTTAGAGAAATCAAAATTGATGGATTCATCCATTCCTAGTATGTAATCTGCCCTGGGCCTGTATGGTGAAGGGCAATCTATGACTATGTCATATTTTTCAAATAGAGAGCAGATAATGTAGAAAAATAAAAGCAGCAGAACAAATAATGAAAGCCAAAATTTGCATTTTGGTAGGGGAAGAAGCTAAGAAATGGAATTCCACCAAATGGCATACGACAAGAGGTTTAAATCCTGTATTGTCTTCCTTTTCTGGGCCAAAGTAGTTGTCGCTGAAGCCAGCATCTCTGTAAGAAATTCATTAGATTGGAACATTGCTGTTTGATCATCCCACAAGTTCAAAAGGGTAAGTTGTGGAGAGGCTTGGATAGGGCTTTTTTTTAAAGTAATAATAATATTTTTCTTTAGATATCTGGCTTTCATTACGTGTTTTGCTGCTTTTATTTATTTTTTCTAAATTATCCACTCTACAGATTTGGAAAATAAAACCCCTGTGCTGCTCCTAAATAAATCAGTCAATAAATAAATGATACACGTAGCTGCATGGTATCTTTTTTTAATCCACTTTTAGTATTCAAGAGAGAAATATTGATGAGGTAAAACAATGTGTTCTTTTGCGGGTAGATGGGGGACGAGTTACATTTAATCTAGTAATGTTTTGACTTCGCAGCTGGCATCTCTTTTTTGTTCTGTTCTTGCCACAATATAGGACTTCAGAGTATGTTACTAATTCTAGGGGACTCAGGAGGATGTTCAGAAAAAAAGGTGATGTGGTGTTTTGATTTGCTGTGCAAGTCATATAGAATTATCTGTGGCATTGCTCTGTTTATCTTTTCTTGTATAAATATCACAGTTGAAACTGGCTATATTTAGCAGTTGAACTCAATTTCTCTCTCTTTCTCTCTCCACCCCCCCTTCCTCCTTGTTTCAGTTATTTTCTGTCTGTCCCTAATTTCCATAGCTGCTGCAACAGAATGCTAGGAATAAATGCAAACAAGTCCACTACTGCCTTCCTGGTTTACACATGTACTACGGATCATTCTTTAAAGCCTAACTCTTAATTCAACTAAATAATCACTGCTTCACAGCAATAATTGCATATGAAAGGGGCTCTTCTTCCATTTTATTGCACATACAGTATAATATTTCTAAATGCCTACGTCTTGGTATTTAATTTTCTCCTAATTGGCACAAGAGAGTTGTTCGCATGCCAGACTCAAAGTTCCTCCTAAAATCCCTTGATTCGTTTATGGCAAATGTGTTTTCCCAATGGACGTTCAAAGATGAAGCAACAAGAACTCTTTCCTTTCTTGGGAAATGTGACACTCTAATGAAGGACCCAAGCTTTATATGTAGGTTTGAATTAGCACAAATATAGTGGTTTGCTATTGACTGTAGAGGGGACTGAGCTAACCAATATGATAAAACTAATGATACAGTACAGATGTAAGGGAAGAGACGTGAACAAAAAATATATCCAGGTGTTTGGAAAGTTGCCTCAGAATTATGCATAACACTTCTGTCACTCCTTTAGACTATAGAATGCTGTGGCCAGAACTATCAGCTCAAATAAGCTGAATTTTAAAACTGAGCAAGTTTATTACTGAACAGGGCAATAATACCAATGATCTTAAGTTGATTACTGATGGTAAAGGCTTTTTAACCTGCCAATACCTGTCAGCTGAACATCACTAGTTGCCCAATAAAGCTAATTAGAGTTAAACTCTAAAGCTAATTGGAGTTAAACAGCTGATTATTGTTAAACAGTATTGTTGCATGCCACACCAATCTCTGAGTGACACAAGATTCCAAGGATTTCCAGGCAATCTTACCCAGGGTCTATGTTTCCTTTTGTGATGTCTTTATGGTATATGGTTTGTCTTTATGGTATATGGTTTGTTTACACAGATACACAACCTGAGCCTGCGATGGAGAGGCTCACTGCATCAACACACCAAGGGGGTCTTATTTCTTCCATAGGTGCAGCCTAGGATAGGATCCAATCAGAGATCCAGCATCATGCTCTGCCTCTTTCTCTCTAGTTCACATTACACAACCAATCTCTCTGATTGTATCTGTTAAGGGAGGGAGGAGCCCCATCCATTTGCCATCTTAGGCCCTTGGTCCTTTGTTCTTCTTAATGGCACATCACCCCCACAAGGGTGTTAGTCAGGCTTAATTAGCTGTTAACACTTGGCTTAATTAAAATATTAATCGTGTCTAGCACAAACTTAAAACACATGGGTCTGGTTTAATGCACACTGGCTTAATACTCCAAGCATTGATTAAATTCTAACTCCTACTAGATGCAAGAATTTAGGGGTGTCTAGCACCCACAAACTCATAACAGTATACAGACAGCTGTTGATACCTACATATCAGTGCTAAATAACTGCAGCACAACCGACACTAATTTGATTAGTTATTTAGCCAAATAAGCATGCTTTTTGGAAGAAAGTTCTTGTGAGTTCGGCATGACTTACCCCCCAAAAAGTGTGCTTAAGACTACAAATTTTAAAGTGCTTGACTCTTGTTACAACCAGGTCATTGAGATTTGAAACCAAGAGCTGAAGCAGCATGGGTTAAGATGTAATTTAGGTTAGTGCATAATTTAAATAAACATGTGCTAGATGGAGATTTGTTATATCTAACCATTTTGTAAATAATTCAAGGATGTCCTGTCTACGTAACATTCACAAGCCTCAGGTAATTCTGCTAAGTAAAAATTGTCTGCTCAATGGGTGGGTTTAATTCTTAGCAATACTGCAAAGAAGTCAATTCTCATGGTATAACAGGGCAACCCTCATCATAAACCAAACTGGAAGAATACTTCTAGGAACTTCCACTGAAGCTATGTCAAAAATCGAGTAATATTTCTACTACTTTAAAGGGGTGGAAACATCACAATGCTGGAAATGGCTTAGTAAATTAATTGCAAATTACTTATTAATGAAACACAAATACTCAGCTGTCACTTGAAGCCAAATACTGAGTTCACTTAATGATTATTTTTTGAGAAAACACATTAGTGCTTGTTTGATCCTAAAAGTGTTAACAGCAGCGGGGGGGGGGGGGAGTGAAGCATTTGGTCTTTGAATGGAAACCTAACACAGGGAGAAAAATGTGAAGTGAGGAAAGCTACATAAAATACCAAATGTCTGACAGGATTGTGAATAGATTTAGAAAACAGGAAGAAAAAGAAAAATCCTAGCCAGAGTAATTACAAAAATGAATACATAAAGCTTTGCATTTGCAAAGCACAGTGTAGAAATTCCATCCTGCTCCATTTCAGTTCCGTTTTCCTGATCTTGAGAAGGAGCAATCCAGCTCCCTATTTAATAAATAATGTTCTGGTTCTGAGTGTAGTTCCACTGAACATTATCCATTCTTTCTTCAATCTAAGGAAAAGCTCCAGATGCATCTGCTCATATGCTGTCACTTCTGGTTGCTTCTGGTTGCCCTGTCACATCTGGTTTTAAGGCTGCACAATGACACAAGATGGTGACATGAGACATGGAATTCACACAGGCAGTGTCCCATTTACCAAATCCCTTTCTACAGAAGGACCGTAGGTCATTTGTAGAGGACTTGAGGACTTGTTTTCCATGCAGAAGGTCACAGGTTCAATCCCCAGCAATCTCTAGGTAGGCTGGGAAAGAACCCTAACTAAAATCCTGGAGAGCAGTTAGCAGTAAGTTAGATAATACTGAGCTAAATGGATCAGTGATCCAACTCAGGTCTTTTTCACCCTTATATTGGAATAGTTGCTGTTTGATCTGATGCTTTTAACATTGAATTTGTAGCTGTTTGCCTGCAGTTTTATTCACATGTTGCTGTGATTAGAAATGTGATTTCTGCACTAATGGTGGGTTGTCCCCAAACTGAGAAATGTTCCGTGGCTGTAGTCACACCCATAATGTACCCTCATGTAGCTCCAGCCAGTAAATGTTGGACTTATGAGCATGCACACAGGGACAGCCCTTTCACAGCTTTGGGGAGGGAGCAGTATTTAATGCCTTGCATTCCAGAATACTGTGTGAGTATAGGGGATTAGAAGGGAATCATAGAACTGTAGAATTTGAATGGACCATAAGGGTCATCAAGTCCTACCGCCTGTAATGCAGGAATCTTTTGCCCAACGTGGGGCTTGAACCCACTACTCTGAGATTAAGAGCCTCATGCTCTACCAGCTGAGCTATCCCAGCAGGCTATGTGTCTTCCTGAGCTATAGTGAACTTAGTTACTGTGGTGAAATTTTATCTGCAGTTAATGATTACTATAAAGAGCAGTACTTTGACTCAGTGCCATCATCGCTACCTGCCATATCTTGCCTCTGAACGGAGTTTGCAAACTGACAGTTGCATGGCAAGTCCCCCTCCCCCCTTGAGAAATAAAGACACAGGACACGGTATATAAGGTTAATGGGCAGAAAATGGCCACAACTTTATTGATTGCAGGAATTGAGCGATATTGGCTTAGGCATTGGTCCTATCAGCTAACCGGCTTCAGCCCGATTGCATGAAGACTGGTGAGGGTTAACCACCAGTAGGGGGAGTCCTGCTGATGTACATCAACTAGGATCTCCCCCGGGGTCACCCTTTGCTTTGGGGGAAGGTGGTGGCACTTCCTTCCCCCCTCATTTGCATAACAATACCCCTACCAATGCCTAACCGCCAATCGAGCAAACGCTTGCCGCTGTGGGGAGGGTGTGGGCCCGCAACCCCACCTCCTCGCCAGTTCAGAAGTGGCTTTCACACTCATCAGAGGGAAGAAGTTGAAAAACAGACATCTCCCAAACCATGGCCCCTCAACACACACCCCTCCACAAAAACCAAGATGGTGCTTGTATACATGCCACACAACTGAAAATATTGAGGATCCATTCCAAATCATTCATAAAAGATGGATTTTTTCAGGTGTAAGAAAAAGCATGTTTGAACACATAATTCTGGAATATTAGCTGGATGAGGCTGATGTCAAGTGGCAACATGCCAAAAAATATTTTAAAACCCAGCAACTATTCCACTATAAATGGTAAGCGTGGAAGGCAGATCCGGGTCTCTATGAGATATGACAATCCTCCACATTAGCTATATTTAGACAACAGATAAAATATATATTTATTAGTCCAGGCCTTTGGAATCTGATGATGTTTGTTTAGTATTGCTGTTTTTATAATAGATGTATGATTTCATTTCATTTTGCTTTATATTGCTGTTTATATGTTGTGTTTGTAAGTGACTGTTGTGTTTATGTGCTCTGATATGGGGAGGGAGGAGTATAAAACATTGAACAAAATGAATAAATAATCAGTTAGCCTCCCTCAACCATTCTTTTTGTATGTTCTATGAATTCAACACACAGCCATGCTTGTTAGGAAAATGCTCTTAATCTCAGTTTCAAATATATGGGTATGTCTTGACTGGACTGGCAGGTAGAATATTTTCTTCCCTAGATTGGTGAGGTGCTTCCAAAAATCCTTTCCATCTGAATTTCTTCTGAGTTTTGAATTTCCTAATTACCTGGTCTTATTTTGGAAGTGGAACTGATTGGATTGTAGCCAACTAAGTTTTACTCAGAATAGACCCATTGAAGCTAATGGTACTAAGTGAGTCATGTTCATTAATTTCAGTGGATACTAGCATTGAATACAGCCCATTATTGTTTATTATCTTCACCATCTTATCTACAGCAAAGTAAGGAGGCACCATTTTCTGTTCTGCTCTTTATTCGTCGCATGCAGCGCCATTTCCATTCTGCCACACAAAAACTATGTTATTTATCTCACTGTCCGCTGTGGCAAAATTATAACTTACACAGTTAATTATGTAATTTTAATAGACTATGTTGCCATTACATTATTCCACTGCATTCATTTCAATAGTAACAACAACAGTGAATACCTATTATATTCACTGGATTTATTTCTGTTCCAAACGAGGGATAACTAAGTGAACACCTGCAATTACCATCCCCATTTTTGTTGGGTGGGGCTTTCCAAACTAGGTGAGCTCTGCTTCATGTGCCTCTATTCTGAATTTTCACTTTTATTAATCGACACAAGGATTACCTTCTTTGTCAGAGGCAGTATGTTTCTGAACGCCCCCTGCCGTGCCACAGTTAAATCTCCTGTGGCCACGCCCACTACCAGTGCTGATTGGCTAGTGGGACCACACTGGGCGTGGCCTCACCTAGCACTGGTGCAGTGACTGGGACGACACGTGGGGAGGCGTCAATTCTCCACCTCACGCTGGATCCCTATCGAGTCTTGGATACCCGGCCACAACGCTGCACACCAGAAAAGGTGAGCGGACTTGCTGAAAACTGCAGGGGTTGGGAGGGGTCTGTTGCACTCAGGTCCTTCTGGCTAGTTCCCCCTAGGCCACTGTAAGAACATGATGCTGGACTGCATGGTCCACAGGCATGATCCAGCAGCTTGATTTATGTGTTCTTACATTAAGGGTTTTCTTTAAAACAAAGCAGAACAGAATAGAAAGCAAAAGAGCTTTCTGAAAATCAGTCACGCTTTTAAGATGATTTCCACTCTGGTGAGTAACTAAGCAAGTAATGCTTTGCCTTTTAAAAGGAAGGGTTGCTTAGTCACAAATGACAATTGATAAATCATCTGAACACCAGTATCTTAGTTGCAACAAAACCATAATTCTACAGAATAACATGAGCTGACTTTGCTGGGAACAGTGAAGATGTTTCATGGCACATTTCTCCCCCTCTTTTAATGCTTCCGCTTTTCATCTTTAGCTGTAAATACACTTAGCGAGCAAAAATGAAATATAAGCACACGCTGGAGGTATATATAAAAAAAGTAGGGATGATGATCACTCTTGGCTGTTAAAAGAGATTGCAATGAAGTGTTTCTGGGGAAAGAAGCAATAAGTAAAGTCAAATCAGAGAACAAAATCAAACCTCGTTGTTTAATCAGCGTTTAAAAGGACAACTTTTGCATGTCAAAATCCTTCTTGTTAAAATTCTTCATTTCCCCCATGCTTTTCCCCATACAATTTCATCTTATGCCTTATAAAAGGTCTGATCTATGTAAGAAGCATATGAATAACACAGTAAGTTGTATTTTATTAAGTCAGCCCATTGACCCAAGAACTCAGAAATGTCTACAATGACTGGCAGAGGCTCTCCAGGGTCTCAGATAGGGATCCTTCCCTAGCCCTACCTGGAGATACCAGGGATTGAACCTGGGACCATTCACATGCAAAAAGGTCCTTCACCACTGTCAATTTCTCATTCTTCCAGTCTTCAGTCAGCTGACCACATTTCCATGTTGGATCACGCTTTTTTAAAAACAAGTCCTGACCAAAATTCAACATCAGTTTCGTGCACATTTTTGTGTGCCCACAACTGTACAGGTCTGTGTACACAGTTTTTGTGAACAGTCTCCCCAAATTTCAGCACGTGTTTTGGGTGAGTTGGAATCGTGCATCACGAAATCCAAAGAAGTTGTGAATTTCAAGCTTCAGCTTGAAATATATTATAAGCTTCAGCTTATATATGCAGTTTGAGGGTGTGTGAATTAGTTGGGTTTGCATTAAAATGAGAACTGAAATGGATTTCTCTTCCCTCCTCCATCTTCACTCAGAAGACTCTTTCGAGGGTGGGATATTGAAAGAAGGAAGGACATTTAAACATAAATAAATACATTAAAAATGTTGAACATTCTTATTTTTGCATGGTTGCTCCCACACCCCATGTGCTGTTTGACTTCTTGGTTTGGTTAGAAAGGCAACAAGGTCGTCGGAGAAGGTGTTTCTGTTTGGCAACACAAGATAAAAGTCATTTGCTCTTTGTAATGGAAAGAAAGAAAGAAAGAAAGAAAGAAAGAAAGAAAGAAAGAAAGAAAGAAAGATTCTTAACATGGCAGAAATCACCAATTGTATATTGGGGGATGGGGAGAAAGCTGAGCTTAAATATTGAAAGAAATCCACAAAGATAAAAAGATTTCATTTTGGTACTTCTTCACTGTTTTTGCAGTTTGGCAGCTGTCAACATCTCAAAATATCATCCCCCCACCCCTCCCAAACCGCTGAAAGAAAGAAAGTCTTTGATTTTCCCCTTGAGACTCTGAAGCCGAAAATGGACTCTTTGTAGTCTCTACTTCATTTCAGATGTGGAGTCTCCTCCGCCCCCCCCCCAGCGGACATCAACCGCCCCCCTCTTAGTGGTACAGAAACAACTAATTCATAAGCAAAATCTCAGTTAATTAAATAAGTTTGATAGTTTTAACTCCACTTTTAAAATAAAAATAAATACGTACATGGAGTAAGTCTCAAAAATATTTTCCTCTTTATTACAAATCTCCAGAGGTCCCCCATCTTGCATTTCTTGCATCATTAATAATGCAAATTAGGTTTTGTTTGGCTCCTCCATAAGTTTATAATTAGAAGTAAATATTTAATACGCGGATCAGGAAATCAAATTGTGTGTGACTATATGTATGACAATGATTGTATTATCTTGTTGCTAGGAGTTAATGTAATACATACATACATACATACATACATACATACATACTTACTGTGAGTCTTGCTCATGTGAGGTTTCCTGGAGTTTGTTTTTGTCACCAATATGGTTTCTAGCATGTTATTAAATGTACTATCAGAAACTGAGCATGACTGCTGTGGCTATTTTGATTGAGCCAAAGCAGACATGATGTGGAAGCTCTGCTGCTATTAGATCTCTACTTTTTGCTCTAAATTTAAAGCATTGGTGGGAATTTGGGAAGGGATCAGTTTTGATCAGAGCAGTTTTGACCCTTTACATCCTTGGCATATTCCTGATCTACACCCCCTCTTTGCTCCTCCTCTCCCCACTCCCTACTTCCATGATTGCCCCATAGGAGGAGGGGAAAAAGCAGGTTCCCATATCCAGTGTCTATGTAACAGGCCGCTTTTTTGTGAGGTGGGGTGACAAAGATCAGCAAAAGAGCACAGAGGAAAGGTTAAGCTACCCCCACTAACATACAATACAGTTGCAGCAATAAAAATCAGAGTGCCTCCACATTTTTGTTTTTCTTGGTTCTTTCTTTCTTTCTTTCTTTCTTTCTTTCTTTCTTTCTTTCTTTCTTTCTATTTCTTTATTTCTTTATTTCTTTCTTTCAGTGGCATGACACTTGTTCCAATTATTGACTCATTTCTGCTAAGCAAGTGAACGGACTCTTGGTGAGCCAAGCTTCAGGTCTGGCCCTTGAGTCCTATGGACCACCAACTAAGCTGTGATGAAAATGAGACTTCTCCTCAAATCAGTTTCATTAGTCCCATTTGTTTTTCATTTCTTTTTAACTATTTATTTTCGTCAGGGACTGAACCTAGGCCCTTCTTCAGGCACAGCATGCACTATGTAACTGGAGGGAGGGAAGGCCGAGCAAGAATGGAGCTTGCAGTCCAGAATGGTAGCTGACATCAGTGCCATGATTCTGATAGCGGGAGGCAACAAGACAAACCACTCCAGGGAACAGAATAGTAGGCTGCTGCAGGTGACAGAAAGCAGTAGAGAGGAAGACAGAGGGTCAGTCTCGAAGAAATAGAACAAAAAAGGAAGCCAAAAGAGGACAACTATTTGCATATTATGATGACATATTCACACATGTCACATATATTGCTCAGGGCTGCAATACCTCAAGGACCACCTCTTTCCATATGAACCTACCTGGACTCTGAGATCATCTTCTGAGGCCCTTCATCATGTGTCTCCTCAAGAGGTTCGGAGGGTGGCAACACGAGGACGGGCCTATTCTGCAGTGGCTCTATATAATAATAATATAGATGTAAATTACTATGGGTTGTATCCACTCATTGTTCTGCTCAGAATAGACCCACTGATATTAAATATATTAATGTCCCAACCCAACAGCAACAATTTAAATAATAATGCTATTTATTCATTTGATAAGCTTTTTTATTTTTGAAAAAAAGCATTGCTTTTCTTCTTACAGCTTAATCAACAGCACATATACAACAAAATAGACCCTCCCTTCTTAGTAAGTATGATGCCCAAAGAACAGAAAGATTCGGTTGCTGGAAACTGCAGGAGGAGAGAATGCTCCTGTGCTCAGACCCTGCATGTGGGCATCTCATGGGCATCTGGTTGGCCACTGTGAGAACTGGATGCTGGTCTAAATGGGTGATTGGGCAGATGCATAAGGTTCTTCCTCTGTTCTTAAGCCACAGTACATCTCACCATAGTGATCAGACAACCCGTGTGTATTAACTGCTGGTGGTCCCTGATCTCCTTTCCTACAGTTCTTTGCCTTAGATTTGGACTGGGCAGTCCCACCTTCTCTACAGAATTCAGGACGACTTCAAGCCAGGCCCATGAGGAGGGGGAAAGCAGCCCAATACACTTGCCCTTGATGGCTAAGCTGGCAGGGGAGGGGGCGCAGGGTGCCAGGGACCTGCTGCTTTTTTGTTTGAGCTTATAACTTTATTCGAGGGACACAGGTGGTGCTGTGGTATAAACCACTGAGCCTAGGGCTTGCCTATCAGAAGGTCAGTGGTTCGAATCCCCGCGATGGGGTGAGCTCCCGTTGCTCGGTCCCTGCTCCTGCCAACCTAGCAGTTCAAAAGCATGTCAAAGTACAGGTAGAAAAATAGGTGCCGCTCCGGCGGGAAGGTAAACGGCGTTTCCGTGTGCTGCTCTGGTTCACCAGAAGCGGCTTAGTCATGCTGGCCACATGACCCAGAAGCTGTACGCCGGCTCCCTCGGCCAATAAAGTGAGATGAGCGCCACAAGCCCAGAGTCGTCTGCAACTGGACCTAATGGTCACGGGTCCCTTTACCTTTACTTTTATAACTTTATTCTAACAAGACTCCAACCCTGGATCTCAGACAAGCTCTGGATGTGCCTGCTTCAAGCTATATTGCAGGATCATTGGACCTCAGAATGATTCAGGTCTATGATTTATATATGAAGACTGGCACACATTTTCAAATCAGGAAACATGAGTTTAAATGACATCGATAGAAACGTCTGAGTATCTCTCTTGACTCGTTCTTTATGGTTTCCATATCACTGCTGGTACAATTCTGGCAAATACAGAAAGCAACCTAATGAAGCTGCTGAATTTCTTTTTAGTGGTGCATTCCGCACAGTTGCTTGAACAATTTGCTTTGCCCAACTCAGTTCTTCAGTTGGAACAAAGTTGTACAGCTTAGACTATATCCTTGCTTGTGTTAATAATAAATATAAAAGCAGTATAATCAATCAGTGCCATGCTTCCTCTTCAGCTGAGATCTGCAAACCAAACACAGTAAAGGAATGGCAACATTTGTGCTTTGTATGGGGGGAACTCAATCTATATTTATTACAGCAGATAACATAAAAAATAATAAGGGACCTATTATCTTGCAGGAAAAATCTGATAGTGAAAAATACACAAGGCAGAGAGTTTTCCAGTGATAAAAAAATTAAATTAATTCATTTATCAACCTGACATTGATGGAGCTGATTTGACCTGAGAGTTAAAACACATGAAAGTTGAACGAGCAGTTTTAAAGAAAGTTGGGGAAGGACTGTAGACATCATATACATAAATGCCAGTAGCTGTCAAAGAGAAATCCCAACGCACGAGATCCATGATTGGGTAGGATCAATTATGTGATGAATTCAGAGAGACTGAAGGAGCAGCCAAGGGACACAATGTTACTCAACAGTTTCTTTAAAGCAGTCTTCTGCAATCTGTCACCCTCTAGAAGATTCAGACCAACTTTTTCAGCAGGGGATCGGTCGACTCTCCCACAGGCCTTGTGGGTAAAGGTAAAGGGACCCCTGACCATTAGGTCCAGTTGTGGCTGTCTCTGGGGTTATGGCACTCATCTCACTTTACTGGCTGAGGGGGCTGGCGTTTGTCCACAAACAGCTTCCAGGTCATGTGGCCAGCATGACTAAGCCGCTTCTGGCGAACAAGAGATGCGCACGGAAACGCCGTTTACCTTCCCACTGGAGTGGTATCTATTTATCTACTCGCACTTTGACGTGCTTTCGAACTGCTAGGTTGGCAGGAGCAGGGACCGAGCAACGGGAGCTCACCCTGAGGTTGGAGGAGGCTGCTTTAAAAGATGAAAAAGTGTAGCATGAAGGTAATTTTTTAAACTAGCTCTGCCAAAATAGCTAGTTTTAATCCCATTCAGGAGTGCTGATTTCTCTTTGACAGCTATTTTTTCCAATAAGTGGCAACGCTTCCAATAAATTATCTGAGCCAGTGGGGGTTGTTGTTGTTGTTGTTGTTGTTGTTGTTGTTGTTGTTGTTGTTATTATTATTATTTTGCATCCCACTCATATGACTGGGTTGCCCCAGCCACTCTGGGTGGATTCCAGCATATATAAAAACATAGTAAAACATTAAACCTTAAAAAGCTTCCCTATACAGGGCTGCCTTCAGATGTTTCCTAAATGTTATATAATTACTCATCTCCTTAACATCTGATGGGAAGGTGTTCCACAGGGTGGGTGCCACTACCGAGAAGGCGCTCTGCCTGGTTCCCTGTAACCTCACTTCTTGCAACTATACAACTTTTAGAAGACATTTGAAGGCAGCCCTGTATAGGGAAGCTTTTAATGTTTAGTGTTTTATGATGCTTTTATATTTGTTGGAAGCTGTCCAGAGTGGCTGGGGCAACTCAGTAAGATGGGTGGGGTATAAATAATTATTATTATTAAAATAATAATTATTGTGATTATTACATGTTGCCATGTATATGGCTTTCCTTCCTTCCTTCACCTCCAGTCAGTCTTTCTTAGCATGTCCAATGTTAGGACTCTTTATACTCTTATACGCAGAATCACTTGGTTTGCCAAGTGGAATAATGAGCCCTGGGTTTCTTTATGCTTTCAACTGGTAGCCTTTCCACTGCAGTGACCACACCAAATTCCAACACAGTGATCCCACCCAAACAAGGACAATGTTACAATGTCACTGTGCCTGGCATGGTGACACCACTGGACATTAGCAAATAAAATTATGTGGATCGACACAGCCCACCCAATTTGGTTGATGATGAAGATGTGGCTGAGAACAATTACATGAGAGGCAATTTAAACCCATGTGGCAAAAATCACCAAAATTAGGAGTAGTTTTGGGCAGAGATGAAAACACTTAGAAGAGGTAGATAATAATTTTGGTTATTTTAATATAAGCCAGTATGCTGGCCCAAGTAGGACTAATTCAGCCAGCTAGCCCTGGTGACTATCTAATGCTTATATTGGATGGATTCCCCATAACTGATTTTTGAACTTTGAATTTTATTGTTATTCATGCTTTTATACTGCATTTTATGCTGCTTCTATGTTGTATTACAATTAAGTGTTTTAAATTTGTTGTTAGTAGGGTATAAATAAAATATTATTATTAATATTATTATTAATATTATTAAGTCTTGTATTTTACTCACACTATTATCTTATTGTGGATACACCTTTAGAACAGGACAAAGAAACTGGTTATCTCTGTCCCTCCTATTCCCTATCTTGTCTCTTATCATGCCTCTGCAATTTTATTAATATGGTTTGTTTATCATGTTTTTGCCTCACATCTCAATCATATGATCCCCAAGGTGGCTTACAACTCACCACCTAGGAACATTACCATAACTGTAACATAAGCTATCAACACTGAAAATAAGAACTCCTAAAAAAGCAATGCAAAGACATAACATAGGAAGTACAAGTGTAAAAGCAAGCCAGCTTAATTCAATTAATCAAATGCCATTGAATGTTTGAGCAAAATGTACAGGGCGACACTTACAGTCACCCCAAAGTGGAAATGCATCACCAAAAACGACAACAAAAAGATGAAAGGCAGATATTCACATATAATTTGCATAATAATAATAATAATAATAATAATAATAATAATAATTTATTATTTATACCCCGCCCATCTGGCTGGGCCTCCCCAGCCACTCTGGGCGGCTTCCATAAAAACCAAAAATACAGTAAAATATCACACGTTAAAAACTTCCCTGAACAGGGCTGCCTTAAGATGTCTCCTGAATGTCAGGTAGTTGTTTATCGCTTTGACATCTGCTGGAAGGGCGTTCCACAGGGCGGGCGCCACTACCGAGAAGGCCCTCTGCCTGGTTCCCTGTAGCTTTGCTTCTCGCAATGAGGGAACCGCCAGAAGGCCCTCGGCGCTGGACCTCAGCATCCGGGCAGAATGATGGGGGTGGAGACGCTCCTTCAGGTATACTGGACCGAGGCCGTTTAGGGCTTTAAAGGTCAGCACCAACACTTTGAATTGTGCTCGGAAACGTACTGGGAGCCAATGCAGGTCTTTCAAGACTGGTGTTATATGGTCTCGGCGGCCGCTCCCAGTCACCAGTCTAGCTGCCGCATTCTGGATTAGTTGTAGTTTCCGAGTCACCTTCAAAGGTAGCCCCACGTAGAGTGCATTGCAGTAGTCCAAGCGGGAGATAACCAGAGCATGCACCACTCTGGCGAGACAGTCCGCAGGCAGATAGGGTCTCAGCCTACGTACCAGATGGAGCTGGTAAACAGCTGCCCTGGACACAGATTTGACCTGTGCCTCCATGGACAGCTGTGAGTCCAAAATGACTCCCAGGCTGCGCACCTGGTCCTTCAGGGGCACAGTTACCCCATTCAGGACCAGGGAATCCTCCACACCTGCCCGCCTCCTGTCCCCCAAAAACAGTACTTCTGTCTTGTCAGGATTCAACCTCAATCTGTTAGCCGCCATCCATCCTCCAACCGCCTCCAGACACTCACACAGGACCTTCACCGCCTTCACTGGTTCTGATTTAAAAGAGAGGTAGAGCTGGGTGTCATCCGCATACTGATGAACACCCAGCCCAAACCTCCTGATGATCTCTCCCAGCGGCCGCATGTAGATGTTGAAAAGCATGGGGGAGAGGACAGAACCCTGAGGCACCCCACAAGTGAGAGCCCAGGGGTCTGAACACTCATCCCCCACCACCACTTTCTGAACACGGCCCAGGAGGAAGGAGCGGAACCACTGTATAACAGTGCCCCCAGCTCCCAGCCCCTCAAGACGGTCCAGAAGGATGCTATGGTCGATGGTATCAAACGCCGCTGAGAGATCCAGCAGAACTAGGAAACAGCTCTCACCTTTGTCCCTAGCCCGCCGGAGATCATCAACCAGTGCGACCAAGGCAGTTTCAGTCCCATGATGAGGCCTGAATCCCGACTGGAAGGGATCCAAATGGTCCGCTTCTTCCAGGCGTGCCTGGAGTTGTTCGGCAACCGCTCGCTCAATCACCTTGCCCAGGAATGGAAGATTTGAGACTGGGCGATAGTTGGCCATCGTGGCCGCATCTAAAGATGGTTTTTTAAGAAGCGGTTTAATAACCGCCTCTTTCAGCGGGTCTGGGAAGGCTCCCTCATGGAGGGAAGCATTCACCACCCCACGAAGCCCATCGCCCAGTCCTTCCCGGCTAGCTTTTATAAGCCAGGATGGGCAAGGATCCAGGAGACAGGTGGTTGGTTTCACTCGTCCAAGCAGCCTGTCCACATCCTCGGAGGTAACAGATTGAAATTGATCCCACTCAACTTGACTAGACAGAGCTCTAGCACTCTCCCGCCCTGGCCCTGCTCCCACGGTGGAGTCTACTTCTTCCCAAATCTGGGCGATTTTATCTGCAAAAAACTTTGCAAAATCATTGCAGGAGAACATGTGGCCCGTACTGGGCCCCGATGTTGCAGGTGGTTCCGCTAAATTGTGAACCACCTGAAAAAGTCTCCTGCTGCTGTTTTCTGCAGATGCAATAGAGGCGGTGAAGAAATTCTTCTTCGCCGTCGCTATCGCCACTTGGTAGGCTCGACGTTGAGCTCTAACCTGTGTCCGGTCAGATTCGGAATGAGTTATCCGCCACCGGCGCTCTAGCCGTCTCAACGATTGTTTCATTGCCCTCAGATCCGTGGAAAACCACGGGGCTGTCCGGGCTCCATGCAATCGGAGAGGGCGCTTCGGAGCCAAACAGTCAATAGCCCTGGTTAACTCCACATTCCAGCGGGCCACCAGGGAATCAGCTGAAAGGCCATCAACATGGGATAAAGCATCCCCTACCACTCTCTGGAAACCATTTGGATCCATTAAGTGGCGGGGGCGGACCATCCGAATTGGTCCCACCTCCCTGCAGAGGGGATGGGTCGCAGAGAAGTCCAGTTGCACCAGGAAGTGATCTGACCATGGCACTTCTTTCGTTTCGCTTTTACTTAGTGTCAGATCACCAACATCCATAGAGGTAAACACCAGGTCCAAGGCATGTCCGTGGCTATGAGTTGGGCCAGACTTATTCAGGGACAGCCCCATGGAGGCCATGCTTTCCACGAAGTCCCGAGCGGCCCCTTGTAAGGTCGTGTCGGCATGGATGTTAAAATCCCCTAGGACGACCAGGCTAGGTGTCTCCAGGAGAACATCCGCCACGACCTGAAGCAGCTCGGGCAGGGAATCCTTGGTGCAGCGGGGAGGTCGGTACACCAAAAGGAATCCTGTACTGCCCCTATTGCCCAACTTCCAGAACATGCACTCAGAAAACTGGGTCTTCCCAATAGGACGCCTGGTGCAAACTAATGACTTCCTAAAAATCACTGCAACCCCCCCTCCCCGCCCACGTGACCTGGGTTGCTGTGCGTAAGAGAAACCTGGTGGACAAGCAGCGGCAAGGACAGGCCCATCTGCTTCATCCAACCAAGTCTCTGTTACACATGCCAGGTCAAATCCTCCATCCATGATCAAGTCATGGATGGCAGTGGTCTTATGAATCATTGACCTGGCATTGCACAGCAGCACCTTCAGGTCATGTGGGTATCCCTTGCTGATTCTAGTATCCATCCGGTCAGGACCAGACCCGGAGGCAGGAATAGTCCTCAGACAACGACTAAACCTGCCTCCTCTGTAATGACATGGTCTGGTCTTAGCGTAACTCCTCCTCCTACCCGTGATCACTGAGATCGGTTGTCCCAGTGCATCCCCCCCTGTGGAACATGCCCCAGCCATTTTGTGGGCTGGGGCCCACTCCCCGGCAGCCCTGACCCCTCCCCCTAAAAACAAAATAACACCTTAAACAAACAAACAAAACCAATAAAACAATACAAACAAAAAATGTAAAAATTACAAAAACATCAAAATAAAAAAAATAATAATTCCCCAAGCCCAACCAAACATCCATCCCACCCCCACCCCCCACATACAAAAAATCCAAAGAAAAATTTTAAAAACATTTTAAAAACACTCTGTGCCTCTCCGGCAGTAACAACTGTCCTAGTGAGGCCTGTCAGGCCCCGCCCTGGGCCAGGTGGTAAGTGGCAGGGAGGAGCACATTCATGGTTGTAGCCAAGTCCATTCTGTGTATAACCAACTTAGGTTCATTAATTTTCAGTGAGTCTACTCTGAGTGTAGGACATAGTTTGATACAGCTCATACATTAAGAAATAATAAGATAGAAATGGGATACATGTCACCATTGTGAGGAAGACTGTGACAAGGTGACCTATGTGCCATAATAATAATAATAATAATAATAATAATAATAATAATAATTTATTTATACCCCAGCCACTCTGGACAGCTCCCAATCAAGTGTTAAAAACAATACAGCAGTCTGTTGTCCAGTTGGTAAGTTCAAGGCTCCTGGCTATCTTTGCTTATAGTTCTTTAACTTTAGGTTTAGAGTAGACACTCTCTGGAATTGCTTTGAGGTTTTCCACAATCTAGTGGTGTAAAAATTTAGGAAATAAATAATAAAGTAAGATACACAACCACCAAAAGCCCCTGCCACCCAGTGGTTTTTAACCTGATGCCTAAACACTAATTTGGCAAATGGGAAGGGACATCTCTGTAGAAAAGACCTTTTTTCTGAAAGCTTCATGGTGGAACACTCAGAGCAGAGCTTCCATCTTAGCAAATGGAGCCAGGGTCCCTTCGACACTGTTGCACTCTACTTTGCCTGGTGATATAGGCAACAGATGATTTCATGCACATTTTTGCAAGTGCTTTGGTTGCTTCCTTCCATGGCATTGTACATTGTGCATGACCATTGCACTGCCAGCACAGTGGTGTCATAACAAATGGAGATGGATTCATGTGGCAGGTGCTCTAGGGACCAGTCCAGAGCATTTGGCCTAGGGCTCCTAAGACCATCAACAGCTAAAATAAATAGTAAAAGGTAACCTGACCATTAGGTCCAGTCGTGACCAACTCTGGGGTTGCAGTGCTCATCTTGTTTTATTGGCTGAGGGAGGCGGCATTTGTCTGCAAACAGCTTCTGGGTCATGTGGCCAGCATGACTAAGCTGCTTCTGGTGCACCAGAGCAGCGCACAGAAACACCATTTACCTTCCTGCTGGAGCAGTACCTATTTATCTACTTGCACTTTGTGCTTTCAAACTGCTAGGTAAACAGGAGCAGGGACCGAGCAACGGGAGCTCACCCCGTTGTGGGGATTTGAACCGCCGACCTGATTGGCAAGTCCCAGGCTCTGTGGTTTAACCCACAGCGCCACCCGTGTCCCATACAAACAATGAATCTTCACTAGTAGGGGTGGATGAATCTGTTGCTCTCCACTACTCATTTTCCTAATCTTAATTTCAGTTCTCCACATTTCTACAATAATTTAGGGTCTCATATCTCTCTCTCTCTCTCTCTCTCTCTCTCTCTCTCTCTCTCTCCCTACACACACATGAAAATTCATCAGCCTTTTAGTGCACATTTCTCCTAATAAACCAATTTTGTATGCATCTTTGACTAATATACCCCCTTTCTTTTACTAATATGCGCTATTTTTTGCAAGCAATCTTACTTAATACAGTGCATTTTAATGTTATTTTCACGAATACTTGCAATCTTATGCACACTTTACTCTAGCATATGCCTTTTTCTTCACATGGTTTGATTGCAGAACTGCATCATAAGAGTTTGAGAATGTGTGGATTTTGAAGGTTAGTTGTGTTGGGTTTGCCTGTTTGAGTAGTGCAAATCAGGCAGTTTCCCATTAAAACGTAAATGAAATTGAATTTCTCCTCCATCCCTGTTGGCAGTTCTCACTTTTGTGGCCATTGCTGCCTTAACGTTACAATTCCAATGTTCATGAGGAGCTATATATATAAACCCCTGAGTGAATTAGGACCCAAGAACCACAAGAAGCACCTTCCTTGCTACCAGCTAACTTGGGCATTACAATCTGTGGGAAGTGCCCTGTTTATATGGAAGCCAGGAGGAGGATGTCATGGGAAAGGGCATTCTCAGTGGCAGTGGTCCAGCTTTGGAATTCACTCCTAGGGGATACCTGCTGGTGGCCTTAAAACCAGTTTAAAACATTCCTGTTTGTCGAGGTGTTTGGTTCTTAAATGTTCTGTGTCACAGTGCGTAGTCCCTTAGTGAATTATGCTATGTTTTATTCATTAAAGAGTGATTTTTATTTCTGTGTTACAGTGGTACCTCGGGTTAAGAACTTAATTCATTCTGGAGGTCTGTTCTTAACCTGAAACTGTTCTTAATCTGAGGTACCACTTTAGCTAATGGGTTCTCCTGCTGCTACCGCGCCGCCACTGCACAATTTCTGTTCTCATCCTGAAGCAAAGTTCTTAACCCAAGGTACTATTTCTGGGTTAGCAGAGTTTGTAACCTGAAGCATCTGTAACCTGAAGCATCTGTAACCCGAGGTACCACTGTATAGATGAAGGGTGGTAAAGAAATAAAAACAACAACAACAACAACAACAACAACAACAACAACAACAACAACAACAACACATTGGCTGTCAGGAGCTCTCCAGGGTTTTTGGACAATGGGCATTTTGAGACCTACCTGGAGATGGTAGGGATTGGACCTGGGACCTTCGACATGCTCTCCCACTGAGTTATGACCCTTCCCCTCTGCTTTGCCTGTATGCATATTTAATAGACAAATAGAAACAAGCAGGCACTGCACCGATTGAGATATAGCTGGGGTACATGAAGCATGAAGGAGTTTCTCCCCACGCGATCCCTTCTACTTTTCATGAGTTTTCAGTGCTCCAGCTTCCCTGCAGAGTAGGGAATGGGACCAGTTTTCTCTTGCTTGGCATCTATACAGGATTATTTTCCCTTCCAATAGCCTTTTCCGTGGAGAGAAGACATTACTATTTATAGAGCACAGTATGTGTACACAGCATGAGTCCCACTGGCAGATCAGGCAAGAATATCTCTAGTTTAGAGGAAGCTGGGTTTCACTTCACTAGCTGTGGCTTAAGCAGAAGTCTGCCTGCACCTTGTGTGCAGAGGCCCAGTGCATCAAGATAAAATCACACCTGTCTGACTGAAAAGCTACCCCCCAAAGAAAAGAAAAACATAGGGAGCTGTTTAGTCACAACATTGGTCCATTTAGCTCAGTGTTCTCTACACTAACTGGCAGCAGTTCTTCAGGATTTTAGGCAGGGTTTTTTCTCAATCCTACCTGGAGATGCCCCAGATGGAACCTGGGATGTTCTTCATGCAAAACAGAGGCTGTACAGCCGAGTTGTGCTATCTGTGGTGGGTAGATTGAAGGGATGTGGGATAAATATAATTTTCACATTTCTTAACACAATATGCAGCTGAAACACATCTATCCTTCAAAATTCACACTCCTCTGAATTTTGCAATGCGGTACTCAAACCAAAAAAACATTATATCAAAAAAATCACATAGATTATGGGGAAATGTAGCAATAATGAATGTGTTGGTGAAAATAACGTCCCAATGTTCCATTATATTTGGGCAAATCAACAATAGTTTTGTTTTATTTTGTTTTTTGTAAGAACTTCTCCCATAGTTAAGTGCACATTTTTCTAATTAGTTATTCTAAACATTTACAGTGTTTTATCTTATTTTTTAATTTAAATTTAATTTTATGAGACCTACCTTCTCCTACCTTCTTCACATTCCAGTTTCAGTATTAGTACAAGTGAATTTAATGCATTTTTTTAAAAAATAAAATAAAAATCAATGTAATTCATTTTGGAGGAATCTGCCACAGCACAATTGGATGCCTTCATCTGCCCCAGCTGCAACAAAACATGTCTCATCCAGCAGGCAAAGTTTGACTTCACCTCCAAAGGTGCACTCTTCAATTGTCTCTTGAGGCAGACGGATGCGAAAAACAAAACTGACTTGAAAGCTTGTGTCATCGCTAAATGTCTAGTTGCTCCCCTAAAATATATTAGCTCAACATACACCAAAATGGAAGCCAGAGAAGGAGGGGCTTGATATAATTGTGGATCTAAAACAGTCACCCATGCTGGATTGTACATCATTAAATGGAAATGATGCAATTACTACACTCACTAGTTTTGTTGTGTGCATGTGTGTGCATGAGAAAGAGAGAAAACAGTTACATGCAATGGTGTGTGCACAGTTTGTTTGTAGCTGATATATATTAACAAGCATTTTAACTGTGCTCAATCACTAGACAGGACATTATCTTGTCTATTTGCATAGGACAGCAAATCTATCCATTCCACTAGTTTGCAAATTCCTACTGTTTATTTTCAGCGCCTCTTTCATCTGCATTTAAGGTGCTCTCGGCTCCGCAGTTTCAAGTACCGATAGGAATCGCATGAGAAGTACCCTAGTTTGTTAAGCCCTCTTGAGTCCTCCCCCTCTTTTTTTAAGCATCTTTAGTTCTCCAATGCAAACGGTTCCTCAAATCTATTCAATGTGTTCTGAGCACTGTGCTCCCCCCTCCACAAAGCATTCAGGGATCCTGCATCCGAACAGTTAATTTGCACTATGCTCTGTTTCAAGAAAAAGGAAAACTGTCACCCTGTCATTTTAGAGTCTGACACTAAGCTTGTCAAAAGAGACAGCTGTTAAAATGAATTACTGTTGACATGCAGAGAAATGGCCCCAGCCAGATGTAAAGGACATCTGCGGCAATGAAGTGGTACAGGGTGGCTTTTAAAATGTGGTCATACTGGTATTTGAATAGACCGTCTATGGCGTTAAAACATGGCCTTGACTCAGACTGTTTAAAGCAGTGAACCAGAGCCAATGAAAAATGGCCAAGAAGTGCTGATCTGTTGCTGTATCCATAACTTATGCCTGAATATGAAAACAGCTCTGAATTGGAGCTATTAAGCCCTTATCTTGTATCTGGGAGGATGTAGACTTAAAAACACAGCAGGGAAGATTGTGTGTTTCCAGGCTCTCGAATCTGGGGAGAGGCGAGGCATAAATTCATGAGGTGGATTATGCTGCCAAATAAGTTGGTTTGTCTTCTCTGAACGAATGCCCAAGTTGGAATTGCAAGGGCATTAAAAAGGTGGGCTGATTGCATCTAGGAACATCCGCAGATAAGTCCTGCTTTCATTGCCTTTCTCTTCCCCTCCCCTCTCTTTTTCTGTATGTGTGTAAGGCTTGATAGAGAAAGAGCTTGAGCTTAATGTATTTACTTGGGGGTTAGTGCTATCAGATTTGGAGCTTAGGATCACAGACAAAAATCAAATTAAAAAATTGAAATCCCTTGTATATGGGAAGCCTAGTTCCTTTGGTCTACACTTTGGTCTGCATAGTTAACAAGTTCTGTGGGGGAAAGAAAATTCAGATACTAAATTCAGATAGATAGATAGATGATATAGATGATAGATGATAGATAGATAGATAGATAGATAGATAGATAGATAGATAGATAGACAGACAGACAAAAATACACATAAAGATATAAACCTATACCAAACAGTAGGAACACATATGAAACAGTAGCCCTTGTGGTTATTTTCTCTTATCTATATGGCAGGAGCAAGGAAGTTTTTATTCATTCCAAGGGCAACATTCACTTCTTAGGTTACCTTCCATGTACCACAGGACTTGAAACAAAAGTGGACAGAGAGATTAATATCATTGTATGTTACATTCTGCTGCCGTCATTTCCCTGACCATGTTTTCAGTCAGGGTACAAAGGGGCGTGTAGGGGCAACCTCACGTTCAAGGAAGGAGCTGCCTGGCCCCAAGGTGTATAGTTGCAATCCTTTGGTTATCGGGGCAGCAGCCCAGATGTGGGAAACACATTTTTTCCAGGCTAAAGGCCACATTCCATTTTGGGTAACCTTCCAAGGGCCACATACCATTAGTGGGTGGAGCCAGAGACAAAAGTGGGAGGAGCAGACAATCTGAGTTTTATCTAAGCATAGAAGGTTAGTTTCTACATGCTCTCAACGACCCCTCTCTAGCCTTCACCCAGGCATCCCCCACAAAGGTTCCCCATTCTGTACAGCTGCAATTTATTTATTTTCTTCATGGTGTGTGTGTGTGCATATATATATATATAGAGAGAGAGAGAGAGAGAGAGACGGGTTTTCTTTCATAATCAGTGTGCACAAGGAGGGTGTTTGGCTCCCACGTGGTCTCCTACTCAGACTTCCTCATCTTTAGAAAGATTCCTATGTGCCCTCAAACCATGTCCTGGGGTGGTCATACCTGTGCATGATGTGTTAGGTAGGAAGCTGGTGGTGCAGCTGGTGGTGCTGCCTATGTTTGTGGAAAATCCCCAGGCAGCTGTGATCACTGATGAAGTAAATTCCTTCCTTCCAGCATCTAATTCTCCACAAAGCAGTGATGTGTACATGCTCCATTTCTCTTAATGCCAGGAGCCACATCCACACAAGGATGTGCGGGGTGTTGCGGGAGGGGGTAGTACCTCTGGTGGGGGACAGGTCATGCTCCTTCTTCAGTAATCTGTCCACCTTTGGTTCCCATCCTGCACTCAGCTCTCAACTGGAGCCAGTGCTGGATTAAACCCTGTAGAGCCCCCTAGGCAGTGAAAATCTCGGGGGGGGGCTCACAAATTATCTCAAAGCTTCTACTGGGCTACTTGTGAATATTCTACTAGAATCTGGAGTCAGCGGGAACGCGTGACACACTTACCCACAAAAAGCTTCGTATCTGGAGGTTTCACGTGTGCACTCTCTAGTGGGATAACATTGAACTAAGAAAGCTTGATTGTAATTTTCTTTCTAGATCAAATCAATATTATTTTGATCTGTTGTCATGGGGCCCTTAAAAGGTGTGGAGCCCATAGGTCTACTCTGCCCCAGAAGCATGCAACAGTGGCCACAATCCAGGAACTGCTTCGACTGACTGCCTAAACCAGATGAGGGTAGCCGATGGGTCTCAAACCCTTAGTGAGATAGGAGCTTCCCCTGCATGCAGAGACAGGCTCTGGAAGATTGAGCAGACGAGACTAACAGTGGGTCCAACAGTCAAGAAGGCAGCTTCTGCACATGCTGTAGAGGGAAGTGAGGGGCAGATGGGGCTCATCAACCTGGAAAGGTAGCCCATCTAGGAGAAAGAAAACTCTGATCCTAAACCTCTGCTGCCTTGTGGGATATCTTTGGGAGAATAAAAAGCTATGGAGTAAACCCTACACAAATCTGGAGTGGAGTCCCTAAGACGTCTGGATGGCGCCTTGTACGCCTACTTCCTTCAGCCAAGCTTGTGCCAAATACATTGCTCTGATTTCCTTTGGACCACATCAGTGAGGCGAAGAGTGGAGTCTTGTCATCTGGGCAGCCCATGGAAGTCACTTCGGTGCTGCTAACACAGCGATTTGACTTCATCCCTGGAGGGCAGAGGCGTACTCCATAGTTTCTTGATACAGATGGATGCCACAAACCAACAACACCTACACTATACATTCAAAGCACTATCATTCCGCTTTGAACAATCATGGCTTTCCCCCAAACAATCAAGGGAAGTGTAGTTTGTTAAGGGTGCTGAAAGTTGCTAGACAACCCCTATTCCCCTCATAGAATTATAATTCCCACAGTCCAACAGGATTGATTGTGAAACCACTCTGAGAATTATAGCTTGGGTGGGTGTATCTTCTACCATCTTTCAGCATCTTACCAGGCTATAGTTCCCAGGATTCTTTGAGGGGGCAAGCTACAACTGTTAAAATGGTATCGTAGTGCTTTAAATGTATGGTGTGGATGTCGCCATGGGCTGCTCTGCATTGGCAGCACATTGTCTAGCATGGAAAGGCTGATGCAAAATTCTGGATAGTGGTTGACAGGCAATCTTCCTCCCTCCCCCCCAGCCTGTTTCACTGTAGCTTGAATTGCTGAATAAATGCAGGATTTTTGCATTGCATAATCTTCCACAAACAAATAAAAGTGGGTAAAATCACTGTTCCTCATGGGATCACTCACAGGCAGCAGACCCTCTTGGGGCATCCAGTGTTGTACACACACCCTCCCTTTTAATCGCCAAACCTTTCATGGTTTGTGGAAGCCATTCACTCAGAGTACTGTATGAAGAAAAGATCAACAACTTCAACACAAACTCTGATTATATCTACTACAGTAACTGGTTTACAGAAGCAAGACTCCCTGTGGGTAGCCTTTCAGTAAGGCAACCCAAGCAGGGTCTTTTTTCTTTTCTTTTTTTAAAGGAAGGGAGACAGAGTTTGCTTATTTATCTTGCTACTTAGCACATCATGCAATTTCTTTGACATGAATTAATTTCCTCTGTAAAATGTCCCCTGTAATAACTAACATTGTCGCCACATTGTCCAACTGGAAGAAGGATTAATTAAATGAAAAAGGGCCAAGAGGAAGTTCTAACTTCTGATTACTTGTGACCCAGATATTTAGTACTCTCCTTATGCCGAGGCCTCAGGTGTTCCAGGAAGGATGTTTCTTCCACCACCCCCTTTAACCTTGAAACAAGGCAAGTTCAGACATCTCTGAGGGCGGTCATTTTTCTTATTTGCTCCAGATCCCCTTCAATTCATCATCAATATCCACAGGAAATAATCATCTCTTTATACTTCATATTCCTCTAAGCTCTGCAAGGCTCTTGTTATGATTGCTTTCCAGCTGTTTTTCCTCCCTTTCTCCTACAGAAAAAAATTCCATGTGAAGAATTTCTGGTCACTTACCAGTTGCTGATTGATACCTGCCAGTAAATGCCAACTTTGACCACCTTGAATGGAGATTTTGGTTTAGATAGTCCTTGATGCTCTAAATTATCATCCTTCTTTCTTTGGGAAGGTCTTGAGGTTCTCCAGCTTAAACGCTTGACATGAACAGTTTTTAGCTCCCATGAAGGGCAGAGGCTAACAACAGTGAATCGGTTCAATGCTCTCTTGTTCTGAGTTGCTCTGTGAAGCTGGTCTGTGGTTAGATTTTAACAAGTTTTGCGTCCCAATTAGGTTGCAACATTTGTAGCACAAACCATCTTTGCATAATATAATAAAGGGCATATTGTTGTTGTTTTGCAAGGCTGGAAAGTGAGAAAGCAAACACCACTGATGGTAAGACTCATAGATCTTCACCCTGATATTGGAACTCTATCAAACCAAACGCCCCTCCCCTGCTAGAAAAAACAAAGAAATATGTACTTTGGGCACTCCTCAGTTTATGGACACACACATGGCTACTGCCGTTCATTAGTCCTCAAGGCAAAGCTCCCATTTTTGTTATTGCAGTCTTGCATTCATGCAAAGGGGAGCAGGAGGGCTGATCTTGTTGACCAGGATAGAAAAGAGATCAGTGATGTGACTGCCCTATTCAACTCAACCCAACCTTCTCTATCCATATTATTATTAATTAGATTTATTACCCTGGGATACCTTGACCCCTGGGATACCTTGCAACTCTACAATTCTATTGAAACAGTTAAATCACAGTCAAGAGAATAGGGCTGTAAGTCCCGGAAGACCTGTTCCCTGCCTTGTAGGTTTTTTCCCACCTGGCCTGGGTGAAGCTGCTTAACAGAATCTTGGGCTAGGGTATTGTTTGGGTAGTTTTGTTGGGAAGGAGGTTGTTGCTGTTGTTGGTTTTTGTATCTTTATTTTAGATTGTTCAGTTTTGTTGTGCCTTTTAATGTTTTATTTATTATTACTACTGTTCCTATGTTGTAGTTATGTATTTTTTCATGTTGTTAACTATCTTGAGCATGGTTCGAACTGTGGAAAGGTAGCGTAGAAATACAATTATGTATGTGCATATGTATGTATGTATGTATGTATGTATGTATGAAGAATATATATAAAGTGTTGCACATTGGGGTTGCATTTTCCTGAGTTGCTTCATTACTCCAGCACAGCAGTCTTTGCCTTAGTAAGTTGACCATCAAATCACGCTGCTGGAGAAATAAAGCGCTTCCAAAACGTTTCACAGCATAAATCGGGGGTGGGGAGCTGAAAATTTCAGGAGAGCCAGAGCCAGAGGAATTGGCCAGGCAATGTCAAAAAGCCAATAATTTCCCACTGAGTCATCATACATCTCAAGAAGGTTTATGAACAGAAGGCTGCCAGAGTCAGAAATGATGTCACTTAAGATGGAGGATTGTCATAGTCCAACTCTGGATGATGCAGGGAAATTATTGATGACAACCAGGGCAGCTGGAAGAAAGCAATATGGTCGCTTTAGCAATGCAGCAGCAGAAAAATGAATAAACTGGTGGGCAGGCGGAAGCAGTGGTGGAGCTTCATGCTCCAGCACCAGGGGGTAGTGTAGAGCAGGCAGGGGCAAGGCTGGCGCGTGTCCTGGGGTTGTGACATGCCACCTGTGGGGGTGTGGCGCCCAGCACGGGTGGGGGGGCAGCCACGATAGCACCCACCGGGATCGTGCTGCCGGGGGCGGTGCGTTCCCCCCACTCTTCTTCCTCCAGTGGGTGGAAGTACAGGAAGCCCATGAGCCTGCCAGCTGTGAAAGACACAGGCAACAGAGAAATTCCTTAGCTGGCATTTATTTGTGTAGATTGGGTGTACAGAATTTTGTGGGAGCCCCAAAGCACCTGACAGTACTGTTATATAATGCAAGTATGGTAATATCCAGTGTGCTTTGTAGCATAACATTATCACACATAGAAAGAAAACACAACACACACAAACAGGAACTTACAGTTTAAATTTCTACAGTACAGAAAACAAAACAGAGGGAGGAAATTGTAGAGTGGAAGGGGAGGTGCATGTTTACTAAAATGCACATACTAGGCATAGGAAATGCATACATCAGTGAAAACAGCATACAAAAATGCATTATATTAAAAGAAATTGCTTGCAAAATCATGCACATTAGTCAGACTGCAGGCAAAAATGTTTTTTAACAATAGAAGAAATCCACAATAAAATATTGAAGAAATTTCATGAGGATTTTTTTTTTTAATGCAAATCTGGAGGACTGTATTTAAGACCAGAAAAACAAGAAACAGAGAGAACCAAATTTGACAGATCCTTCCACCATGGTAGTGCTACATACACTGGGCAAGAGAAACCCTTAGCAGGCACGACGCACACAACCAGCAAAGCTGGCCCAATATATTTCGCTGTTTGTGGTGGCAACCCCCACCCACAATAAGACAAGGAGCATGGTACCCAAGGCCAGCTGAGACAGAAGATCCCAGAAGTGTTCTTCTTCTTCATCTCTAGCAGGGAAGAACATACACTACAATAAATTAAAGGAAGTAAAGAATTTGCTGCATTTCTTGACAACCAAAACCATTGCCTCACTTTGTCTAATAGTAGGGTGGGTTTTGTTCCCCCAGACAGATGCACTCCAATTATAAGCCCTCTTTCTGCACGAGCACCTTCTCACTCCCTCTCAAACACAGGTGTACTTTCTCCTCAGCTGGAGGGGTATCACCTCTTTCAAAAATACAGAGATCCCCAACCATCAGTCATATGCTCCCAGTACTGAAACATCAACCATCTTAGACCATTAACCAACAACCTGCCCAAGAAAGGGTCAGCCAAGAATGTTTTATAAAGTACACTTGGTGTCTTATGTATTGCACAGTAAGAAAAGCAGATTGCAGGATTTGTCTTCAGGCCTCTGCTCTAAAAAGACTTAAAATGAGAAAAGCATGAGACATGAGTAGTAGAAAATCAGTCCCCCATTTTCTTCAGGGACTGGAAATATTTTGTGGGAAGATTTGAGGCAAATTTTGGGCCAGCCTCAGTCTAAACCCAGCAAAAGGGGAAGAGGTTAGCAGGATTATATTTGCAGGGTTAGAAAGGCGAAGGGAACAAGCCCAGTTCAGGTTGGTTGCATGGCTCATTAGAGATTTACAATTTCTTTGCCTCCTATCTCTCCTGGTTAATGCCACAGGACTGGGAGCCCCTGCGGTGGAGAGGCTGGTGTTTGCTACCTCAATAGCAATAGAGGCTTTGAGAAGGATTTTAGCAATATGAGTGGAAAAATTCCCCATGCAGTGTCTTTAATGCTGCTATCCCTTGCTGAGCTGGAGCTGGTATAATTCTTCATCTGTGCAAATAGGGAGGGAAACTGGGGCATTAAGCTGCGATTGTTTGATGAATTCCTGCAAGCAAAGATGAATAAATTGCATAACATTCGCTTTGAATTGTTATGATCAGAAAGCTGAAATTAAGTTATATTATTCGGCTCAGAGAGGCAAGGATACCAACTTGCTTATAGATGTGAGGATTTAAAAATGTGCTAAATGGCCATCAGAGGGAATTTTGCCATTGCTTTTATGTTTGGAGAATCACTGCTGCCACTGGCTTCGAAGAGATGAGGGAATAGACCCAAAGGTTCCCCTCCTCTGAAAATACATCTCCTTCTATAGGTGAAAGATTCCTGCTCTTGGGGATAGGGAACCTTTAGATCCAGTTTATTGAAAAGCTTCATTAAGTTGAATTCTACAAATCACAGAGTTCATGAGGTTTAGTGTCGGCATGAACCAACTCATATGCAAGCAACTTGCCATCTATACCCACCCTCCATTAATACCACCCCTTGTTGTTTTTTTAAGGTCTTACCATTGCTTCTTTTTTTTTTTAAGGGGGAAGAGCACGCCCAACAATGAAAAGTTGAAAGCAGATGGGAAGAAAACAGCACAATTTGCCAAATGCGAACACACACTCAACCACCCTACCCCACCTGCTAGAAGCCACACTAGTACAAGCAAATACAAAAGACACAGAAAGAAAATCAGTAGAGAGAGTTCACTGAAGCACAGCCTATAGTTTTTTTTGTTTCTTTGCAAGGCTGGAACTGCAAAATCAGGATTGTTCAGTTGTCAATTACTAGGTGTGGGCACAAGCTTCTGTTGCCTCATGGGGAGGGGGAGTTTCACAAATTATGTGGGCCTGACATATTGAGCTGTAGTATCTTGAGGTTGGATCCAGAAAAGCTGTGGGCAGAAGGAAAATATTTGACCTTAGTGGACCCAGCTGTAGTCATACATGAACCAGTTATTACTGGACCAGACTACTGTAGTGTCCTCTCTGGAGGACAGTCTCTGAATATAGTGCACCAAAATTCTTCTCATCCTTTGTTGTTGTTTTTGCTGTTCTTATTTTATATAGCACCATCAAACTTTGCCCAGAAGGCTTGTAGTCTGTCATTCAGCACAGAGGAGACAATAAAGAAAGGTAAGGGAACAGTATGCCATTTCCCTTCTGCACTCATGCTTTTGACCCAGTGGTAAAACACCATGAAAAGTAGAAGCTTGGTATAGTCATATGTGCATTCATGTCCAGATAATCATGCAATGGGGGGCTGGAGCAGCCCCCCCACCTCCAGTACTAATGTCACTGCACTGACCATCTCATGAATTGAGTAGGGATGAAGGAGAAATATGGTTTGGCTAGCATGTTAATGCAAACTTAACTTTTCTGCAACAATATGTGTTCTGAAGTTCAGTCATCCTTTGAACTTTTCCTTTCCATGGATTTTGCAATTTAGTTCTCCAATCAAATATAAAAGGGGCAAAAATAGATATGTATTATGGGAAAGTGTGCATTAAAATGCATATAATATACAAATATGCATTATTAGGAGAATTTGTTTGGGGAAATATGTGTATCAGGCAAAATTGCATACAGAAGTATGCATATTAGGATAAATATACACAGATATGCTGAAGGGGACTCTTTTTCTTTTAAGCAGACTGTTGAAGAAATGTGGTGAACTGAAAATAAGACTGGGAAAATGTGTAACAGAGAAAAACCAGAATTGATAGGCTTGACTATCTCAGGTGTTGAGTGGAATATGTGTTAAGTTGTGGGTGAACATATCAGATGACACAGCGATTCTTCAAACACCTCTTGTTTATTCACAGGCCAGGACAGAACTGAACTGAAGGGTTCAGCCAGCCTGCTTTTATAGAGCTCCACTACAACGCAACTGTAACCACTTTCTGTAACTATCCAATCACTGAATGTCACTTTCAATCCCTTATTTGCACAACTATCTACAGTATCCCCCTGCTGGCCCAGGGTGAGAACTTCAGTACATAACAATATGCACCTGTTTAAGCACTCCACATAACTGAGACTGGCCACTTATTATGGTCTAATATTGTAGAGTACCTGCTTGTGTATAACTGGACACCAATGAATGAAATTTGATTGCTGACTTGATGCTGTTCACCACCAACACCCCCCATCTCTGATCCTTAACTTTTAGATATCTCAATAGTGGGGGGGCCCAGCTTTGAACTGCTCTATTTTCTCAAGTGTATGTTGCACCAATATTGCTGGGATTTTCAGCACCTGGTGAACCTGTCACTATTCATCAATGCTTTTGATGAAAGTGGTACCCATTGTTGAGCTGATGTAGTTAGGCTGCTAGTAT
This sequence comes from Podarcis vaucheri, assembly GCF_965113315.1. Taxonomy (NCBI): domain Eukaryota; kingdom Metazoa; phylum Chordata; class Lepidosauria; order Squamata; family Lacertidae; genus Podarcis; species Podarcis vaucheri. Next base: position 22,512,614 of record NC_138758.1, read on the forward strand.
AGTATTGGTTTCACATTAGTTTGTATTTAATTGAAACATTGCTTTATTGTATTGTTTCGATGTTATTTCTTACTCTGAGGTTGTGAAGAGTGGGTTATAAATAATGTAAATAAAATAAATAAATTTGTAAGGTGCCCTTACATTTCTGTCCTAAATTTTGTTATGAAGTACTAATGTTGGTGACTCGCTGAGATGCAACCATTTGGCCACTTCATTCATAACTGCTATGAATGTTCATTTATAATGTGGTAGCTTTCTCTTCAGTATATTGAACTTATTCCATAAGTTCCATTCATCTCCCGACAAGAATCCAGGCAAAGAGGCAGAGCTAGGATAAAGAAATAAAGACAGATGGCTCTTAATTACAAAGGTGAAATGCCAAATTAAATTTGAGGCTCCCCCCAATCACTTTAAAAATAGGACACTGACTTGGTTTACTTTGTAGGCAAAGGTGAACATTTCCTCAATTATAATCTTCCAGTGGAAACATTCTTGCTTCCATTGTTCAGAAAGAGATTATTTTAAAACATTAATGAGACTTTCAATATTTGGAATGAGAAGGAAGTATCCTCATTTTTCTTGTTTGTTTTTGTTTACTTTAAAAAAACCCCCACAGATTTGTATTGAACAGTATTGAAAAACACCAGTTAATGTTTAAATTTAATTTTAATCAAAAGTCTTCATATAAACACTTAGGTTCCATCTGCACTATACATCTAAAGCAGTATACAGTCATGTCTTGTTTTGCAGCCGGGATCAGTTCCAGAGCCTGAGCCGCTAGCCGAAAAGGACACAGGGCAAAGTGCTGCATCTGCGCACGTGCACGGAGCAGTTTGCACTTCTGCGCATGCGTGAAGCACGATTTATCGCTTCTGTGCATGCATGAGCGGCAAACCCGGAAGCAACCTGTTCCGGTACTTCCGGGTTTGCCATGGATGTTCGCTGGAATGGACGCTAGACAAGGCGGACATTCGCGGAGGTAAATCCCGTAATACCATTTTAAACAGTTATAGCTTCTCCCAAAGAATCCTGGGAACTTTGTTATGTTCAGGTTGCTGTGAATTGTTAGGAAACTCCTATTCCCCTGACAGAGCTACAGTTCTAAGTGTAGGTTAACAGTCGATCCCTCTGGAAGTTGTAGCTCTGTGAGGGAAATATGGGTCTCCTAACAACTCTCAGTACCTGTAACACACTACATCTCCCAGAATTCTTTGGGGGAAGCCAAGTCTATTTAAAGTGGGATCATAGTACTTTAAATGCATAATGCAGATGCAGCATGGGTGAAAAAAATAGCCTACTTTGCAAAGGTAAAATTTGCACATGTTGTTTTGCCCACTTTTGCCTATGTCCCCACCTACCATGGCATGTGGATCCCAAAAGGAATGTGACCCTCTGATTAAAAAAGGTTCCACATCCTTGGTCTAACCTTTCAGGGCAAGTAGTTTCACATACATGTTTTTGTGATGGAAAACCCCTGTCACACGTTGCAACAAAGCGTGCCTCAGAAGGCAGTCACAATATGCTCTCAATAGTAGATCTCAAAAATGAATCGCAGAATTGTTAGCAGGAAGGGACCCAGAGGTAGGGCTGTCATATGTCCAGGTCTCCCCGGACACACCTGAGATTCGTCCATCAGAAATAGCCAGATGTATGGCAATCCTTGTCAGAAGTGTTGATTTTTTGGAGAATTTCCTTAAAGATGGCTCAAAAATAACTTTTGTGTCCAGGCTTTTTGAAATACGGCAACCCCACCCAGAGGGTCATCTAGTCCAACCCTTTGCAATACAGTGCTACCTCAGGCTACATACGCTTCAGGTTACATACGCTTCAGGTTACACACTCCGCTAACCCAGAAATGATGCTTCAGGTTAAGAACTTTGCTTCAGGATAAGAACAGAAATCGGGCTCCAGCGGTACAGCAGCAGCAGGAGGCCCCATTAACTAAAGTGGTGCTTCAGGTTAAGAAGAAGAAGAAGAAGAGTTTGGATTTGATATCCCGCCTTTCACTCCCCTTCAGGAGTCTCAAAGCGGCTAACATTCTCCTTTCCCTTCCTCCCCCCACAACAAACACTCTGTGAGGTGAGTGGGGCTGAGAGACTTCAAAGAAGTGTGACTAGCCCAAGGTCACCCAGCAGCTGCATGTGGAGGAGCGGAGACACGAACCCGGTTCACCAGATTACGTGACTACCGCTCTTAACCACTACACCACACTGGCTCCCAAACAGTTTCAGGTTAAGAACAGACCTCCCAAACGAATTAAATACTTAACCTGAGGTACCGCTGTACAGGAATCCTGTCCACAGCTACTCCTGGTGGGGCTTGAACCACCAACCTTCTGGTTAATAGCCAGGCACAGTTATCCACTGCACAACCTGAGGTTCTAAGATTCATACAGGAGAAGGCAGCCTTGCAAGTCCCAATCTGGATTAGGGCTTTCAAAGTTAAATGTTGTCAGAATCTTGAATTGCAGTCCATGCCAATAGATGCTTGTTTCCATGTGTGACTGTGTTGCAGGAGCGGTTCACATGGAAGGGCAGAATCACAGAGTTGCCCTCTCAACAGTGGTGTCCCTGTTGCTTACCTGAGTGGTGCAGGGGAGGGCAGTGGTGAAATTGAAGTTGAGTGAGTACACTGCCCAAGACAATCTGGCACAATTGCTGGTATGCCCACACAACCTCAACCTCACCACCACCCTACACACCCACACCCCACACCAACATCTAACTAAGCAGCAGTGGCACTACCCTCCCAAGCTGGCCACTCCTGCTTGCATTGTGTGATGAACCACAGAAATGCAGGTGGCAACCTTCTTAGTGAATAATTTTCAAGACTCACTCCACCTTAGGGGAACAGCCAAAGCTCAGTGTCTGAGTGTCTATTTTCCACTCAGAAGCTCCTAGGTTCCATCCCTGGCATTTCCATGAAGGGCTGGGAATATCCTCTGCCTGAAATCCTGGAGAGCTGCTGACAGTCAATGTAAACAATATTGACCTAGGTGAAGCAATGGTCGGACTTGCCATGGGGTAGCTTCCTAGAGTGGCCCACCCAGGCTGATCAGTGGCTCCTTATGAACAGAAAGAATATAAAGGGTTTCCTTTTTCCAGGCTTGCTTCAGCAACATGGTTTTCATGAGCACTGGTGTGCTTTTTTATTTATCTTCTTGCTCTTTGCCCTGACTCTTGGCTTATTCTCTGATCTTGTCTTCCAGATTTTCCTTCAGCCCTTTCTTCTAGAGTGCTCATTGTCTTTGCCTCCTGGTTAGCCCTTCGCTTTGGCTTGCTCTACGGCTTTTCTTCATTGGCTCCTCCCTCATTTCTTACAGCCACCCATGGCCCAAGCCTGACACCCTGTTTGCCCATCACCCACCCCCAACTGATGTTGTTGTTAGATTGAATTACACTGAATGCATCTACAAGCTGCTTCTACACATATACTAGTGTTTGTGTATAGCTGCTTGATTTGTATAGCTCAACTATTGTGTACCTGGGTACATGGACTGTATAGTTCTTGAATACTACATGTGATTAACTGTACAGACATACAACTCCACTATTTGTGCACACAGGTACACAGATTATGCCTCCTGTTGCTGTTCATCAAGGTTAAGAATGCATGGAATTCTAAATTGATATGAATGTTGACATAAATAAATGCCTGCTTGTCACAGTTATAAAAGCAAGTATTGTATCTGTTTGCCTGCCTGCCTGCCTCCTTACACAAGTAAACACACACACACACTTTCCTTCCCTCCAAAGGAGGAAATGAATATCATGGAAGACATACACACAAAAACCAGGGCATTTTGTTCTTATGCACAGCAATGCACCTATATCGCTCCTCATCAGAAATCATCCTTAATGATGTCAGTGACAGTTTTACCTGAGAAACGACTGTTGGTGAATTTTAATTCAGAAAGGGCATGCTTTCTGGAAGAAGGGCTCTGTGGCAAATTGATTTTTCCAAGTTTAAGAAGAGACTGTGCAACATATCCAGGTGATGAGGACTGTCTCTGTATTACTAAAACAGATGGGCATTGCTCTTTCACATGTAACATCATGGGGATAGGCAACAAGCAAGCCAAGGGTTCATTCTGGAGTTCACAGTCCTTCTGCATGACCCTCAGCATGTTACTAAAGATTCTCCTCTTGTCTTCTGTAAGCTGACTTCATTGACTCTCAAATTTCCTGTATTGCATTGGCTTCTGAAGCAGGTATGGCTGGGGCCAAGCCAGGTGTGATTAATAGTGTGGTTAGTGATCACATTGGGGTTTTGCAAAGTAAATTCCAGGTACCCCAACTCCAATTAAATTAAATTCCAGGTACCCCAATGAACACACACACAGCAACACACACACACACAGCATGGCTGTGAGGCTTAGGGAATGGGAAGTATATTTGGAGCCAACGGGGTTCAGTATCCTTTAAGGTGTCTTAATGTACCTAATTTGCACTACCCCAAACAACATGGAAATAGAATCACAGCTATCCTTCAAAATCAACGCTGCTCTGAATTTTACAATGCAGTTCTCCAACCAATAATTTGTAATTTGTACAAAAATGTCTATAGTAAGCAAAAGTGAGCACGAAACTGCGTACATTCATGTAAGTAGCATACAACAATGCATTATACTGAGGAAAGTGCCTTGCAAAAATGTGCACAGTACTCTAAATGGCATTAAAAAATGTGTGTAATGGGAGAAATTCACACTAAAATGAATTTTCATGAGAATTTTCCCCCTACCCTCATAAACTAATGTGTAAATGTGAACTGAAGTTAAGACTGGAAAGAAATAGAAACTGAGAGAAACCAAGTGACAGATTTGTCCATCCTCACTACAAATTACCTTGTAAGGTCTCCTCAATGTGCCTTCAGCCAATTCAGATCTCTCTCTCTCTCTCTCTCTCTCTCTCTTTCACACACACACACACACACACACACACACACACACAACTGCCCATTCAAACACAAAAAAGAGATTCCTGGCTCCTGTTGACTTTCATTCTGGGTTGTTTTTTTTTAATGATATTTATTGAGAATTTAAAATTACAGAGAAAAAAAGAAAAAAAAGAAGAAAAAGAAATTAAACAATACAATTAAATACAATTAAACAATACAAGTCAATAAAAAGAAAAAAGAGAACAAAACACACAATACATCAAAACCAAAAACAAAAGTGAACAAAAAATTAAAAACAAATTCAATATTCCCAAATCTTTATCTTTCGTTATCTTGTTTCATCGACCTCTTCACACCTCCCTTTTTTGTATTCTAGTTATTAATTATCTCAGCAAATCCTTTCCATCTTTCACTATGTTCTGTCATTAAATTGTCTTAATTTATTTTAACCTTGTCTTACCATAAAAAGCCCTAAAACTTAAAACTTATTTGTACATAACTCCTTATAGCATTTCTACTAAAGCCAAATAGTTTCATTCCAACATTTTTTCTAACACTCATTAATTTTACAATATTTCTCTAAATGAATTTTTAAACTTTCTTCCAATCTTCATCCACCGTCTCTTCTTCCTGGTCTCGGGTTCTATCAGTCCTTTCTATCCATTCCATTCCATTTAGTCCATCAACCTGGTGATCTTCTATCCGAGGCTCTTAACTCTTTTCCATGTCCCTTCTGCAGATCTTCTTCATATTTATACCTGCACTTTACTTTGTCTTCTGCTGATCTTGTTCTTAATTTCCTTCCTTTATTGCTGAGGAGTAGATCTCAGGGAGACTCCAACCTAACAATGTCTTTATCCCTTCTCGACAAGTCAGCCCATTCTCCATAGTTAGCACTAAAATCCAAAAGGTATTTCAAGGCATGTTTCAAAGTCCCTCCAAAGCTAAAGGCCCCAACAACTCCAGACTCCCCCTGGCGCAGAACCAGATCCCAGAAGCCAGAACAGCCCTGCATAGGAGGATCTATCCAATTTCCCATCTCCAATCCAAACGAGACTCCATCTCTCCAAAATCCCACATCCCTGCCGAATCCCACATCCACAGGCTTCTCCCGCCTGTGGTTTTTGATGGGTCTCCGCCTCGCCGTGGTGGTCCAGACCCTAATTTCCACGAAGCGGATTCCTCCTGATCAGAGGAAATCCGCCATTGCCGGAGGCGCTAACCTGGAAGTCCCATTCTGGGTTGTTAACTAGCCATCAACCTAACAAGAGAATAGTCAGCCAGAAACCAGTGACATCTGCTGAGCAGGTCTTGTAGAGGAGTATGCAGAGTGCTAGGGTCCACTGATTAACTGTGAGGTCTTGCAAAGCCCTGTTGCAAGTGCCAACAGCTGATTGTTGCCACTTGCGGAGCTCTTTGCACAGAGCTTGAGATTACCCTATAATCAGTTGATCATCACACATTGTAGGCTGTGCCTTTTCCCACATGGCTTTAAACCATGTGAGCAAAAGTGGGTTACCTACCATCATTGTGATAACAGGTGACTGACAGGTAGGTGACCACACCTATCTCTCAGATTTTGCTCATGGGAGATACAGGAGGTAACAATTATGCCCACTGGCTGGATCCAGTTCCTTACATCCTGGCCTATGCATTTGGCTTCATGGGTCACAAGTTTTAGGAGCCTGAAGCAAACAAGGCAATGTCTTCCATGAGTTTGTTTCCATTCTAGAGCTTCTTCATTGCTTGTCAGCGTAGTCTTATTTCCCCACCTAATTTAGGAAGACAATGAAATTCTCATATGGCTGAAATCCAATATCTATTTTATTTCATTTTTGGCCTGGTCTGCAAACATGACCACACTTAAAACTTTTCTGCACAGAGTCCAAATGTTTGTGTTGTTTAGAGCTGCCAAGCGGACTGCCATCTCTGCTCGGAATCGAATGTCAGTGAACCAAGTACATTTACCAGGCTCTGTCAACCTGTCAGCATCTGTTAAAGCTTCTGCCTAGATGTATGCCCAGGAGGGACTGAAGAAAGGGATGGGAGAGTGAAAGAGCCAATGCACGTCCCAAAGGCAGAAATCGTGTGATGGCTTCCTGTTTCCTTTCCTTTCCTTTCGTTTTCAGACATTCATTCACTGAAAATGAGGACTATTCACAAATTAAGGCTGCCTCATTCCAAATTGAAATTAGCACCTCTACAGTTGCTTGGAACTGCAGGAGTAGAGAGCGCTGTTGTGTTCAGGCCCTGCTTTCATGAACATGAACATCTGGCTGGCCACTTTGAGAAGAGAACCAGCTGTGCTGGTCGCCAATTTGTATCTGGGCCCAATCAAAGTGCTCATGTTAGTGTTCGAATCCCTAAACAACTCAGGCCTGCTTCCCCACAGACCACCCTCGGGGGCTAAGATTAGCAGAGGAGGCCCTCTTGGTTGTACTGTCAGTCTCAGAAGGTTGGGGTTGGGGTGGCCCAGGAGAAGACATTTTCAGCAGCAGTCCCTTAATGGTGGAACTGCCGTCCCACAGAGTTGACTTAGCATTAAAAAGTCACCCTCATTTTGCAGCTTTCAGTGAATTTTGAAGATGCACCTCTTTACTCTGCCTTTTGACATTTGAGACATATACTTTTAGAACCCACCTCATTTCTGTGGTTGTAAGTTGTCTTAAACTGTTTTTAATGTTGCAACCTGCCCTGGGACCTGGGGCCAAAGTCTGAAGAAACTTCTAAGCATAAAGCAATACAAAAAAAAGTTAATTTAAAAATGCCAATTAAAACAAATGCTAAAAACAAATTGACATAACACTTATCAAATGATAATAAATATCAGTAGTTTTGAAGTAAATGTACATAATAAAGTTGCGTTAAAATTGCATGTCTGGGTTAGGGTTGCCTGAACAGGCATCAAAAACAAAACACTGGAGGCGCCGCCCTTTAAACAATAGTCCACTAGAACTGGACTTGTTTTAAATTTGTGACAGTCCTCTCTTTCTGAAGGGCCACCAGAGGAGAGTCCTCTGTTAGAAGGCATCTACCATTTGAAGATAAAGGAACAGAATGGAAAGCAGAGCCTTTGTCCACTAACAGCATGTGGGCAGCAGACAGGGCACCTGGGGCAGTAGTATTCAATGCCATCAGTGCAATGACATTTGGCTTTGCAATGGATCTTCTCTCTTATCCTTGCCCCATGTGCCCCCAAAGTCTGTTCTTGGTTCCCCTCCCCCCGCAACATCCCAGAGCAGATTTAGGGAGGGCATAGGATACACATGTAAGAAAGTGTACTTTTTCCAAAAGTTAAAAAAAACAAAACACCCACAACCCAGCTACAACCATGAGGTAACTACTAGGGAGAGGGGTGGAGAAGAGATGAGATGCCTAGTGTCAATATAGCCTTGATAACACTGAGGAAAGAAAACTGCAGCTTGGGTAAACTTTCTCTCAGATTCCATCAACACACACATATAACCCGCTGAGAGTTATAGATGTGATTATTTACTGTGCTTACAAGGTTACACGGCATCATTCTGTGCATTATATTTTCAGCAATGAGTCCCAGGGGAAAACAAAATTCCCATTTTTATTTTTATTTTTTGTAAAGGAAACACGCTACGAACCATTTGGAGATGATGTTCTTTTATTTTTGTATGGGGAATGGGATTTGCATTTTAATTAAAATTTGCATAAAATCTCTCTTCCTGGGTCATAGTGCTGGTTTTCGTTTTCATTCAGATGCTCAGAAAATGTAAATTTGTTTACATGGCCTTAAAAAAAAGTGTTGCCAGGGAAGAATAATGAGACCCGCGGCACACCATTGCAGTCACAATAAATCTAACAGTGCCATAGCTAATGTCTCAGTGCAAGGTCCTCCGCAACAAGGAAAGATGGGGGTATATACATTTCTTTCATTATATGTACCAAAGTAATCCAAACTGTGGGAGCAAGTTACATATACTATTTGGTGAGTGGGGGCTGGGGGATATTAACCTAAAAGATAGACAATTCACCACCACCACCCCTTCCCTGAGATAAGAAAGGATGCAGTGACATTTAGAGCAAGGCTTTTATTAGAAAATAAAGTCCTTCGTGTTTATTAGGCCTTGCAAGGCTCAGCTGTGTGCCTGTGTGTTTTGTAGAAATAAAGATATCAGTATTCATGTGGCAGGCAGAGGTTTACAGCTGCAGTGGGTACGAATACTAATAATAGGATAAAAAGCGGATGTCATATTAAGAGGTCTTGAATGTGGCACTCCAGACATGCCTTGTTTTATTTTTACGAATCGTGCTGTGTTGACATCCGTCCTGGAAAGGGAAACAGAAGGACTGCAGTGGGGAGACCTTCTGAGGCCAAAATGAGAGATGGAGAAAGCAGCTTTCTGCTCACCCTGAGAAAGGAATCAGGCCCTTGGAGCATTCTATTTGAATACTCAAAAATCCCCGAGGTTTCATTTGTTTTTGTTTTTAAAAGCATTCAAAATAATATGTGAAGGAACTAATTCTTCAGTGCCACCTGCTACCCCAGGGGTCAGGAAACTCAGACCTAAAGGATGAATGTGGCTATCTATCTGGGCTTTGAAACTCTCCTCAGCCATACCCCCCAAGGGCCTGGCATGCTTTTGCCCAGCTGGGATGTGTCCTTGGACTCTGGTTGGTAATGCCTCTTGCTTGTCTGTATGAAACACCAGGGGTCTGGGTGGGGGTTAGAAACCAACTACTGTATGAAGGTAGAATTAATATTAGCTGTTCCAGACTTTTGCCTCTAGCCCCACCTGCCACCAGCATGTGGCCCCTTATCCTATAAGGAATGTAGGTTTTGGGCTAAAAAGTTCCCCCACCCCATGCTGTTATCCTGTGGTCTAAACCACTGAGCTTCTTGGACCTGCTGATCAGAAAGTTGGCAGTTCGAATCCACATGATGGGGTGAGCTCCCATTGCTCTGACCCAGCTTCTGCCAACCTAGCAGTTCAAAAGCATACCAGTGCAAGCAGATAAATAGGTACCCCTGTGGCAGGAAGGTAAATGACATTTCTGTGCGCTCTGGCTTCAGTCACACTGTTCTGTTGCACCAGAAGCAGTTAGTCATGCTGGCCACATGACCCGGAAAACTGTCTGTGGACAAACGCCAGCTCCCTTGGCCTGAAAGCAAGATGAGCGCCGCAACCCCATAGTCGCCTTTGACTGGACTTAACTGTCCAGGGGTCCTTTACCTTTACCTTTTTATTAACCAAAGGATTAGAGCAATTCGCCTTGGGGCCAGAATGGAGCACCACCCTTGAACTACATAAAGACACTACTTCTTAAAACGAATCTGAAAACACAGCTAAGGCAGTGATACTGATAGCATATTTTTCTGCTCAGGATCACAGGGGGTTGAGCTACAATGTTTTACTTAAAGAGTAGCAGGGATAATGGGAGTTGTGGTCCAATAACACGTGGAGAGACCATGTCATACCCAGCGGCGTAGCGTGAGTTGTCAGCACCCGGGGCAAGGCAAGTAATTTGCGCCCCCTAACCCGGGGCAAGGCAAGTAATTTGCGCCCCCCCTAACCTGCCGATCTGAGGCGAGTTGCCGCTGGCGCTGCCGCCCAAACCACGCCGCTTGCCCAGAGGAGGAGGGGGGCAGAGAGGCGAGGAAAATGCAACATGACCCAGCAGCTGCAGCAGCAGCGGCAGAGGCGGGGCTGTGAGGAGGGGCTGCCTGGCGCGTCCTCCGCGGCGAGCGGTCCCGCGAGACATGGGGCTCTGCTACAGCCTGCGCCGGAGGCTCTTCGGCGAGTCCGGAGGCAGCGAGCTCGCCCCCCCAGATGTTGCGCCCGGTGCGGCTGGCACCCCTGGCACCCCCCACGCTACGCCACTGGTCATACCCCTCAACTGTCCCGATAAAACCAGGACATCCCATTTTTTTCGAGTGCAAGCACAACAGCCATTTTGGGCACTGTGGTCTCGCACGATCTCATGCCGCAATCTTGCCCTGAAACAGCATTATTCAGGGCTGCAACCTCATGTGGTACCCCAAAACATGCTTTTTTTTGTGCCATTATATCATGCAAGGGCATAGCCTGGGAAAAGCACTTTTGGGGGTCATGATCTCTCACAGGTCATGTGACTTGCACAGAAACACAGCCCCAGAAGACAGCTCCCGGTTTTTGCCTCAGTGTGTTGGAGGTTATACAATGTTAGCCAAGTCTTCTGTCAACAAATCCAGACTCAGCCAACTTTCCAGCACAGACCATGTGGCTTTTAATCCCCCTGATGAAGATTCAGAACAGTAGATGTGGCTAGGGCTCCCCTAAAACCAAGATTGGCTAACCTATAGCCCTTCAGATGTTGTTGGACTCCCAGCTTTCATCTGCCCCACTCAGCATGACCAGTAATCAGGGATGGTGGGAGTTGTAATCTACCAACATCTGGTGAGCAGCACATTGTTCTGCTACGTAGTCCCTTGAGAAGGGTCCATTGCTTCATTGAAGATGAGCTAGCACCAGGTAGTGGAGATTAGTTTCATATGTGCATCCACATTGTCTGTTTAATATGTCCTGCTTTATGAGTTCACCATATTAAAACAATTCCCCTCACCTGAGATGTCCTGCAACCACCCTTTGCACAATAGAATTCAAACAAAGCAAAGCAAAGATATCATGTTGCCGTCACCACAGGACAAAGAAACAATGAAAATGCTGTGAACTTCTTGCAGCAATATAGATACAGGTAGATATAGATATATTTAGTAATTTAGAAGCAGCCAAATGGTGCCTGTTTGAAAAATAGACAAAACAAGGAAATTGGTCCTATAGACTGATTGTATGACAGAAGGCCCTATGAGAAGTGCAGATTTTGTGCCTGAGCAGTAAAAACAGGGGAGCCCCAGTGTGAAAGCTGACACAGCATTAGCAAAATAATGCTCCAGTACATGCAGCCATAATTATTTGCTCGTTAATAACAAATTTTTGCAAGTCACAGGAGTAACACAAATTGGAAAACAGAAATAATTATCAGCAATAATGCTGCAGAAGGCAGACAGATTGGAAGTCTCTTCCCCTTTAAATTTAATAATAGTAAGATAACCAGGAAATTAATAAGAAATACATAATTGAAAATTAACCTTGCAAATCTGTTGTTAATGACCCATGGTACTCCTGCAGCACAATCATTTTACAGAGGCCCTGATTTGCATCTGATGCTAAGCCAGGTAATATTTTGGTGGAGGCCAAATAAGCAATGTTTAAATAAATCAGATTTTCCATATATATATGCAAAGGAACAGACAGAAAAGGCACACCTTTCTAGGAAATCTTGATAGAAAATAAGGACATAAGAAGAATCCTACTGGATCAGGCCAGCAGCCTACCCAGTCCAGCATCCAGTTCCCACAGTGTCCTACAAGATGTCTCTAGGGAACAGGACCTGAGTTCTCTTTCCCAGCTTGTGATTCCCAGCAACTGGTACTCAGCAGCATACTAGTTGTAAGAAGAGCACTGCTGTACTGTACTGCGAAATTCCCATTCATCTCAAAATGCCATGCACCTGGGGTGTTTCCCATAGCTTGCCATGCACATGGGTTTTTCAGTGCATGAAACACAATTTGTGCTGAAAGATGCATCATAGCATGCCACACTCAGTAAGCATTCCAATGCTCCTCTATGTCATTTACTCTGCCTGCACCTGGGGGAGTGGGGACTCCATATTCACACTGGGTTCCAGAGAGCCACTTCTGGGTGGTACAATGAGGACCCAGGACAAAAGATGGGGGGAAAGGTCTCTGGAACTGGATCTTTAGTCAGTGAAATCAGGGGTGTTATGGGCCTAAACTGAGTAGAGCCCAGGGGATGACATACCCTCCCACATGTTGCAGAAGAAAATTGGGGCGTCTAGCTTCCAGGGCTGTGTTCTCACATGAGGGCACAGCCCTGCCCCACGGAATCAGGACAGTTGAGGGATATGGGGTGATGTTAAGATGATTCGACCCTGACCTTTCATTACCACAAAACATCAATATGTTGTACAGAAACTTTGCAGCAATTAGAACCCCGCCTTTTAATTTGGTTATCTGGGATTTATGAGGGCCACGTCACACACAGTGGGCAGGCATGTGGCTTAACAAATTCATGCCTCTTACAGCTATGTTTTCCAGGGGTTGCTACTCCCAACCTTTGTTGAATATATGCTTGGTGTACATCTGGGTTTGCTCCTGAGTAATGTGTGAAACAGAACTGCAGTTAGTGATCTGACCCTGACCTTGCTTCTGTTGCAGTGCATGCTGCCTCTCTATCCAGACAAACACGAGGCTTTATCGCAGTTCAAGGACATATTCCCGCCAGGCAAAAGCACTTGAGGATGGCAGAAGGAAGAAGGGCATGCAACTGAGGACAGTGAAAGCTTTGGTTCTAGATTAGAAATGGAAAATGGTTTGCATGTTTCCAGAGGCAAAAAGAATAAATAAAGTCAGAACAATAGATGGAAGCTTTAATTTTTGTACAGTTGGTTAGCTCTGTATGTGTGTGCATGCACACCTCTCTATCCAAACAAGGAAGAGGTATCAGAGTTTAAGGACACATTTTAGCCAGGCAAAAATACATGGGGGGGGGGGTGAAGTAAGACCAGGGAGGGTGTGAAGCCTTACAGAGAAGAGATGTGGCTTGGCTTGGGGAGAATTCCAAGGGCCAGTTGGAGAGGCTTGGAGGGCCGCATTCAGAACCCAGGTCTAAGGTTCCCCACCCCAGTCTAGAGCTTGCCAAGCTGATATTGCAGTGCTGGAATGAAAGGAAGGGAAGACGGAATAATTTAGATGTTATGATCTCACTTCACGTTTCATGCTTTAAAACGCAGCCCAACCTGTAACTCAGGTTTATGTGAAGTGCATCTTGTTTGAAACTTTGCAATTAAAAGAGATGCTTGTGAATGGCATGTTTACTGTATCCCCCATATAACTTCGCCAGGCTGACGGGAAGTAGAAACCCTTTTACAATGAAATATTACCCTGGTGGAGGTGCTGTTATATTCACAACAGGAATGTTTCTTTAATGCTTTCTTGTACGAAAACATTGCTTTAAAAGCACAGTGGTTGCCACAGAGAAAATTGCAGTTTCTAAAGGCATGAGTAACAATTTTAAAATAAAAAGTAAAAACAAGCCACTCTGCAGCAAATATTTAATGTGGGTGTTAGCTGATCAAGCAATGCAAGAGGGGGGGTGGAGAGTGGGAATTTCTTAACCCCAATGGTATGTCAAGATTGAACCACTGTGGTGTAGTGGTCAGAGTGCCAGACTAGGGCCTCAGAGACCAAGGTCCAAATCCCCACATAGCCCTGCAAATCACTGGGTGACCTTGAGCCAGTCACTGTCTTTTAGCTTAACCTACCTCAAAGGGCTGTGATGAGGATAAAATGAGGAGAACAACCATGCATACCACTTTGAGCTCCTTTGAGGAAAGGTAAATGTAAATAACAAAGATGGGGTGACCCTCAACTGCCTGCACCTTATTATTTTTAGCAAAAGGAGGGAAGTTATCCACAACCTCCATTTATCAGGGAGGAATATACTTTATTGTCTCATTTAGAAGACAGAATCACAGAATTGAAGAGTTGGAATGGACCACAAGGGGCATCTAGTCCAACCCCTGCAATGCAGGAATCATTTGCCCAATGTGAGGCCTGAATCAACGACCCTGAGATCTTGGAGGACTATTGGCAATAAACCATCCTTTGCCAACTGAGTGTCCATCCATCGACCGCAGCCAACATGGCCAATGGTCAGGGTTGAAGGGAACTGTAGTCCCAAACATCTGGTGGCCATTGTGTTGGGAAGGCTGGAGTAGGCTTTACTAGGCTAGACAGGGCCATGGCTTATCTCTTTATATAGCACTTCATATAAAGATTCCAGATGTAGGGAAGCTACAGGGTTGTGTTCCTCTGGTCATGGAACAGCTCCATCTGAAGTGAATGGAGACTTGGAAAGGGGGAAATTTTGCAAGGTATCACTGGATTTGGGCATTTACATGGAGATGGGCTAATAAAATCTTTACTCCATATTTCTTTGAAGATTTTTTTCAGGTGTTTTGCCAAAGAAATTTCATATACTTTGCCCCACTTATATATTGGCAGGTCTAGAGTTCTGATTTCCAATCCACCACATTCCATGGTCTTGAACTGGAAAGCATTTCTAATGCTAACAGCCCAATAAACCCCAGGACAAATGAAATGCCTTTTAAAGTGCTAAAGTTCCACACTGATTTAAAATTATTATGCAGTCACTATTGTTGTAATTAGAAGCCATCCCAAACAAAATCGACTCCAAGTCTTCTTATAATCACAAGTCTGCTGAGAAAAAGCAGGATAGAATGCAGGAAATCCAAATAACAGATTTGTCCCTCTAGTGGCTACAAAAATAATAATAATAATAACAATAATCTACAGTAGAAGCCTCTTCGAAAGCATCCTACAATTATTGTTATCAGTCTGCAAAATTCTCAGCTTTTCTGTGATTTTACAGTTGTGACATACAAATGTTTAATTAACAGAACTCAGAATCATCCTCCCATTTTTCTTTGTTTTTTAAAAACTGTTATCAAATTTCTAGCCCTTAATATATTGCATGAGGGTTTTTTTATCCTTCACAAAACTTCAGTCTCTTCAAAACCCTCATTTATTTCCTAGATGAATCAATGTGCTGTGAATTTAATGTGGGAATGTTGATTTTAGTAAATCTGGTGGCTCTTTTAGAGCACTATTTCAGTAACAAAGGCTTAGGAGCCTCTCCTGTTTGGACCAGGACCAGGCATATTGAGCTGTTCTGGCTAAGAATTGGCTAGGAATTATGCATTCCTCAATGAACTTTGAGTAAAATGCAGATTTTCTGACTGGCTGGTCCCAGAAAAGTTCCAAAAGAAAAGAAAAGAAAAGAAAAGGGGAAAGGAAACATAATGCAACAATGACAACGGCGACGATTTACCATGTTTTTGGTGTCACCACGCCCATTGCATTTCCAAATGAGCCCAAGATTCACCATTGATCTATAGCATAACCCCACTCCTGAGCATCTAATACTGCACCAATGTATTCTTTCTTATATACGTATCAGAATTCTACAATCCGCTTGACTGGATGCTTGTCTAAGGGGAAACAAGGGTGATTCGGTGGGAGAGAAGAAATCCGGTACTTCATTTTATTGTCTTGTGAAAGTTCTCTCCATTCTATGCCTTTGCTATTCTTATCCCCTTTCATGCTCCCTTAAACTTCATTATGCAATCAGTCCAACACTGTTTTGCATCTGATGCTTTATAACTCATGCCTGCCTCTTTCTCACCCTTGATTACTTTTACACTTCTCTGTTCCTTAATGCTGGCCCTGAAAAGCAGTGCTTGGGCAATTATTGCTAGATGGCATGTATAACCCTTGGGCACGCATTAATTTGTCTTTGAACACATTCTATTTCCCCTCAGTGTCCTTTCCCTTCATTGCTTTGTCCTCTTCAATTTCACCTTGCACTTCCTGCTTTATTTTCCTTTCCAAATTTTGCTCTGCTGAAATCCCATCTACTTGTGTTGCTACCCCACCCCCACCCCTCCTCCTCCTCAGTTGAACATTAATCCCAATTAGGAACTCGACGACATGGCAGTTTCGAATTGTTTAAGAGATTTCTTTTCCCATTTTGGAATCATGATAGCTGACAACAAAAGTGGCTTAACTTGTGTCTGCTGTAAGTGGTGACCCTGCACATCAAAGAAAAGAAATATTAGCATTCCATCTATTGCTGATATTCAGGCTGTGTCGTTCCTTCTGTAACCAGACCTTATCACCCGCACATAGAGATGCAGGAGAAATTAAAATCTGCTGGCATTTTCATGAGCAACTTCCTAATTCAAACTGATTTGTAAACTGAAGCAAAACTATACTTAGAATTTTACACTCCTCCGAATTTTGCAGTGCAGTTCTCCAACCAAACAATGGGTACAAAATGCATCTGTTGTGGGAAATGTGCATAAAACTGCATATATTAGTGAAAATGGCATACAAAAAAATTATTTCAGGGAAACTGTTTGCAAATGTGTATATTAAACTGCATATAACATGTAACGGGGTTTTTGTTTTGAAGAAATTCACACTCAAATGCTGATTAATTTTCATATGGATATTTTAAAAACACACCAAAATTATGAATTGCTGCAGAAATGTGGGGAAAAGGATTTAAGACTGGAAAAATGAGGAATGGAGAAAAAAATGAAACTGACAGATTCACCTATCCCTAAACACACACAAGAGGGTATATAGTAAGATTGGAGGAACCCTAAGGTTTGTATAAGTCTGATTTATTTAGAAAACTCCTAAATGGAGAGATGTCCAAAAACACACCAATGAGAATTATGTTGGCTGTTTGACCATAATATTAAACATTCATTCATTCATTCACCACTGAGAACTGAGCATGCACAGTGGCTATGGAATTCTGCCTAGTTATTGGGAGGACACCCTGGAAAACTGGAGGAGGGAAATGGAATGCAGTGGCTAGAACCACAGGAGCACTCCAAACTGTAACATCTCATTGCAAGAGTCACTCATACACTATGAGTGTGTTCCAGCTTTAGTTATAGGCAACAATATATGAACAATATATCAAGTTCAATGTGTAGGGTGGGGGTGGGGTGGGGGTGAGCACTGTGTTGACGACGTGCATCTACAGTAATGTCAACTGCACACACAACTCTCTGTATGGGAAGTGGTTTCAGGTGCAGATCTCCCTTACTTCAAACTTGTGACTGCAGGTTTGAAAGCTCCATATATAGCCCCCAGAATCTGCAGATGAAAAGATAACAGGGTTGGGGAAGTTCCCACTTCGACTGAAACCCTGAAAAGCTGTTGTCACCAGTCCAGAGAGACGATGTTGGGTCAGGTGGTCCAATGGCCTGTAATGGTCAGTTTCTATTTTTTTTTTCCATTGTGGCCTCAATAAAAGATTAATGAATCTGTCAATTTTGATTTCTCTCAAATTGTGGTGTGTCCCCCCCCCAGTCTAATTCACCTTATCTCCACATCTCCACATCTTTTTTAATTCCTCATGAAAATTCTTCAGCAATTTAATACTCATTTCTTCTGTCTTAGACATCTTTGCAAGCACTTGCACCTACTATAGTGCAATTTTGTATGCCCCCTCATATATGATTTTGATACACACTTTCCTCAAATATCTCCATATCTATACACATTTCTTAGTTGGAGAACTGCATTGCAAAATTCAGATCTCTCATATGAGCTGAATTAGTGTATATTTGGGTGAAGGGGAGTCTCAGGGCAGCTGGGGGGAGGAGATCCCTGAGGGGGGTGTATGTGCAGCTGATCCATCCAAGATTCACCCCATATCAAGATGCTGCAGTTACTTAAAGGTAAAGGGGCCCCTGACCATTAGGTCCAGTCGTGGCCGACTCTGGGTTTGCTGCGTTCATCTCACTTTATTGGCCGAGGGAGCCGGCGTACAGCTTCCGGGTCATGTGGCCAGCATGACTAAGCCGCTTCTGGCGAACCAGAGCAGCGCACAGAAACGTTGTTTATCTTCCCACTGGAGTGGTACCTATTTATCTACTTGCACTTTGACGTGCTTTCGAACTGCTAGGTTGGCAGGAGCAGGGACCGAGCAACGGAGCTCACCCTGTCGCGGGGATTCGAACTGCCAACCTTCTGATCGGCAAGTCCTAGGCTCTGGGTTTGACCCAATTTGTTCAGGAGTTTGAAAGACTAAAAAGGGAGAAGTTGATGGACTTCCATTTCATGCAGCTCAATGTGGTGCCTTCCATAGTTCTAGTTACAGGTAGGTAGCCGTGTTGGTCTGCCGTAGTTGAAACAAAATAAAAAAAATCCATCCAGTATCACCTTAGGGACCAACTAAGTTTCTTATTGGTATAGGCTTTCATTTGCGTGTGCATAATATAAGTGTACATAAATCTTCTCCCGTTTGTTTTAAAAATGGAGTTTATGTAACCCCGAACTCAGAAATCTAAATACCTTAAAATGAACATTGGAATACCCCATATCATACACTTGCACAACTGCAACAATAATGGTTCTGCCTAAATACTCATAAATGCCTGATGACATTGCATAGTCTCCACACACACACACACACACACACACACACACACACTTATTTAGTTGCATTTATTGATATACATAAATTCAAAGATTTCTGTGCTTAAAATACTGCAATTTCGTGTTTCCTCTAATAACTTTAGTATTTGACCAGGAAGAATTCCTCAAGCAGTGATACTGCTGTAGAATAGAATGTCTCTATTTTCATCTGAGAAATGTTGGAGGGTATGCATTACTCGCCACCAGGCCCAGGAAATGGATCCTGATTCTCTCTTCTGAGGCATTAGCTACCCCTCCCAGTTTGGTGTCATCTGCAATTTGGATAAGCATCCTCCCCAATTCCTTCATTCAAGTCATTTATAAAGATGTTGAACAACAGTCAGCTCTTATGCCCTGGCAGCAGACCTGAGTGAAGACTGGCTCTGTTAGGTACATTGCTGAAAACTCCCCTGCCCACTCGGGCCATGATTTGCCTGTTTTGAATTTAAGTTTTGGTGGACAATCCCACCAGCCCCTCTGTCCAGCTGAGGCCTGTTGTGATGTCAGTCAGCCATGAGGGCAAATGATTTGCCTCTACTCGGCCCTCTGGCAGCTACGCTGAGCCACAACTTCTGCCGCTTCCTGGAAACAGGTAAGTGGTCTTTCTCTGTACATTTGCAGATAAAAAGGAAATTAAAAGGTAGGACATAATGAGTGGCCACTATGTCCCACCCCCCACTTTTTCCTAGGTTTGGCCTAATCCTGAGCCCCACACCACCAAAAATTGGGAAGTTTACACCCCTGACCCTATGTTAGGTGCAGCTCCATGATTCATTCATTCATTTTCTCTTTCTCTCTCTCCCTCCCCCCTTTCCTATTTTCATTTTTCTCCTCTTTCTTTCATTTCACATCTCGTGAAGACTCCCATTGATGTTTGTATATCCTATTCTAATGTTTTGATCCCCTGACACACTATATAATACTGCTATTTATTATCTAGAACAAGCCACCAGTACTTCCTTTCGCTTTCCTTTCCCTCGGGCATATCATATAGCTGACCCTTCTTAACCGTTTGGCTCCAGAAGAAGGCAGGGGAGCAGGGAGTGAAGCTATTTAAACTATACAAAGCCAAGTGCAATTGGGCAAAGAGATTTATGTTGCCAGGATTTCCTAAGTTGTGCAATGCCACATTTATCCCTGTGCAATGTGCATGGCATTTGTTACAGCTGGGTTACAAAAGCTCATGGCATGGTCTTTTCCATGTAGTCTGGATGCACATATTAATGCTGGGTTCTACTCCTACCCAGGGCAACAAATCATCTGACAAGGACCCAGACCTCCAAATAACTGTTAGCAGACAGAGCTAGCTGTTTCCAGAGCTAAAGGTGCTGGTAGAGTGAGAAGCAGCTCCTCTGGCCCACCTCAAGGGGACGACCTGGCCTGGAAGAATTCTCAATGTGGGTTCCTGGCCCACTTCTAGTGAGAGAACCAGGCCAAGTCAGATGAGGAGGTTGCATCAATGCATGTCACTGTTGGTTGGGAAAAGAATAAATTACTATATATGGTAAAATAGGAGAATTTCCTGGGTGCCTAGCTCCAGGTTTGGGGTAAGTATTCTTCAATGAGAGCCACAGCAGAGATTTAAAATCACAAAACACGCAGCAAAGTAAAGCATGGAAATATAGGCTGTTAGACCTATACAATCTCCCCTTCTAAATTTATTCAAAACTTCCCCACTTCCCTTAGTATTGCTAGAGACCACACATTTCATAAGTTAAACATGGTTTACTTACAAGCTCTTCAAAGGTCATATTCATGTGCTTTTCCATGCAGCAGCAAGAAAAGACAGGCAGTATAACCTAGTTTCAAAATGTTAAATGTTTCCAAATTATTTTATAGAATCACAAAGATAGCTTGTTTAAGCCATGTGGTCTGGGCTTGGAGCAACCAACCCACACTTCCTTTCTGGTAGGCTTACATGGTGGAAAATAAGGGAGAACAAAGAGTTTGGAAACCCTTGCTCCCAAGTTGAGGAGATGTGAACTTGCTAAGCCTGGCAGAACGGCTTACTCTATGATTTTAACCCCTTCTTGCATTAATTAGAGTTAAGTATGCTGGCTATATGAGACTGGATATATCCCAAAGTCACTTAGCTCTCTACTTCTGAATGGGACTCCTTTGCCTTGTCTCGTCCAGCTATCTACTAGACCCCTGGATTTCTACTTAGTAATGTTGTCCCTAAATTATATTTCAACTCAGATTGGATCTCTTGTGTAATCCAGTCGAGGTTACCAATGCATAGACTACAGTGGCTAAGATATGGCCAAAGCTGGCTAACCAGACAAAACTAGTCAAAGGCACTTCTAATCACAGAGGTCACTTGGGCCTCTAGTGACAAAAGTGCACCTTGGGGTACCCACAAGCTACATGCCTATTCCTTTTGATGGCATGCAACCACCTGATTTACTTCAATACCCTCCCCCCAAAGCACTGTGATTGGAGTGGTTTCAGAAAATAATTTACTGCAATTTAATGATAACCCTGCCCATCAAAACAAAAGATTCCCCTATCCTCCTTTCTTCACCCTGTCCCCTCTTGAGTTCTGGGGATTTTCCCAGCCAGCTTGGTTTTGCTTCTCGGGGGCGGGGGGGGGGGAGAGGCAGGAAACTTGTGCTTCCAACTTTTTGGGAAAACCAAGAACAAAGTGACTCAGAAGCTTAGTGGGTCCCTGATCTGCTTTGAGACACCTTGTTAATGCAATCCTGTTTGGGAACATAAGATCCAGACCCAAATCACCCCAATTCACTGATGCACACTGAACATCAACAATCACAATAATATTTTTTAAAATGATAGATGGCACAGGAGGTGGGATTGAAAAGATGGCCTTACAGCCCTTTTATATTCCTTTTCCCTCTTCACTTCAGTAACCAATGAAGAGGGCTCTTTCTTTTATCATTTGGTCCCATCTGTAAAATGGCTGCATTGTAAAGGAATGTGTTTAAGGTGGTGTGAAGGCTCTCTCTGTGGTTTTTCACCTGGCATAACTGTTTGTCACATGCAAATCCTCACTTACTGATCTAGCAACATGAATGCTTATGTCAGCTGGCTGTTAATCAGCTTAAATCCAAACCCTCCTGTTTTAATGAGCTTTTGGCTGGGACTGTAGAGAACTGCATGATCTTAGCCATTATAATATCGAGGTTTTCTGGCACTCCTCTTGGCAAAGTGGTTGTCTCTTCCTCA
Source organism: Podarcis vaucheri (assembly GCF_965113315.1). Classification (NCBI taxonomy): domain Eukaryota; kingdom Metazoa; phylum Chordata; class Lepidosauria; order Squamata; family Lacertidae; genus Podarcis; species Podarcis vaucheri. Next base: position 22,534,806 of record NC_138758.1, read on the forward strand.
TCTTCCTCCCCACTATCACCAATGTTCCTTTTTTCATACTGGCAAGTTCTGAATGATGGCACTGTAAGAATGTGCTAAAAGGCACCCAGAAGGGGAAAGTGACGGCTGTGGCTATAAAGCTATGGGGCATTTCTAATATTTTAATAGATTTATGACACACTCAGCATGCCCTCCCCCCCCATGCATTAAAAGGAAGGAAAATGAAATCAGGGATTTGTACATTTCGATGTGCCATTTTGGGAAAGCAGAAAATAATTATTCCTGGGCATAGTAGGGAATTCTCCCTAAATGATCTTCATTTATCAAGAGAACAATTAACGAAAGTGCACGGACGGTTGAAATGTTTTATTTTCTATTTTCAGTAACATGCACACATTTAGGTTCCTGAGGATCTAGTCCTCCCACCGCACGCTCAATTACTTTGGCAAGAGCATGCTGCAGGGACCTCCCATAGCTTTCCCCCTGCAAATGAAATTCTCAGCCAAGGATGGGTCTGGAACTTCTTGGCACTGGCAGAGTATAGCAGTAGCTGTGGGTAGCAGGAAAGCACTTGACACATCCAGCAGACAAATGACAGTTGTTTATAACTAGCTAATTAATTGCCATGGATGGGAGGTAAAGCGGGAAGGGGGAGAAGGTGATGCAGCATTTTAATTCCCAAGCACATACCGGTAATTCAGGCCCCATCTGCACTTTGCATTTAAAGCAGTATCATACCACTTTAAACAGTCATGGCTCCCCCCCCCCCAAGAAACCTGGGAGCTGTAGTTTTTATGGGTGCTGAGAGTTGGTAGGAGGCTCCTTATTCCCATCACACAGCTACAATTCTCAGAATGGTTTGACAGTTAATCCCAGGATACTCTGAGAACTGGAGCTCTGTAAGGGGAATAGAGGCCTTCTAAGACGTCTCGGCACTTTTAACACACTATGGTTCCCAATATTCTTTTTTTTTTGCCCAGTGTGGCGCTCAAAACCATGACTCCAAGATTAAGAATCTCATAGAATCATAGAGTTGGAAGAGACCCCAAGGGCCATCGAGTCCAACCCCCTGCCAAGCAGGAAACTCGTGTGTACTGTTTGAGACCCCAGAAGGCCCCACAAGGTGTCTTGATGGGCCTAGCCTTTTGTTACTTGTTTATACAATAATTAGGGAAAGTAGGCGATCACATTTTTAATTTTTAAATTTTATGAAATTTATTTGTAGTTTTCCGCAGGAAAGTCATAAAGCAGCCCAAAGTTTAGAATACAAAGCTCCCATAAAATAGCCAACAGCAATAAAGCCATACCTGAGACAAAAACATCAATACTAAGACTTCTTGTAAACATTCTCTGCCTGCTAGTGCAAAGGCTCTTGCACTAGTGGATGGTTGAGTTTAAATGTTGCACAACAGAGGAACCTAACACAACAGTTGCACTGGTGTACTATGTGTTGTGTAGCAAATCTACCAGCAACCTGGTTATGTATTCTCTTGCAGAACAATGTTCCTCTGGTGCAATACACGTTGCCAGCAGAAAAATATATACTGCTAAGTGACTTTAACTTAGCACTACCCTGGATACAACAAGATGACGGTGATCCTTATCTCCCACCCCCTGTGGGAGTATGATAGATCAGAAGGGCCACACACCTGTCAATCCTCTGATGTCACAGCGATGGCAGGTGACCCATTTGCATATGCAAGGTTTGGAATTAAACCTTGTGGGCACAAGCACATCATGCACAGTGCTTTGAAGCACTGATGGTCAGCTGATTGTTGGGGCTTCAAAGCTCCATGCATTGTCCTAGGCAAATCCTGGACTTTGCAGAGGGCTTTGTGGGTGCAACTGTGCCTTTTCATGCCCAACGACTGATGTCATATAGAGTGTTGGTGATAGGGCAAGAGGGTGTGGCTTGGTCAGAATGGCCTTATGAGCCAAACGAGGACAGCTGGCAGGCTTAATTATGCCCAGGAGTCAGAGGTTCCACAGCACTGAATGAATCAATATTAATCAACAGAGAGTCACCTGAAGTTACCTGTATGGCTGGTATCCCTCCCCAAATGTTTCTCATTAAAATAAAACGTAAATGATGCAGCAAATAACTAGTTATTTGCATCACATTTTGGAAAACGAGCAGCAGCAGGAGAAATGCTGGCAGATCAGGCACGTCTGCTTGGACCGCTATTTTGTAAATGTATCTTTTAACATGATTTAATTACATTTTAAAAGCCGTAACCCAGAGAGAAAACCGAATGCCCCAATGTTTACATTACTCGTGCACTAGGAAACATCCCAAGTTGGCTTGTAGCTTGAAATGAATTAACATCTTATTATTTTCTGGGCTAGAGGCTGGTAGAGGATGCCACGACTGGAGCTGATCTTTGGAGACGTGACTAAGCATCTCCAGGTGGAGGAGGAGGCCTTAAGTTCTCTTTCGTGTTTATCTACACATTAATGAAATGTGACCATTGAGAACAGAGATGTTTCAATGCACCAAGGGATTGTTATTGTACCTTATGCAATCCTGTTTCTTCCTAAGGAAAGTGTCTTTGAGGGCAAAAGTTTTCAGTGACATGGGAAACATTTGCCCATCATGGGTTGTGTCCAACTAGTGTTGTGTCACAGTTAGAGCATCAAACTAGGATCTGGGAGGCCAGGAATCCCCACTCAGCCATGAAGCACTCTGGATGGCCTTAGGCCAGTCACTACCTCTCAGCCTGATCTACCTCACAGAGCTATTGTGAGGATAAAAAATGGAGGAGGGGAGAAGCATGAACATCACTTTGAGTTGCTTGGAGGAAAAGTGGGATATAAATGTAATAATAAAACAAATAATAAATCAGGTTTCCTGATCTGATCCATTAAAATTAACGCACCTGAGTTAGCCATGCCTGTTGATTTCACTGAGTTGTACCCAGCTGCCTTGTAGAATAGAATATTCAGAGGTCTATCCTAAATATGTTTAACATTACTACAGTCCCCTGCTTCCTGCTCATTGAATATCCATTTATTAGATGATGTTTATTGTTATATTAGAGCACCTCCTTTGCAAGTAAATGGCCCAGGCTGAACTCCAAGCATCCAAGGCCAGCATGGGGGTCGAAATCACTGGGCATTTGCCAACACTCACTTTGCTGCATGGGGCACACTGCTTACTGTCCTCCTTGCTGTTCTGGCCTGTTCACTTGCCGTCTCTTGCCACAAATGCCCTCTCCAAGCAAATGAACAATGTGGAGATGGAGTGTCTTGTTCCGTTTGTGACACACTCCCTATCTGGGCAGTTGCATGGAACAAGGGTGAAAGCCCCAGGAAGCGTCTAACCTTGGTTATATTTTTTCTTAATGGGCTTTTCTTTTTTTAGTGTGTTTTCTTAACATTTCAGGGACTATATACACAGAGAGAAAGTACCGCAATCACACACACACAGAGGTGTCAACCATGTTGTGCGCTTCCGGATGATGCGAGACTGCCAACATGTGGGTCTTATGGGACCCAGAAGAGGAGAGAGTGGGGGCAGGACAAGGACAGGACAGGGTGGAGCATGCAGGGGCCAGGGACTGAACCCCCACACAAAATGGGGCTATTTGACTTCTGTTGGTAACATAGGGTTGGGTCAAATGTGGACCTTGCTATGGCAATCAGTTGGTATATTCAGAGCCAGGGAGGAATTTTCATTGCAGCCTAATAGGGCCTGTCTGCAGATTTTGACTACCTCATAACAATCCTAACAACTTTCTGGTGGATGAGGCATTGGTTCAGGCATCCTTAGTCCAGGCAGGCAAGAGGTTGGGGGCCCTGCCATAAGCAGGTATCCCCTTAAGAGAGTGGGTGGGATGCCTTCTGTCCAGATGCCCAACTCAAGGGCAGAAGGGCCTTAGCACCTCCTGCTGGGGAGGGGGGTGTTGATCACACACACACACACACACACACAAATAAATACAGAGTAGTCAACCAGTCTGCTTGCTGGTTGATCGACACCAGCAACTTTGTTAATTGCAGGTGCATGCATATGCTAAAACTTGCATGCACCTGCAATTAACAAAGTTGTAGTCTTATTTGATCCCAGCACTGGTGGCTTGTGCTTATTTTACAGTATGTCTTAACTGTGTGTTCAACACCCACCCCTCATGGCTTCACTGCACATGGGCCCACAAAATTACTACATTACACTTAGAAATACAACAGAATAGGGACAATAGAACAGCAGCAATACGTACATATAATGGGGCCAATACCTCCAATATAAAATCAAGAAACCCTCTAACTTTCCTTACTTGCTTCAAACACTGTTATATTGATTTTTATAAAGCATATTTTTAAACTGTCAAGTTTATCAATATTTCGATCACTTCGTTACATCTACTTGTTTCAAAAGCCTGTTGATTTTATCTGCATTTCCTTTTGGAATGCTTTATGTAAGCTGCTTAGAAGTGCATCTGTTTTGGTTGCAGGAGGTCTCAGGTTCAGTCCTCAGCCTCTCTAGGTAAGCCAGGGAAAGCTCTTTGTCTGAAATTCTCTGGACAGCTGCTACCAGTCAGTTTAGAGGCAAAACTGCACTATATGGTCAGTACAAGGCAATTCCTATGTTCCTATCTTGATAGATTAATGAATAAAGTGAATGATACTTACTGAATTATTAAATGGGCTCTCAAAATGTACAGCTGCTCCCCGCATTTTCTTTTTAGCAATTTCATTTCAAACATCCAGGAGCACATTTTGAAACCTGTTGTCTCACCCACTCCCATCTGAAAGAAGTAGCCCAGTAATTTAGTTCTTTTCAGGCTACAGCATTTGGATGAAGTAGGCACAGAATTTCAATGTTCACCCTTTCTTTTCCCTTGCCTCTTTTTCTCTGAAACTAATCTCACCTCCCTTGCTATGACGAGGTACCATAGTGTCGAGCCCTGGTGGGGCAAAATGAGTGCCAATTATCTGCTCGCCTAAGCTGAAAATGCACCAGGTACTGTAAACGTCACAGGTGACGGTGTGTTTATCAGGGAGAAGGAGGAAACAAATGGTAGCCATTACAAAGGTGCATAATTTGGCAATTATGACAATTTGTTTTGCTGACACTGCCAGCAAACAGTTATTAGAAAAGCCAAATATGACTGGATTATATATGTCTACACCCATGCCGTACATAAACAAAGCAACGGAGGGGTGGGGGAGGGGGGAGGGAAGCACTGTGGTCCCTTGCAATAAAGAAAAAAAAAGAAACAGTGGCAAACTATTAATGCTCTTTTGAAAAGAGGAGTTTTAACAAAGTAAGCAAGAATCATTTTCTTTGGTTGAGTGTTGATTCCCCAGCGTGCTCTCAGTAAGTAATTAGAATCGCCCAGTGAATGTCAGCATCAGCTTGTTTATTCTCATTATTTTATCATTTTAAAAACCCTCTAGGTGATGAGACATGCAGTATAGAACATAATTACCATTATTAGCATACTAATTGGACACAAAAATAGGCCAACTACAAGGTAGCCAACTGAATAATTTCACATTAATCAAACACCAGAGTGAATAAGCCCATTGTTGAATTGACAGCTCCCATAATTGGCAATATTTTTTTTCCCCCCACGAAAAAATATCAGAATTTCTCTGTACCGGTTGCAGCACGCTGCTCTGTAATTTAGTCATTTCTCCACGTCCCAATCTTTACATTTCTACACCTAGTTCGAGTTCAAGGAAACATCACGATAAGAATGCGAAGTCTATTAGCAAGTGGACTTAAGCATATAAAAGGCCTGACTGTTAACAACCGATTCACTTGATAAGCAAACAAAAGAGCTACCAATGAATTTAGATACTTGTTACTTCCCGCATTCCATTTAGCCTCAGATGCGCTTAAAACTCACAATAACATTGGGAAAGTAGGGGAGAACACTTTACCTGGCAATGTAATTCACTATCTTAGAAAAATCCATTAGAAAATTGCAATCCTTATTTTTATATTTATTTTACCAAAGACAGCACTGAAGTTTAGATGTTTCTCTTTTCTCTCTTCCCACCCCCTTTGGACTCATCCCATTCTGAACATAAAAACATAATATGAGCTCTTCTGGATCAAACCAAAGGTCCATCTAATCCAGCATCTTTTTATCACAGTGACCAACTAGATGCTGATAGGAAGTCAGCAAGCAGCAGTGGTGGATGAAACCGCTAGGGCGCCTGGGGCAGCGCGCCCAGGGGCGGCGCAGGCCACCCATAGGGGCAGGGTGCACCGTGGGGCCCCCAGAGTCTGCCTGCCTCCTCCCACTCAGCCGCTCTACAGCTGGGGGGGGGGTGCAGCACAGAGACCGTTTGGGCAGCGGAGAGCCTGTGCACACCCAAGCCACTGTGTCTCTCCCAGAAGAGACAAGTGACTTGGGTGCGCTGCAGGCCCTGTGGTGTGTGCCCTCCGACATTTCGTCTCTCTCATACACACACCCGGGGTGACACCCGGGGTGGCCCACCCCCACTGCACCCCCTTCCTCCACCCCTGGCAAGCAGGATTTGTGCTCTGCCTGCCCGCGACTCCCAACAACTGGGCACCCTAATTTTGAGCAGAGTAATTATAGTATTGGTGAGTTATTGTCACAAAACTATTTCATCGGCTGTAGAACTGACCTTCCATAAATTAGTGGGTTGCACCTCAAGGAAAGCCGCCTTCTTCTTTTTAAAAATGTTTTCAGTAGGTGTCTAAACATAATCACAGTGGGTGCCTGTCTGATTACAACTGGTAATTAATTTCAGAGAGCTGGAGTTGCAACTCCAAAAGCTTGGTTTTTAGTACAGGACAAGCACACCTCCAGGGCATATGACTGTCTTTGCAGTGCCCCATATGAGGAGCATAAATTCTGGGCAGGGATATACAATAGAGGATGAGGTAGTCCCTTAGATATCCTGTTCCCAGCTGTTTAGGGCTTTAAATGCTAGAAGGCAAACCTTAAACTGAGCCTGGCAGCATGTTGACAGCCAGTGCAGTTGCATCAGCAGTGCGGTTCCATCAGCAGTTATATGGTGTCAATGGGGTGCCCTGGTTAATCTAGTGGCTGGATTCTGCACTAGCTGCATCTTGAGGGTTAAGCCCAAGGGAGTTCCACATCAAGCACTGCAGTAACCCAACTTTTGCAGCATGATGGCAAAAACTGTTAATGACCACAGGGCACTTCATGAAGGGTAATCTTGAACTGGCAAAGACAAATACATAGAGTGGTGGTGGTATGAATGTAGAAGAGTTCACAGGAAAATCAAAGAACAGGCAGTGGAAATTATCTGAGAGCAAAATAGTAGGAGTGACCATTTAACAAGGCAGCACTGCTGGCAACACAAACAATCTGGTGTTTGGTAAGTTAATTAACACATGTTGAATAATGAAAAGCCATAACCTTGATTCAAGCCACTGATGACAAAATTGATAGTTGGACTCTCCACCCCCACACACTTTCAAGAGGTTTGGTGGGTGACAACATGAAAACAGGTCTTTTCTGTGGTGGCTCCCTGTTTGTGGCATTTACATAACTAAGTATAATGTCAGTTACATTGTTGTTACATTATTCCATTATTATTTCTACGTACATTTCCAATAATAATAATAATAATAATAATAATAATAATAATAATAATAATATATTATTTCTATTCTGCCCATGTGGCTGGGTTTCCCCAGCCACTATGGGCAGCTTTCAACAGAACATTAAAAACAGGAAAAAACTTCAAGCATTAGAAACTTCCCTAAACAGGGAAGTTGTTTATTTCCTTGACATCTGGCAGTAGGGTGTTCCACAGGGCGGGCGCCACTACTGAGAAGGCCCTCCACCTGGTTCCCTGTAACCTCACTTCTCCCAGTGAGGGAGCTGCCAGAAGGTCTGATGCCAGAAGGTCTAATGTCTGAAGCGGCTTTCTATTGTTCATTGGCTGGAATGGGCGAAAAGTACATCAAGAGAGCTAGGATACATCAGAAAACATATGAAAAACGAAGCAATGTGATGAAATACAGGGGCAGGGAAAGGAAGGGTCAGTTAATAGCAAGGATGAAAGGGACAGCCACAAAGAGTACATTAAAAGCAAGGCGATGTTGTAAAGGTTAGGTAGGGGAAAGAGATTTGCATGGTATAGACAGAAGGCATGCCAAGACAGGGAAAAAGAGTAGGCTTGGAAGCATACCAAACAACACTGCTCCTTTCACCTTGTGACCACAGGAAAGACAATCTATCATGAAACTGATATGGCATCCCTCCTCGGGGCATTCAAAAATGTAGCATTGGAAAGACAAGAAGTTCAGCAGTATTGTGTTTGTATTGTGTTTCCCTTATTTTGAATTGTTAAACAAGGGCGTATGGTCGAGATGTTGACAAGGCATCTTGAATTTTTAACCGAGTCACTTCTCCCCATGAGTTCCAGAACTCTGGGTCCTTGATCGACCAGGGAAGGTCTAGAATGGTGACACCTGGAGTCCAGAATTTGCCCTGAGGTCATACTGGTGAGGGCCACTCCCATATTGGCTCAGTGATAGAGTCCACCTGCTTTGCACATAGAAGGTCCCTGGTTCCATCCCTGGCATCTCCAGGTAGACCTGAAAAAGATTCCTATCTAAAACCCTGGAGAGTTGCTGCCAGTCTGTGTACACATTACCAGACTGCTACTTGTGTGTCCAAAATTCTACAGAACAGACAAGTCCATTTATGTTCGTAACTGTGGGCTCAAAAGGGCAGTTTCTTGACATTCCAGACATTTACATTTATTGCTGGGAAATCCAGCTGTACCCCTAAGATGTGTGAAAGAGGCAGGGGGAATAGAATTTGAACAACTTCTGTCCTCCTGGGCAGGGAGAGTTGGGCTAATTGGACTTCTGAAAGGCTGGGATACTCTGTTGCTCTGCACATGAGACTATAGCAGGGGTGAGGAGCCTCACCATTGGCCATGCTGCATCCAAAATATGTGAAGGGGACCAGGTTGGGGAAGGTTGGTGTGTACTGACTAGCAGTAAAGGTAAAGGTAAAGGGACCCCTGACCGTTAGGTCCAGTCGCGGACGACCCGGGGGGGGGGTTGCGGCGCTCATCTCACTTTATTGGCCGAGGGAGGCAGCGTACAGCTTCAGGGTCATGTGGCCAGCATGACGAAGTTGCTTCTGGCGAACCAGAGCAGCGCACGGAAACACCATTTACTTTCCCACCGGAGCGGTACCTATTTATCTACTTGCACTTTGACGTGCTTTCGAACTGCTAGGTTGGCAGGAGAAGGGACAGAGCAACGGGAGCTCACCCCGTTGCAGGGATTCGAACTGCTGACCTTCTGATCAGCAAGTCCTAGGCTCTGTGGTTTAACCCACAGCGCCACCCGCGTCCCTTTCCTGACTAGCAGTAGCTCTCCAGTTATTCAGGCAAGAGTCTTTCCCAGCCCTGCCTGGAGATGCTGGGGGTTAAACCTGAGACCTTTTGCATGCAAAGCATGTATTCTGCCACTGAACCCTAGCCATGGGGGATCTGGAATTAATCCAATATTTATAGGCAGCCGTGTGCGGGTGGGGGAATGTTTAACAGACCGCAAAAAAAGATGTAACTGTTGATTGATAAATAATTGTCAGAACTAGCACCCTAAAATTCTGTTTGTTGATTTTTCAAATAGATTTTATTTATTTTGAATATATGGATAGAACAATAAATATACTAAAAATCTGTTTTGATGGTGGTGAGGGGTATCACGAGTTGTGTTACATTAAGTGAGGTCAAAATAGATGTCTATAGATATTTTTTTGGGGGGGAGGGGAAATGTAATCTTTAATTTTGTTTTGGAGAACACACAATATGGTTTTCACAATGCTATTGTTGGTGTTAATAGTCCTCTTGAATTACCATGTAAATTCTGTTTGTATTCCCTCCTAAAATAACCCTCCCCCCAAACTTTACTATATATATATACTTGGTGGGATTAATAAACTTCTTTTAAAAAAAATATTAGGATAACCTCGACCTATATTGTACCCTACCATACCATAGCCTCTTTCTGCTTGTTTGTTTGTTTAAAAGGCGAAAGGAAACACATTATTTTTCTATATTTAGCTTTAAGGGTCTGAAATCCTTAGTGAGGCTTCTTGCCTCGGAACTGTAGGCTGGATTTTAATGAGATCCGTGAATCCTACTGGTATATCAGTGACCAAAACAACAAGCATGCTGTTGCAGTTTCTATTTGCCCTGTGGCGTCCATTTCTCTGAGTGCTACCACTCCTGTGCTTTGCATTTGATTAGCCTTCCATAAAATTTATGACCAGCAAGTGATTCCGTAAACAATGCTAGGAATATAGATCTTGATCAGGCATGCAGCTTGCCTGTGGGCATGCAACCTGATTTTGAGGGGTGGGGGTGACTTTTAAATGGTCCACATGGAGTGAAACAGAAATGGAGGAAACAGAAAAGACCACTACATTGCAATTCTGTTGACGGCTACTCAGAAGTAAGAAGAACCCTGCTAAAAATGCCTATCTAGTCCAGCATCCTGTTCTCCCAGTGAGCAGGAAATGCCCTTTGGAAGCCAGGAACCTGAACACAGCTGCACTCTCTCCACTTGCAATTCCCAGCTATTGGTATTCCGAGCTGTACTGTAAGTTCCATTGAATTCAGTGGAGCTTACTCCCAGGTAAATATGTTCAGCATGATGGGGAACCTTACTTCTGTCAAAAGCTTGCATTTCCTATGGGATTATCTGTCACCAAATGCTCACCAAGAATGTTTCTAAATAATGAGCCGATTCCAAACTCAAGCAATGCGAGTTTTCCTAGCAATAGTAGCAACCATCTGAGTCAAGCATAATTTGTGATAGAGCATTTTTCCTTAAACAACCAGGTCCAGCAATTTTAGCAAATCTCCTGGTGGATGCTGCTCTTAGTTTCAAACTAAGATAAAATCAACGGTATAGAATTTGGTCCAAAAATTGCTTTCTACCATATAGGGCGGGTGTAGTCAATGTGACTCATTTCAGAAGTTAATGTACTACAACTCCCATAATCTCTGGCCATTGGCCATGCTGGGTAGGTCTCATGGGAGCTGAAGTCAAATGACATTTTGAGGGCACTACATTGGCTGCCCCCTGTCTCAAAAACAAAGGAAGAGGTCTAGCCAGACTGTGGTCTCACATCTGATGCTTGGCAAAGTTCCAGCTTTCTTTTGAAGGAGCTAGTGATAAGAACATGAGCAATAGCAAACAGCAAGAGAGATACAGATCAAGGATTCTATAAAATATTCCTGGAGTGGCTCAAAGGGACATTAACAGCAGAGCCACTTCTGAAGCCTGGGAATGAATGTATCAAGGGCAGTTTATGACATGGTGCGAACCTTCAGACAAAAGGTTCTGCTGAGCCTCTGCAAGTTTTGGGATGCAGCTAAAGTAGTATATCAGCTAACAAGCCATGTTCAAGATCTTGTTGCTAAGATATAAAGCCCTGCACATATCTGTACCAGGTTACCTAAAACACCACCTACCCCTCTAAAGACCTGTAAGATCATGGGAGAAATTTTACTCACAGCACCACATGCTGAAGAATATCATAGGGAAGTGACCTGAAAATGACAGGACCAACTCCTGACATTGCACCTGTACTTTGTGATGCTCTTCCTTCTTTCATACATGGAACATCACCCACCAGTCGCTTCAACTGTCTTGTAAAGACTTGTCTTCTTGCCCAGGCTTTCCATGACCTAAAACATTGGACTTTGTTATTACTAAATCCCTGTTTTTATCTGCTTTTATTAAACTGTTTTACTGTTCTTGTTATTATTTTATTATTTTTTAAAAAATGCTGTATCACTGTTTTTATTTTCCTGTTTTATTGTTTTTATATTGCATTTTATATGCTGCTTAGAGATTTTAAAGATATAAAGTGCTTCAGAAATGCTTTTAAATAAATAAATAAAGTGAGTCAATAGCTTTCCTGAGTATGGCTACTGCAACAATCAAAATGATCAACAGGATATTTTAAAAAAATGGAAGTTTAAAACAACAAGGCATGTTGTGGCACTTTAACGGCTAACAAATTGGCATAAGTTTTCATGAGCTAAGAAGATCCACTTGCATGCAGAGTAATCCTCAGCTGCGGGTATTTATAAACATGGTTGTAAGCAGTGGAGTCAGAGGGAAATGAAATGCAAGAAGTATAGAAAGCAGCAATTCAGTTCAACAGATGCAAAGTTAGGGCTGCCATACAGCTTCTGCTGTTATTTTAAAAAAAAGTTAATCATTAAGGTGCCACAAGACTCGGGGACAGAGTAACCCTAACCCCCAGTCTGGAGGGGGTTAGGATGTGCTTACGCTGAGCTCTGCTGGGCCTCACCAACTGGGAGCCCCCTCCATTGCTGTGTTTCTAGGCACAGGTCTATGCTTTAAAAGCGTTATGTCTGATTAAAGCTTTAAGCCCTGTTTGTTCCAAATTAGGGGTAAAGAGTGGGTTTTCACAGAGAAAGCCACAGGCCAAAAAAATGTGCTCAGACATAGTGCATTAAAGTGCGGACCTCTGCCTAGAAAGCATGGGGCAAAAAGTGTGGCTGAGCCCTCAGTTTTTGCACAGTCATGGTGACCTTGACACTGTCTTGCATTAGACACAGGTGGCAAGGTGAAACTAATTATGGAAATCTTCCTCAGTGGATGCTGTACCTAGGACTCTGGGTTAAAAAGCCGTTTTACAACGATCCAGAAAGGAGGATTACTTTACAGGCATATATGATGAAATTAACAAATCCGGTGAAAGCAAGAGAGGGAAGGCAAGAAATGGCGTTTGTTTGTTTCTTCTTGGAATAATAAAGTGCAAGTTTCAGTGAATTCATATTTTCTGCTGAGGAAGTTTGAAGTCGGGGAGGACAGATCAGAGAGAACAAATTCAAACAAACTGAGGGGCAGGGAAAGACCATCATTTTCCTTTTGAAAAGAAACAGTAAAATAAAGCGCTTGAAAATATTTATTGAAATATTAATATTCTATTCATGGTATTTATTATATTATATTATATTATATTATATTATATTATATTATATTATATTGAGATCTTATTATACTAAACATAATTGCTTGTATACTAATTGTATTTATATTCTATTTAACCTTTTGTATACCTTTCACAATAGCAAACTCAACTAATACCAATACTCAAACAAATAAGTACATTTAGGGGTAACAGTATTGCTCTTTTTTTCCATTCCCACCATGAAGTGCATTTCAGCAGTGTTGCTTCCCATCTATATTGCATTGCACTCATGGCAGTGGGGCCTCTGGTTGGCTGAGCTTGCATGGTGGCACAGAATGTTCAGGAGCTAAGCATTTGGTGGTCCAACCCCAGTGAGGGAAGATGGAATTGTCAGTTTGATGGAGATTAAAATTCCATACACAGCTGGTAAGAGGCCTGGATATTAGGGAAACAAAAGAACAGGTATCCCAAAGGATGAAGAGAGAGTAGGCAATGGATCAGTGGAACCTGAAGGAAAAGTAAAGAATTAATACTTAAGGAAAAGGACAAAGGAGTACAGAGAAATGATGCAAGACATTTCTAATCAGAAAGGGTACTCTGATGAAACCTCTCACCAAAATGAGGAGAAACTGGGAGGAGGAAAAAATGAAATTTTAAGGAGGCTGGTTCAAGGCACTGAGCAGCAAAGGGAAGTGAGACAAAATATGAAAAACCAGGAAGCTAAAGAAATCTGGAGGTGTGAAGTCACAGGGAGCTTATCCACACATACCTTTTGCCCTGCTTGTTCAGGCCCAGGTCCATGCTTTAAAGCTCTGTGTCCAAGTACCCTTTTCTTTGCTTCAGAGCTTTCCCCACGAAAAACCCTTCTTTAAAGCTGAATCTGAACAAATGGCAATTTGAGTTTCCTGTAGATTGCTATTTGCTATGAATGAGCTTTAAAGAGCAGGCTCCAGGGCAAAACAAGAAAGGGTGTTCAGACACAGAGCTTTAAAGCACAGACCATGCCTAGAAAGCACAGAGGAAAGATAAGTGTGGAGAAACCCAATATTGGCTAAAGAAAAGCCAAGGGAAATGTAGGACTGTGCCAAAACTATAAAAGGGTTCTGGGGGCAGGAACGTTTGTGAACCATTGGTGGGGAAAGTATGGGCAGGCAAAGGAGGGAGTCAAGTATGAAAATAAATAAAAACATATATATATATATATATATATATATATATATATATATATATATATATGCGCATAAGATTGCTAGGTGGGGAACCTGAAGGTCAATGGCTAATTATGACCCTCCTGACCTCTTGACCTGCTCTGTGCTCTCATTGTGTTCATGCTTTTGCCTGGCAGAAATGTGATAAAATGGATGGAGGATGGAGAATGGAGATGTGTGAGTGTGTCTGTAGAAACGGTTAGCTTTTGCCTGGGCTGGAACGTACCCTACAGTAGAAAGGGAAGAGTCTTGCCTGTTGTTCCACCCACATTTACCTCTTCTCTGCCTATGTTAGCCCCACCCATTACAGGCATGCGGACTCCATCTGAAAAGTTTCCCCACCCCTGATATAGATTGTATAGTTTCTATTGCCACGGTACCATTCTGACCCTAAAGGGGCAACTAAAGCTGGCATCCACCTGTCTCAGGAGACCGTGGAAGAATGCACCTTCAGGGGTGCAGTAAAACATTTGGAGAGTTGCAGCACCTGTTGTCGCTGTAGAAACCAATATTGGAGAGACATGTTTTGTTGCAGTTGCAACAGATAATGGCATCCGGTTGTGCTGATGCAGGTGTACCATGGCATTTCTTCTCTCTATGCTCCTCCTAGCAGTCATTTCTCCTCTGGTCACTGCTGTGGATACACAGCCTGACTAGGTGCTGCAGTAATTTGCAAGGGATTCCTCCTCAGCAGGGTTAATTTTGCCAGCCTTCATGTCACATTTGCATTCCCAGGAATTGTCCTAGGAAAACCAGGACATCTCGGGGGTTTTGTGCAAGGGCATGGCAGCAATTTTTGACACTGTGATCTCGCATGACCTTGCACAAATGCACGTTGCAATCTTGCCCTGAAAAAAGCACTTTTTTCAGGGCCACAGGCAGGTCATGTGACTAACCAAGGAACACAGCCCAGAAGATGCATGCCACGCTTTTTGGCCTGGACATGTTGGAGGGTATGCATTTGCAGACATCTTTATAACACACATTTGGTCTACCACCAGGTCTGATGCCTGATGCCCTATAAATGCCTTGCTTGGAGATCCTGCCATCCTCTGGTCTGTAGTTATGACCAAGCCAATGTGGATGTCACTGCAACAGGAGTGCAAACATGCTGGGCATGTGGGAGAGCACATGCCCAGGGTAGTAGGGTGGCAGATCAGAGGTCACACCCACACATTTAAAACACATTTAAAGTACATTTAAAGCACATAAAGGTAAAGGGACCCCTGACCATTAGGTCCAGTCGTGACCGACTCTGGGGTTGCGGCGCTCATCTTGCTTTATTGGCCGAGGGAGCCGGCGTACAGCTTCCAGGTCATGTGGCCAGCATGACTAAGCCACTTCTGGTGAACCAGAAGTACACGGAACCTCCGTTTACCTCCCCGCCGGAGTGGTACCTATTTATCTACTTGCACTTTGACGTGCTTTCGAACTGCTAGGTGGGCAGGAGCTGGGACTGAGCAATGGGAGTTCACCCTGTTGCGGGGATTCGAACTGCCGTCCTTCTGATCTGCAAGTCCTAGGCTCTGTGGTTTAACCCACAGCACCACCCGCGTCCCACTTTAAAGCACATGCCTTCCCTCAAATAATCCTGGTAACTGTAGTTTGTTAAAGGTAAGGGAATTGTAATTTTATGAGGGCTAAGTAATGGTTCTCGAAATCTTGGGGGGAAGTCACATGCTTTCAATTTGCCCTTTAATGTAAGGTGTGGATGTGACCTGAGTTTCACATTATTTTGAATTAACCAGTCAACTATTTGGTGGCAGGTTTTGATAGTTAACCAGGCACTTGTTTCTTAATTTCACACGCTATTTTAAATCTATCTTTCCAGTCTTAAGTATCACTATATTGCTCGATAAAAATGTTATTGTTCTTATTAAAAGAAAAATGTAATTGATAGGCATAAAACACACCATTGTTCCCTGTGCCCATTTTATTGTAATGAAGTCCCACTCTTAATACTCTGTGATCTTCAATGTCCTTTAAAGTACTGTAGTGTGTGTGTGTTTTAAAACATAATCTATAATAATCTAATTCAAGTCACTTAAAATGGATAACTCTGCTCCAATTATGATATTGGTAAAGGTTTTTACATAATGTGAGCTTTAATACAGACACTTAACACTAATACACTCGTTTACAACATACTGTATGAATAGCTAATTAAATGACTAAGTAGCAGTAATGGAAGTGCAACTATCAATATGGGCAAGGTATCAATGATGTAAGGCATTAATAAAACTTTATGGCACTATTTAATCTCCTTTTATAGCTACTACATTATACCACAAAGATGAACAGGCAGGACAACACACACGCACACACACAAAAAGGGACATCTAGAGGAAGATGAGACAACTGAAGTTCAGAATGGGTGGTGGTTTTTTCCACCTGCAAGAATGTCAACTTTGTGAGAACAGGTTTTAAACTACAGATTTAGGATTTTCTTTCCCACATCAAGGGATAAAGAGGAACAAATCAGTTACTTCTGCTTTTCTCTCAATTTCTAATTTCTATTTTTTTCTAATTTTTAATTAAATTTAATTTCTAATCCTCCCCCTATTTTTAACCCCCCCTCCCATTTTTCTTAAGTTCCTTTCTCCACATTTCCACTTCTATCCCTAGGGTCTTTAGGTATGTTCCACACCCCGTTTAACCAGCTTATCTTGATTTCCCCCCCCCCAATTGTCTCTCTACACCCCATGACCATTTTTACAGTTGCATATTTGAAAACTAATGAAAGGATTGTTTTTTTAAGAAAAATTCCTCGTGAAAACCCATCAGCATCTTAACCTGCATCTCTCCTAATATATGCATTTTGTATGCAATATTGTCATATATGAACATTTTCGCAAGCACATGCTTTGAGAGAAGAAGAAGAAGAAGAAGAAGAGTTTGGATTTGATATCCCGCCTTTCACTCCCCTTCAGGAGTCTCAAAGCGGCTAACATTCTCCTTTCCCTTCCTCCCCCACAACAAACACTCTGTGAGGTGAGTGGGGCTGAGAGACTTCAAAGAAGTGTGACTGGCCCAAGGTCACCCAGCAGCTGCATGTGGAGGAGCGGAGACGCGAACCCGGTTACCCAGATTACATGACTACCGCTCTTAACCACTACACCACACTGGCTCCAGCGGTTGGATTCACTGGTGCATCTAACTGAAATGGTATTATGTGGGAGAGTGGAGCAATTTCAATCAGAAATCGTGGAATGCTGCTACCAGTAAGGCTAGTGTCTAACCCAGTAAAGGCCACGCCTACAACATACCTTTAAATCACTGTTAATACATCTAAGAAATGTGACCCTAGTTATACCTTGAAACCAGCTGGATTACTTTCAAGTCAATATGGAATAACCTGCCTTTTAGAGAACTGTGTCATGATTTTGCTAGGCCATGGTTTAATTTCCTTCCTTCTAATTACGCAGCCTTGAAACTTGCCTCGGTAGCCGGTCCAGTCAGTGAAAGTGGATTACACGGGCTCTTCCCAAGAAATGCCATTAAAGTTGCACTGGTACTCCAAGCCTAGCAATCAATGTGGATAATATACTTTGCCAAAAGCTCCATAATGGTTTTTTTTGTGTGTGTGTCTGTTTTTTTACAGAACTCAATACATCTTAGCTGTCTCCACTGGATCTAATCAGCAGTGTACTAGATTTTGATCTAAGCAGAAATCATACAGCAATAATGAATTCTATGGGTAGCAGAGGACACATCATTATCTGTTTGTCTGTCATGTCTGTCTGTCTACTATGGGATTTATAGCCCTCCCTTTCCAGCTTGTACTGTTCAGCCTCAGTGACTCATCTGTAAAATGAAATTATACCTATTTTGGAAACTTGTTGTTGTGAATGCAACAAGGACATGCTATGTACCAAACCAATTTGCCCCTACGTGCAAATAAATAAATAAAATATCCTGTTTCATCCTGATCCAGAATTTCTAAATCACCAGCATATGTGATGCCTATGAAGATCTGTTTAAGATCTTCAGTTGGTTCAGTTGGTGTTTAGGCTCACTTTTGGCATGGAAACTGCCTTAGTCATTCTGTATGCTGACCTCAATTCCCCTTGATCTCAACAACAATAATACAAAGACTCTGATTCACAAGGACAAATATGCTGCCATATTAATATAGAACATTTGAACACAGTTTGCCCCATTCATTTAAATGGAGAGAGCAGGTCAACTTCCACAAATTAGCCCTTGAACACAAGAGAGATCCATGCGTAGATCTGAACAAGTACTCTTGGGATGACAACATTCACACGTGATTAGAGGCTTCCCAGTTCACCCATAAGACAACTTCATTTGAACACTTTATTGCATATATGAAGGTTGCTGCTAATGCTAAGATAATTAGGATGCCCCTGCTTTTTCCAGTGCTCTGTGTGTGCACTGGAGTCCTGTGGAGCGTTGAAGAGAGGCTTTTGAGTTTCTGCAACAATATCACAAGCTTCAACCGTTGATGGTGGGGTGGGGTGGGATAGATGGCTGTTGCAGATTTTTTTCAGAGCAGTCAGTGAAAGAAGAATACCATCCTGATGTGCCTTTGCCATGGCTTGATGAATAAACATGACCTTGGAGTGGTGCTACATCAGGACAAATCCTAGGCTGATTTTGGCCAGGTGAAAGTATCTGATGTCCTCTGTGCTTCCAAAGGTAAATGTTATTTAAAGAACTGGCCAGATTATGAAATCTGCCAGAAGCAGCATAAACAGATGATACACTTAGTAATGCACTGATCACCTCAGGAACAGCTAAAGTGTTGTTCTCCAGTGACTGGCTAACCAAGATGACTAGCAAAGTAACTGTATAAACATTTATACTGGAAATTAGATCCATTAACAAAGGTATTTTATTTTTAAACCAAAACACAAACGTGGCTTTGACTGTGATCCAAAGGCTGTTTTAGGCTTCCATCCTGACAGGACATCTACACTGTGTTGCTTGGAAGGTGTCCAGTGTCCCCTGCAGGAAAGCAATATGCCAATTTGCATATCAAAGCAAAGAAAGAAGCCAACCCCAATAGACCTCAAAAGGGAAGTGAAACTACAGGGAAAAGCTCACTTTTGAACAACTCTTGATTAAAAAGAAATAACACCCATCTGCACCTCAGTGGCCACTTCCGTACTTTTAAAAATATATAAATAATCCACTTTGCATAAATTTAGCCAGTGGATTTCAGGCTTTCAATTCTTGTGGAACACATTCCACACCAAATAATTTCCTTCATTCGGTACCCCTGTACACCTGAAACTTCAGCAGGTAGCAGAAGATTCTGTGAAATGTCTGAGAATGCTCTTTCTGCTGACTTAGAGTGCCAGCTAGAACTCATGTTGCAACTTATAACATGAACAGAGAAGCGCTTCCAGCCAAAGGGCCACACTTCCTTCTGGGCAACATTCTGAGGGCAACATGCAATGATGGGTGGTGCCAGAGGCAAAAGTGGATGGAGCAATTAGTATAAATTTCACCTTTGTACAGTGGGCTAGTTTTCCCCCATGCTCTCTATTCTGCATCCAGACAAGCAAGAGGCATTAGCAGTGTTTAAATACACTTCCCAGCAAAGCAAAAACAGTTGTGGTGTGAAGGAGGAAATGGAAATCATGTACAGCCATGGAAGGCAGCTTTCTGATTTGCCTGTATCTTTCTAAAAAGTGTAGCAAATAACATTTTACTTAGGTGGAGGTGGAGAGGGAATCTAAAAGGTTCTCAACTCTAATGGAATGGTTGTGGGAGTTGGGTATGTTTAGCCTGGATATGAGGAGACCGAGAGGAGATATGTTAGCCATCTTCAAATATTCAAAGGGCTGTCACATGTAAGATGGAGCAAGCTTGATTTCTCCTGTTCTGGGGGATAGGACCCGAACCTATGGATTCAAGTAACAAGAAATGACCTTTTGACTCAACATCAGGATAAATATTCCGATAGTAAATTTTTGACTGTGGAATGATGCATTAGTTTAGATTCTTGCATTGCAGGGGGTTGGGCTGGATGACCCTTGGGGTCCCTTTCAACTCTACAACTCTATAATTCTATGATTAGTGCAAGGGGTGAATACATTCATGTATCTCTGAATCAAGGTCCAGATCATCACTGGACTCCCACTGGAGTCTTCTTGAAAACATGGTGAGTTCCCATCTGGAACCAATTCACATAAAAAAATCCAGTTCATTTTTGTTAAAATGATGATAAACACATTGAGTACTTTTCTGTGAAACTCTTCTTCCTGGATATCTATGGATATAAACATATTTGTTGAAGTGCTATATGTATTTTGTGCTTTGTTCCTCAAAAAGAAACTGGCTACAAGAAGTCTGCCTCAAAATCACCAACTATTTATGGAGGAGGAAAGCTAAATTAATACTACAGAAGAAGAAGAGGAGGAGGAGGAGGAGGAGGAGGAGGAGGAGGAGGAGGAGGAGAAGTTGTCTTATTGCTTTCATAATTCCATTTGGAGGCTAGGAAAGTTCATGGTAGGAGTCACAAAAAACCGGCACTCCTTCCAATTCTCAGCTGCTGTGGGCAAGCACATTTCAATCCCTAAAATGCTCTGTCATAAAGGTATGCCACAATGCAGTATCCTTGCAAAGCATGCTTGAGATCTCAACAGGCTGGTTGCAAGCACAACAAGGGACTAGGAGAGCAGGGGTGACTTTTGTAGTCCACACTCAAAAGTTGCTCATACTTCCTGAAATGTGAAGGAAGGTAGACAATTTTGTCCACCTCTTTTTCCACCGCCTTCTCAAACGGATGAACTTCTGGAATTCCAAAAGTTCATCCCACCACTAAGCAAAAAGATATCTTCCTTTAGAGGCTTCATGGGGATGGGGGTGGGGTCGGAGGGATGAATGAGAGCATAAATAAGATAGGCTTGGTGCAGTAATTCTAGTAAAGGTGTATGTCATGACTCCTGAGCTCAGCAGTGATCAAGACACAAGTCAGAAGCTGCAGAGTAACCAGCTATGGAGTCAGAACAGGACTCTGACCCCTGTTGCTGGAGATCAGGAAACTACTGAACTGGAAGCTGATGAACACAAACTGGCAGAACAAGCTCCCATTAATAACAAGACCTGTAGAGCCAGGATGCTCACAGGTGCCTTCCCCTTAGCTTGAAGAGCCAATGCCTCCTAGAGTATCTCATTGGTCCAGTAGCACAGGGAGTGCGTTAAGCAGGGGGCCAGGACCTTCTAAGAAGCAGCATCTGCACCATATATTTAAAGCACTTTAACAGCCATGGCTCCCCTCAAAGAATCATGGGGACTGTACTCTGTTAATGGTGCCGAGATCTGTTAAGGGACACCAGGGTGGTTTAACAATCAAACCCTCTTCCCAAGGAGCTCTGGGAATTGTAGTTCTTTGATGGGAACAGGGATTTCCTAACAACTCTCAGCACCTTTTAACCAACTACACTTCCCAGGATTCTTTGGGGGAAGCCATGGCTATTAAAGTGGTATCATAGTGCTTTAAAGTTATGGTTTGGATGTGGCCTATGCTCTCCATAAAGGACAGAACCTGGGAGACATGATCTGAGAGAAGGGGTATAAAATGACTGTTTGCTTTTGACCTTTGTCAGAGCTCTCCATGATCCTGGAAATCCTGGCCCATTTTGCCCTGTGGGCTCAATTACCAGACCTGGCCAGATAGAGAAGTATCACAGCTTCCTGAAAGAGCATGTGCTTTGCATGCAGAAAGTCCCATGCTCAATCCACAATGGCATCTCCAAGTAGGACTGGGAATGTCCCATGTCTGAAATCCCAGAGAACCATTGCCAAATGTATACAGTCCACTGAGCTACAGTCTGATTCAGTATAAGGCAGCTTTCTGTGTTTCTGAGATGTTTATTTTCTTGCATTGATATTTATTTTCTTGCATTGACCTATCCTCCATGATGCTCAAGGTGGTGTGCATACGTAAAGGGGAACTGGGGGTTTCTTTTTAAATGACACTATTATTTTGCCCCAATTACAGAAGAAATTAATAGCTAACAGATCAAACCCCCCATTCCCACACACACTGAAGAGGATTCTCTTTGCGACTACTTTTTTCTTCAGTGCCGTATTTTGTTACCTGTGATGCTGGCCATTCCAACCATTCACTTTCTCATTCTGGTGCTGAATTTTCAAATCTGTCTGCTTTGCTCATGATGGTTATTCCAGCTTTAGGAATACCCTGTTTCATGAAGAACTGGATATATAATGAATCTCTCTCTCTCTCTCTCTCTCTCTCTCTCTCTCTCTCTCTCATATTTTAGCTAAACACCATCTGCTGGTTAAAATCACAAACAACACTTTTCTGCTCATCGCACTGTTGTTGTTGCTGCTGCTTCTTAAAAAAACCTAGAAGTTGAAAAGCCTAAGCATCAGCAAAGTAACAGAGGAAGCTGCTCTATACCAAGTCAGACAATTTATTTATCTAGCTGAGCACTGTTGACGCTGACTGGCAGCAGCTCTTAAGAGTTGAAGGCAGGAGTCTTTTCCTACCCTTCCTGGACTAACCATGTGCTTTGCCATTTGCCATTGCCCATCTTGGCAAACAGATTGTAGATTAGGATGGGGTTAGTTCATCCATCACTAATGGGTTTAAAAGTTGCCTGTTAAGGTAAACTTGGAATCTTCCCTCCTTCCTTTTGCCAAGAAAATTGTTCATGCAGTAATGGTGTGAAGAATTCTTCTATCAAATACAGTGGTACCTCGGTTTTCGAATGTAATCCGTTCAAGTTCCAAAATGTTCCAAAACCAAAAACTCAATATGGAAGCCTCAGTACGGAAGCCGCATAGCATGTTCAACTTCTGAGGTATGTTCAAAAACTGAAGCATTTATGGCATTTGAGTTCTGAAACGTTTGTCAACAGAGACATTCAAAAACTGAGGTACCACTGTATTGTGGCCTTACAAAAATTTTCTTAAATGTCTTCAGATGTTTCTTTTGATGAGGCACTTTTAAATTTTCTTTAGGTGAAATTTTGGCGGGCACTCCAGTTGTTAGAGGAGTGTCTGGGGGGGGTCGTCATTTTGGTCACCTCATTTTGTTTCACCTTTGTTTTTGTTTTTCCATGATTTTCATGGAAGTCCTAGCCAGCATTCTGCTGCTTGTAGAATTGAAGTTTTCCATCAAAATGGAATGACATTAGCATACATTCTATTACTCCCCCAGGACATTGCCAAATTTCACACATAACTAGACAAAAAGGATCTCTGTTTTATAGACAATTAAACAAAAATGAAGGTAAAGTGAAAATGAAGATGCCCATATTAATTATGTTCCAAAACATATGTAGAGGACTATGGGATTCCCAGCTGAACACATTCGGTCCTCAGTAATACTATCTGAGGCAGATGGGGAGCCTTCCTGTCTCTGAGAGCATCAGCAGGAGCTGAGCACTTATTTTTCCTGCAGAATACCTTGGATGTTACATCATTTGGGAACATTTCTGAGGAAACTGGGTGGTAGTTAGAGATGGGGGAGAAATTTGCATAGTTCACATAATAATGCAAACTTCCCAAATTCTCATTTTCTGAAGCAATGCATGAACTGGAACACAATTCACTTTGAAATTTGCACTTTCTCTGAATTTCTAGGAGTGGGAAATCGCTTGCAAAATCCTTATTCAGGGCAAAAAAAATGTGTATTAAAATATGTACATTAGGAGAAATGTACATGGAAATGCATATCAGTTTTCATGCAGACATTTTAAAAGATGCTTTAGTTGCTGCTGCAACAGATGAACCATGTTCATTCCAGTAGTTATTTTGTATGAGCTTCTACTGCTCAAGAAGAGCAGGGTGTGTGAAGGACAGATAGGAGGTGTGAATTAGGGGAATGAAGTGTGCACAGGAGTATAAGCGAGAGGAGAGCGACGTGAGAAGCGAATGTGGTCATTCTCCTTGAATTTAGCAAGTTATATCAAGTCCCTAAAATTCATTCACGAGGCTTCACATTTATCGTTTTAAGCTAGTCCCGAAAGTCAAGAGGACAGGTCCCTTTCCTAAGGAGCTTACAATCTAAAATTTGTCACAGTGGAATCAGAAAGGAAAGTGGGGAGAAAATTGTGGTTGGAATTAACAGGGAAAGAATACACAGTCCTTTCAGTTTGACCTACTTGGGCTTGGCTATGAGCTTGAACATAGGAAGCTACCATACCAAGTCAATGGTCCATCTAGCTCAGTATTGTCTACAATGATGGGCAGAGGCTCTCTGGAGTTTCAGGCAGGTTCCTCCTGCCAGCCCTACCTGGAGAAACTGGGGGTGGAACTTGGAACCATTTGCATGCAAAGCTTGTGCTTTACCACTGAGCCCTTAAACAATTTGGCTGTCATATTGCAAACATTTTAGATAGTCTAAGCCAAGGTCCAGTTTTAAAACTTTTGCTAGATTTTGAATTTGTGCTGAATTCTAGTTTAACTGTTGTACAGGAGCGCCAGGTACTCACTCAGAGCCAGCCCACCCGTTAGGTTAGTTGAAGCAGCCTCCTCAGATGGCAGAAGTGCAAGAGGTGGCTCCCTACTCACCCAACAGCTTCTGCCAGTGGCGGAATGCCACCTTCTCTCTGAGTTTCAGCAAGAAAGAGGCATTCTGGTACGCAGCATCACTGCATGTCTTTCCTGTCCCTGAAGGAGAGAAGACAAGTGCCATGGCCCTGCAGAAAGTCCCTCACTCTTGCCAAGTTCAGCAAGGGTATGTGTTCCAATGCACGGCATTGCCACTCAGCAGGTGGCTCCCCCTGTACACACTGGAGCATATGTGGAACTCAGGACTTGAGCAAGGGTGTGTATATTTGTGTGGCACTGCCTTTGCTCAAAGCCAAATGAATAGCTTTGTGAGCTGCTGCACCTTGATATTCCTTCCCTACATGCTATGTTAGTCAAACAGTCTCCCTACTGGAGGGCTGGCAATTCATCTGTAATACTGCATTTTTCTTTCCCCCAAATCTGAATGGACTAAAAAAAGAAGAAGAAAACCCTAATGCTGACGCTACTTGTCCATTATAATAAAGGCTGATGAGAAACAGCAGAGGCGATGTTGGATAATGCATTCAAGTGGTGTGCTGTGGCTGGAGAAAGAGTGAGAGCTCTGTTAATGGTGTGAACACTTGATGTTGGATCAGCAAGATTATGTGTCTTTATTATGATTTCTAGCAAATTTAGTTACTGGAAGGCTTATTTATTTTTAATTAAAGTAAAACTGATGAGGGCCAGTAAATTTGATACTGATTAACCGACCTCAGCAGCCAGTAATTCTTTCCTTTGGAGGTGCTTTGGTTAATGACATCCAACTGCAGGCAGGAACTTTGCAGCTACAGAAAGGAGAGAAGAGGCACCTTTGATTTCATTTTGAAAATACACTCGTCAAACCGCCTCTGGTTGCTCTCCCTCTGAAGTCAATTAAATGTGACATTGGTATGGAGAACGTTGCTATTCTTGCCCCCATTTCCCCCATGAAATAATAAAGAATTGCTACATCAGATTTTATTAGTGTGTTTTGCATGCTAAATAGCTACATTAAAAGCTTGACATTTTCTTGTTCTGCTTCTTTTTCTTTAAGTTCCTTTTTACTGGTTGTGATCAACACAAGGAGCCAGCCACAAGGACTAAACACAAATCCACAGGGTTTACGCTACCTTTTTATTTCAAATGGATTTCTTGTTTTGTTTTTGTTTTTTTTTAAAGGCAGCATCCTTGAAAAGAAAAGAAAAAAAGAAGCATGTACATATAAGAAGCACGTACAAGGTCAATTTTTGTATGGATTCATTGTCCACTAATGAACCTACCATATACACATTAAATATAGTGAAATATTGGTAGATATTTTCTCCACCACCAACTTTTAAATTAGCATATGCAAGTTTTGCAACTATGCTCGGAGTGGGACAAGGACCATCCTTTAGAAATTTGCTTCTATAGAAGGCAGAGATGGCCACCAATTTGGATGGCTTTAAAATAGACATGGAGTATAAGACTATCAATGGCAACAAGCCCAATGGCTGTGTTCTGCCCCTGCTGTCGGAGGCAGTATGCATCTGAATGCCAGTGGCTATAGATCACAGGTGGGTGAAAGTGCTGTTGTACTCAGGTTTTGCTTAGGGCTTCCCTTGGGCCTTCTGTGAGATCTGGATGCAGAACTAGATGGGCAGTTTCTGGGCTATTGGCCTGATCTACCAGTCTCCATTTTCAATGTGTGTGTGTGTGTGTGTGTGTGCGCGCAATTAAAAATAAATATTTAAAACAGTGATGTGGAAATTGGGTGATGTCAAAACATGCACACCCCCTCACTGCCCATCTCCCTTAGTGTTCCAAGGTCCTAGAGCACGGAGGGCATGCCATGGAATGCAAAGCATAAAAGAAGCAGCAGCCACAGCTGGGATGATGCTGTGTGCCCATTACATCCAGGAAAAGCTCTTCAGACATCTCAGGTACATTTTCTGGATGGCGGATAACTTGGAGAGGCTGTTATGTGACAGAGTTCAGCTTTATTTGTCTGCTACCTGCTGGGCAAGCGATAAGCACCAGTGAGAGACTGAGGAGTTCATTCTCTCCAGCAAGGTTACTTCTTCTTGATGAGCATAAAAAAGATAGCTTTAAGCCATTCACAATTATGACCTTGACTAGGAAAATGTAAGTTAATAAGGCTTCAACAAATTATGGTCTTTTTGGTCGATTTGCCTAGTGAACTGTTAATTGTAAAACTGAAAGACATTATGTTCAGCTTTCTCTATCACATCTTTTGTGTTTTAACAGTGACACTTCATTGAGTGCAATTAACAAAGCCTGGGAGATTTATTAACACACTTCTTCATGGCCAATGATCCATTCCACTTAAGACATAACACTGTAAAATGCACATTATCTCCTTTTGGCACTTACAATAATGCTTCATGAACTAGGAAGGCATATGTTAAAGCAGATAAAATAGCATTATTAGCTGACAAATCTTACAATTTATTAGACAGTTAATTTATCAGCTTAAAAGACACTTAAAACAGCTGTGCATTTAATGTCTTTTTAATGTATCCAGTAAAACTTGCATAATTGCCAGTAGTGCCATTTATTTTTAGCTATGTTGCAAAATGTCTGCATTTGCTGTTTACATCTTCTTTTAATTTTTCCTGCAAGGCTCATCATGCCAAAGGAGTGAGTCCCACCAACACAAGGGCAGGTCATCAGCTCAAAAAGGCTTTCCAGTACAGATACTAGTTGCCCACCAATAAGCTCTTCATTATTATTTGTGTGCTGAATTGGACTGAAGAGGTCTTGCATTTTATCCTTACTCCAAGGGCAAGGAGGAGGGTGAGTGTTTCATAAAGGAATGCCACTCTGCATCTGAGACCAACAATGTCTGCCTTTGCATTTCGAGCTCATCCTTAGCTACATGCCTGGGGTATAAACTAACAAGGTTCTGAGGCTACATTAGCAGAGGTGTTTCATTTCATAATTAAGGCAACTGCTCCCCAAGGATCAATTGTATCAGACCTAAGTACTATCTGTGTGGAAAGTGGGGGTGAGGATTCACATTTAATGACTCTGATGCATAAATTGGTTGTGTTTGTTTGTTGCTCCCTAATTTAATGGAACCTTTGTTAGCTCTTTCCAGCCCTTACCTTTTTTTTAGTTATTTATTTCCCCTTTTTATTTTCCTTTTATATATTTTCCTTTTCATCTACCTGTCTATCTATCTATCTATCTATCTATCTATCTATCTATCTATCTATATGGGAAAGGACGCCAATTAATAATAAAAAAGCAGAAATTAAACCGCAGACATTGTGGTTTTCATTAATTGTCAGATTAGTTTTACTCATTGTATAAATATTTTATCTCTCTGCTAGCAGAGCAAATGAGAAGGGGTCCCAAAGCTACAGAGATAAATGTCTTCAGGTTGTGGAGATTGGCCACAATCCAGTGTTCAGCTGGGCATGCTCCAGCTCATTGATTTAAATAGACTTAATGTGACCACTCTGTTTTGACCAAAAAAGTCTACACGTTGCAGACCTTTGGCTCTCACAGTAACTGGGCACGGAACGTTCTGAGTAATACTGATCCAGAAGCTGTTTGCATCAATAGTGTATCTTCTAATGGTTTGAAATGTTAAAATCAGGCTCAGGCCACCATCCATGTCCTGTTTGAAGCACTATTATAGTTTGTTAAGCATGCTGAGAGTTGGTAGAAGACCCCTGTTCCCTTCACAGAGCTACAGTGCTCAGAGTAGTTTGATGACAATCAATCTCTCTTGCCAGGAAACTCAGGAGATTGTAGTTCTGTGAGAAGAATGGGGTTCTCCTAAAATCTATCAGCACCCTTAAACACCTACAATCCCTTTTGGGAAAGCCACAAATGTTAAAGTAGTATGCTAGCACTTTAAATGTATGGTGCAGATGTGGCTTTAATTGATTCAGAATTCTAGCATCCTTCAAGAGATCTTTTGGGTGCAGAATAAAATTGCAGGGTGATGGAAAAAGGAAACACTAAGATCATCACACCCAACCCTGAAAGTCAACCTTTTTGCCTGACTCACTAAATTCCATAAAGTTCAACCCTATTCCACCAGGCTCTACCCATTGTCCCCTAAGGCACCACCCCTAGCTCCAAGCTGAATCCTCTGGGTCTATGTTAACACAGACACATTTCCCCTGATGCACACAGACACATTTCCCCTGATGCACCAATCTCCTCTAATCTCCACTCATTCCTCCAGCTCTAACCACTGTTTTTGTAGAGCACCTATCCCGCTCTACTCTCAAGTCTCAGGATCTGAATCCCAACAGACCTCGTAGCCCTAAGAGAGGGAAATGAGGATCCTGCAGAAGGTTTAAGTAGCTCACCCACCCAGTGGCGTAGCGTGGGGGGTGCCAGGGGTGCCGACCGCACCGGGCGCAACATCTGGGGGGGGCGCGAGTCCAGAGGGAAGGGACAAGTTCCTTCCTCCGCCGGGCTCCCCGCCGCCACCGCCAGCCTTGCGCCCTAGTGCGCGCGCCCCCCGCCGTTGCTGTGGCTGCGCTCCGCTCACTGCTCGCAGGAGGAGCAGCCGCTGCAACAGCGCCGACGCCGCCACCGACGCCGGGCACGGGCAGCCTCTGCACCCTGCCGCCGCCGCCATCCCCTCGGCCCAGCCACAGGCGGCGGCTGCTTCTGCCTCCATCCTCCTCCGGGCAAGCAGCGTTGTTTGCGCGGCAGCGCCAGCGGCAACTCGCAGGTTAGGGGTTGGGGGGGCGCAAATTACTTGCCTTGCCCCAGGTTAGGGGGCGCAAATTACTTGCGTTGCCCCGGGTGCTGACAACTCACGCTACGCCGCTGCACCCACCCAGTGCTTTTTTCCAGTGGGTACTCAAGGGTACGCAGTACTGGTACCACTTTTTGTTGTTGTTGCAAAGTATAGCACTTACTGTAACAACTTCATGGTGAGTACTGGCACCTATTTTTCTAGGGAAAAAGCGCTGCACCCACCCTTGTTACACTGTGTGCACTGGTTGTTGGGAAAGGTATGTAGCTCAGGAGTACAGCACATGCACTGCATGCAATAGGTGCCAGGTTCAGTCACTGGTATCTCCAGTTAAAAGAATCAGGTAAGACCAGTTGCTGGGAAAGATCTATTTTTCCTGTAACTCCGGAGAACCGCAGTCTTTCACAGACACTGCTGGTAGCACCTTAGAGACCAACTAAGTTTGTTCTTGGTATGAGCTTTTGTGTGCATGCACACTTCTTCAGACACAAACTTAGTTGGTCTCTAAGGTGCTACTGAACAACTTTTTTATTTTTTATATATTTCTACTGCCAACCTCTCTCTCTCTCTCTCTCTCTCTCTATCTATCTATCTATCTATATTCCTGCCAACCTAGCAGTTCAAAAGCACGTCAAAGTGCAAGTAGATAAATAGGTACCGCTCCGGCGGGAAGGTAAACGGCATGTACACCGAAGCTGTACACCGGCTCCCTCGGCCAATAAAGTGAGATAAACGCCGCAACCCCAGAGTCAGTCACGACTGGACCTAATGGTCAGGGGTCCCTTTACCTTTACTGCGTCACACCACCATGGCTACCTACCTGAATCTAGACACTACTGGGTTAGATAGACAAATGGTCTGAACTGGCATTATAAGGTACCCAGTCAACCAATACTCAGTTCAAGTTCTTGTTACTCTAAGGCTGTAATCCTAACCCCACTTACTTGGAAGGAGGCCCAACTGAATTCAATATGACTTACTTCTGAGTAGGCACAGTTAAGATTGCAGCTTTTTAGGTCACATCCACACCATATATTTAAAGTACATAGCTTCCCCTCCCAAACCCTGGGAACTGTACTTTACCCCTTACAAAGCTATGGTTCCTTGCACCCTAGCTCCTGGGATTCGAGGGGGGAGCCATGTGCTTTCTATGTATGGTTATGAATAAGGAGAGTGAGGTTGCTGAAGGTTGCCATTTTTTGCCATTATGTGACCTTGGGCAAGCTATTCTCAGTCTCAGTCTTTCATCTGTAAAAACTGCCTGTCGCACAAGTTTTTGGGAAGGATGCAGCTAACACTGGCAATTATAACTGCTCCAGAAATTGCAAGTTGACAGTCAAGCTCGTGATATATTGTTAACCATCTTGTTGAGTAGGGGCGGGCATGGGAAAAGAGAGCATGAATCATCAAAGTTAAGAAGAATGATATTGACATATGCATACCTGTCAGGGGTTCAGGAGCAGAGACGCAGAGAAGGGAGGAAGCAGAGAGCGAGGGGGAGGAATACGAAGGGAAAATGAGTGATGATGACGACCCGAGATCTCCAAGCCTAAGCAGTGAGTCAGAGGACTCCCAAAAGGGAGCCCCAGTGAGCAGAGCAAGGGGGGGATCCGGGGGGACACCCCAGGAGGAAGGGAACAGAGGAGATTCAGAGAGCAGCAGCTGGAAGTCGGGACCCACGCTCATAACTGAGGGCGGCAGCAGCTGGAAGTCGGGACCCACGCTCAAGACTGAGAGCAGCAGGGAGGAAGGTAGCCAGGCATCGGGTTCCGGAGGCTGTCAGCAGGAGGGAGGGCACGAGTCAGGGGTGGTCACGCCCTCCTCAGAGAGCGAGGCAACGGTTAAGAGGAAAGTAGAGAGTTGGGCGCGCGCGCCAAGTTCAAATGCAGCGGAAGCTGGAGCAGTAAGCAGCCCGGAGAGTGAGCCAGGTCCTAAAGCCCGCCGCAAGGAGGCAGAAGGATCAGGGGGGTCAGCGTCAGAGGAGAGTAGAAGGGAGGAGGCCCAGGGGGGCAGAAGGACCCAGAGACGTAGGGAGAGGCGAAGGAGGTGGAGCAAGGCTAGGGTATTAAGCTGGTGTGCAAGAGGCGGGGACTCAGACGGGTCTTCGCCGACCTAGGGCAGAAGGTGTAGAGCTGCACGCTGCAGTTCGGAAATGAAACCTGTAACTTAATAAAGACTCTTATAAAGTGAACGCTGGCGGACTTGGTCCTATGTGAGCTGGGACTGGGTGGCAGCTCTGACAGTAAGACCCGTCTCATAACAGCTTCGGACACCTGATATCTCGCAGCGGAGAGAGAGGCAGCTGGAGGAGGGGATCGGTGTTTGGGAGCAAGCTCACGACGGTTAGCAGAGATGACGGAAGCAGAGAAAGTTGCAGCGCTGCAACAGGCAGTTACCCAATTGAACGCGGAGGTACTGGCATCCAAGAAGAGGGAGGAGGATGCGGCAGCCGCCTACAGAGATCTCCACGCCAGGTTTGAAGCATGGGTTAAACACGGGCAGCCAGGACCCAGACCGGAGGGGGTTGGGTTGGCACGGAGAGCAGGAGGGCTTGTGGCTCACTTCGATGGGAATTTACAACAGTACCCCAATTTTCGAGCAGACGTAATGTGCGCACTGCAACTGCTGGCAAAAGACTTTAGAGATGAGGAAGAGAAAGTGGGGTTCATACTATCCCATTTGCATGGGGATGCTAAAGCGTGGCTGCGCAATTTGTGGAGGGATAAAGATCCGGCGCTTCAGAATGCAGATGCCTTTATCAAAGCGATGGATGCGTGTTTTTTGTCTACTATTGATGTGGATCTTGCCCGACGGGAGATTCATGGACTGAAACAAGGGAGGGCAAGCGTCCGGCAGTACCACGCCCGCTTTTTTGCGCTGGTCAGTGCCTTAGAGTGGGACCGGGATTCGCCCCCTGTCAGAGACCTGTTCTGGGAGGGTCTAAGCTCAGCGGTCAAGGATGAAATTGCAAGGGGGGAGAGGCCCCGAAGCACGCAGGAGGTGGTCCAAAGGGCGCTGACTGTGGGGGTGAGGCTGGAAGAACGTCCCTGGTGCAGAGATGAAGGACGTGGAGGGCGCGAAGCAGCGAGAAGTTTCTCTTTCGTTCCAAGAGAAGCAGCGCGTGCGCAATCCACACCTCCGCCAGGAGGGGGAGGGGAACCGATGGAGGTTGGAGGTGCAAGGGCTCAGTCAGCAGCCAGAGCCCAAGCACCGACAGCAGTGAAAGCGAAGCCTCCTAGAGGGAACAGGAAGTGTTACATCTGCGAGGATCCAGGCCATTTGGCGAAAGAGTGTCCCCGGAGGCTCCACAAGCACACTGCAGCCTCGGCAATGGTGACTGCAGCAACGCAGCAAGGAGAACCACAGCAGGGAAACGACGATGTCTGGCTGGAGACAGAGGCACTGGGGCCCAGCCAGACGCATCAGTGAAGCAGTCCCCAGCGATCTTGCAACCCACGGACCCCCTCCCACCCAAACCAGTAGTGCAGCTCACAGCATCTCTCCAGCTACCCGATGGCGTCACTATCGAAGTGCCGCTTTCTGTGGATTCTGGAAGCAACGCAGACTTTATAGCGCAGGATTTTGTGGAGCAGCACGCTATACAGCTACTGCCTGCCACTCTGCCCCTGCAAGTCGTCACAGTGGATGGCAGAGAGTTGCTAGGGGGGCAGGTGGTGAAGCAAACGCCACCGATGGTGATGCGCCTTGGCAACCACAGGGAAGTCATCAGTTTTAATGTCACCCAACTGTCGGACACGCCCATTGTGTTGGGCATGAGTTGGCTGGACAGGCACAGTCCGACACTGGCTTGGTACCAGAGACAGCTGATCTTCGGCTCCTCTTATTGCGCAGAACACTGCATCCTGCCCAGACAGGAGGGAGAGGAGGAGGAATCACAACTGCAGTTGGGAACGTTGCAAGCAGTCCCCCACAAATACGCGGACTTTTTGGAGGTCTTCTGCGAGAAAGAGGCTGACAAGCTACCACCGCACAGGCAATATGACTGCAAGATTGACCTCCTACCAGGGGCGACGCTGCCGAAAGGGAAGCTGTATTCCATGTCTGAGGACGAATTACAGGAACTCAAACAGTTCATAGATCACAATTTGCAGCGCGGTTTCATCCGGGAGTCCAGGGCAGTAGGGGGCAGTCCTGTTTTCTTCGTGAAGAAGAAGGACACGCCCCAGAAAAGACTGGTGGTGGATTTTCGCCTCTTAAACAAGATGACCAAGCCTTCTGATTTCCCCATGCCCAGGATTGACGACCTGCTAGCGACGGTGCGCAAGGGACGCGTGTTCACCAAGTTGGACCTGCGAGGTGCGTACAATCTCATCCGCATGAGGGAGGGCGATGAGTGGAAGACAGCCATGTTCACGCCTCTGGGCACCTACGAATACAGAGTGATGCCGTTTGGATTGCAAAACGGTTCTCACTGTTTCCAAGCTTTCATGCATCATGTGTTGGCGGGACTCCTTTACAAGAAGTGCGTCTGCTTTCTGGATGACATCCTGATATTCTCCGACTCGCAGCAAGCCCATGACCAAGATGTTCGGGAGGTGCTGAAGAGGCTGCAGCAGCATAGACTGTACGCCAAACTGGAGAAGTGCCAGTTCGACACGACGGAGGTGGATTTCTTGGGTTACAAGTTGTCGGACAAGGGGCTAGCCATGGACAGCGCCAAGGTTCGTGCGGTGTTGGATTGGAAGAGCCCGCGCAATCGGAAGGAGGTCCAGCGGTTTGTCGGCTTCGCCAACTTCTATCGCAAGTTTATCAAGGGGTTCGCGATGCAGACGGCGGCCATTACGGACACGCTAAGCTCCAAGAAAAAGAAATTCATCTGGACGGAGCAGGCGGAGCAGTCCTTTCAGGCACTCAAGCGTCTCTTCGCGTCGGAAGAGCAACTGCTGCATATCGACCCCAGCAAACCGATGCGGGTAGAGACAGACGCGTCCGATAGAGCAGTGGGAGCTGTCCTGCTGCAAAGGGACCCACAGGGGGTCTGGAGGCCGGGAGCGTTCTACTCCAGAAAGCTCAGCAAGTCGGAGCAGAACTACACCATCTGGGACAGGGAGTTGCTGGCCATTCATGCAGCTTTCAAGGCGTGGAGGCACTTCCTGATCGGCGCCAAGCACACGGTGCAGGTCTGCACGGATCACAAGAATCTGGAGCACTGGCGCACGGCTCAGTTCCTGAACCAGAGGCAGATACGTTGGGCGGAGTTCTTTGCTGACTTCAATTTCCGAATAGAGTACGTCCCAGGCGACACCAACGTCATGGCGGATGCACTGTCCCGCAAACCGCAATACCTCGAAGAGGCGAAGCCAGCGGCAGCCATGCACATCTTCGCGCCAACAGCGTGGGCGTGCGCTTCAGCCACAGTAGACCTGGATGCGGTGCGGCGGGCGTTGCAGGACGACTCCTTCGCGCGGGCGAAGATGGCAGAGGTGCACAAGGGCACGGCGAAGGGCGACGAGTTCCAGATACGAGACGGCTTGCTCTTACGTAAAGGGGCCATCTACGTGCCGGGAGACGAACTTCGCGCCAGGGTACTGCAGCAGCTGCACGACGCACCCACGGCCGGGCACTTTGGCACGGAAAAAACGGTGGAATTAGTCGCAAGGGACTTTTGGTGGCCCAGACTGAGAGGGGAAGTCGCGGACTACGTTGCGAGGTGCGACACCTGCCAGAGGGCCAAACCGGTGCACAAACCACCGGCGGGACTGCTGGAACCGCTGCAAACGCCGTTTGAACCGTGGGAGAGAGTGGCCCTGGACTTTGTTACGGATCTACCCAGCTCGAGAGGCAAGACAGCTGTACTAGTGGTGGTGGACTTGTTCACCAAGATGGCACATTTCATTCCGTGTGCGAAGGTGGCCACGGCGGAACAAACCGCCAAACTGTTCATAGATCACGTGTTCAAAGTGCATGGTCTGCCGCGGTCTATCCTGTCCGACCGCGGGCGCCAGTTCGTCTCGAATTTCTGGCAGAAGCTGATGAGTTTTCTAAATGTCAAGGTCGATCTGGCATCAGCAAGACACCCGCAGACCAACGGGCAAGCAGAGAGGGTCAATGCCATCATGCAGCAGTACCTGAGATGCTATGCCAATCAACAACCTGCGACCTGGGTGGATTACCTGCCGCTCGCCGAGTTCGCTTACAACAACACGAAGCACGTGTCCACAGGGGTGACGCCGTTCTTCGCCAACAATGGGAGGAATCCCAGAACCTTCCCGGGACGGGAGAGAGTGGGGGACGGAGAACCACAGACGGCGGACGCGTTCGCGTCAGAGTTGCAGGCGGTACACGATCAACTCAGACGGCAGCTGGAGCTAGCTAAGCACGCCTACAAGGTGCAAGCTGACAAGCACAGGCGGGTTGGCGAAGAGATCCAAGTGGGAGACTGGGTCTGGTTGGCAGCCCACGCAGTGCCGACCAGGTCACTAGCCAAGAAGAAGTTGGGGCACAAGCAAATTGGTCCGTACCAAGTCGAAGCACAGATCAACCCGGTAGCCTTCCGACTGGCGCTGCCGGAGGGTTCCAGAATGCATCCGGTGTTCCACAGGTCGGTGCTCACTCACTACAAGGCACCTCACAGATTCCAGGAGCCAGGGACGGCACCGAGTCCGTTCCGGGAGCGGACGGAGACGCGAGGGGTGACGCAGCAAGACCCCATCAACGAGGTCACGGAGATTTTGGACTCCAGATGGGGAGAAGAGGGAGTCGAATACCTCCTAGCCAGAGAGGGCACCCGGGCCAGCGCCAATAGCTGGGTGCCAGACTACGCTTTGGAGGAACCCCTGCTCAAGGACGAGTTTCATGCCCTTTTCCCACACAGACCCATGCCAGCGAGCTTCTTCGACGACTGGCTGTTCACGCCCACACTTTCTTCCAGCACGTTCCATGGATTCGACTCGGACGGGGAACCCGCACTGAGCACCCGTTCCCCAGAAGGATCGCCGGCGGGTTCGGCGTCAGACACCTCGTATTGGTGGGACGATCGACCGGAGGAGCAATGGCGCCGGAAGTGGCTGGAGATGCCAGGTCGAGCGACCGACGCAGAGACTGACATGGACGTGTTCGGGGAGGACCTTGGGTTCGAGCACGGCGGTACAGAGATGGAAGCGGAACAGGTCAACGTCGGCGACCGCGAGGAGGAAGACTCGGAGGTCTTCAGTTGGCGGCCAACCACGGGGAGCGAACTGTATCCGGCATTCCCTCCCGTGATGATGGAGCACCCAGCACCCACGCCTGAAAGCGGGGAGGGGGGAAGGGGGGGCTTCGAGGGGGGGATGGATGTCAGGGGTTCAGGAGCAGAGACGCAGAGAAGGGAGGAAGCAGAGAGCGAGGGGGAGGAATACGAAGGGAAAATGAGTGATGATGACGACCCGAGATCTCCAAGCCTAAGCAGTGAGTCAGAGGACTCCCAAAAGGGAGCCCCAGTGAGCAGAGCAAGGGGGGGATCCGGGGGGACACCCCAGGAGGAAGGGAA
Organism: Podarcis vaucheri; assembly: GCF_965113315.1. Classification (NCBI taxonomy): domain Eukaryota; kingdom Metazoa; phylum Chordata; class Lepidosauria; order Squamata; family Lacertidae; genus Podarcis; species Podarcis vaucheri. The sequence continues at coordinate 22,571,628 of NC_138758.1, forward strand.
CAGAGGAGATTCAGAGAGCAGCAGCTGGAAGTCGGGACCCACGCTCATAACTGAGGGCGGCAGCAGCTGGAAGTCGGGACCCACGCTCAAGACTGAGAGCAGCAGGGAGGAAGGTAGCCAGGCATCGGGTTCCGGAGGCTGTCAGCAGGAGGGAGGGCACGAGTCAGGGGTGGTCACGCCCTCCTCAGAGAGCGAGGCAACGGTTAAGAGGAAAGTAGAGAGTTGGGCGCGCGCGCCAAGTTCAAATGCAGCGGAAGCTGGAGCAGTAAGCAGCCCGGAGAGTGAGCCAGGTCCTAAAGCCCGCCGCAAGGAGGCAGAAGGATCAGGGGGGTCAGCGTCAGAGGAGAGTAGAAGGGAGGAGGCCCAGGGGGGCAGAAGGACCCAGAGACGTAGGGAGAGGCGAAGGAGGTGGAGCAAGGCTAGGGTATTAAGCTGGTGTGCAAGAGGCGGGGACTCAGACGGGTCTTCGCCGACCTAGGGCAGAAGGTGTAGAGCTGCACGCTGCAGTTCGGAAATGAAACCTGTAACTTAATAAAGACTCTTATAAAGTGAACGCTGGCGGACTTGGTCCTATGTGAGCTGGGACTGGGTGGCAGCTCTGACAATACCTATATTCATTAAAGCAAGGTCTCATCAATTACCTTTCTAATTAAACACAGCCACTTAATAGTGCGTTACTGAAGGAGAGGTAGTCATCTAATGAAAAGTGCTTTATTGTTTGATTAGCACAGCACCGTTGATGAGTTTATTGTTATGCTGTCAATTGTTGGAGAGTAATCTTTATTCCAAGTACAGTGTGTTAGCCTAATTTGTATGGCGCTGTGTGTGTGTGTGTGTGTGTGTGTGTGTGTGTGTGTGTTCAGGTAATAATCAAGCTGCCAGACAACTATCAAGCAGATATGTCTTCATAGGAAGTTCTGATTATGGAAAAGGAAAGGAAAATCTACTTTCAAGTAGATAATGGTTGTGCCACCGTTCTGCTTCCCAAAGACCTATGGCCCTCCAGATGTTGTGGGACTCCAGATCTCATCAGCCACAGCCAGCACAGCCAGCGGTAAGGGATGAAGACAGCCACCACCCTGGTCTTAGGCTGAGTTAGAATATTGCTACCTGTAGCTTACCTGTTCCTTCTCTGTTAGGCTAAAAGGGAAGAAACAGGTAAACTACAGGAAGCAGTAGTAGTAGAACTATTATATTTTTAAGAGTGCCCTTTTGACTTGTGTTTAAGAGTATTGCTGTAGTTATGAAGTTCACAGAAACAATAGCTCACATATCCTTCCCTTAATATTCACCACGTTCAGCAGGATGTCTGCAAAAGAGCACCTGTGTAGCTATACCTACCGGTATATGCATGTAGGTTCTCCATATGATCTAAAGTCCTGGTTGGGAATTGAGGACCATTCCGCTTTGTAAGGAAGATTGAGGAACCTGTGTTCTGCTAGATGTTGCTGGAATATAATTCCCATTGCCCCTGATGCTTGGCCAACAGCATCCCGAGGGTCCATATCCAACCTTGATATAAGGCTTATACACACACATGACACAGCACATAAGCAGCACACAACATATACACTACACCAGAGCCTTCTAAACTTTTCAGGTTGGTGACACACTTTTTAGACATGCATCATTTTGCAACACAATAATTCAGTTTTACTAGCCAACCAGAGGTTAAACTAACCCCTTTCCAGCCCTGGGAGGAGAACAGCAGGGACGTGGACTTAGAAAAAATATTGGGGGGGCCCGGGAAAGCTCATGAATAAGAAATAAGCTCATGAATATGCAAATAAAGTGGCTCCAGCCCTAAATAGGGCAAGCCACGCCCCCTAGCCAGCCGATTGGCTGGCTGGGAGGTGTGGCCAGTCGGGATTCCCGTTCTCGCGGGATTTCCGGCAGTGCCTTGGCAGCCGGGGCTCTCCGATTAGGGCGCGCAGCTGGCTGGCTGGCGAAGGAGCAGGTGGGGAGGAGGCGGGGGACGGCGGGGGACGGCGGCGGCGCTCTGCTGGAAGGGCGCCCGCCCGAGATTATTGGGGGGGCTGAGCCCCCCCAAAAAAATTTTTGAGGGGGCTCGAGCCCCCTCAAGCCCCATGGAGTCGGCGCCTATGGAGAACAGGGAGCATTCACATGACACACCTACACACTGCAGCCATCACACTAACATGCCGCAACACACAGTTTGGAAAGCTGGGCAAAGGAGGAATTGCTTAGTTCTGCTTATATGCCAGCACTTTGTTGAGAAATTAAGTAAACAAATCCAGATCTAATGTTTTGAGGAATAATAGTTCAGTGGTAGGGCATCTGCTTTGCATGCAAAAAGTCCTCTGTTCAGTCCCTAGCATCTCCAGGTAGAGACTACCCCTACCTGTCTGAAACATTGAAAAGTCACTGCCAGTCAGTGTTGACAATACTGAACTATGTAGGCAAATGGTCAGACTCAGTATAAGGCAGCCTTCAGTGTTCCTTCTCTCTCCTTATCCCTCCTTCTGTGTGCCACCTCTCTTACGAGTTAAGTTGCAAATACGAATTAAATGCCTATGTGGGTGGTCCCATTGAGTGGTATTAACTAAGAATCAGTTTCAGAGACAAAAACAGACAAACAAATACAGTGGAACCTTGGAACTTAATTCGTTCTGGAACTGTTCTTAACCTGAAACACCACTTTAGCTAATGGGGCCTCCCGCTGCTGCCGCGCCACTGCCACACGATTTCTGTTCTCATCCTGAAGCAAAGTTCTTAACCCGAGGTACTATTTCTGGGTTAGTGGAGTCTGTAACCTGAAGCGTCTGTAACCCGAGGTACCACTGTATCTGGGTATGAAAAAGGTATTTTCTTTGAGAAGAGACATGTGGAGTGTACTAAAGGGATAGATCCAGCTGGTACAGGGACCTACTTCCTTCATCAAAAGTCCCTCAAGACAGGAAAAGGGATCTTGTTCCAACATCCTAAAGGTCTGCAAGTTTATCCAAAGAGGGGGGAATGGATGCTTTCATCGAGAAAACTGTTTTTCACTTCCTTTCCCCTTACTGAAATCCTCACAAGGGAATAACATATATGAACATGAATAGCTGGCTTATATAGGGCAGAAATAGGTCAGGGGAGAAAATCAATTAAGTTTGCATGTAAAGGTGAGCCTACCAAATTTGTACTTTCTGAACAATAGGCAACTGAAATAGAACCATCCCTTGACATGCACATGTTTCCAAATATTGCCATGCAAACCTCTAGCCAAAGAATGCATTAAAAATGTATTTACTAGAGTAGAGTGTGCATAAAAATACATATATACAGGGGGGGGTCAGTGAAAATAACATACAAAAGTGTGTTATATTAGGGCAAACGTGTACGTTATCCAAAATCTGGGGTCCTTCGGGAGGAAGGGTGAGATATAAGTTCAATAAATAAACAAATTTATGCTAAAAAGCTGGTGAGGATTTTATGAGGATTCTGCCCCCCTCCCCCCCAAAAAAACTGCAAATCGCTGCAGAAAATTGTCTGGGAAAGCAAAACTGATAGTTAATCTACACCACACACATTTATAGTGGAACTGTCTACTATATATATTGGAAAATGCCTTGTCCGTTTGTTTTCTAGGTTTGGCCACCTATCAATACATCATTGCCAAATTTTGGCATGAGGGTTCTTGAGGTGGGGAGGGGGGCAACCTTCATTGACGTTTGCAGAAATACTTCTAAAAAGCCTATTCTAAGGCTATTGAGCCAGTCAGCCAGGATGACAAGATCCTCAAATGCAGCCACCACCAGCCTAGGATAATGAATGCCACATGATCCTTTTGTCTAAAGCTTGAAACTGTGAGTCTGCAAACCAGCAATCAGGATGTTTTCACAGTGTGTGGAAAACCAGATATCTTTCCCCTCTCCTCTCCCCCAAAATGAAAGAAACACTGTTTTGTTTTGTTTTATTTGTTTTTTAATGAAAGGGAAGAAAGAAAGAATGCTGCTTGTTTTTTTGTTTTTCTTTTAAATGGCAGATTCGGGCAGGTGTTTTATAGTTTTCCCTTTGACCTCAGTTTCATGTGATCAGGACCAATGTGTCAGCCTGGATTTTCAGCACACTTTATCATTCACCTCTGCTTGTCCCCTCATTTCTCTACTCAGAGAAAGCCACGTCTGAAATCTTATTGAGTAAAGCAGGACTCTCTACACTGCTGAGGGCTCTCCCTCAATGGTAATAAAATGGTGATAAAAACCAGAGCTGACACTTCAAACAGAACACGAGTCAGAGCCGGACCGGGGGAGGGCTGTTTGCATTTTCTATTCTCTTTTCTAAAATATAACACTTTGATAGAAAAGGGAGGTGGTTTATTTTACTCTTCATTTTCATCAATGAATAAAAGTTATCTTTTGATAGAGAAGACATTTTCATCAGCAGTATAGCACAGTGGTACCTCGGGTTACATGCGCTTCAAGTTACAGACGCTTCAGGTTACAGACTCCGCTAACCCAGAAATAATGCTTCAGGTTAAGAACTTTGCTTCAGGATGAGAACAGAAATCGTGCTCCGGTGGTGCGCCGGCAGTGGGAGGCCCCATTAGCTAAAGTGGTGCTTCAGGTTAAGAACAGTTTCAGGTTAAGAACAGACCTCCAGAAAGAATTAAGTACTTAACGTGAGGTACCACTGTACAGAGGTTGGTAACCATGAGCTGTGAGCCAAATTCACATCATACAAACTGCCATTCCCATCAGGCGAAGCCTGAGTGGAAATGGCAAAAGGGAAGTAATTCTGACATGGGTTTAATCCGCCAGTCTGATTGTGTGTATATACTATATACAGTATATCTGTAGATCATTACTCAAATATAACATGCATACCAAAAAACGATTCCCATATTCCTTTATTGACTCAAAGTGTTTATAAATATTCTTCAGCCATATTGCTATGCATTGTTATGGTGGCAACCCAAAATTATCTAGGATATTCCCTTCTCCCCAGTAATAAAGGTTGTGATATATGCTAATTGGAAATTGGTATAAAACCTGAATCCTTTCCTAGATAAGATTCAATCTGTGCACAAATAAGTGCTTTTCATGGGGCATTATAAAAATCACATTGGAGAAAAAATATGAATCAAATTTTCTACTCTCTAAAACCCACACAGACATAAAGGTTACACAGCAGGGATTACTGTCATAAGACTTGTCAATAGAGCACAAGGCAAGACATTAAATCAGGTGTGAGGAACCTTTGGCTGTCCAGATGTTTTGAACTACAATTTCAATCAGCTCCAGCAAGCATGGCCATTCACAAGGGATGATGGGAGTTGTAGTTCTGCAATATATGGCTTCCCACACCTGCATTAAATAAAATGAGTGAAAAGGGTTGCCCAAATCTGGCCATTATCATGTTTAGTAAATAAAGTATTGGGAACAAGGAAGGCAAAATAATAGGACATGCAGAGAGAGAAAAGCAACACTAGCTAACTGGTGCCCTATGATGATGCACTAATATGACAGCAATCTATGCCCCAACTTTCTCCAACCCTCCAGATGTTTCAGACTACAGTTCCCATCAGCTGATGGGAGTTGAGGTCCAAAATATTTGCAGGGCACAAAGCTGGGGACAGTTGCTGTGTCAATAAGTCTTTGCTTCAAGCACATTTTGGTTTTAGAGTACCCTGGAATAATGATTAATTCCCAAGGAGGCTAATAGTAGCCAATTTAGATCGTCAAGTCTTCAAGAGAGAACACATGTCTGTTTTATTTATTTCCAGTAGCTTTTAACAAGAAAAAGCAATTTCCTGGGCATTGAGCATATAACATCTTAAAGTTTTTCAAATGCCAAAATGGGTGCATTTACACCTCACTTCCCTAACTGCAAATTCCCTGTGATTTGAAAAGTGGATTTGTTGCACTAGGCCAACAGAGCACTTTAATCCACGTTAATTGTGTAAAACTAATGTTCTAGTATGCACTTGAATCCCTCCTGCAAAATAGTGGCAGTCTGGAGGCACCCTTTGTCACCCACATATTTCCTGCTTTCTTCTTCTCTCCCTCCTGCTATCCTGTCTAAAATACAAAGCATTGCCTGAGGCAGGCTTCCGACTATGAGTCAACTAGTCAGGTGAAATGAATAAAGACATGTCAGCAGAAGTGAGATGGACTCTCATTGTGTTGGCTTAGATTGGTTTACCAGCCAACCACTGCTGTTCGGTATGTGATCCCAGGAATATGCACAGGCCTGAAGATCACCATCAGCAAAATATATACAGTTTATATTGGAAATCAGATAAAGGGAGAGGAAACTAGTACATTACCGTTGTTTTAGATTTGAGCTACAATCAAGATTTGAGCTACTCCCTGGGAGTATTGAGCATTTGTTGTTCAGTCATTTAGTCATGTCCGACTCTTCGTGACCCCATGGACCAGAGCACGCCAGGCACTCCTGTCTCCCACTGCCTCCTGCAGTTTGGTCAGACTCATGCTGGTAGCTTCAAGAACACTGTCCAACCATCTCGTCCTCTGTCGTCCCCTTCTCCTTGTGCCCTCAATCTTTCCCAACATCAGGGTCTTTTCCAGGAAGTCTTCTCTTCTCATGCGGTGGCCAAAGTATTGGAGCCTCAGCTTCAGAATCTGTCCTTCCAGTGAGCACTCAGGGCTGATTTCCTTCAGAATTGATAGGTATTGAGCATAGTGACACTTAATTCCAACCTGAATGGGATTGCTCTGTAAACCTGTCAATGGCAAATTTAAAAATGGTTTCTATAATCATATTTGCACTTAAAATGACTGACAGTATTTCCAGATTCAACACACATGAACACTCGACACCTTAAACCCAGTAGCCTCAATTCAGACAAAGTTAATCACACCTAAGAACTCTCAAAATCAACAAGATAAATTTGGTCACAGTTATACAGTTACAATCTACTGATTTCACACAAAATACATTTTGGATTGGGGCAACTTACTTGGAGGTCAGACTCAATAACACAGTAGTCCTCACTTCCAAGTTTGGGAGAGCTGATTAATTATTGATACTCTTCTTTTCTCTGCTACTACTGCAAACCTCTCTCTTTCCTAGTACAATGATCATTAAATTAGGGCATTAAATTAGAAACTTATTTCAGCCCAAGGGCCACATTCCCTTCTAGGCAACCTTCCAGGGTTCACATGCCGGGGTGGGCAGGGCCATGTGAAAAAGTGGACAGAGCAACAGGTGTAAATTTTATCTTTGTATAGTAGGCTGCTTTCTGCACATCCACACACATCTCCCTGCCTTCTCCACTGAGAGACAAGAAAGAGGCACATTTCAAGTTCAAAGACACATTTCAGCCAGCTGGATAGATTCAGGGTATTAAGCAGTGCCGGGGGGGATGTGAGCTGTGGAGAGTTCCAAGGGCCTGAGAGGTCTGGAGCATTGAGTCTCTGGACCTTAGGTCCTTTACCTCTGCATCTATAGCAGCTGGTAGTGTGGCACTTCTCACCTAGCTTCCAGTGCTGTCCCTTGCTGCCAGTTGTTGTGTGAGAGAATCCTTTTTCTTCCTTCAATTGTCCCTTGCCTGCTCTTCTAGCCTTTTGAAGCACTGCAATATCAATGTTAAAACTTCGCAGCTCTCTTGTAATGATGGCAGTTCTGCGTTCAGGACACTCGCTGTCTGTGTTACCTGACAAAGTCCGTATATTCCATGTTCCAAAGTTCAATTGTCTTTTATGACTGCTAGGGCGCGGTAATCCAATCAGGGAAAAAGAGGGGCAGACTATGTTTAAGGCACTTTTCTAACCCCCCCCCCACTTTTTGGGATGAGCAGAGTGGATCCTAATAGGGCTGCTCAGTCATGGATACAGCTGCCGAACTACTCAACTGCCTCGTTCCTTGAATCAGAATGACTGAATCTGTATCCACCGCCCATGTGCCAGTTCATGACTAGGGGCTTGAAGATTTCATGATCCTGCCCCCCTTACCATTTGCCGATCGCCATGGGACTTTGGGGGTTTCGGTTGGGTTTTTCGAAGACGCCTGTGTGTGAATTTGTTTTATGTGTGTAGATCAGTGCACGATGATCAATGCACAGTCTTCGCAGTAGGGCTCTGTTCTGATGGCATGAGTAGTCATGATGAACCAGTAGATCCTATCTGCTGCAGTCTTCATCCACCTTCACAGCTGTTGTAACATACTGCTTGTTATCATCTGCCTGTTCTGCTGTTGAGGACTTCTTGGATCATTCTTTGTCTAGCTCCTTCACTTTGACCTTACTGCCTTGGGTGACCCTGTGGGAGTACAAGATTCCCGACAGCTTTGCTCACAAGTGCAAGCCCACTCACCAAGACAAGCTGTAATGTTGGAAAATGTTGATCACTTCTCCTACCTAGGCAGTTATCTTTCCACAAGGATCAACACTGATGCTGAAATCTAGCATTGCCTGAGCTCTGTGAGTGTGGCTTTCTCCCAATTGAAGTGCAGAGTGTTTGAGGACCGGAACATTCACAAGGAAACCAAAATGCTTGTTTACAAAGCTATTGTACTACCAACCTTATTTGTGAAGGATTGTGAAACATGGACAACTTACAAACACTATCTCCAACTTCTCAAAAGATTCTATCAACGGTGTCTCCAAAAAATCTTACTCATCACTTGGGAAGACAGGCGAACTAATATCATTGTATAGGATGAAGCAAAGATCACCAGTGTTGAAGCAATGATTCTTCAACATCAACTTCGTTGGACTGGTCATGTTGTGTGGATGCCTGATCGTATTCCAAAGCAACTACTCTATTCTGAACTTAAAAATGGAAAGCGTAATGCTGGGGGTCAACAAAAGAGGTTTAAAGACTGCCTCAAGGCAGATCTTAAAAAATGTAGTATAAACACTGACAACTAGTAAACACTGGCCTGTGACCGCTCCAGTTGGAGAACAACCTTTACCAAAGGTATCATGGACTTTGAAAACACTCGAACTCAGAACGCAAGGGAGAAACATGCTAAGAGGAAGGCACACTTGGCAAATCCACACTGTGATCAACTCCACCCGGGAACCAATGTCCCCACTGTGGAAGGATGTGTGGATCCAGAATTGGCCTCCAGTCACTTACGGACTCATTGTTAAAACCGTGTTTATAGAAGACAATCTTACTCGGCTATAAGTGATTGCCGAAGAAGAAGAAGAAGAAGAAGAAGAAGAAGAAGAAGAAGAAAGAAGAGATGGGAAATGGTGTCCACATAAAACAGTAGAGAATGTTTGGGGGGAATTCTACAATGTGGTTTCCTTTTTCTACGGGTGTGAGTAGAAGAAAAATCTCAGACATGTTCTCAAAAGAAAAATGTCTTCTGAAAAACTCAACTCAGCTCTCTTTGCAATAGGACTCTCCCTCTCTCTGATATATTTTCCAGATAGGATTGCTGATTTTATCTGTGAAAATCTCGTTATTGCAGTTGCTTCCCTCTAAGAATGCTTTATGGTGAATCTGACATGCTTGAGGTAGCATTAGGACCTCTTTGCACTGATGTGTTAGACCTCCAGGTAAATCCCTGATATGATCTCAAAGAAGTTTAACACATCATTTGTTAAGGCTTCTTTACCTAATGAGATGCTGAAAGTGGTTGATTGGTTCAGGGTTGCTATTCTGAATCGATAAACATTTGGGTTTGGTTATATTCGCCTGTGCTCATTATATTGGCTCCCTCTAATTTCACTGTGAACTTGCCCTGAATTCTGTTCTTTTTTTCCTTTCCTTTTTTGTCTTTTTTGCATGCCAGATCATATGTACAACCATTTCATTCTGAAGTGAAACAGAGGAAGAAGACTGAAGAGACCCTAGTTAACAAGGTGCACTTGCCTTCTTTTAAACTGCCTTCAGCTTTCGATTAACCCCATGAAGATGTAATCAGATCAGATCTTAAAACAAATTTAAAGGTTTGTTATGTTGGTATAAATCAGTTTTCACCCCTTTGAAGAAAGTCTATGTTGATTGGGACTTTCTGGTTCAGGAAAAAAAGGCAAGTAAGAAGCGAAATGATCCAGGTTTATGACATTTTGCATTGAATAGAGAAAGCCAACAGAAAGGTGTTTTTCTCCCTTTCTCATAGTAATAGAACCTGGAGACACATGGCAGTAAATAGGTGAACTGTAGCTCAGTGGCAGAGCATCTGCAGTCTGTGCAGAAGATCCCAGGTTCAATCCCCAGCATCTCCTGACAGGACTGGGAATGTCCACTAGCAGAAATCCTGGAGAGCCACTGCCAGTCAGTGAAGACAACACTTAGCTAGATGGACCTGGCTCAGTAAAAGGCAGCTTCCTATGTTCCCAGGGTGGAAGAGATTCAGGACAGACATAGCACATAATTAATCCATGGAATTGACTACTTCAGGATGTGGTGGCAGCCACCATTTTTGATGGCTTTAAAAGAGGATTAAACAAACACACAGAGGAAAGACCTAGTGGAGGTTAGGAGTCATGATGGCTGTACACACAGTGTCTAGGTTTCAGAGACAGTATGCCCCTGAGCACCACTTGCTGGGTAACAGCAATGGAAGAGGAATGATGTCTCCATGCACTGATTGTAGGCTTCTCAGAAGCATCTGGCTGGCCAATGTTATACTGGATGGGATGTACCAAGGTAAGAGTCCTACTTGGCCCACTATTGCCTCTGGCAGCACCCATAGATGGCAGGCAGTAATTTCCAGGACATAAGGTGACTCTCAGGATGAAAATAGTTTTAAAGGCTGCCCTTGCAGGAAAATTCAGCAGGACTCATCACTTTAGAAGGGCTCCCACTGAACAGTCTGCCATACCTACACACTTCATCCATTTTTGCTAACTTAGCAAATAAAAAATATAGATAGATGATGCCTGTAAAATATATATATATCAAACTTTGAAGATGACTAGCACACAAAAAACCCTGGACCTATTTGTCTATAGCAGGCTTTATTCATTCATAACGGATGACTCATGATCCCTAGCATGAGTTTAGCCATTGGAGTGCTGCCGCCGGTCATTCTAGACAATACTGAACTCAATAGACCAATGTGACAGCTTCCTACATTTTATTTCTGACCTTCATCCAATGCATGCAGGTCGGAGGGGTGGAGCTGCTCAGGGGTATGATGTTGGAGGCTTGGCCAGGTGATGTATTCCTGCCCCCTCTCTTTATGTTAACTGAAATAGACTTTTCTAGTCTTTTGATCCCTGCTTTTCCAAAGTTTACACTGTAGTAGCAATTCACAATAAGAGATGTACAGTAAGGAGTAAAAAGAAGAAAAGGAGAAGATGAATGCATGTCTAAGCATACCACCCATAAAAAAACCTAGTGAGAGAGAGACAGAAAATTAACTTCATTAATGTGTAAATCCCACAGAATTGCCCAAAGATTTTCTTTTTTATGTATGAGGCTCTTAATGAACATGATTGCCCATGGCAAGCTAAATATCAAATAATTCTTTAAAGTGCTAAGAGACATTTATAAGTGTGGTAATTGATATCTAACTAGCTAAAGCTCTCTTAATAAACGCCTAGACATTCTTTAAAATTTCAAAGTATTAATTATAGAGGCGCATTTGCTATGATTTATTGTGGTTGTGGCTCTGTAACTGTTTCTATTATAAGGCTATATATGTGTAATAATAACTGAAGAGTACTGATTCAGCTCATGATGAAAGGGGGGTCTTCACAGAACACCAAAACAAAATATGCATGCATATGACAGAAGGAAATGAGATGCCAACAGATATCTGAACTAATGCAAACCACCAGTTCAGTGTCTTAATCGAGAGAGAGAGAGAGAGAGAGAGAGAGAGAGAGAGAGAGAGAATCGGGGGTTGTATCAACCACAACATTTAGTTTGGACCCCAGTTTGACACTTTGAAAAATATCTGATTTGGCTCAGTCCACTTTGAATGCTGCCTGCTTTGGCTCAGGACCATATCAGAACCTTGATTCATTCAAAGGAGGGGTGGTACCCCAAATATTCAGCTGAACTGTGAATCTACAAGTAATTTACCATTTATGCTCATTTAACTTGCACACATTTAGCTGTATGCAGTTGGCTATAGGTAGATAGTTATTTAATGGGACTGAAAGGGGAGAGGCATCCAGGAGAAAAAACAGCTATTGAACCCAATGTGTTTTGATTGTCCTTGAGTTTGGCTTTATGCACTATTCCCAGAACGTAACCCCTGCCATCGCTTAGAATTGCCTGTATTCAGGCCTTCTCCAAGGAGAAGCGGTTCTTGGTCAAAGCAACTGAAAGCAAAGTGGCCTTTCCCCAAAGCTTTGGACTCAGTTTGAAACTTTAGAGGGTAGGATGGGTTCTGCCTGCCCCACTAAATACAATGGGATCCACTGAAAACACCAGGTGTGGGAGGGAGAGCTGGGGTATTGTTTTATGACTGGCAGCTTTAGATTCCATTCAGGACTTTTCAAACAGTGCTTGGAGGTGGGCGGGGGGATTAAAGCAATATACAGTAAGCCCACAATTTACATGGGGGTTACGTTCTAGGAACCTCCACTAAAGCCAACATTTTATGTAATCAAAGCCCACTGGGTTCAGTGGTATGTGGCATTGCCAAGGTCATTTCCCTCCAGAACCCTGTCTCCTTTCTACCCTGTTTTATTTTATTTTATTTTAAATACATGTAACACAAGTTAAATACATGTAAGTTGCAGGCTTACTGTATCAGCAGTTGTTCTCAGTCTCCACCCTTTGTGACCAGCTGAGTGACTTTGGTGATGGTGGCAGCAGCGCTTCTTATTACCTTACAGCAACTACGTGGTGCTAAATTTCCAGAAGTGGCTTCTGCATCATGTGAAAGCTCAAATATAATGGAAAAATTAAGGTACATAGGCAAATATGGGGGGAACAAAATAAAGTGTCATGTGAATGCAGCCATCGAGTCTCTGCAAATTGGTTCCAAAAGCAGCTTGAGAGCCACCAGTGACTGAGAGATTGTGCCTGTCCAATGTGTCCATATCCTCATCAAACTCTACTCTCTACACACCTCCCCAACCAGCTCACTTGGTGTCAAGGTTGGTGGGCAAGGCAGATGTTCCCAGGAAACCATGGCTAGGTCCTCCCACACCAGGTTGGGTTTCAAGAAAACATCTTACTCCTCCTCTGCTGGACATGTAGTCATGAAAGTCATGTTGGGTGTCTATAGACTTTCAGGTCAGAATAGGAAGTGTGGCAGTAGGGGCTGGGGAACAGGATGCAGGCTGGGGAACAGTGGTTCCACCAAGCTTCTTGGCCCTGAAACAAAGAGTGAGGCACAGACAACCACAGCGATTGCCTCTGCCTGGTAAGGAAAAGTGCTGGTGGTGCTGTGAACAAAAGGGGTTTGGCACCAAGCTCTGTTAGGGATGGACAGAAAAGTCTAAATTTGGCTTGTGCCAATTTCATGTATGTTCAGTTGTAGATTAAATCAAATCTTTATTGTTACAGTCAGTGACCAGGATTAAGGATGAGAGGCACATGGAACACCTTATCTGTCAGGCTTCAGGGAATCCAATCCCTCCCACTGAATTAGATAAACAAGAAGAGTTATTACCAAGTCTTTTATTCACACAGAGAGGTTTAGAAGAGGTGCCTCTCTTGCAGTAATGGCATTGCTCCAAGTGAAACCCCACCCACTCTGTCTCTCCTATTATACACCATCCCTACGTTAGCTGATCTGTACTTTCTGCCTCTGAGCTTTCTGTTCTCCTACTTTCAATGCCCGCCGGGTCCTGGGGTGTGTGTGTCTGGAATGCTTTCTAAAGACCCTGAGTCTGTCAGCTGTCTCTCCCCTGGTGCTTCTTCTTCTTCTTCTTCCTGCTCCTCTTCCAATATTTCCCAGCTTTCCCCCTCCGCAGCCTCTGAGCTGTGACCTTCCGCAAAACACTGTTGTACATCTATACTGTCTCCCTCTTCTCTGGCAGGTTCAGGCTCAGGGGCAGTATCCACCATTCCTCCCCCTCCTCTGCCCAGTCCTTGACATTATCCAAGTGTGTATACAAAAGAAGAAAACCAAGTAAATAAAAGTAGCCCAGAATAAAGTAAAACAGTAAATCTACTTGGAATGGCAAATCAATTAAAGCTGTTCCATCCATTTCAACAGTGTTGTGCAACGTGATCTTTAAAGTCTGAGGCAAAGCAACCCACCATCTAAAGCACCAAATCAGGGTTGTGTTTTCCCCCATCTATGCACAAACCCATTTTTTTCCTGATGTGGGAAGTACTCACAGTGTTATTCCTCTCCTGCTATCTGAACTAGCACAGTATAACATGTGTTATTTGTAAGTACATTGTTTGGCACACATATTTGATGAGATGTTCACAGGAAGCTAATGGATGGATGGACTTCCCAGTTTGTTTTCAGGGTTAGAAGAGAGTTTCAAATGGACATCTCTTGACCTGCCCCTTCTATTGAATATGTAGGTGGGGCAGCAGCTATATATCGGAGTGCCTGTGCCTGCACAGAATCACTCAATCATGGTGTTGGTAGAATCCACTAGGAAGTTCTGTGAACACACATCATTCCTTCAGGGCCTATGCCAAATTCTTGCTTAAGCCCATACCAAGCACAATGCTGAACAATATGACCCTTCATCCATGCCAGCTTCAAAATTCACCTTCGCACTTTGAATATTGGACATACATTGAGAGGTATTGGGCTCCATATTTGATGCTGCAAGCCCTTTGAAGTAGCACTGGGATATTCATATAATAAATGAATAGCTAGCCTTATGCTAATCCAGCATGGTCCTTTTCCTCCCTACTTTTTACTGGCATGCATCCTTTCTTTTTAGTTCACCTTTCCATATCTAATTGGATTACTGAATAGCTAGAGGTAAAGGCAGAAAGCACAAAAGTGCATCACAATGCTAGCTCATGTCACAACCTTGCTAGTGCTTTTTTTAAGGCTTTTGATTCCACTCTGCTGCTCTTCCCCACCCCGAAAGAGGTAATTGCATGACAATTAGATTAATATCTCATACATACTTATTAAACTCAATAAGTGGTCCCATGCAAACAATTGATATTTAATTAACATTATCATCCTACTAAGTTTAAATTAAAAGTTCATTTTAAAACACCTCCCATGTTATTGCTCACATTAATGTGAGTTCGGTCTCTCCGCCACCCCCTCAAATGTGTTTCATGTTGTGCTATTTGTCAATTCAAGCTACGCAGATTGCTTTAGGCTAGTTCACATGCAGAGATTTGCTACCCGGCTGCCACTTCTGGGTAGGAAACCCATGCATGCATGCAGCATCATGTTGCAATGTGGTGGAGTGAGGGGAGCCTATTTAATCATTAAAAAACAAAGGCAGGTAATTGGGTCCTTAAGAAAATCTCCAACTCCAACAGTTGAGCAAAACCTTTATTAGGACCAACCAAAAAGTCACAAAACCAGGGGCAGCCCTTTAATAAGCTGTAGTAAGCAACGCACCCCAGGCAGTGCATGAGAAAGGACCAGAACAGCAATAGATTGTGCCCCCATCTGTTGCCCATGGGCTGGTCTGCTGTGAACACTACTGCAGCTAATAGCCATCCTGCCATCTGTGCACTGCAGCTGTGCAAGCTGCTGTAGCAGCTGCTGCTGCTACTACTACTCCTTCCCATTGAGTCTTGTCGCTGTTGCAGATAAACAGCCAATGACACTCCAGCAGGGTTCTCTGGGCCCACCATTCCTCAGTGTAAGAAAGGGGTCCTTCCTTAAGTGAGGCATTGTGTTTCACGTGGCCATGGAGAGCACATGCACTGCTGCGATTTTGCCACGACTGTTGTGGCAAAGTGGTGGTGGTGGTGTAGACACTGTCCTTGGCAACCTCAACTGGGGGTGTGCACGGAAACCCTGACTGGCTCCATGGTCTTGATCCTGGGGACCCCTGTCAGGGCCAACCAACACTTGGCCAACCTGCCCTACCAAATTAGTTTGGGGCAGGTTTTCCTTTAAAAAATAAAAACCTAAACATATGACCTGGATGGTGTGGGGGAAACTGCATCTCCTTCCCTGCCCACAATAAATTCTGAGAGTTGATTCTGTGCAAGCAGATTTTCAGCAGGGAAACCTGTTGCAAAGGAGCACCTTTCTATGCAGGATCCATGTCTGCACTGCACAGCTATTGCACAGAGGCATAAATCCTGCAGGCTGCTACTTCAGGGTCAGGGCATGAGACAGGCAGCAGAGGCAGGCAGCTCCTAACTTATTCTAAGAAGACACAGTCAGCAGCCAGGAAGGTCTTGGCAGTGTTTTCCTGCCTGATGTCTGACTCTCTTTTCTGCCTGATGCTCCGTACCCAACTATTCCAGATTGCCGTGGGCCATCCTAGCTGACCTGCAGCGATATGTGGCTGTCTCAGCCTGACTTGGCCAACAACCAAATTCTTCCAAATAGGTCTAATTTTCCTGGGTCTTGGGTCGAATTCAGTGCACAGCCCTAACCGTAAGTACAGTGCCTCACTCTGGCTCCCCGCTCATCTCCAATAGCTTATGAGGGAAACTAAACTTGGAGACAAAAGATGTGATGAAGTTTCACTCCACCTTAAGAGATTATGAGTTGCAATGTGTATCTGCACAGAGGACCCCAAAGATCTTTGCATTGTGCAAGCCTTACACCCAAATACACACACACACACACACACAACAACAACAGGCATTTTGCTAGTATTAAATAACAGTAGGTTATTACTTTTAATTGCAGATAGGATGTAGCTTAATACCCAGAAGGCTAATTTGTTTATATTAGCTGGATGGGTCAACTGCTTCAAACACACAGACTGCAGAACTACTAGTAGATTGCATTACACCATTTAAATAAATAGTAGCAATTTGTCAATGTCATCTTAGCTTCAATATTTTACTTTTCATTTCCAGGAAACAGTACTCCCAATTAAGATGACCTCTCCTTTCTTTCCCCAAATCTTGTTAGTGGTAGATGATTCTCTATGGTCATTTGGTTCATAAATAGAACAGCAAGCTCTTTTCAAAGATGATTGTCAAAATTTCAAGTCAAATCAGCCTTAGCGTCACGTACAGGGAACTTCACATATATAGTAATGTTTTTGTTTTGTTTAGGGGAGAAGTCAGGAATAGATGAACGTTCACAACAAAGATGCAGCAGGTTTCAGGCTTATGGAACAAGATTCAGCCAAGTAAACTTTGGATATACTTAGCATGCCAAAATGCCTGTTGGATCCTACTGAGCACTGCAATAGCAAGACTCATGTACTGTATAAGGATAATATAGGAGAATTGGAAGGGGGGCGTGTTATATAGCCACAATTTACAGGTACATAAGAACAGGAAACGCCTGCTGGATCAGGCAACTGGCTCATGTAGTCTTCTTTGGCGATCTCTTGTAGCTGAGTAAGATTTTCTTACATAAATATGGTCTTAACAGTGTGTCCGTATGTGACTGGGGAGGCACCAGTTTGGCTGCAGCAGTTGCCAGAAGGAGGTGTACAATAAGCCATCCAACCATCTTATGGACTCCTGTTTCTCTCCCACACACTCTCTCTCTGCTCAAAATGGCTATGCACATTATTCCTGAGTCAAATTTTTCTGCAGGCATCAGAAGCAAGTGCCCTACACTAATGGAATTATGAGGTCCTTAAGCTCAGTAGCCTGTCTTTGCTATTGATCTAAAGTCTCTAAAGACCATCATTTGAACTTTAATAGAATTGTATTTTCTCTCTCCTATTATTGCAATTTTTCTTTCAATAGATAAGTGGTTCTGATTTCCATCTTTGGCTGGGAAGCACTAATCCAAGAAAGAAAAGGAAAGGGTAAAGGAACTGTAAAAACTGTCTAGTGAATGGAGGTCACAATGGTTATGTGTATATTAAAAAATCAAGGTGGAAAAGGTGGACATCTTTGTACTTAAGTCTCTACAGAGGGAAGAGGGAATATGTCAATTTCTATTTCTCTCTGTTTTTCATTTTTTTCTATCTTCAGTTCTCCACATTTCAACATCAGTTTGCTATTTCATTCATTCATTCATTCATTAGTTTGTTTGTTTACTATATTTGGTTTTTTAAAAAATATTTTTTATTAACAGGCCGATCACATCACATTATCCGTATCACATTGATTCCAAATTATACAGCCAAATTTTAAATTTTGTTGGGGGTACCCATACATCAAGCTCAGCTCGAGTCCAAAACAACATCACTTATCTTACTGCATTAATTAGACAGTTCTGTCCAGTTTGATCCGGATAGACCTTTATTACTTCCTTTCTCTTCTTGTTTTTATCATAAATTCTGATCTTTGCGATCTCTGATGATTTTCACAAGCAGGTTGAAAGCTGGCATTCTATGTGGGTTTTGTACTCTTCCAAAAATCATATCGATCTGGGACAGCCTCCGTACAATGCTTCCATAAACAAAATTAATCTCTGATCTGTCCTTTATTTTTCTCAGGCTTACCGAATAAATCAAATGAGTCTGGGGGTTCTGTCAGGTCAAACTTACATTCCAGCATTCCTTCTCATCAAACAATCCTGATTCTTCTCCCCCAGTCCTTCTTCCTCCGGCAGACCTGTCATGGCAAGATGCCATTTTTTAACTGCGTCATAAAAATTTTCCTCCTTTCTCACCGTTCTCCAGTCTTCTTTCCTGTTATACTCCATCCCACATAGTTCTTAAAATCCTGCCTGTGATTCATAGAAACGTGACGATCTTGTTTCTATCTGGGGTGAAGGGTTATTAATGTCACATCATGCAGAAAAAAAAGAGTTTTTTCCTCCACCCCCCTTCGTTCCAAACATACAGTCTCCTTATGGTAATTCATCAGAAGATTTACTTATCCATCCGTCACTCCTGGTCGCAGAGATCCATTAATCAGCAGCCTTATCAGTCACACTTTACTTGATGTATGTGCTTTCAGCTTCGTTTCTAATCATATGTTTCCAATTATAATTCCAAGCTGCAGCAACCAGCACGCGCTGATTGGAATCGGCGTCAGGAAGATCTGACTTCACCGAGGGCCTTTGCCAAGTGTTCAGACCCCCATCACTCGTTTCAGGGGGTGCATTGTGAACACCGCTGGCAGGACAGCACTCCCCCACATCCTGGAGGAGTTTAGGAAGGCTGCCTACTTCCCATAGCAGCCCCTTAGTACCTCGTATGGGTCAGAGAGATGTTATTGTCGGCCATCTTCCAATGCGCCACCTGGTGGCCCCCCTGTTTGTTTATTATATTTGTTAGTCACTTTTATCACAAAGTGACCCAAAGTAAGTTAACATTAAAACTAATTAAGAACATGCAATTAAAAATAATAATCTAAAAACACAGCTATAAAGATAAAAAAGGTTTCAATGCCACCCATCAAATTATGGGCCAAAAGGCCAGGTAAAGATAGAATTCCTTGCTTGGTATCTTACAGTAGATAAAGAGCACCAGTCATGCCTCCCTGAGAAGAGCATTCTGTAAGTGAGAGGGGAGAACCACTAGGGAAAAGGCATTTTTAAAGAAGTCCTCATAAAAACCAGCATTTTAGTGTGTGTTTTCCCCAATATACACATTTCTGTATGCAATTTTGCCTAGTGTCAGATCTACCAAGAAGTGAGGGAGCCTGGCTGTGAGATCTTGCCTTGTCTGCTCTCCCAACCAGCACATATGTGTGTGTTTTCACTGCAACTCTTAGTTTGACCTGAGAGACATCTGCCTGCAGGTAGCAGTGTTTGCACACACACCCAGAGCTTCAGACGTCCACTCTGGGGCCATATCCTGCCTTGGCAACCCCTTAAACAACCCATCCAGGCCTTCTCCCACCCCTCCAGACCTGATGGCCTATCCTGCCCCTCCATGCCTACCAGGACCTGTAAACAGCCACTCTTGGCCTTACAAGCTCCCTCTGCGCCCTCCCAACTTCCCCCACCAAACCACAAATAAAAAAGTGGTGGTAGTGGGTTATAATCTCCTCACCACAGTGAGGGTCTACTCTTTCCCTCCACCTCAACCAACTTCAAAGGGAGGAGGAGGAGGATGAAGGAGCAAGCTGCCCCTTTTATCATCCTCTCCCCAAGTGCTGGGAATGCCCGCAGTCAGGAAAGGAAGCAGCATTTTGCCCCACTTCTGCTCTGCCCATGGCCCACCTGGACCACAAGGAGCAATATTCCTAAAATTTTCTACTCTACATTCAAGTCAGCTACATTTTCTTCCCGTATATTCCAGTCAGCTGAAGGATTCTTCTCTCTGTGGCATGCTCTGCTCTGTGCTGAACTGCAACCCAAAACTTTCTGGCAGGCAAATTGGGCTGGCTGCAAGGTGGGGGGGGGGGGAGAGAAGCTGGCTTCTTTGCCTCTTTCTACTTCCCTGTATTAGAAACTCTCCCTCATTTTTGGTCTGGATCTCCTCACCTGCCAATGAGGTGACATTCTCATTAACTTCTCCCTGCAGAGCATCATCTGCCTGGTGTCCAGTAGCATTTCCAGTAGCAGGATGATCAGCAACTGCTGCAGGATCAAATGATCTACAATCTACCTATTGGTACAGCTTTCTGGCTCTGGTCAGCAATGGTAGAGGCCCCGCCATCAAGCACAGACCTTACATCAGGCTTTGGCCTCCTGGTAGCAGAAATGCCTGAAGTTTTATTCAATTTACCTCATTCATGATGCCAGTTATCGGACCTAGAAACATTGCTTTCCTTATTACAGTGTTTAGGACTTATGGAAAAGCAAGGAGCCAAGGTGAAGGAGGGCCCTGAAAAGGAATCAGGCTGTATTCATGTCAGAATGCAATTTATTTTAAGAACACATATCTGAAATCAGCTCTCATAGCAGTACAATACATAACTCAATAGTATAGTTTATTATGTTCAAGAGACTAAGTTGGGAGCTGTTATTTGCAGGGTTGACTTGATCTATTATTTTTCTGACCTGTGTCTAGATAAGGGATAGTTTGGGGGCATTGGGGTACTACCAGATATGACACATGATCACATCTGGGTGTTCCCAAACTCCTACAAAGCAGAGTAGAAGAGGGAAGACTGAAAGTGTCCCGTGGGTAGGCAGGAGACTTCTCCTCCTTTCCTTGTTTCCTCAAAAATAGTTCCCTGGAACTGATGAGAACTGATGGAACTGACCCTCCTTACCCCCCCCCCACTTTTGTCTCCACCCCACAGAACATTTCCAGTCAGAAGAAGGGCAAGTGCCACCACCAACACCCCAATGGGACACAGCGCGCACGCCCTTCACCATCCTGAGAAAACCCCTTAAACCTGATTTTATTTTATTCTTTGGTAGATTTACAAAAAGAAAAACAAACACAAATAAATAAATTTTAGAAAGGGGCAAGATTAGATGTGGATGCACAAAGCATTATTATTTTTATTATTATTTTTATTATTTTTATTATTATTATTATTATTAATTAACTCCTTGTGCTCTGCTCCTCCTTTCTTCCCGCCCAGGGTGGTCCTGCCTTCTGCCTGAACATCAGAGCCGGTGTGTCACATGAGCTTGGGCCTCGGTGGTGGTGGTCCCTCTTCCTTCCTGCCCACTCTCCAACAGCTGCTACAAGCTGCTCAAGGGAGAAGGGTGTCAGCAGTGGCCATGCAGAGGCCATGGAGAGGCAATAGGATTGCCACCTCTGCAGTCACTCAGGACAAGTGCCGGCTCATCCTCCTCCCCAAGTTTAGCAATTTTGGCAATGGTGGTGCTGGTGGTAGAAATAGGGACATTCCGCGACCAAATCAGAAGCTGGGGTGGCTTTCATAATTCTAGGATTGCCCCTGATTTTGTGGAAATTGTAAGTAGCCCTCATGCTTGTGTTTTGGACACTGTCCACTTAATATTATAAATATATAGTCAACTTCTCATTAGAGGCAAAGTATGGCCTTCTTGGTGTGACTCTTACAATTGATCATTATCATCCAAAATAAATAAAATGAGAGGGACTTCAAACGCTATCACAGAAAGTCTTCAGTGTGTCTAACAGGCCTTTGCTATTGTAGCAAAATGACTAGGCCCATTAGGTTTCCCCTGAAAGGACGTGGGGGAATCTATTCATTGTGTATAAAACCTTTTGCACTTTGACATAAAGTTCTTTCAGCAAAACCTTTCCTTTCTTGCTTTTTTCCTTCCCCTGATTGAAGCAAAACTTAAACCATATTCCGTTTCACAAAAGCAAAATGTGCTGAACATGTGCCTTTGGCCAGAGGGAGGGGGGGAACGAAGCATGTGTGACGACCTCTTCGACAAGAAGATTCTTTCTAAGCAAAATCTCCTGGGAAGGACCATTACTCCAAAAGCTGAGGAGCACAGGAAAAGGGTGAAACAGTATTAGATCAAGCATCAGCAAACTGGAGAGTCCAGGCTGTGGAATAAGTGATATTTAATATGTGCGCTCTGAGGCTCCCATTGAGTGCCCTGTTAGGTAACCCGGATCAGGATGCTTGTTTAGTGGATAAAAGTGTAACTTTAGAAATTGGCAGGAACTCTGTTCCTCTGTGCCTGGCCACCTGTATGCTCAGCCAGAGATGGTAAAGAATCTCAGACAAGCACACTTTAAAATAAAAAAAAGCTTGTTCTCTTTCACTTCCTTAAAACTGCCAGGTTCAAAAGAACCATTTGTGTTTTAAAAAAAGTAGAAGGGGGGGGGGAAACCCAGCCTTCTTAGTTCCAAGATGAATTTATTAAGCTCACTGATAAAGCTCATACTTTGTCTTCCTATTACTGAAATAACATCTTGATTCTTCTTTTTCCCTCCCTCACTTCTCTTGGCTGTGAAAACAAAGCTAAAAAGAAAGGGATTGAGGAATTTTATTTTTCAAGAAAGGCATGGCCCAGCAATAAGTCCTTGTATCAACAAAAGTGTTTGGTTGCCATATACTTCTGCTATCAATAATAATAGAATACGTTTGGAGAGAGAAAAGGAACAAGAAATCACCCCTAATGGCCCAGATAGTATATTAATATAAAGCATTAACACTTCAGTCACCGAAAACAGGACTTGATAGGAGAGATTGAACTGAACAGATGAATATAACATCTTCCAAGATCTCATTACGCTCATGCCCATCTGGGGTCCAGAATAATGAAAGAGTGGCATGAATTTATGGCCCCATAGATTCAGCATTAGCCCCTTGGATATTGTGTTGGATTAGCAGATTTATGGCTAATCCAAACACTATGGGCAAAATGATGTCTTTTTACATCCTCACTGCAGATCTCTGAAAAGCAGCAATAAGTTAAGGGGCTGAAGAGTTGACAGGCACTCAGGCATTTGGCCAAACAGGGTGACATTCTGCCACCCTCCAAAAACAACAATTCATTTCTGGCAGCACAAACCCCACACTTCCAGATATGAAGAAAAGGGATGGAGGAAGAATTCATTAAAAAAATTGATTTATGTATAAAAGTTGGTGGTTCCAACCCGATCTAGCTTTGGCCAAATTTGACTGCCTCTTGATCACTCTCTTATGTCTGTTTTTAATGCCACCAGCAAATGTGTGTGAATAATCTCAACATTGAGCTCTAGATCCTAATGTAGAGTCTAGAGTGTTTGTTTGTTTGTTTGTTTGTTTGTTTGTTTGTTTGTTTGTTTTAAGTAATAAGAAGTGAGGGTCCTGTAGAGCTGAAGAAACATAAAGTGAAAACCTCAAATGCCAACTGTTTGTAAAAGATGTTGGCCCAGTATGACCTTGGAGGATATAGCACTGGAAGGAACAGTGTAGAAAGTTTAGAATAGGTGCATTTGGCTCTTTTTTAAGGTGGTTAGGTTTGCTACTGTACAGAGGGTAACACTCTATTTGAAGGAATCCTCAATTTGACAGCCTGTCAAGGGCAAGTCTAGTTTAATTCTAAAGATCCCTAAGAAAGGAGAGCAGGGGTCTTGACATTCTCCATCAACTGTTAGCCCAGAGTGAGCAAGCACACAGATCCCCTGGTCACAATCTTCCCATTCTCGCTATTTAAATCACAGTAATTTAGTAGGTGAGGCCGGCATACCATCTCTGAACTTATATTTTAAACTATTTTAGTTGTGATTAATTGGTCTGCAAAAGGGACGCGGGTGGCGCTGTGGGTTAAACCAGTGTTTCCCAACCACTGTTCCACGGCACACTAGTGTGCCGCGAGATGTTGCCTGGTGTGCCGCGGGAAAAATTTAAAAAGTTGAAAGATTTTTTTTTTAAAGTCAAATTTTCAATTGGGGCGCCGTCACTAGATGACCCCTGGGGTTCCCTCCCTCCCTCCCGCTCTGCGCCTCCCTCCTCCTCCTCCTCCGGGGAGGCCCTTCCTGGCTCTCAGCCAAGGCTTGGCGGCTGCCACTCACTCACTCGCTCGCCCACCCGTCCCTCCATCCCTGCACCCGGCCTCTCCCCCTCCGTCCCCGGCGCGGGGGCTGCCGGGATCCGTAGTCCCCTCGCCCTTGGGCTCCGCGCCCGCGCGGGGTGCGTAAACTACGTTTCCCAGCGTGGCCTGGCAGGCCGGGCGTTTTGTTTGAAGCGCTCTTCTCCCGGCCGTGGAATGAGCGCAGCGGCGGCGGCCGGGCGGGCAGGGGCTCTTCCGCGCAGACCCCGCGCAGCCTGCCTGCGCCCCCGCGGAGATCGGGCGGCAGGATGGAGCCCGGGGATGCCCGCGGAGGCGGAGCGGCGGAGGCTGCCCCCCAGGTAGGGCTGCGTCGGGGGTTTTTTATTTTTGCAATGCTGCATCCGCGCCAGAGGGGACGCATCGGACAGCGGGGAGACCCCTTGGCGGGTGTGCAAGGCAATGCATGCGTGCAGGCGTTGCATGGAGTGCAGTGCAATGCAATGGCAACGCAGCGCCCTGCATGCATGCATGCAACTTCCACCGGCGCTCCGGACTTGGCAGGTGAGGGGGGTCCCCAGTGGGCGGCAGAGAGAGCCGGGAGGGCGAAGGGGAGCCGGGGGGGAGCAGCGCTGCTCCCCGAGCCGAGCCCAGGGGGAAACTTCGGCGTCGTTGCGCCGGGTGTTGGAAGTGGAGGCTGGCGGGGCCCCCTCACCTGCAAAACCTGGTCGCCTCTCATATATTTCGTGCATTGCATTCATCGCCCGCTTTCTCCTCCAAGGAGCTCCCGGGGGCACGCGTGGTTCTCCCCGTGTTATCCTCGCAACAACAGCCCTGCGAGGTGGGTCAGGCGAGTGGCCCAAGGGAGCACCCAGGGATTGTCCTGGGCAGGTGGGGTGATTTGAACCCTGCTCTCTGCCCGGTCTTCGTCCTCATTTAGCCCCCACATGTGCATGACTGTGCATGACTGAGGTTTTCCCCCCTCGTCTTGGCTATGGTGTGAGTCTGTCCTGTTAATTAATGGGGTTCTGCCTTCGGAGAAGATGAGCCAGCCCTCAAGGAGGTGATTATGTAATTTGCTAGCAATTCATGTCCCTCCCGGCGTGACGCTGCGCGCTGACGTCACGGGGCTGTAATGGTGGTGTGCCTCGAGATTTTTTTCATGAAACAAGTGTGCCTTTGCCCAAAAAAGGTTGGGAAACACTGGGTTAAACCACAGAGCCTAGGACTTCTGATCGGCAGTTTGAATACCCACAATGGGGTGAGCTCCCGTTGCTCGGTCCCAGCTCCTGCCAACCTAGCAATTTGAAAGCACGTCAAAGTGGAAGTAGATAAATAGGTACCACTCTGGCGGGAAGGTAAACGGTGTTTCTGTGCGCTGCTCTGGTTTGCCAGAAGCGGCTTAGTCATGCTGGCCACATGACCCGGAAGCCGTACGCCAGCTCCCTCGGCCAATAAAGCAAGATGAGCACCGCAACCCCAGAGTCGGCTACGACTGGACCTAATGGTCAGGGGTCCCTTTACCTTTACTTAATTGGTCTGCAAGACTGGAATCTGGATTAAGATTTTTTTAAAAAAATGGTTCTTACCTGAGCTCACTTACATGGTGCCTCCCGAAAACCTTCTGTGACTACAAAGCTGAAGCAGAAATGCATAACAGATTGCTATGAGTCAGTCTCTGGAATGAGGCTGGCGAAGGCGGCTGTTAAACAAGGACAGCCAGCCATGGAAAAAATTTCTTCTGTTATTAGCCCTGCTCCTCTGCTTGTCGAATCTGCGACTGAAGTATCAGAGGATGCCTTTCCTTTTGTAGAAGGCCTGGCCAAACACCTTTCCTTTTAATGTTTGCCTAACTGGTCAACCATGACGAATATGTCAGGGATTGGCACGTTGGATTCTTGGCAGTCTCAAATGCTAGCTCCTTTTCTGTGGTGGCTCCCTCTTTGTGGAGTGTTCATGCCAGAGAGGCTTGTCTGGCACCATCATTACATATCTTTAAGCACTAGGAAAAAACATTTCCTTTACCCGGGCCTTTGGCCATTAAACAATTTCTGGCCTTTTTTCTGTGATTTATTTTATTTTATTGTTATGCTTTGTAAATTACGCTTTTAATATTGTACACCACTCTGGGATCTTCTGATAAAGGGTGGTATATAAATTGAATAAACAATAATTATAATTTTTAAATGTCCAAATAAATTAGCAATTGCAATGTTTATGCAAATCTGTGTCCTCATTTTTTTCTTTGGCGGCATTGCATAGGTGGTTACTCTACCTATTCCTTTATCTGTTGCTTTGAAGGGCCAGATCAACTACTGTTTGCAAATAAGAAAGACATCAAACAAAATCAAAAGGGGAGCAGAAATCTCACCAAACTTTCCTACTTAGCTGGAAAAGAAAATACTGACCTAGGGATAACTAGTGCTTCGGTGACTCAATCCAGTCTTCAGGGGCTCATCATAATGATCCTTCATCATTAGCTAAAATCCATGGATACTCTTTGTAAGGCATGTGAGCATTCTCTAAGTCACAGCTATGCTCCCAAACAGCAATACAGTAGTTTATTCTAACAATCATGTTGGTAGTGCATTATGGATTGTACCCAATGCTAATCCTACTCAGAGTAGACCTACTGAAATCAATGAGCATTTCTAACTTAAGTCCATATATTTTAAACCGGATTACTCTGAATAAAGCTTTGTTGGATACAACCCTATGTGTTTCTTCTAGGCTGTTTTCACTGCCACTACAGTGAAGAGAAAACATCTAATAACGAAGCAAAGACTGAAATTACCTCGTTGGGTAGATGGATCCAACCAGATTGTAATGCACAGCAGTACTGCAAATCAAGCACAATTTTCCCCATAAGTTCTTCTCTGGGTTGTAATGTTAAAGGAGATTCTGTTAAGCATTGATTTTGGATGAAACTCCCAAAGATTGCTGAAAATAATCTGACCCTGTTCTTATATCAATGTCTTCTGTATTTGTGTAGATTCAGATTTTTTAAATTTGTTTATACTCATGAGACCATTACAAAACAAAGCTTTAACCAAATGAATGTAACACTAGACAACAGCAATAGAAGTTTGGGTCAATTCTATTGATTGCTTGTTGTAAGAAAAAGTGTGATTGCTGTCCCTCATCCAGATCTAATATACTTGTTTTCCATGGCTGGTGTTCTGGAGTGGAGCAAATGAAACCATACTATAATTTAAAAGGAGCAATATAGTAATGCTCATATATAAAACACATCCCATTATGACCAACTTCATCAACATGATGCCCTCCAAATTTGTTGGGCCACAGCTCCCATCAGCCCAGTCAACACAGCTATTGTGATTAGGGCTGATAGGAGTTGTAGTCCAAAACCTCTGTAGGGCACAGTGAAGGCTGGTGGAGGTTCTTTGGAAAACAGAACTCTTTGGAAATCAGTAAGATTCACCCACCCAAATTCTTGATACCACAGCACAGTCAAGCTGATTTCACAATAGGTACTGTTTCCTTCCTTGCATCCAGATATACCAATATTTTAGAGGATGCAAGCAACTGCTATTAGAGAAGATAGATCAAATGCACCCTTAAATATATTTGACTGTGTATTGTAATAAGAAGCTATGATCCGTAAGAAAAAATAAGTAGCTTGCTGGATTAAAGACCTATCTTGTTCTGCAAACGGTGGCCATCCAGATGAAATTCCTAAAAGGACAATAGCCCTCTTTCTTTGTTGTTCCACAGTGACTGTGGTCAGAGGCATGCTGGCTCTGATCTTGGAGTTAATACATAACCATCATGATTTAGCAGCATTGGTAGCCATTTACTCCAATAATTTGTCTAATCCCATTTTAATGCCATTCAGTTTGGTGGCCATCACAGCACCTTGTGGGGCAAATTCCACACAATTCACTGTGTGAATAAGTTCTTTCTTTTTATCTGTCCTGAACCTTCCAACTTTCAGCTTCATTGGATTATGACATGGAGGAAAAACACACCTCTCTGTCCACATTTTCCACACCGTATGTCATTTAAGACACCTCTGTCGGGTCCTGTCCAACTCACCTATTTTTCTGCCCATACTTAGGATTAGCCCTTCAACATTTCATCATAGCTCTGCTCAAAATGCCCAAGACCAATAGTGGACTATGTTGTGGGGCTGAGCTGTATGGCTATCCTCCTGGCCTTGGTGTCAGTGCATCTTACCTGGATGATGGGGGTAGGAAAGGGCAGCAGTGAGATTAAAGTTACCAAGGTGTCCCACATGCAAATGGTCTGGGTTCCTGTGGAGATGAAGTAGCCAAAACTTTGGGTTGTGTCTTCTTAGAATGTAATCTTTATTGAGAAGAACCTAATAGACTACAGTGGTACCTCTGATTACATACTTAATTCGTTCCGGAGGTCCGTTCTTAACCTGAAACTGTTTTTAACCTGAAGCACCACTTTAGCTAATGGGGCCTCCCGCTGCTGCCGCCGTGCCGCTGCTGCACGATTTCTGTTCTCATCCTGAAGCAAAGCTCTTAACCCGAGGTACTATTTCTGGGTTAGCGGAGTCTGCAACCTGAAGCGTATGTAACCTGAAATGTATGTAACCCGATGTAACACTGTACTTAGTTCCCTTATGAGGAAACACCCTATAAAGACACTGGGCATTGTTTCAGGACACAATGGAGGAGTGCACCTTGAGGGATAAAGTGAAACCATTGGAAAGTTACAGCTCCTAAAGTAGCTGTAGAGACCGATATGGGAGAGAAATGTTTTATTGCAGGTGGTGCAGATGATGGCATCCAGTTTTGCAGCTATGGGTGCACCATTGCATTTCTTCTCTCTGCTCCTCCGAGCAGTCATTCCTCCTCTGGTCACTGCTGCGGATACAAAACCTGACTGTCTGTCTCCAGGCACTTCAATCGTCTGCAAGGGATAATGAATAAATTAATAACAGACTAAATTCCTCTTCTCCAATTGAAGGTCTCGTAAGATGATACCCTCATTTTAATTGCAATTTGCATCTTTATGTTTTGGGGTTTTTTGGTATTTTTTTGTTCTGTGAACCACCCTGAGACCTCAGGGTATACGGCAGAATAACAACAGTATTCTAAATATGTCTATGTTGTATCCTTTGTGTTGTGCTGTATTTGAAAAAAAGTGCATGTTGTAATGCTCGTCTTTTTATTCTTTGTTTGCTGCTTTTGTGGGTCTGTTACCATATCATAGACGAAGGGATAACTCAGTCAGTAGAGCATGAGACTGTTAATCTAAGGGTTGTAGGTTGAAGCCTCATGTTGAACAAAAGATTCCTGCATTCCAGGGGGTTGGACTAGATGGCCATCGTGGTCCCAGCTCTACAATTCTTTGATTCTATTAATTATCACAGCAGAATGGTTGGGGCTGCGCAGATGTACTGGTGGAAGTGCTGCATTGACTCCACTGGTGCACCCATATATGGCCTCAAACTTGCTGAAACCTAGCCTATTGTGTCTTTCTTTCTTTCTTTCTTTCTTTCTTTCTTTCTTTCTTTCTTTCTTTCTACCTTTTCTATACCACTTAATATATAAGACTATCCTTATGCGAAGTACAGTAAACTTAAAACAACAACAACAAATGTGACAGAAATACACCAATTAATACAGAAATAGACCAACAAGCCAATGAAAACAAATTCCTAACAAATGCATACTGGCATAAATTCCTTCTTTTTCTGACACAACTCTTCACTCAACACCTCACAGCCTGCTGGCTCTCATCATGGACTTCACTCATCCACCCTGACTCTCATCCAGGACCCATACAAACGCACAGCTCACACACAAAGTCTCATAAGGAAGATGCTAGCATCACCCATCTCTCACTCCAGAGCTTACGTGGGGATGGAACTTCCTTAGGCTGCTCCAACTGAGCCCTCAGTCAGCTATAATAATAATAATAATAATAATAATAATAATAAATTGTATTTATACCCTGCCCTCCCTAGCCAAGGCCGGGCTCAGGGCGGCTAACAACCAATAATAAAAACAAGTTGATTGAATACAACTTAAAAACAAGATTAAAATACAACATTAAAACATAAAAATGCAGCCTCATCACAGGAGGAGAAAGGAAAAAAGAAAGAGGGGGAGGGAATCAAATTGACTCCAAGCCAAAGGCCAGGCAGAGCAACTCTGTCTTACAGGCCCTGCAGAAAGAAATCAGATCCTGCAGGGCCCTGGTCTCATGAGGCAGAGCGTTCCACCAGGCCGGAGCCAGTGTTGAAAAAGCCCTGGCTCTGGTTGAGGCTAATCTAACTTCCTTAGGACCCGGGACCACTAGGGTGTTGCTATTTATGGACCTTGAGGCTCTCTGTGGGGCATACCAAGAGAGGCGGTCCCGTAGGTACGAGGGTCCTAGGCCGTGAAGCTTTGCCACATACACCCAGTTCCAGACAACAACAGATTTGGTTTGATGAATTTCCCAGGGTTTATTAAGGATGGAAAACAGGACACCCCTCCATTCACAGTTTTCTTTCTCTGGCTTCTGCACACCTTTCCTCCTGCAGCTACCAGTTCTACCCTACTGCACAGGCTGTTATCGCTCATGACTTGTGTGGATCTTGTTCCCTGTATTGTTCCCTGTATCTTTCACCACTGCAACACAGGAATTTGTTCACAAGCATAGTTTTTTAAACAACAACAACCTTTTAAATATTCTTTTAAACAACAACAACCTTTTAAATTTAGCAAAAAGATCTGGCAAAACCTATCTATTCTGGCATACGAATTAGGCCGCCTACTGCTTAAAGCCTCATATGAGCCTCAGCCACTCTCCATATTATGGAACTAAATAGGAATGAGTCTCCAGAAACTGAAAAGGGGGAAATAAACACCCAACTTTATTTTCGAATTAGGTTGTTTGGATTCTTGCCTGCGAGAAATGCATACGGGCATCAGTGGAAACCCTGTAGCTACAAAACACAGTTAGGGCCAGGGAATTTTTATACCGATTGCCAAACAGCCCTTTACATCTCCCTGTTCTAAGCTCTGAACATTTAGAAACACTGTTTCATGAAGAGCCAGCATTTGGGGGGCATAGACAGTTTGGCAAGAATCACAAATGCCTTCATTAACTCTTGAGAATTAGCAAAGAGGTATTTTCTGAACCCAAAATAAACTGTAAAGAAATGAAAATGCTAAAGAGTCTTGTGGCACCTGATTAACAGCTTTGTTGTGGCATAAATGCCAACACCATCTTTATCAGATGCATGGCATAGATACTTAAGCAGGTACATATGTGTGTAAGAGGACAGAGAGATGAAAAAAGACATACCAAAAAACACTGGAACCCCCTCCATATATTACTTTTAGGCACTTTCTGTCCTGATCCCATCCAGGCATTATGCTTCCCCTCTAGCCTATATCTGATGTCAACAATAGGTGTCTTGACCAGGGAAGGGGAAGAAATTTGGTTTTGTTTGCATTCTAATGTGAGCCTCCCTAATTTTCACTTCCCAGAACAATGTGCAAGCCAGAACACAGTTATCTATTTAAATTCTCACTTCTCTGAATTTTGCATCACAGTTCTCTAGCCAGATACGAAATGCACATAATAAGGGCAAATGTGCATTAAGAAATGCATGTTAGCAAATTCAACATGCAAAACTGCATCATATGATGGGAAATTGCATGCAAAAATGTGTGCATTAGGCAAGATAGCAAAAAGGAAGGAGAAGTGTGCATCAGGAGAAATGCCCGCTAAAATGCTGGCCCATTTATATGAAGACTTTAAAAAAAAAAAAAGTTTGCAGAAGATGCAGGATAACTGTATTCAAGATTATAAAAATGAGAAACTGAGAAAAGCCAACATTGCCAGATTTATCTATCCCTAATTCACATAATAATGCCTCAATGAATATGTAAGGGGAAGTAGAACAATGACTCCTGCAAGCTACATCCCCTGTATGCCTCCATATGTACATGCACATGTCCCTCCCACCCACCAGCCACCAGTCCCACTTTCAGTTTTAGTGTGAAGGAGCTCTACATACAAACATATGGATGCACATAGGGGCTTCTCCATGGAAGCAGAAACTCTGGCTACTCAAGAGTTCCCACTGGTGCAGAGGAGCAAATATACGCTACATGAGTATATATAGTCCTCGACATTGCGTGGCCAGGCGTGACAGCCCCAGCCCCCAGGGAATGTGGGAAAGGAAATAAAGACTCTGAAGGATTCTGATGGAGTTAAAATTAGGCCACAACTTTATTAAACTTCTGGATGTAGGAAGACCTTGGCTTGGGCTTTGGGCATGTATCCCTCCCAGCTGGGGAACTGGGGCATATCAAGGTAAGTGTAGGCAGGCAGTTGAGCCCATATCCCCGCACGCAGGGTAGTTCACTGACAACCTTTCAGTGTATGGCCAGTGACACCCATTTATGCAACCCCTTTAAGAGGGGACCCTGGAATCGCCGCCACAGGGGGGTGAGACACCACTTCTCTCTCTCTCTCTCTCTCTCTCTCTCTCACACACACACACACACACACACGCACACACGCACACACACAATTATAGGGAAGAAAAGACTAAAGGATTCCACCCAAGGCCATAACCGCCAAAGTTGTGACAAATTACTATGGGGAAGACAAAGCCAGCCAATGCAGGAAAATTTCTTCCCGGTCCTTCAACAACAAACAGTCAAAGACCGTAGTAGCGCCTGCTAAACAGGAAGAAAAAGTTAACCTGTAAACAAGAAACATTAACAAAGGGAGGGTAGGGAGGGTGAATCTCCAGAGCTGTCTGCCTGGCTAATACTGGCTCCTCTCCCTATTTATAATGGGTCTGGTCCCACTTCCCAGGAAACGAAACTTAAAGTTGAGGCTGGGCGTGAACCTCTGAATAATACACTGAGAAGCAGACCAGCTCCCTTCTACTAACAAGTTCCCTGGGAACTGTAGCACTGCATGCGATCCTGCAAAAGGCACCCACAATATAGTGTGAGTGCTTATTAATGCTACATGTGCAGTTACTAAAGGACATGGCCAGCATGCACACCAGCACACAGAGGGGTGTCCCCTCACATGTTCAGTAAGGATGTGTTTCATGGACACCTCTGCTGTGAGGCCAAGGCTAATAAGCAAGACAAGAGACATTTTTAGAAATGGCCTGTGTGCATAGTTTGCAAAAGCTTCTGTCAGAATTGTTTCAACTAATTTTAACATTTCCTTCCTCCCTCTCTGATAGGCCTAGAACTATGAAAATGTTGGAAGATTCAAAGAGAAGACAGTACTTCTTCACCCAGGACATAGTTAAACTATGGAATTTGCTCTTGCAAGATGTAGTGATAGCCACTAATTTGGATGGCTTTAAAAGAGAATTTGAGAAATTCATTGCAGGGGGTTGGGCTAGATGACCCTTGTGGTCCCTTCCAGCTCTACAATTCTATTATTCTTTTCTCATTCTTCCACCACACCTTCTGAAAAGAAAAGGAAAAGGAAAAGGAAAGGGGGGGGAATAAAATTAATTATTGGAATTCCTCTACTTGCATGCATATTTCAATATCAATTGCCCCAGATACACAAAAGGCAAATGATGAACCCAGTACAGCTTCCCTATTTGAGAATGCTCCAGCCTTACCTTTCCTGGATAACACAGGGGGCACCCAAATGAACCAGCTAGTTATACATGCACACAAAGTCGCTGGCTGAAAGTAATTCTGTATTCAGATTTAATAGAGCTGAATCTCCTGCTGAGATTTCAATATCTGACAGCCTTGCTTTTCGTGCCCCAAATGCCCAACCTCCCCCACCCTCAATGTTTGACCTTGGGTATGATTATATTCTTGTACATATCTCATGCAATGGGAAACCATTTGCCTGTATCACTCATCTCTCTCTCTTGCTCTTGTGCGCACTCTCTCTCTCTCTCTCTCTCTCTCTCTGTCTCTCTCTGTCAATCCTGTGCAACTGAGATGGTCTGGTGCACTGAACAACAGTTAAAATTAACATTGAAAGGTGTTTCTTTCCTCTTTTCCCTGAATACTGTGAAAAGTGGGGGGGGGGAGAGAGAAAGTAAGAGCCAAAATTGCCTGCATTTAAAAACTATTATTTAACTGTGGATTTCGTTGTACTCTTATTTTAAAAGCTGCAATCTCCATATGCATACCTTCCAACATTTCTCCGATGAAAATAGGCTTGTCCCATTCCATAATGATAATTTTACTATTTATACCCCACACATCTTAATGGGTTGTGCCCAGCCACTCTGGGCGGCTTGCAAGATATATAAAAACATTTTTTAAATTAAACATTTTTTTTAATATAAAAAAACACTTCCCTATACCGGATTGCATTTAGACTGCTAGGGGGTCAGATAACTCCATCCCCTCAAACATTTCTCCAATGAAAATAGAGACATCCCAAGGGAAAGTAGGACATTCCGGGATCAAATCAGAAACTGGGTCGGCTTCTCTAAATCAGGGGTGTCCCTGGAAAATAGGGACACTTGGAGGGTCTGTGTACATGCATGTCATGTTGTTTTTCCTCTCTGCACTGTATTTTTATGTTCTGTAGACCAAATAAACTAAACTACAAAAGTTAAGGGGTTACCTTTTAAAAAACGCTCATTTAATGAAGCAACAAAACAACTGTCATTGGGGAGGATGGTACAGGGGACCTGTTTTTTATGCTGAGTTTAATTCCCTTCCTCCGTTTGCTTACAGGATGGCTTAGTGCACTACAAAGCAGAGTGTCTGTGCTCCAAGTCATTAATCAACAAGGGTTGCATCCAATGTCAGTCCTGCTCAGGGTACTGAACTTAATGAGCATGGCTAACTTAGTTCCTTTAATTTCACTGACTCTACTCTGAGTAAAACATAGTTGGATATCACACTTAGTAACAACTCTGGACAAAAGGTGTCAAATCTCTTTAGAGCTTTAGGTGGTCACTGACAATGTTGCACCTCTTCTCCTGAGTGAACAATTGTGGATAGTTTCTCCCCATACAGTGGTACCTCGGTTTTCGATATATTGGAAGTCAAACATTTTGGTTTTCAAACGCTGAAAACCTGGAAGTAACTGCTTGGTTTTTGAATGCACCTCGGAAGTTGAACAGGAAATGTGGCTTCCATTTTAAGTTTTCCGGAAGTAAATGCTTCCTGAAGTAAATGCTTCAGTTTTTGAACATTTCAGATGTCAGACAGTCTTCCGGAATGGATTAGATTCGAGAACCGAGGTACCATTGTATATCATTTGACTTGTGGATACATATGCATTGTGTTGTATGGATTTTGGAGCAGGGTTGTTTGTTTTGTTGTTTTGAATTCTTTTTTTAATATGCAGCATGAGTTGGGGAGGGGGGTTGGACGTATGTCTGACCCCCCCTTCTAATTCCTGGATCTAGCTGGAATTCAGTTCTTGAAATAGCCAGGCTAGCTTGCTGGTTAGGTAATGGCCTAAGTATGGGTAGTTAAGGTAACAAAGGAAGTAGCTTGGCACTAGAGGGCACATGGGTGGGGTGCCCTCCCTCAACTCACTGGTAGTTAGAAAGATGAAGGCCAGAGCTGAGATGTGAGGTAGAACCTAGAAGCAAGGCTGCAGGCTGGGCAGTTGGGAAACAGAGCCATGCCTGATTTCTACTGGAATCATAGGCGCCGACTCCATGGGGCCTGAGGGGGCCCGAGCCCCCTCAAAAATTTGTTTGGGGGGGCTCCACCCCCCCAATAATCTCGGGCGCCCCTCCAGCAGAGCGCCACCGCCGCCCCTCCCCCAGCCCAAAATGCACAGGGTCGGGCTGCATGCCTCCTGCCCTCCCTCCCGAGCAAAAGCTCTACCCAATTTCCTTCGGAGCTGATTAATAGGCGCAGCACGCTCTCCCCTATTCGCTCACGAGGAGGCGGCGCCACTTTATCTGCATATTCATGAGCTTATTTATTATTCATGAGCTTTCACGGGCTTCCCCAATGTTTTTTATAAGTCGGCACCCCTGACTGGAATCCAAGGCTGTGGCTATAGGAGAAGCAAGCCCCCATTGAGATGTTAATGCTGTGAGTCCCTCTGTCATAGGCTCAAGCTGCATATATGTGTAGATAAACAATATATCATAAAGACACCACAGCCTGCACTGTCCCTTATTCCAAAGGAGAAACAAATCCTGGGTTTTTTGTTTCTTCATTTATTTGTTAGGGGAAAGCAAGAGGGTATTCGTCAAGTTGATTATAGTAGCAGGCTGGAAGAGGTGATGGAAGCTTGGGAAAAGAACTGAGGGTTTCAGCTGTACACAGGAAGACATTGTCTAGATGCCAGGTACATTTACAGATGACCATCAGGCATAGTTGTTGCTGCTGTTTAGTCGTTTAGTTGTGTCCGACTCTTCATGACCCCATGGACCAGAGCACACCAGGCACTCCTGTCTTCCACTGCCTCCCGCAGTTTGGTCAAACTCATGCTGGTAGCTTCAAGAACACTGTCCAACCATCTCGTCCTCTGTTGTCCCCTTCTCCTTGTGCCCTCCATCTTTCCTAACATCAGGGTCTTTTCCAGGGAGTCTTCTCTTCTCATGAGGTGCCCGAAGTATTGGAGCCTCAGCTTCAGGATCTGTCCTTCCAGTGAGCACTCAGGGCTGATTTCCTTAAGAATAGAGAGGTTTGATCTTCTTGCAGTCCATGGGACTCTCAAGAGTCTCCTCCAGCACCATAATTCAAAAGCATCAATTCTTCAGCGATCAGCCTTCTTTATGGTCCAGCTCTCACTTCCATACATCACTACTGGGAAAACCATGGCTTTAACTATACAGACCTTTGTTGGCAAGGTGATGTCTCTGCTTTTTAAGATGCTGTCTAGGTTTGCCATCACTTTTCTCCCAAGAAGCAGGTGTCTTTTAATTTACCTGATGATAAAAACAGACCAGTTCTCTAATTCTGGTTATGTTTGTATGTATGTTTGGAAAATTTACTTCCCCAATGGGGAGAAATCATGTGCATGTCCATTATAGCACCTATTTTGATGCTGTCATTCCAACATAGGACAAAGACCTTTTTACAAAGCTTAGAAGGGTAGCTATGTCTTTAGCTGCTGCATTCTTGTTCTATTATTATTTTATTTATCTCATAAATAAACTGTTTCATGTTTGCTTCATCATTTTTAACACAAGTCAGATTGAGATCGCAGCTGAGCTGAAGAAGAGGAGGTGCAAAAGTTTAGCAAATGCACACACACACACACACACACACACACAACCTTGGGTGGGTTTGATCAACCAGTTTATTTCCAATAAGAGCTGGATATTATTGCCATCTGGTGGTGGGAATCCAACGACACTAGGATGTTTGGAAGGATCTCATGAGCAATTCAGCTATGCCAGTATTCCCCAATCAAGCACTATCCAGATGTTTGGGACTACAACTCCCACCATCCCTGACTATTGGCTGGGGCTATTGGGAGTTGTAGTCCAAAATACCAAGAGGACACCAGGTTGGAGAAAGCTGAGCTATGCAATTTTCTGGTTTATTCAATGATAGGAAAAGTTGTCATTCATATATTGGAGGTGGGCAGGGGGAGGATTTGGTTCTCTGAAAGATAGAAGAATCAATGGAATGGTAAAGTCCACCTCGTATAGCTGACCATAAACCCTCTTTTTTCTTTTGTCCTTGGGACTCCTTAAAACAGGGATGGGGAATTTGTGGCTGCACCTGGAATCCAACAACATTTAACAGTAAATACTGTATAATAATACTATCAAATATAGATAAAAATGGTATAATCTTTTTTAAAAAGTATAATTACATGCCTAGGTTAATATACCAAACAAATTTTAAAAACAAAACATGAAGGTGCCTGCTAGATATTAAGAAAAAGGAAATTTGAGGGCATAGGTGCTGCCACACTAAAAAACTGAGTCCTCTTATTTTCTCAATCCTCATAAGACACTTTTACTGGAATTTTGAGATATGTACATATATGAAAATGTACTCAAATAGTTGGTTGCAAGTCAGGATAGGAGAATCGGCAAATTTCAATTCTCTCACTTCCTCATTTTCCCCATCTTGAGGTCAGTTCTCCACATTTCCAACTCATTTTGCAATTCTTTTATTTATTTATTTTATAAAATTTTTATTAGTTTTACAAAAGTTTTTATAACAAACAAACATAAAAGAAGAACAAACAAACAAACAAATATAATTTCAAAATATCCTTTCATAGACTTCTTTCCTCGGACTTCCCCATACCTCCCCTTTCTGCATCCTCATGTCCAAATTTTATAGCAACTTATAAATGTTCTTTCCCACCTAATTCATCATAGTCCTTTCTTAATCTAATCTTATATTACTGCAACCCTTTCTCTCTGTAAAATCTCGACATTCTAAGCTTCATCAAGTTTATAATAGTTCTTAAGATAAATCTTGAATTTCTTCCAGTCTTCTTCCGCAGTCTCCTTTCCCTGGTCACGAATTCTGCTCGTCATTTCCGCCAATGTCATATAGTCAATCACTTTCATCTGCCATTCTTCCAAGGTGGGTAAATCTTGTGTCTTCCAATACTTTGCGATCAGTATTCTTTTTTTTTTTTTTATAAAATTTTTATTGGGTTTTCACATTTTATATAGACAAAGACAAAAACAAAAACACAAAAAACATAAAAACAAACAAACAGAAAAGTAAAACAACAAACATATATAGTTTCCAGCAAAAAACTTATTTTCTAACCCTGGTCATTGACTTCCCCCCCACCCCCTCCCTTACATCCCTATTCCCAAATTTGTATCAGCAAATTGGTATTTCCTTATCCATCTTAATATTAGTCCTTTATATATATATATATATAAGAAAAAAGCAAAATTAAATTTATTCTAAGTTGGACCTCAATTCCCTTCCAACGATTTCCCATTTTGTCTTAATTAATAATCTTGTTAGCTAAATCCCATAGTCTTAAGTGTTGTTAAAACTAGATTCTTCCCTCCCTCCCTTCCCCGGTTTGTGTCCCTTCCGAAAACATGTCCAAAATAGCAATTATTAGCCCGGATTCCTTACGTCCGAGGCTCTCAAATCTCTTTCAGTCCCTCTCCGCCGGCGATCAGTATTCTTGCTGCTGTTGTTGCATACATGAAAAAAGTTCTATCCTTTTTTGGCACCAATTGGCCGACAATGCCCAAGAGAAAGGCCTCTGGTTTCTTAAGGAAGGTATATTTAAATACCTTTTTCATTTCATTATATATCATCTCCCAGAAAGCCTTAATCTTCGGGCATGTCCACCAAAGATGATAAAAAGTACCTTCAGTTTCCTTACATTTCCAACATTTGTTATCAGGCAAATGGTAAATTTTTGCTAGCTTAACTGGGGTCATGTACCACCTATAGACCATTTTCATAACATTTTCCTTTAAAACACTACATGCCGTAAATTTAATACCAGTGTTCCACAACCTTTCCCAGTCAGCAGACATAATATTATGACCAATATCCTGTGCCCACTTAATCATAACTGATTTAACTGTTTCATCTTGTGTATTCCATTTCAACAGCAAGTTATACATTCTTGACAAGTTCTTAGTATTGGGTTCTAACAGTTCTGTCTCAAGTTTTGATTTTTCCACCTGGAAGCCAATTTTCCTGTCTTGTTTGAAAACCTCCATTATTTGATAGTAGTGGAGCCAATCTTGTACTTTTGGTTTTAGTTTTTCATGGCTCTTTAATTTCAATTTCTCTCCATCCTGTTCTAAGATCTCACAATACTTTGGCCATCCGTCCTCCATATTAACTTTCTTGTGGGCCTTAGCCTCTAAGGGTGACAACCATCTAGGGGTTTTGTTTTCCAACAGATCTTTATATCTCATCCAAACATTGAACAGCGCTTTCCTTACAATATGATTTTTAAAGGCACTATGCACTTTGATTTTGTCATACCATAGATATGCATGCCAGCCAAATGCATTATTGAAACCTTCTAAGTC
Source organism: Podarcis vaucheri (assembly GCF_965113315.1). Lineage (NCBI taxonomy): Eukaryota > Metazoa > Chordata > Lepidosauria > Squamata > Lacertidae > Podarcis > Podarcis vaucheri. The sequence continues at coordinate 22,611,718 of NC_138758.1, forward strand.
CAAGATATCTGTATTCTCGAGGAGCATCCACTCTTTCAGCCAGCAGAATGCTGCTGCTTCATAGTACAATTTTAAGTCCGGCAGGGCAAATCCCCCTCTTTCTTTTGCATCTGTTAATATTTTATATTTTATTCTGGGCTTTTTGCCCTGCCAGACAAATTTCGCAATATCTTTCTGCCACCTCTTGAAACAGTCCATCTTGTCAATAATCTGCAAAGTTTGAAATAAAAACAACATTCTTGGCAATACATTCATCTTAATCACTGCAATTCGGCCTAACATTGACAATCTCAAATTTGACCATATTTCTAGATCTTTTTTAATTTCTGACCAGCATTTTTCATAATTATCCTTATACAGATTCAAATTTTTAGATGTTAAATTAACCCCTAGATATTTCACCTTCTTAACCACCGTCAGACCTGTCTCTTCTTGAAACTTATTCTTTTCCATATCTGTTAGGTTTTTCCCTAAGACTTTAGTTTTTTGTTTATTCAATTTAAATCCGGCTACCTGCCCAAATTGTTGGATTATTTCCAACACTCTTTTTGTACTAGTGTTTGGCTCCTGCAAAGTCAATACAAGGTCATCTGCGAACGCTCTTAACTTATAGTGTTTAGTTCCGACCTGTACACCTTTAACTTGCTGGTCATCTCTAATCATGTTCAGCAACACCTCCAGGACCGAAATAAACATTTTGCAATTCTTTTAAACAAAGTTTGAAAATCCATTAGCATGCTAGTGTGAATTTTTCCTAATATATACATTTTTAATGCAATTTCCCATATTACTTTTTGGTATGCTATTTCCACTTATATATGCATTTTATGCACACTTTAGCCCAGTACACATTTTTTTGCACAGCTTACTTGGCTGGAGAATTGTACTGCAGAAAATTGTGAATTTTGAAAGATGCCTGTGTTTCAGTTTGTGTATTGTTTTGGAAAGTGCAAATTAGGCAGGTTTGCTTTTCAGCTTGAAGTGAATTGAATTTCTGTTCCATCCTGCAAATCAAGGACTTGAGGCTGGGAGTTCTCTAGGCATAAGAAATCCAAAGGGGAAAAGGAAAGAGGAAAGTGCCATATTGAGTTTGTCGCAGCAGAAATTGTTGTAGTACTCCTCCACTCCCCATTCATCTCCATCAATAATGTTTGGTTAAATGACACTCTAATATGTGTGTTGAAACATTCTGGAATAATTAAAATTGCAAAGGAAATGTGTTGGTTTCGGGGGGGGAGGGAAATGAGAAGAATTTCTAGCATTCTAAAATGTTTTGAAGTCAGTGCTTTCAATTAACTTGGTATCAATAAATTGACTGATTATCAACACCTTGCTTTCAGGTTCCCATTACTGCTTGTTCTTGTTTCCTTTGATGTTGTGCATTAAATGTACTATGTAGGTGTTCATTTGGGTATGTTAAAAGTTACTGGGGTTGCTTAAACTTGCTGTATGAAAGTCAGTCTATATTATACTTCTCATTATGTATAAGCAATGCTGAAGGAGAAAGAAGACCTCATTCATTCTCTTCTGTCCAGGTTTTCTTTTGCTATTCTGTTGGTTGTGTTCCATTCCATTTGCAGCAGAGCAGGAATTTATCTGATAAGGGTGCAGCACAGCACTGAATGCAGCACATTTCTACAATGTAGACCCTAGATCCACACTATGCCCCAGATATCCATGGCTTCTTGGAGATCTGAACAGGCCCAGATCACTTCTGATTTTTAAAGCCCTTACCCATTAAAAAAAAAACTAATGAGAAAATAAACATACAAAATAACCAACAGCTGCTTCCTTGCTTGTTTCAGGCTCAGAGTAAGAAATGAAAAATGATCTGCATACAAGAAAGTCTGAATACTAAACACATTGACTGAATGGGAGAATTTTGCACAGTCGAAACTCCTTGGATTCTCAGATCTCCAGGCTGCGATTCTACGCCCATTTCAGTGAGAAAACCCCATGAAGTACAGTGGCCAAGTCATTTCTGCCCAAGAGGAGTTGTAGTTGGCAAACCACCCAGAGCTGAAAAAGGCCCTCATTGCCACTGATACCACCACTAGGCTATACCAGCTACTGTAGGTAAAGAAGAAGCAATTAATTTCAAAGCCACATGGCCCTCTGGATCACAATAAAAATCAGTGTTTCAGTGCTGCCTGCTTTATCATGTTTGCCAACATATATACCATGCACGAGTAATTTTTTAATGCATGCCTTGAGATAATCAATGCCAAGTGTTGGATAAGACTATGCAAGAACATAACACGAGCAGATGGAATCCAATGGCCCTTGATAGTTATCAAGGAAATCTCATCGTGTACAATCATATCATGCCATGATTGTGTTGTCTTGAGTTATGACAAGCTGCAGACAATTTGGGGTAGCTTTTTTCTTCTTTCAGAGAGACTCATACTTCCTGAGCCAAAAAAAACTGAAATTAAACTTGTGCAATCAAACATAATGCATAAAATTACTGATATAGACTGGAAAATAAAGTATTTCCTGAAAAATATATGCACTGAATAGTTGGGAGTGGGGAGAGAAAGATAAGCAATCTATATAAATCAATCCATTTGCCAAATGTTTACTCAGTCAGAACTGAGATGCTGAGTATATGCTAATCTGTTAAGAAACTGACATTTGCTAGTAAAAGTTTGTGGCATCACGTAAATCACCTCCAGTGTGGGGATCTGATGAAGATATGGGGAACTGGTCCCATAGTTGGTGGCCATATGTTCTGCTCTACACAACTCAGGAGGTTAGAATTGATTGCATTTCTTTGGTGTTGCTGTGCTATGTCCAAATACCACCAAAATTCAACAGTAGAATATAGAAGACTCCCCAAAAGCCCTTTGAAGTAGGCCAAAATCAAACTTTATTCTTGATGTGCATAGGTTCAGAAACATAATTTTATGTAAATGTGATATTTAGGGGGTAAATGTGATATTTAGGGGGTTTGGGAGGGGGTTACTTCTTCTGTCTGTTGATGTGGTTTGTATATATTTATTGTTTTGTTGGTGTTTTAAATAAAAATACTTGTTTTTAGCAAAATACAATTGACACAATTCTGTCTCCACTTGCCAAGTAACACATAGGTGAATATCTCTTATGAATGGGCTCAATGTCATAGATGGTGGATGGAAAGCAAACTTGTCTCAACCCATCTGCATTTGGTCCAGAAGTTTCACTGGCAGGTCCCAATGAGCCACTTGGACCAATATAGAAGAGACCAGGAAGTCCTGCAACAGATGTGTGGTATTGGAGGCAGGGACCATTATGGTTTTAATAGCTACAGGGTGGTGGCAGAATGAAGTAGAGATTGGGGCCTTGGGAAAATGGCAGGAAACTGGTACTCTGGTGCGCTTAGCTAAGAGATTCCTTGATGGAAATAGTATTGGATACATAGTTTTGTTGGAGGCCATGGCTAGACTAACTATTAGACTACTGAGGTATGCTGGCTGGAGGCTGATGTGAGCTGTAGTCCAACAACACCTAGAGGGAACAAGGATTGTGAAGGCTGCCTTAGCCCTCTCTTTTTCATGCTCCCAGTTTCCCAGTTGAGCCAATAAACTCATTGGGTGACTTTAGGCATCACTCTTGCTTAGCCTTATTTACCTTGCAGGACAGTTTTTGTTGTGGAGCGGATCCATCTATCTGTGCCACCTTGAACTCTTGGAGGAATGACATTGCTACAGGCATAACCAGGAAAAATAAGGGTTTTTTAAGGAATCTGCATGGTGCATGATTCATGTTTTCTCAATTTTCTTTTTGCTTTGAATACAGTTGTGAATTTTAGGTAATTTGTATCATTAATTTCTGAAATTAGCCTTAGGCCCCTCATAATACCACTAATCCAGATCTGGAGAATGGCAGAAGTGATGGGGTCACCCAGGCTAATGCAGAGTTTGTCTGAGGCCCAGGGAAGGAGCCTTGTTAGACTAAAGTTATAAACTCAAACAAAAAAACAGCCAGTTCCTGGTGTCCCATCCCCACACCAGCTTAGTTAGCCCTCCAAGGCCTACTACTAGTGAGCATGCCAATAATAATAAGAATGACTGCACTCTTCTACTTACCTGTTCCAGTAGCTCTTTGGTGGGTTTGTTGTGAGCTAGACAAGCAAGACTCTCCATCACAGGTACTAAAATTATCTTTGGAAAGAATATTTCTGTATTAAGTATGCACACATCCTTGAATCAGTTTTATCAAAACATAAGAAGCTGCCTTATACTGAGTCAGGCTGTTAGCCCTTTTGGCTCTACACTGACTGGCAGCAGCTGTCCTTCAGGCAGGGTTCTATCCCAATCTTTCCTGGAGATGCTGAAGATTGAGCCTAAGATCTTCTGCATGGGAGCCATATGTCCTACCACTGAGCCACAGTCCTTTCTAAGGGGTCATGTGAAGCTGCCTTATATACTGTAATATGTAACATGCAGAAATGCTTTACATTAGATAAGATGCTTTGCCGAATTGTGACTATTAGGCGAATGTGCATACACAAGAACACGGGAAACTACTGATCCAACTAATCTCAATATTGTCTGCACTGACTCAGCAGCTCTTCAAGATTTTCAGGCAGGGATTTCTCTCACCTCCAGCTGGAGATGCCAGGGATTTAACGTGGGATCTTCTACATGAAAAGCAGATGTTCTGCCAATGAGCTACATCTTTTCTGCATTTCTGTAGAGTGCAGTCTTCTTCATATCAAACTCTCCATGTTCCATTTCCACCATCCCATGCCCTCTATTTGTTTCTAGTTTCCCAACTCGAGACTGCCTCCAAAGAGTCTTCATTCTGCAGCATGCCTCTGCATAAATATCCTCCTTTTACCTCTGAAGTTCTCCACGTTTCCTGCAGCATCGCTAGGGGTCAGAGACACAAAGGTGCTATCCCCTGACTGTGGCAAATACTGCCATGTGTTGTATGTTTGATGAATTAAAAGGATGCTGCCAACTTAATTACACTGTAACCCTTCAATAAAGGAAGGGCAGAGCTGATTAACTAGTGAATAATTGGGGGCTGATTGATGGCTTTCTCCCTCACTGCTAAAGGCTGTATATGTAATTATTTTGCCTCTGGGCCTAATTTTCCACTGTTAGCTTCCACTTTTGTCATCAGCTGTAATTTATGGATGGGGGCCCCCTAGAAAATGAAGTAGCCCCCCAACTCCCAAGTCATGTCACCTACAAATGGCCACCAGGCTACCCCAGACACTCATCTTTCTAGCCATTTAGTAGCATTAGCAACCCCACTCTCCACAGGAAAGAATACAGCCATTTGTCAACAACTATCATAATATAGATTTTCCCCTCCACTTCTTCTTGTCACATAATAATGTTTGGGCATCCAAACCATAGGTTTTATGTGTGGCGTAAGTGCCAAATCAATGCACAGCAGCTGAGAAAGGCTCTTTAGGAAAGCACCTTTAAAAGGCTGAAATAATTTTAGCCAAAAAGAAAAAGAAAAACACCAACACTATAATTGTTAGGCAGGATATACAACTGACCCTTAGGAATCAAAGCCAAAGCTTGTTTGAGAAGCCACATTGATTCTGGGGGGGAAAAGGAGTAGTGTTGTGCTACAATCCTATACTGATGTTATACAAGTTTCAAATCTGGTTTCTGGGTGCAAAATTCAGGATTCTAAGCATAAAAAAAGCTTTATAGACCTTAAGGCTGTGAAAAAAGGCTAGAAAATATGCACTCAGTGCCTTGTGATATCTCAAAAGAATGGGTGGCGGCAGTGGCAATGGCGCTGACTGAGAGGTGGGGAGATAGTTGTGTATTTTTATGCAAGCCACAGCAAAGTATGCAGGATATGTATGGAAATGTGCTTAGTTTGCAGGATGGATGCCCATCACAGAATCCAGCTTTCTTGGCCTAGAAGAGTTTGCACTGGTGCAAAATGTTGACTTTGTGTCTCTGTGTGTAAGTATATATGCAAAAGTACACAGAGCTCTCAATGTTTAAATTTCTATCAGTTGACAAAAATAACATGCAATTTGTACAGCCTGATCAATGTTTTGAAAGCCTGGATTCATTTCACTGCATAAAATGTAAAAACAGCAATGGCTGGAATAATGAGGGTGATACATGGAATAGAAGGGGTACTGGCTTTAGCAGCCATATACAAAATACCACTGTCTCATCCCCTGTCCTGTGATGTGCAACTATTAATAAAGAAATACACATTTAAGCAGATTGAAAACATTTATATTAGCTCACAGTGTAATCATTTGCTAAACAAAAGACTCTGATCTATTAAAAAGATGGGATAGCTCTCCAATTTTGTCTCCTTATTCTGCCTCCACAGACTATTCCTTTGCCTGTAAACTGCATCAGGATTTCAAGACGCCTTTCCCTCAGACCTCAGGTGGGTGCTGGCCCCAAAGGAGGTAGTGGGCTGGATAGAGAGGGAGGGAAAAGATTGATATTTGCCCTCTCTTCTTATCTGCACTTGATTTATAAGTCAGTGCAAGTATGCAGGAGAAATAAAGGCAAAGACCTTGATGCTTCCCTGTGGAGAATATGCACCATTTGGATTGTAGGCATGAAAGGCAAGAAATTAATGTTAAGCTGATCATCTGTCACTACTGCCAGCCTGATGGTTTTGCAAAGAACGGGGGGAACTGGATGACATGCCCTCCAGTCAAGGGCACGACTGCCCGCTGTTCGCATATTATAAACACAAAGCTTTGGGTTTGGAAGGGATTTAAATTTAAATTATACTGTACTTGGGGGAAGGCAAATCTTTTACACAAGTTTATTTTCCTGAAGTATTAACATGCAGATTTTTTTTTCCTTTGGGCTGGCTTTATGAAAAGAAGAAGAAAATAGCTTGCCTTTCCACCTTTTTATCCCCATACAGAGGCCTTAATAGGTATCCCTAGTTTTAAAGCGGTCTGTTCTCTAATGTAATAAGGCTTTAAGACTTTCTTTATGCAACCAGAGAGTGAGACACATTGCGTAAAGAAACAATAAAAAACCAAGCTCTTCTTATTTCAATGGATGGAGGAGGCCAAAATAAGGCCTGGACTTGGGGTCTGAGATTATTTGTTTATTTATTTTCCTGTTCAAAAATGGCCATAATCATAATATTTGTGGCTGGAGCTATCACAAATATGCCTATGGGATAAGGAGAAACATAAAATTTGTGTTACCATGCTCAAAGATGAGCTTCAAAGAGGTAAATGAAGCGCTTTGTGTGATTGCAAATACAATGTCAGGGAAAATACAAGCCCTTGAAACAAGCAAAGATTGACTTCCACGTGTTTGGTCCCTTGGTTTACAACTAAGAACCTCTGTAAGATTTTGCTCACCTGATGGCCTTTGCACCTCATAGAATCATAGAATCATAGAGTTGGAATAGACCATAAGGGCCATCGAGTCCAACCCCCTGCCAAGCAGGAAACACCATTAGAGCACTCCTGACATATGGTTGTCAAGCCTCTGCTTAAAGACCTCCAAAGTAGGAGACTCCACCACACTCCTTGGCAGCAAATTCCACTGTCGAACAGCTCTTACTGTCAGGAAGTTCTTCCTAATGTTTAGGTGGAATCTTCTTTCTTGTAGTTTGGATCCATTGCTCCGTGTCCGCTTCTCTGGAGCAGCAGAAAACAACCTTTCTCCCTCCTCTATATGACATCCATTTATATATTTGAACATGGCTATCATATCACCCCTTAACCTCCTCTTCTCCAGGCTAAACATGCCCAGCTCCCTTAGCCGTTCCTCATAAGGCATCGTTTCCAGGCCTTTGACCATTTTGGTTGCCCTCCTCTGGACACGTTCCAGTTTGTCAGTGTCCTTCTTGAACTGTGGTGCCCAGAACTGAACACAGTACTCCAGGTGAGGTCTGACCAGAGCAGAATACAGTGGCACTATTACTTCCCTTGATCTAGATGCTATACTCCTATTGATGCAGCCCAGAATTGCATTGGCTTTTTAAGCTGCCGCGTCACACTGTTGGCTCATGTCAAGTTTGTGGTCAACCAAGACTCCTAGATCCTTTTCACATGTACTGCTCTCAAGCCACATGTACTGTGCCTCTCATTTTTTTTGCCCAAGTGCAATACTTTACATTTCTCCCTGTTAAAGTTCATCTTGTTTGTTTTGGCCCAGTTCTCTAATCTGTCAAGGTCGTTTTGAAGTGTGATCCTGTCCTCTGGGGTGTTAGCCACCCCTCCCAGTTTGGTGTCATCTGCAAATTTGATCAGGATGCCCTTGAGTCCATTATCCAAGTCGTTGATAAAGATTTCGATGCTCTAGACTAACCTATATCAAGCTGATGCCCCCCAGATGTTGTTGGATTGAAATTCCCATCAGCATGCAGATGATTTGAACCACAACTTCCATCATTCCTGATGTTGACCATGCTGACTGGGGCTGATGGGAGTTGTAGTCCAACAGCATCTGGAGAGCAGCAGGTTTGCAAAGGCTGTTCTAGATAGTAGTCCCCCCCTTTTTTAAAAAAAAAACACAGTCTCCAATGTAATGAATGAGGAACGTGCTTGCAAGCACAGCCTCGGGATCTTTTCCACAGCAGGTGCAATCACATCAGGGCCAGGAGAATTGTCAGACCCTTCCTGCTTTGGGAAGTGAATGAGGTAGTAAGTTGACCATTGTTTGTGATAGACTTGCGCACAGGAAGTCAGAGAATCTATTACAGTTGAAAAGCAGCTGGAAGAGGAGAAGTGTGCAGAGGCCAGAGAAATAATATGAGGCTGGAGGATGTGTGGGAAAGTGACTGTTGTTGCTGCACTACCCCACATGTCAGCTGTTAGGTGGGGAGGCTGAGCAGCCTAAACTAAGCCTCATTGCACCTCAGTTCTGTTTGGGACTTTCTCTGCCCTCACTGACATCATCTTCAAGGTCTGGGGAAGGTCCACGAGGATTCTGTTTGTTTGTTTGTTTCCCACATATACGTGGTCGCACATGAATTAAATGCACATAAGTGAGGGGATGCCTTACAGCACTTCTAGTCTAAATGTCATTGCCAGAAGTACCCAAATGCTGGGACCTCCCCAGCTGACATATAGGGGATGGATGTATGAGAGCATATTTGTTTATTTCAGTCAATAACCAGTTGAGAGGGAGGATGCAGCTGGTGGAGGTATAACGAGGCTCAACATATGACTCAGAGCAATTGACCTTAAAAGTGACAGACATTAAGGTATTGCCATATACCAGATCCATGAACCAAACTTGACTGAAATGAATAGAGGACATAATTGTGAGGGGTTCTGTATCTAAAGAGGGACAGGTAAACAATATGCTTGATAAGTGTAGTTGCCCTGAGATGAGTCCTGGACCTTCTCTTGTAGGAAGAAAAGACTCGCCATAACCCTCAGTGAATGAGAAGTGTTTTCACGCTCTGACGGCACATTGAGTGTAAACGAAACCTCTTCTGCATAATCACACATTCAAATTTTCTCAAGGCAGAGCCACTTCATCCTAGATTTGTCCTCATCCTCCTTACTAGTGCTAAACACTGAGACTAAGGAATAGGAAGATGGCAGGTTATACTAATACCCTTGGATCTGGTTGTAAGTAAGAAGGCAGACAGGTGAGGATGGAATGAGGGTAGACTGAGGTCCCACCTGAGAGCTTTCCTCTCCTCTCCCAGTCTCTCACCTTGGGAGATTTTCACTTCCCTGCCTCTCACTCAGGCTCCTTCCACCAACTATCTGCAATTTTCATGTGGGTGAAGCCCTTGGCCCCCATTGGGGGCCCAGAGCAAGAGACACCACTGGGGTCTACCCCTTGAGGTGACTCCCACTGTCATTGCCCATCATGGAGCAGCCCACTGACTGAAGCATGATGGGCTTCCCCCTCTGCATCCTGAAACATCCTCAGGGTTGGTTGAGTCCCCTCAGCTCATACATAGGTTCCACTTCATCTGCAGCTGCAGGACCACTCCATGTGGTGGGCTTCAGCAGAGCCAGTTCAGCCATTCACCAGACAAACGCTGCTGCCTCAGGCAGCAGAAGCCTCCAAGGCAGCCCCACTACCAGCGCAGAAGTGATGCTGGTATCAGCACTGAACGCTGCAAGATCTAGACCAAAACTTGCACTGATGCTGCTTCTCCACCAGTGATGGAGGCAGCAGGACAAGCAGAGAAGTGGCAGCAGCAAGTATGGTGCCAGTGGTGACAGCAGGGCAGGGCAAGGCAGCACTTGCCATTTCCCCAGCTTCAGTATATATAGAATGAGCCTGTCCCCACAGGCAGAATGCATCAAACGGTGTTGCTCTGATCACCCTAACATCTTGTGGTTTGAAAGCTGATAACAAAAGAAGAAAATGTGATCTTTTGCATAATTATTTTTCAATAATAGCTGGCCTACGTTGCCTAATTCTCAAAAGCTTCTTTTCTGATCCCGTTCACTCTGCCCTTGATGATTAAAATGTACACAATAAACTCAATTTATAAAAAAAGAGATTTATCTCCTAAATATGATTACAAATGACCTTTGATAAAGAGTTAGCGAAGAATACTAGGAAAATAAGAGCTTCAAAAAGGGGGAAAGATTAAAAGCAAACATTCTAGAGAGGTGGTTAATTTCAGCTTCCTTTATATGCTCCATTATTATTATTATTTTAAAGCCATCACACCATCACTAACTTTTATCAGTAAGGTCTCCTTTGTTTTGCTCTGCCACCTAATTCTTTTGATGACAATGAGTCCACAGTTTTCCAGTCAGTGATTTTGATCTGCATGTTATTGTCAACCTTTTTTTTATCATTTCACTGCTCTGGCTTATATGCAGATCCTCGCATCAGAAGGCAGGGGCAGACTCAGTGTAACAGCTGGCTGGTTTTGCATAAGAATGGACTGCCCTTTCCCTGTTGTTTGCTCTTTGAAAATTACAGTAGGTGGGTGTCTGACTCACATTTCTCCCCCTCCAAACAAATACAGATGAAACTTCATAGATGTGTGTGTGTGTGTATGTGTGTGTGTGTGTGTACACACACATAGATTTTTTATATATTTATATTCTATGCTTCCTCCCAAATGAGCACAGGCCAGCAAGCAGAAAGCAATAAAAAAGTAGTCTTAAAAACAATTCTAGATGCATACTAGGATAAAGATCTCTACTTAAAAGGTTTGTTGAAAAAGGAAGGTCTCCAGGAGGACCTGAAAAGAGAATGAAGATGGCACCTGTCTAGGGTTGCTATACATCCAGAATTTCCCAGACATACCTGGAATACAGCCATGGGGAACAGCGTCCAGGTGGAAATAGCTGGAATGTCCCATATTGGAAGTGGCAAGTTTGGCAATTTCTGGAAAAAATAGCTCTAAAACCTCAACTTTTGTGTCCAGATTTTCACTTTCTGAAATATGGCAACCCTACACCTGTCTAATATTTAATGTGTGGGAATTCAAGGGGTAGGTCCCATGACACAATATATTGTGCAGTATTGAATCCTGATAAGATATCAGCAGGAGCAGTGGTGAAGCAGCATGCTCCGGCACCGGGGGGCGGAGAGCAGGCAGGACATGGCATGGCTGGCGTGTAATGCATGAAAGTATTAATACCATAGAGTAAGCTGTCCTGCCAGGCTTATCTATGTCACTTCCCTTCCTTTGAGAAGCTCAGCATGTGAAGAGAGTTGAACTGGTTGCTCTAGCACAACTGCATGACTCACAACTGCCACTCTTGAGTTCCTATAGCAGTAATTTAGGACCTTTAATCACTTTGTAACTAAGCTCAGTTTTATTGCCAGGGCAACTATTCTGAAGCACATGAATCTGACCTTTGGAGACTTTGTAAGTAAACAATTTTCAAACTTAGTAAACGTGTGGTCTCCTACTATGTTGAGGGAAACTTTGGAAATAAACTTTTTAAGGGGACATTTTGGAACCTATTTTAAGGAGCATATTTTAAAGGTCTAACAGCCTAAACTTCTATGCTTTACTTCGCTGCATATTAGGTGATTTTAAATCTCTGCTGTTCATACTGTTCATGAATCCTGGTCCCAAGTTGTACAAGTATGCAGCAAAGCCAGCACTTTGAACTTAGCCCCATAACCAGTGCTTTTTTTCTGGGGGGACGCAGGGATATGCATACCCCTAAACATTTTGTGAATCTTTGTACTTTTGTTCAATTACTGTATTTATTTTTCCCGATTTGAACTATAAAATGGTGATTTCCTTGAGTGAAAATGAGAGTACCCCTAATCATTTTTTAAGAAAAAAAGCACGGCCCATAACTAATTTACAGCCAGATATAGATGCATATTAGAGAAAAATAGATTCTTTTGAGATAGTGGACAAGAAAGAGGGAAAGGAATCCTAAACATTATTCATACATACATACATACATACATACATACATACATTAGTTGCTTGCCACATAAGGAGTCTCCCAGCAGCTTGCAAAACATTAAAAGCATTAAGCATAACATAAACACAGGAAAAAAACAATGTGTTAACTATAAAAAGCCATACAATATCCTATAAAACAGATCCAATAAAATAGCAACAGAAACTTCTGCAGCTGAAATCAATAGCAAAATAATCATAAGCCATCAAACCTCTGGGAGAAGGGAGGTACGTTTTACCTGGTGCCAACAGGATGTAAATAATGGAGCCAGGTGTACCTCACTGGACCTCACATTTGCCAAAGCTGCTTCTCCCAGTTACCTCCTAAAGTTTCCATTCCTCAGTGACTGGAGTCCAGTCTGCTCTTAACTGGGGCACGCTCCCCCAAAGGAGAGGTTTGCCAATTCAAGTTGCTGGTTTTAACTTATAAAGACATTACAAGGATCAAGATCCTAATACTTGAATGTTGGCAATTTCTGCTCCCATTTCCCTTTTCACTTGAAGCCTCTGATATCCCTTCTCGTACCCCTGCTTATAAAATAAGTCAAGGGGAACAGAGAATGTATTTGGGGAATGGTGGTGGTGGGGTGCTTTGTGGGACAATGAGGACTCATAAGGGTGAGCAAGCAGAAGGGAAACTTGTAACATTTTTGAGATAAGTTTCTATGAGCTGCCAAATTTTGCTTCCGAGTCTGAGCTTGAAGAAATTCACTGGCACCCATTGTGCTCATATATGATTTTTAAGTGTGGCTTTTTCTACTTAATTAGGCTGTATCAGCAGGTTTAAGGTGGTTTGATGGTCAGTTTCAGAAAACCCTAGCATGGGTCTTTTGTCATATGAGGTACAAGAAATAGCTATCAGTACAGTACTTCAGGATGAGTGAATTTGCCAATATTGGATTCTCATTTTTCTAATCAAGTTCAGTTTGACACATTTCCTCATCAGTTTGTGAAGTTTGTTTGTAGGTTTTTAAAGTCCTCATCAGCATTTTAGACTGGATTTCTTCTAATATAAGCATCTTTGAAAGGAATTTTCCTTTATATGCATGATTTTGCAAAGCAGTTTCTTCAAATGTAATGCATTTTTGTATGTTATTTGAACTGACATAATATGCATTTTTATCCACATTTTATCCAAGTATGTGCAATTTTATAAACATGACGAGGCTGAAGAACTGCACTGCAAAATTGAGAGAAGTGCAAACTGATAAGGATGGCTATGTTTCAGTTCACATATTTTGCAACCTACCTTCAAAGAAATAGAATGAGAGGCCAGTACTGATCAGAGTATATCTCAGTCATATTTGTATGGTAGTAAATTCATTTGTATTCTAGATCAGCACTCTTCAGGCTATTGAGAACCCAAACCAGCATGCATTTGGAGATCCATTTCTTTCTTTCTTTCTTTCTTTCTTTCTTTCTTTCTTTCTGTCTGTCTTTCTTTCTTTCTTTCTTTCTTTCTTTCTTTCTTTCTTTCTTTCTTTCTTTCTTGCAATACTGCCTGCTGGTACAAACCAATCTAGATCAGGTCATGACCCAGTAGTGGATCCCAATCCACGAGCTGAAGTCCAATGCTCTGGATAATCGATTTCAAATAACATTGTTTTTTAAAAATCAAGGTGGAAACCTTCTAAATATGAAAAAGCTAAGCCTTTGGAGAAGTATCCAGACAATGAAAATGGGGAGGGATTGGGAGTGAAGATGTTTGTTTTTAATTAAAAGGAACACAATCCTCACCAACCTGGCCAAGTTCAGGTCTTTTATTTGCACTGAGTTTTAATCTGTGTTCACATGAGCTCTTGGATTATGTTTGAATCATCTCCTCCTGCCATCGATGTTTTCATCAGCGCTGGTTGGCATTTCCAAATATGAAAATTAGTAATACTAATTGCAACAACGGGAAAGCATGGAGACTTAGCTGCTCTGCTTTGCTTAAACTGTTAACAAAGGCCCCAAGATGTTCAGATTCCGTGACAAAAGTAAAGGAGGTGGGATATAGGGGAAACGTGCAATGAATTGGATCTTCATATAATCATAGGTGTTGATGTCTTGCTGGCTCCACTATTAAAACTATGCAGGTTTTGATCTGTGCTGTGTTTGATGGGAAAGCTCTTTGGGTCCTCAGACATCCTATCATGCAATGCGACTGACTAGTCCCATCTGCACTATACATTTAAATCCATACCAATTTAAACAGGGGTGTCTGATTTGGCCACAATGACCAGCTCCTTGTTAAAACAGTTCCTTGTTAAAACAGTTCCACTTGCTACCGGTATAGTTCCAGTCACAATTCAAAGTATATGGCTTAGGTCCAAGCTATCTAAACTATCATAATACCTCATACAAATCTGCCCAGGTTCTGAGATCTTCAGGAGGATCCCACCAACCTCATGAGCACCCTTGGTGGGGTTGTGGGAGAGGGCCTTCTCAGTGGCTGCTTCTGGACTTGGGAACTCCCTCCCTAGAGAAGATAGACTGGCTCCCTCTTTGTGATCCTTCTTATAAGACCTTCTTATTCCAACAGGCTCCTGTGAATTGGTTGCTTTTATTGAAAGGGCTGGTGCCATACTGTTTTTATTGTAATTATCTGCCTGTGTTTGACAGGAGAGAGAGAGATTTAAATCTATTAAAGTTTCAATGTTTCTAATGATTTCCCCCTCTATGTTTTTAGCTGTTCTTATTTTTATGTGCAAGCCACCCTGTCAGGGAGAAATGTGAAGTATAAATAAATAGATAGTAATAATCCTTGGAACTGGGAAGAGGGAATGACTGTTAAGCCATTTTGGGAATTGCAGCTATGTGAGGGGAACTAGGGTCTCTTAGCAGCTCTCAGAACCCTTAACAAGCTACCGTTCCCATGATTCTTTGGTGGAAGCCATGACCTTTAAAGGTGGTCTGATACCAATTTAAATGTATAGTGCAGATGGGGCCTAGGGTGTACACCCCATTCCAGTGGGACTTGCTTCGGAGTAATTGTGCTTGAGATCACACTGTCAAAGATTCCCCCCACCCCCCAATGGCTATGTTCTCACTACACTGTCAGAGGCAATATGCCTCTGTATACCAGTTGCTGAGAATCACAGAGAGGGAGGGTGCCGCTACCCACTGGTCTCCTCTGTGGACTCCAGGCATGCAGACCTATGTGGAGCATCTCCCCACACATGGCAGTGGAGGAATCATACCCTCTGAAATGAATTTATTACATAATATCTGCATGAAAACTAATAGCTCATGGGCTTCTTAAGACAGTCAATATCATTGTTACATGTAAATATTGTACCTTTCAGTATGTGTTTTGTGTTCATTTCCTGTACAGAGTTAGACTACGTCATTGATAATCTGGACCTGGACTTTGTTGATTCAAATGCCTTTTCATGTTTATATAGAGCATTGCAAAGCAGCAATTAAAATATTTAAGGAGGGTGAGGAAATCTTTTCATGCAACAAAGATTCCCACAAAATGTTAATTTCTGTCAAATAAGTGAATATATGCACAGATGCCTCCTGACAGAGGCTATGATTTCTGAGTGCTTTGCATGCCAAATAAGTTGTTTACCCCCTCAATGTTTGCCAAGTTTACTGTCAATTTACAAATAATTTCCATTTTGCTGTTTATTCAGTTGCCTTTTGATGGATATGTCTTCCAGACTTTTATCTTGCATGTAGACAAACTAATTAATATTTTCCCTTCAGGCAAATATTTTTTTTCTTAGATCTAAATGTGGGTTAGATTCTTCTCCGTTTCCATATGCTTTGTTCTGTCAATCATTTCCTCTTCTGTGTTGCTAAAAATGTAACTCAGTGGATGTCATTCCCCATGTTCTACAGATCCATTTCACCTACATGCACTTTTTCATTTGGATGTAGCTATTTTCCGTCAGAAGACAGTGAGGTGGAATAGTATGGGGAGCCTTTGAAACAAGATTTGAGCCCAGCAAGCATCTATATACTAGGCTGCTGGTATATTAGGGTCCTTAGCTTGACCTCATTCTTGTTAATGTTGTGGCATAAATGGCAGTGGGAAGAGATAACTCTACACAGTGCAGGGCCAAACCAATATTGAGCAATCCAACCCTTCAGCAAACCACTCTCCATGCCCCTCCCTCATTCAGCGAGTCTACTTCCTCATTGTAGCAGCACCATGAAGACCTTTTCTGTAGCCCTTCTGCTGGAAATGTTATAAATAAATAATGCATAAATTTGCACTTACAAAAAAAGTGCATATGCAAATGAAGCAAATCTGTCCTCTTGTGTTATCATTTTTGTGATACCACACTTCTTCTTTGGGGTGGTGGGACTCCATCAAAATGAGTATTACAGCAACTCTTGGTCATTTTACCAGTTGTCACCCTCTACTGGTGAGGCATACAACTGGGAACCTGTGATATACACATACAGTGATTTTGACTTAGAAAGCACCAAACAGTTTTCCATCATTGAACTTGAACGACTCCCTTTTCCATCCTGCACCTGTCCTGGTATTGAACAAGTTGAGTGGCAACTGATAACAAGGCCTTGTCAGTTGTGGCACCCCATTTTTGGGAAAAGGGCATCTCCTGAAAGGGTTGCTAGGCACTGTGCTTGAAATAAATTACATAATTTTCTAAAGACTTTGGAAGGCAGCCCTGTATCAGGAGGCTTTTAATGCCTGATGTTTAGTTGTGTTTTTTTATTATGTTGGAAGCTGCATTATCTTATTTTTATTGTTGGTTTTGCAGGCTGCCCTGAGAACTTCAACTGAACAGTATAGCATGGCATGGCAAACCACTTTTGGGTCCCCTGTTGCCCATAGCAGTGAATAGAATATTCATACAAATTACGGTAAATATACAATACATTGGTCAAAACAGTGTAAAACAGCAAAATCACAGAATGCCCACCACAAAATATAGTCAATCAAAAATCACAAAATGCCACCAATCACACCGGATATATGTGCTTATAAATGTTTCAAATCAATAAGTTATCCTCAGCAAGGAAATCCAAATTACAAGACTGTTCTTGAAAATGATTTCCCCTCCCAAGTTCATTTGCATCTCTCAGCTCCCTTTCCTCAGATCTACCTATCTGGGTATGCTGGTCACTTTGTTTGCTCCTGCAGTAAGCACTGTGACACTGCTCAAACATGAACACTGTACAGGGAGCCTGTCTCGAAAACCTCATGCTGAATTTCCTGTCTAGAGACTTTCATGTTCCGTGATAGGATGCAGATTGTGCATGGTAAATGTGGTCCCATTTAGGAGATGCTGCCCTTGATAGCTTGCCATCCAGCTGCTTATTATTCTGCAGGTGTAACAGAGGAGTGTGATATAGTTACACAGACTGGATACTGAAAAGCTTTTGCAATGTAAAGGAGGATCTCTTCAGAGCTACAGTTTGTTTGTGTGTATTTTAATGAGAGGGTTGTACATCTCATTGCTTACCTAGACCAAACTTATAATTTTAATAAGCAGAGCTGAAACCTACAAGAAACTAGATTCTTACAGCTTGTTCTGGCAATCTGCCACGCCTGGCAAAAGCTGGATGGGAGAAAGTGCAAAGCATCCTGCAGTGTGTGCAATGCCATGAATCATGGCCAGCAACACCTTTGGTAACAGTGCAACGACGTGGCAATGACAAAATGTATTAATGCAAAGTCACATCCCTGCTCACCCCCCAAGGATTAATTCTCAGACAGGATCTACCCTGTGATCCAACCCCTTCTCAGAAACAGCTGTGGCCTTGCAGAAGCAATTTCAGTGAAGAAGCTGGAAAATATGCTCCTGCAATGACAGAAATCAGCTCAGTCTGTGAAGGAGTTGTGCGACAAGTTAGATTTTTTAAAAAATGAAATATATCCATGGGCGTGGCTGAGGTTTTCAAAGTTCAGAAATATATGGTTTGGCACAAAGGTTTGGCTTGCTCACAATATACATCCTTT
Organism: Podarcis vaucheri; assembly: GCF_965113315.1. Taxonomy (NCBI): domain Eukaryota; kingdom Metazoa; phylum Chordata; class Lepidosauria; order Squamata; family Lacertidae; genus Podarcis; species Podarcis vaucheri. Next base: position 22,629,950 of record NC_138758.1, read on the forward strand.
TTCTGAACTGGATGCCAGTCCCTTGAAAGTGTTTCTCTAATTCAGATTGTAGACCAAGCTAGAACAAAAGTTGTTCTCTATTTCTCCTGAACCAGACACCCTGCAGGTTAAAGACAGAGTCCCCTGAATCCAATGCTGAATATTCCCTTGAAGAACCTTCTGAGTTGATTCATGATGAAAAATCCCTTGCAACTGTTGGGTGTGCATATGGAGCCATTCCCAGTCCTAGCACCAAGTGATGACACCAAGTGATGACACAGCAAGGAGTCTCATAACAACTCTCTGCACGCTTAACAAAACACAATTCCCAAGATTCTTTTGTGGAAGTCATGACTGTTCAAAGTGGCATGGTACTGCTTTAAAGGTGTAGTGCAGATGGGTCCCAATTCATGCTTTCTGAAGCAATATGCCAATTGAAAAGCAATCATAGTTTGAAATTCACTTTTGTTATCTTCAGTTGTTTTCTTTAATTACACATCCCATGGGAAGAGTTGCACATAACTCTGAACATAGATTGAGTCTGATCAAATTCTTACTTTACTATCTCTGTGATTGTTATTCAGATGAGGGGGAGGACACCCAGCTGCTTTAGATAGAAATACTGCAAAAGCTGAAAAGAACAGCAATAAAATGGGGCCATCTCTAGTAGATGGAGATGTTGCATGAGACAATATACAGGAGTAATTGTTCATGTTATACTCAGGTGAATGTTTTTTTCAGGGATGACCTCATCTAAGAACATATGTACATTTCCACCATTATTGCTTGGAGCTGTGCCTTAACTAAATGGCAGTGATACTGCACTTACCTGGCAAGGCACTGTGGCTATGATCCAGAAACCAAGAAATTGTCAAACTTTTTAGTTATGGGATTGCTAAAAGCCACCAGGCTCTCCCCACATTTTACTGCTGCTATTATTGAACATTAATTTGTGACTATGAAATGCATCATCTAAATATGATTTCTGCGGGTCCAGGGAGCAGCACAGGCCAGTTCTGAAGCTTATTATGAAGCCTAACACTCTGGGGATATGTTCAAATACAGCTTACTGAGTTTCTCTATGACTAATATTTAGTATTGTATCAATGATCCTTAACATCACCTCTGCAAAATAGCCTGGTATTAATATCCACATATAGTTACTTTTCAGGAAAGTGAATCTGAAATTAGACTGTGGTTCAGGGAAGAGCACATTTCAGTCCCAGTTATCTCTAGGATAGAAATTTGATCTTGTTCTGCATTTTAATGAGAAATGACCTAATTCACGGTTTTCGAACCAATACACAAGCCGGAATAAGGATCTCCTTAATTTAAGATTAGAGGAACTGCAAGAGAATAGTTGCTCAATCCTATTCTAGAATAGGAAGAGCCCATCAATTCTTGTTTCTCTCCATTTTTCATTGTTCCAATCTTAAATTGAAAAAACCCTCACAAAAATCCATTAGGATGCAGCATTTATTTTAAAAACAATTATTCGTGTAAATTCATCAGCATTCATCATGCGGTGATGCACATTTCTCCCAATATACACATTTTGCTTTGTAGTTTTTCCTAGTATTAAATTTTCCAAACAATTTCCCATAATATAATTCCTTTCCAGATGCTGTTTTCACTTATCGAAGCAGTCTTAGCCACACTCCCCCTAAAATATATGCACTATTTGGCTGAAGAAGCACAGCAAACATTCAAAGAACTGCAGATTTCAAATATCTGCATTTCGGTTTTTCTATTTCGGGAAGTGTGAATTATGTAAGATTGCATATTAATCTGAATTTTCCCTCCATCCTCAGTAAGATCCAGCCTAGAGTTTTTCCCCTTTTGGAGAAATCAGGGAGCAAGAAAGAAATATAAGGCATATCCATTTATATATTTATTTTCTCCCTCCAAGGGTTACCTTACACTCTGCTTTTAAACTCCTGCATAAGTTTGCCTAGGAATAAAGCATTCACTCCAACCCTGTACAACTTTTCAGTCTGCTAATAGGGAGTATTTTTCTTACTTACTAACTTACCAACACAATTTTTTGTTAGGGTAAAGCAGGAACTCTCCAAGATAACCACAAGACTAAGGGGAAGAGCGACTTTAAGGGGACTAAGCTAGGTCAACCAGGCACCAACCTAAGGGTTTAAGTTCCTCTCACATCAAGCTTTTGTGTGAAGGAGTATAGGCAGAGTCTTTTGTAAACAAAGAAGAAAAAGTGACTGCATAGTGACCCTCATCTATAGTCAGAACTCTTATTTAAAACCAAAAATAATTTACTATCAAGAGGAAACAGGCAAAACTTGCTTAAAGGGGGAAATGATATTTCAAAGATTGGCAGCATTTCAACCCTCTTTTGGCGTCAGATAGTAAAAAATGGGTTCCAGACCAGGGCTGGGGCGAGTCACTTAAGAAGGCAGGGTGAAAAATTTACTCCACCTTGCTGTAGTCCTCATTTCTGTTCTTTGAATTCTCAGTAATATTCTGGATTGATACTACATCATGACATAGTGCCATGTCGGAGTGAGGGGTGACGCCACTGATGGTCACCCATTTTCCTCCCTTCCAAATCACCCCTTGGAATGATGGCATAGTCTTGTTCCAAGGCAATTTGAAATTTAAAAATGATTTCACTCATATTTCCCTTTAGGTGGAACTAGGTGTCTCTGTTTATCTATGAAATGTGTGACTGTGTTTTTCCTAAAAACAGCCTACAACATAATACAACATTAATAGATACGAAACGGAAGGGGGAGCAAGAATCATTAAAGGTGGCGTCTCTTACGGTAATTGCTACTAGGTATGGTTTGTGAGTTATAGCACAGCTGTGGGGGATACAAACCTCATTGGTTATCTTAATTTGGGGCAATCCATCACTTTGTATTGGAAATAAGCCAATAATGTAGAAAGAATGAGATGTTTGGTACATTTGCTGTAAATGATCTACTGGACGATAACAATATAATATTGTCATAAACAATTCACCCAGGAAGTTTAAGTTATACCTAAGCACCTTTGTAAACATCTTTGGCACCAATACTAGTGCTATCTCTTTCTTACTAGAATATGTGCAGTCAAAGTTCAGGAAGCATTAAGAATAAGTCAAGAATCCTCTGTGGATTAGCTAAGGGGAATTGAGATAGCAGGTCAAGGCATGGGACACTATTACAGTGGTACCTCAGGTTAAGAACTTAATTCATTCTGGAGGTCCGTTCTTAACCTGAAACTGTTCTTAACCTGAAGCACCACTTTAGCTAATGGGACCTCCTGCTGCTGCTGCTGCTGCACTGCCGCCACGCAATTTCTGTTCTCATCCTGAAGCAAAGTTCTTAACCCGAGGTACTATTTCTTGGTTAGCGGAGTCTGTAACATGAAGCGTCTGTAACCTGAATTGTCTGCAACCCGAGGTATATTGAAGAAAATTCCATATTGACACAGTATATTCTCTAAAGTTTTGAGGTATAGTATAATTCTAGCAAGAAATTTTTGCATCCTGAAATTCAGCATAAAATATGGCCTTCTCTAACTTGGTGCTCTCCAATTATTTTGGACTTCAACTCCCATCAGCCCCAGCCAGCATAACTGACTGATGGGAAATGTAGCCCAGAATAGCTGCAGGGCAGCAGGAAGGCTGGTCTAGTTATTCCCCATCAATCAAGAGTTTTCTCCATTGCCGTAAGATTCAGTTGAAGCACAGGAACGGCAATCAAACCATCCCTAGGTTATTACTTTTTTTTTTTAAGGGAAATAATTCCTATTCCAAATGCATGAAACTGAGCTATAAATTCATGTACTTTGCAACCTGGTAGAGGAAAAAAAAAATAGCTTTTGACCTGTGAAGTAAAATGGTCTATTCAGAAAAGATTTTGTAGACTGCTTTTAAGATAAATGTTTGCTTCTTGTTAACTTCCTCTGACTTCTTTATTATCAAATCATGTAGTTGTATTGCTATATAAGCCTGGATATATTGTTTTATTTAGTGAGCCACATTTGTGAACACATTCATGAAAATTCATCAAAGTTTAGTGTTAATATCACATAATATACACATTTTTGTATGCACATTTGCCTAATATACACATTCTTGCAAAGCAATTTGCCCTAATATAATGTAGTGTTCACTAATATAGGCATTCTTATGTCCACTTTACCTAGTTTGTACATTTTCGTATACATTACTTGACTGGAGAACTGCTAGCAAAATTCAGAGTGTGAACCTTGGAAGATACCTATATTTCAGTTTGCATATAGTTTCAGATTGTGCAAATTAGGTAGGTTTCTTTTAAATGCAAATTGAAACAAAATTTTCCTCCATCTCTAATTGTAACTCAAGTGATTCACTTCTTTTCAAGGTACCAACTTATGTACTGTAATATGCTTGAACATAGCACAATTCATGTTGTCTCACTTCTCCCTAGAATATTTTGTGTTGGATTGGGTGGGTTTTTTTGTTTCTTGTTTTAAATGTAATCTAATTTTAGATTTTCCCCAGCCATGTTCAGCTGAATGGCATTGTTAATGATACTAACAGCTGATGTCTTTATCTTAAAAACTGATTTATCTGGCAAGTGGCATATAATTGGTGGGGGAAATACCTCTAGATAACACCTAAGGAAAGATTAATTGTGTCACTGTGCTTCCCTATAATAATTGTTTACAAGAGCATTTATGCATGAGCTGTTGCCCTGGTTCAAAAGAATAACTCATCAGATTGACAGGTTCTCTGCTCTCAAGTATCCCAGTTAATTGCTGTTGCAGCTAGTTGAATAACGCAATTCCAGACACACACACACAGAGAGAGAGAGAGAGAGAGAGAGAGAGAGAGAGAGAGAGAGAGACTTTATACAACCAGAAAGAGAATTTCAGAATTCCAATTTCTTTTTTCCCCTCTTTCTAATTATTTTCATTTATCTAGTTTCCTTTGTTTTGCAGGTACAAAACCTTGTAAATATCTCTGTCTCTCCTGAACAGACAACTAGAAAACTAAGTTTTCCATAATGCCTGAACGGAGGAAGGGGGCAGAGTGAGTAGCACATAGCTATTAAAGAGATAGAAAGGAGCGTATAATCACTAAATTAAGTGAGTAGGGACCAAAGTCCAAATATAATTCCAAGCATTCCGAATTCTGCAATAATGAGACAGGAGTCCAATGTCATTACTTCTGTTGCTGGGGTTGATGGGAAAATAATTCCACATAACAAAACTGGAGAATTTTGAGTTTCCACGATAGAAGTCAGTTTTTCTGGCAGCATAATAAGCCAAGTACTGCTGGCATATCAATATTCAACTGTTGTATTTGTGACAACTTGTTAAACTTGTGCAGAGAACAAGCATTGCAAAAAGGGCAGCAGACTGTGTAAGGAGAATGTGTAAAATTTAATTGAGATATGCACATCCCACATGAGAAGAGAAGACTGCCTGGAAAAGACCCTGATGATGGGAAAGATGGAGGGCACAAGGAGAAGGGGACAACAGAGGAGGAGATGGTTGGACAGTGTTCTCGAAGCTACCAAAATGAGTTTGACCAAACTGCTGGAGGCATTGGAAGACAGGAGTGCCTGGCGTGCTCTGGTCCATGGGGTCACGAAGAGTCGGACATGACTAAACGACTAAACAACAACATGCACATCCCACAAGGCTTGTGGTGGGGGGTTATGAATAACTGTCAGAGAATGTAAAAAACTGTGGTGAGTATGTGTACATTCCCCAATATTGGGTGGAGATTATGTATATTGATTGGGAAATTTGCACAATTCCATTTTCATGGACAGATTATGTGCGGATTCTCCATGAGGCCTAGTAAATGTGCACAGAAGCCAGCTGTTGTGCACCTTAACCACTCAGCTTGGATTCTCAAATCATGTGGAACTGTGTCTTTGGATTCACATTGTTAATTCCCAAATTTTGTATCTCAGATATCAGCCATGCAGTTCAGGCCTCTACATTCCCAAGGGCAGTCCTCTATTTCAGGGTTGGGGAAACTGTGGCAGAGATTATGCAAGCTGTGGTCCACTGACAGCAGGATTCCCCATTCTTGCTGTCTTTGAAGTTGTCCTGTATTTGAAGAGCTGGTTGGTCAAAGTCCATTTTTAAAGATTAAAAAACGTAAGAAAGGGCCTTGAAGTTGCAACTCAGCAGTTAGCACCTTGACAGGCACTCAGACTATCTGCTCACAGTCTTCCCCACTATGGCTTATGCTTTTTAAACTATTCTTTTTGAAAAAAATATAGTAATGCTTTTTTAAATTATAGGAAGCATTTCTAAATTTGTATTGATGCATGTAAATTAGCATGTGTCCTTTTTTGTTTTGTTTTTTCGATGATGCTCAAGTGTCCACCCTAGTTTAGGCATGTCTATCTAAACATTTTGCCAATGTTCCCCTATTAGATGCAGTGGGCACAGCTGGAGAGAGAGGAGGGGAATGAGCTATTTTTGCTCCCCTCTATGTATGGAGAAGTGACCAAAAAGAAATATAATCTGAGCTGGGTTGCAGTTGGATCTGAAGCTGTCTTGCAGTGATATTATCCACTGCTGCTGCTTCAGCGTCTTATGGTTTGCAGCTCTCCCATATTCACCCTCCCAATGCTTTAAAGTCAGCAGATGAGGCCCTCCTTGTGGCTCCTACAAGGGATGATATCAGGACTCTGCCTTGTGCCCAACCCAGCAGGTTCCAGACAGTAGAGCATGAGCCTCCCTTCTGCAGGCATTGAGTATGCACCCAATTCAACAGGCTTCTATTCTATGTGTCAGCTGCAGTCTGCTTTCCCTTGCCAGTTTACAGAAAGGAGCGTGCTTTATTGTTCCTGATTGTGCATTAACAATTGTGTCTTCACCATATGACATCATGTGTGGGGCAGATGAGCATGGTTTGGGGGGGATGGCCTGATGGGCCAGATTTGAACCTCTGGCTATGATCTTCTTTTGAGGCAAGCTGGGCCAATAAGCCAAAGGTTCCCCAACCCTCTTTTGGGTGGTTGGCAAGATACCTATTTTTCAGAAGGCATTTGGAGGAGGACCAGAGACCTGATTGCTGCTATCTGTCATTTCCATTCATCCTTTTTTTTTCTCGTGCATTTTTAATGGACTGTGTGATTTTTGTGGCTTTTATGGATTCTTATTGACTCGTTTTTATTGCAAGCATGCCTGTGGCCTGTACAAAGGATAGTGTGTAAATCATCCAAGTAAATATATAAATTCCAACATTCCTTTTAAAAAGGCACCTCAACAGCTTGGTGTTCAATGGCTACTGATTCTGATGGCTATGTTCTCCCTCTGCTGTTGGAGACTGTGTGCTTCTGAATACTGTACAGTCTCCAACATACTGGAATACAGTACTGGAATCGGCCAAGTGGATGAGTGCTGCTTTAAACCGGTCCTCCTAGTGGCCACTGTGAGAAGATGTTGTTGCATTAGATGGGCCTTTGGTGTGATCTCGCAGGGCTGCTCTTTTATTCTTACACCATCCACTGAGCCTGCTTATTTGTAATGATCACTTCTAGAGGCCCTGCTATGTGGTGGTGTTGTAATGGCCATCAGCCTTGATGGCTGTAAAAGGAGATTAAATAAATTCATGGAGCATAAGGCTATCAGTGGGTGTGTTCTACCTCCACTGAGTTGTTTACCCCCCCCCCAAAAAAAAAAGTGAGAAAAAGGGAAATTTCTTGTCAAGATTCAAATTTGGGGCAAGTATTATTTGGTGAGAGAACCCCAGCAAAGATTTAAAATCACAAAACATGCAGCTAAACATGAAAATATAGGCTCTTAGGCCTTTACAATATGCCCCTCCAAATGAGTTCCAAAATGTCTTCTTAAAAAGTTTATTTCCAAGGTTTCCCTCTTTCCCCAGCATAGGAAAAAAACACACTTTTGGTAAGTTAAAAATGCTTTACAGTGGTACCTCTGGATGCAAACGAGATCTGTTCTGGAGCCCCGTACACATCCTGAGCAGAACGCAACCCGCATCTGCATGTGCATGGGTTGTGATTTGCCGCTTTTGCGCATGCGCATGATGTCATTTTGAGCAAATGAGCGTGCGCGGGTGGCGAAACCTGGAAGTAACCCACTCCGTTACTTCTGGGTCACCACAGAACACAATCTGAAAATGCTCAACCTGAAGCGTCTTTAACCCAAGGTGTGACTGTGAATTATGGTCCTGGAGGAGACTCTTGAGAGGACTGCAAGAAGATAAAAACCTATCAATTCTTAAGGAAATCAGCCCTGAGTGCTCACTGGAAGGACAGATCATGAAGCTGAGGCTCCAATACTTTAGCTACCTCATGAGAAGAGAAGACTCCCTGGAAAAGACTCTGATGTTGGGAAAGATGGAGGGCACAAGGAGAAGGGGACGACAGAGGACGAGATGGTTGGACATTGTGCTCGAAGCTACCAGCATGAGTTTGACCAAACTGCAGGAGGCAGTGGAAGACAGGAGTGCCTGGTGTGCTCTGATCCATGGGGTCACGAAGAGTCGGACACGACTAAACGACTAAACAACAACATGACTGTACTTATAAATGCTCCAAAGATCAAATTCATGTGCTTCAGAAAGCAGAACAAGCAGTAAAACTTGGCTTACTTATGAAGTGGCAAATGTTCCTAAATAATAGGTACAGGAACTAAAGAATGGCTGATGAGAACCATACAGTTGAGCTGGAACTACCAGCTCAAACCTCTTCACATGTTGAGCTTCTCAGGTAGTCTGGAGATGGCTTGATGACCCATTTCCTCCCAAGGTAAAGGAAGTGGGCATAGCTAAGCCAGGCAGGGCAGCTTATTCTATGGTATTAACCCCTTCATGCATTAATTGGACAAGCATGTTGGTTGTATGAGGCTGATTATCCCACACACTGTTGGAGGACATTTGCCTCTGAATAACAGCTGCTGGTGTAGAGCTCAGGTCCTGCTTGTGGGCATCCCTCAGGCAGCTGGTTGGCCACTATGAGAAGAGGATCCTGGGCTAGATGGACCACTGACCTCATCTAGAAGACTCTCCTTATATTCTCAATACAGTACCTGTTAACCAAAAACATATTTGAAGGTGACATGGTAGGTGAAAAATTCGGTGGGCATGGAATGCCACGTGTTGCTTCAGGCATTGGAACATTTTCATATAAACTACTTACATAACCACAAAGGAGCCACAGAGGTAGCTATCTCCCTTCCATGGCATCTGGTCATCAGCAGTATGCAGCTCCTTAATAAGGAGGTTCAGTTCTTAACTGTCGTGATGAATAGCCTTTCTTAAACTCCTGTCTGCTTTGATTTCCGCTGCCTCAAAAGAAGATCAAAAACAACACGATTCTTAACAAAAATTAAAGATGTGATGCCGCCAGTTGCTTCTACTGTATGATATAATTTATTTTATACTGAGGATCAGGCTGGTTTGGAGGATCATGAGAGTAGAGATTCTAAATTTCTCTCCTGCAATGAACATACAAAATTATAAGAATTTGTTTGCAGGCTTATCTCCTTCATTGTGCCACAGCCTAATTTTATACAGTGAGGGAGGTAGGGAAGAGGAATTGGGAAGAAGATGACATGGTGTGGATTATTTTGTTTACAGAACCTCCTTGCACCTCAAGTATGGTTTCAATTTTCCCTTTGAAATTTAGATCAAACAATGCTGTCAGCATAAATCCATTTCTCCTGAATATCATGTATTTGCAAATATGCAGCCAGCTTTGGGTTCACGTTGTTGTGATTTCTCTTCCCATTCCCCACCCCAACTCTGGACCTCACTGCCACTGCCTTGGGATTTAAGATCTAGCTTTTCTGGAATACAGATCAAAAGCTTGTCCCAGTTCATGGATGCACCACTGTTTGCTTGATCTGTAGTTTGCAGTGGCCCCCATCAAATGGGTGACAAAAGCTTACGAAAACTACTAAGTGTGAATGAACACAACTGAAATTGTGAGCAGGTTTGGTCACCTACCACTTTAGGCAGTGAAAGCTTGTGTTTGTCCCATAGGCGTCTGTTCTTCCCTCCTCAGCATTTTGGGCTTCTTTTCATGGAATTCACAATAGTGGTACTCCAACTCTGAAATGCCCCCCTCCCACTTGGCAGATGCAGTTCCATTGTTAATTTTTAGCTTTAACGTTAACAGCAGTCAAATGAAATATTGTTTTGTTGCATTTTCATTCATTCATTTGGAAAATTTATATCCTGACTTTTGACTGAATGATCCTTTACAGTAGATTGCGGCACAACATGCACATATGTTGTTCCTTGCTCTTGGGTTTTGTAATAATAAAGAACAGATTCTAAATAATTTAATTATTGGGGGGGGGGACTGCCCATTGTAACAATAATGATAGGATGGGTAATTAGGTGACAACAAAAACTGCAAAAAAATAAATTAGCAGGGGCAATTAGAATAAGATCTATTATTTGGTTATTGATGTAAACCTCCAGAATGTATTTAGAATAGTTAAGTTTTTACCTCTATCTTCAGTGCATTTTATTTTATTTTATTGCTATGGCTAGTGGCTGGTGCAAATAAAGATTATTCTGATTCTGATAATAGGATGGGAATAATGGCTCCCTTAGGCTCAAAGTACACATTTCTCCATGGCATTTTTAAACACACACAACACTTGACTTTCAGCCTTATAATTAATTTAAGACAGAACTACAAGTAAAAGAGAGCATTCCATATGCCACCCCAAAAAGCTTACCATAGGCTAAAGGTTTATATTATTCTATGTATATAACAGGGAAATGTAAAGGGAGGAATTTGCCCAAGTAAATAAGCATTTGTGCTTTTTAGGCCAAGAGCCTGGGTGGTTGGCCTGTATGGGCTTCTAGGGGGTTCTTTGAAATAAATGCTAGCCTGGTCCCTGGCACAGCAGCTTTGTGGCTTTGCATCAACCCGTTTATTAATAGCACCTCATCAAAAATTAGCAACATTTAAATAGCTAAAAGTGACAAAGTTTTGTCAGCTCTGATGGCATGCTGAAGAAAACAGGCAGTTGATATTGTGACAGTTACATGAAAGGCTGCAATCAGTATCAATGTCAAAGGGATACAATGATGGTTCCCTGCATTGCAACATGTCTGGTATAATCAGGAGGTTTCTGTGTCAGGTAGCAAAGGGAAAGCACAACAATTTTTTTAAGCGGGGAGGAGGAATGGGAAGGGAAGAAGAGGAATGTTTGAAGGGAAGGAATCATGGAAGGATGGTAGCTCAGTGGGAGAGCACATGCATCCCTTGCAAATGACCCGAGATCCGATGACCAGCATCTCGTAAGAACAGAAGAAGAGCCTGCTAGACCAGGTCAAAGGCCTACCTGGGCCAGCATCCTGTTTTCACAGTGGCCATCCAAGGGCCTGTGGGAAGCCCACAACCAGGACCTAAGTGCAACAGTATTCTTTGCTCTTGCGGTTTCCATCAACTGGTTTTCAGAAGCTGTGGAGGTAGAACATGGCTAGTAATAACTGATACAACCATAAATTTGTCTAACCTTTTAAAGCCATTTAAGTTTATAGATGTCACTTTTGATTGCATTGGGAGAGATTCCTGCCTAAAACCCTGGAAAGTCCTTAAAGAGATAAAGAGACTTGGAAGACCACATTTGGCTCTCCAGGACTGAGGTTCCCCACCCCTGATCTTTTGTGTGTGTGTGTGCGCGCGCGCATCCAGTCACGTGAGCCACCTACCTACAGTGCTGTAGTCCAGATATTGCTTTACCATTACAGGGAGAACACAGTGAGGTCTTTTCTCCTGTTCCTCCTCCCAAAGCCTCTTAAATGGCACAGAAGCATTCTGTTTGCAAAGCATTATGAGTCCTTTGAATGCACGGTGCCACAGGTGTGCAAATTGTAGTATCTGACAGTGCCTATATCGACAAGAATCTCTCTGTTTAAATAATAGTATGCAGTACCAGCCTGTCCCTCCCCTTCACACGCCTTCCTAAAGCCTGGTTAATGTTGAGTTAGTCAACAAACACAAACAAAGGCAGCTGTGCTGTACTCCACTGACAGCTGGATTGGGTGCATGCACCATATATATTGCTACAATACTGCTTTAAGCTTTCACAATGTAAGTGGAGTCTATTAAAGAGGAAGGACCTAGTTTTTTAGTTTAGTTTTAGTTTTTTGTGGGGGGGGTTAAAAATTAATTTTTGATATTTAATTTTGTGGGAATGTTCAGGGATACAGGAGAGGATATATTGTTTTATTATAGCCTTTCCAACTTGTGTTAACAAGTTCACAATTTATCAGAGTAACATTCCCCTTTTTAAACCCACAGCAGATGCGTTTGCTCAGGCTCGCTAAAGCCTCTATAATAACTGTTCTGGTATTTTCCCTTTATTCCCTCATAAAAGATAAGACACGACACAGTCTTCTATAAAAGTATGAAAAGAGTTTACTCACATTCTGTTCACAATCGGATCCCAGAAGGCAGACTTAGCTTAGAAAAGTAACATACACCTGGAAAATATCCCATAAAGAGACAGTCCCTTTGTCCTCTCTTGGCTGGAGGCCAAAAAATCAAAAATCAAAAATCAAAAAATCAAAATCAAAAAAACAAAAACAAAAAATCAAATATCAAATATCAAATATCAAAAATATAAAATATAAAATATATAAAATATATAAAATATAAAATATAAAATATAAAATATAAAATATAATACAGTGGTACCTCGGGTTAAGTACTTAATTTGTTCTGGAGGTCCGTCTTTAACCTGAAACTGTTCTTAACCTGAAGCACCACTTTAGCTAATGGGGCCTCCCGCTGTGGCTGTGCCGCCAGAGCACAATTTCTGTTCTCATCCTGAAGCAAAGTTCTTAACTCGAGGTACTATTTCTGGGTTAGCGGAGTCTGTAACCTGAAGTGTATGTAACCTGAGGTACCACTGTATAAAATAAACAAAATATAAAATAAAAACAAACAATAAAACAATAATTATAAAATAATAGCAAAATAATAATAAAAAGAGGAAGGGCCTAATCTACTGATGTCAGGAGATGCTCCTGCATTCTGGATCTACCATATTTTTTGCTCCATAAGACGCACCTGACCATAAGACTCACCTAGTTTTTAGAGGAGGAAAACAAGGAAAAAAATATTCTGAATGAAACAGTGGATGCTGTAGCCATGGACATGCTATGTGATGGTGAATTTGGGGTGACCCAATGTAAAAATCCTGAGGATCCATGTGCTTTTACCTCCCCCCTCGCATGCCGATCAGCTGCTCAGTGGCTTTGTTTCAACACCCCCTTCCCTCTTGTTTGCCTTAGTGTCTTTTCCTTAACTGGGCCAGTTTTTTGCTCCTCCTTTTCTTCTAATTTCTCTCCTCATTGCTTGTTTTAGTATTCCTGTCTCTTCTCCTTGCAAGTTCGCTGTCTTTACCTCCCCCCTCCCAGACAGCCTCCTTTATTGCTAGATTCCCTCTCCCACCAATCGCCTGCCGATCAGCTGCTCAGTGGCTTTGTTTCAACACCCCCTTTCCTCTTTCTAAAAAAAAAAAGCACGATCTGCTTTTTGCCCCATGGCAATTCGGCTCCAGGGACCACGCATTCGCTCCATAAGACGCACAGACATTTCCCCTTACTTTTTAGGAGGGAAAAAGTGTGTCTTATGGAGCAAAAAATACTGTCATTCCCCTGTATGGCACACCACTGAAGTGTCTCAATGGAGAGCCCTCATGCCCTGGTCTGACAGTGTGCACCCTGGAGTATAAAGAGCTTCTTGTTCCAGTTGTGCCTTGCTTGAGCTCTGCTGTGCTTCTTTATCCTTCAGTGGAAGCTGGCTTGTTAGGGCAAGTGGGGGACCACCTCACCAACCTCAGCCAGTGCCCACCTGCTTGCCTGCCTACTTATTTCCTAGACTGGTTGCGGCACTTCATGTCAGCTTCCTCCGCTTCCTCCTCCTCAGTCTAATTGTGAACCTTCAAGAACTCTGAAGGGAAAAGGATGCACCTATTCTATTTATTCTACGATGATGGTGATGGTGATGGTGATGTAGGGGCCATCTGACTGGGTTGCCCTAGCCACTCTTCCTACACATATAAAAACACAATGAAACATTAAAAAACTTCCCTATACAGTGGTACCTCTGGATGCGAACGGGATCCATTCCAGAGCCCTGTTCACATCCTGAAGAGAATGCAACCTGCGTCTGCACTGGTCGCGAATCGCCGCTTCTGTGCATGCGCGTGATGTTATTTTGAGCGTCTGCGCATGCGCAAGCGGCGAAACCCAAAAAATGCTCAACCTGAAGCAACTTTAACCCGAGGTATGACTGTACAGGATTGCCTTCAGATGTCTTCTAAAGGATGTATAGTTACTTATCACTTTGGCTTGGGGTGTCACATAACTCTGTACTCTCCAACATTTCTCTGAAGAAAATGACATCTTAAGGAAAAGTGGGACATTCTGGGATCAGTTCAGAAGCCAGGATGGCTTCTGTAAATCTGGGACTATCCCTGGAAAATAGAGACACTCAGAGGGTCTGAAAGTGGAATCAGTTGGCTGCACCTGTAACTCATTCTGCCTCTACCTATCGTTTGGGCTCCCTCCTGGAGACACAAATAACACCTGGACCATCCGCAGCACCATAGGTTTCCCAATACTGGCTTCAAGAACGATTTGGGATTATAATCTGAACAAAGCCTTTGTTTTCATGCTGCTCTCAAGGGCACAATAGCAAGGCCAATAACTAAGTGGCAATGTAAACCCAAGAAATCTAGTTACACTGGTGTCTCCTAAACCACCCTCCAAAATTTCACACCTGCAAGAGCCTTCATGGAAGTCAGGCATTTCTCCACACACACCCCTCCACAACCTATAATATGCCATAAATACCTTTATATCAGGCCACTTCCCAAATTTGCTGCCTTCCTCAGCATTTCTCTAAAGCCAAAAGGCCTGATGGAATGCATAGCTGACTCCAGTACATCACTAAGCTGAGCCTTTACCATCTGCTTCAACCCCTAATTACAAATGCAAAACAACATAATTCACAATCGCATCATAAAAAAGTAAAATATAAGTGATTTAAATGCATGTGCTTTGCTTATGCAAGGCAACGTTCATCTGCTATTTCCCCCCCTCCCTGTGTTAAAAGAGAACCTCCAGGGTGAAAGGCTGTTTGCATGGACCAAAAAGGGGAGCCATTTTGATGATTTAAAAAGCAAAAAAGTTTTTTTAAAAATGTGTTCACATGTAGTAAAATATAGATTACATAGACATACGTGATCCTAAAGAATTTTTCACCCTCTCTCTTTTTCTTCATTGAATGAACTTTATTACGGTCACAGACCAGCATAAGAAAAATATATGATGAAATAGCGGTTAGGATTTAAACAGATAATTGTTAGAGGAAATAAGGACAAAGAAACAAGCATAGGATAAAACAGGTGAATAAAATATGAGATTAAACACTGATAATGGATGAATAAAGACTGAAAATTTAAACAGATAAGAGCTAAGGAAAAAAACAAATAAAAAACACGCAGTTAAAATAACTGTAAGAGCATAAGGACTGAAAGACACACAGTTAAAACAACTATACTCTGGTTTCTCTTCAGATCGTATAAATCTTTCACCCTTTTCTTCATTGTAATCTGAAGTAACAGCTTGCAATATGGGCCAAATGCCTTTCAATAATTATCAAAATGCTTACCAGAAATGTACATGTATGTTGCAGTATATAGGGACAGGATGAGCCCCTCATCCATCCATATACACCTGTATATTATACCAAAGAGCAAGAATTGTATATATTACTTTGGTGGGGTTTGGTGAGGGTTCTGTCTCCATTGATTCAGGTTCTAAGGTCCGGTGGTGATGTGGTTAGACATGAGACATGTTGATAGGGAGACATTGCTTGAAGCAGGGGTCGGCTGCATTCCTTCCTTTTTCTTTTAAATGTCCATGTTTCTGAGTTGAACTTCCACCTGTTATAGTCTGCCTCCAAGTTCTTCCATTCCACACCATTATTCTCCAAGAAAATTCCTTCTAAGCATCATGTAAGGATCAGCTTACTTGGAAAACTGCTTATTCTCTTCATATACCCAGTAGGACATTGTGTTCTGCAGGAAAGTTTTACCTTGAAGTTCTTGAAATATTTATTTATTTACCAGAATTTATATACCACTAATCTCTGCGTGGTTTGCATTCCACAGGGTGGGCGCCACTACCGAGAAGGCCCTCTGCTTGGTTCCCCGTAACCTCACAATGAGGGAACCACCAGAAGGCCCTCGGAGCTGGAGCTCAGTGTCCAGGAAGCACAGTGGGGGTATAATAATAATAATAATAATAATAATAATAATAATAATAATAATAATTTATTTATGCCCTGCCCATCTGGCTGAGTTTCCCCAGCCACTCTGGGCGGCTCCCAATGAGTGTTAAAAACAGTACAGCGTTACATATTAAAAACTTCCCTGAACAGGGCTGCCTTAAGATGTCTTCTGAATGTCAGGCAATTATTTATCTTTTTGACATCTGATGGGAGGGCGTTCCACAGGGCGGGCGCCACTACCGAGAAGGCCCTTTGTCTGGTTCCCTGTAGCCTCACTTCTCACAATGAGGGAACTACCAAAAGGCCCTCGGCGCTGGATCTCAGTGTCCGGGCTGAACGATGGGGGTGGAGACGCTCCTTCAGGTATACAGGACCGAAGCTGTTTAGGGCTTTAAAGGTCAGCACCAACACTTTGAATCGTGCTCAGAAACGTACTGGGAGCCAATGCAGATCTCTCAGAACCGGTGTTATGTGGTCCCGGCGGCCACTCCCAGTCACCAGTCTAGCTGCTGCATTCTGGATTAATTGCAGTTACCAGGTCACCTTCAAAGGTAGCCCCACGTAGAGTGCATTGCAGTAGTCCAAGCGGGAGATAACCAGAGCATGCACCACTCTGGTGAGACAGTTCATGGGCAGGTAGGGTCTTAGCCTGTGTACCAGGTGGAGCTGGTAGACAGCTGCCCTGGACACAGAGTTAACCTGCGCCTCCATGGACAGCTGTGAGTCCAAAATGACTCCCAGGCTGCACACCTGGTCCTTCAGGGGCACAGTTACCCAATTCAAGACCAGGGAATCCCCCACACCAACCCGCTCCCTGTCCCCCAAAAACAGTACTTCGGTCTTGTCAGGATTCAACCTCAATCTGTTAGCCACCATCCATCCTCCAACCGCCTCCAGGCACTCACACAGGATCTTCACCGCTTTCACTGGTTTTGATTTAAAGGAGAGGTAGAGCTGGGTGTCATCTGCATACTGATGAACACCCAGTCCAAACCCCCTGATGATCTCTCCCAGCGGCTACATATAGATATTAAAAAGCATGGGGGAGAGGACAGAACCCTGAGGCACCCACAAGTGAGAGCCCAGGGGTCTGAACACTCATCCCCCACCACCGCTTTCTGGACAACGGCCCAGGGGGAAGGAGCGGAACCACTGTATGACCGTGCCCCCAGCTCCCAGCCCCTCAAGACGGTCCAGAAGGATGTTATGGTCGATGGTATCAAACGCCGCTGAGAGATCCAGCAGAACTAGGAAACAGCTCTCACCTTTGTCCCTAGCCCGCCGGAGATCATCAACCAGCGCGACTAAGGCAGTTTCAGTCCCATGGTGAGGCCTGAATCCCGATTGGAAGGGATCCAAATGGTCCATTTCCTCCAGGCGTGCTTGGAGTTGTTCAGCAACCACCCGCTCAATCTCCTTGCCCAAGAATGGCAGATTTGAGACTGGGCGATAGTTGGCCAAATTGGCCGAGTCTAAAGATGTTTTTTTTAAGAAGCGGTTTAATGACCACCTCTTTCAGTGGGTCTGGGAAGGCTCCCTCACAGAGGGAAGCAGTCACCACCCTGCAGAGCCCATTGCCCAGCCCTTTCCGGCTCGCTTTTATCAGCCAGGATGGGCAAGGATCAAGGAGACAGGTGGTCGGCAGCCTGTCCATATCCTCGGAGGTAACAGATTGGAATTGATCCCATGTAACAGGACCAGACAGAACTCTAGCACTCTCCCGTCCTGGCCCTGCTCCCACGGTGGAGTCTACCTCCTTCTGAATCTGAGCGATTTTATCTGCAAAAGAACTTTGCAAAAGCATTGCAGGAGATCTTGGGGTCCCTACCAGGCCCTGGTGGTACAGGTGGTTCTGATAGATTGAGAACCACCTGAAAAAGTCTCCTGCTGCTGTTTTCTGCAGATGCAATGGAGGCGGTGAAGAAGGCCCTATTCGCCGTCGCCATTGCCACTTGGTAGGCTTGACGTTGAGCTCTAGCCCATGTCCGGTCTGATTCAGAATGGGTAGAGACACTCCTTCAGGTATACTGGGCCGAGGTCGTTTAGGGCTTTAAAGGTCAGCACCAACACTTTGGTGCACCAACAATTGTGCTCAGAAATGTATTGGGAGCCAATGTAGGTCTTTCAAGATGGTGTTATGTGGTCTCGGCAGCTGCTCCCAGTCACGAGTCTAGCTGCTGCATTCTAGATTAGTTGTATTTTCCAGGTCATCTTCAAAGGTAGCCCCACATAGAGCGCATTGCAGTTGTCCAAGCGGGAGAGAACTAGAGCAGGCACCACTCTGGTGTGACAGTCCAGGTAGGGTCTCTTCCTGCGTACCAGATGGAGCTGGTAGACAGCTGCCCTGGACACAGAATTGACCTGTGCCTCCATGGACAGCTGTGTATCCAAAATGACTCCCAGGCTGCACACCTGCTCCTTTAGGGGCAAAGTTGCCCCATTCAGGACCAGGGAGTCCCCCACCCCACCCCGTTTCCCCAAAACAGGACTTCTGTCTTGTCAGGATTCAACCTCAATCTGTTAGCCGCCATCCATCCTCCAACTGCCTCCAGGCACTCACAGAGGACCATCACTGCCTTCACTGGTTCTGATTTAAAAGAGAGGTGAATGGTTAAATGCTTAAAGTTTAAAAACCAGTTAAATAGAGGCGCAGTATTTAATAACATTCAAAAGAGGAATTAAAATGAACTGTGGCTAAAAACACACTTAACTTCTACAGGTCCAGATAAGCTTGGCTAAACAGAAGTGGTTTAAGTAGATGTCCACTCCACTGTGTTTCAGAGCAGGGCTCCTGTTTTCTGGAACACCATCCCTGATGAGTTATGTTTCTGGAAACACCCAAATATATTTTCATTTCAATGAGCCTTTCCAGCTGCAAGAAAAGGTCTCCATCATAGATGATGATGAAGAAGAAAAAGAGTTTGGATTTGATATCCCGCCTTTCACTCCCCTTAAGGAGTCTCAAAGCAGCTAACAATCTCCTTCCCCTTCCTCCCCCACAACAAACACTCTGTGAGGTGAGTGGGGCTGAGAGACTTCAGAGAAGTGTGACTAGCCCAAGGTCACCCAGCAGCTGCATGTGGAGGAACAGAGATGCGAACCCGATTCCCCAGATTACGAGTCTACTTCTCTTAACCACTACACCACTACACCACACTGGCTTATTTTGCATGGTTTTTAAACATATATTTGGGGTAATGTTTTAAGAAACTGTTTTAGTTGTCATTAGTCTTTGTTTGTAAGTTGCCTTGTAACTCATGTCAACAACAACAACAATGATAATAATAATAATAGTAATAATAATAATAATAGTTATTATATTTGCATCATTCTAGGAGAACAAAGCCACTACACTAAACCAGCTCTATCTGCACCACTGTCATGGCATTAGTTTCATCTGAAGAAAATCATGTTCCATACATGGCTATATGCCCTTACTTGGGAATAGATGAGTCAATGGGGGGGGTGTTTTGTTTTTAAAAAAATGTATATCCTGCCCATCTGGCTGGGTTTCCCCAGCCACTCTGGGCGGCTTCCAACTAAACACTAAAATACAATGAACTGTATCTCCTTTTTCCACTCTCAACATTTCCACATCTGTTTGCAAAGTTGTTTTAAAAAAGAAGAAGCCCTTGTGAAAATTCATCAGCATTTTACTACAAATTTCTCCTAAAATGCATGTGTTTGTGTGTGATTTTGCCTAATACATACACTTTTGCAAACCAATTTTCCTTAATAATACACTTTCCTGTGCTATTTTCAGTAATATGCACATTTGATGCACACTTTGCTCTAGCACATGCAATTTTGTGCATATTACTTGGCTGGAGAACTGCATTGCAAAATTTGGAGAAGTGTGAATGTCAAAGAATCACTGTTTTTCCATTTGTGTATTGTACTGGAAATTACAGATTAGGTATGTTCACCTTTAAATGCAAACTGTATCAAATTTATCCCGCGAGCCCTCAAACTTACATAACATGGCAGTAACAGATTTGAACCACCTCTCCTTCAAAGACCCTTCTGTCTGCTGATGTAATGGATCTAGGCAGATATACAAGCACAGACTTCAAAATATTGCAAACCATAAAGAAAATAAGATTAAAATCACTTTCCAGTCTTAGTCTCCATGTTTTATTGTGAATAATATGAGTGATTAATGGGATCAAAGACGAATAGCCCTCTGTTATGGAATCTCCATGTCATTTTATTGGCTTCTTTGGGATTTGGATCTAGCCCAAAATGAAATGAATTGCAAGTAAGTTAAGGATAGCAGACTTTTCTAATTGTCAAAATTAGTTTTGTCTGAAGGAGAGACTAAAACCTTGAAATAAAACAAAGTATGAGGTGCAACAATTATGTAAAGCCAGAATTTATGGGGGGGGAGCTTTATTTGGAGTGTGCCTTCCCATCCTGGGGCAAAATTAAACATTGTGCAGCAAGCAAGCAAATAACAGTCAATGAGTTTTGAGACCCTATATGGAATAGGACAGAGCAAGGATGAGAAACCTGTTGCCTTTCAAAAGTTGTTGGACTCCAACTCCCATCAGCCCTAGAATTCAGTCTTAGTATTATATGAGAAGAAAAGCTTTCTGGGCAGAGGTGACATTATTTACTATTATGTTTAGAAATGTACCTGTTGGCTTAGGTTGAAGTGCCAGTTTCTTGTTCTTCAATATCAAGGAGACTTGAAAATATTCCACGGCATGCTTAAATTATACTTACTTTTTCAGTGGGACCTACGGTTCATTCCTCTGCATGTTTATAAAGAATCAAGTCATGCTGTGTTTAATTGAACTAACTCATGTAGGTGTACCTAGGGCTGCAGTCGTCTTGAGCACAGCTTTCTTGGGATTCTGCAGAATCAGTCCATAGGATGTATTGCATAGAAGTGGCTTGTATCCTATTTCACAGTATTCTTTAAAATCCATATGATAAATGAAATATGATAAATTGATAAATTGATATGATAAATGAAATATGATAAATATGAAATATGATAAATAAAATCCATATGATAAATGAAAGCACCACCCCACCTCAAAAGAAAACAACCATTTCATTGAGGGGCCGATGCCCCAAAGTTTATGTATTGATACATAGCTCCCTCTGTTCCAAGATCTATAGGCTATGAGTGTTGTTGTTTATGGATCCAAAATAGCACCACACACTCACACACAACAGGGGAGTGGTTAGCAGACTTGGGTGAGCACCAAGGTTTGCAGGTGTACAAACAAAACTCTACAAGGAGAAAATGTTGGTTTCTGTATTTGGGTTAAATGGAAAAATAGATTAGGTAAGCTATAATAAAAATGAGAATTTCCTGGATGCCTAGATCCAGGTCTGAGCCAGATTATGGGTGCTGAGGTCCCTTCAGCACCCCAATGAAATATTTGCAGGGGCACCCCCAGGTTGATGAACATTGCCATTCAAATGATGTGTGTGTGCCACATCTTGTAATTGATTATGTGGGGTGAGGCTTACCTAGCCCCCACCATATTTTATTCAAGTTGACTCCCCTGGCAAGTACTGTTTCATAAGAGAGCCCCAGCAGAGATTTAAAATGACAAATCATTCAGCGAAGTAATGCCTGGAAATATAGGCTGTTAGATCTTTAAATTATCCCCTTCTAATTTGCTTCCAAAGTGCTCCACTTCCTTTAGCCAAGAAAGAGACCACACATTTGGTAAGTTCAAAAATGTTTTACTTACAGACACTTCAAAGGTCAGATTCATATGCTTTTCTATACAGCAGCAAGAAAAGATAGGCAACAAAGCTTAAGTTAGTCCCAAAGTGGTAAATGTTTCTAAATTATTTGTATGGAAACAAAAAAGATGTCTTACTTAAACTACACAGTCTAAGCTTGGATGATCCAGCTTAGACCTCCTTACTAGTATGGTTCATATTATGAATGTAAGAGAACAAAGAGTTTGTTAGCCCTTCCTCTCAAGGTGAGGAGGAGTGACCGAGTTAAATTTGGCAGCTTACTCTATCGTCTTAACTCCATGCATTGAAGGACCTGAACACAACAGCACTCTCCCAACTTGTGATTCCCAGCAACTAGTATTCTTAGGGGTGACACCTCTGACAGTGGAGATGGAACATCACCATCATGCCTAGTAGATATTGCAGACTGTTTTATTTGTTGTCAGAAGCCACCTTGAAGATGATCATGGGGAATAAGCATACAAACTACCTTCAGCTTGTTGTAGATTAAGCTGCTGATAACAAGAAAGCTAGGTGCTCACCTCCTTCCAGTGTTATTTCTGATCATTGTTTAAATCATTTTTGTGACCAGGGAAAGCAGAAATGTGTCCATTATTCACACAGGTATTTCCAGCTTCCCCATCCTCCCACCATATTTGTTTCATCTCTAATGCTAATTAATCCCAACTCAAGGCAATGACACCACACCAAACAATGGGAGAAGTCAGAGTTCATAAATAATGTCACCCGGCAGTCTTCCATATTTACAAATAGATTTTCCCCCACACACAAACAGAACAAGGAATTGGGAACAATGAGGTCACCACTGTTGAAAACCAGAGAGTGACAAGCCTCCTCATTAGAAAATGACTTCGTATGAGTCAAAATTACAGCTTTGAAGAGGCTATTACTGCATTTGACCCTATAGTCTGCTAGGTCTTTCCTGATAAGCATTCATTTAGAGATCATTTTTGTATGTCTAAATTATCACACATACTCTTTCTCTTGCTGGAACCTAAATGCATTTGTCTATCAGCATAAGCCAACCTTATTTCAGAACAGACTGACATTGTAAACTACTTTCTGTTCCCCAAACCTAGAGATGCTCCTGTGCAACTTGGCCATGTGCAACAACTAGCAATCCCAGAGTAGAATGGAAGCACAGCCATCTGCATTAAAAAAAAGCAATAAATAGGCAATCAAATCCACAAGCTCAGATATAAATGAGTGTCCACATTAGCTGAAACTGGAGCTGAACCAAAATTTCTCAGTTATTTTCCTTTTATTTCCTTACCCTGGCCTGGATAAAGCTCCCATCTGCAAAATGTCCTCAAGATATTCTCCACAATTATGATGGTTTGGGTGGTGGTGGGTGGATGTTATCCCCTATTCACAAAATGATGCTAGATCTTGAGAATTGTGGAAGGGATGCAAAATGGTAGGTAGACTTAGGAAAAAGAGGTAGGTCGCTGCTTAGGAAAAAGAGAAAGAAACTGTGTTACTTGTGCTAATGATGAACCCCACCCAAAAATGACAAGACATTTTTTTTTTCTTCCTGGTGAAATTTAACAAAATGATCCTGCAAGTTTGGAAACATTAAGGATGCAGAACCAGCAATTTCTGATTGACCACCTACATCAGAGACGAGGAATCTATCATCCATCAGATGTCAATCCTTCTCTGTAAATAGGTGACTTTTGAGTGGTCTCAGATTCCTATATGTATGTGAGGCTTCATCTTCAGTCTTCATCTCCTTGGGACTGTCTAAATCAGGAATCCAAAGAACTTCTTTTTGGCATGAAACTCTGCACATTCTCTGGAACACAACACTCAGCTGAAGCAGGTAATATTCAGCTAACAGTGCTGCATTGTCTTTACTGAATTTTATTTCCAAATCTATATGTAATTGTTGCTTTTCATTTTTCTTCCTATTCAACCCTTTCCCCCCCAAATAACATATTTTTATACTTTGAAATTTGGCTTCATTGGTTTTTAAAAGGCAATTATCTTAAATTACACACTCAATCTTCCCCACATGCTAGACTGCATGACTGTTAAGTTACCTCTTTGTGTACTGTGGATCTGGCAGAAGGTTTTGTTAAGAACAGTGTCATCTGGGCTTTGGGAAACTAAATCCAAAGCTCCTTATCACTTAATATTTCTACAGCTGAGCTTAAAGGGTGGGTTCCTTGTCACCTGGGCTTAGGAATCCTTCCAAATAGTTAGGCAGTCTAGATATTTTTGAAGGCTAGAATCAGCCCTTACATAAGAAATGGGTGCAAGAGTAGGGGAAACTCAACCTCCCAGTTCTGCATCCACCATTAATCACCCCATTCTCTTTCGGGTGCAGGTGACACCCCATTCATGTCAATGGGGTGAGTAGCTCCTTGAGGGCATGAGCAGATCTGCTTCTCCATTGACATGAGTAGGAAAACCTAGTGTGTGTGTGGGAACATCTGTAGATCTCAAGGAGAATCATGGTATAAAAATACAAGAGAAAAACACAAAATACATAACAAAACAAGAAAAACAAACAAACAAGCCCCTCCTCCCACCTCTCCAGAAACACATATAAGCAATTAATAAATTAATTATAACCACAATAATATTCAACCATGGCAAGTGACAGTGGGAAACAGTGACTTGACAAAGACCAAATAGTGAATTAACAGACGCAGTGGCATTCAAACAGAGAACATTCTGATTCACAGCTCAGCTTTTTAGCCTGAATGCTAAATAAGCAAATTCCACCCAGCTTTAACATACAAGACATAATAATTATGATAATAACTTTGTTTTTTTTATCTTTGGCAAAAATAATCTTACCCAAAACTATAAACTGATACCTTTTGGTTTAAATAAGATTTCAACTTTGATTCTTTGATGCTCATTAATCAACTAACTAACTAACTAATTAGCTGGCAGCACATTAAGGAATTCAAAATGCTCTCTACAGCATAAAAAGTAAGGAAGAAGTGTTTGATAATGGATTGAGTTCCCTTGGAAGGTGGTGGGCTTTCCTTCCCTGGAGGTTTCTGAGCAGTGATTGGATGGCCATCTGTCATGGATACTTTAGCTGAGATTCCAGCATTGCAGGGGGTTGGACTAGATGACCTCTGATGTCCCTTGCAACTCCACAATTCTATGATTCTATGAATCATAATATTTGTTCTGCCCTACAGTATCATCATGACTCGGCCCACCCCTGAGTATCATTTTCAAATATATGCAAAAGGAAGAGCAAGTGAACTTTTTTTATTTCAAGACATTCTGCAATTTACACATTTTTGTATCAGCACACTTACCCATGTCATATGTAAGTATTTCCTCTGAACGGATTTCATTTTTAATTTTCCTGAATCAGTGTTAACCAGGAAAAAGGTAATTGTTGTCAAGAGTATTCAAACTGTCAGAATATCATTCAATCTAAAAGCTGTTAGAATCTCTGCAAAAGTAATTACTGAAACTCTATTCAACTGTAATAATAACCTGCCACTGATGACAGCAATTACTGGGAAAGTGTAATAGAAATCAAAGGAGCATTTTTCTCTGACAAGTACATTTCTAACTAAGGTTTACATTGGCTGAATGGTGTTGACAATGACTATGTGCTGTATCACTCTTAATCACGCTTGGCATGATGCTACAGTCTGAACTGCTCACATTTAGCAGCAAGACTAATTGTGTGTTTCATTTGACACTGTCCACACTCACAGTACAGTGGGGGGGGGAGGGGATTTATGTTTTAGAGCCACAATGCATTACCCTGACTTTGATCCAATTTAACTATCAATGACAACTGACCTTTGGACCTAAGACAGAGTTTATGGATTCCCATTTTCTTGAATAAACGCCTTAGAGAAATTTTCCCTTAGGGAAATTTTCTCACATCATCTTTTCTGTTGGGGAAAAAAAAAACCTTCATGTTCTGGAAGATTCCAAAGCATATTTAGGGCCTTATTCCATGAGCTTTTCCTTAGATTATTCATTATTCAACTGACTTTCGGGTTTGGTGGGTGTGCGTCAGTAAACGAGGGGAATTAAAAATAAGAGAGCTGAGTGGGGGCTGCTCATGTAATCTCACTGTATACAAGTTGTACAAGTGTAAATAAAGTATTTCATTTCAATTCAATTTCAATTTGAGGTCTATATGGGCTGGCCCTTACTGAGAGTCAGTGTGGTATAACGGTTAGTGTGTTAGTCAAGGATCCCAGGAGATCGGGGTTCAAACTTCCACTCAGCCACGAAACTCTGTGGGTGACTCTGAGCTTAACAACCTCATAGGGTTGTTATGGGGATAAAGTGATGAAGAGCATAACTATTTATTTATTTATTTATTTCATATTATTTATGTCATAAAATAACTATGTATGACATCTGGACTCCTTGGGGGAAAGATAGGATATGAATGCAATAAATGAATAAATAATTTGCATATTTAGACGCTTGCTATGTAAAAAGTATCTAAACAACTTCCGAAGCTTTAAAAACACAAGGGTTAACATAAAATCAAAGTGGGGAGGGCCATATGTTACAACAAACCATAAAGGCGAGACTTTGGCAGGAAAAGAAATCATCCAGCAAATACCCATAATCTATCAAATGTCTGGAAGGAGAGACAGGTTTTTGCCAGTGCTGAAAGCATGCTAATGAAGATGCCCAGTGGACCACAGTGGGGAGAGATCGTGCAAACAGGGAGCCACAGTTTTGCTTCCCAAGTCAAGTGTGTAGTATCACAGTGCAGTCATGTTATTTTGACACCTGAGGCAGAAAACCCCACAAGTGTCTCTCTTCTTTCCTGGCAGTAAAAATAAGGTAAAGGAAAAGGGACCCCTGACCATTAGGTCCAGTCGTGACCAACTCTGGGGTTGCGGCGCTCATCTCGCTTTATTGGCCGAGGGAGCCAGCGTACAGCTTCCGGGTCATGTGGCCAGCATGACTAAGCCGCTTCTGGTGAACCAGAGCAGTGCACGGAAACGCCATTTACCTTCCCACTGGAGCGGTACCTATTTATCTACTTGCACTTTGACGTGCTTTCGAACTGCTAGGTTGGCAGGAGCAGGGACCGAGCAATGGGAGCTCACCCTGTCACGGGGATTCAAACCGCCGACCTTCTGATCAGCAAGTCCTAGGCTCTGTGGTTTAACCCACAGCACCACCCAATGATAAAATGAATAACTGAGAATATGCTGCCATTTTATGACACTCAAATTCAGCTGCCTGAGGTGGTTGCCTCATTTTGCCTAAAAGTGTGACCGTGTGTCCAACTTTACAGACTTCAGTTTGAAGGGCTGTCAAAGGAACATTTGGCATTTAAAGGGATGTTCTGGCCAGGTTTGGTATAAAGATACAGAAAAGACAGCAGGGGGCTTCAGGTTCACATTAAAGGCTCGTCTAGTCCCGCATCCTGCTCTCAAAGCAGATGCCTATGGGAAACCCACAAGCAGGAACTAAACACAATAGCACTCTCCCCACTTATGAATAGGGATGGGCCAATGCATCAATTTTATTTCGCTTTCGTTTTCATTTATTATCATTTTTTATATTTCTATGGTGCTTTTCCTTCTCACAAGTTACAAAGCGGCTTACGAACAATAAATGACAACATAATAGAACATCACAATTACAACATAATTCATATAGAATAATTAACAAATCCTAAGTAAAACAATTTCAAATAATCAGTAAGACAACCACCTTCTATAAAACACTATTTCAGTTTCTCTCAATTTTTCCAGTATGAAGTTCTCTTCTCCACACTTCCACAACAGTTTGCAAAAAAAAAAGGGAGGGGGGAGCCTCAAAACTTTTCAGCAACATTTTCTCTTAATATGCACATTTTTGTATGCAACCATGCCTAATATACACTTTTTCAAAAAGATATTTCCCTTAATATAATGCATTGGGTACATTATTTTCATTCATATAAATATTTAATGTACAGTTTACCTTAGCATACGCATTTTATCACGTTATTACTTTGCTTGTGAACTACACTGCAAAATTTGGAGAACTGCAAATTTTGGAGAATGTGTTTTGACTCACATATTGTTTCAGAAAGAGTGAATTAGGCAGATTTTCCTACACTGAGGGCCCCCAGATGTTGCTAGACTTCAACTCCCATCAACCCTGGCTATTGTCTATCATGGCTGGGGCTGATAGAAATTGGAGTCTAACAACATCTGGAGGGCTAAGAACAGTCACACTAACTTACAGAGTTTTCTGTTGTGACAGCCTCCCCCACCCCCTCAAAAACCCGCTCCACCTTTCTTTTTTGGCACCAACTACCTCTGACGCGGGTGGCGCTGTGGGCTAAAGCCTCAACGCCTAGGGCTTGCCGATCGAAAGGTCGGCGGTTCGAATCCCCGCGGCGGGGTGCGCTCCCGCTGCTCGGTCCCAGCGCCTGCCCACCTAGCAGTTCGAAAGCACCCCCGGGGGCAAGTAGATAAATAGGTACCGCTTACCAGCGGGAAGGTAAACGGCGTTCCGTGTGCGGCTCTGGCTCGCCAGAGCAGCGTTGTCACGCTGGCCACGTGACCCGGAAGTGTCCCCCGGACAGCGCTGGCCCCCGGCCAATAGATGTGAGATGGGCGCACAAACCCCAGAGTCTGTCAAGACTGGCCCGTTCGGGCAGGGGTACCTTTACCTTTACCTTTACCTTTACCTCTGAATATGACAGGTTAATTTTAATGGTTGTTACTCCTCTAAGAACATTGCCATCTGTTCTGGCCTCTGTGTACAAATGCTAATAGAGCACAATGCACAGCTGAACCATTAAAAAAAATCCTGAAACTATACATAATTTAAATGCCTTCACACTCTATGTTCCTTCTATATTTTCATATGCATCTGTTACTTTGCTTTCCCCCTCCCACCTCATATGTCACAATGTAGTTTCTTGAACGTGGCCACTTGCCAGTGCTGATGCAGCCACCAAGGTACAGAGTTGGAAGCTGAGGGAGACAATTTATAGTAGGTATGCATCATAGGATTGCAAGTCCATCATTTAATTCATAAAAGCCCTACAGTTCTGCTTTCCCATTACCTTCACAGGATGCCCCCTCTTTTGGTTTTGCTTTCAGTAGGTTTACCAAGCAGGCAATCTGAGTCAGCAAATCTGGACTGCTTTTAGAGGCATTGTTTACATTCCCCCTGCATCCCTTTCCAGCACATAATCACTCAGAAATTGGTAGTTAGGTCAGTTATGAGATTTTACTGTGCAGCAATAAGGCCAACATCTGCCTTGCATATTTGTGGTTGCCGTCATACTGCATCCAACATCGCTTCCTATTGTTCCAGGAGTTGCTCAGGCATATAATAGGGTTCCAATGAGTTCAAATCTCTTGCGCTAAGGATGGCTTTAGGGAGCTACTTCTCTGCCATATTGTGGATTAGATTTTTCCTGCCAGCAGTTCCACCCAACCAACCCCTGTGCAAAAATAAAACAAAGCAAAACAAAAAGCAGGTTGGTGAAATGAATGGCAAGTGATCTCGTTTCAGCTAGTGCTCCTATTGTTTCCTGATTACAGCATACTAGGTTTGATTTGGTTAATTTTATGGTATGTATGAATTGCTTCCCACAAAAAAAAAAACACCTCCCAAAGCAATCTACAATCACTAGAATAAAATAGACTAATGCAAAAATATAAACATATTAAAAACATAAAATGAAAACTTCCAGGCATTGGTGCTGCCCAAGTGTCCAGAAAAACAAATAAGTCTTTGCCTGGTGCTGAAATGATTTGCCAATGCTGATGGGCCTCCCTGTAGAAAGCATTCCATAGACTATAAGGTACTACAAAGAAGGTCTGTTTTTCCATTGCCCTCTTCTAGATCTACCTTGGAACCAGTTGGTGCAGTGAGATGCCAGCAGTATTAAGTATAAAACAATAGTGGAAAAGTAGAAGTGGGTCACGTGTTCCTGGTTGGGAGTCTAAGGTGCATCTCAGGTTGAGACTGGTTGAAGGCTGATGGTGTAGACAATGTCATGCTAAATGAACCAAAGTTCTAGCTCAGTGTAAGTCAGCTTCATGTATTTGGAGGAAGAGCCACAGCTCAGTGGTGGATCACATGTTTTGCATGAAAAGTGGTTCCAGGCTCAGTCTCCAACATCTCCAGGTAAGGATGGGAAACATTCCTACCTGAAAACCCTGGAGAGCTTCTGCCAGTTGGTATAGTATAGTGTCAGTATTGAACTAGATGCATCAATGGATCTGAGTCAGTTTAAAGCAGCTTCTTATTTCCATATTTTCCTCTGGCATGTTGTCTGTCTCTATCATCCTCATTTTCAAATAAAGCAAAGAGGAATCTAACCCTTTCCTTCAGGTGAAGGAGGGGTACAGATTGTTTTCCCAGCCCACAGCACATGTGGGCTTCAGTTCCACTCTGCCCTTGGAGAATGCAGGCCAGCAATAAGCAGGTCTGGCTGGCAGATGTCCTTTGAATGGTTTTGCAGCACTTCCTCCCTGCCGGAAAACCTAGGAATGGACTAGCCAATGGCAAAACTACGCAGAACCTGTAATTCCATTCTCCACAATGTTTTGTTTTGTTATACTCTCTCTCTCTCTCTCCCTCTCTCTCTCTCTCTCTCTGTGTGTGTGTGTGTGTGTAACCACTAAATCACTAAATCAGACCCAGGAGATTGCACCTCTGCCTAGATTTTTTAAAAGAACCTGACATTTGTCCCTATGAAAATTCATTTTGTAAGTTTGGGCCCAGTTCAATCTGTTAAGGTCATTCTGAATCCCATTTCTGTCTTCTGAAGCATTAACTACCCCTCCCAGTTTGGTTTCATCTGCAAATTTGATGAGCATCCCCTCAATTCCTTCATCCAAGTCATTTATAAAGAAAGGACTCAGGCATGCCGCCTAACCACCCCCACGCCCCCCCCCAACTCACAACACTACATAATATAATAGCAAACAAACCAGTAACACACACACCACAGTTTTAAGGACCATAGATTGCTTAATTACCCAAAGGCCTGGAAGAAGATAAATGTTTTTGCCTGGCGACTAAAGATATGTAATGAAGGTACACTGCAGGTGACAGCTACTATGTGTGTGTTGGGTGGTGGTAGTAACAGTGCCAGGGTCTATAATTTCAGTAGTACCCTGTGTGATGCCAAAATTTTACTCCCCCCCCCACAGCCTCTCGCCATCTATTCTAGAGTGGTACTTCGGGATGCGAACAGGATCTGTTCCGGAGCCCCGTTCGCATCCCGAACAGAACGTAAGACGTGACAGCGCGTCTGCGCATGCACGGGTCATGTTTCACCACTTCTGCGCATGTGTGTGATGTCATTTTTACTGTCTGCACATGCGCGGGTGGTGAAACCCGGAAGTAACACGCTTCGTTACTTCTGGGTCGCCACGGAGTACAACCCAAAAGCACTCAACCTGAAGCGTATTTATCCCAAGGTATTTATCAACTGTACATCATAGTTGTGGCACTCCCTGTGGTGCCCCTGAGGCTCTGCACCCAGTGCAACCGAACTAGTTGCTCTCCCCTAAATCCACCTCTGGTGGTAACTTGTAACCATAGTCTGTGCCACTTAAGTTTGTCTGCTGCCCTCAGGTATGGCATTAAGATGCTTTTTCATCACCAGTGTTGAAGCATGATTTGATTGCCAATCTCATCCATTTGTCCCACTGATTCTCCAACTATTTATCC
Organism: Podarcis vaucheri; assembly: GCF_965113315.1. Lineage (NCBI taxonomy): Eukaryota > Metazoa > Chordata > Lepidosauria > Squamata > Lacertidae > Podarcis > Podarcis vaucheri. The sequence continues at coordinate 22,661,557 of NC_138758.1, forward strand.
AAGCAAACCAAGTGAAGACATTGGAATACCAAGCAAGTTTTGTTTTGTTTTTTAAGTTCAAGTAATTAATATCATGCTTCCTGTGTGCTCAAATATATATTTGTAATCATCATCAATTTATTGAATCAGCCTTCAGACCTTAAAAAAAACACAGCACCACATCTTGCCAATTTCTACATTCTTGCAATAATAATAATAATAATTTATTATTTCTACCCCTCCCATCTGGCTGGGTTTCCCCAGCCACCCTGGGCGGCTTTCAACAGAACATTGAAAACAGAATAAAACTTCAAGCAGTGGCCTCTTACTCGTACAAGCATTAACTGTAATGTATACACACAAAGTCCGGGAACTTTACAATTGTAATACAACAAAAATCAGAAAACCCCTCTCCCCCCCCTCCTACAACTGGACTACAGTGGTGCCTCGCAAGACGAAATTAATCCGTTCTGCGAGTTTCTTCGTCTTGCGGATTTTTTCGTCTTGCAATGCACGGATGCACCCTGGTACTGTATTATAATGGGATAGCGAGCAAAGCACAAAGCAGGTCGCTCCCCAGCATAAGGAGTTTCCCCAGCCTGGAGGATCTGTTGCCGGGAAGAGGCAAAGACACCCCCTCCCACCTCCCCACGAAAACAGCCCCCCTTCCTCTGTCGCCAAACCGCGTCCCACATCAAAGCCCCAGCCCGCTCCTCTCCCTCTCTCTCCACGAGGTGCCAAAGGAAGTTCAAGCCCAGGAACCGAGGGTGGACTCTCCCTTGCTCCCCCCGTTACCTTGCGCCACGCCGCCGGGCTCCCCACAGTCTCGGCAGCTGCTCCCGGCTTCTTCCCACCCCCGCAAAGGCACCTTTGCGGCGGCCCAAGCGCAGTGGATGCCTCCTCCTCCTTTGTCCCACCTCCTCCTGCCTTCGCACAGTTAGGGCAAAATGGAGCAGCCACGTGGGGAGGGAGAGAGAGAGAGAGAGGCAGAGGCGGCGTAGAGACCCAGCCAGATCCGCTGGATCCCAGCCCACCTGCCTCCTCTGTGCCCTCTCCAGAAGAGGATCCCTCTGGAAAAGGTAGGTCGCTCCCTCGCTTGCTCGCTCGCTCCCTGCCAGCCCAGTTCCCGCTTCAAAAGGAAACAAACTCGCAAGACATTTCGTCTTGCAAAGCAAGCCCATAGGGAAATTCGTCTTACGAAGCACCTCAAAAACCGCAAAACCCTTTCGTCTTGCGAGTTTTTCGTCTTCCGAGGTATTTGTCTTGCGGGGCACCACTGTATCTAGCTCAGTGAGTTAAGGACAGGTTAAAGTGTCTTTGATATATGGATGACTTTGGTCTGATTTCCCCCTCCCCTGGCTCTTATTACTTCACTGGCTACAACAGGGGTCTGCAACCTTTAAGACAAAAAGAGCCACTTGGACCCGTTTCCAAAGAAAAAACAACAACTGGGAGCCGCAAAACCATTGCGACATTTAAAACAAATATATCTCTGGAGCCACAATCTGACAGCGGGCGGGAAGGTGACGTTGGGACGGTGCGTGACTAACGCACGCACCGCCCCCATGCAACGTCACAGCCAGTACAGCGCCCGCCACAGTGAGGAGTGTCGGGGCGCACAATGCGCCTCCTCCCCTCGCTAGTATCTGCCCCGGAGCCGCAGCAAAGATGTAAAAGAGCCACATGCGGCTCCGGAGCCGCAGGTTGCAGACCCCTGGGCTACAATCTTCTGTTTTTAATGGTATGTGCTATTAAGGCTTATTATTATCATCATCCCATCCTTCAAAGGAGTTTTTAATACCTTGTTTTGGAATGTTCAAAGCTTTTCAGGTGAAAGTAGAAAGATACCCATGTGAGTCAAATCATGATGTTCTCTATTGCACATGTTAATGAAGTGAGTGAGTGAGTCAGAAGAACTGGTCCCAGCCCACTAAGATGTCCCAATTCAGAATCTAACATGCAGGGCCAACCCAAGGGATTGTGCTGCCTGAGAAAAAGGACACGATGGAGCCAACTCATTATTTCCTATTTCAACACTGACAACAGGACAGCATCCTTGTCTGAGGGCCAGCTTAGGAGGTGCAAGGCAAGCTGTGTGTAGTAAATGAAGCTCTGTACCTCCAACAACTTGCCATCACTTCCTGCCCCCCCTTCTGCATCTGTTACCTGAAATACCACCCTAATGGGTTTCCTAATGGGTAGGCCCACTCCTGCTTTTATGTATTCAGCTGGATGAGAAGAAGGTCCCATGGACAGGATTGGGATCTAGGATCTCAAAGCCTGCAACTCAAGAGGCAGAGCCTGCTGGTCAGGGTTTTAGAGCTGGAAGAGAACTTATGGGGTCATCTAGTCTTAATATCTGCTCAATGCAAGAATCTGCAATTACAGTTTTCCTAAGCGATAGCTGTACAGTCTCTGTTTAGATACCTCTGACAAAGGAAAGCCCTCTACCTCTAAAGGCAGTTTTGCTGTGTACACACCATACATTTAAGGTGCATTCCACCCACCTAGGATTCCTGGGAATTATAGTTTGTTAAGGTGCTGAGGATTGCAGCTCTGTTATTAGTAAACTACAATTCCCTGGACTCTTGGGATCATTTTCTTGATGACAGCTCTTCAGACATTTGAGGGCTGCTATCATGGTCTCCCTTTAGTTCTCCATACTCAGCACTAGATTCAGGGCAGTGCTGGCAGTTCCCCCGCACAAAGCACCGAGCCTATGGGGAGCAAAATAACAACCTATATTTATATGGATACTACTCAAAGTTAAGCCCCAGTCAGATGGTCAATTTAGTTGCCGCAACTATGACATAGTGCACTTGAAAGCATGCGCAAAATGGAAGGTGAGAGGCAGGAGGGTGTCAAATAAATATTTAGGGCAATAATTTCTGTCCTTGCACAGGGCACCATATTCCTAAAGTCTGTCCCAGTCCATACTAAACAAAGCCAGCTCTTTCAACCATTCCTCCTAGTTAGTAGTGCCTGGTTCCAATTGAGAATGGTGGTGTGGAAGACAGTGAGGCCAACAGCACATGTCACCTGAGCCAATGGCAGGCAGATCCTCACACAAGACCAGTTGTAAGTAAGAAGACTAGCAGGTGGGGGCAGAATGAGGTTGGTGGGACAGTGTCTTGTTTGCCCTAGTAGAGCAACATCCAGTACTCATAGGACTTGGTCTTCTGATTAACCATCATCCTGGCCACCCTCTTCTGAGGTCACCCTAGGGTAGGTGATAAAGAGCCCTGCATTCCTCAAAGATAGGTGAGCAGGGCAAGGGGGGTCTGAAGAAGTGAGTGGATGTCCAGGGGTGCATTGCAGGGGGTTGGACTAAGTGGCCCTCAGGGTCCCTTCCAACTCTACACTTTTATGATTTCTGCACCAGCTTTTCCTGCCAACAAGATGACACCAAAACAGAGGAATTGAGAGAGAAAGAGGGAGGGAGGGAGGGAGAATTTAGCCAAACTGCTGGTTTCCCTTATTGTTGAACTATCCACTGTATTGCTGACTGTGCCTCTAGGGAGAAATATAAGTTGGAAGTCGAGCACCCCCCCAAAACAAACAGCACCTCTGATTAGTATCTCATTTTGCTAGCCTTCCTGCTTCATTTGTTTCCCAGATGGGCAAAGTAAAAGGTCAATAACCCCAGGGCAGCCAATCTGATTGGAAAGAAATGTGATTTCTGGAAGGGAAATTTGCAAAATATAGCCATAACCAAGAAATGAGAAGCATCTGAAGAAAGTGACAGTGCAGGCTAATCTTCCATGTAATTTTTCTTATAGAATTTCTGACCTTTTTATAAAGAAAGAAGAAGAAGAGGAAGAAGAAGACCCTTTTCCACAAGCACAAAACTAAGCCTGTTCACTAGCATGGTTCTTTGAGTACCATAGGGTTTTTTTATTACAGTTTGCCTTAATATTGAACAAGATAATAGACAGGATTGTTCTTAAAAAAAATTAACAGCCCCCATTTAAAAAAAACAACACAAAATAATAATAATATTGTGGCATTTTACAAACCAAAAGTTCAATCCTATGCATGTCTACTCAGAAGTAAGACTTCTCAGTTGAATTGGTTATTCCAGGTAAATGTATATGGGATTGCAGCTTAACTCTTAGTTCCTAAGGTAAATTAGCTTGAAGAAATTCATGGAAGAAATATTTTCCATATTATCCTTGCAGCCACCTACAGCTCCCCCTTCCACCAAACAAAACAAAACAAAACTCTCTCTGGAGGATTGGGAGCTCCTCCGAAAAATGATGAATGGGGCATCAAGTGACTGACAGGTGGGCAGTCCCACCCACCTGTTAAATTTGTGACATGAGGGATTTGAGAAATCTGATTACCTACCGTTTCTCTACAGCCTTAATTTTCCCAGTCAAAAAATAATAATTATGCAAGACCTCTGGCTAATTGGGAGGTCAGGGTGGAGGCCAATTAAGCAACAACTGTGAAAACTAATATGGTATTGTAGCTTCCGTTTATTAATGAATTGCAAGTGTCTCTGATTCAGGACCAGAAGTATAAATTCTACACGTTCCATGGAAGGGAGCTGTTCTGCTCCAAGTAATGATCCCAGCAAACGCTTATGTTCTAAATCTGGGGTGGGGGGTAATAGCAAGTCTATTGAAGTGATGCAAAGCAGGGTCATGCAGAGCGCAGCCAATTAGAGCAGATCCAAGTTAAAGCAAACAAAAGCAAAAGTTCAAACTCCACAACTCCACATGGACCTGTAGCAAGTTTCAGAAATAGCTTTAGTAACTGGTAATCCCAGGCTGAGCTTAATCTGGGCAGCAGCTCAGTCTGAATGGTTAGCTTCATCTCTCAAAGCCTCTTGTGCTAAAACAGTTATGGGGAAGCTGTTGTCCTCCAGGTGTTGTACTGGCAATTGACCGTGTAGGATGGAATTGATGGAGAGTTGTCATCCTACAATATCTGGAGGGCTCAACTTTTCCCATCACATGTTAAAAGGGAAATCCTCTTGTTTCAAAGGTCCTTGCCTATTTCACCAGCTTTGGCTTTTTCAACCAGGTTCCACTGCAGCTTCCGCACTGAAGTTGGAGGGTGGCAGTGCAACCACAGGCTGGCAGAGCTTCTGGAGCAGCGGAGACTTCCAAGATTGACTCTGAAAGCAATTCACGTTCACCCTCTGACGCTTTCCTCCAGGTCCCCTGCCTTGTCCCCCAGAGAGAGGAAGTTGAATGTTGAAGTCAAAATAACAGGGATCCTGCAGGCTGCCCACAGCTGTCTGTGATGGAAGAAATAGAGACTGAGAGCATTCCCAAAGGATGACTATAAAACTTGAGATCTCAAGTGGCAGAGAGCTTGTCTACCCTTCTAGGCAATTGGTTTTATTGTCAAACTGTTCTTGCTGTGAACTGTTCTTACCAGTATCCTGGTATGCTACAGTGAGGATCTTAAACTGTGTCCAGAGTTTTAGTCCCCATAGCGTCTCACATTGTCCATCATCCTTTCCTCCAGCAAAGCTGTACAAAGTGAGATTTAGTGAAAATGGCTCCTGAGAAATACAAGTACAGGGGCCAGAGGCCAATTTGGATCCATTTTGGATTGGTCTAGTTCAAAATGGATGGAAACAGATGAGTGATATATTTTTTAAAAAAATAAACATGTTCCATGCCCATTTAGAATTTGTACATCTTGAATCTTGGGTTAATTCTAAAACAGATACCTCATCCTAATTCCTTCCAGATGGTGCTTGAGTCCACCTCCAATCAGCCCCCGTCAGCATGACCAGTGGTCAGAGTGAAGGGCACTGTAGTTCAGCAACATCCGGATGGAACCAAGTTGTGGAAGGTGGTTCTAAAATGTCTCAAGGGAGAGGAAGAGAGCTACATTAGGAAAATAATAGTGTATCATTAAGAGTTTAAAATTTAAAACCTATAGCTTCTGTAAACTATACATAAATCCTAATTTAATGTGATAAAAAATATGGTGTTAATAGACAGTAGCATTATGTTTTCATTATGTGTTGTTCTCTGATGGTGACATTGCAGATACTAAGGTCTGAAATATGGAGATTTGGAGATTATATATATATATATAATCTCCATATATATATATGCCTAGAAAGCTACCAAAGGTGGCCTAGATCCAGGCGGCTTCTTGGGTATTATTTTGTGGCTGTAGTGGGTGCCTTTTCTCAGATTTTCTGCTGATTATGCTGGAGCAATATTATGAGACAAAGAATTTATGCATAATGGGCATAAATCTTTCTATATGAGCCACCAGAGAGGCAAGAAAAATGGATTCTGTCAAGGATCTACATACAGATATGCATTAAACAACAGCCCTCCGTAGTTCAGAGGGCCCAGCTTTAAATGTAGATTTGGGGGGATAATGAAGAATGAAATTAGTGCTTTGTCAATGCGTTAAACCTTTCCGGGGCTCTCTGCTGGCATATTTTTATAGCTTAGGAGGATAAATGGTGGGGATCATAAATTTTTCCAACTTTTCAGCTGATCTTCCAAAGTAAAATGCAAGAAAGCTTCCACTGTGAAGCTTGGCACAACAGAAGTTGTTATTCATCAGGGATTCGGCACCACCACCGTAACTTCCAATTAGGGAAACATACATTAAAAGCTGCCGTACGCTGCTATAGGAGGCCAGGCAGTAGCTCGTGATTAATGGCTGTTCATTTACTACAATCACTCACATTTTTTTGTGCACAGGTCTTAACAGAGTCATTTGTGAATTGTCAACACCCAAATTTAGTCTACCTCCAGCCATCAATCAAAGGGGAGTGTGTATTTTCACTTGTGGCTGTGTGTTTGTTAATTACACTGTATGTCTTCTGTTTCTCTTGAAATGAGTACAATTTTTCCCCCCAGAGATTGGAAAACTACCAAGCATTGTTGACAAAGCTGATTTAAGGAAACATTGGGGGGGGGGAATCATAAAATGGAAAAAAAATAAAAATCATGCATTTTGTTCAGTACTGCAAAGAACGGCTCCATGTTATTAAAGTCTGAGGTAACTCTTCCTTACCTGTATCTTTCACATTGTTGCGGATCATCTCAGAAATTGTTTTGTTGCTACAGCAACATTTCCCCAAACAAAATATACAAAGCTTTTTTTATTTTTATTTTTTCCAAATCACTTCCCACCCCCACCCCCCTCTGTAGATAACCACCTATAACATGGTCATTATGTAGCAGATTGAATATAAAGTCTCAAACTGGGGAATTTTAACTTTGATTATCATCATTGGGGTTATGATTATTATAATTATTTTTCAGGACCAGAAATACCACACTCGTTGTGTTTTCACTATGCAGTTCCCTCTTTCAAGATTTAACAAGAACAAAAGTCAACAAAGTCCTGAGAGTACAAGAACACTCATGCATCACTTGCTGTGCAAGGGAACCTTTTTCTGAGGGCTCGCATCAATGGCTGGCATTATCAGGCACCTGCAAAGGCTCCTATATCAAAGAAGGGGGCTCCTAGTGACCTCCCAAGCCCCTTGCCTCTGATGCTTTTCCTCCTTCTTGCTGTTGCTGCCTATTAATAAACATAAGGAATAACATTCTGACAGTGGAACTGTCTCCCTCGAGAAGCTGTGGGCCTTGGAGGTTTTCAAGCAGAGGTTGGGTGGCCATCTGTCATGGTTATTTTAGCTGAGATTTCTGCATTTCGGGAGGTTGGGCTGGGTGACCCTCTGGGTCCCTTCCAACTCTCCAGTTTTATGATTCTATGATTCTCCAAGTCTATTAGCTGTAGGATATTCATTTGTCTTGAAGAGGACAATCCCCTGTCGTTGTTTTGAATAATATATATATATATATATTTGTATCATGACAATATCAGAGCAATAAACAATAGTATGAGCACAAAATTGTGATTTCTTTATTTTTTACATTCTTTATCCGCAAGGAATTGCCAGTAAAGGGATTTATGTAAGAAAGTAAGATGAGCCCTGCTGGATCAGGCCAAAAGCCCATCGAGTCCATTCTATTCTCACAATCACCATCCAGATGCAAATGGGAAGCCCAGAAGCAAGATATGAGTTCAGCAGCACTTGCCCTCATTTATGATTCCCAGCAAACTGGTATTCAGTCATATTTTCTCTGACGGTGGAGGTAGCACATAGCCATCAGGTCTGGTAGCCATTGATAGCCTCATTCTTCCTGAATTTGTCTAATCCTCTTTTAAAGCCATCCAAGTTGGTGGCCATCACAACATCTTGTGCGAGTAAATTTGATGGTTTAATTACACACTGCATGAAGAAGTTCAAACCCACATGACCTGAAGGTGTTGCTGTGCAATGCCAGGTCAATGATGAATAAAACCACTGCCATCCACGACCTGATTGTGGATGGAGGATTTGACCTGGCAAGTGTGACAGAGACCTGGTTGGATAAAGCAGATGGGCCTGTCCTTGCCGCTGCTTGCCCACCAGGTTTCTCTTACGCACAGCAGGTCATGTGGGCGGGGAGGGGGGGTTGCAGTAATTTTTAGGAAGTCATTAGTCTGCACCAGGCGTCCTATTGGGAAGACCCAGTTTTCTGAGTGCATGTTCTGGAAGTTGGGCAATAGGGGCAGTACAGGATTCCTACTGGTGTACCGACCTCCCCGTTGCACCAAGGATTCCCTGCCCGAGCTGCTTCAGGTCGTGGCGGATATACTCCTGGAGACACCTAGCTTGGTTGTCCTGGGGGATTTTAACATCCATGCCGACACAACCTTACAAGGGGCCGCTCAGGACTTCGTGGAAAGCATGGCCTCCATGGGGCTGTCCCTGAATAAGTTTGGCCCAACTCATAGCCGTGGACATGCCTTAGACTTGGTGTTCACCTCTATGGATCTTGGTGATCTGACACTAACTAAAAGTGAAACAAAAGAAGTGTCCTGGTCAGATCACTTCCTGGTGCAACTGGACTTCTCCACAACCCTTCCCCTCTGCAGGGAGGTGGGACCGATTCGGATGGTCCGCCCCCGCCACTTAATGGATCCAATTGGCTTCCAGAGAGTGGTAGGGGATGCTTTATCCCAAGTTGATGGCCTTTCAGCTGATTCCCTGGTGGCACGCTGGAATGCGGAGTTAACCAGGGCTATTGACTGTCTGGCTCCAAAGCGCCCTCTCCGATTGCATGGAGCCCGGACAGCCCCGTGGTTTTCCCTGGAGCTGAGGGTGATGAAACAATCGTTGAGACGGCTAGAGCGCCGGTGGCGGAAAACTCATTCTGAATCAGACCGGACACGGGCTAGAGCTCAACGTCGAGCCTACCAAGTGGCAATGGCGACGGCGAAGAGGGCCTTCTTCGCCGCCTCCATTGCATCTGCAGAAAACAGCAGCAGGAGACTTTTTTGGGTGGTTCGCAATCTATTGGAACCACCTGTACCACCGGGGCCTGGTAGGGACCCCAAGATCTCCTGCAATGCTTTTGCAAAGTTTTTTGCAGATAAAATCGCTCAGATTCAGAAGGAGGTAGACTCCATCGTGGGAGCAGGGCCAGGGCAGGAGAGTGCTAGAGTTCTGTCTGGTCCTGTTACATGGGATCAATTCCAATCTGTTACCTCCAAGGATGTGGACAGGCTGCTTGGACAAGTGAAACCGACCACCTGTCTCCTTGATCCTTGCCCATCCTGGCTGATAAAAGCGAGCCGGGAAGGGCTGGGCGATGGGCTCTGCGGGGTGGTGAATGCTTCCCTCTGTGAGGGATTCTTCCCAGACCCGCTGAAAGAGGCGGGCATTAAACCACTTCTTAAAAAAAATCTTTAGACCCGGCCAATTTGGCCAACTATCGCCCAGTCTCAAATCTGCCATTCTTGGGCAAGGTGATTGAGCGGGTGGTTGCTGAACAACTCCAAGCACGCCTGGAGGAAATGGACCATTTGGATCCCTTCCAATCGGGATTCAGGCCTCACCATAGGACTGAAACTGCCTTGGTCGCGCTGGTTGATGATCTCTGGGGGGCTAGGGACAAAGGTGAGAGCTGTTTCCTAGTTCTGCTGGATCTCTCAGCGGCCTTTGACACCATCGACCATAACATCCTTCTGGACCATCTTGAGGGGCTGGGAGCTGGGGGCACTGTCATACAGTGGTTCCGCTCCTTCCTCCTGGGCCGTGTCTGGGGAGGAGTGGGGGGGATGAGTGTTCAGACCCCTGGGCTCTCACTTGTGGGGTGCCTCAGGGTTCTGTCCTCTCCCCCATGCTTTTTAATATCTATATGAAGCCGCTGGGAGAGATCATCAGGGGGTTTGGACTGGGTGTTCATCAGTATGCAGATGACACCCAGCTCTACCTCTCCTTTAAATCAGAACCAGTGAAGGCGGTGAAGGTCCTGTGTGAGTGCCTGGAGGCGGTTGGAGGATGGATGGCGGCTAACAGATTGAGGTTGAATCCTGACAAGACAGAAGTACTGTTTTGGGGGGACAGGGAGCGGGTTGGTGTGGGGGATTCCCTGGTCTTGAATGGGGTAACTGTGCCCCTGAAGGACCAGGTGCGCAGCCTGGGAGTCATTTTGGACTCACAGCTGTCCATGGAGGCGCAGGTTAACTCTGTGTCCAGGGCAGCTGTCTACCAGCTCCACCTGGTACGCAGGCTAAAACCCTACCTGCCCGCGAACTGTCTCGCCAGATTGGTGCATGCTCTGGTTGTCTCCCGCTTGGACTACTGCAACGCACTCTACGTGGGGCTACCTTTGAAGGTGACCTGGAAACTGCAATTAATCCAGAATGTGGCAGCTAGACTGGTGACTGGGAGTGGCCGCCGGGACCACATAACACCGGTTCTGAGAGATCTGCATTGGCTCCCAGTACGTTTCTGAGCACGATTCAAAGTGTTGGTGCTGACCTTTAAAGCCCTAAACGGCCTCGGTCCTGTATACCTGAAGGAGAGTCTCCACCCTCATCATTCAGCCCGGACCCTGAGATCCAGCGCCGAGGGCCTTCTGGCGGTTCCCTCATTGCGAGAAGTGAGGCTACAGGGAACCAGACAGAGGGACTTCTCGGTGGTGGCACCCGCCCTGTGGAACGCCTTCCCATCAGATGTCAAAAAGATAAATAATTACCTGACATTCAGAAGACATCTTAAGGCAGCCCTGTTCAGGGAAGTTTTTAATATGTAACGCTGTACTGTTTTTAACACTGATTGGGAGCCGACCAGAGTGGCTGGGGAAACTCAGCCAGATGGGCAGGGTATAAATAATAAATTATTATTATTATTATTATTATTATTATTATTATTATTATTATTATTATTATATCTTGTCTGCCCTGAACCTTCTAACATTCAGCTTCATCAAATACTCCTGAGTATCCAATTATGGCAAAGAGACGAAAAGTTTCCTCTTTTCACTTTCTCCACACCTTTTTTACACACCTTTATAATGTCTAGTCCCATGGACTGCAAGAAGCTCAAACCTATCCATTCTTAAGGAAATCAGCCCTGAGTGCTCACTGGAAGGACAGATCCTGAAGCTGAGGCTTCAATACTTTGGCCACCTCATGAGAAGAGAAGACTCCCTAGAAAAGACCCTGATGTTGGGAAAGATGGAGGGCACAAGGAGAAGGAGACGACAAAGGACGAGATGGTTGGACAGTGTTCTCAAAGCTACCAGCATAAGTTTGACCAAACTGCAGGAGGCAGTGGAAGACAGGAGTGCCTGGCGTGCTCTGGTCCATGGGGTCATGAAGAGTCGGACACGACTAAACGACTAAACAACAACAACAACAACAAAAATAATGTCTACCCTTACTTGTCTCTTCTCTGAACTAAAAGGCTCTTCGTATTGATTGATTGGGTTGTGCTGCTCTTCATTCTTATCCTGCTTGCATTATATTGGTTTCCCCACCCATTAAATTAAGATGAACCCCCCTGAAGAAATTAGGGCTAGGGACTCAAGTTCCCTAACCCTTCTTTAAAGCTTAAATATATGTAAAATACTTAACAAGATGATAAATATTTATTGCTTGTAGCGATAGGCCACCACAAGTAGTGAAATAATTACAGTGCCCATTCACGGTGTTGATGATAACTCACACATCCTGATAAGAAAATTAACACCTGTGGTAGGAGAAAAACCCATTCACACATGTCATTCTTGCTTGTTGTCTCTCTCCCTCGGCATTCTGCCATTCTTCTAGGCTTTACATTTTTGGCATTACGACAACTACTACTACTACTAACAACAACAACAACAATTTATTATTTATACGTTCATTTGACTGTTGCCCTAGCCACTCTGGGCGGCATCCAACAAATTATAAAACCACAGTGAAATATCAAACTTCTCTAAACAGGGTTGGCTTCAGATGCTTTCTAAAAGTCAGATAGTGTTTATTGCCTTGACATCTGCTGGGAGGGTGTTCCACAGGGCAGGTGCATCTAGCAAGAAGGCCCTGGGCCTGGTTCTCTGTAACCTCACTTCTCGCAGTAAGGGAATCCTCAGAAGGCCCTTGGAGCTGGATCTAAGTGTCCAAGATGAATGATGGAGGTGGTGATGCTCCTTCAGGTATGCAAAGCTGAAACACTGGCACACTTTCTCATCACCCCCTGCCAAAAGGCACAAGCTTTGAAATGGGCAGGAAGCACAGTACATGTTGGTATGCTTCCTCAGACTTGCTACATGAGTAGCTGTGGCATGAACTTGTGAAAAAGGTAGGGAAATTGCTCCTGCCATTTTTGTGGTTGAGAGGGCCGCAGATTTTTAATTTTTTTTCTGGGATCAAATAATACAGAAGTAAAAAATAAGAGCTAAACTCAAAGTTTTCCAGAAATGGCTTCTATGTCATATGAAAGCTAATATATGATGCAGAAAATACCAGTTAGGGAAAATCAAACATCAGGAAAATTAAATAAAGTGCAGTGTGAATTCAGCCACAGTTGGGACATCACGTTGAAAAACAGTATTTTTCTCCATCACTACCTTGGGATCTTATTGTGAAGAGGGAGTAATCTACAACAAAGCTAGAGTAGATGGGCCAATGGTTTGATCCAGGAGGGCTCTTATTATGTACTGCAAACCTTCTACAACACAAATAGTTAACATGATGCCCTCTAGAGGTTGTTGGATTACACATTCCATTATATTTGACAATTGGTCATATCTAGCTGGGGTTGATGGAAGGTTCAACATAACCTAGAGGACCCCATGGTGCCTACCCCTGTTCTCGGTCTTTATTTGTTTTTGCAGAATCTTCACAGTACAAATTATAGTGAATAAGTACAATAATAATTTTAGCTGGTAATGGAAACTTGTTAAACCAACACATATTTAACTAAATATTAGAATCCACTTCCTAACCGTAAGACTGTAAGATGGGCCCTCCTTTGAAGGTTAAATGACCACCTGTCAGGGATACTGTAATTTCAAGATTCTGGCACTGAGCAGGGGTCATGCGGACTAAATGAACTCCCAAATCCCCTCCAACTGTAAAATTCCATGGATTGGATTAATAGTTGTGCTTGAATACAGCAATGGGGGACCTGCAGCTCTCCAGATAATAACTCCCATCAATTCCAACAAGCAGTGATGAGGGGTGGTGGGAGCTGTACTTCAACAACACCTGGAGGGCTGCAGGTTCCTCACTCCTTTATTCCCATTGAAACCAATGGGACATAAGCTAATTATGACTAAGTTGTCACTTTAATTTCAATAGGAATAAAGCTTAACTAATTTCTGTCTGTATCCAATCCTTTGGTTCCAACACTAAGATGGACGGTCTGATAAATCTACTTAATCCATTGCCCTTCTGCATTTCAGAAATCAGGTTTAAGAGTGGCTGGCCACATTTGGATAATATAGGATATTAACACTCTGCAAGGATGACTGACAAGCAGATTGGTGTCAAATCACGTATGCATGAGGTGGAGGATATTGAAGTTGACAGTGCTTGATAATTTACAACTTTCACCTTCAGCATCTCATAATTTACATCACAATCACTGAAGAGAAACCTGGAGTCAAATAAAATTGATGGGATTAGAGCCCATGTGTGATGTCCCTGAAACTTTGAGACTGCAATCTTATAGTTAGTCACCTGGACGTATAGGTCTGATTGAACTCAATGGGACTTATTTCTGAGTAGGCATATATAGGGTTGTGCCTCAGAATGCTCATTTTGAACATGTGGATGGAACTTTCCCATGATCCCTGCTGAATGTGGGCAAGCTTTATCTCCTAGCTGTCAATCTCTGTGATATTTCGTGGTATAGTTTACTTAATACAGGGGTGGGAAATCTTTTTCAGCCCTTTTTTCTGGGCAAACTCCTGAGAGACACATGACAGTGGCGAGCAAAAGTGGGTGGGGCAATTGATGTAAATGTTAACTTTATACACAAGTGTAAGTCAGTAACTGTATATTACAACACACTGAACTTCTGGTTTGGGGGGTTGTGTCCTACCAGGTGTTTCTCCAACTATGCGTTCAGTTAATACCCAAGGATAAGGATAAAAAACCTGTGGTCCTCCATACATTGTTGTACTATAGCTCCCTTCTTGTTGTTGTTTTGTTGTTTAGTTGTGTCTAGCCCTTCATGACCCCATGGACCAAAGCATGCCAGGCACTCCTGTCTTCCACTGCCTTCCGCAGTTTGGTCAAACTCATGTAAGTAGCTTCGAGAACACCGTCCAACCATCTCGTCCTCTGTTGTCACCTTCTCCTGGTGCCCTCAATCTTTCCCGACATCAGGGTCTTTTCCAGGGAGTCTTCTCGTGAGGTGGCCAAAGTATCAGCCTCAGCTTCACGATCTGTCCTTCCAATGAGCACTCAGGGCTGATTTCCTTAAGAATGGATAGGTTTGATCTTCTTGCAGTCCATAGGACTCTCAAGAGCCTCTTCCAGCACCATAATTCAAAAGCATCAATTCTTCAGCGATCAGCCTTCTTTATGGTCCAGCTCTCACTTCCATACATCACTGCTGGGAAAACCATAGCTTTAACTATACGGACCTTTGTCAGCAAGGTGATGTCTCTGCTTTTTAAGATGCTGTCTAGGTTTGTCATCGCTTTTCTCCCAAGAAGCAGGTGTCTTTTAATTTCGTGACTGCTGTCACCATCTGCAGTGCTCATGGAGCCCAAGAAAGCAAAATCTCTCACTGCCTCCATTTCTTCCCCTTCTGTTTGCCAGGAGGTGATGGGACCAGTGGCCATGATTTTAGTTTTTTTGATGCTGAGCTTCAGACCATATTTTACGCTCTCCTCTTTCACCCTCATTAAGAGTATATTTAATTCCTCCTCAATTTCTACCATCAAAGGGTAGCTCCCTACCCTTGGCCATTTTTCATGCTAGCTGTCACACATGTTAGCTGTGGAGTCCAAGAACATTTGAACACAGCTTGCTCATCTCTAACCTACAACCATCCTTGTTCTGAGTTCCAGCTGGGCTACCACTAGGAGGTTTGGATTGTGCATGCAAGTTTCATTCACAACCCAAACCATAACAGTCAGCGGTGGCATTTCCTATGTAGCAGACTTTGCTTCTAGACACTTAAGAGCATAGGAGGCTGGTGGATCAGGCCAATGGCCCATCTAGTCCAGCATCCTGTTCTCCCAGTGCCCAGCCAGCTGCCTATGGGAAGCCCACAAGCAGGACTAGAATACAACAGCATTCGACACACTTACAATTTCCTGCAACTGCAAACTGCTCTGACTGTGGAGCTACAACATAGAAATTGTGGTTTGTAGCCTATGCTAATCTTATCCTACATTCACTTGCCTAATCCTCTTTTAAAGCCATACAAGTTGGTAGCTGTCACTACTGTCAGCCTCTTCCGTCAACTCAGTGGAATATCCCTTTCCTTTTCAGACTGCAGAAGTTCAGCTGGACATGCATGCAAACAGCCATAATGGTTATCCTCTACCTCCACAGTCAGAGGCAGCAATGTTTCCAAATGCCAGTTGCTGGAAAGCATGGGAGAGGAGCATGCTCTCGTGCTCATGTCCTGCTCACTGGTTACCCACAGGCGTCTGGTTGGCCACTTTGAGAAAAGATTGCTGGACTAGACGGGCCATTCACCAGATCAAGAAGGGTCTTCTCATGTTCTTGTGTTATGTTAGCATGATGATTTAGAGCAGGAATGTCCAGCAGGTAGATCATGATCTACCAGTAGATCACTGGATGTCTGCAGTAGATCACTGGTAGATCATTGGCTCCTCCCAAAGAAGCTGAACAACTGTGGCTCCCCTTAAAAAAGCTAAACATTTTCCCTCCTCCCTGAAAAAACTCAACAACTTTGATCTGAACACCCAAAAAGGAGGTAGATCACTGCCAGTTTTTAACTCCCTGAGTAGATTGCAGTCTCTTGGGAGTTGGCCATCCCTGATTTAGAGTATAGTTAGGTACTGAATTATTGTCTTCATTTTCCTGGTTGTAAAGCTAGTGCTTCAGTCCCAGTTTCTAACATTCCTTTTAAACTACATTACCTGTTATGTTATGGAACTGTGGCTTTTTGATCGATATACTGCCATTTCAGGGTACATTTCATTCGTGGCAGTGTGACACAGCAGACATCCTTGGACAGGTCCCTCCCCCATGTGCTTATGCACTTCTTGCCCCCCCCCCATTATCCATCCATAAAAACAGGGAGGGAAAACTGTATGCCAGCATATTACCCCCAATTTCATCCCATGATTGTCTTGATGAAATGGGTTGCAAACAGATTTTGCCCCCAGAAGAAACCAACACAGAAATGAGTGCTAAACTTCTGCTTGATTCCTCTAGATTTCCAGAAGAGGTTTCTACATCATGTGAAAGATCTCATAAAATAAAATAAAAAATCAGGTAGCAAAATGTTAGGAAAGCAGAATAAAGTGCTGTCTTGATGCAGCCTTAAAGGTAAAAGGTAAAGGTACCCCTGCCCGTACGGGCCAGTCTTGCCAGACTCTAGGATTGTGCGCTCATCTCACTCTATAGGCCGGGAGCCAGCGCTGTCCACAGACACTTCTGGGTCACGTGTCCAGCGTGACAAGCTGCATCTGGTGAGCCAGCGCAGCACACGGAACGCCATTTACCTTCCCGCTGGTAAGCGGTCCCTATTTATCTACTTGCACCCGAGGGTGCTTTCGAACTGCTAGGTTGACAGGCGCTGGGATGCAGCCTTAGATTCTGTTAACTATGGACCACTGAGCTGCATACACCACAGACAAAAATAATACTTTCAAATAATAATAATAATAATAATAATAATAATAATAATAATAATAATAATAATCTGTACAGAGTTCAATATTCTTGGGGGAGGGGGAATAAAGCAAAAGGCAAATAAATTTCCTGAGACAAAGCATATGAAATACACTTACAGATGTTCCTCTACATTACCAAAAAGAGGGAGTGGGTGGGTGGAGGGAGGGAGGGAAGTTCCCTGAGCTAAAATGAAAATTGATTTTGGGGGGGGATGGTGGGGGGGGGCGGGGGAAGAGACTGAAGGATATGAGTGGATCATCATAATTGGCTCAACATGTGCCACAAGCTCCAGGCTACTTCAACTTCTTTTCTTAGCTGACAGATTTCTTTTGGAATTTCTCTCAAACAAAATACAAATGGGTTGATTGCAATATGTGAAACATTTGACCATCATATCCTCAACAATGAACCCTCTCCACGGGGGAATTTCAGGAACCATTGTCAAATTCATAACAGCCATTCTAATCCACAGAACCCACCCAAAAAAATTGCACCCAGGAGCAGCTTGAAAGGTAGGGGTGTGTGTGTGTGTGTGTGTGTGTGTGTGTGTGTGTGTGTGTAAAATCAGGCTATTTTACTGTAAGATGACACCATCTGCAAGAAAATCTTTAATAATAAAAAAAGAAGAAAGGAAAGAAAATGCTGGGAGTAAAAAGTTGAATATCCGCTCGTTAAAGGGGTGTCAAAATGAGAGATGTTATCTGCTAATCCTTAAATGCGAATTACTCAGGGAAATTTAACAAGAAACAATTTATGTTCCCAACTGCCTTTGTAGGGATAATAAAGAAAGAACATCCTATACCATTTAGTTTCATTTTAAGAATGAATACCTTGAGCATTAATTCACTTACTGAAATGACTACTGTAAGTGATGCATAATTGAGAGCCAGTGTGGTGAAGTGAGTGTTTGCCTAGAATTAGGGAGACCCAGCTTCAAATATCTACTCAGCTGTGAAACTCACAGCGTGAGCTTCGGCCAGTCTCAGCCTAACCTACCACACTGGGTTGCAGTGTGAGGGTAAAATGGGAGAGGTGGAAATAAAACATAAACCAGCTGGAGTTCTTTAGGAGGAAAGGCTCTTGTGAGCTACAGTCTGGCAGGAGCTGGCTGCAAATAACAGCATAGACACTGGCAGGGCGAGGTCTGCTTCCAATTAACCTCCATCTCCAAGACCCACCCTGTAATGTTCACTGGGGATCACCCTATCACATCACTTTGGGCCTCCTCTTGGCCTCAGGTTTAGGCCCTGAAATCTCAGGTCCTGGGATGCTCCTGACCTGGCAACTCTAATTGCAAGTGACTTTTGAAATTTTCCATTATTTTAGATGTTGCTTGCTACGTGGTTTATATGATGAAGAATTGGAGTGGGGAGGGCAGGCTGCTGTCTGAGAAATATAATTCCAAAACCCCTTGGGCAAGACAGAACTACTTGCATAGCCCCCTGGATTGTGGCCCATCTCATCAATCAAAAGATAACTAGCCAATGCTTTTAAGAAAGCGTGGTGAGCAAATCGTAGGCTTGTTTCACTTAGAGACTAGGAAGGAGGGATTGAAAAAGACTATGCATCTTCTGAAGTTGAAGCTTCAAGATCTTTATCTCAGTTTGGTGGGAGAGGAATTCTATTTTGCAGGGAACCCAATGAGATTTTCATTCTTGCCTAATCAGGAAAATATGTCAGTTGTGCTCTGAGCCTCTCTAAAACAATGGCAGATTACACTGAGGCATTTTGCCCACTGGATGGGAAATGGATGCAGGGATATTGCCTTAATTTCTGATGAAGCTAATTACAACCCTAGTTTTGTGCTGTTAAACAGACACAAGTCTGGCAGGGGAGTGGAGTGGGGGAAGGAAAGCTGGAAATCTTGCTTAAATGAGCTGATATGGGTTTAGGGTGGCCGTGTGTCCTACTCTACAGAAGACAGTCCTCTGTTTGCAGGGCTGTCCAAGTCTGATTTAAAGATGAAGAACTTGGAGAAAAAAGAGCAGACTGAGTAGGTACTTGGGTGATCCAGTAAGTCTTCCCTGCTATGGATTGTATTTCTGTTTAAATTATACCTCATAGAATCAAAAAATTGTAGAGTTGGAAGGTACCCCAAGGGTCATCAAGTCCATCGCCCAGCAAAGCTGGAATCTTTTGCCCAACATGGGGCTTGGACCCAAGACCCTGAGATTAAGAGTTTCATGCTGTACCAATTGAGCTATCATATGCCTTGAGGCACACAAATCTGTATCTGCAAATTTAATTTAATTTTTTATTTCATGAAATTTACAATGTTGCTTGTTTGCAGAAAAACCTCAAAGCAAGATAAAACAATAAAATTAACACTAAAAAAAATTTACAACCACAATTTAAAGCATACAGAAGGTTAAAACTGCAATAAAATAGACTAAAACAAATTAAAACTCCTACAAACTTTCTGAACATCTGGGTAGGCTTGCCAAAATTTGCAGTTGTACTTGAATATGCAAAGTTGTATTCTCTTTTATGGTGATGTATACATAAGTGGCCATGCTAACTGGGTCTTGCATCTTGACTTTTAGAAGACATCTGAAGGCATCCCTGTTTAGGGAAGTTTTTAATGTCTGAAGTTTTATTCTGTTTAATATTTTGTTGGGAGCTGCCCAGAGTGGCTGGGGAAACCCTGCCAGACGGGCGGGCTATAAATAATAAATTATTGTTATTATACTTACTATTATTACTATTAGGTTTGAGTTCATGAGACTCTCCCCTCCCCCCAATGAGTTGAAGGTAGAATGAAAAAGTTATCATTGCCTGAAGTAGACGCTCATCGTGCTATCATATCCAGGAAGCAGTTTTGCGGTTTTCATAGGGCTCTGTAAATTTACAAAAAATCTGCCTCAGGGAAGGCAACTGAGGGACAAAGGAAATTAATGTTTGTCATGGAAACAATGCCTTTATTATAGCTCAAAACTACATGTGACCTACAGTTGTCTGTGCATTTGCTCTGATTTTTTTAAATAAAAGAAACAGCATTAGAGGCAGCAAATTTTAGCGGAAGATTCAAGGGAGAATAAGAGTTGCATAACATTCCCTCCTTATTATCTGTCTACTCTAGGACTGAGTGACCTTTCCAGCCCATGGGCCATGTTGGAAGACACTGCCTTTGAAGTTTGCATTTCTAAGTGGGTTTTTTATTTTATTTAAACAGCTGTAGAGGCATACAAATGCATGACTACCAGGGATCCTAATTTGAATTTGACCTGCAAGGCTGTTTGTTTCAAGCCATACCCACCTGATCTTCACACCTGACATTATATATGATGTCATGTGTGGGGCAGGTAAAGACATTGCTACCTGCCCAAAGTAGGGTTTGCTGATATCTCTGGTTACTTTTGCCCATATGGTTTGATTTCAAAATGTGTAAACAAAGGAAAATTACTCACTCACAGTGGCTCAGGGAGATCAAACCCCAATCTACTGACTCAGTTCAGTTCTCCACCCCTGGCCTTCTCAAACATCAGCCTGCCCACATGCTAAGCTAATCTTCATAGGCTCACCTCCAGGCACTTTCAAGGTTAGGGATGAGCATTTAGCAATTGGAAAAATGGCTTCCTGGCTGTGGCAGCTCACTTGTGCAATGCTCTCTCCCTATAGGCTCAGTTTGATGTTTTATATTTCACCCTTGGACAAGATGGTTTTAATATCACAAATTCATGCTGATTTATTCTGTTTTTTCCTCTGCTTTAGTCTGGGGTCCTTCATCCACCTTTTGTTCCCACCCTGCACTCAACTCTCACCTGTGGCTTCTAGAAGCTATCAGAAGGCAATAGTGGCCACACCCCAGGAATGGCTTCAATTGGCTGGCTAAACCAGGTGATGGTAGCCAATAGGTCTCAAACTCTTGGTGAGTTAGAGAACTTGTCTATCCAGTACATGTGAAGCACGGGAGCCAACCTGGGCCCTTGGTTATGGGTGCCTAGCGTGCATGACATCATGGTGTCATGTTACGATGTGATGTCATGATGTTAAGTATGACCCCCCCCCCAGCCTTGGAACCTGACTTCCGGTGGCACCAGAAGTCAGATTCTGAGGTCTCAGAAGGCCTTGGAAGTTGCATGGGGGCCCTGCAGTGTGGGTGATGAGCCCCCACAACAAAAATTTTGTGGGTGCTCAGGCACCCATAGCCTCCCATAGTTGGCACCCCTGATGTGATGACAGGCATTGAGCCAGTTACTGCTGCAAAGTGCAAGGGTACAAGTTTGTGCCCTGCAAGAAGATGCTTGCTTCACCGAGACAGGCAAGGAGCGATGCCCAGCAGATCGTCAGCCAATGTGCCAGTGACTACTGGCTAAAGCTGTGTCAAAGCATTCAACTTACTGCTGACAGTGGCAACACTTGCAAAATGTACAAAGGCATGAAGAAAAGCCTTTGGGCCAATAGTCAGGAAAACTGCACTGCTGAGAACTGCTCTGAGAGACAATCACAGACTGCAGCAAGCAGATGAAGCGATGGGCAGAGCACTATCAAGAACTGTACTCGTGGGAATACATGGCCGCTGACACAGCAGTCAACAGTGTCCAGACTGTGGGTCTTGGGAGAGCTGGATGTCCCTTCCTGTCTTGATAAGCTGAAGAACGCCATCAAGTCTCAGGCATGTGGTAAAGCCCCAGGACAGGAAGGAATCCTAACAGAAGTGCTGAAAGCCAACTTCAATTCCTCCCTCATGACGCACATCCTACAAGAAAACACGTCTTTCCCTGTTTCAGTCACTACAGCTGCAGCAGGTGCTGCAGCTTTCCAGTGGTTTGACTTAACCATTGAGGGTCTGCTCTTTCATTGTCTCCCAAGGCGGACAGACGCCAACAACTCCATTGTTTATCTCTGTTTTCAGATGTTATTCTCTCTGTTTCCCTCCATAGTGTAAGCCATCCTTGAAATATTTATATTGAATGTTGGACTATACATTTTATAAAACAATGAAACATACAAATCAACAAGGTGATACGATAAAGGCATATGGTCTGCTGTGGTGTGCTAACTCATTCCACTGTCATTGTATTATACAGGTGTTGCAGGTTTTCATAGCACTTTCTAAACCTGCCACACCTCCAGGGCCAGTCCACCCATGAGGCAAGGTGAGGCAATTGCCTCAGGATGGCAGGCTCTGGATAGCTTGGAAAGACTGCCTGGTCCTACTCCACTGCACACCCACAGTCTGTACACCCACTGCCACCACTGGAAGGCAGAGGGCAGACACACATCAGCGGGTGTGCAGTGGGCATGGAGCTGTTGCACAGAGGAGGAGGTGGTGGTGTGCAAATGCACCTGCTACAGGAGATGGGTGCATAACAACAGGTGCACAGTCAAGAAGGAGGTGGAGGGGGGGGGAAGGAAAGGTGGCATTTTTGGTTTTGCCTCTAGTGGGCCATCCAGGGCCAGTCCTGCAAACCTCTTTGTCTACAGGCATTGAAAATGAGTGCGTATGCCATAGGCAATGTTATCTCTCCTATCCCACTTTCTTCTTCCTCTTAATAACTCTTGTCAGTTTCGGCCCCCACTAACATTTTAAGGGACCTGGGGGATATCCCAAAATCTTTAAAGGGTTTCATTGGCTATCTGTATTATGCCACAACCCATTTCTACAGAAGGATTTGTCAGGGAGGGGGGCAGAAAAAGAAGTATCAAGTGTTGAATGTGTTGTTGATTTTTCAGGGGTGCCTATGCATAAGTTAAGAGGGCATTAAGATGCTAAATCAGAACAGCAGAGAGCATGAGACACCTGTCTCTACAAGCAAAGAAAAGCAGATGCAGAGAGAGCTGGAAATTTCTGCCCAAATGGGAATAGCTGAAAGAACCAAGACACTGAGATAGGTATTGCCTATGAGATGAGTCCATGAATAAATTGACTGGAATTCATATGGATGTTAATTTGTGACATCCCAATAAAGGCACTGTGCTACCCAGCTTAGAACCAGATTCTCTACTGTTTGTACCACCAAAGGCCCCTGTGCAAAGGGGAGGCATGCAGTTGGTTCAAGATGGGGTGTGAACACAACAAGGAGCAATCCTCCTAGTAATAAGAATCAACTAAACCCTGGAAGCCAATTCAATGCTACTTACTGATCAGCTGGTGTTAAGGTATGTTGTACTCCTATAGTTTCTTTTGTCAATCCATAGTTCGAAATTTTACAAGTTTTCTGTGAATCCTACCAATGTATGTAATTGTTTACAATGGCTTTTCAAATAAATTATAAACATTCCCCATTCTTTATTAAAGACTTCCTCTTCCTGATTTCTAATTCTTCCTATATGCTTTGCCATCTCTGCATAGTTCATCAATTTTGTCTGCCACACTTATTTCCATTTCTGGGCTAACAGAGTCCGTGCAGCTGTGGTTGCATACATAAATAGTTTTGTCTGGTCCTTTGGGATCTCTGGTTCTATAATGCCTGAAAGAAAAGCTTCTGGTTTCTTAGGAAAACTTATTTTCAACATTTCTTTCAGTTCATTATGTCATTTCCCAGAAGTCTTTTATCATCTTACATGACCACCACATATGATAAAAAGTACCCTCTTTTTCTTTCCATTTCCAGCACATTTTAGACTTTGATTTGTATATCTATATGGCCCTCAAAAATGTCTCCAGGCCACACTCCTCATGGGGGTGCTTGGCCCCCTGCTCCCTCTTTGATGCTACCCATGCTAATCATTCAACCACTTCATTTTTAACTGTATTTCTTTAAGCATTTTGGAGTTTGCCTCCCAGGGCTTCTGTGCCCAGGATATAACCAATAACACACGCATAGTTCAGTTGGTAGAGCACAAGACTCCTAATCCTGGGGTCATGAGTTTGAGCCCTACATTGGGCAAAAGATTCCTGCATTGCAGGGGGTTGGACAAAATGACCCTTATGGTCCCTTCCATCTATACAATTCTATGATTCTGTGAAGTAAATCTTTTCCATTAATTATATGGCGCCACCCCTTAGTTCCAGTGTCCTTCTGCAGCTCAGCTTACAACCGACCCTAGGAACAGGCAGCTGGTGCATTCATTCATTTATATCTTGCCTTTTTCCCTGACAGGGACTTAAGGCAGCTTACAGGTGAACTGCTTATTGCTCTGGCAGGCCTTTGAAAACAAAGGTGCAGACAATGCTTACCGCTGGGCTGCTGACAGGGCAAACTGTAATTTCTTATTCTAAATGTGTTCTGATGTATTTCAATTACTGTTTGTCATAGAATCATAGAACCAGAAGAGTTGGAAGGGACCCCAAGGGTCATCTCGTTCAGCTCCCTGCGATGCAAGAATCACAGCTAAAGGATCTCTATGACTAGTTTATTTTTTATTACTTTGCATTTTATAATGTTAATTTTAAATGGAGTTAGCTTGCTCCTAGGTGAGAGAGATGGGAGCAGCAAGGCTCAGGTTGGGTGGTGAAGGTTAACCTGCCTTCCAAATGAGAGGTGGAATGCTAGGGAGCTGCATTTGGGGATGAGAACATGAACGCAGCTCATGAATGCACATTTATTATTATTTATTGAATTTATATCCCACTTTTCTCCCAAGCTGGGATTCAAGGTAGCTAACTCCATTTAAAATTAACATTATTTCCATTTCTCCCTACAGCCCTGCACCTCCAAATCTGCTACAGAGGGTTGTGGGGTCCTCGAGAGCTAATTTGTGGGATTCTGTGGGAGGAGGAGAGGAAGGGCAAGTCCCATGGCATGAGCAGAAGTCTGCTTGCGTGGCATTGGATATAACCCAATAAAGAACATAACACACAGTGGATATCAACAAACCTACTCTAAAAATTAACAATCGGTTCTAACAGTGCAATCCTGCACGTATACTCAGGGGGAAGCCCCACTGAGTTCAATGGCATTTACTCCCGTGAAACTACTGAAGGTCGCATACAGTGTACTGCTAGAATGGGAGACGAAAGATGAAGAGGTAAAATCAGTCATGATCAAATGGGCACAAGATATAGGTCATAATATTATGATGGAAGATTGGGAAAGGTTATGGAAAACTGATTTAAAATTTACAGATTGTTCTTTGTTGAAAGAAAATTATATGAAGATGATGTATAGATGGTATATGACACCAGTGCAGTTAGGAAAAATGTATAAAACAAGCTCAAATATGTGTTGGAAGTGTAAAGAAAAGGAGGGGACATTTTACCATATGTTGTGGGACTGTAATGAAATTTAAAAATTTTGGGAAATCATATACAATGAATTGAAGAAAATGTTCCATCTAGCATTTGTTTAAAAACCTGAAGCATTTCTGTTAGGGATTGTAGGAAAAGACCTGCCAAAGAAGTTGAAAAACATCTTCATGTATGCAACAACGGCCGCGAGAGTCTTAATAGCACAAAGATGGAAGACTGAGGAAATCCCGACTAAAGAATTATGGCAAGAGAAACTGATGGACTACGCAGAATTGGCAAAATTGACACATAAGCTATGGGACAAGGATAACTGTGACTTTAAAGATGAATGGGAACCTTGTACAAAGTATTTAAAGACGCAACAAGGTGAATTGGACTCCTTGGCAGGTTTTGAAAAAAACACTCACAAACGTTTTATTGATAATAACTACCATAGTTAGACAAATCAAGGATTTATACAATTTTGTAACATGCAGAGAACAGCATTTATAGAGAAACCGGAGATTGGAACTGAGGGAAGTCGGGGTGGGTGGGAAGGGGGGTGGTTTTATGGGAGGGAGGGGGGAGAAAAATGGGGGGGATTAAGGATGATATGTTTTAAGATAATATGTTTTGTTTAAATTCCTAATAATTTTTTTTAAAAAACAACAATGACATTTACTCCCAAGTAAATTGGTATAGAGGCTCAGCCTAAATGAGAAAGCTTGGGCAATAGGTGCATACTCCTTTTGAAAGCTTGGTTTGATGATAGAAACTATTGTATAACATACAACAAGTTTAAAAAAGGCAGGTGCTCACTTGGTGACAGTAAAAGGGATCTGTCTTAGGAATCTATGATTTTGTTTCTCATTACAAGGGTGCCCCCGAAAACAAAATATCCTTGCGCCAGGTGAGGGCACTTGTGACACTATCATTGCTGTGATTGTGTGTCTTGGGAGAAGAGCTCATCAAACTAGAATGGGGCTGTTCTGAAATTGCAATGTCAGTGTCATGCTTGAAAAATGTCTATTCATTACAAATCAGAATAATTATTGACGACAGACTGGAATAGGTGGGAGACATTTCATTAAACACAGCTATTGGTAAATGTAGGGGTACGCCTATTTGCCCCTTTAAAAACTCTACATTTTTAAGGAAACACACCAACTATCAGTTTATGCATGGAAGAATCCCTAGACTTCAACCATTATCCCAGTCTGCATCTGTATTGGAATCAATTTTAACTGCTTTTTATGTATAGAATTGTTGTTAAATGTTAGTATTGTTTTTATGTTTTTTATGTTTGGAATTGTTTTAAATAGTTTTTTAATTTAAAACCACACACCTTTTTTCTTTTCTTTTTTGTGCTTTATGACTGTATCTTGTTTTAATTGATTTTCTAATTGCATATATTATTGTCATAAGCCGCCTAGCAACTTTTGGTAAAGGGCTTAAGGCATATTTTAAAAACTATTGACCTAACTCTATGACCTCTATCTGTAGACCAGCCTTCACCAGCTTGTGCCTTCCAGATGTTTTTGGACAGCCATCAGTTCCATGGCTTTTCATGGGACATTTTGTGTACCTGGAACAGCCTTCCCAAACCTTGTGTTCTCCAGATGTTTTTGGACAGCTGTGCTGGTTAGGGTTGATGGGAGTTGTAGTCTAAAATGTTTGGAAGTACTAGGACAAAGATCAGAGGGCAGGATAAGATTTAATGGGCATGCATAGAATCATAGAATCATAGAGTTGGAAGAGACCACAAGGGGCATCGAGTCCAACCCCCTGCCAAGCAGGAAACACCATCAGAGCACTCCTGACATATGGTTGTCAAGCCTCTGCTTAAAGACCTCCAAAGAAGGAGACTCCACCACACTCCTTGGCAGCAAATTCCACTGTTGAACAGCTCTTACTGTCAGGAGGTTCTTCCTAATGTTTAGGTGGAATCTTCTTTCTTGTAGTTTGGATCCATTGCTCCGTGTCCGCTTCTCTGGAGCAGCAGAAAACAACCTTTCTCCCTCCTCTATGTGACATCCTTTTGTATATTTGAACATGGCTATCATATCACCCCTTAACCTCCTCTTCTCCAGGCTAAACATGCCCAGCTCCCTTAGCCGTTCCTCATAAGGCATTGTTTCCAGGCCTTTGACCATTTTGGTTGCCCTCCTCTGGACACGTTCCAGTTTGTCAGTGTCCTTCTTGAATTGTGGTGCCCAGAACTGGACACAGTACTCCAGGTGAGGTCAATGCATTGATTTTTGTTCAACAGTAGGAGAAATATACTGATAGTAAGAGCAGTTTGACAATGGAGCCAATTATATGATTGGTTCCATGAGCCCCATGTTGGGCAAAAAGATGCCTGCATTGCAGGGGACGGGACAAGATGATCTACGTGGTCCCGTCTAACTTTTCCATTCTGTGATTTTTTGATAGTGGGTGGATACATTCTCATTGGAGAGCTTCAAGCAGAATTTGGGCAGCTATCTGTAGTTGTGGATTGGGCAGGGGTTGGGATAGATGACTCACAGGGACCCCTCCAACTCTTTAATTCAATAATGTGGATATTCAGGGCTTATGTTATGTGCTGCAGTGTTGGTGTTGTTACATTATGTTAGTTTACGGTTCACCTTTCATATAGATTTCTTTTCATATAGATTTCTTTTTAAAAAAATATTCAAAATTAAAACAAAACATATTATCCAGAAACATATCATCCTTATTTCGCCCCCCCTCTTTTTTCCTCCCTCCCCCCACCCTCCGGAAACCAACCCACCCACCCCAACCCCCCGGCTTCCCTCAGTTCCAGTCTTTGATTTTTCTGAGAATGCTGTTTTCTGCATGTTACAAAGTTGTATAGATCCTCAAACTATTTAGCTGATTATTATCAATAAAGAGTTTGTGAATGTTTATTCAAAGCCAGCCAAGGAGTCCAGTTCGCTTTGTTGCATCTTCAGATACTTTGTAAAGGGTTCCCATTCATCTTTAAAGTCACAGTTATCCTTGTCCCGTAGCTTACCGTATATGTCAGTTTTGCCAGTTCTGCATAGTCCATCAATTTTCTTGCCATGATTCTTTAGTTGGGGTACCTTTCATATAGATTTCAAGGCAATTTGCAAGCATATAATAAAAAACAATTTAAAATAGGCTTAAAACAATAGAAAATAGCAAGTAAACTAAAAACAACACAAGATAAACATCAAAGGCAGAGGCCTTTTCATCCTATTGGGAAAGCTTGTTGAAACAAATATATATATTTAGTTGTTTCTGGAAAGTACAGATAGCAAGCCCCTATCATATCTCAACAGGGATGCTGATCCACAAAACAGGGGCCGTCACGGTGAAAGCCCTGCACTGAGTTGCTGTGGAGCAGTCTACTGATATTTCAAGAACTCCAAGGAGAGGCTCTCTTGCAGAACATTATATCCCCATTGACTGGGGATATAAGGGGATACTGAACTGTGCAAAACCTGGAGGATGGTCAACAGCATGATCCAGTTCCAGTACACGTCATGGGTAAAGATTCCATCCATGCCCTGGTTTGAGGGTGCTTGTAGGTTTGCAGTAGCAGCTAGGATTGATTGATTGATTGATTTGCTTTTATATATAACATATATATATATATATATATATATATATATATATATATATGCAGGTTTTGGTGTCTTCGGGTGTCTTCCCGTGTAAGAGTTGGGGTGTCTGGGCGACGTTTCGACGAGGTCTCACTCGTCATCTTCAGAAGATGACGAGTGAGACCTCGTCGAAACGTCGCCCAGACACCCCAACTCTTACACGGGAAGACACCCGAAGACACCAAAACCTGCATATATATATATATATATATATATATATATATCTCCTTTAAGTCTTAAGCTTCTGCTAAAAAATGGGAGCTGAGGCAGTCATGGCTTCTCCTGTCCATTTCCCCTGACCCAGGCCTTCTCACCTGCTCCTCTCCCTGGCCTACTGCATTATGCATCTGCAGCACTATTTAATACAACAGGTGGGGAGCAAAAGGAGTGGAAGCCACAGTTCCCTCTGTCTTGATTCCACAGCACTGTGAAAGGTAAAGACAGAAACTGCAGCTGGCAACCCTTGGTGGCATCCCTAGATGCCTGAGAGATAACAGCAACCTGGAGGATGTCCATGGCATGGAAGCAAACATAATTAGCAACCCTGGTGAGAATAACGTTAAGAGAGAAGGCTGAATGAGTGAATCTGTGATGCTTGCCGGGGGATAATGATATTAGTGGACAAATATTTGAAGACTGGAAAAGCCAAGGAGGGCATAAAATAATTCTGCAGAGTATAATTAGGGTAATATTTAATTAAGAATACTGAAATTAAGAATGAGGGCATTAAAAAAACAACCCAGATGACTCTGAAAGCTAAATTTGCTGTTTTATTTCTCTGTCAAATTAGTTATTGCCAAATCAGTTGTAAAAAATCAGGCGTGTACAGTGTAGTGGACTAGGATTTGGGAGACCCAGGTTCAAATCCTCAATCAAATTGCTATCTTCACAGGGTTGCTGTGGAGATAAAATGGGGAGAGGGAAAACATTATGTTCTTGAGCTCCTTGGAGCATGGGTGAAAACACATTTGTTTGCCTCAAAAATCACTGGGCTTTTGTAAGCATCCTTTGCAAGTGCTCACTGGGGTCTTTGTAAGTGTC
Organism: Podarcis vaucheri; assembly: GCF_965113315.1. Taxonomy (NCBI): domain Eukaryota; kingdom Metazoa; phylum Chordata; class Lepidosauria; order Squamata; family Lacertidae; genus Podarcis; species Podarcis vaucheri. The sequence continues at coordinate 22,691,461 of NC_138758.1, forward strand.
ATCTCTAACTTTCCTCAGGATCTAGGAACATTATGGGCATCGGTAATGGCCCCTGTGGTGGTAGAGCTGCCTTCCCAACACCAATGTAGCTGCTGCTTACCTGAATGAAGATGAGGCACAGTGTTGGTAGGATCCACACGGTGTGGGTGCGTCAACAGAGGTGCCATATTGTAGTAGCCTGGAGTCTTGGGTGCAGTGGAGGATGCTGCCATGCCACTAGTGCTGAAGGAAGAGTCAGTTGCCAGTTCAGTTGCTTCCTGCAAGCTGAATGGGATATGCAATGTCTTGTCCTTCATCTCAGGCAGTAAAATGCCTTGGGATGGGTATATATCCTGGTGGGAGGAAAATTCAGTATACCAGCTCCACCATTGGTATACTTTCTTCCCTGGTTTTTCAGGTGCGTCCCTGATCCACTCTGCACTGCCAGCTTTTCACCTCTGTTGAAGTTGGAGCTCTGACATCAGTGAGGCTAGGGTCACAGAGGTTTCCAACGGTGCTGGGGAGGAGACTATGTGGTATTTTCCTTTTTGAGTTTGACCATTGAAGAGGGAGATCCACCCTGTTCTATGACCCTTGGACCATCAAGGACAATAAAGCTGCAAGACAAGACAATGGAAAACATACACACAAACGCTTAACAGAATGTGTCCGCTCAATGAACACAGAAAGGCTTCATATAGTTTATGAATTTTCCTGCTAGGCCTGATCTGCATGGCAGCAACTGTGAGATGAAGAAGACACTCAGACACCCTTCAAACAGAAAAACCTCATGGAGTATGTGCGGCTCAAAGAATTATTTTCATAGTAATTTCTTGTATCTTGAATACATCTGGCTGGATGCAGTGTCCCTGCCTTCTATAATTAAAGGCCAACATCCCAGTGTTGCATAAGCACTCAAAAATAATACTTCCAAATCCCAGATGGTTTCCCCCAGACTCTTCTTCACAACCTGTCTATTGAAATCCCTAACCTGCCTAGTAAAATCAGTGGATACAAGGAGGAAGCATGGAGAAAGGTAATGCACCGTAAGGAGCTGGTAAGGGTAGTGTGATCCAGGACCTTGGACAGCTCCCAGAGACAGCAGGAAGTTGATGCAGTTCTGAGGCTCCACACATAGATGTGCATAAATAAATTTCAGATTCTGCTTTGTTTAAGAAAAATATCTTCAACAGGATGGAATTTGGAGAGATGTGTCAGGCAGAGGGGTGATTAGCCATTTCCATGCCTGCCACCTACGCATCCCCCAACTCCATGTGTGTTTGCTCTCACAAGCACCCCTTTCCTACCACTACTTCTCCATTCAAAACCAGGTTTCTGCATGGCACATGTTGCAGTAAACCCCCCTAAGTTCTAAATCTGGCTGAGTTACCTCCCAAGACAGACAGTTGGAGTTGGATAGGGTTAATGAGACAACAGAGCTGCTGGGGACTGGCTTAAAAGGCCTTGGCAATATAGACAAGTATCTCCTCTTTTTTCCAGGAAATTACAGGTAGAAAACATCTGCACACTTCTCTGGAAGATGAGAGTCAATTTGGTAAAAGGTCATGCTGCTTTCTACCTTTCACTGCTCTTCCAGCTCTTGGCTGGGGATTTCGCAATTAGGTGTCAGAGTGCAGTTTCAGAGTGTAAACAGAACAGAGTGCAGTCTGAGGCAGAGAAAGGCACAGAGAGATGAGTTTAGGCTCTTCAGGCATTTTGCCTGTCTCCCTAGAGATCTGGTATGAGGGCTTGGGCTGCCTGTTGGAGCATTTAAACCTCCACCTATGCACCTCACTGCTCAGAGAAGTGGGGTGAGCTTAACAATATATATGTTTGTAGACAGCATAATATCCTATGGCTAATGAGTTTTGTAGTTCAGTCATGCTGCACAAAGCAGTACCTCTTTCTTTTCTTAAACTGACTGCCTAGTTACTTTTCCTGATGATCTTGAGGTATTATGCTAATGTTTCATTTATCCCACTTATGGTTCAGCTTATTAGTCATTTATCAGACCTCGGAGTCTCCATGTGACTTACAAAATTTTAAAGGCATAGAACAAGGTCAAAAAAATAGCAATGTATTGCAATAGTAACCATACAATAACCTATAAAGCTGACCCAATAAACAGTAGCAAACCTTCAGCAGCAGAAAATATACCAACAATAAACAGCAGAATAGTTCAAGACTGGTATGCCTCATGGACTGCTTCTTCCCATATGATCCAACCTAGACCCTGCAATCATCATTTGAGGTCCTTCTTCATGTGCCTCCTCCATCAGAGGTCCGGAGGGGAACAACATGAGAATATGCCTTTCTGTGGTGGCTCCCTGCTTGTGGAATGCTTTCCTCAAGGAAGCTCACATAGCACCTTCATTACACACCCTTAGGCACCAGGCAAAAACATCCATCTTCTCCCAGGCCTCTGGCAAATTAAACAATTTGTGGCATTTTAAACTGTGCTTGGGGGTTATTGTTTTTGTGTGTTACTATGGTATGTATTTTTTAGTTTTTATATTACAAACTGCTCTGTGATTCTCAGGTGAAGGTTGGTATAGAAACTTCATTAGTTAATTATCTATAATCTGCCAAATGCCTGGGAGAAGACAAAGGCTTTTGCCTGGTGCTGAAAGGGTATTAGCGATGGCAGCAGGCCGGCCTCGTCAGGGAGAGCACTTCCAAAAGCAGGGAGCCACAACTCAAAAGGCCCATTCTCTTGTCACCAGCCTCCAAACCTCCCTCAGAGAGGGCAGCTGGAGGAGGACCTCAGTTGAAGATTGAAGGGTCTGGGAGAGAAGCTGAGTCGTGAGCCATACAGGGCTTTGTAGTTCAAAGCCAGTATTTAGAATTTGGCTCAGAAGTGGAAGGACCCCAAGAGAGAGGCAGGGAAGTGAAAATCTCCCAAGGTGAGAGACTGGGAGAAGGGAAAGCTTCCAGGTGAGAACTGGGAGGGTCCACTGCTTTTTGTGCATGGCAAGGGTTAAAAGCTACCTTTGAGAGAGGACTCTGCAGTTTCATTCTCTGTTTTTGTTTTTGTTTGGGTTGGTTTCTTTTATCTTACTGTTTTATGGAAAAGCTTTAATAAAATCTTATGAAAAAAGAATTGTACAAACAGCTGGCGCTGCCACGTTAGGATCAGTGCCACGTGATCAGCTCACGCCACCTCTCTGTTAACTTGTTTTCAAATGAACAGGCTTTTAACTGCTTTAAACTCTTCCAGTTCCCCAATCATTCTAGTAGCTCCCTTCTGTATCTTCTTCATATGCTCTATACTTCTGATGGCCAGAATTTCACTTCCTGGTTTCTGCTGCCTCCAAGTCCCTTTGTTTGACATGCTTCTGATTTATTGGATTTGTAAAGGTGACCTTAAATATCTCAATGGTAATAATTTCTTCAAGTGTTTGAATCAGCAAATACTGTTACGTTCATATTTTGCATTATATACTGTAGGCTGTTTTAATCTGTGTAAGCCATTTCAGTGATATTAACACTGTAGGCAAACTGGTACTAAAAGTTTAAATGTCAGGGAGAGGTTTTTTCATATTAGCACTAGTGCAAACAAAGCATTTTCCTCTTCCTGGAGTACTGAGGCATAAAATACCAGCCAACAGGAAAGGCACCAAGTGCCAGTGGATCCAAACTAAACAAGAGTTGAATTTATGATAGCATTTTCAAACATGTGCCCTGTTATGAACTACTTCAGCTGCAGAACACTATAAAATTAGAGCTAAGAGCAGGGGGGGCAACTTTGCACACTGAAAGCATTTCAGCTATATTATCAAACTGGATTTCTTCTAATTCCTAGAGAGTTAGTGCAACTTTCTCACACCACTGTATGTGTTGAGAGGGTGACTATTTTGTCTTTTTTCCATAAACCTGCTCCTCAGTTAATGACCTCCTGTATCTCTAGCCAGAGCCATAAAAAATTATCCACAGCACAATAGCTCTGTGACAACACTAGGAACAAGGCCCCAATAGCAGTTTAAGACCCAGTCTACATGTGTTGCAAAATGAGTTGGGAATGAGGCGTAGGTGGGGCTGGAAATGCAAATAGCAAGTTCATAGAGTTTGTAACATAATGGTTAGTTCTGTTATCAGTAAATCAGCCAACCAAGAGGAGCGGTGGAAGGGTTGCTTTGCACCCATACAGAGGGGCATGATGTTTGCCAAGGTAACATGTTCCTTGATTGACTGCATAATCCTGAGGAGTTTTTCCTCTGTATGTTTATTTATATGCCTTCCTGCTATGTACAAGTACTAAGAAAGACAAGATGTATCAGCTCATTTCTCCTCAAGTTATACACTCTTTTTGTTCATGGAATCATGTATGGTTCCATGGGTCATCTAGTCCAACCCCCTGTAGCACAGGATCTCAATTAAATCATACATGACAGATGGCCATCCAACCTCTGCTTAAAAACCTCCAAGGAGGGAGGGTCCGCCATCTTCTGAGGGAGTCCATTCCAATGTCAAACAGCTCTTGCTGCCAGAAAGCTCTTCCTTTCTTCTTTCTTGTACCTCCTTTCCTGTAACTTGAATCCTATCCTCTGGAGCTGGAGAAAAACTTGTGCCATCTTCCATGTCCTTTAGATATTTGAAGATGGCTACCATATCTCCTCTCAGTCTCTACCTACCCAGGCTGAACATTCCAAAATCAACCATTTTTCAAAAAGCTTGGTTTTGAGACCTTTGATCATCTCAGTCACCCTCTTCTGTACCCATTCCAGCTTGTCAAGATGCACCCAGAACTGGACACAGTATTCTGATCAAGGCAGAATAATAGAGAGGTTCTATTACTTCCCTTGATTTGGACACTATATTTTTGTTTTATTATTTTATTTGGTATCATAGCTTTTCAGATTTATTGTTTTGTTATATATCATATTTGTTATTTTTGGTAACCCATGTGCTTGGTATTAAGCAGTATATAAGCATATATAATACAGGGATGTGGGTGGCGCTGTGAACTAAACCACTGAGCCTAGGGCTTACCGATCAGAAGGTTGGCGGTTCGAATCCCCACAACGGGGTGAGCTCCCATTGTTCAGTCCCAGCTCCTGCCAACCTAGCAATTTGAAAGCACGTCAAAGTGCAAATAGATAAATAGGTACCGCTCCGGCGGGAAGGTAAATGGCATTTCCGTGCACTGTTCTGGTTCGCCAGAAGCAGCTTAGTCATGCTGGCCATATGGCCTGGAAAAACTGTCTGCGGACAAACGTCAGCTCCCCCGGCCACTAGAGCAAGATGAGCGCCACAACCCCAGAGTTGTTCGTGACTGGACTTAACTGTCAGAGGTCCTTTACCTTTACCTTTAAGCATATGATATAACTAAGCAATAATAAATAGTTTAGGTTGGAGTGCTATACTAGGAATGATAAAAATCACAATTCAAATTTCATGTCAGGCAAAAACTCTCTATGCATTCTTAGGAAAGAGATGGCTTGTAAGCCTTGACTTGCCCACCCCACCCCTCTGCAATCTGAAGAGAAAAATGCTGGTCTACCTTATAGCGGTGTTGTAAGGACCATTGAAAGAATTTATGTTGAAGCTCTGTACACACCGTAAAAGCTCTACATGCATAAAAAAATGGTGGTAGTGATAATAATAATTAAGGATACAATCAAATTAAAAACATTTAATTATTTGTTCACATGCATTCTAGTAAGTTAACCTATCAATTAAATTTGGACATGAGTGAATTTTTTGAAGCAATTGATCTAATTGTTGTTTCAGCCCTTATAATAATGTGGGGAAGAGGAGGAAGAAGAGGAAGAGGAAGAAGAAGAAGGCGGCAGTGGGAAGAAGGAAGTTTCAATATTACAGCAGTCAATAACACTTTAATATATATAGAAAAATTATATAGAGGGAATGAGATGAGAGAGAACAACCATGTCAGGAGCTTGTCATTACCAATAAAACTATAATATAAGACAAACATTCAATACAACAAATTGTCAGCCTTATGTACTATAGCTAATTAGTGTTAGGCCTGTAACCTCATATATAATATAGGTTTGCCCATAGTAAAATTTGCCCTCTATTTACTAGGACGTGTTAAAACTTGAAAAGGCTGGAAGAAAATTCCAGAAAGTGTTTACTCACTTTCTTCCACAAATGACACTATTTCACTACTACAAGGGGGCCAGAAGTACCATGAAGGAATGACTAAGGAATTCCTTAGATCAACTGATTCCAGGATGACGATTTCTTGTTTCCAACAACCATTCCAGTGCAGTATTATTATTATTATTATTATTATTATTATTATTAATAAGTCCAAAACAGAAGAAGTTGTAATGGTGACTTTTGCTTGAGGTGTGACAATGTCTACTACTGTCTGGCACTGAATCCAGTCCAATCAATCATTGTTTCCCCATACTCTGGAGAAATACAAACCCTTTGCCCATAAACTTACTAATGGCTGGCTAATGAAGTTTGGACTGTGAGGATAAATGCAGCTTCACAATCAGCCACTATTGTGTGCCTTTGCCTCTTCGCCAATCACCATTATGCCACTCAAGGCAATTGTTCATCTGGATTTTATTTTTAACCCCCTAAAGGACACTTCAAAGCTTAAAGGCCATTTCACTCAGAAATACATTTATAAGGGAAAAGAGCAGAGAACAAATGACAGGATTATGGAAGAGCTACTTGAGGGCTCCTGAACATTTTCAAATGAGTTCCTTAAATTGGAAAAAAAAATCAAAGAGAATACATGGAAGGCAAAGGAGAAATAACTATTAAGTGCTTTCTTCATGGGTGATAATGAAAATGTGTTAAGGATAAAAACAAGCAAAAATACATGTTTGTGCGTTAAGGATGGACAGATCTAATTTGTTATTCTGTTCTGTTTTTCATTCATCTGCAATGTTTTAATCCTCTCAAAAATGAACATACTTAAATATTTTGATATGTATGATAATATTCATTTTATCTCAAATATTCATTTTAATGTGTGTTTTGCTATGTTTAAACTTCTGGTAATTGTTTTGCAATATTCAGAGAAGAATGAAATTTGGAAAATCCACATACTAGAGGGGTGAATCAAGTCATTTTATGTAAGAATGTGCCTTTAAATATGTATGCGTTCAAACAAATTTCCCAATTCACAAGAAATAGCACCATCTGATTTTGAAGAACAGTGGAAAGAAAACTGATCTCTCTTTCTCTATAATGAACAGAGCAATCTGAACCTCTCTTTACAAAAGGATGGGGGGAAGGCAGATTCGGCTTGGGCAGAATCCTGCTGGCTCCATCAACATTCCACTACTCACTGCCTGCCCCTCACCTGCTTGCTGGTTGGTGTTGATGTGCGGTAGGAATGGAAGGCTGTTCCTCAGTAAAAATGAACAAATCAGTCAATTTTGGTTTTTCACCTTTTCTCATCTTTCCAACCTTAAATTCAGTTCTCCACATTTCCACAGCAATTTGCATTTTTAAAATTAAAAAATAAGTAAGTAAAACTTTTTGAAAACAAATCAGATTTTTAGCACAAATTTCTTCTGTCAAACACATTTGTATGTAATTTTCATTAATATACACATTTTTGCAAGCAATTTTACCTAATATAATTATTCATTTACATAAGCTACTTATATACTGCTTAATTACTGGAGTTTATGAGCAGTAATATATTTGTGTATGTTATTTTTTCACTAATCCTTGCAAATTTTTTGTACTTACTGTTTGGTTGGAGAAGTAAGAATCATGGAATGGTAGGGCTGGAAAGGACCCTGAGGATCATCTAGTTCATGGGACTGTGGGTGGCATTTCTGTGTGGGTTGGTCCCATACTATGTCATGCCTAGCCCATACCTGATTCCAGACCCTTCACAGGGTTGGGGACCCAGGGGAGTAGGCAGGGGTCCCTGAACATAGTATTTGGGATCCTCTTGGGGGAGTCTCTAGGCTGATACCTGATGAAGACCAACCAGAACTATCAGAGGAGGCCAACACAAAAAGCTTCACATCTAAGCCAAAGAGTGATGGCACAGTATGTATCTCTCGACACAGAACAGTCGGTCTACTCATGAGTAAGGGGTCTAGTTGTTAGTCACCAATCCCTTATCACTGTCAGAAGTTGAGAATAGGTTCAGTTTAGGAGATCAGAGTATATGAAGCCTCTACTTTGGCCTTCTAGCACAGGTCTCTGGCTCCTACTGTACACTTAGTTCCTCTACCTTGTTGAATTCCCTGTGTTGTTGACCATGGACAGATTTCTGACCTTGCTTCCAGATCACATTCTGTACCTAGACTGATCTGTGCTTGACGTTGGCTTACAGAGGGCACTCCCTGGAGCGTGATGCAGTGCCACATTAACATTTGGAAGAATTGAGAAGAATTCGGGTGTAGCTAATCATAGAATTCCTACCCACCTGGCAATCTGCCAGCCACACTGGGATTAGTGATCGGATGGGAAGATTTTACAAACTATTGGCCATGGGGAGGCCCTGTGACATTATGGCCATGTCTATGGGGGGGGGCGGCTATGCCCTAACACAAAGTCAAATGGAAGTGCCATTTATATGCAGAAATGCAAACTCTGACCTTGTAAAAGGAGAGGGGAATTATTTCCATTTCTGCTGAACGTGCAAATCTCTCAATCCCTCTGGGGAAATGAAAACCCAGTTGCTGCAACAGATTGGCTTCTGTTTTGCTGTGACAGACTTTCCCGCTCTTTCTACATGCATGAGAGGGAAGAAGGGGCTGTTGGCATCCCTTTCCTTTAATTTTCAATTGGACAGACATTCTGAAGATCCAATTTAAATTGCATCATGGTGCAATCCCTTGAAGTCAAAACCAATGTAGCAACATTCCTTGGTGAGGATTACCTACGCTGTCAGGCTCTGCAGACAAATAAACAAGGCTTTGTCTATCAGGGTCTGCAATAGGGGGAAACTGCAAATAGAATGCAATTTGAAGATTGTTTTTCTTGATGGGAAAAGTATTACAGTCTTGTTTAAAACATACACAAAATAATTTGCAATAATTGCCCTTACATAAATAGATAGCAAAGCAATAAGTGAAGATAACCATGTATAAAATGATGGATTAAGATAGACTTTAGGGCAATATAAAATAATTGGAGGACTTTATTGCTGCTGCTACCACTGTGTTTTAATGGGATGGTACTGTGGTATATTCTCACAACAGTGACAGAAAGGTAAATTAATCTTTATGTATCATCATCAGGCAGTGTAAACATGGCCAAGCTTAATTACAATATAATAGATTGTTAAGTGCCTGCCCCAAAAGAGGTGCGCTCTCTTTCATGCAAGTGATTACAACCAAGGCTATCAGCGCTCCAAAGAATATTTGATAGGCTGTTAGACTACAGGGATTAAATGGGATTCCAGTCTCATGTCGATTGAAGAGCAACTGGAAACAGCAATGGGCCCAGTGGAATTGTGCTCAAGGTGAAATAGAAATTGCAAGAATGTGCTAAATGACTTAAGGTCATTTCTTAGGTTAACATTAACAGTCAGTGAGAGTATGTGCAGCAAGTTGGTGGAGGTCTCAAACTACTGCTCAGGTGTGGAGAGTGGATGAATCTATCATTTTCAGTTTTTCTCTGTTTCTCACTTTCCAATCTCAAATTCAGAACTCATTTCTGCAAGAATTTGAAGGGGGAGAAATTCCCACGGAAATGAGCTACTGCTACTACTACTGCTACAGTAAGTTTCATTTGTAATGCTCCTTATTTTTACTGAAACAGAAGAAAAGCGGTATACAAAGTTGAATGAATTTAATGTCAATCTAGGGATAACAGAAGTTCTGGTGCAGGCATACCCTAATCTGAATTTTCAGTATACATGCTTAGCTTCCCCAGTTTAAACTTTTTAATTATCTTTAATTCCTGTAAATAGCATAATGATCCTTCAACTACAAAGGAAATGAGGTAGAACTGAAGAATCCATATGTTGAAGCAATGTTATTCTTATCATTTCAACGGCACACATCATCTCATTAGATAGATTTCTGCATATTTACACTGATGACAGCCATCAATTGATCTCTTTGGCCAGAGGCAGATACATTGCTTTAATTTATTTTCAAGTCAAGGTGCTTCCCCCCAGCCTGTTTGAGTAAGCTTGATTTGCACCCAACAGATGTTCAGTGAAACAGTGGGATATAGACGTGCATGTTGTGTGATCTGTTTTTTTTAAAAAAAGTATATGGCAGGAATGCAAATTAGATATGCAGTCTTCAATATTACAACTGTTATGACCAACAGTGCTAATTATTAACGTGGGTACCTTTCATAAACACTGCAAGAAATAATACAAATGCAAATATGTCAAATAATTAGAGGACTGTTTAGGGTGTCTACAGACTGTCACTATTTGACCAGAGGGTTCAAGACTGTTTGTAAATTAGAAGGCATGCAGGTGGCGGCTGGCTAAAGGTGGGTTGAGGCATCCCACCATTCACCCAAATGGACCGGCCTCCATTGCAATAAAGGTTAATAAAGAATCAAGGCAGAGAAAGATTTGATTTAACTTGATAATATCAAAAGCCAAAGCTTGAAAGGCTTACAAAGAAGCAGTAAGTGTGAATTGTATGAAATGACCAATGGAGGGGGGCTGTATTAAAACCTCTACTTTGTATTTTGATTCATTTGTGCTATATCACGTTTTGCTTGAGCAACAGCTTTATCTTTGAAAAACAAAACTTTTCTTCTACAATAAAACTGTTGATTTCAATCAGAAGCTGAAATGCCATCCTATGAGCAATAAGATCTTTAAAGGCCAGTTAGAAGGGAACCACAACACCTGTTTAAATAATCGTGATCATCATGTATATATAAGACAAAGATTATGTGCCTATCTTCTGTAACGCCACAACATTAACCTTCTTCGTGCCTTACAATTTTGCTCCTGACATGTTATTTCCTATTATGTCATACCATTTGTTCATCCAACTTTATCAGGCTCAACTAATGATCTTCAATGGCAGGCATACACAACATGGTGCCTTCCAGATGTTGTTGGACTACAACACCCATCAGCCCCTGCCAGTGTGGGCAATGGTCAGGGATGTTGGGAGTTGTAGTTTAGCTACAACTAAAGGGCACCATGTTGGTTACCCCTGCTCTACAGGGTGAAAGAGGAAGCAACTAATGGATGTCTCCAGGCTGTCCCTATCTTGTGGGAGGGACTCAAGCACATACTGGAATTTTAAGTCAGTGATTCTCAAACCTTTTTCTTCAGCCACACTTTCAGAATAAAGAATTGTTTGTGGCACACTGAACTTTCTATTGCTAAGAAATACATTGGAAAAGACTTACCATCCTCTCGCACCACACCAGTGTGGTGTGCCCCACACTTTGAGAACCACTGCTTTAAGTACACACAGTTAGAGTAAAGTGTTCTGATACCCACGTGCAACAAATCCATTTTTAAAAAGAATCTAACTTTTAGTACATTGGTTAGTGACAAGGAACTGCACTGAAAAGTGTGGGGTGAACAAATGACAAGGGATGGGCACATTTGCTCATTTCAGTTTCTCTCGATTTCACATTTCCCAATCTTAAATTCATTTCTACAGCAATTAAGTCCTCATGAAAATTCATCAGCACTTCTCGTAATATACACATTTTTGCAAAGCAATTTCCCCCTAAACCATGCATTATTTTCACTAACATATGTATTTCATGCACACGCATTACTACAGTATATCCATTTTTGTCTGCATTGCTTGGCTGGAGGACAGAATTGCAAGATTCACAGAAGTGCAGAGTTCAAAGGATAACTGTGTTTTATTTCAACAAGTGTGATTTGGGAAGGTTCCCCTTTTAAATGACTCAAATTTCTCCCCTTTCCTATGAATTGCTAACAGGGATTGTTTTTCAACATCTGATTTTTGGGATGGTAGATAGCATTAGTTGAAGTGTGATAAACTTACCCAACAAGCTAACCACTTTAAGTTGCATCCCTTTTTGGGGGGGAGATGTTAAGAAGACACATACCCCAAAGAGGGCTGTAAAATTTTGCATGCTGGGGAAAACAGATAAAAGACAATAGATAAAAGACAAAAGTAGATTGCATAAAAAAATAAATCTTATAATACTAGGGTAAGGTAAAAGAAAAAGTACCCCTAGACAGTTAAGTCCAGTCAAATTCAACTACAGTGGACCCTCGGGTTACATTACCTTTGGGTTTCGCCACGTGCGCATGCACAGGAGTGCTCTGCACACCACGCACATGCGCAGAAGGGCACCTCTGGTTACGATGATTTTGGGATATGGCCAGGCCTCTGGAACAGATCCCGTTAGTAACTGGAGGTACCACTTGTATGGGGTGCAGTGCTCATCTCGCTTTCAGGCCAAGGTAGCCAGCGTTTGTCCACAGCCAGTTTTCCGGATCATGTGGCCAGCATGACTAAACTGCTTCTGGTGCAACGGGACACCATGATGGAAGCCAGAGCGCACAGAAATGCCATTTACCTTCCCACCACAGCAGTACCTATTTTTCTACTTGCGCTGGTATGCTTTCATACTGCTGGTTGGCAGGAGCTGGGACAAAGCAACAGGAGCTGATTCGAACTGCCGACCTAATGATTAGCAAGCCCAAAAGGCTCAGTGGTTCAGACCACAGTGCCACCTGCGTCCCTTTCTATAATACTAAGGCCGTCCAGTGAAGCTGAATGTTGGAAGATTTAGCAGAGTGTGTAGTGAAACTATGGGTTTTGTTCTCTCAGAGCTGTGGTGCTTTTCCCCTATGATTCTCTTTACCAGGAAAAGCTATAAAGTCTTCCGGTTCAGGCTGGGATTTCATCTGGTCAGCAAAAGTCTCTCCTGCCCCCCCCCTCTCTCTTTTTTTCTCATTTCTCATTCTGACTCCATGGGTCAACCTCTTGGCTCTGATCCCTGGTGTGCCTCTAGCATTCTTACTCCTTGCTCCCCCTCAGTCATGCCCAGACACTTAATGCTTTCATTTGACTTCCTTCTTTCATCCCTGCTGCTATTTTTCCACCCTTATTTTCCTACTCACCTGACATCCTGTCCTGTTTCCTTCTGTATTTGCCTGGTGTTGTATGATTGACCCTCTTTTGAAATGGCCTGGGGAATTTGGGGAATTAGGCAGAGTTCCACAAGCATCAGTCTGGCACCTACTCAACGGCACATTGAAACAATGGCCCTGCCTAAGTCAGAAAATTGCAGGGCAGAGAGAAAATTGTCAAGTAGAGTGCAAATTGTGGATCCACAATCCTACTGCACCTGCAATTTCCTGACGGCAGCAAGGCTTATGACTGACAGCAGTTGAGTGAGACACAGACATTGAAGAGTGTGAGCTGAACCTGAAGGCCACCAATTCTGCTCAACAGCAGGCTTCCCTGAAGAAAATGCCTCTACTGCTCATGCTCACCAGCTTAACACCTCATATTAGAGTAAAACGCACTTCAGAGTTACATGAGAGCCTGTGTAATGTAATGCTATTGGGCTGGAAAGAACTGGGCTGAAATTCAGGAACTTAAAGGAATAAGCCATAACTCAGTAGGAGGGAATATGCTTTGAATGCAGAGGATCTCAGGTTCAATCCAGAACATTACCAGGTAGGTCTGACAAAGCCTCCTATCTGAAACCCTGGAAAGCTACTGGCAGTCAGTGTAGATCTGGAGTAAGGAACCTATTTCTGCATGAGGGCTTCATTCCCTCGTGGACAAGCTTCCCGAGTTTACATACTGGTGGTGGGCAGCATCAGAAAAAAGTAGGCAATGGAACGACTTAGTACCATTGTAGAGGAGGGTACATTGTAGCCACAAAAAATATTTATTGTGAGGGTTTGGGGGGGGGTAGGCTGTATGCCTGAGTCCCTTCTAATTTGTGGATCCAGGAGGCATTCAATTGCTGAATTAGCCAGGCAAGGGCCATAGTGGCCCCCAAAGTATGAGTTGTTAAGGTTACAAAGGAAGTGTCTCTATGCCAGAGAACAAATGGGTGGACCTCCTTCCTTCAACTGTCAGTTAGAAAGAAAAGCCAGAACTCAGGTGAGTGAGCTGGAAGCAAGCTGGGCACCTGAAAGTCAAAAAATCATGCCTGATTTCTGCTGGAATCCAAGGTTGTGGCTATGGGAGAAGCAAGACCATATTGGGAGTGTTAAATGCTGGTGAGCCCCTCCATCGAAGGCTCAAGTTGTATATATGTGTAAATAAACCATATACCATAACGATACCACAGTCTCCATGGTCCCTCATTCCAAAGGAAGGCGGGAACGCTGAAGCTGCCCATCAATAGTTAGCACCTTGACAGTAGGCTGAGCAGATCGATTTCCTCCATGTAATTAAATTATAGTAATTATTTCTATATTTGCAGTTGATCATATGCATCATATGCAAATCTGTGTCCTTTTTTCTTTCTTTTTTTGTGATGTATGAGTAGTTATCCAAGTGGGCTACCCTAGACACTTCAGCATTAGGGCTAGTCTCTGCATACATTGCTGCCTGTGTTGTTTTCTCCTCCCCCCTGAATATGGAAATCCTTGTTGGTTTCAGTACTGGAGCTCTCATATCCTGCAAGGAACTGCTGAATCATGTTGAGCAAACCAAGACCCTGACTCAGCAGATCATTAAGGGTCAAATAGTACCATTTGATACCATCCTTTCCACGTCTCATTTCTGCCCAAATGCTGCATGATTCTCAGGAGGAGGAAGGTGAGGAAGGTGATGGAAAGGAAAATGCCACATTCCTGTAAATGAAGGGATGAGAAATGCCCCACTCATTGATGCAAAATTACCGTTATTCTTCCTCCTCCTTCTACTTCACACAGCTTTATACAATGCGCACCACAGAGGAAGGGAGGGGGTGGGGGACGCAACCAAACAAGTGACACATTAGTTAAGAGACCTTCCATTTTACGTTGACAGTTCACGATAATGGAATTTAATTGTGGGGGAAAAGCTGAATAATTTTCGCTGAATGTCATTCAGTTCATTCAAACTGGGAATCAGGGACATTTCTAACAAAGGTTTTCAAACTTCTTTTGAAATCAGGAAGCTGCTGCACACAGATAAGAGGAGAGGTTTGAGGATTCTCTATCGGAAATTTCAAGGTTTTCTTCTCCCCCCCATCTGCTTTTTCACATTAACTGGTAATTATCCAGAAAGGCACATAATAGTGCTGAAATGACAGAAGCTGACAAAGGTTTCCCTAAGATATGTAAATTGTCAGTGATAGGCAAGGTGCAACAGAAAGGCTTTCTACAGCACAATTATTTATGCCAGTTTCATTTGCTTTTTAGGTAGAAATGATGGCACACAGCTTCAGGAGCGTCTTATCACATGCGCTGCACATTAGCTTCATAACCATGTGCTAAGGACATGTGGCAAAAGAAACTTAGCTTTAAGATAGGGGTCTCCTCCACTTCTTCTATAGCTATGCGCCATATATATATATATATATATATATATATATATATGATTTAAAAATGAAAACTCATGTTGGGGTTAAAAAAAGAAAGTGACCAACCATATTATAAACTAACCCATATTTGCCATATGAACTTGCACTTCCCAAAGCTGGATTATTGTGTGATGGTTGATTTCCTGATGGCTTTCAGACAGGCAATTGCTGGTGCTCAGCTGCTTGTATACAATTTTTCAGTGGCCTCGTGCTCTGATCTTAAAATTTCCTGCAAATAGCAGGGTCTGTTACAGACGCTAAGCTAGGAAATGAGGGACACCATCTAGATAGCAAAGCTTCTGATGCATGGTTTTAATCTGGCGTGTGTGTGTGTGTGTGTGTGTGTGTGTGTGTGTTAGTGCATCAGGAACTGCTAGATAAATGATTCTGCTACTGCACTCGTTCTTAATATGTAATGTTTATTGCATATCTTTCCCCAGTAAAATCATTTTGGATCCATGTGCTTAGAGAGAAGAAACTGCTTAATATTTTTTTGGGGGGGAAATATCTAAGTGGTGTACAATATAAAAACAATATAATTAAAACAAAATCTCACCATAAAACCAATAAAGCAGTAACATAAAACTTATGCAAACAAATGAACCAGGGATTGAAAACATGGAAACCAGAATCCAATCTCATGAACCAGGGGAAGACTGAGGGAGAATGTAAGCGTTTTATCCAGAGGTGGTGCTACTCCAAGCAGACACAGTGAGATTAATGGTGCACTGATTTTATTTCTTTTTGAATAGTTGTTATTAATTTTCAATTCCAAAATATCCAATATATGCCACATTGTATAGGTGCACTGATTTCAATGGGTTCACTCTGAGTAAAATTTAGTTGGATAAATCTTTGCATAAGAAGGACATGGACAGCACTGGGGTGGGGGCCAGTGCACCCCCCCAAACAAGGATACTTGCCCCCCCATTTCTAGACTTAAAGGTAAAGGTAAAGGGACCCCTGACCATTAGGTCCAGTCGTGGCCGACTCTGGGGTTGCGGCGCTCATCTCACTTTATTGGCCAAGGGAGCCAGCGTACAGCTTCCGGGTGATGTGGCCAGCATGACTAAGCAGCTTCTGGCAAACCAGAGCAGCACACAGAAACGCCGTTTACCTTCCCGCCAGAGCAGTACCTATTTATCTACTTGCACTTTGACATGCTTTCGAACTGCTAGGTGGGCAGGAGCAGGGACCGAGCAACGGGAGCTCACCACGTTGCGGGGATTTGAACAGCCGACCTTCTTATTGGCAAGTCCTAGGCTCTGTGGTTTAACCCACAGTGATACTATTATTTTTCTATCTCTTACCCACCTAGAAATATACTTTGCCCAGTGCTATTTTTCTAGAAAAGAGGTGCCAGAACTCACCACGAACACCTCCTTCCTTCTCTTAGATGGCAATGTTGCCCACTCAAGAGGTGCCAGAACGGAGTTCCAGAGAGTTCTGGCTCAGGGAGGGGGGAGCCCTGACTTTGCCTGTTACGTGCCCCCCTCCAGAATGTGTGTGTGTGTGTGTGTTGTGCATGCACAGTGCCCCTGAAAAAGTGCCTGCTGGATCAAGCTAGTGGCTCATCTTGTCCAGCATCCTGTTCCAGATGCCCGTGGGAAACCTGTAAACAGGGAATGTGCCTCTGTTTACAATAAAGCGGTACCTCCAGTTGTGGACGGGATGCCTTTTGGAGGTCCAGTCGGATCCCGAGGTTTCCGCAACCTGAGGGCCGCTTCTGCGCATGCGTGCATGGTGAAACCTGGTCAAATACTTCTGGGTTTGCTGCTTTTGCATCCTGAAGTTTACGTTACTACTGTATGTCTGAAGCAACCTGTTTGCTGCTTCACATTTGGCGAAGAGCAGGGCATTCAATGGTACAGGGGCAATAGCAGGGGGGAAAGCCCAGTAATAGAAATAACTCAGAGGCACCAATCGAGCACATAGCTTGCATGCAGAAAGCCCCAAGATCTTTAATATAGGGTGTCCACTTATGCATCTCCAAAGAAAAAGAGGATTCTCCTCACATTTCCATGTTTACCTATAAATTAGCACATGCAACTTTAGTGCCTTATTTCTCGGTGGTGCATGTGCTAATTCATAGGTAAACATGGAAATGTGGGGAGAATTGCTTTAAACAAGTAAAAGGCATCTCCCCATAGAGGGGAAGACTGTGACCAGGTAAACTCTTTGCCTCCTCAGTCTGTTGTCCAGCTGCACACAGTTGATGGGCAACCTCAAGTGTCCTGGGGGGGGGGGGAGCGGTCTGTCTCTACTTAGGGAACTTTGGCTTTAAAGAAGAGAAGAAGAGTTTGGATTTGATATCCCGCCTTTCACTCCCTTTAAGGAGTCTCAAAGCGGTTAACATTCTCCTTTCCGTTCCTCCCCCACAACAAACACTCTGTGAGGTGAGTGGGGCTGAGAGACTTCAAAGAAGTGTGACTGGCCCAAGGTCACCCAGCAGCTGCATGTGGAGGAGCGGAGACACGAACCCGGTTCTCCAGATTACAAGACTACCGCTCTTAACCACTACACCACACTGGCTCTCTTTAAAGTAGTCTTAGACCAGACAGCTCTTCACAAAGAAGTCACCTTCAAATAGGTCTCACCTCTGCAAAGTAGGACACAGGGCACTGGTTGTCAGTTCATTTCTGGGCCCAGTTCAAGGTGCTCTCTTTGGTGTTGAAAGCCCTAAGTGGTTTAGACCCCAAATATATTTCCATGCCTATCAATCAACTTGGGGATTAAGATTTGCGGAGGCGGCTCTCTTGCTAGTTCCTCCAACTTTTAGATGTGTGGAGAATGACACTCCAGGAAAGAGCTTTTTTTTTTTCTGTGCAAGCCCCACTAAATTGTGGAACTCCCACATCATGGAGGTGTGTCTAACCCTATACAGCTTGGGACAAGGAAAAACTAACTAATCACTGCATCCAGCAGCAGAGAGCATCCTTCAGATACCATCCTATCAGGAAGTCTGGTTCTGCACAATGTTTGAAACAGGCCTTTAGTGTGGTGGCACCTACCCTTTGGAACTCCCTCCCAGTATATATCAGTCTCCTGCCTCCTCTGTTGTCTTTTCAACAGCTTCTAAAGATATCCCTCTTTCAGCAAGCTTTCTAAATGGATGTTTTTATCCCATCTGGTATCTGTCTTGGATTTGAATTGATTTTATATATGCGCTGCTGTAGTGAAAATAATAGTAATAATAATCTTCATTGTATAGCTTTCATTGTTTTATTTGCTTTTATTTGCCTGTATGCTGTTGTTTTATTGGTTTAGTGGTTCTGTTTTTGTTTTGGTGGATACTGTTTTTTCATAATACATAGCATCACCACTTAGAGATTTTTGAAACAGTAATTGGTTTAGAAGCTCTTTAAAATAAATTTAAAACATGAAGCAGGTGCAGAATTTAAAGTTCAGCTCACTTGTTACTTTCTAAATATGAACCTAGCAGGTGCTTTTAGTGCAGCGGCACCAGTATGCTGAAACACTCTTCCCATAGATGTGAAGCAAGGCTCCCCGCCCCCTCAATTCCAGTGATTTTGACTTCTGTTGAAAACCTTTCTTTTCTTCCCCAAGACTTCCTGAATCGATTCATTTTATTATTTTATTTATTTTAAAATTTATTATAGCAGATACCCCACCATGCAATAGGAGAAGGGGAGATATGGGGCTGCCAGGCCTCTCCACCAGCTCTGTTGAAAGACCAGCCTCTTTTGGCTCTTCTAAGTTTTCATTTCTGAATCTCACTACAAAACCTCTGTATTTAAGAATTAGTGCTGCTGCTTCTTCCTCCCTCCCACTCCTATTTCCTTTTGTGTCCTCTTAGTGGTGCAGCAATAAAACTCATAGCACATGTGCAAAGCTAAGCAAGGTCTGGTATGGTTTCAAATTGGATGGGGGACCGTATGCTGAGACTCCTGGAAGTTGGAATAGAAGACCCTGAGGGTCTCTTCCAAGTCTACAATTCTATGACTCTCAGGGTCTGTCTTTTCACTAATATTTCTAAACTGAACTGTAAACCAAAAAGAAGAGCACCATATCTCTGCTGGGAATGTGTTCCACAGCATGAGACTGACAACATTACATGCCTGTCTTCTAGCTGAGGCCAGCCGGGCCTCTGTAATGCAGGGAACAACTAACAACTTTCCTCTGCAACACATACCCTTCAACATTAATCCAATGAAGAGAGGGACATTCGATTCCATAATAATATTTTTAGTATTTATACCCCACACATCTTACTGGATTACCCCAGCCACTCTGGGCAGCTTCTAACATATATAAAAACATAGTAAAACATTAAACATTTAAAAACTTCCCTATACAGAATTGCCTTCAGATGGCTCAGGGGTCAAATAACTCCATATCCTCCAACCTTTCTCCAACAAAAATAGGGACATCCTGCCATACTCGCCAACATTTCTCCAATGAAAACAGAGACATTCTAAGGAAAAGTGGGACATTCTGGGATAAAATCAGAAACTGGGATGGCTTCTCTAAATCAGGGACGTCCCTGGAAAATAGGGACACTTGGAGGATCTGGAATGATCTCAGTGTCATCACTTCTTGTCCATGTCATCCATTTAACCATCAGACTAAAGGCTCATCTGGCCCAACAGCCAGTTCTTGCAATGACTGACCAATTGCCTATGACAAGTCCAGTAGCAGGACGTGTGCAGCATAAGAATATCTTACCCATAAAAATACGGAAAAATACATTATTTGTAAGAATGTCTTAAATCACTTTAATAACTTTTTAATGACTATAGAGTTTTGCTTGATGTAATCCACCTGCAGTTAATTACAGGAATGGCAAGTTAGCAGCTATAATCTGAAATGCTATCTAATATCCTCAGAACACTCAACAAAACACACAAGCTCCATTTTCATAGACTGAAGAAAAACAGCCCCTTTGGTCAGGGACATTTTTGGTCAAGGGTCTGAACATTTTGCTGGAACCATCAAGGAAATCTTTCATCACTTCATCTACCCAGGTGCAAAGGTGTCCCGTGGCTCTGGGGGTTTCTCAAAAAAAGTCATTGAAATAACAACATTGATATTCCAATAGTAATATTTCAAAGCTCAGGTTCTGTTATTTATTTTCTTTCTCTTCAAAATATTATATACCCTGCCTTGTTTGCAGTAAGTCTAGGCAGCTTACCAAAATCACACACAAGTAAAGTCATAATCCTCCCCCTCTTCAAAAGCAAAACAAACAGAAACCCACATTAAATTCAAATCAGAACCAACGGCCATATAAGAAAATTCAGCACCCCATATTAAAACAAGGTCTTCTACCTCTTTCTGGCCGGTTGTAAAGCTGGGATCACACAGCAGGCATAAATCAAAATGTCAATGGCTGTATACCATTTTATACCAGCAGAGTATTTGTTCTGCAGTACATTATCCTTTAGCTATACATTCCTAGAATTGCACATTATCTTCATTACCAAGAACATCCCACAACAGGATGAAGGGGACCAACATTAGTTCAGTATGCTGTTGCTGTCACAAATTCATTATTAGCAATTTGGCTGAAAAATAAAAACAGGTTTATAATGTCGTCATATACTGTAAGTCTATGGTACAACCATATTTATAATGTTATGGAGTTGGGGCTAGGTTTTCGGGATTCCCTCTAATTTTGCAATTCTGTATCTGGATCATGAAGGTCACAGCCCAGGCCTAGGTTGTTAGATATTCACTTTTATAAGGTAACCTAAGATAATATGTTGCCGCAGGAAAGAAGTATGTCCAGACAGTTCAAGTAAGGCAATAGGAGCACAATGCAAATATGGAAAGACCTTAATCAATTATGGATCATTTGCAGACAAACAGTGGATACTGGTTGTATTCGCTGGATTGATTAGCGTTCTGGATATGGGATGAATAACAGAATGTCAACAATTTCTGCTGCTGTTTCTGAATTGTCGAACATTCCTAACTCCAAACTAACCAGCTTCTGCAACTTCCTAAAACAGACACCTGATGTACCATAAAACATCAGGTAGTACGGTAATCTAGCACCATTCAATATGATGGATGCATATAGCTTTGAGTGATCTCACTTACAAGCAATGTGACCAGCCAATCACAATACAAAACAATAAGGCTGCTTGAGGGCAGGAACTTGCTGAGTTCTGCGTAAACTGCACTTGGATGGCAAGACCATTCTCTTTGGCCTGCCAAGCTTGCAGGACCTGCTTTGGGTTATTATTGTTATTGTTATTAATATAATTACAATCCCAGGATCCACCAGTCAGAGCCTGATGCGAAAGACATGCAGTTTAAACTGAAGAGCCCCTGAGCGCATTCTGAGCCTCAGAATTTGGTTTTAGTACCAGAACTGAACTGATATCACTTTTGGTTACCCCAAACTTCCTTCATTTCTACAGCAAATTAAGAGGGGGGTATTGCCATAGTTAAGGAACTGGAAATCAGAAATGTCTGGCAATCAACCAGAAATTTCCAGATCTGTAATTTTAAAATAATAATAAATAATACATATAATATAAATGTTGTAATATTGCACCTGCTATGAGCCATTATTTGTAAACAAACACACATGCAAATACACATGCTGTCTTTACATTGACCCCATCCACCAAATGCTAAATAGCATAAAACTTACACCTTGTGCAAACTGGGCTCTGTGCAGTTTAGCATCTAATTGTCCTCTAATCTGCTTGTATCCTACAGTGTCACCAGTGACGTCAAATATATGCCGGTATTGCTTCTCTTCCTTGCAGTAAAGCAGACTGTCAGTGAGGGGGAAAGGGGGGGAAAGAGAATTTTCAATTACGCCAACCTCTTTCAACTTGGCACAATGATACATCAAGCATTTTATTTTATTTTTTGTCCTTGAGTGCTTAGGAAATAAAATGTGTCGATATTTGTTGTTGCTGCTGACAAACCTGGCAGCCCTCCACGTTAAATGCTCCTATCTACCTAAACGTCAGTGACATCTCCTAACAGAGGCTGGATTTTATACAAATTTGACTCGTGATCTCAGTAGATGGATAGCAGGAGATGCGTGTTTAGCATTTCCCTGGCCCTCTTCCCCATCTTGTTGATATTTAATTCATTTGGCAATTGTTTTTAAGCCTTTGGGGGGGGGAGTGCACACTTGTGTGTAGAATCACAGTTTCGAATCTAGGAATGCTGTAGCGAAAGGGTCACAAAAGTAGAGCGGATGCATTGTACAGCCTATCACTTGAAAAGAAAAGGCAAGGAACTTCTAGCCACAGCAAACTGCAATTGTCATTGCTAAATTGACAGTCATCCTGCCTGGTTCAGCATCAGCACCTGGCACCCTCAGGCAGTTGCCAGCATTCTACCACTCTGACAGGGCCCATCAACACTTCTGATTGTCTTGGGAGCCCAGCTCCATGAGGAGCCATTTTCATTTACCAAGATGCCCCCAAAGTAGCATTGCTCTGGGGCATTGTCAGAAATCAAAATGGATATTTGGCCTGTGATGTTTTGTTCACACAGAGGCACACACCCACACCACGTCTTGCTGCAGTGATGAACAGGCATATGGCGAGAGCTAGCTCTTAGACAGCAAGCTGGCAACTAAGCACCAAGTGTATATAACCATGAAGGGAACCAATAATTTCATACTGCTTGCCCACATGACAAGGAGAACACAGACACATACATTTCCTCGTGTTACAAAGAGCTGTATTTCATACAGATAGTGGGGCCATGCATTGATTTCATAACAAATGAAACACTGGAATAAATGGGCCCCATTTGGTAGCTCTCTGCCACAACCTCCTCCTCCTCCTCCTCCTCCTCCTCCTCCTATTTTAGGAAACTGTCTGTCTCTCTATTGTCTTTACATTCCAACACCTCTTAGGATAACCAAACCAAATATGACAGACATCCTCACTTAGGATGGGTACTGGGCCTAGGAGCCAACTCCTAGGGGCCAAAGTCCCTTTGCCCCCCCCCCAATAAAATATTTGAGGGAGCTGCCCGCCCGCCCCCAAAGATGATGAGCATTGCCATTCAGATGGTGGGTGGGTGTCACGTCATGTGATCGATTATGCAGGGTGGGGCTTACCTCCCCCCAACACACACACACAATATTTTATTCAAGTTGGCACCCCTGGTACTGGGTAACGTGGCATCTCTTTAGGGTATCTCCACAGCACGGATAGAATTCCCAGACAACAATGGTTGTATTTTATTGTGAAAGCCCATACAACTGCTGGTAACCAGCAAGGCCCATTGCTGCCATATTAATTTCCCACAATGCCCTTCATGTAGTGTCATTCCAAGGGCATTGTAGTGTTCCTTGCAGGGCTGCTCAAAGGGCTTCCGCTTGTCTGCCAACACTAGGTAAGAGATAGCAGCCCACCAAAGGCCTCATTTAAACCTAGAGCTATCCCTGAATGAATGGAAATGAATTGGGTTGATGTCTGTTGTCCTGTTCACGACTCATTCAGAGCTAGATGGCATGCCTTCTTCAGCAGCAGTAGTACAGGTCCTCTGAGGACAGGTGAATATGCCAATTTTGCTTTCTCTTCGTTTGTCACTCTTCCAATCTTAAATTCAGCTCTCCAGATTTCCACACCAGTTTGCAGGTGGGTGGTGGGGATGTTGTTTGGTTGTTCTTTTTTGGGGGGTGGGTTTAAAAAGCCCTTTTGAAAATCCATCAGCATTTTTGTGCAAATTTATCCTAATATACATAATTTTGCACGCAGTTTGGCCTAATATGTTGTTTTTCTGTAGGTTATTTTCATCAAGATATGCCTCTATAAATGCACTCTGCCCTAGCAGATGCATTCATGTACACATTACTTGGCAGAAGAACTGCATTTCAATATTCAGAGAACTGTGAATTTTGAAGAATAGCTGTTTTGGTTCATGCATTGTTTTAAAAAGTGTAAATTAAGCAGTTTGCCTTTAAACACAAACTGAACAGAATTTCTCCCCTATCACTAACTCTTGGTGGTTGCCTTCTTTCCAGAGGGAACCCAGTTTGTGTCAATTTTTTTTAAAGCATTTTGGAGGGATAATGGCAGCTACCATTTGTGTGTGAGAGAGAAAGAGAGAGAGAGAGGGAGGGAGAGAGAGAGAAAGAGAGCGCACCACCATTTTCTCCTGCTCCAAGAACTCCCCCAGAATAGCACTACTCCCACAGCATTCTGGGCAAATAATATGGCAGCCATCAGGAAGCCACATGGAATTATGCTGCCGCCACAGAACCAGCAGCAAAAAAAAAACGGGGGGGAGGGGAGAATACAATGAAAGCTGACATGAGCAACAAAATGAATGAGGTCTTTAATAATGAAAATAAATGCAACCTCAAAATGAAAACAAAAGGTCCCAGGTTCACTTCCCGGCATCTCTAGGCAGGGTTGGGGAAAGACCTAGGAAAACTACTGCTGCCAGTCAGTGCAGACAATGCTAAGCTATAACCTGCCTCAGTTTAAGTCAGCTTCCTGTTTCATGGTGGTGTTGGGGTGTCATATATCGTATCCTGCCACAAGCAATGCTGCCAGGCCCCTGTTCTTGTTAAGATAGGCTAGGCTGGATGGTTCAGTCGGTAAAGCACAACTCTTAAACTCAGGGTTGTGGGTTCAAGCCCCATGCTGGGTGGAAAAGTCCTGCTTTGAAGGGGGTTGGACTAAATGACCCCCAAGTCGCCTTCCAATTCTATGATTCTATGGAATACACTCTACTTTTGTCACCCCTGCCATAAAGTGGCCTTCCACAAGTTAGAATGCTCCATCTGGTTTGTTCTCTAATGCATAAAGTTCCTGAATAGGCTCTTTTTCTTTTCTTTTCTTTTCTTTTTTGACTAAGTTTTGCAATATGAATAACAAGGCTTAACAGAATGAAACATACTTCAGAATTCAGGGAACTGCATTCCTATTCATCTTCAGTTAGGGGGGAAATATGTTTTTAATTAAACGACCATCCCTTGCTTGTAGCTGCAAGGTACTTGTGCATGATATAAAACTCAATTTTAATAATATGCACACAAACTAACATTTCTCCGCCTCCCTCTTCCTTCTTTCTTAGGTTAAACAAACAGCACTGTAAAAAAAAAAAAATGAACCCGCTAAGGACAGTGTGTAGATAGGTTTGTTCTGATAAGAAACGTTAAGAGCCAGATGCGCCCCCTGGTGTTAGAAGCAGAGTCTCTGTAAAAACAGTCTTCTGTGGAGATTTGCTACAGCCTCTAAACAATTTGCTTTTGCCATACCTATCGTTTATCACGCCCAATAGGGAATATATATTTCTTAAACACACACACACACACACACACACACACACACGTGAGTTGAAGCATGCTGGGAATGCAAATGACACCTAGCATTTCGCACGATTCGTGGCGAATGCAATTATAATTAAGATTATGATAAAATATTAAGTCAAGATCATAAAGTGTTGATTAGTCCTGATTAGCTGTATTATCTGTAATTAGAAATCACACCATCCTTCAACAGTTAGTGGCATGTTTTGCTTATGATGCTGCAGCATGAAAAGGGGAAGGCATGAGTCAGCTTTTGTGATGGGCTTTCGTTATGGGTTTAATTGAGGCAAGGGACAGCTGTAAATAAAGGCAGAGCAGGGTGACATGGCGATTATACTGTAAGATTGGGAAAATTGCATATAGGTTTTGTTTGAGGTAATTTGTGAGTCTGGTAAACAAAGTATTTTTGCCCCAGGCTTGTTCACACATTACATTACACCAAGCACAGGTATGAACTCTTTTTACCCTGGCCTTTGTTTGTTTGTTTGTTTGTTTGCATTTCTTGAATTTATATCTCCACAAAGCACAGTTTAAAAATGCAAGCAAAGCAAAAGCATTCTAAAACAGTCTATAAACATTTTTGTTGTTGTTGTTGTTTAGTCGTTTAGTTGTGTCTGACTCTTCGTGACCCCATGGACCAGAGCATGCCAGGCACTCCTGTCTTCCACTGCCCCCCGCAGTTTGGTCAGACTCATGTTTGTATAAACATTTTAAAAAAAACTAAAATTGAAAACATCTAAAAGCAATTAATATTCTTCCATCCAATGATATTGGGGTTGCCTTTGAAAGTGAAGGCATTTTGTTTTGTGGGACTTATCTATTTTGCCGAATTTATAAGGTCCTGTTCTGTCTGCAGTAATTTTGCTTGGTTTTGTTTTTGTATTGTAACGGTTTCATCTGTTCTATTGCCGTAACACCCTGGAACGTTATAGTGACATGCAAGTAAGAAATTTTATTAACAAACAAGTGTTTGTGTGAAAGAGCAGGGCACCTGTTCAACTATTGTGTACCTTCATGGGACCTGAAATTCTGCGCCTTCTCTCCTCACCCTAGACTTCAGGCAAGGAGAGGGCTATTACAACAACTCGCCCTTGCTGAGCACATGTCCCTGATTTTGGTAGGAGAAAACTGTGCCAGGATGCAGAGTGGATGCCATGGTAAAACACCAAATTGTTGAATCACCAAGAGGATGAGGAACATTCACTTGCACTTTTTAAGAATATTGAAGGAGTCCTGATGAATCAGATCAAAGGACAATGTACTCCTACAACTTACTTCCTAAAGTAACCAATCAGATGCCTCTGGGAAGCCCACAAACCCAGGGCATGGAAGCAGTAGCCTTTCCCTGTGGTTGCCTCGCCGCCACCCCCAGCAACTGGTATTCTATGGCATGCTGCCTTTCAGCCTGGAGATCCCACAATGGCTAACAACTGCTTATAGAACTCTCCTCCATCAGTTTATCTAATTGTCTTTCTAAAGCCATCTGGGTTGGTGATCACTGTAAGGATAGATTTGATTATACCTTTAAGAACCCAACCCATATCTTGTTTAGGATGTCAGGCCCAAGGAAATGTGTTACCTTGCCCCCAAGAAAGAGGGGGCCCAGGGCCTCATGGCATGTGTGCGATGCATACATGCCCAGGGCCATGCTGATGTTGCACATGGATGCTGACGTCATGTGTGCACACCCAGTGGTGTGCAACCACTGCCACCACAGAAGTTGGGGTGTCCCTCTGATTTAGAATTTTGTGGGGGGGCTTGTCTCCCACAGCCCCCCATACTTGGCTCCCCTGGGCCTAAACAGAAGGTAGAGCTAGAAGCCAGAGTGAGAAAGTAGTTAAATGAAAGAAGGCCTTGTTATACACAGTTCTTTAATAAAACTATTGCTTCTTCAACTCCTCTGCTTATTATTAAACAGAGAACATTACAACCATTGTTGCATCTGGTGAGAGTGAGTTCCACAGGAATACAGAAAGCTGTCTCATGTCAAGTTCAGTCAGGTAAGGGGAGAAATGAATACAACTTGCCTCTTAAAAGTGAACCTGTCTCATTTGCCCTCTCCAAATCAATACGCAACTACCATTCAAAATTCATGTACAAAAATTCACATACTAAAATGCATATATGTTTAGGGAAAGTGCACACAACAAATGGGTATATTAGTGAAAACAATATTTTTTTAAAAATGCACTATATTGCTGATTTCCCCCCCCCCCCACAAAAATGCACATGGGAGGCAAATTTCCAGTCAAAATGTGTATTTAGGAGAAATGCACACACAAAAAAGTAGAAATGTTATTGGAGACTTTTTTCTTTTTTAAAAAAAATCCATAAACGGGTATAGAAATAGCATGAACTGAACTTAATGTTGAAAAATTGGAAGCCAAGAAAAATGGACTTTGGCAGGTGAATAGCTCATTTGGTTAGAGCATGGTGCTGTTAACACCAAGGTTGCAGGTTTGAGCCCCATATGGGACAGCTGCATATTCCTGCATTGCAGGGGAGTTTACTAGATCAGGGGTGGTCAATCTGGTCCCTACCGCCCACTAGTGGGTGTTACAGGATTCCAGGTGGGTGGTAGGGGGTTCTATGGCACAAGCTGAATCCACCTTCCACCAAGTACGGGTGGGTGGAAAGAAAATTTTACCATCAAGAAAGATGCATTAGTGGGCGGTAGGTATAAAAAGGTTGACTACCCCTGGACTAGATGATCCTCAGGATCAGAACTGGAATCAGAATTGATTCCAGTTCTACAATTCTGTGATTCTATGATTCTATGAATTGTCCATGCATAGGTTATATACAGTGGTGCCCCGCAAGACGAATGCCTCGCAAGACGGAAAACTCGCTAGATGAAAGAGTTTTCCGTTTTGGAGGTGCTTCGCAAAACGAATCTCCTATGGGCTTGCTTCGCAAGATGACAATGTCTTGCGAGTTCCTGCGGGGGTTTTTTCCTCCCCCCCCCCTTTTTCTAAGCCGCTAAGCCGCTTATCAGCTGATCCGATAAGCCGATAAGCCGCTAATAGCGAAAAAACCGCTAGACGAAGAGAATCACAGAACGGATTCTTTTCGTCTTGCGAGGCACCACTGTATAGCCCATTATTTGGTCAATATCAGAAAAATCCCTGTTGTATCATCCCAAAAAACCATCCAACACAGCATCCTATTTTCATCGCAACCAACCAGACACCTACAGGAAACCTGCGAACAGGACCTGAGTGAAGCAACAACTCTCTCCAAAATTGTGTTACTCTGATTATTTTGACTTGTAGCAGCTCTCCAAGATCTCAGAAAGGTCTCCATCACCTTCTATGTGATCCTTCCCCCGAAAGATTCCAGGGAATTGATATGAAGGCTTTATGCATGCAAATCATGTGCTTTGCCTCTGCGCTATGGTCCTTCCTCATAATTTAATCATTCTCTATGTGAAAATGTCCATCCCTTTCTATACCCTGTATCTCCTAATAATCAGCATCATTGAACTACTGCAGATATTAGGAGGTGGGAGAGATTGGCCCACTCTTCAATAATCTTTTTCCTAACCTTCTTTGGCTCGTGAATGTGATCCTGGCTTTTGATTTTCAGTATGAAGCCCTGCATTGATTTATTTTGATGCAGATTCTTTAATTGACAGGTGTGCAAGCTGAGTTGCAAGAAAGGAGGTACAGTAAGGTTAAGGTGTGAGTGGAAACTAAATGGCTCTGTTTGAAACCCATAGGAGTCAACCAGAGTGCAATTTAACAATTTCTCTTGCAGTGTATTAGGACTTGGACTTTGTGTGTGGTCCATTGTTCAGTTTATAATGGATGCGCTGTTGGCTTGCAGAGTTACTGAACTACCCAGGTTTTTTTGCTCCTTTTCTTTGAGGGGGGATAAAGTGCTTTGAGGTACTCTATGAATGAACGTCGTACTGAGAAACCCTAATCTATTCCATATTGCACAATGAAAAGCAACTCCACTGAGCCCTGAAGAATTGTAGTACTTTCCCCTCTTTTGCTCTGAGTACATGGCAAATCTGCAGGGACTCTGCAAGGTGTGTCTGGAACCCTTTTCTTTCGTTGAAGCCCTTCTTCGTGTCCCCCCACCATGAGAGTCCAGGAGGGCAGCAACACAAGAACGGGCTCTCTGTTTTTGGAATGCTTTCCCTAGGGAGGCTTGCCTGGCCCCTTCGCTAGGTGCCAGGTGAAAACCTTTCTGTTTAACCAGGCCTTTGGCTGATTAAACATTCTGTAGCCTACTAAATGTGTTTGTGAGAAATGGGGTTATTGTGGTTTTTTTTGTGGGGGTTATTATTATGTATTTTATGTTCTCATTTTGTACTTCTATGTTGTGAATTGCCCTGTGATCTTTGGATGAAGGGTGGTATGCAAATTCAATAAATATAAATAAATAAGTAACCTATCCACCCCAAAAAAAAGTAAAGAAAGAGATTAACAAGTGGGACATGCAACAAAATATTGCAGCATGGCGTAGTCCTGCTGTTCAGCTGTGAATACTCCATTCTGTTTTCACTTTCCAGTAGTTTCCTGTTTTTCCCACTACCAACCTCAACAGCCAGCCAGCATCCCATGCCCAGCCTCAGTTGTGTTTGACTACATAAGCAGTAGCAGTGGCGTAGCGTGGGGGGTGCAGGGGGGCCGGCCGCACCGGGCGCAACATGGGGGGGGGCGCGCTCACACTCGCAGCTCTCTGCCCCTAGGGCAGAGGGGGCGCAAATTACTTGCCTTGCCCCGGGTGCTGACAACCCACGCTACGCCACTGAGCAGTAGAACTTAGAGAACTGGGATTTCGAGGAGGATGCACCCAACACCCACAGTGTTGAACAGATCCTGGTGCAGAGAAGGCCAGTAGGAGGTCCAACAATTCCTAAGTGATTCTGCATGTAGTGAGGGAAGTGAGGGGTAAGGGGGGCTCGCCAGCCTGCAAAGCTGCCCCATCTACGACAAGGAAAACTCTGATCCTAAGCCTCTGCTACCTTGTGGGATATCTTTGGGAGAAGAAAAGGAGTAAATCCAGCACAAATACAGAGTGGGGTCCCTAAGATGGTTGTACATCTCCTTCCAGCAACTCCTGCAGTCAATCTGGTGCCAAATGTATTGCACTGTTGTCTTTTGGACCACATCAGCAAGGCTGAGAGGGGAGTCTTATCATCTGGGCAGCCAAGGACCTCCATACGCACTGCTGAGGCTAACACGCCAGGGAAGTCACTTCACTGCTGCTTCACCCCCAGAGGCACACTCCATTGTCTCTTGAAACAGACAGAGGCCAACACGCAACACACATCTGTTTCCCACCAGCTTTTGCCTCTGATCTAGGTCATGAGGAATAGGGTCCTCAGTTTCCAGGGGGCCCCCTCTACACCTCTGCTTGAAAGGAAGATTGCAAACTTCCCCTGTTGAAATGGCTGCAAGCAGTGGGTTTGTTGCCGCTTTAAAAACTCTAAATATTTTTCGTGGGTTTTTTTTTTTAAAAAAAGTCTATTTAAACAGTGTGGGGTTATTTTAATCTCAAATTGGCATTTTCAAGAGAAAGAACTTTTAAAAGAAAAAGGAATCTTGAGCTATTTTTTCTTCTTCCATGTTTTCTCACTTTAATTAATTTAAAATGAATGAAAAGTGCTTCATGCTCTAAGATGCTGAAACTGTCGGCATCAGCTGACTCCAGCACTCTCAGCCTCATCTTCAGACTGAGCTGTGGGTAATTCTTGTCTTTGATGTCTTTTGAAGTGTTTGTGGCTTAGGCTGAGGCAGTTTTACATGGCAAAGCCAATGGCTTTTAAATATTTGAGGTCGAATCCTCAGGATTAGGAAGAGCCACTGCTGCAAGAAATGTGCTCCCAGTCAGAGACCTCAAAGAAGGCCCTGTAGCTTCTGAGGCCTTGTAGGTGGTGGGATCATGGGATCAGTTCCCACCCCCTTTAAAAAAAACCAAAAAAACCTCCAGGAGGAGAATTAGTTAGAATGTACCTAAATGCACATACTTGGATTTTGCTGGTCTTTTCGAAACTCCCTTTTCGCTTCTCTGAAGTAAGAATTCCAAATGCACTTTTGAAAATACCTAAAGAATAAATAACCATGCAGTTTGTGAAAATTATCCTAGTGTATTAATTTGCTGTGTATTACTTTGTCATGTTACCTTGTTTTTGCAAACTTCCCTGTCACCATTTCTGGTGAAGGGCAGTGCAGAAATCTCAAAAGAAAAAGTAAGAAATTTCATTTGGTGGCATTGTACCTTTCTGAGATTGGTCTGAAGGCTGCAGCCACACCACACTGGCTCTTGTTATTTAACAAAGTAGTAGTTCGAAAGCACGTCAAAGTGCAAGTAGATAAATAGGTACCGCTCCAGCAGGAAGGTAAACGGCGTTTCCGTGCACTGCTCTGATTTCGCCAGAAGCGGCTTAGTCATGCTGGCCACATGACCAGAAGCTGTCTGCGGACAAACGCTGGCTCACTTGGCCACTAAAGCGAGATGAGCGCTGCAACCCCAGAGTCGTTCGCGACTGGACTTAACTGTCAGGGGTCCT
This sequence comes from Podarcis vaucheri, assembly GCF_965113315.1. NCBI lineage: Eukaryota > Metazoa > Chordata > Lepidosauria > Squamata > Lacertidae > Podarcis > Podarcis vaucheri. Next base: position 22,723,620 of record NC_138758.1, read on the forward strand.
TTACCTTTCAGTGTAAACTCAGACAATTTATGGGGCACTACTTCCACAGAGGAAATATTTTTATTCAAAGGCCACTGCTGGCTCCAAAAGGAGATAGCAGAAGCAGGACTATTACTGGCTAATGCAGGTTTTCCCAAACTTGGGTCTCCAACTGTTTTTGGACTACAACTCCCATCATCCCTAGCCAGCAGGACCAGTGGTCAGGGATGGTGGGAACTGTCGTCCAAAAACAGCTGGAGACCCAAGTTTGGAAAACCCTGGGCTAAGCGGTAGGTACAACCTAACCCCCTTTTCTGCTGCATCTGGAGAACAGCAGCTTGTTGGAGGAGCCAGTAGTTAGCCCCATTCATGAAGAGCAGGAACTCAGCTGTGGCTAATTTCCCATGGGGAAGCATATTTATTTTGAGACCACCATTAATGATGAATCACTAGCAGTGCATCAGCCCAGGTGGGGTAGTGCCAAAGGGGCACATGCCAAAAACTAATTGTGTGGTATGTGGTAAGGGTACTTCCAATGGGCAATTGATTGACTTGCTCCTTGGAGCAGCTGGGGGGGGATGAATGTGAAATAACTTGGCTTCTAAGTGAGAGATGGAATGCAAATGAATCATGTGTATAGTGAGAGCATGCAATTCACAAATGCATATCCAGTGTTATTGGTTGGTATTTCATTATTTTGTTGTTTTATATTGTTTTGATTCATTGAGTCTCCTTTTATTGCATCTTTTATCCTGTTCATATGCTGTTTGCTGCTTTTGAGTCCTTTGGGTCAAAAACTGTACAGTGGTGCCTCGCAAGACGAAATTAATCCGTTCCGTGAGTCTCTTCATCTAGCGGTTTTTTCGTCTTGCGAAGCAACCCTATTAGCAGCTTAGCGGATTAACGCTATTAAAGGCTTAGTGGCTATTAAAGGATTAGTGGATTAGCGGCTAAAAGGCTATTAGCGGCTTAGCGGCTTAGAAAAAGGGGGGAGCGGGGGGAAATCGGAACACTCGCAAGACGTTTTCATCTTGCAAAACAAGCCCATAGGGAAAATCGTCTTGCAAAGCAGCTCAAAAACGGAAAACCCTTTCGTCTAGCGGGTTTTCTGTCTTGCGATGCATTCGTCTTGCGGGGCACCACTGTACAAATAAACCATAGCATACTTAGGCCTATGCAATTTTAGGCCTGGCAGTGCAGGAGAGATTTCAGCTCAGGGGATTCAAGCAGGTTGAAAAGTCTTCTTTGGATGATAACCTGTGTGGTGGTAGTTGTAGTTAAAGTGTTGGGCAAGCACTGGAGAGACCCCAGTTTAAATCCCCACTAAACCATGAAATGTACAGGCTGGCCTAAGTCTAATCACCTGCCTCTTTCCCTAACTTACCTCACAGGGTTGTTGTAGGATGAAATGCAAGGGAAGAACAGTGTATATACCATCCCCAGAGGAAAGATGTGGATGTTAAATAAATCAACATATTCAATGTTACATTGCAGGGTGGAATTATTTGTTTTAATAGCATTTGCCATGGTTTAGAGAAAGGTCATAGCTGAGTAGTTCAACTCTGATGGCTATCATTTCTAATAAGTCATCATAGCTCAATGGGTGGAATTCAACTGAATTTTACTCACTGAGGTTATTATACCTAGCATAGTCATGCGCATTAATTTCAATGGGTCTATGCTGAGTAAAACGTGGTAAAATCCTGATGTTTCCTACTTCCTTGCTCTGAGTATAAGTGATGCAAATGAACAAAAAATACATCAGGGTTTTTTCCCCCTGCATTATTAATTCTGATTGCTTGTATAATAAAGGTAAAGGAACCCCTGACCATTAGGTCTAGTCGGGGCCGACTCTGGGGTTACGGTGGTCATCTCGCTTTATTGGCCGAGGGAGCCGGTGTACAGCTTCCGGGTCATGTGGCCAGCATGACTAAGCCGCTTCTGGCGAACCAGAGCAGTGCATGGAAACGCCATTTACCTTCCCACAGGAGCTGGTACCAATTTATCTACTTGCACTTTGCAGTGCTTTTGAACTGCTAGGTTGGCAGGAGCAGGGACCGAGCAACGGGAGCTCACCCCCTCGCAGGGATTCGAACCGCCAACCTTCTGATCAGCAAGTCCTAGGCTCTGTGGTTTAACCCACAACACCACCCATGTCCCAATTGCTTGTATACCACCCACCCCACCCCACCCCAAAAAAATGTCAGAAAGCTTTAGCAAAGGCTTTTGTAGGTAGAGTGTAAGGTAGGAACATGCTTGTCAGCTGTGGGGGGGGGGGAGTCATCATTTTATTATTTACCCTGCCATGCAATTTATTAGCAGGAAGTCTAAGCACAATTGGTTTCTATAATACTTTTTTTAGAAGTCAGCATATTTAGATTTGTTGCCATAAGCCTTCCTGTACACCAAGCCATCTTTCTCTTGCAAAAGCACCAACAGAATCCTTGTAAATGAGATGAATATCAGAGCAGAAGATTGTTGTTAGTCTCTGGGCCATTTATTTACACGGTCACTTTCCATGAGAGATCATTTTAATCAGGCCACATAACAGAGGGAAAGTGTTCTCTATTGTGGATGGGTGGGGCTTAAGCAAACCAAGCCTCAGCGTAAAAAGCTGTAATCAGATGTGAAATTTACTGGCAGCCAAATTAGCATCTAATTGCCGATTTCCCATCTGATCTACAAACCCAGTTAAGTTCGAGGGCTTTGATTGTATCTGATTTTATTCCGATGAAGTCGATAGAACATCCTTGGCTTATATCCATTCACTCTGGCTTAACTGCATTGCTCCTGAATGACTATATTTTCCCCGGCTTCGGGCCATGTTTCAAGAACTGTTCCATCTGCATTTGGAAATGGAGACATTTGTATGACCTCCAAAAATGACTGATAAAATTGGGACACTTAACAGCATGCAAGAACACTTGTTTTCACATCCATATTATCTGAACTGCTATCTCTCTAGCCCTTTCTCTTGTGCGTGTGCACAAACAAATGCCAAATATTGTTAATAGGCAAGGGCCAAATTGATTCAGGTGAAATGACTTGAACTTCAAAATGGTGCCAAAATGTGGATAACGTTTCTTAAGGAAATAAGACCACCTCCCTCCACCCCTGACAAGGGACACTGACATGGTTTTTCTGGAACAATGTCTTCCAGTAGTTAGGACACCATTTCCAGCCCAGGGGCCACATTTCAAACCTTCCGAGGGCCTCATTCCAATGTTAGGTGGGCAGAGAGGCAAAAAGTGCCTGGAGAAATTCATGAGACTCTTTACTTTTGCACTGTAGGCTACTTTCCAGCTACAGAGAAATCTCTCTCAATTCTCTAGCCAGATAGAAACACTCAAGGAAGTTGCAAGGCAGGGCTGATTGGAGGTGTGGCCTGTGGAGTTGGGGCGTGGCCTAGTGCACTGGTTCGCAAACTCTCTCATCCACCCACTCTCAAAACTACCTGAAAATGGTTGCTGGCACTGGTGAACCGCTTAATGATTTCTCTGCCTATTATGGTGATTATAATGCACTGTAGACAATAGGTGATATGCAGTTATTAATTGCATTTTTCCTGCTTTTTTATTTCTTATTTGTTGTGCTTCATTGTATCACAATTTGAATTCCCCAGAATTCAGTATTAGAAATAAAAGAAGGAATAAAATATAATAAAAATATATGTGTGAAATATTTGATATGTTGAATGTGCTGCAGATCCACATCCATCTGCATGAAGACTGCAGACCACAGTTTGGATAGAGAGTTATGGGGGCTGCATTTGCCCCCCTAGCCTGAGCTTTCCACCTCTTGTTTAAAGCTTTTCAAGTTGCCTTTACCCAAATGTCCTAATTTGAAAGCTCTCGAGTCTTTCTCTTTTTTACCTTAGTTCCTGCCTGTGATCAAGTGGATGGAATTTTTTATTTTTTACACTCAGGGCTCATTAGCATTTCTTGCAGACTGTTGAGTGGATAGCAAATAAAGCAGGAAGTGTCCCAGCTGTTGGCAAGAAAAAAATGGAATTATTCATTGCTTACTAATGTCAAATGCTAATGGGAGAAAAGTATCCTTGAAGAGAACCTTGACTAAAATTCATTAGAGGGAGATCAAATCACTGTTTTAATTATGCATTTTTGAAAAGGTGTATTTATTAGAACCAATTCCGACCTGCCATGCACCAGCTTCTGATACTGGCGAGGTGCCACTGACTTGGACAAAGTTGACTCCAGCATACAGAAAATGAACTCTGAATCCAGTAGTACTGTAATCCATCTTGCCACTTTCCTGTTCCTTCATGTCTCACTATTCATCCATAATAGGAATCTGCTTTTCCAGCTAAGTCACTTAGGGAGCAATCCTATGGGCCCTGGAAGAGTGTTCAAGAGACTATAAAGTTGGGGTGTATGAAGGCACAGTTTTCCACTCTGCCATGTCAGTATTCATTGCATGCAGTGCTGTTTCTCTTCCACTGCAGTTCATCCTCTGCCAAAAAAAACATTATTTGGATCACTGTCCACTGTTCTTTGAAATTCATACTTCTCTGAATTTTGTATTGCAGTTCTCCAGCCAAGTAATGTGATCAAGAATGCACATACTGACCTAAAGTGCATAAAGATGCATATGTTAATGAAAACAATATTTTAAAAATGCATTATATTTGGAAAAATTGCATACAAAAATGTGTATATTAGAATAAATTTGCACTGAAATGCTTATGAATTTTATATAAATGTGTCAGTATCTAGATATATGGATATATGATGTGGAAATGTGAAGAACTGAATTTAAAACTATAAATGAGAAACTGAGAAAAACCAAAGGGCCTGGGTTGGCTCCCTTTCTCTTAAGTTTCATTTGAGCTTATGAGCCATTTTTGATTCTGCTGAGACTTTAACATGGGCTAAAGTTTTGCCCACTTGTATTTATGCTGAACTGGTTGATTCTCCTTTTTTATTAATTGGTTTTAGTAACTTGAAGTTGGTTTGTTTTTAATTGTGGTTTATATCTATATCAATCATTTTATTCATAAGCAACTTTACATTTGTCTCATGAAGCGAGGCATGCATTTATTTATTTTTTTAAAAAAAACTTTGTCTGAAATTTGTCCACATTTAAAATCCCCTACATTGTGTAAAGCCACAAGGAAATTCTGAGCATCTTCTAATGTGTGCCATGGATCCATTTTCACAGCTTGCTGATGTGCCGAACTAGGGGGACTATTTTAAATGCAGTTCCAAATAAGTTCTTGAACAGATCCTGGGAGCCTCAAAGGAAAACCTTTTCCCAATGGCATGAATGGGTGGTTAAATTAAATATATTTCACAAATGACTTGATGACATGAAACTTAAAAAAAAAAGAACAGATGGGGAAAGTTAATAAATATTTCATTTTCTAATATAAAATTCACTTCCATATTCACAACTTCGGGGATCCTCTGCTTTGCAGGTATCAATAGGTCTGATGGATTTCCTGTTCCATTCTCATGCTCCTGCCCAGGCGACTCTTACAAGATCATCATTTGTACATGCTCGGGTTGTTTTATGGGATCGATGAAAGGCAAATGACTGTAAATCTTCCTCTGCTCCTGGATTCTCATCTTTTATTCTGTGTGACCCATAAGTGTCCGTCCTGACATCAGATGGGTTATTAAAATGACAAAAAAAAATTATCCAAAAAGAGAATTTATAAAGCAAAATTATCACTCGGGGATCTGAGGGGGAACCAGCGTAATCCTAAAGGTCATAATGGTAAAATGCTTCAGATTAAGAAATGAAAATACCTATCTGTGGGCTGGAAAGGAGAGAGATGTGACTTTCCTTTTGCTTCAGGGAAGCGTGAAACAAAAGCATAGCCAGTGGTCAGAGCTGATAGGAGGTGTAGCCCAAAAGTATCTCCATAGGATCCTCAACTCTGTTTTAGTTCTTTTTTAAATATAAATAAAATCCTTCATATTGGAAAGCTTCAGAGTTTTGAGCTCTCAGAGCCCGCCTTACCTGTTGCTACTTTTCCCATAACGTATCAGTTGCAGTTTAAGACTGGAAGGATAGTATTTTAGAAACATGAAGAAACATGGGGGGTGCCTTGGAAATCCCAGGTAATATTTGAATGCCACTACATCAGTCACTTTCCTGTTTTCACAGGGGTGAACCAGGTGCCCATGGGAAACCTGAAAGTGGGACCTTAGTACAACAGCACTCTGTACAATAGCCAGTTTGCAGCAACTGGCACTCAGAGGCATATTGCCTCTGACAAAAGAGGCAGAAGATAGCCATCAGGGTTAATAGTTATTGGTAGCCTTAAAAAGGTAAAGGGTCCCCCGATCATTAGGTCCAGTCGTGGCCGACTCTGGGGTTGCAGCGCTCATCTCACTTTACTGGCCGAGGGAGCTGGAGAACAGCTTCTGGGTCATGTGGCCAGCATGACTAAGCCGATTCTGGCGAATCAGAGCAGTGCACGGAAACGCCGTTTACATTCCCGCCAGAGCGGTACCTATTTATATACTTGCACTTTGACGTGCTTTCAAACTGCTAGGTTGGCAGGAGCAAGGACTGAGCAACGGGAGCTCACCCCGTTGCGCTGATTCAAACCACCGACCGTCTGATCGGCAAGTCCTAGGCTCTGTGGTTTAACCCACAGCGCCACCCACATCCCTATTGGTAGCCTTACTCTCCATTAATTTGTATAATTCTCTTCTAAAGCCATCCAAGCTGGTAGCCACCACTGACTCTAAAGTAAGGTTGCCATATTTTGAAGAGCAAAAAAGAAGACGCATTGGCCAACTTCTATGGCGACTATACCCATGAAAAAGAGGGCATGTCCTGGAAAAAGAGGTATGGCAACCCTATGAAAGGCTTGGTTTTCATGTTGATGTCAAGCGAGCCTCACCAGCTATGGGGACATCCAGCAAAATTCCTGCAGTTTACCTCAGTGGCTGGGGTGGGATATAAGGGTTCAGGTGGTCCCTAGGGTACCCTGGACCTAAGTTGTCCTGGACTTTGTAAGTTAATACAAGGAGCTTCAACCTGGCTCAGTGTTCCTACCTGAAACCCTAGAGAGCTGCTGCAAGCCAGTGTAGACAGTACTGAGCTAGGTGAGTCAAATACCTGGTATGGCAGCTTCTCATATTGAACTGAGCACTGCAGTACAAACCAGATTGCATACAGTGCTAAGATTAGCAGGCTTTGACAGAACTGAAGGTTCTGTGCAACAGAATACAAAGGTAACTTAATACACAAACAGTACATTTAATCGTATGGTGACTGCCAAGCCTTCTGAAGTCAGTGGGTCCACTCAAGTTTGGGATTCAATGTCTTCATCAAGGGTTGCAAAGAATCAAAGAATTATTTTGCCCAAAATATAAACGCAAACAAAATACATGTTCTAAAACCAACATAGTTCCCCTGTTTCATCTTCTCAGCATAACGTTACGTTAAAATATTTAAAAGACATGTTAACAGTCACCCTTTTATGTCAGTTGAAGTATTTTTTTTCCTTTTAAAAACATATATATTTAATTAGCATTTACAAATAGAGCTAATAGTATACATGATGTCAGCCAGATTTGATTGCATTCAACAAGAAATAAGGTCAATTGGGACTTAACGCTGAATATTTATAACTGTGGTTGATATAAATATTGAAGAGACAGCCAGCATTTCACCAGGCTCACTTAAGTGCAAACTGCATCCCATTGAGGACAATTGCGCGCGCACACACACACAAACACACACACACACACATGCATGCTTCATCGTTGCTCAAATTTAGGGACAAAGATTACAAACTTTGATTTGCAACAATTTAGCCACTAGGGGGCATCTCTCAGAGGGCAGCTTCACCAAGGGCTCCCAAAATCTGGAGATCCATGTCACTCAATATTTCTCCGCTGTTTTGAGGTTTAAGATTTGAACAGTTTAAGCCTCTGCATACAGGCATGCACATAAATTTACTGTGTATCACATGTTATTTGAACACAGTGATGGGGAGTGGTGTGCTTCCATTAGTCCACTGTGGTAACAGGTTCTCCAGACCAGATAAGCATTTGAAGACGCTGGTGACTATTCAAGCTTGCAGAGGGATCCTGATAAATGTGCTGTTCCCTATTTATTTCAGTGGAAGGACCCATCCTGCATGCACCCAGCAATACATGCATGGACTAAGTGGCTCGATTTACATGATTGGGGGTGCTGTTCTGGGTATGGGATTTCCATGGGGGACACTGGGTTGGGATGGGGGGGTCCATGGATTTGTTGTGCAAAACCAGGATCTGGCAGGTAGGGTTACATACGCCCAGAATTTCCCTGACACAGCCGGTATTCAGCCCTCACATACAGTGTCCATGCAGAATGTCTTCAACAACTTTTGTGCCCAGATTTTCATTTTTTAAAATATGGCAACCCTAAGGTCTTGCATAATTTGATAAATATTTCTCTCCTTCAGTTGTTTAAAAGCTAATTTTTAGCTCCTATAGATGTGGAAGTGAGGGTAAACTCTCACACCTGGGCAAAGCCCAGTGAAATTCTTAGAGCAATAGATGGGGATTTTATTAGCTCTCTGGGGTACCTCTGGAATATTAGTGAATGGGAAAAGGCTTTAGGGCCTTACACAGCTTCTTCTGCAATGTGTTTCCAGTAGGGATGGTTGGTGGTGGATTTTATTCAGTTGTCACTTAAAGGAAAACCTGCTTAAACTGCACTTTCCCAAAAAATGAGCAAACTGAAGCACAGCCATACTCTGACACCTGCCCTTATCTGAAATTTGTTGGGCAGATCTGCAGCCAAGTAATATGTACAGAAATGCATATACTGAGGGTAAAGCATGCATAAAAATGTATGTATTAATACAGCTTACAAAAACGCATTATCCTCAGGGATAACCCATTTGCAAAAGTGGGTATATTGCACAAAATTACATAGATACATGTGCATATTAGGAAAAAGCAGCATTAAAATTATGGTTAATTTTCAGGAGTAATTTTTAATATGGGGGGGGGATACAGACTGGTATACAAATGTGGAGAACTTAACTTGAGATTGAAAAATGATAGAAATTATAATTGGCAGGTCCAGACATCACTAGGTCTACATTACAAATGCATACCAGTTTCAAGCCTATTTACATTTCATGACTCTCAAATGAGCAAATCATTCTGTGGAAGAAGCTAGGATGCCTTGGGATCAATGAGATGTGATAGAAAAGGGTGTTGCTCCCATTGGGTTCCTGGAAATGTAGCTGGTGAGGAGGCTGCACAGGGAGCCATTCTGGGGAGGCTTCAACAAACAAACAAACAAACAAATGAAGAAAGAACCAGAAACCCTTGGCCATGTCATATGGATACACATGGCAAGTGGCAACCCCCTTCCTAAAATTTTGGAGAGTTCTCCTCCCTCTCCTTACACCCACCCAATGCTGGCTAGAGGTAGTAGAAGCTGTGGACCGAAACAAGAGGGAGGGGTCCACCAGGTTGGCAAATGTTGAGGTATTAGGGCATGCTGAATTTTTCAACTTTCATATTCCCCAAATGAGGGGTGCTAAAAAGCTGTAACATGACTTGGGAATCCAAAGCATATTTTGGGTAAATTAATATGATTTCGTTTTGTTTAGTAAATAACTGCATAATAATACTGACATACGTGTGTGTGTGTGTGTGTGTGTGTGTGTTGCATTTCTAATCATTTTAAAGTTGCCTTATTAAAAAAATATTGTGAAACAAATGTGTGGAAAATTGCATGAAAATAATTAAAAATGATTGCTAAGTACTTGCAGTTATATTACTTGTCCATCAGTGCTGCTACTACTACCATCCCAACCATTGGGAATTGACCTACAATGACTTCTAAACAGAGAACAAGACTGAAGACGTTCGTGCATATGACCAACCTAATTGGAACTGGCAGAGAGTGTTGCCCTCTGAACTCCCAACTCTGCAAGGCGTCATGACATACGGGCTACTGCTAAGAGAACAAAGTGATGAGGATGTCAGAAACTACCCAGCAGCCAGTCTTGCAAAAGACATTCGCCCTAAAGTGGGAATAAGCAAAGAGTTCTTTTGCCACCCCCATTGTATATTCATGAGTCACAGTCTTAAAGAAGATTCAAGAGAACTGGAGCAAGCCAAAAACATATCTCTTGGTAGAGAAATACTAGATGTCAAAGAGGCTTTCACTTCAAAACTCGACAAGCTTTTTGACATCCTCAATTGCAAGTGTAATTTTTTTCCTCTGCTCTGCATTTTGCTGCCCCGGTTGCCAAAAATCAAGTACACCTTCCAGTTCTAATAAAAAGAGTACAAAACATCAGAAGTACACAATGTTGCTATGCAGAGCATTGGATATGGAGTTGGCCTGTGTGCTACAGCTGCCATCACCACTGCTGCCTTTATGGATGCTGGGTTGATCACTGAAGAAGACCAGAGACTTGTCGTTGATCACAATAAAGTCAAGAGGGCCCAATAAAAAGTTATGAAATCTCTGGATTGGGAATTTGATGGTCTTTTTCAGAAGGCTGATATTGACTGCATCTTCTTTGACGGCTGTGAAGATACAACTAAAGTTATGCTGAAAGCAGTTCCACATCATTTCAGGAAAGCATTATTCAGTGTGCAGTGAGCCTGACGGAAGATACCTCTACCACTTCACTCCAGACAAAAGCTCAAAGAGGGGGAAACAAACTAATAATCTTGTAGATTTACTAAAGAAGAAGGGCATTGATCAGAGCCTGCAGGCCACTGCAGGTGATTCTACAAAAGTTAACACTGGCTGGGAGGGTGGTACCATGAATCGGGTAGAGGTCAAGCTTGGTTGTAAGCTGATGTCAGGGTAGGTTTCAGAAGGACGTCCGCAATAACTCACATGGTGTCAGTGAAGTTAATTCTCTTTATTCAAAGAAACAAAACAGCTCAGGAGGTTAGGCCTAGTGAGCCCTTCCCAGTAGATCTTGCCCCGATGAGGCTGTTGCGAGGACTGAAGGCCCCCACTGTCCCACAGATGTCTAAGTCTCTTCCTCTGCCAGGTCCTTCCCAAGCAATCTGAGACTCCAATGTTTTGTCTCCCTTTACCCAGCCTCTTCATACCTCTTCTGGTTCTGGAAGACATGGGGAGGGGGAGACAGCTTGGCTTCCTCACAAGCCTGACTCATCGCTGCCTCTGGTTCTGGACTGCTCTCTACCAGACACTTCCTTCTCACTAAATAAATCCTGCTACCTCTTCAGCTTCCAACACCTCCTTCTCCCAGTCTTCTCCCTCTTCACCTTCTGACCACTCATTGTCATCCCACCACCAATCCCCTGGCTCTGAACCTTCTTTCCTTGGGGGCTCCTTTGGGTGTTCCCCAGTTGGTGTCTCCCACCACTTCTCTCGATCCAGCCAGTCCATAACAGTTAATCTGGTTGGTTTATACCCTCCACATCAACGAGTCCCCCATTTAACACTTGATCACAGCACTGGATGGAAAGATCCTGTATAACAGCAAGTGGACAGTTGACATTGGCAAGATGCCAGACACTGCTACATAACGAAATTGCCATGTTTTTCTGTGTATAAGACTAGGTTTTTTCCCTTAAAAATAATGTCAAAAATTAGGAGGGGGTTATACACAGGGCCATCTCCCTCCATTTTCTTAAATCTGAGTCCCCAAAAATAGGGAGCGTCTTATACATGGGGGTGTCTTATAGACGGAAAAATACAGTCGTCCTTCAGTCACCAAACTCTCAATTGGAGAGCCTCTTACTTCACTGAGTGACAATATTGTAACTAATCTTTCTACTGATCAAGTATATGGGTACTGGATCACACAGGCCATAATGATAGTAATACATGAAATGGTTCTGGACCTTCTTGATATTGATCCAGAGAGCCATTCAATATGGTTAACAACAGCAAACAGGCTTTGCCAACAATTCAGTGCTCAGCATGGTATGCTTTCAGCAAAATAATAATCCAGACACCCTTGAACTCAGATGACAGTGAGAAGAGGAGAATTGGTGTCCAAAAGATTGTTGACTTGAGGAGCACTGAGAGAACCTTCTGTATGTCTGAGGAAGACACCTTCCATGAACCCCAGTGCTTTGTCCCTGTTTGAGCTGATCAATTAGTCTGATGGGATATATGAACCTCCTTTGACATGCCATCTTACTATGGTGGAAGTGAATAAGTTTATTGCTGAGCCCATGAAAGTTCCACAATGGCCCTGTTATGCTCAGTCTATAGTGAGGTGTGTGCAACAAATCACAGAGGCAGCAGGGCTACATCAGAGGCCAAGAAGCGGCTGATGGCCAAGGATGAAGCCAAGCAAGACTTGATGAAACTTGCTGTTTAAATTTCTTATAAATGGATGTCATTACTTTCTAATATTGCTGTATGTGTACAAGGTAATGTTGTATGCTTAGTTGGATATGCTTTGTGCAGAGAAACTAACTTTTTTATAGCATTGCCCACATTTTCAGAAATTAAAATTAAAATTCTTTGGTTTTCCAAGAACAGTTTTTTTAATCAAACCTGGATTTACCAAGCTAAATGTTGTCCAGTCACAAAAATAATGGCTTGTTTGAATTCCTCACACCCTTGCTGAGGAAATTTTCAAAAATTAAGTTTCACCCCCCAAAATGACATGCCCTCCGAGGTAGCAAATGACATATTTCCCACTAAGGCAGAGGTGGAGAACCTATTTCTGTCCAAGGACCACAATGAACAACCTTCTAGGAACCACATGCCAGTGGTGGGTGGAGCCAGATGCAAAAGTGGGCAAAGCAACAAATATAAACTTCACCAGTCCAGTAATCTAGTTTCTAAACACACACACACACACACCTTTATCCTCTGTAACACAAGCAATCAGAATTCATAGACACTTTCCAGCCAGGCACAAAAGCACACAAGAAGGGTGCTAAGAAGGGCTAGTTAAGGAGCTGTGGCTGTGAAGGGTGTCCTTCACAGAGGTTCCCTACCTCTGTGCTAAAGTGATCCACCACCATTGTTTTAGAGTGCTTTGCCATCAAACACTTAAATGACACAAATATTTCTACAAACGCTTTCCCCAATGCCAAGACAGCATCAGATCATTCCCCTCCTGCACATCTCCCACAGAGGCCCAGCCCTTCCTTATTCCAGCTCCTTCGGGATACTGTAACCAACAAGGTAGAAAAGGATTCCAGAAATAAACACTAAGGGGACTCCCGCCGCTGCAAACATGAATGACCACCCGTAATAAACGTTCACAGGAGTATCGTCGAGGCATCTTTCGCTTCTTTCTAGAAGTATGTACTTCGGGAGATCGGCAGCAAATTCCTTCCACATTGCAAACATGAATATGAGCAGGGCAAATAAAGCACCTGAGGGAGAAGAAGAAGAGAGAGGCTTGGTTGGTTTGATTGGTGTTTATTTGTATTTCTGTGGTGCTTCCTACTCGAATGAATCCCAAAGTAGCTTACAAACAGGGCCCCTGAAGACAGGTGTTTTGTGAGGGCAGGGTTGCGGTTGTATTCTGCAACATGTCATTGGTGCAGTAATTATGCATTAGTGGTGGACCTATGCTAGACCATACACACACCATTCTGCACTATTAGTTTGTTCTACAATGCTTCCCCAATGTTACCACATTATTGGTGTCTGGAGGGGCAATATTGCTCTATAGCACAACAAAATCAAGACAAAGAAACAAAGCAAACCCCTGGAACATCTGTGGTATGGAAAGTTACAGGATTTCAGCAGCAAGCTTTTAGGAGGGAGGATCTGTTGCAATGTTTTGTCACATGTTTTATGCATGCTATGCAAAGATATTGATATAATTCTAGGAAGTGTGACCAAATTGCATAAAAGATTACCTTGTTTCTATTCTCTTGAGCTGCAAAAGTCACGAATTCCTAGATTTGCATGAGGTGCCATTATCACCCTCCGCATGTTGCTGAACTTGTTTCTTAGCCATTAGTTTCAGATTTCCAAGATACACTTTGCAGTGATTATGTTACATACCCTCATGCAATGTTTGGGGAAAGACTGTTTATTTATTGGACTTCTCCAGATCAGAACACAGGGAGGGTAATATTTTTATACAATCCTAACAAGAGCAAAAGTTTATAAAAACTATATATATATATATATATATATAGTTTTGTGCTGTCTCTTCCTCATAAGGTGGAAAGTTCAGGGTGGCCTAAAAGGGCCGGTTTGCCACATAGGAGATGGGTACTGAGGAACTGAAGGTACATAGGGATGGGAGATGCATTCAGTTCAGTTTGCATTTTAATACAAAACTCTTTAACTATTTAATTCACATTTCATGGAAAAAATATGCTAACCAAAATGCTTTTATCCTTCAAAATTTGCACTTGTCTGCAGTGCAGTTCTCTAACCAAATAATGTGTGCCAAAAGGTGTCTGTTGGTAGAAAATGCATTATCTGAGAGGGAAATAATATGCAAAAATGCATATCATCTAAGGGGGAATTGCTTGCAAAAATGTATATATTACGGAAATTTGCATACAACAATTCACATACCAGGGGATATTTGCATTAAAATGCTGGTATGTGAGAGGTCTGTATGTGTGCTGCATATGTGGTGAGTGTGTGCATGAACACATGCAAGGAAATGGCCCTTGTCCACTTTGGCCGTGCCCACAACTAACATAATGTGGCCCTTGAAGGGTTTCCCAATTCTTGATGGGGCTTAAGCCAAAATAAAAGATTAGACGCCCCTGCTCTAATTGCTTATTTCCATGGGGCAGGACTGGTGGGAGATGTTTGCATTGGCAGAAGTAAGGTATAGTGGGAGTGAGTAGGAAAGATATGAAGGATGGGAAGCACACACACACACACACACACACACACACACACCCTCTCTCTCTCTCTCTCTCTCTCTCTCCCTCCCTCCCTCTCTCTCTCACACACACACAAACACACACACACACACACACACTTTTTTGAAGGCACCTTCTGGTTTCCAGGCCAGATAACAGCTCCTGGAATCCTGTGTTGGGACTGATCTAGTCTTTAGTTTTACTCATAGCACAATTGTATGCATTTGTTCAGCTTTGCTTTGTGGCATTGGCTGGCTGCATATATTGACAGAACTGATCCCTTCCTTTCTTTAAACGCTCTCTGCCTCCACGCATTAGGGCCTGCGATTAATTGAGAGTTTCCATTTCAATGTTGATTTAGGTCAATGGTATCTTCTGGGGAGGGGCTAATTGCAAGGGCGTTGAACCGTGCTATGACACCTTTCGCCTTTAAATTCTTGCAACAATTGTCTAGGGGCTGACTGCAAGCCTTCCTAACTCCTCCTCCTCAGTCAAAGGATGGTAGCAACTTAATTTCAAGTAAATTGTTCACTAAACTCTGTGCCATCCTTTCTCGCTTCATAGCATCGTGAAACCTTGTTGGCTAATTGTAGAGACAAGTGGATGAACTCCAGACTCTCTTTAGAACTTCTGAAGCCTGTCTATAATTTGCTAATTACAGGGAAAGTGAACTTTCAAACTCCCCTTTTTTCTCACCTCCTTGCCTAGCAAAAACATCCAAAAAAACTAAGGAAAAATAATGAGATGCTGATATCTTTATTGGCAATTCATAAGTGCAAATGCATATGATATATGAGGAGCTTATAGCAGCCACAATATGGAACTATTAACTTTGAGAGAACAACTTTGAATATAAAGTGTTGGCTATCTCTCCCCACCCCCCTTTCTCTCTATTATTTTCTTTCTTTAAAATGTTTGGTGGAACTCCGTCAAGGACTGGGAAGAATCCCTGTGAGCCAGGCCACTTGTTACACTCATCAGATGCAACTGATCAAGTCAAAGGCCTATCTGGTCAGGCAACTTGTTCTACGGCAGCCAATCAGATGACTATGGGAAGTCCACCAGCAGAATATGACTGCAACGGCAACTCTCCTCACATTGCTGTTACTGATTTCCATTAATTAATGGTTCCCATTAATTGGTTTTCAGAGGCATGTGGCCTCTAACAGTGACATTGGAACATAGGCATCATCATGACTTAATAGCCTTAACCACCATGAATTTATCCAATCCACACACAGCCTGGGGAGTGTCTCCAGGCTCTTGATTATTTTGGCTGCACTTTTCTGCACCCTTGCTAGCTCCAGTATATCTTTTCTGAATGGAGAATGTTCAGAGTATTCCAAGTGTTGCTGCACCATAGATTTGCGTAAAGGAATTCTGATATTGGCAGCTTTATTTTTGATCCTTTCATGTGATAGGAGGTCTTTCAGGTGCATGTAGAGCGTCCAGGTGGAAAAGAGGGCAGGACTCATGCTCCATCCATAACATTGTGTAGAAGCGGGGATTTAAGCAGGTGAGAGGGATCTTTTCCACTCTGAGAGCTGCTTTGCCTTCTGAGCAATCTTCCAAGGGCCACATGCCAGTTCTGGGCAGGACTAGATGTGAAGGTTGATGGAGCAATTGTTATAATTTTTGTCTGTGTACAGTAGGCTAGTTTCAACACACATTCACACACCCCACTCTAGTCTCCAAGAGAGAGGAAATACTGTAGTTAAAGTATACATTCCACCCAGAGAAAAACATTCTCTGTGTGAAGCAGGGTCAATGAGAGGTGTGGCCCAGGAAGAGTTGTGGGGGCCAGCTGGGAAGATTTGAAGGACCACATTTGAGTTTTCCCACCCCTGTGATATGACATACATATTCATGGACTAAATTCCAGCTCTAATCCAATAAATCTGTTAGTCTTTAAAGTATACTTGGTTGGTTTTTGCTGCTGCAAGGCTACCCCACTGGAAACTGTTACATGAATTTGCAAAGAAAGCCTCTCTCAAGTTAACTGTCACATGTCAAACATGGTTAAGAACACCTCATGGCAAAGCAGTTCTCACAGAAAATGTGTTTCATTATCTTATAAAGCAGTTGGCAACACAGCCAGTAGCTTGGTAGGGATAAAGGTCTCCAAGAGAAGATAGCAATAAATATCAAAAAGCTTCCAGGTCCATCTGCTGAATAATCTTCTCAGCCTACAAGTGTAGATGAGCTGGTTCATTTTGAAAGGGTGCCTCCAGAAAAAAACCACCTAGAAAGATTTTGTTAAGGTAGCTGGCAGGTTACCAGGCAGATGCTCTAAAACACGGTCAATAATTGCCTGCCATTCTTAGAAAGAAAGAATGCAATGAGATGATCAAATCTTTCCCTACTGAAGCCCTGTTTGTAATTGGAAAAGGTCTCTGCTGGCACAGCATGCAGTCCTACCAACTTCTGTCACTTTGAACCTGAGATCCTGCTAGACACATTCCCCTTCTTCTGGCTTTGAAATCCCTAAACCTTGCCCACGTTTTAGTCACTGGGGGACATTTAGGGATAGGGAAGAAATTTGATTCAGTTTGCATTTATTTGTGAACCTACCTAATGCAAAAGCAACATACAATAAAGTGCATTATATTAAGGGGAAGTGCTTTAGAAAAATGTGTATATTAGGCAAGATTGCGTTCATAGAGTACATTAAGTGAAAATTGCACTAACATGCTGGTGGGTTGTTTTTTTAAACACACAAAATGATGTGAAGATGTGGAGAACTGTATTTAAGATTGGGAAAAATGAGAAACTGAGAGAAACTAACATTGGTGGATTTCCCCGTCCCTAGAGGTGTAACACAGTGTCATTTCCTGATCACCATATGCAGACATACACTTCAGGTCTGATCCTAAACCTCTGCTGGCTTGCAGGACATCCTCAGGAGAAGAATAGGCTAAAGAGTAAACCCTACCCAAATCTGGAGTGAAGTCCCTGAAATGGTTGGATGGTGCCTTGTACACCTCCTTCCAGCAACTTCTGCAGCCCAGCTGGTGACAAATGTATTGTTCTGCTTTCCTTTGCTCCACATCCGCGAGGCTGAGAGGGGAATCTTGTGGTCTGGGAAGCCCAGGACCTTTATGAACACTGTCCAGGCTTGCATCCCAGGGAGGTCACTTAGGTGCTGCTAATGCAGCCATTAGACTTCACCTCCAGAGGTGTACTCCATTGTCTCTTAGGGCAGATGGATGCCTCCAACTTTCAGGTGCATTTACAATTCCGGTGTTAAATGCATGAAAAGAGAGACCACTTGCAAGAAACTTCCAATAGCCTTCTAGAGTCTATTGTCACACACGGCCATTACATAATAAAGAAGCTGTTCGGTGGTAATTCAGCTACCACAGTGAACTACAATAAAATAGGCCAAAAGCTGAAAAGAGAAGGCACAGGAGACATGAAAAGCCTCAATAGCACTTAACAAGTTTATTCTAACATTACATTGCAGGGTTAGTGAGTGGAGCAACTAGGGGCAACAACACTTAGTTTACTTGTTTAAAATGAAAACCTAAAAAACACCCTTCAAGCATTTGTGGCCTATGGACACACTTGAAAATTTTAGGAACTGTCACAGGCACACCATGATAGTGGCAGTGCTCAGACCTCCTATCTGTAATAAGCAACCTATACCTACCTCAAAACAAAACACAGACCAAAACCTCAGGCAACACCCCCGCAAAATCAGAATTAGGGGGTAGGGGGCCATGGCAAGTCCCAAGGGGGTTGTCTGAGGGCTTACAGGTAGTATGTTGGTGACCTCAGTCCTGAAATACTGTCATGACAGGGTCTTCTATGTAAAAAAGAAAGATGGCTAGCGTGTATTTGAAAGTTCTTCTGATAGTGCTAGTGGATTTTGTTCCCACCACCACCATGAATTTTCCTGTCCTTATTCCCCCCAAAAAATGCAAATAGGGTGGCAACTGGAGAATGGTGTATTTTCAATCAATCAATCAGATTATTATTTAGGAGCAGAGAAAGTCTCTACTTTAGGGTGTAGGCAGAATCCTGATTTCCCATCTCAGAACTTAATCCCAAGGCAAATTCCCCCTCCCTATAAATTACAATCACTTTCACTTTTCTCGAAGGAAAGATCTTCGGGACACGTAAGTTAATTAAGGATGATCTGCCATCCATATCAGATGACAATGACAGTTTCCCCCTTCTGTTGTCATTCCAAATCCTAAGGCTGTGAAAGAAATACTGTTGATGTTATTGAATGTTATAAGATGGCAATGGATTCTTATTTTATTCTTAGAGTGGATGGTGTATAAAATGATTTTGCAGTTCATTGATTGTGTATCTTGCTGTCAGAGCCTTTGCTGCTGCTTATTTTATTAGTTATTATTATTTATTAAATTTGTATACCGCCCTATACCTGCAGGTCTCAGGGTAGTTACAGCATAAAGTCACAATGCAAAAACACAAAATAAAAGTAAAAACAAAAACAACCCAATAACCCCCCGCTCAATCTATTTTATAGTTTATTTTATAACTTCTGTTGTAATTCATTTTTGTTTTCCTGTTTTTATGATGTTTTATGTCTTTAAATTTGTAAGTCACCTTGAGACTCCTTATTTGTCAAGCAATTCATACACTGAATTATTATTGGGTGTGTATCCAGCTACAAATCCACTCAGAATTGAGCCACTGAAATTAACGTCCCCTAGATTAGCCACATTCATTAATTTCAATCGATCCGCTCTGAGTATGACTAACAAAGGATACACAATAACAACAGAAGCAGCAGCCAGTGTAGATAAACATTACAGAACTCTATTCAGAGATTCAGATGATGGTCCAGATTATCTCATACGAAGACCTTTGACTAAATATTACTGGAACAATCATAAGAACCAGTTTGGATTAAAGTATTTACTAGATGTATTAATTGTACTTTGTACAATTGTATTTTGTGTACTCCTACATTTGTTTTATTGGATTGGAAGTTATGTTTAGCTGCCCTGGGAATTTTATTGAAAGAGCAGGGTATAAATCACATATGCATTATGTGGAGAATCAAATATAGGTGTATAAAATTCAAGAGTCTCCAGATGAAATGGATTGGCTAGAGGTTTGGAACAGACAAAATAAAATACTTTTCACACAGTGTATAATTAACTTATTGCAACATCCTAACACTAAATGTAGTGGTGTCTACTACCTTAGATGCCTTAAAAAGGAATGAGGAATCAGCACTGTGGAACCTGTGGCCCTCCCAATGTTGTTGAACTACAGTTCCCATCATTCCTGACCATTAACAATGCAGGCTAGGGCTGGTGAGAGAGGGGCTCTAGTTGCATCTGCCATTGGACTACAACCCCTATCAACCCCAGCCTGCATAGTCAGTGGTCAAAAATGATGGAAACTGTAGTCCAATGATGTATGAAGGCCACATCTATTAACAGCAATGAACAGCAATAGGTGAATGTCACCCCAATTATTCAGAAGTAGGAATAACCAAATCTGTAAATTTCAGTTTCTCTCAATTCTGCCTTGTCTTTCTAACTATCTGTGTGTTTGTCTCACACACAGCTCATTTCCTTTGTTCCCCTTAATGGCTCATTACCCAGGCAATCACTTCATCAGGAATCTAGCATGGCTTATATCAGTGTTTCCCAAACGTTTTTGGGCAACGGCACACCTGTTTACTGAAAAAAAAATCTCGCGGCACACCACCATTAAAGCCCCGCCCCGTGACGTCAGCGCGCAGCGTCACGCCGGGAGGGACGCACAAAAGTGAAAGTTTTTTCCCTCCCCCTTGCCGGGGAACCTCCAAGCTTTGGGCAGGCAGGCAGGCAGAGCTGGGAAGGGGGTTTCCAGGGGACACGGCAGCTCCTCGAAAGGCTTCTCTCAGCTGCGCTCAATCCTCCTCGGAGAGGATTTCCCCTCCGGTCCCATGCGTTCGTTTGGGGGAGCCCTCCGGCTGCTCCCTCTCCCGCCGCGCAGGAGCGATGCCTCTCTCTGGCTCTCCCTCCGCGCAGGCTGAGGGAGGGAGGGAGGGGCGCGTGTGACCCGTCTCTGCTGGGAGACCAAACCCAGCGAGGCAGAGTCGCGCGGAGGCGCCCAGGCAGCGCTGCCGGCTGCGAGGAGGAGCGCCAGGCAGCAGCAGGAGGCGCGGCCTCACCTCGCCGCCGCCGCCCCGCCTCTCGCCGCCCGACTCGCCCGCCTCCCTCCAGGCATCTCGCGGCACACGAGGCAACGTCTCACGGCACACTCGTGTGCCGCGGAACACCGGTTGGGAAACACTGGCTTATATTTTAACACTTGTTGGATCCAGGGGTTAGAAGGGCCTCAGCATACAACCTATTCTCCACCTGCCTCAAAACTCATAACAACGTCATAATGACCTTCATTCTCTGAGTGCTGGTGGTCCTTATACAGCGAAGGTAGCATTACACACCCACAAACAAGAGGGAGGAATTAGCGGACTCAGTGAGTTTTGTGGGCCTGCTGGGATTCAAATCTGAGTCTCAGGATCCAAATCCTAGATAGCTCAGTTGGATGGAACATACTGATAATACCAAGGATGCTGGTTCGATCCCCCTTTGGGACAGCTACATTGCAGGGGACTGGACTAGATGATCCTCAGGGTCCCTTCCAACTCTACAAATCTATGATTCTTATCAAATCCAACACTCCAACTACTGTGCCAGAAAGAAGGAAAGAGAAACTAACTAGTGGTCAATACATTTTCTCTTTATGAAATACTGTGTAATTTATTATGAGCACACCATGTGATATTTTTAATTTTTTTGCACACATTCAAATTCATTCTCAATCTCTCTCTCTTTCTCTTTTAGGCGCATGCGCATGCAGGCACACACACACACACACACACACACACACAGGCTACACAAAGTGGGAATTAGCCTCAGCATCCCAGGCACCCATATATCCAATTATCATGAATTGGCAGCTTACCAGCCGTGATGAAGAATCCACCTCCTACTTTATAGAACCGTGCACTGACAAAAGGCACACCACACACCAAGAGAAATCCTCCTACGAGGCTGGCGGTGACAGCCAGCACAATGAACGCTGTCCAGAAGCCCCTGTACACTGAGCAATCGGAAAGAAGAAAGTAGAGGGGAACGCTGAGTAAACTCACATAATCGGATCTCCTTTCAGGAGAGGCTTGTAGCAAACCAATTTGTTCCAAGTTTCAAGTTTCTCCAGCAAACAATTTGGGGAAAGTCGGAGTGAAGGGGGGAGAGAGAATGAAACAAATCCCAGGATTATCACCAGTAATTCAGAATCAGGTTCTTGTCAGTTTTATGGAGCTGCTGCAATGGACTCAGCTGATCTCTGCACCCTAACTCGCAAGCATAACCAGGGTGCATCATGTAGCAGGTATCATGTTATACACAGAACACCAGTGCTGAATAGCCATGTCCCTTCTATGTTTACAAACATGATAAATGGATGATCATATTTCATGGGGGAGGGGTTGGAGGAGGTGATTACAATTGCAACCATGGTTCCAGTTACGGATAGGTAGCCGTGTTGGTCTGCCATAGTCAAAATAAAAAAATCCCTTCCAGTAGCACCTTAAAGACCAACTAAGTTAGTTCTTGGTATGAGCTTTCGTGTGCATGCACACTTCTTCAGATACACATCTGTATCTGAAGAAGTGTGCATGCACATGAAAGCTCATACCAAGAACTAACTTAGTTGGTCTTTAAGGTGCTACTGGAAGGAATTGCAACCATGGTATGCAGAGAAAGGGCCACAGCCAGAGTCCATGGCACCCTACAGGTGATGTTGGACTACAATTCCCATCATCCTTAACAACTTGCTATGTTGGCTGGGGATAATGGGAACTGTAGTCCAACAACATCTGGAAGGCACTGCATTGGCTACCTCTGCTGTAGCTCAGTAGTAAAAGCATCTACTTTGATTGCAGAAAGTCCCTGGATCAGTCCCCATCATCTCCAGGTAAGGCTGGAAATGTCCCAACACTAGACAGATGCTACCAGTCAGTGTAGGCAATATTGAGATATGAGCCAATAATCTGGTGTTCCATTGTTCATTAGGATTACAGTGCAAAGGCAAAGGGTTAAGCCCTCTTCCCAGCAGAAAAATGGATCAGCAATTCAGGGTTTCACACAGGAATCTTTCTCAGCCATTCCTTTGAGATAAGGGGGCTTTGAACCTTTTGCATGCAAAACATGTGCTTTACCCCTGTGCTACTATAGCCCTTCCCTGTTTACTTAGAAGTCAAATTGGGTCTATACATGCAATGGAAGGAGGAGAAGGAGGAGGAGGAATTTGAACTTGATATCCCGCCTTTCACTCCCCTTCAGGAGTCTCAAAGCGGCTAACATTCTCCTTTCCCTTCCTCCCCCACAACAAACACTCTGTGAGGTGAGTGGGGTTGAGAGACTTCAAAGAAGTGTGACTAGCCCAAGGTCACCCAGCAGCTGCATGTGGAGGAGCGGAGACGCGAACCCGGTTTACCTGATTACGAGTCCACCGTTCTTAACCACTGCACCCAAGGTGGTAGGATAACAGTAGACATAGTCTATGGGGTCAAATTTTTAATGGCTGGCCCAGCGAGTGAGTTTGCCAAGAAAAATTGCTGTCCACCCACTCTATGGTGATAGAGGCAGAGACAATAAATAAAAACATGCCTCCCCATTCCCTCTGATTGATGCATGTAATCTGGCCGGACTAGCAGGTAAACCTTACTTCAACACAATGAGACAACATACTTTACAGTACCTGAGGGCTGTAGATCAGCTCAGGGGGAATGATAGGAGGGATGCTGCCATCCCAGACATCTGCTGCCTGCACCATCCATTTCATTTGGCCTGGGCACAGGGGTTTCCCCACCATTACCCCCCAACCCTAAAACACAGTTGTAGAGGTGTTGCTGCTTGCTACATTTTTACTGCTCAACATACACCTACAACAACAGCTGGCCTAATACATGTGTTATTTGGTTACCTCTTAACATGTGCATACCTGCAGTTGCATCGTAGGAGGGGTGAGGATGAGGTCCAAGTGCAATAGGCATAGGAAACAGGTAGCCATGCATGCAATGTTTTGGATGTGCTTGACTCGCTGGAAGAAAAACATAGAAAACAGGACAGTTGTCTGCTGCCTCTGTGGTTTAACAGTCACGGTAATCAGGTCTACAAGGGTTCTAATCATGCCTCTGTAATGCAAGAACATCTAAAATATGCAAGCTGGCTGTTATCAGAGCAACTGTTTAAGAATTGGTGCCCAAGTTTACTTATTTCCTACCCACTCTGCCCTTTCCCCCTTGTGAGTCTTTTTGTTTGTTTTTTAGATTGTAAGCCTGCAGGCAGGAGCTGTCTTGCTTTTAATTAGGGCTGCCGTACATCTGGGATTTCCCAGACATTACCAGGATTTCAAAGGTGGAAGTGACGTCCAGGGGGAATTTCCAGAAGGTGGCAGTTTGTCCTAGATCTTCGACAGGTAAACCAAAAATTGCATTTTGGGGGGCCAGACACTGTAGAACTTATTCTTTTCTACTGTCCATTGTACAACCAGCTAGGCAAACACGTAGTCTAACATCACAGCACAATGGAAATATCAGATTCTATCTGTCTGACATTAACACAAAAGTAACTCCAAGGGTGGTTGAGTTTTTGTCAATAGTATCTCTTAGAGTGGTGAAGGGCACTATTTAGTGGGAAGAAATCCCAATGAAAATCCTTGTTACTATATATATTTTTACATGACTGTTTCTTTAGTAAATCATTATTCTCTCTGTTTACAATGTCAAGGCTGTTTGTGTCATTGCCGCCAACATGGCACCATCCACACGCAAGTAGAGGGTAGCAACAAGCTTGTGAAAATCTCTGTTTTTACAAAAGTACAAAAAATCTTTAGGGGAGGCGCAGCGTGGGAGATTCCCAAGCAACCTAATGAGGATTGAGCATGTTCAGTGCCCCTAGAATACTGACTGATGGGAGGAGATAGAAAATCAGGTGGAAGTGGGAATGGAATGGAGGGTCCTCAACCCCAAGCAGATGCATTCCACATTGCACCTTTGGGTCACATCCGCACCAAGCATTTAAAGCACATTCAATGCACATTTAAAGCATATAGCTTCCCTCATAGAATCTTAGGAAATATAGTTTTCCCCCTCACAAAGCTACAACTACCAGCACCCTTAACAAACTACAGTGCTCAGGATTCTTTGGGAGTAGCTGTGGGTTAAACCACAGAGCCTAGGACTTGCCGATCAGAAGGTTGGCGGTTTGAATCCCTGTGACAGGGTGAGCTCCCCTTGCTCGGTCCCTGCTCCTGCCAACCTAGCAGTTCAAAAGCACGTTAAAGTGCAAGTAGATAAATAGATACCACTCTGGCGGGAAGGTAAACGGCATTTCCGTGCACTGCTCTGGTTCGCCAGAAGTGGCTTAGTCATGCTGGCCACATTACCCGGAAGCTGTACTCCGGCTCCCTCGGCCAATAAAGCGAGATGAGCGCCGCAAACCCAGAGTCGGCCACGACTGGACTTAATGGTCAGGGGTCCTTTATATACTTTAAATGCGTGTTAAATGTGCTTTCAATGTATTGCGTTGGTGTGAACTTTGTTGCATTTCCTACTTTGTTCTAAGCTTGATGTGGTAGAAGCTATCATAATTATGATCTCCCCACCACCACTTTCAGTTAGCAGTTCACCTATTGATTGAATTCATCCTGCACTGCCTGGGAATTGACCTAGGAATAGTTACCATTTTTGAGTGCTGCAGTGCCTAAGGATGGCATACTTCCGAGGAAGTAGAGGGGCCATTACTGCAGAGGTGTCCCATCAATATTAATGTCACCAAGGCTTATCATGATGAACGATAATAGGATGAATGTTCAACAAATTAATTAATGATTATCCACTTTACTTAAAAATGCTTCCCACAAAATGGGGGGCACTTTATAATAAATGGACATTCGTTCGTGCTAAGTGACTAATGAAATTTCAACTGCATTAATTATTGCATCTGCAAAAAGCGGCAAAATGAATTTGCTGCGTTCGGTCTCATTAATGCAGACACAAAAAGTAATAAAAGATCTCCTGGTTATCAAGAATATCTTGCGCTATGGGAATGGGCTTCAAGTGATGTTTAATTTGATCATTTGACTTAAGGTAATATCATGTTATACAACGTATTATAATAATTAGGCTTGGATGGCCTCCATTATTACATTAACGTGGCAATCCAGAATTATCTATACTTTATCGATGAACGCTAGAAGTACAATATA
The DNA here is from genome assembly GCF_965113315.1 of Podarcis vaucheri. Lineage (NCBI taxonomy): Eukaryota > Metazoa > Chordata > Lepidosauria > Squamata > Lacertidae > Podarcis > Podarcis vaucheri. The sequence continues at coordinate 22,749,626 of NC_138758.1, forward strand.
AGGAAGGCTATTAGAAGACTCAGTTGGCAGTTCTGTGCACACATACTTGGCATTGTGGGGCCAAGTGAGGTCTGCTTCCAAGTAAATATGCTTGGGATCAGAAGTCAGAATAAAATGCTGGTGAGTTTCTAGAATCAGGAATGTGGAAGCACATACACAAAATTCCTGAATAACTATCATGCTTATTTAATAAACATATTTATCTACTCCCAAACCATAAACTATCAGGTCAGGGATTCATAATAAAATAAAAAACACACAGTTAAAAGCAATTCAAATAAAAGCAATTGACTAATTAAAACACCTGCAATGGCCTGCTGTAATTAAAAGGACTTCAAGAGGCACCTGAAAGACAGATTTGAGGGTGACTGCCTAATAATCCCTGCTGGAAGGCTGGTCCACAGCATGTGACCATTGACACTCAATGTCCAACTTGCAGCTGAGGCCAGTCAGGCTTCTGTTACATGGGGGACAACAGCTTTCTTGGTGATTAAACCTGGATATAAGGGCTCAAGGGCTCAAAGTATGCTTTGTCCAAGTTATTCAGGGCTTTGTATATCAACACAAGAGCCTTGAACCTGGCTGGTTGCATATGGACAACCAGTGCAGGTGTCTTAGCAGATGCTATCAGTCACCTGCCCCCATCAGCAGACCAATTATTGCATTCTACACCAGCTGGAGCTTCCAGGCCAGGCACAAGGGCAGCCCCACATAGAGTGCAGTTAAATAATGCAGTCTCAAGGTTACTATGCTTAAACCAAAGCTGCAGGCTGGATGGCAAACCAATCCAACAAATACGACTGCTGCTTTCAGTCTGCAAATGACACATAATTGATTACAGATCTCCCACCATTTGTACTAAGCTTCCTTTGCAGTGAAATGAATGGAGTAGAATAATGTAATCACAATGTACGTTACATAATTTTGCCACAGTGGACTGTGAGTTGAATAATGTCATTTTTGGTGGAAGGTGAACTGCAGTGGAATAGAAACAGTGACACATGTGATTAATAGAGGGCAGGATGAAAATCAATGCCTTCTTCTGGGTGGCTGCAACCTCAACAGAAGCACTCTTGTTAGGTAGCTACTAAATACTGCAACACTGTGTTGCCGATTCCACTTGTACTCACTAAACCAGAAGTTCCATATGGTCTCCTTGTAATCTTCACCAAAGAACCAGCACCGCCAAAAGAAACCTTCATGGTGAAACGTAAGAATTCCTTTTGTCCAATTTCCCGTCCCAACCTATTTTTTAAAAATGAAATGAAAATCCAGGAATTCTATGGAAATTATTGCATTCCATTTAGCACAGAAGCATTTATTCATTTACAGTTACATTTGTACCCCACTTTTCCTGTAAGATACTGTATGGGGTACTGCCCACTTCATTTTATCATCACAACAACTCTTGTTAGATAGGTTATATTTTTAAACACGGTATTAATAGGCAGATAGTATTAAAATTGAGCTTGAATCCCTAATATACCAATCACTGCTTATATATACAAAGACAGAGCATACTAGCTAGCCAATGTGTTGTTGTTTATTAACTTAAATGCAAGTTTTGGACATCATTCTCCAAAACCCAAATGACTACTTTATGTACACCCAAGGACTGGAAACATTCACAGTGTGTTTTGCAGGTGTGTGGGTGCTGTCTTCTAATTTTTTTAAGCAGCAGTCCATTTCCCTAAGACTTGTCACAAAGTCAAACTGTTTCTGAAGGTCCTTCAGTTTCAAAAGTGGATTGTCATGCAGAAGGAGAGGTGGGGGAAACCATAGGAAAACATAAGCCTTAAAAGTCTGGTTGGTGGGCACAGAACAAGCAGCCTGGTTCTTTGGATCCCAGCCAATGTTTTAAAAGAATCTGGGTGTGGGGTTAATAATATCTCATTCCAGCAGTTGGAACAAATACACTGGGTAAAAGCATGTTTTGAACTAGACCTCTCCCCTGCTTCCTCCTCCACTTGGAAGAGTGAGTAACATGCCAAAGAAACTGGAGACACAATGGATGGAGTTGAAAGAATCCCCAAGGACATTTCCTACATTCACACAGTCAAGGTTTGCTATTTGGCATTTTACAGAATTTTACAAGCCTGGATGGTTTTTGCCCTCTAATATTATGCATATTTACTTTGAAAGTAAGGCCCAGTATGTACAATCAGATTACTCCCAGGTAAGGGTGAATAGGACCTTAGGCTTAGCCAGTTACCAGAACTAGAATATTTGCTACAATATGTCCTTGTTTTTTAGCATGGGTGACACCAGGTTAAATAAATATTAGCCAAGTCATTATATGAGTTTTACTGCACTAATTCATCCATTAGATCTGCATGTAAGGATGGGGGACACATAATTCTAAGGACAACATTGTATTTTCTTTACAGATGGCAGTCACTGATGATAGTCTGGTTGTTTAGAATTAATTTAATCTGAATATGCCAGGTGAAGAGAGAGCATGCACGAGAGTTTCTTATTTGAGATCAAAACTCTCAATCTCTTTCATTTTCATCTCCTTTCCAAGAGCATTCTCTTTTCCCCTGGTAATGGTGCATTAAAGCTACAGAAGGTTCTTCACAAACTATTTCTCCAGGTTTACCTCCTCATTGTGATAGGTGCCGTTCTCAGGTATGAATCCTCCACACGTCTCTGTCGCCAGGAGCCAATAATCTGTCCCAAAGGCTATAAGAAAGAGAAGGACCCCAAGGACTCCAATGATCCCTGCTAAAAAGGCAGCTATTTTGATCTTCATGATAGAAAGACAAAGCAGGAGGGGGTGGGCAGCTCAAAACTCAGCAAAGGAGGAAGAGAGTGTTCTTGTTTTGGGGAGAGGGAAAGGGAGAGAGAGAGGAAGGGAGGCACACAGAGAGAGAGAGAGAGAGAGAGAGAGAGAGAGAGAGAGAGGAGCAGGGAGTAGAGAATGAAGAGAAGGGGTTCTATTTTAAGACACAGATCAGCATCATTTCATGACTGGTGTTCATTTCACAGGGCACTAAGGAGAGAGCTATGAAAAGCTGATGACTTGGGCCTACCAAGCAGCTAAGGCATTAAAGCACACCCATGTATGTATACTCTGAACTTTCAATCTGCATCAAGGTAACTGACATTCTGTCCGAAAAAGAGCTGCATGCTGTCACCTGCACATATTGCAACCAAATTCTCTCATAAAAATAGAGAAAGTGGAACCTGCAACAAAATGTTGGGAGTCCAAGATGTTGCTGTGTGGAATTCTCCTATTCAGGGTTCCAGGCAGGCAGATGCTCCAGTACTGAGCAATGGCTCTTCCACGAACCAAATTACTCAGAAACAAAATTAAGTCTGGGACTCCTGTGGGCAAAAAACGCATCGGCTCAAAATCTCCTGCTCCAAGGAAAAGTAAATCTCATTTCACAGTCTCCCTACACCTCACATCTCAACCAAATCTACCTCAAACAAATCACATGGTGCCCAAGATTCATAAATCTATTTGATCCCCTAAAGCAAAAGATTCCATAAAGGCCTCTCCTTGCCACTCCCCACTGGCAATGGAATTAAATAACTAACAGTTTTTCTAAAAGTAGAGTTGACCCTGACTGAAGAAGAAAGGTTTTGGTCCGTCTGTCCCTCCCCCCCACACACACACCTGGTTTTATGGTGCTGGTGTGGGGTCCTTGTAGCACAGCTTCTCTTTCTACACATGAGAGGCCTTTGCACAAGTAAGAGGTGAAGAGGACTTTACTGCCATTGCATTAAGTGTCCCTAAGTGAACACCTATTTATTTTCTGCTTTTAAAAGTCAACCAACTAGAAGGGCCACTTTACACAGAATCATACAGTCTTTACTCAGAAGTCAAACAGAATCTGTTCTGGAAGTCCATTCGACTTCCGAAACGTTCGACTTCCAAAGCTTGGCTCCTTCAGCCAATCATAAGCCGCAGAAACCCTGTCGGATGTTTGGCTTCCAAAAGAACATTTGAAAACCAGAATACTCCCTTCCAGTTTTCGATCGTTCGAGAGCCAGAACATTTGACTCCCAAGGCATTTGGGAGCTGAGGTACGACTGTATGCCAGGGAAATTGTGCTCAACAGGGAGCTGGAGCCAATCCCAGCCCACTAATGCATGTGCCTCACAAGTATTTGCAAGCATGTATATGCTGCATTCAATCTTCAGATTTTTAGGTGTACCCTTTTTAAAAAAAGCCAAAAGGTACACAGCTAAAAGATGTCATTGCTATTCCAGTGAAAGAATAAGAGAGAGGATTTCAGAGCTGTGTGAGTGAAATGTGTGTGGATCAAATGGCAACAATTTATTTCCACACAGGCATGCAGTACTCAATGACACAGTGAATTTAAACACTTTTCATAAGCCTGAAACTCCACAGTGAATTAATTTGCCATGCATTGAGATCCCAACTTTTAAAGCATTTTCCACTTAACTGTGGGATTTCAAAATGCTGGGTATCAAAAGAGATCATTCTGAGATGGAATCAGTGATGCTTTCAGTGTGAGGGACCCAGAGTTGCAGGGCAAAACTCAGGGCCAGCACAAGACATTTTGCTTTGGGGTGGGTGGGTCACGTGCCAGTGGTGGGTGGGGCCACAGGTAAAGAGGAGTGGCCAGTAGCAAAAGTGGGTGAGTCAGTGACTATGACTCTTACCTCAGTGCAATAGCCTACTTTCCAGCCATGCAGAAGTCAGAGGTTTTACAGCACACAAATACGTCTTCCAGTCAACTAGAAGGCAATATCATCGTTCAAGAATACATAATTGTCTTCAAATATCTGAAGGACTGCCATGTTGAACAGTGCCCCCTCACACTCTTCTCCCCTGCTCCATCCTCTGCTGCCTTTTGATAGAGGGTGGTCTATAAATTGCAGCAGCAATAATAATAATAATAATAATAATAATAATAATAATAATAATAGAAGGCAATCATGTCTCCCCTTAATCTTCTCTTCCCTGGACTAAACATACCCCAGTTCTTCAAGCATTCATCATTGGAATCAGTTTCCAGTTCCCTCAGTGAGTCACCCTCTTATGGACATATGTAATATAACATGTTATATGGCACCCAGAACTGGGCATGTTATTCCTAGGGTTGCCATATTTCAAAAAGTGAAAATCTGGACGCTTTTTGAAATAGCTTTTGAGCTATTTCTAAGGAAATTCACCAAAATCTACTCTTCTGACAGTTTCCCAGACATTTAAGCAATTTCCGCCAGGATGCTGTCGCTGACGACCGAATCCCAGCTATGCCCAGGAAATTCCGAACATATGGCAACCCTAGTTATTCCAGATGTTCCCTGACCAGTATAGAAGAGGATGGAACCATGTGCTCTGGACACTGGGATTCTGTTTATGCAGCCTAAGGTGGCATTTGCTTTTTTTAAAAAAAGCAGCTGCATCATACTGTTGGCCCATGTGCACATTGTGATCTACTAAGTCACCTAGATTGTTTTCTTGTATGCTACTGCCAAACCAGACCTCCTCTGTCCTTTTTTTTTTCCCCAATTGTTTTGAGTACCTAAATGGAGAACTTTACATCTCTGCTAAATTTCATCTTGTTGGTTTCAGTCCAGTGTTCTGTTCTGCCCAGTTTTTGTTCCATCCGCAGATTTGATGAACCATCTGCAGCAGCATCTAAATTATTTATATAAATGTTCAACTGCACAGGGCCATTCCACTTGAGACCTCTCTCCGGGTTTCTACAGAGCCTTTCATGAGCATATGTTGGGTATGGTTGCTCTACCAAGTTATGAATCTATCCATAGCATCATCCAGCCCACAGGTCATCATCTACAGCTGAGATAAGGAACCTGTGGCCCTACATAGGTGGACTACAGCTCCTCTCATCTCTGGCCATTTCCTGTGCTCGCTGGAGTTGATGGGAGCTGGAATCTGATGAACTCTGGAGGACCATAGGTTCCCCATTCCTGATATACAGCTTCAGTGGACTCAGCAATATAATGGGATGGTGTATAGATACACACACACACACACACACACACACACGTATCCTAATCAGAAGGAATAATAGTAATGAAAGTAATTGTAGTGACAGTAAAAATATTATGACAACACTATTGTACACCACATAGATGCAAACCTTCTCTCTTACACACACTGCATTTTTATTTCTGATGATAGCTACTTAGATAGATAGACAAAATACAGAAATGTTTAATATATATTTTTCATTTAAAGCGAGTTTACATTAAATGATCGCTGCCGTCAAGATAGTGCACTGCTAAAGTGCTCTTTTCCAAAGAATCTGGCCTGTAAGAGGCAGTCTATATGCTCAGGAAAAGAAGCAGACACAGTTCTGCCATTTTCTGGCCATTCTATTTCAGAAAGCAAGAGGTGTGATCAGACGTCCATCTCATAGAAAGCTCCCTGGGCATAGGCAACTAAAACACTAGATTACAGGTGCAATCCTTATGCATACACCTGTGACAATGAGGCCCACTGAACTCAACAGAAGGTACTTCCAAGTAGACGTGCATAGGGTTGCAACACAGAACTCTTTTGTGGCAGGAAACCCACCCACCTACCCCCTGCTTCTGAAAGGGTATTGTTCTGAAAGGGTTATGCCACACAGTTTCTTTTTCCTGAATGTACTGTCTCAAGCAATCACTGTAAAATTCACTCATGTTGTATGACTGGTAAAGGTTGGTAAACAAAAAAATAAATAGCCTATTGAAATCAGCCAGGAGTCTTTGCTGTAATTTTTGGGGAGGTGCCTGCTAAAATCTTTTATCTTTCTGCAAGGCTACTCAGACATGTAAAATTGGTGTCTATCTTAATCTGTAATCTTAAAAGTAAAGGTAAAGGGGACCCCTGACCATTAGGTCCAGTCATGATCGACTCTGGGGTTGCGGCACTCATCTCACTTTATTGGCCGAGGGAGCCGGCGTACAGCTTCCGGGTCATGTGGCCAGCATGACTAAGCCGCTTGTGGCGAACCAGAGCAGCACACAGAAACACTGTTTACCTTCCCGCCGGAGCGGTACCTATTTATCTACTTGCACTTTGACGTGCTTTCAAACTGCTAGGTTGGCAGGAGCAGGGACCAAACAACAGGAGCTCACCCCGTTGCAGGGATTCGAACTGCCGAGCTTTTGATCGGCAAGTCCTAGGCTCTGTGGTTTAACCCACAGCGCCACCCGCGTCCCTAATCTGTAATCTTAAATGTTGTTAAATAAAATAAATGATCATATGGATTCTTTTTAAGATTTCTGAGAATTCCTCATGAAACTGGATAAGTTTGAACATGCTTCTTTTATTTTATGGAGCTCCCTTCCATTTGAGACAGGCCCCATCTCTATTAAGCTTCCAGGACCTCCTGAAAACTTTTTTTTATTCCAGCAGGCATCTTAACTGATTTTATAGCTTTAGCTGATCCACACCTCCCACCAATGTAGTGCACTCTTTGTACATTGCATAGAGATGACTGTAATTAAGCAGTATATACATTGCCTAAATAAAATTAATTAAATAAATACAGTGTTTAACATAATCACAAACCAGTTCCAATGTACTGAAAGAGGAAATGTGATAACACAGGAGTGCATTTCAAGCACTTTCTATTGTTTTCTACAAAGTCAGGAAAAGAATACAGGTACAAAAGGAGTGCAGGGGGGAAGCCAAGACATGGTGTTACTTCTCCTCTGAAATTGGCCTTTTCCCAGTTTCTTCGTCATTAACCCAGCGGGTTGTACTTGGCTGCAGAGGTATAATAAAACCAACTGACTTTGATCTGTTAGATTTCACACTCGGAGCTTTTCTAGAATGCCTGGCTGTAGGAAAGAAGGAAAGATATGTGCCTGGTTAGAAACATTACTACTACTACTACTACTACTACTACTACTACTACTTAATGCCAAAGTAGGCTTCTAAGTAGTAGTACAAAACCATTACACATGTATAAAAACCTATTGCAATTATACTGTTATTAGGCAAAGGAGGTGAAACAACATCAAAACACCATTGCATTGCCAAACTCACACACCAGCATCTGAACATAAGAACCTGAGAAGGGCCTGCTGCAGTGGCATAGCGTGGGGGGTGCAGGGGGGGCCGGCTGCACCGGGCACAACATCTGGGGGTTAGGGTTAGGGGGCGCAAATCCACGGGTTAGGGGGCGCAAATTACTTGCCTTGCCCCGGGTGCTGACAACCCACGCTACGCCACTGGCCTGCTGGATCAAGAAGGCGATCTAGCTCACACAGCCTCCAACAAGATGCCTTTGGGAAACCCACAAGTAAGACCCAAGCAACAACAGCACTCTTCCCACCTGAAGTTTCCAGCAACTGCCCTTTTTCATTTTCAGCAAGAACGATTTTCCTGTCACTTACCAAAAATCATCTGGTGGCTAGGAGAAGGGTCAGGGTCAGCATGAAGGCCTATCAATGAATCTGAAATCTTCTCGCTCAGAAAACATGTGGAGCTCAAACTGGACTAGTGTTGGAATAATTAGGCTCAGAGTTTTCCAACTTACCAGTAAGGGACCTGCACAACTTGGGTTTGGGGTTAGTCCCATCAGCCCCTTCTGATGAATAAGAATCATCTTTCTGCAATGAAGAAAGAACATAATTCACAGTCTGATCCTTTAACCATTTAGAAATAATAGACCCAAAATTATTGGAACTGAACATTGGAAAACACATTCAAAGTTTAAGAGAATAGGCTGAATATAGGGATGGATAAGCTCATCCTGTGTTAGGGGACTCCATTTCCCACCAGTCCTAACTGGTGTGACCAATAATAAGGGATGGTGGGAGTGTAGTTCGGCAACATCTGAAGGGCCACAAATTCCACATCCCCAGTGTAATAGGCTTAAATGGGTCTGTTGTGCATCTACCTATACAGTTTCATGCCTTCCTCTTAACCATACCCCACAGAAGACTCCAAGGGAACGTGCCAGCAATATGAAAGAACACATATTTGCATACCCATCAACATTTCTCCAGTGAAAATAGGGACATCCTATTCCACCACCACCACCACCACCACCATCATCATATACCACCCATGAAACATTAAAAAAAATCCCATACAGGGCTGCCTTCAGATGTCTTCTAAAGGTTGTATAATTACTTATCTCCTTGGCTTGGGGGTCTCACAACTCCATACCCTCCACATTTCTCTGATGAAAATAGGGACGTCTGAAGGAAAAGCAGGACATTCTGGGATCAAATCAGAAACCAGGATGGTTTCTGTAAATCCAGGACTGTCCCTGGAAAATAGGGGTCCTTGGAAGGTCTGTATTTGCATAAAGAAACCCCTTTTAAAAAATCCAAACACCTTTTAATTGAAATGTACACTGGGGACTTACTGTTGCAGGCTTTAAAACATTGTTTTTTTATTGCTTGTTTTATATGCTTTATGTGTATATTGTTTTATTCTGCTGATACTGCTTTTCCTGGTGATGTTAAAACTCTTCTAGATGTATTAAATGTGCGTGCACCCCAGGGAAGTCACTTTGGTGTTGCTAACACAGCAGTTTGACGTCACCCCCAGAGGCATACTCTGTTGTCTCTCGAGACAGATGGGTGTCCACAACAATAAATTTAGCATTATTAATTTCAATGCAAGACACACGGACTGTCGCAGGAGTGGGCCTGTTATTCCCATGGAGGCTGGCACCTCACACATTTTAGAACTCTAGAAAATCACCTCAGTCACTGAACCTGCATTGGACCAAAAGCCAATGTGCAGAGGCATACCTAGGGGTTAGCAAAACCAGCCCCTGCTGGAGACACAAGCCAAGGGGGACACACACAAAAATCAGCTATCAGACTAACAGTGTATGGCAAAAATGTGTGGCAACGAACTGTGGCAAGATCAAACGTGACACAAAGGTGATGGGGGGCGGGGAGGTAATGCCAATACAGCTTCTTGCCAAGAGTGCAAGGGACCCTAGGTATGCCTCTGCCAATGTGTCAGGCATGACAACATGGGTACATCATCCAAACACTTTGCCCCATCCAGAATCTTATCAGAACTTTCAGTGTGTTTCCAAAGGCAGCCCCGTAAACAGCAAAATACAGTAGCCAAGTATGTCCATGGCTGGAAGTAAGGGTACACATGGATGGCTTTGGATTAGGTTCCAGCTTCCGGTAGGTTGGGGAGCTTGATTATCTATGGCAAGGATGGGGAACCTGTGTCCCTCCATAGGGCTGATGGGAGCAAAGTCCAATAAACATCTGGAGGCCCCTTCCAATTCCAGTATTCTACATTTGCCTGAAGATTACCATTAAGTTGGATCATACAAATAGCCATCTGTTACTCTCCCACCCAGCCTGTTTCCATTTATTTCCCTTTTTCGCCAAGATAAGGAAAGGACTTCTAAAAATACACAAGACTCACAGTTTACGAGGAGTGATGTTTACAGATCATACATTTTTTAAGGTGATGCACAAAGTCCAATCTACCTTGGACACAGTTGTCCAACCTAATCTGGAAAGCAGCAGATTTGCCAATCCACACAAAATCGAACAGAAACTTGGCCTGTCTTTGCAGAGGTGTTCCTTGGCTCTGTGACGAGAAGCCGGTGGAGGGCTTGCTAGTCAAGAGACTCGTGCAAATGAGTGCCATGTCCTTTTGCTAAAGCACTAATCTGCATTCCTCAAGAACTATTGTTCCCACATTGAAAGCCTGAATATGCCTGCTATGTTTCTAAAGCAGAGTGTAAGCCTCTGATGGACGTGTGATCTGGCAGCTAGGCCCCAGAGTAAGGGCTGCCAAATAAGTCTGGATACTTCCCAATTCATTTTTTTCCCCATGTTGCTTTTGTTTCTTTTCACTTGTAAGAAGGGACCCTGTGCTCTTTGCCCATTGTTTTTCAATGTCTCTGCAATCGTAATTACAATAGGATTCATGGTTGTACAGAAGTTGAATGACTCCTGAGAAGGTCATCCAAATGAGGTCCCAAAAGGACTTTTATGGAGATACAATTGCAAAAAATAAAACACACGCAAGGCACCATGCAGGACATAAGCCTTCCAAATCCTATTTTGATTGTTTCTGAGCAGCACACCCTGTGTATGCGTGTTCGTGTGTCTCTTCAAGCTGAAAAGGTCATCAAGGGTAGAAAGGATGTTCAAGCATTGGTCATTCTCCCCCTTCTTTCTTTAAGCTCCAGTTTGGGGAAGGACCATAGCTCAGTGGTAGAGTGCATGTTTTGCATGCAAAAGGTGCTATGTTCAATCCCCAGCATCTCCTAGCAGGACTGTGAGAGATCCCTGCCCAAAACCTTGGAGAGTCTCTACTAGTCAGCATAGACAATACAAAGCTAGAGGGCCACTGGTGGGACCCAAAAAAAGCAGCTTTATATATCCAGTGTAGATCTGTTGAGAAACAGCCATAGCTCAGTGATAGAACCATTGCTGTGCACACAAGTTCCATCCCTGGCATCTGCAAGCAGAGCTGAAACCCTACAGAGTTGACAATACTAGATGGACCAGTAGTCTGATTTAGTGTAAGGGGACCTTCCTATGCCTCTGTGTTTTCAATGGGCAAAATAATCAAACCTGAAGTTTATGGTGAAATGTATTTTATTTGTTGGATTTTTTTTAAAAAAAAAAAGCAACTGGTTTGCAGTGTTGGAGATTTCTAGCATTTGGATTCATTTGATGCAGTTTGACATAGTTAATGGCCTGCAAACTACCGTATTTTTCGCTCTATAACACGCACCCGACCATAACACACACATAGTTTTTAGAGGAGGAAAATCCGTAGGCATGCCACCCGTAGGCATTCCCTCCATAACACGCACAGACATTTCCCCTTACTTTCTAGGAGGAAAAAAGTGAGTGTTATGGTGCAAAAAAATACGGTATTTGCTTGGTTATGTGATTCTTTTTAAAAACAACAACAACGCACACATTACTCCACTATATCATCCTTATCTTCAAGCTCTGTGGCAAAGGAAACAGGGACATTCCAGGATCAAATCAGAAGCAGGGATTGCTTTCATAATTCCGGGACTGTCGCTGGAAAATCGGGACGCTTGGAGGATATGTACTTGGGTTCCACACACCACCCCCGCTTCTTCTTCCTAGATACCTTTTTATGTCCTTCAGCAAACGCTGAAGCCTCCTACTGATGCCTCCCTTTTGTTCATGGACCCTGCCACTTTGGTAACCTAAGCAGAAGCAGTCTCCTCTGAATATCAGAAATAGGATATCAAATAAACCTGTCCTATGTTATTTGTATGATTTCATTAAATTTGTATGTATAGATGGAATTGGTTTTGTGTGGTGGTAATAGTTTTAGCAATAAAAAAATGAATTATTCAACTTAGAACCCAAAAGCAGATATAATGCAGAAGGTGAGTCATTAGATCCCCTGGGCTTTACTGTTGTTGAGGGTTTTCTATAGATATACGGTAATTTAAAGGAGGAGGGAGACTCTGGTGTTGGTCAAAGAAGTGGCACTGGGAGAGTGATTGTTTTCTGTCATTTTCCTGACCTAAAGACCACACGGCTTCTGCAAACTTTCCTGGGGAGGGGGAATAGAGTTACCTTTTTGGCGCGTAATATATATTTTTTCCTAGTAGGAAAAAAAGAAACATGAAGCCTTTGTTCAGTGGTGGAACACCTGCTCTGCATGCAGAAGGTTCAGTCCCTGACATCTCCAGGTAGAGCTGAGAATGGTTCCCTACCTGAAGCCCTGGAGAGCTACTACCAGTCAGTGTAGACAATACTGACCTAGATGAACCAAGGGTTTAAGTCCTGGTATAAGGATTCCCATAGGCCTTTATTGGTTGTTCTCTGTGTTTGTTTTCTGGGGGGATGCAGGGGTACATATACCCCTAAACATTTTGTGAATCTTTGTACTTTTGTCCATTTACAGTATTTATTTTTCCCAATTTGAACTACAAAATTGTGGTTTTTTATTTGAGTCAAAATGAGAGTACCCCTGAACATTTTTCTAGAAAAAAAGCACTGGTTGTTCTGCAATGCTTCCCAAAGTGAGAACATTATTGTTGTTTGGAAAGGCATTCTTGCACGACAGCACAACCAAAGTGGACCAAAAATAAATAAATGGAAAATTTGCAGTACAGTCATACCTTGGGTTCAATATGCTTCATGTTGAGCACGTTCGAGTTGCGCTCCGTGGCAACCCGAAAGTAACGGAGCACGTTATTTTCGGGTTTCGCCACTTGCAAATGCACAGACGCTCAAAATGATGTCCCATGCATGCGCAGAAGTGGCAAAAAGCGACACGTGCGTGCGTGCGCAGATGTGCCGTCACTAGTTACATTTGCTTCTGGATGCGAACGGGGCTCCAGAACGGATCCCGTTCGCATCCCAAGGTACCAGTGTATAAAAAGTTAACAGTATTTCAGCAGGAAGTCATGAGGCTTACACTAAATGGGTACAAAGTGGTCCATGCACCCCACCCCACAACTTTTGCAGGTGAAAACAGTACAGTACTGAAAGCATAACTGCTACAAGTGTATCATGAGCACAAATAATCATGAATGTACTATTTGTGGGTTTGGGGGCAGGGGAGGGTACACTGCATGCCTGAGACTCTCCTAATTCCTGGATCCAGCAAAGATTAAATTGTTGGAATATCCAGCCAGCTTCTTGGTAATGACCTAAAGTATGGGTTGATAGGGTAACAAAGGAACCGGCTCTGTGGGGTCAAATGGGGGGGGGGCTTCCTCAACTGGTAGGTAAGGTAAAGGTAAAGGGACCCCTGACCGTTAGGTTCAGTCACAGATGACTCTGGGGTTGCGGTGCTCATCTCGCTTTATTGGCCGAGGGAGCCGGCGTACAGCTTCCGGGTCATGTGGCCAGCATGACGAAGCCGCTTGTGGTGAACCAGAGCAGCGCATGGAAACACAGTTTACCTTCCCGCTGGAGCGGTACCTATTTATCTACTTGCACTTTGATGTGCTTTTGAACTGCTAGGTTGGCAGGAAACTGGTAGGAAAAAGGTGGGAGTTCAAGTGTGTGAGAGAGAGCTGGACTAGAAGCAGAAGGCAGACAGAAACCTGAGAGGGAGAGAGATGCTTGATTCCTGTTCTAATTCAAGGCTGTGGCTATGGAAGAACACTCCTTATTGGAGTGTTAATGCTGTGAGCCCCTCCAGCAGGTTACATATATGCTCACTGCATATATGTGTCAATAGGTCATATATCCTTAAAGACACAGCGGTCTCTGCTGTCCCTCATTCCGAGGAAGCCGAACACTGGTTAAATGCCTGGAACCCCTGGAATCTCCCACCACTCAGAGACTGGGGTAGTGTGCAACAGGACAATAAAAATGATGTATGGAGGGGACATGTGAAATTTAGAAGACTTGATGTAACTGGGAGTGGACGTGACAGAAAGGAGTGCAAGTTCCCTTCAGACTCCGACAGCAAATTCCCAGACTCAAAATGTGCACAGAAGCACCCTGTTCTTTACTTCTGCCTGTCTATCTGTCTTTTGAACCTGACTCTGGTGTACAAGGAACACAAGAAGCTGCCTTGTATCAAGTCAGGACATTGGTCCATCTACCTCAGTACTGTCCACACTGACTGGCAGTAGCCCCCCCCCCCATAATTTCAGAAAGGGGGTCTCTCCCAGCCCAACCTGGAGGTGCCGGAGACTGAATTTCAGACCCCCTGCATGCAAAGCAGATGTTCTACTCCCAAAGCCTTGGTTCTTTCCAAAGTCAATCAAGTTTAAGGGGTCCCATAAAATGTAGTAGTTTCACCAAGTCTGTCCACCCCCTTAAGCTTAAGTCCACACACACACACACACACACACATTTTTATAGGTTGGCCAGTCCTTTTAAATTTTTTATATAAAATAAGTATTGTTTCTTTATCTGTTCCGTGTCCATGCACCATTCAGGGCAGCTTACAATAATTTAAAATCACAGTACAGCCAGAAATGACCAAGATAACAACTTCACAATAATTCACGATAAATAATTCACAAACACAAACCAAAATAAGGTATTTCATTTCATTCTTCCAACTTTTTTTTTTAAACTACACATGATCCTCCTAACCATTATGTTTAATAGTTCACAATTTACAATTATTTCCCTATGGTTTTCCCAAGATTCTTTCTGTGTGTTTTTCATCTTCTTGTAGACATAATAATTGTAATGGCTCCATCTTGTGGTGAGAAGAAGACTAGCACCCCATGTGAAACAGGGCCTGGTTGTCACTGAAGAGTTATCATGGAGAGTTAGCCACACCGAAATATTGTGCTACATTCTCCTGAGACCAAATGAATAAACCTGTGTCTGGTTTGTATGACTGCAAACTACTGGTGAAGAGGGGGTGGGAAAAGCATAACGGTATAGTCGTGTTATGAAAAGTAATATATCCCTGCACATACGAAAGAAGGTGTCAAGGCAAAGGCTTCTAGCCTAGCATTCATCCTTATGTGCCTAAGAGAACATGTTTTTCAGTACTAATTGTGTCAAGCAAATGCCTCACCAGCATGTGAGGTGGTTTGTGCTGGTTTGCCGCAAGGCTCGCACAAGCCACTCTTGGGTTCCTATACCAATAATTAGGAACTACCACCAATTTGTAACTAAGCCAAGTTTTACTGCCTGTGCAATTTTCTGAAGCATATTAATCTGACCTTTTGAGAAGTTTGTAAGTAAACTGTTTTTTTAACTTACCTGAGGTCTTTTCCTATGCTGATGAAAGAGGGAAACTTTGGAAAGAAATCTTTTAAGGGGATGCTTTGGGAGTCGCTTTACTTCGCCGCATGTTTTTGTTACTACTATTTTAAATCTCTGCTGGAGAGCTTTATGCCTGTGTCTCTCTGTGGTCCTCAAGACTCTTCCCAGTCTACACAACCTACCCCCAGTCTGCACCCCTCAATGGCCCTTCTCCACGCCCTCCATAAGTGCCTTTGCTAAGCTCAAATGTGTCCCTGAACTGCAACAATGGCTTTTGCTTGCCTGTGTGGAGGACAGAGTACATGCAGAAACCTCTTGACTTTTGCATAGCTGCAATGTACAAAGGTAGTACGAACACTTGCTACTCTAGCTACTTTTGCCTCTGGCGCTGTGCACCACTGCCATGCAGCCCCTGTAAGGTTGTCCATCAGGGCATGTGACCCCACCCCCCCACCCCTGCCATAAGGTCAGGAAGCTGAGAACTGTAACTGGAGTAAAAGCTTACTTATCTTGCCCTTAATTTGAATCTGTTTCAATGCTCCACCCACCCCCAGTGCCCACCCTGGCTTGTACCTCTTTGCTCAAGCGGTCCGAGTCACTTCTGTTCATGTGGATCTGCCAGCTCTTGTGTCTGAGGATCAAGATCTCCTTTGCTTGCTCCACTGGTTCTGTTTCTCCAGGCAGTGTATGCCTGTTGTATGCCGGCACCTGGTAATATACAATGCAAGCAAGACATGTTAATTGTTAATGCTTCTTTCTTCTTTACCCAGCGGAGCCAACTCATCTGTCCACTGTAAATTGGGCCATTTATTATATGTTATATTTATATCCTGCTTTAGCTCTCCAAGAAGTTCAAGGCATGGCTGTCAGGACCCTTAGGCTATTTTCAGAGACCCTTTTCTGCAAGTCACTTCCAAGGGAGGTTCCAAAAGATTCCTGCATTGCAGGGGGTTGGACTAAATGACTCTTGTGCTCCCTTCCAGATCTATGATTCTATGCTGGTGCACCACAGTGGACAGCAACTGTGCTTGTGATAGTGGCAGCAGTAGATGCTGGTTCATTAGTGTGAATGGAGCACTCCCCCCAAAACCTTAGTTTGCCCTCTACCAGTCCCCACCTGCCTGCGTTCTTACTTACAACCTCTCCAGGGGGTGGCAACACTGCCTGTGACACCTTTCTCCTCCTAGGTCTCAGTGTTAACCTTGGAGAACTCAGCAGGGAGGAGGATGAGGAGAAAACTGGA
The DNA here is from genome assembly GCF_965113315.1 of Podarcis vaucheri. NCBI lineage: Eukaryota > Metazoa > Chordata > Lepidosauria > Squamata > Lacertidae > Podarcis > Podarcis vaucheri. The sequence continues at coordinate 22,766,484 of NC_138758.1, forward strand.
ATTCATTGGCTCCACCTATCAGTGGCTCTGGTGCCACCTACTGTTGGCTTCCCTGAATTCTACCCTACCAGTCCCAATGGGCACCAACCACCACTGAGCTGAAGTCAGCAGCAGCAGCCGTGGCGTCATTAGCATATGGTCGCATTATCTGAACGGCCATTTAAGTTTCTCACAGTTCCCTCAAACAATGCAACATTGGGGGGGAAATGAATGCCACTTTAAGGAAATTGTAGGAAATTAGCATTGGTGACTCAGACAGACCCAGCCACATTTTTGTTTACACAGCTATTGTTATCAACTAAAGAAAAAAAGCTCACGGTTCTCCTTGTTTTGTACAGGTTCCTTTCCAATATCTTCTGGATATCATCCACCACATCTAGATTGAGACTGTCCGAGTCATTGACTGTGGTGGGGTGTTTGTCATTGTTGCTACAGTGGGCGGGGAAGAGAGAAACAGAATATTATAAAGATGCTTTATATGAGGCAAGAGGGCAACCAGTTACTGGCCTTCAAAATGGACATCAAAGCTGGAAGGAGAGAGCAAATACTCTTGTCTTTCTGCACATACCCCTTTTAAATTACATTTAAATTGCATTCTTTTCCCCCACAGAATACTGCGGGAACTACACCATTTATTAAAGTACAGTTCCCAGGGGTCTTTGGGGGAAGTAAAGGGGCCCCTGACCATTAGGTCCAGTCATGGATGATTCTGGGGTTGCAGCGCTCATCTTGCTGTACTGGCCGAGGGTCAGCTTCTGGGTCGTGTAGCCAGCATGACTAAGCTGCTTCTGGCGAAACCAGAGCAGCGCACAGAAACGCTGTTTACCTTCCCACCGGAGCAGTACCTATTTATCTACTTGCACTTTGGCGTGCTTTCGAACTGCTGGGTTGGCAGGAGCAGGGACCGAGCAATGGGAGCTCACCCCGTCGCGGGGATTCAAACCGCCGAACTTCTGATCAGCAAGCCCTAGGCTCTGTGGTTTAGCCTGCATTTAAATGCATGCTGTGTATATGCAGGCTTGCTACTGAAACAGGTTTTCTTTAAACATTGCACAGGAAGGTACTTTATACCAAGTCAGAGTTGTTGAGCACCTGTGAGTCTCCAACTGTAGCTCCTGTGGGTGTGATGCTATGCCTGGAAGTTCTCCTCTGGTGCCCACAAAGCCTCTAGAATTCCTTTCCCCGCATCATGAAGTGGTATGTATGGTTGCCTTCTATTCCCTTGAGAAGTACACAGAGCTGAAGGAGGAAGCTGGAAAAGCAACACCCCTTCACAATCCTTCTTCAGCTCTGTGTATTTTTTTCAAAACTCAGGTTACTTCTACTGAAGTGTCCAGAGGGCATGGGGCTCATGACACCTGCTAACAAAATAATAAGCTGCTTGTTCCTTTTAACTGCAGGATTGAACCTCCGCTCATCCACATACAAGACATATTATCTACATCTAAACTAACTGTGTTCTCTCCCCAACATTTCACACAGAAGGGATGCTTGAGGCATTCGATCTTTCTCAATTTCAACACAAGCCAATCTGATTTGTACCTCTGGGACTCATGTGTGGGTTGCAACATAGCTGTCTATTGGCATTTGTACTTTGCCAAACACTGCAGCACAGTTCTCAACTCAAAACACATATCAAAGTACATTTTTTAATGCAGTGTTTTGAGAGAAAAGTAGGCATTTAAATATGAATTTCTCTCCAGAGTTATTTTCAATCACCCTTTAATGCAGAAACAGGACATGGGAACATGGGAAGCTGCCTTATACTGAGTCAGACCATTGGTCCATCTTGTCTATACTGACTGTTGTTGTTGTTAAAATCCACTTACAGCAATGAGCTATGGGTTGGACCGCAAATGAGCTGCCCTGCTTCAGCTAGCTCAATGGCATGTTTCCTCTCCAGCTTCTCATATAGGAGCACAATGCTCGATTTGGGCTGCACATATTCCCGGAGCAAAAATTTCTGGAGATATTTGCTATTGAAGTATTCCAATCTGTCCAAGGAATTTGGGAGGGAGGGAAAGAGGGAGAGGAGAGAGAGAGAGAGAGAGAGAGAGAGAGAGAATTAAGCTTTATTTCTGTCCATACAATGATCCCAGCGAAGATTACCATGAAGGAACTTGAACTTGAACTCAAGCCCTTCCCTCCTTCCCAGGCTCAAGAAACCAAAGTGGCAAGGAGCAACACAGGCTGGCAAGCTGCATTCCTTTTTGGGCAACCTTCCAAGGGCCACATGCCAGTGTTGGGTGTGACCAGAGGCAAAGAGTGGACAGAGCAAAAAATGAGAATTTCACCTATGTGCAGAAGGCTAATTTCTTTGTCCATACATTCCTCTATACCCTCCATTCAGGCCAGCAAGAAGTGTTACCAGAATTCAATGACACATCCCAGCCAGGCAAAAACACTCAGGGAGGTGGACCTGAAGGACAGCTCAGGCTCTTAATCTCAGGGTTGTGGGTTCAAGCCTCACATTAGGCAAAAGATTCCTGCATTGCAGGGGGGTGGGCTAGATGTCCCTCATGGTCCCTTCCAACTCTATAAAACTGTGATTCTGTGATTAAGTAGGCCTGGTGAGGGGCATGGTCTAGGAAAGAGGGTGTGGCTGAAAATAGGGTGTGGCCAAGGGAGGTTCACATGGGGTCAAACAGAGAGTAACCTGGAGGGACATATTTGATCCCCATGCATGCAGTCCTCCTCCCTTGTTTAAAAGGAATTAGTTCTCCTAAACCCAGTGAAGGAAATTGGTATTTTATCCTGAAAGTGTGGCAGAAACCCATCTGCAATAACCATCTTGGCTTTGAAGAATCTTCTTTACTGACTCTTTGATGGTGCCACTGTGAAAAATGTTCTAATGCTCAGAGGGTGAGCAACACCTAGCAATGGGGAAACTCTTTTCTTTTGTAAAGAAACTTATCTTCCAAACAATCGAGTCTTGTGTTTCATGTTGAAAGAAAAAGAGGAAGAAAAGGGAAAAGCTGTCCCATTTTGTGGTGCAGCCATCAAGCAGCGCTGAGCCACCCCTAGTAGGGACTTTGTGAAAACAGAAATCAGGCTTGTGAGTTTTATTTCTTACACTTACACATGTAGAGACTTGTATTGTTATCAAATCCTTACTTGTCTTTCCAATAATACTGTCCCCAGTGTCCTGATATATCTTCTATGCCAGCCAACAAATGATCCAAGAACTAAATGAGAGAGAGAGAGAGAATTTTGCTACATAAACTGTGTTGCTGTTGCATAAAGTATGCACTCTAAGAAACAGCAAGAAAACATCAGCCCACAGATAAAACAACACCACATTTTTGGCAAAGGAGACAACTGCAATTTTTAAAAAAGGAAAATTGTCTATATGGCTTCTCATTTAATCTTCCACTGGTAGATATCTTCTCAACTGCCTTTCCTTAAAATGCTCAATTTTGTGCACTTATTAAATATATAAAAAAACTGGTGGTAGGAGAGGGAAACAAACATAACAAAAAGCACTACATCAGTTAGAGTGTTGTAAACATCCTGTTCTGGAATGTCATACCATAATCACCAGTTAAGACCTTGAATTAAGATTCTGAGTTTACTGTGAATGTGACACATACTCAGCTGCCATGTATTCAGGGTCCCCACCCCACCCTCAGGAAATGCCAGGGATGGGCTCCGGTGGAACAGCAGATGCTATGCATGCAGAAGGTCCCAGGTTCAATCCCTGGCATCTCCAGGTGAGGCAACCACCCCAGGTGGCAGGATCCACAGGGGCAGCATATCCTGATGCTGATTTTTAGTCCCGTTCCACCCCTTGTTTCTCATGTAGATATTAACTCGACCCTTCTTCCCTGGAGGTAGGGAGGCCCACCATTTTGGGGTTCACCTCAGGCACCAAGAACTATTGGGCAGGTCCTGTCACTGCCTCTCAGCCTAACCTATTTCACAGGGTTGATGTGAGGATTAAATTAGGAGGCTGAGAACCATGTACTCCACCTTGAGCTCCTTCTGGGGAAAGGGTGGGATAAAAATGCAATACATAAATAAAAATTACTATTACACTTACATTTACTATTATGCTTTCTTTCAAGGAGCTCAATGTGGTATAAATACATAAAGCCTTGCTGGAGCAGACTAAACACCTATTTAGTCCAGGTTCTGGTTCTCACAGTGGAAGCCTGATACCTGGAACACGAGCACAACAGCACTCTTTCCCAACTTATGCACCCCATTCATTAATATCCAGAGGCATACTGTCTCCAGGAGTGGGGAGAGTACTCAGCTATCATGACTGGTAGCCACTAGCCCTCTTCCAAACATCCTTGCTTTCCCAGAGAGGAGAACTTACCCGAATATGAATTTGTTCTCCCACGGTGGGAGCACTTTCTTGCTCTCTGGTGACGTCTAACAAGTCAACGAGAGGACGGATGGTCATGCCCTGCCGTAGAGTACAAGAATGAGAGAGAGAGAGAGAGAGAGAATTTGCAGATTTCATTCAAAATCTGTATCAATCACAGGGCAAATCATTCTCTCTGTTTGATGTTCAGGTGTGTGTGCTGTTGCTTATGGAGCCAACTGACACCATTCACAAGAGGAACCTGTCAGTAGGCTCTGAAAACTACAATGTTTACAAGTAATATAGAAGATCTTGTGGTGGGGATGGAGTCCTAAGGTGTGGAAGAAACACAAAAGCAGGCAAATGAGTGAAGTGATGGACATGAGGCAGGAGTTGATAATGCAGGTGAGCTGCGCACAGGTGAGCTGAAAGCAAGCTGCTGGCCAGCCCTGTGGAGCCTCCTTTTATTGAGACAAATATGCAAACCAGGCAGATACATTTTGGGCTGTGACCTTTACACATCTTCCGGTCCCGAGATCATGGGGTAGTACAAAGTTATTTTGGCACCTGTTTCCACTGCGTCATTTTCCCCTTGCACAGTGTATGACAGAGACAAAAGGTATCAGAGACAAAGGTTACAGACAGGACACCGCAGACTACTGAGACCGCAAAAGGTTACACAGAGGCAACAATGTTCAGACAGCTGTGGCTTTGTCTGTGAGGGGTCTGAGTGCTCCGCACCCCAAGGTCACCTGCCTGCAGGTGGGGAGTGCGCTCCCTCCGGGCCCCACTCCCCACTCCGCGATCATCCCTACAAATGAGGGCTGACCATGCTTGGTTATAGAATGCAGCTGACTTCGGGGAAGGAGGGCAGAAAACCCGAGGTTTGGGGGTTTGGAATGGAGCATTCAGTAAGGAGGCATGGCTGGTTGGCAGGCACACCAAGCAGGAGAATTTAACACTACAACGTTTTGTTGCAGGCTCCACTTAATGGCTTTCTAGTCATCTTTTGGAGGTTTGCCCACTAAAGGAGGTCATGAGGTTCAACAAGGAATGAAACTGTGGGCCAAATCTAGATGCAACACGAATGCATCTTTACATTTAACATGCAGGATTCAGTAATGTAAACTGAACCATCTGGGATGGTGAACTTTATTGGCAATGTAGCAGGTACAGAGATGGGGTTTAAGACTTCTCACTCCTGCTGTAGTCATGAGGAGATATTTGCACTTGGAAGAAAACCCTGCTCTCACCCAACTAAATACCAGCTAAAGAATGAGGTCCCCCCCCCTAGGATCACAGCAGGGAAGGAGAGCTTTTGGGGGTTCTCCTCTCAATATAATAAAATGAATTTATTAGAGCAAAATTACATTTTTTCTTTACAAACCGCAGGTGCCCTTTTGAGATGCTGAAGGAGGCAGAATATTTAACAAACAAAATTGATCACTCATAGTCAGAAGGTAAGGCCAGCCTTCATATTTTCTTCCTGCTTTCTTAAAGGTAAAGGTAAAGGGACCCCTGACTATTAGGTCCAGTCGTGACTGACTCTGGGGTTGCGGCGCTCATCTCACTTTATTGGCCGAGGGAGCCGGCGTACAGCTTCCGGGTCATGTGGCCAGCATGACTAAGCCGCTTCTGGCAAATCAGAGCAGCGCACAGAACACCGTTTACCTTCCCGGCGGAGCGGTACCTATTTATCTACTTGCACTTTGATGTGCTTAATATGCCAGAACTAAAATAGCCTCAAAAAAAATAAACACGTCTATCCTTAATTTGCACGCTCATCAGTTAAAATGGGCTGCTACTATTTTTCTTTTACTGTTTTTATTTATTTTGAGAAAGCAAATTTTGAGAAAACAATTGTTACAACGGTAAATAACAAATAACTTGTCCTGATAAAATTACAGACTTTTATCATGCAACAATTTCCCATGAGTGCTGGGTGGATTCCTGCCTGCTGAAATCCCAATGGCTACCACCCCCAGCCTAAGCTAATGCTGTTTGAAACCTGCATGTTAAATTTGAATTCACATTAATGTCATGTGTAATAAATCACTGTAAAATGGGCCATACAGTGATGACTCTTCGCTTGTGAACATAATAAATGGAAACCCTACATTCTATTGGTATTCCAAGATTTGGCAAATCACACTTCTTGGAGGGCGGGGGGAGGAATCTGACTTAAATTCAGTGTCCATAGGCCAAAGTGTTCGAGATCACTTCTTTACCATTTGCTTTAATTTTAAATTTTATACAAACACTTTGGCTCAGGAGCATTAGGTACCACAGCTCTGGGTGCCTGTCTGGTTTTAGTACAGCTTTTGCATTCTTTTTTGAAGTGAATCTTTTTTAAAATAGTTTTGCTTTAGACCATGGAACCCTTTGTAATTGTACGCCACACATTCCTATGTTTAAAATTACATAGTTGCATCCTTTATTTCTTTATTGACAGCTGTGACAACTAATCTTATTTATTTATTTATTTATTTTAAAAACCTATTTTTTCCTTTCATTTCTTTGTTCTGTACCTGCCTGTCATTATTGAAACTCAGTAGAATAAAGTACAATAAAATAGGAATATGTGCAGAGCTTCACAAACTTAAGCTTAACTGGAAATGCAGCTCATCCCATAAGGGATATCCATATTAATGGTGGTGCTGTTGCTGTTGTTGCATAGATTTATAACAAGTCTATATAACAGCAACAGCATCATTGTCTGGAATGAATTTCTGATGTCTATGGCCCCCTTTTTGTTTCTGCTTCAGAATATCATACCTGTTCTCTGTTACTAGTTTGCTTTACACTTGATTTTGTATTTTAATAAAATAAAATAAATATTTTTTTAAAAACCAATAAAGATATTAGGGGGGGGAACTATCCAGTACCCAGTTCCAACTTTCCTGTTTCAAAATGGATATTTAAAAATATATTTAGGGCCCAGATGTGCTATAATTAAGGATGTAGTTTAGCCACAAGATGGCAGTGCAAGGCAAATATAGATATTATATCTGTTTTACAGTATACTGTATGCTGTTCCCCCCTCCACCCACCCCCTCCACCCCATTAAGGGCACATGATGCCACAATAAGACACGAGTTGAGCAAAGTTTCTTAGAATCATTGAATCCTGTTGTCTGCCAACAACAACCAGAAATTTAATTCTGGTGAAATTCTCAATATCCTCTGCTGTAGGAATGGCAAAACTAGGGCTGCCATACATTTCAAAGGCAGAATTGATGTTTTATTGGTGGTTTTGGGGAAAAATAATAATTGGGGTCTTCCTTTTTGAAATACGGCAAGCCTAGACTATCTCTTGAAAAGCCACAGGTAATATGGGGAAGCAGAGTGCAATTGTTTCAAATGTGCTCCAGCTGGTACACATTTGCACGTTTTCAGGCATTCTCTCAAGCTCGTCAATTTCCTCGCCTGTGGATCATCTGAGATGAGAGGCAAAAGCAGCCCACCTTTGCTGTTGGCTTTTGGAAAGTGGCAATGGAGGCAGGGGGCACCTCAGTCCTTGCCTAAGCATAGGAACCCCTGGAGTCTTTCACTGGCAGGAGAATGGGGTAGCACACAATAATATGCACAGCTGCTGACGAAGTAGCAATGCCAACTGATGCCAGCAGCCCATGCAAGCACACAAGTGCATGGTTCTGACTAAAAATGCCCTGTGCCTCCAGTGTTGACTCCTTCACAACATTTGTCCCCTTTTTATTCCAGCAAGCCTAACATGACACCGTATTTTTTGCACCATAACACTCACTTTTTTCCTCCCAAAAATTAAGGGGAAATGTCTGTGCGTGTTATGGAGGGAATGCCTACGGGTGGCATGCCTACGGATTTTCCTCCTCTAAAAACTACGTGCGTGTTATGGTCGGGTGCGTGTTATAGAGCGAAAAATACGGTATAATTTACCGTATTTTTTGCTCTATAAGACACTTTTTCCCTCCTAAAAAGTAAGGGGAAATGTGTGTGCATCTTATGGGGCGAATGCAGGCTGCACAGCTATCCCAGAAGCCAGAACAACAAGAGGGATCGCTGCTTTCTGAGATCCAGAATGTTGTTTTTTTTCTTGTTTTCCTCCTCCAAAAACTAGGTGCGTCTTATGGTGTGGTGTGTCTTATAGGGCGGAAAATACGGTAGTTTTCAGTTTTAAACTTGGTTGATTTTGCTTGTTTTGTTGATTACTATTTTACATTATTTTAAGCACACCACTTAGAGATTTGATTTAATTTTCATTAAGCAGTTTTTGAATTGCTCTAAATAAATAATCGTGTATGTCGAGAGAGTGTCCAGAATCAGATCTGTGTGAAAATTTCATGTAAGGACGTCTTCAGAATAGTAGTTTACAAGTCTACGAGAAAACTACAATAGTAGTTAACAAATCTACTCAGAGGACAATTACAGTGACAGCCTTCATTTTACCTGTACAAACACAGTGAAGAGGATCACAACAGTGGTTGCTGCAATGAAGAGCTTCTTTCTCGGATAGTCAGGGAGCAAGAAAACCAGGGAGAAACAAATGGCTCCTCTAAGCCCCCCATAGGCAATAATGAACTGGTCCTTGGGTGTAACGGTGTTGACATGTGATCTGTTTATGATGAAAGTCAGGACAAGAACTCCTAAAACAGATGAAGTAAGTTGACAAGTTATCAGGAGTGAAAGGAAATTAAGCTGGTAATTGTGAAGTCTAGGCATCATCTACTCTGTACTCATCACATGTAGAGTTGCTTATGTTCCACTGCAGTTTGTCTTCTGCTAAAAACTACATCACATTAGTTATGCAACTGATGGAATTAACAGCATTGTCATTGTATTATTCCATCCCATGAATTTCAATGCAAAGGAAACACAATCCAAATGGTGGGAGGAAATCAATTACGGTACATATTGTTTGCAGACTGAAAGCAACAACAGTCCATTCTGGACCCTTTTTTATTGCGGGAAATTCTCTTATTCCAGCATTGCTTCCCGCTGCTATCCTGGATTGTTAGATACCCCGTAGACTGTCCCCGGGACAGGTGAGACTGCTGACCCCTTATTTTCAAATCTGAAAGTTGACAGCTATGTTCTGGACATGGGACAAATAAGAAAACATAAGCAGTTTCTACTTCTGTTTCCATTGGAATTCTCCAACATCCCTAGTAAAGGCCAATCCCAATGCTCTGTAATGACTCCAGCAGTGACACAGGGGACAAGAGGCTAGTGATGGAGACCAAGAAGGCAGTACACACAAGACTCAACACAGAGTACAGGCCCAACACTAATGGACAATCCCCAGGCATGAAAGCCCTGAAGCTGGACCTCCAAATCCATCAGGGGGTTAACAGTCTCATTCCTAAAAGCCACACACTCCACCAACCTTGCTCGCTGACACAGAAAACATAACCAGTGAAAAAATATTCGGACAGGCAGCAACATGCTGGACTGCAACTTTAAGGCTCTGCATTTCTCAGAAAGGAAGTGGAGCCACAGGAGATGACTATGAAAGGGCCCAGTGGCACTTGAGTGCTTGCTGGAGGAAGTCATCTGCTGCCCCTAGGCCCTGTCTAGGGGCCTTAGAGACCTCCCTCTAGACATTATTTTTCTTTATTGCAAAGCTTGACTGGGGAAGGAACACCAGGGCTGGTGGAGAGGATATTTAATCCTTTCCTCCTCTACCACTTCTCCAGTCTAAGCATCTCCCCAAAAGCTGCTAATAACTGTTAAAAATACAAACACATATATATGCACTATGCTTGCATTCTTCTTCCCAGCAGAACAAATAGCACTGGTGATGGGTGGATACAGGGATGCATATATAAACACTGTGCAATTGTGATCAGACCCATGCATGAACTTATACCATCTTTCAAGGGCTCTATACCTAGTGCTCTCCAAAGGAGACAGAAAATGACTGTGAAGCAAATGTACGACCAACTCCACTCATGATTGTCACCGATGGTGGAGACTCCTAGGAAGATGAATATGAGGGTGTCACTAACACTGCTCCACATCTTCATGAAGTATTTAATGGTCGTGTGGGACTTCAGAGAAATGTTGGCCTCCACATAACGTTTCATGCCCATTGCGCATGCAATAATTCTGAAAGAGAAAATAAAAGAAAGTTCCGCACACTTTTCCACTTCAGGCAGCAGTGGGGGATCTCCAGCCCACAGAAAGCCACCAAACCACGCAGGAGGGCTTTACAAGTGCCAACAATCAGCCAATTGCCACTTGCAAAGTCTTGTGCCTTTGCATGTTCTGCTATGAGTGCTGGCGCTCACAAAGGCATAGGGCTTTGCAAGGGCCAACGGTCAGCTGATCAACGGAGCCTTGCAAAGCTCTGTGCCTTTGCCTGTGTGGTTTGATTTCATACAAGGGTTTCCAGCCCTACCTAGAAATGCTGGAAATTGAACCTGGAGTCTTCTGCATGCAAGGCAGATGATCTACCACAGAACAATGGCTCTTCCCATTCCTTTCCCTTTCTAAACCGCAAATCATAATGCAATACATGGACTGAGGGCTTATCCAGCTCTTTTCGGGCATTTTAAGGCCTGCACTTTAAAGCTCTGTGTCTGAGTGCCCCTTTAATTTTTGCTCCAGACATGTTTCCGCAAAAACTTGCTCTCTCTTTTTTTAAATAATATTTATTGAGTTTCCAAAAATTTAAATTTAAACACTACAAACAAACAAACAAACAAAAAAGAGGGGGGGAAACAAACGGAAAACAACACAATACAATACAAAAACACTACAAAACTAACACATAAGACAAATAAAACAAAACAAAGACCATTTAAAACATATTAAACAATTTCAATGTCATATCTTTCGTTCGCTTATTTTCACGACTTCCTCACACCTCCCTTTTTGTATTCCACATCAATTAATTATTTCAGCAATTCCTTTCCATCTTCCCCTGTTTTCTATCCTATAATTATCTTAACACATTCTAACCTTATTTTGTTCCCTTTAATACTCTATTGATCTATTTATACTTAATTCCTTATAACATTTCTGCTAAAGCCATATAACTTCATTCCAACTGTGTTCTAACATTCATTAATTTTCCAATATTTCTATAAATAGTCTTTAAACTTCCAGTCTTCTTCCACCAGCTCTTCTCCCTGGTCTTGGATTCTGCCAATTCTCTCAGCCAGCAAAAAGCAGATGATTCACAACAAAACTTAGGGGTCTGTCAGGGCAAGTCCACCTCCTTCTTTAGCATCCGTTAATATCTTAAGTTTTACTCGGGGCTTCCTGCCCTGCCAAACAAATCTAGAGACGTCCCTCTGCCACCTCCTGAAACAATCCCTCCCATCCAAAGCTTGCAATGTCTGAAACAAAAGCAACATCCCCAACATCACAGCAACCCTCATCCCCACCACAACAACTCATCCCAACAATAACCACTTCCAATTTAATCCTGTTTCCAAATCCCCCTTCTCTTCAAGCCAACGTCCTTCACAATTGCCCTTGAATAAATTCACATTTTCCTCGGGTAGGGCTCTGATCCTCAATTTCATCTGTTTCTCTTTAAGTTCAGTCATAACCAGTGTCAGCTTGAATTCATAAAGTTGTCCTTGAATGGATGGGACTCTCTCCAATTGAATTACTTTAACTTCAGCAGCAAGGGTTTTCTCCTTAACTTCATCCGCAGTTTGCCGTATCAGGATAGATTCCTGTATCAATTTCTGGGTGGTTTCTATATTAGTATTCACCTTTTGTCCCAGGTTATTTAAACTTTCTACCATTAAGTCAGTTTTGATATTTGCAACATCCACTTTCATATTTATCACGTCCATTTTCTTGTGAAGTTGTTCCAGCGAGTCATTTATTTTCACTAATACAACCGCTAAGGCCTCTTCTGGCGACATTCTGTCTTTCACATCTGCCATAACACTCAATAGATTCAAGGTCAATCTCACAGTCTCACGGGTGTTATCTTACCGCTGGAAATTTTCCAGCCCAGATCTTATGTAGCCGCCAGTTTCAAGAACTTCCACTAGAGGGAAACAGTTTCTATTTGTATTGATACATAATATCCTCTTATAGGCACAGTTGAAACGACCCAAAACTATTTTCAAAGTTACTTTCACTGCTGGAGACAGTAGAAACAATGTATCTTCTCTTATGCTAGCTGTCAATGAACGATCCAAACGCTGTCAATAAACATCCCACCAAACGTTGGACCTACTAGCAGCCCGTTCCCAGGGTCCGAGCTGCAGTATTTTGCCTCTCTTGGTCTCTTCCGCAGGCAAACTTAGTCCACAACCCCCCCCCCCTTCTCCTGCCTCCAAGGGGGGATTATATTCTTTACTTATGGAAATTTAGTCTTTACAAAAGGCTTTCCAAGACTTCAGCTTGCAGCCTCAATTGCTTCAGTCTATTTACAAAAGGGGAAGGCAGACTTCCTGCATTGAACCTTCCCCGTTTCGATGCCAAATTAGACGTTTTTTAAAAATCCAATTTTCCCGATTAAGCTCTACTCACGGGTAGTTACTTTAGAGTCAAATTGTCCACAGGAAAAAGTCAGCGCTCTCCGACAACAGCTATGCGGCTTCGCTCCGTGGAAGAAGCAGATGATTCGAAGCACCACGCCACTCACCCCGTGTCGCTCCGGATCCCCGCGAGTGGGGGAGGTGCAAAAGGTGCCCACCGAATCCCACGCTCACAGGCTTCTCCCGCCTGTGATTTTTAACGGGTCTCCGCCTTCGCCGTGGCGGCCAGACCCAGATTTCGATGGGGCTGATTCCTCCCGATCAGAGGAATCCAGCCATTGCCAGAGGCGCCTTCCCGGAAAAGCTGAATCAGAGCAAACAGCTATTTGGGTTTTCCACAGATTGCTATTTTCTTCGGTTCAGCTTTAAAGAGCAGGTTTTCATAAGGTAAGCTCTGGAGTAATTAAAGGGGTGCTCGGACATGGAGCTTTAGAGCACAAGCTGGAAAGCGCAGAGGAAAGGTAAGTGTGGATAAGCCCTGACAGACTACATTTGAAAGAAATCACATCCCAATCTCTGTCTATTCATATAGCTACAACAAATAGGTTTTTGTCCCTGGGCTAATTTCCCATAACTTTCTGTTTACCACACTGATTTCCGTTGCCACCACCCTCATAATCCTAACCACAATGCCGATACTTCTGAAAGCTTGCACTTTAGGCCCAGTTTGGTTCAACACTGAGCCATGCAAGCCTGAAATACTCTGAAGTTCCTCAATCTACTTACGCCACAATACCGGACAGGTGGAACATTTCTGCTGTGAGATAGGACAGGTAACTGTAGAGGAAGACAAAAAGGGGCTCAATCACACGAATATTTTTGGTGAATCGTGTGGTAAAGGCAGCTATCATGCCAAACAGGAGGCCCACCAGGACCCCGCCGATTCCAACCACAAAAAACTTCCCAATTCCTGCGAACACATCCGCTGTTTTAATTGACGGCATTTCACAGAAGGACCTGAACATCTTATACAAGACCTAAGAAGAAGACAGAAATGAACAAAACAGAAAGGTTTTAATGGAGAGAGAGAGAGAGAGAGAGAGAGAGAGAGAGAGAGAGAGAGAGATATCTTTACAAGGTGGGATCCCCATGTGGTGGAACATGTGGCAAATTAATCTTCTCCATTTTTGCTTATTATTCTGGTCCTTTCACCTTTGATCTAAGCAGGATTACTGAAACCATAGGCGTGTTGCATTTATCTTTTGCATTTCTGGCATGGCAGAACCCAGCATGGAGCATACAGACCTTCCCAGAGGTTTCCCATCTAGGCATTGACCATATCCAGATTTCCACATATCCAATCCTGTTCCTCCTCCAAGCAGCTTGGGGTCATGTATATGGTTCTTCCCCCATACCATTTTATCCTCCCAACAACTCTAAGAGGTAGGCTAGGACAGAGGTGTAGTGGTCTAGGGTTGTGCAGTGTGGGAGGAAGGTCATCAAAGACTCATTGCTATTTCTGCAGCAGGGTCTCAACAGGGTCCCTGTCTCCAGCATCTTAGAGCTGCCCAATCAGCTTAAAGGGGAGCTTTTTAACCACTGGGAAGAAGTCTTCTCACTCTTTGGGCCGCCTGGAGTCCATCAGAGTAAAATGAAGTTAGTCAGCCATTGAGGATTGGCTCCCAGGGTCACTCTGGAGAAGGCATGTGGGAAGAGCACCAAAGAGTTGTTCTCTATGCTTCAAAGCTATGGATTTATAATGACTGAAAACACAAGGTGCTTCAGTTTCAATAAATACTTTGTGCAATGGAACTTCAAGGAAAACACAAGTCATTCTGAAAGAAGATATTGGAGCACTTCAATCTATGTACAGAGAAAATAGTAGGTCTGGCTGAAAGACAACACATGGAGATCTGCATTGATCACTGCAATTGTTATGTACTGAGTTGAATAGGATCCAAAATGCAGCAGTCTGATTGGTCCTAGAACAATGCAGCAGTATAATTGGTCGGCAGGAGCCACCCAACCCAGCTCCAGATGGAAGTGAATCCACAACCTGATTGGCCTACAGGAGAATTCTGGAATTAGCCAATCACGTGCAGCCAATTGTGTAAATAATGTATATAAAGCAGATACTTTGGGGAAACTTTCATTCCTTCTCACCACTATGAGCTGAATAAAGAGCATGAAATCCACTCTCGACTCTGAGTATATTTCAGCAATGCAATCTCTTCTTATTATTATTGTATAATTATAAGACTTTATAAGTTTAGGGGCGGTATAATTTTAGAAGGGGGCATGGCTCTGGGGTGTGTGGCTGTGACTATCATGAAGTGACCCTGCACTTCTGTATTTGCCACCACACTACTCAGTTAGGATGAGACACAATGACTGATCCAAGGCCAATCAGTGAGTTCCATCGCTGAGCAAGGGTTCAAACGTTTGCCTCCCAAGTTCTACTGCAACCACTACTCCATTCCGACTCTCAGCCCTCAATAAGGTTGGTGCATCACATGAACTACCAACACATAATTGTGGGATAACCAGCCTCAATAATAATAATAATAATAATAATAATAATAATAATAATAATAATAATTTCTTATTTCTACCCTGCCCATCTGGCTTTCCAGCATGTCTAATTAATACATGAATGGGGTTAACACCATAGAGTAACCTGTCCTGCCAAGCTTAGCTAGGTCACTCTCCCTCACCTTGGGAGGAAGGTAATCAGGCCTGTTGTTGAGAAGCTCAGCATGTAAAGAGGTCTGAGTTGGTTGCTCCAAACTCAAGACTGCATGGCTCTAATATGCCTTTATTGTGTTTCTATATCCAATAATTTAAGAACTTTCATCACAGTAACTCAAGTGTTATTGCCTGTGTTTTCTGACTGACATATGGAAAAGCACATGAACCTAACCCTTGAATAATTTGTAAGTATATATAAAAAAATTAACTTACCAAATGTGTGGTGTTTTTCTATGTTGGGGAAGAGGGGAACTTTGGAAGGTACTTATAAGGACATATTTTAAAGGTCTAACAGCCAAATTTTCACGCTTTACTTTGTTATATATTTTGTGATTTTAAATCTCTGCTGGGGTCCTCTCATCAAAGAGTATTTGCCCCAAACCTGGATCTTGTTATCCAGGGGATTATTCTTTAATATACCTGTTTTTCCTAGCAACCAACAAAAATTCCATCCAAGCGAGCAAGAAGCATTATTAGAATTCGAGGAAACAATCTAGCCCGGCAAAAATGTCCAAGGAGGGTACAATGCAGGTCTGGTGAGGGATGTAGCCTGTAGAGAATTGATGTGACTGGGGAGAGGGGTGAGACTTGAAGGCCAAATAAAAAGGCCTGGGGGGCCACATTTGGAACGTGGCCCAGAGGTTTCCCATCCCTACCCTCAAAACAGCACTTCCATGCACATCAAGATCTCAAGAAGACGTACTTACAACTGTCACAGCATCATTGAGAAGAGATTCTCCAAATACCAAAATGTGAAGCTTCTCATTGACATGTATCTCTTCGAACACAGACAGCACAGCAACAGGGTCAACAGCTGCAATCAAGCTACTGAACAATAGGTTGTGAAGCAAAGATATATCACGTAGCTGGAAGGTGTCCACTTGGCATATACCATAGAGCGAGAATCCAATTCCAAAGACGTTCCATATTGTCCCCACAACAGCATATAAGAGGATCGTCCCAATGTTCTCAAAGAAGGGGCGACTGGGCATGAAATAGCCAGCATCCAGGACAATGGGTGGCAGGAGGTAGAGGAAGAAGATGTCACTGTCCATGACCGGAGGGGATTTGTCATTTAAGCCATAAATGATCCCTCCCATGATAAGCCCCACGAAAATCAATAAGCAGCTTTCGGGGACAACAGAAGGTAGTTTCTCAAACAAATGGAAACCTGCAAAGGTCAAGAGGCAACATTAGTGGGAAATCAGAAGCATTTGTTGCTTTGTGGTCATTTCAGCTTATGTCTTGTGTCCCCACCAAACCAAGTATCGTCTGAATTGTGGGTCAGGAAGCAGAAACTAATCACCTGGTGGGCTGGAGTCAGAACTAGTATGCATTAAAGCTGAACCTATCAAATTCCCACTTTCCAAAACAATATGGGAAACCAAATACTATCCTTCAAAATTTGCACTTGTCCAATTTTGTGATGCAGTTCTTCAAACGACATTTACAAAATGCATGTTAGGGGAGAGGGTGCATAAGAACGAAGATATCGCTGAACATAACACATACAGTAAAGTGGAGAAAATTGCTTGGGAGAAAAGGTGCACTTGAGTAAAAATGTGATTATTAGGGGAAATGTGCACTAAAATGCTGGTAGGGATTATCCAGAGACTTTGATTTTTGTGTCGTTTTCAAGGGACTTTTGATTTGTTACATTTCAATGGATGTGCATTATTTTTTTTTAGCTTAGTTTATCATAAAGGTGGCTGGGGGCAGTGTGGCTGTCTATGGTAGATGGACTGTGGCTAAAATTATGTGCTCACTTCTTTTCAAACCAGCAGTGGGAGCACAGTGGATGCAGGGTAAATAGGTGTGTACAGTGGCGTCGCAAGGTGGGGGCGGGGGGGCGGTGCACCCCGGGTTCCATGTCTTGGGAGGTGACAAGAAGGCACCCAGCGGGGATGCTTGCCCTGCTGCGTCGGCCCGGGCTCATCGGTGAGAGAAGCCATCACACCGTCGCAGCCGCATGTGGAGGATCCTCCATTCGTGGCTGCAGCTGTGAGCAGAAGGTCCCGCCATCGTCTGTCTGTATGGCGTTCGAGCACCGCCAGCAGCAAACCACTATATTGTACAACGTATGCGCGATGTCGCACACATGTGCTGTACGTAGCAACGCCGCACATGAGCTGTACATAGCGGTTTGCTGCTGGCGCTGCCCGAGCACCATACGGACGTCGGTGGGATCCCTACGGTGCCGCTGCAGCCACAAGCAGAGGTTCCCACCACCGTCCATATGGTGCTCAGATGGCGCCGGCAAGAAAACGCTATGTACAATGCATGCACGGTGTCACACGCATGCACTGTGCGTTGCGACGCTGCACATGTGCTGTACATAGCGGTTTACCACCGGCGCCGCTGGAGCACTGTACAGACAGCGGTGGGATCCTGCCGCTGCCAGCAGGAGCCAGTTACGGCGAGTGGGGGGCCCCCTCCCAGCCTCCCTCCCTTCCTGGCTCGCTGTAAGCGGCTCCTGCTTTGCAGCTTTACAGCGAGCCAGGCTGGGAGGGAGGCCGCCTGAGAAAAGGTTTCTACCCAAATGCGATTTTGGTTTTAAACGCAGTGTAAGGAGTCTCTATGGGAGTATATTGTATTTAAAAATGGGGTATCAGAGTTTTTAGGGGGCTAACCAGGTTGGGATATCTGGGATAGCAGGCTTGTTGGGTTTTTAATGTTTTATGTAGATTTTTCAATTTCGTTGTTCTGTATGGGACAATGATAATAAAGATTATCGTATCGGAGGAAGGGAGGGGGATGCATGGGAGCTGTGTCTCCTGAGAGGACGAGCTGTGCCGCTTTGCCAGCACCCTGGCAAAGTGGCATAGCTCCCCCCTTCCCCCGACGGCTCAGGGTACTTGGGAGTCGTGGGGATGGGGGAGCAGAGGTGTAGGAAGGGGGAGCGGACCACCCCAGGTGTCTTTGCTGAGGGGGTGACATTTGGTGCTCGCCCACGACTCCCAAGCCTACTCTGAGCTGTTGGGGGGGGGAGTGACAAAAAAAATTCCGCGCTGTGTACCATCTGGGTTTGCTACACCTCTAGGTGTGTATACACACTGCCTAGGTGTTTCTTTCTAGTAAGCATTTCTCCAGCGCTCTGCAGTCTCCCTAGCTGCCCATTTTTCCTGATCTAAAAAAGCCCCTAAGAAGGAGATACCTCGTGATGTCTTCTTCAGAGCTTTAACTGAATTGCAGAAAGGGGGGGCAGGGGGCGGTGGTCCTGCAGAGTGTGGATCATTAACTAAATAGTTTATAGAATGTATTCATTATAATTTAATGTATTTATATCCTGCCTTTCTCCCAAGCTGGGATTCAAGGCAGCTTACAACATTTAGAAAAACATTATTATAAAATACAAAGTAATAAAAACAAGGTCGTTAAAAACAATGGTTAAAACGCATATAGGGCCAGCAATTAAATTACGCTTTGTTCTGACAGCAGCCCAGTGGTCAGCATTGTCTGCACCTTAGTTTTCAAATGCCTTACAGAATAGGAAGGTCTTAGCCTGCAGATGGAAAGACAACAAGGGGGGGAGCCAGTCTAACCTCTCTTGGGAAGGAATCCCACAATACGGGAGCAGCCAGAGAAAAGGCTTTCTTCTTGTGGCACCGCCAACCGTGCGGTGGATGGGACTGAGAGAATGTGCTAACCCAAGAATCTTAGCATTCAGGTGGGTTGTAAAGGGACATAAGATCTTTCCGCTAACCTGGGCCCAAGCTGCATAGAATGAAAGAAAGGACATTCACAAGCATCCCTTAGCCACCTCAAAATTAAGGGACGCACAATTGGGGGGGGGGTAGGATCCTGCATCCCAATAATTTTCGGATCTAGCCATACCTTTAAAAATAGCTAGAGGTATTTAGATTTCAACAGCTGCTCATTAAATACTTTTCCAAGCAAAATATATGATGTGGTCAACTCAACATAATCTTTCAGAAAGACATTTAACTTTTTTATTTAAAAAAATGTACTCAGGGTTTATTGTCTGCAGTTCCAAAAAGCTTTTGAGTGCCTGTAATCAGAGACGGCTTTATTAGTTGTGGAGAATTCAATTTAAATGTACGTGAATCATTCATACTTCAAATGAACGGAAAACATCAATGCAGCCTTCTAAAGCCCTCCATCCATACTGCTGCACAATGCAGCCAGCTAATTTGTGCATCTGAATAATACATTAATGGGGGGGGGGGTTCTTACTGTCTCATTGGAAAGATTCAGCTGTTTTATTGTTCTTGAAGGAAACAAATGGATTGGAGGAGGTTGGATTTTTTTTATAGACAGATAGCAATCAGAGAGGCCTGTTGCAGAGCCCCTGTACAGACAAAACAAGAGCTTCAAAGTGTTACAATCAGTGCTTTTTCCCTGGCAGCATCTTTTTCCCCTAGAAAAAAAGCACTGTTTACAATTTGAACCATGCATTATGTCGTGTCACAGTTTATATTGCTAAAAATAACTCATTGATACGCCTCTATAAAGATTTGGACGTGGTCTGATTTCTTTGAACTTTCTTGATTGTTTCACAGGACGCTGGTGTACAGTTTTGGCATTTGGCATTGCTGTTAAACGAAAGTCTCCACATGCATTTCAAAACGGTACCCGCAAGAGGCAAGGTGCCCAATAAACACTCGTAAAATATACCTCACCCCTAGAGATGAATGGATCAGACTTTCTAAAAAAAATTCTTCCATTTTTCCAATCTTAAATTCAGCTTTCCACATTTCCGCATCAGTTTGCAAACCTTTTTAAGTCCTCATGAAAACTCACCAACATATTAGTGTGAATTTATCCTAATATACAGCTTGTTGCAAGCAGTTATGCCTAATATGATGCATTTTTGTACTTTCACTATCATGTGCGTTTTTCTGGCCCCTAACATTATGCACGTTTGTTCACATTATCTTGCTGAAGAACCACGTCACAAAATACAGCGAATTTTGAAGTGCAGCTGCATTTCAACTCACATATACTTTTGGGAAGCTTGTATTAGTTATGTTCAGATTACGGTGCAAACCATACCAAATTTATCCACCATCCCAACCCACTCCCTGGGACTAACACAGAAAGCTGCCTTATCCCAAGTCAGACCAATGGTCTGTCTAGCTTCGTATTGTCAACACTGACTTCCAGTGGCCCTCCAGGGTTGCAGGTATGAGTCTCTCCCTTCCCTACCTGGATGATAGTCCAGAGAGAAGAAGACTAGATGGGCTTTAGATGCATTTGCTTGTCTTTTCTTCTAAATCCGTATCCTCAACCTGGGAACTTTTGCACGCGAAGCAGATGCTCTACTACCCAGCCCACCAACCCCTGTCTGGAGAAACCTACCTATTTTAGCCAAGGAAGCCAACATGATCCACAGGGTAATCTCAAAGGGCACTTGGACATGCTGATAGTCTAGAGAGAAGAAGACTGGGTGGGCTTTAGACTCATTCGCTTGGCTTGTCTCCAAATCCATATCCTCAAGAGACTCCATCATCGTGGAACTCTGGAAGGCAGCAGCTACTGGCAGAGAGAGGAGGACAGAGGCAGAGGATCCCAGAAGCCAAAGTCCTGGCATGGCCTCCCGTCCAAGGATCAGAGCCTCCATCTGCCAGTTGGAGTTCTCACGGTCAGGGGAAGTGCCAAGCTGGCTGGCTGGCAAGCATCTGGCTGGCTGGCTGGCTGGCTGGCTGGCGTCCAGCTCTTTTGCTGCTTCTGCCTGAGCGTTCTGGAGGCTGCTCTACTTAATGCACCCTGCTGCATGCTGTAAATTATATGGATGGGTGTGCAAGGGGAAGAGCCACTGCTGGAGCAGGGAGTGAGGGGAGAAAGAGAACCAGCAGCAACTACCTACGTCACTTGGAAAATGCATTTTCCACTTAGCCAAATCAAGACATTCTAAACTATGCTGCCTAACCTAAGCAATCCTTCTAACTTTGCAAAACAAAAACAAGCCAAAGAAGGCATATAAACCCAGGTTGCAAAGCAGGCCAGCCTGATGTGAACCAATTCATAGAGGGTGGTCCATTAGGGGCACATGGGACACTGTCCCACTAACCTCAATCTACACTCAGCTAGCTCCTACCTACTTGTCTATCTTCCTGTTTTCAACCAGTTCAGTGAGTAGTGTTGCCTGTCAGCTTCATCCTCCTCTTTCTTAGTGTGGCCCTTACAGAACTCATCAGGAAAGAGGAGGATGGGGACAAAATGTGAACTAACTATCTCTGTCTGTCACTGGCTCTGGATACACCTACTCTTGGCCTCCTTGCCTTCCACCCTACCAGTCATCACTAGTCAAAGAGTTGAAGGAGGCCTCATAGACCTTCTAGCCCAACCACCTGAGGGGAAGTTCCAGCAACGCCAGATTTAGGACAGTACAGGCAGTTCCCTTGCACTGGGTGCTGAGCCCAGAGGGTGCACAATCAAAAATATCCATAACTGAGAAAAACCATTTTGGGGCGCCCAATTTTGGCCTCACTGAGAGCACCATATTACCAAAGGTGACCAAAGTCCGCTCCTGGCTCCAAAACATTGGTTCCATGGTGAAACCGCTCTTACTAATCATTCATTTTTCCTAAAGTTCAATTGAAATCTACTTTTCTATCACTGAAGTCAATTTGTTTGTTCATTTAAGAGGATCTATACATGCTGCCTACTACCTAACGTTCTCAACGCAGCTTACAATACATTTAAAACACAATGAGATAGACAATCAGACAATAGCCATCACAGCAGATCCAAGATATTTATCTATACATACACAAATACCTGCATATATATATATATTTGTGTGTGTGTTCCCATAAAATCCTTCTCATAGTCCAAGCAAAGCAATATGTTCCTGAGCAAAGGGGTCAGTTTAGGGGCAATGTAGTCATAGTAGGACTTCCTTGACAAAAGCACAGGTTTAGTAACTCAGCAAGTGTATCTGAATTCCTGAACTGAGACATCAATGTGTGTCTGGCTCTCTGCTTAGGAGTTCAAATGAAAATTTTCAGGTGGGCAGGTGGAGCCTACCATATGCCACCATACACATTGTGCAGCTGAGTCTCCTGGCCTAGAACTGACTATTGGAGTAGCTCAGTGTTCCTCCCACACAGGCCAAGCACTTCCTCCCAGGGTGGCTGCTGATGCCTCTCATAGACCCTGGCCTTGGTAGCAGATGCAGAAGGTGCCGGGGGAGCAAAGGCATTAACAAGCCTCCCAGAGATGTTACAAGCCTCCCCTCGTTGGGGTGGCAGAGAACAAGCTGTTGATTTTCATGCAGTGGCACCATCAGGGAAGGAAGTGTGCAGAGAGAGTCCCAAATGCAACAAGGCCAGCTTATACTTTGAAGTAAATGAAGCAATGTACAATGGTACCTCTGGTTACATACTTAATTCGTTCCGGAGGTCCGTTCTTAACCTGAAACTGTTCTTAACCTGAAGCACCACTTTAGCTAATGGTGCCTCCGGCTGTTGCCATGCCGCCGAGCAATTTCTGTTCTCATCCTGAAGCAAAGTTCTTAACCCGAGGTAATATTTCTGGGTTAGCGGAGTCTGTAACCTGAAGCGTATGTAACCCGAGGTACATTCATTCCTCCCATCTTCCAGCCTTCTGCATATGCACCTCAAGATTTCATATCTGTTATTGTTTGAAATATTGATCCTGCCATAAGCTTTTGTAGACTACTGCCCACTTCCTCAGAAGCAGGAAGTAAGGCAGTAGGGGGGTGTATCCACACATACCTTTTGTCCCATACTTTCTCAGTGCTTTAAAGCGCTGTGTCTAAGAGCTTTTGTCATTGTTGCTGTTAGGTTGTGGGCGAACATATCAGACGATACAGCGATTCTTCCAAAGCAGCTATTTATTTGTAAGCTGGAACAGAACTGAACTGAGGAGCTCAATCAGCCTGCTTATATAGAGCTCCAGAACAAGGTAACTGTTGCAACTTTCTAAAACTATCCGATCACTGAACGTCACTTTCGATCCTTCATTTGCATAACTATCTACAGTATCCCCCTGCTGGCCCAGGGTGAGAACTTCAGTACATAACAGTTGCCCCAGCACTTTCCACACAAAGAGCAACTCTTTAATGCTGAATCAGAACAAACAACAATTTGGGTTTTCTGCTGATTGCTGTTTGCAGCAGTAAAAAGCAGCTTTTCAGAGGGAAAGCACCAGGGCAAAGCAAAAAGTGCCTGGACACAGCGCTTTAAAGCCTTAGCCTAGAAACACAGCACAGAGGGAAGTCTGGATGAGCCCTGTGTGTATGAAACTCAGGTTTAATACTTCATGCTTCTGATGAAGTGGGCAAGGACCCACAAAAGTTCATACCATGATCCATTTGCTAGCCTTTATATGGTACTGTCAGACTCTTTCCTGTTCCTTCAGATACAGAAATTCCCTATATAAAGGACACAGGGCCACTCTACACATTTTGGGAGGCAGGGAGCACAATTGCTGATATTATCAGGTATATTAATGATGCGAAGCCCTATGTAGTGCACAGGGCTCTACTTGGTGCACTGGAGTCAGTAATGTTATGGCTGGAATTTGAAAGGGCACTGCTAATTAAAACGTGGAAGCCCAAGGCTAATACAGCTGGGTGAAAATCAATGGCCCACTTTGGCTCCAGCTTCCTAAATGACACCAGACCTGAACTAAGGGCAAATTAGTGATCTATTTATTTCTCTTCTAATTCAAATCAAGAGAGGGGAGAGGGTCCAAAACTGCTTGTCAACACCAGAAAAACACAACCCCCTTTCTGATGCCATTTTTAGCACACAGCAAGGGTGCAGCAACGAGAAGTCCTCCTGAAGGATTACAGTATTACATTCAGCAGCACCTTGGCCATCAAAGGGCCAAACAACCTTTTCCCTACAGCTTTTTATAGAGATTGAGGTTGAATCCTGACAAGACAGAAGTACTGTTTTTGGGGGACAGGGAGCGGGTTGGTGTGGGGGATTCCCTGGTCTTGAATGGGGTAACTGTGCCCCTGAAGGACCAGGTGCGCAGCCTGGGAGTCATTTTGGACTCACAGCTGTCCATGGAGGCGCAGGTTAACTCTGTGTCCAGGGCAGCTGTCTACCAGCTCCACCTGGTACGCAGGCTAAGACCCTACCTGCCCGCGAACTGTCTCGCCAGAGTGGTGCGTGCTCTGGTTATCTCACGCTTGGACTACTGCAACGCGCTCTATGTGGGGCTACCTTTGAAGGTGACCCGGAAACTGCAATTAATCCAGAATGCAGCAGCTAGACTGGTGACTGGGAGTGGCCGTCGGGACCACATAACACCGGTTCTGAGAGATCTGCATTGGCTCCCAGTACGTTTACAAGCACGATTCAAAGTGTTGGTGCTGACCTTTAAAGCCCTAAATGGCCTCGGTCCTGTATACCTGAAGGAGCGTCTCCACCCCCATCGTTCAGCCCGGACACTGAGATCCAGCGCCGAGGGCCTTCTGGCGGTTCCCTCATTGCGAGAAGTGAGGCTACAGGGAACCAGACAGAGGGCCTTCTCGGTAGTGGCGCCCGCCCTGTGGAACGCCCTCCCATCAGATGTCAAAGAGATAAATAATTACCTGACATTCAGAAGACATCTTAAGGCAGCCCTGTTCAGGGAAGTTTTTAATATGTAACGCTGTACTGTTTTTAACACTGATTGGGAGCCGCCCAGAGTGGCTGGGGAAACTCAGCCAGATGGGCGAGGTATAAATAATAAAATAAATAAATAAAATAAAAAGATGCATTAGTCATGGGCACTCTTGCCTAGACGATTCTTTATTGAATGAACACTGGTGGTGGTGGGCTATCTGGGCTGGCCCGAGCGTTATGCAGAGTGAGGCAGCCACCTCAATTGGCTGCAGAAAAGGAGAGAGAGAGGAGGAGGGATGGATACTGGATAATGGTCTTTGTGCAACAGAGAGCTGAGAAAAGGAGGAAGGTGGGGGAGGAGTGGCAAAGGGTGTGAAGGGGGAAATGTGGGTTCAGCAGCAGAGGTTTAAAAAAAAGAGAGGAGGGAGGAGAAGTCTTGTGAATGGGACTGATGATAAAAACTGATGCATAAAAGGGCCTGAGGAATAGGAGGGGTGGGGGCTTCATAATTGTGCTGGTGGTGAAAAGGCAGCTTAATAGTTGTGATGCAATGGGGGGGAGGAAGAAGGTGCAGGAGGTAACCATGGGGGCTGCACACAAGGAGAGGAGAGGCAAGGACATGGCAGTGAAGGTGAAAACAGGTTCAGAGTGGGGCTGCAGAACAGAAGAGAGAAGTGGCTTCGGAAATGGGGTTGGGAAAGTGGAAAGCAAGCTTAGTAGCTGCATGGGGTGGGAAGGGAAACTCTGGGGGTTAATGGGGGGAATGGCAAGGGGTGGGGGCATAGCTATCACCTTACAGATTTGAAAATAAGGGACCAGCAGCCTTGAAAATAAGGGATCAGCAGCCAAAATAAGGGATTTTCCGGGCACAGGTATGTTCGACTTCTGAGCCCCTCTGAGCCAAAGGCAGAAAGCCCAGGGAGCAGTCAAATGAAGCCTCATCAATAAGGGACAGCAGTGGGACATGGCGCTGGGATAAGGGACTGTCCCGCCAAATAAGGGTCACTTGACAGCTATGGGTGGAGTGAGAAAGGGCTCAGCTGCTAGTATAACATATTTGTGAGCTATGTTTCCTCCCATATTTTCCTTTCCTCCAAAAGGATGAACTGGATTCTCCAAAAGGAAGGAGGGCTAAAAGGAAAAGCTGTGTAATGGTCTGGAACCATTTATTTTTAATCAATAGCCATTTGATCAATGTGGTGCATAAAAGGGTACAACAGGGAAGCTGTAAACCAGGACAAAATATGAATTATCATATTGGAGTGTTGTTGTTAATTAAACATGTAATTATATTATTTATAAATGCATCTACAAAGTGTATTGTCAACAATAGCAAATAAAAGAGAAGGAAATAGTATATTAACTAGCGTTAATATATCATATTAACAATACTATCAATAGAGAAAGAAAAACAGAGGAGAGGAGTAACAAACAGATCATTGTTAGTGTTGCTCCTGTTGCTATTCAGATTGATATGGATGCCTTTCCAAAAATAACCCTCACTTTTTAATCTTATTTGTTTTTAAATGACATTTGTATGCAGCCACATAACATTCTCTTTCAAACAGGACAATGTTAAAATTACATTATGCAGTGAATCAAATCAACAGCAGCTCATGCAAGGCAGCAAAAAGCCCACCTTTCACTGAAACAGAGACAGGAGAGACAGTTTACAGCTCAGATTAAAACTACTGTAATCCACAAGTAGTACATTAGTCCAAGTAACATTTATTTATTTATTCAGCATATTTGTTTCCTGCCTTTCAGGCCAGTGTCCACACCTGGCACCCTTTTCTCCAGAACAGCCGGCTGGATCAGGCCCATCTCAAAACAGCAGACTAGATGTCTGTGGGAAGCCAAAAAGCAGTGCCTAAATGTAACCCCACTCTCCCCTCTTGTGATCCCCAGCAACTGATATTCAGAGGCATACTCCCTGCAGCAGCAAAGGTAGAAATATAGCCGTTCCTGCTACTTGCTAGGGATAGTCTTATCCTTTGAGAATCTGTCTAATCCTCATAAGAACACATGAAGAGCCCAAAGGCCCGTCTAATTCAACTTCTTGCAGTGGCCAACCAAGATGCCTCTTCTGCAGGGCCAAGAGAAAAAGTAAGGTGACCGCCTCAAGCAGCAGGATCCATAGGGCAGGAGATCCAGCCTCCAAGGAAAGCATCACCCTCTGCTGCTGCTGCTGCCATGGTGGCAACAACCACTGCAGCATGCTCCTTAGAGGCCAGATCTGCTGCTGCCTTGGCAGCCCTCCCCCATACCACCTCTACGGCCTCTTGGCAAATAGGAGGCACTGCTGGTCTCTTCCCACCCTTGTTTCTGATGTAGATCTTTATTCTCCCATTGTTCCTGATGTAGATATTTGCTCACCCCTTTTTACCTGGCAGGGAGCGCCATTTTGTGATTTGCCTCAGGTGCCAAAATGTCTTGGGCTAGCGCTGCTCTTCTGGGAAACCTGTGAGCAGCATCAGAGAGCAACAGCAATTCTCTCCACCTGTGACTCCACCCAGCAACTGGTATTGAGATGTGTACTGCACCCTGCCATGGGCCATCAGCCCTGAAATCTGCACGACTCAGCACCTCAGTGTGGTCTCACTTGGTAGCAATCGGAGGCTATTCAAATTTCCTAGAGTACTCCACAGTGTTGCCATGTCAGGCGTTTCTGAGCACTGGGGTGGGGTGGGGTGAATAAAATAGTCACCACCACCCCACACAGCTGCCAGAGATGCCTGTGGCTAGAGGTCAATGAGAGGGAACTTTGTCAACGAGCCCTGCAGACCAGGAGCTGACATTTTCACCTTTCCAGCACAAAGATCATCCCTGGTAGCCAACACTGATCTTGAACATGAAAACTTCTAAAACAAAAAATCAAGAGCAACGCATACAGCGTAACAACAGCACCCCCCCCCCAAAAAAAAAGAACGCTGTTCAAGCAGATAACCAGTGGTGGACCTGGGTGTCATGTACCCCTTGCCTACGACAGTACCTGGCAACCACAGATGCAAGGAGGCGCCAGGAGGCAGGCACCCAGAGATGAAGGGGAGAAGTCCTCCCTTCTATCTAGGTGCCAGAGCACAGGAAGCACAGGAAGCAGATTTGCTGGCCTTCTCACCTGCAAAGCACATAGCCTCATGAGGGATGGGGAAGGGCTTTGACTAGCTACCTGTTGCCCAAGTGGGATCAGGTGTGCCCACCCAGATGAAGTATACGTGTGTGAGAGTAGCAGATTTGTAGGGTGTGAGAGTCCCATGAATGAGGTCACCCCACCTAATCTTTAAAAGCTTGGCATTGGGGCAGTGCTTAAACCACAGTTCCCCAGCATCAATGCCACAGGAAGCTGATTTAACAAACCAGAAAGCCTCTGCTCAACCCGGGCATGCGAGAGGAGAAGGAACACTTCAGTTCAATGTTCGTAGCTGTTTAAAGTAAACACAGTTAGTTGGAGTGGCAGTGTTTCGTCTCAGCCAGGCTCAGATGCTCTATTCTCAGCTACTGCCAATCAAACCAACACACATCATTAAAAGGAAGATTGCCAAATCCTTGTCTTCCCCACTGCGTAGCTCTGGTTAGGGACTTCTCCCTGTGATGTCAAGCTTCCTCTCTCTGAGTCTGGTTTCCCCACAGCCTACACACTCCTGACTCTAAGATGGTAACAAACAACACTGAGAGCTTGATTTGCATCCGTTCTTCAAGGCACTTATTCGGGGATGTTATGTGCTGTCACAGAAAATGTAAACATTCCATACTGCACCATGTAATTTTAATCAGAGAGCTCATTGTCAGCACTGTTTACCAATGTTTGTGCACTCAGTCGGTCTGTTTAATATAAATACAATTAGGTATGCAAACAAGTCCCTCACTTGCATCTTATAGGATGTGCCTGAGCTCCTCTGTAAAGAGAGTCCCAGTGTCAGTTGCACAGCACATAATTATCTAAATGAGATCACTGCCATGCCACCAGATGACCACTGATTTAGGCAGCTTCGAAAGGAATTAGACGTATTGATGGAGCACAAGTCTATTGACAGCTATTATTTTTATTACCATTATCTATATTGTTATCGAAGACAGAAGTGCCTGGCGTGCTCTGGTCCATGGGGTCACGAAGAATCGGACACAACTAAACAACAACAATATTGTTATCTGATATGGGGGGTGGGGAATCTCAGGCCTAGGCACTGAATGTGGTCTACCAAGTCTCTCTATCTTGCCCTTGGGGGTTGTTTGTAGGCCACATGCACCCTCCCCAGCCCTCATTGCTTTGCACCTTCTTTTTATTTACTAATTTTATCTGTTTGTTTATTATTACATTTATTTCCCACCCTTTTCCCCAAGGAGCTCAAGGTGGTGTACATGGTTCTCCCTCTCCTTGTTTAATCCTCACAACAACACTGTGAGGTAGGTTATTCTGAGAGGCAGTGTTACTAACCCAAGGTCACCCTATGAGCTTCTTTGTCAAGTTGGGATTGAACCCTAGTCTCCCAGCCCCATGTCCAATACCGCACCAGATTTCACTGGCTTTTGCTCTGCTGGAATGTGACCTTGAATTTTGACCATGCTTCTTGCTTGCCTAAATGGAAGACAGAGACCCTTGCCTATTTTAGCTTCAGCACATGCGGCATGTGGCCCCCAGAAGGTTGTCCAGAAGGGAATGTGGCCCTTAAAATCCTCCTACTGCTCCAAGAAGCTGAAGCATGGTTTTTGTGCTCCTTCACACAATTTCATCCTTTCTAACAACGCTTTGAGGCAGGTTAGGCTGAGAAACTGACTCAAGGTCGGCCAGTAAGCTTCATGGCTGAGCAGGGTTTCAAACCTGGGCTTACACTGTCCTTGTACAACACTCATAACCACTGCCCCACCCTGGCGATTGGCCCTTACAGGTAAATGGAGCTTCCAGGATCAGACGCAGACCCTGGCTGCTAGAACCTGGGGACAAACAATGGAGGAGATTGTTGTGCCATTGTATGTGAGCTTCCCAGAGAGGTATCTGACTGGCCACTGTTGGAAATTTGATGGACCTTTGCACTGATTGAAGAAGGGTCTTTGTATAATCACATTGCTGGCAGCAACGTGGTGCTCTGGTCTGGTTGTTTAGAAGACACACACAATCACATGCACAAACTATCTTTCAGAGGTTGCAGAACAGCTTGTGCATGTGGTGGAGAAACTGAAGGTTTTTTCTCTCTTGTGACAGAACTCAGGACCAGCAAATGAAATTGAATACAGTATTGGAAAATTCAGGGCAGATCAATAGCTGAATGTGTACCGGAATTCCTTTTTGGACATAGTGGACTTGGACTAGAAGTAGGTCCTTTTTAAAATGAACTCTCCAAGCTCTGGGCAGGACTGGAACTAATGGAATTTAGATCATAGCTGGTATGTATATTGCCTTCCTTTTGGGAGAAAAAAACACTGAAATAAAAGGGGATAGAATTTATTTTGGGTTGTCGTTGGCTGCCCTCTTGTGTTTCAAAACCACATCTGCAGAAGTGTGCATGCACACGAAAGCTCATACCAAGAACTAACTTAGTTGGTCTTTAAGGTGCCACTGGAAGGAATTTTTTTATTTTGACTATGGCAGACCAACACGGCTACCTATCTACATCTGCTTCTGCAAAAGAACTGGGGTTGTTCACAAGAGTGTGCTTAGAATGATGGTTCTCCAATTTTTATTTTTATTTTAAATTGCAGACCACAAGGCAGGGCCAAGTATAGATATTTTTGATTGTTCCACAGTTTCCCCCTTCCATGGAGTATACTCTGAAAATCTCAGTGCTAAGGGGGGAAATAGTGGCAACCTGAATAAGCAGGTTGGCTAAACTAGCAACTGATTATTATTATTATTATTATTATTATTATTATTATTATTATTATTTATATCCCACTCTCCGCAGCCGAACCCGGGCTCAGAGCGGGTAACAACAGTAAAGTAAATTAGCATTCTAAAATCAATTCATTATAAAATCAGTTCAAATAAAATTAATGGCAACCATTGGGCAAGAGTTCTGTGAGGATTACCAAAGGAGGGGGTCAGGCTGTGCCTTGGCCAAGGCCTGGTGGAACAGCTCTGTCTTGCAGGCCCTGCGGAAAGATGTCAAAGCTCACAGGGCCCTAGTCTCTTGTGACAGAGCATTCCACCAGATAGGAGCCACAGCCGAAAAAGCCCTGGCTCTGGTTGAGGCCAGCCTAACCTCCCTGTGGCCCAGGACCCCCAAGATGTCTTTGTTTGAAGACCATAAGGTCCTCCGTGGGACATACCAGGAGAGAAGGTCCCGTAGGTATGAGGGTCCTAGGCCGTATAGGGCTTTAAAGGTTAAAACCAGCACCTTAAACCTGATTCTGTGCTCCACTGGGAGCCATTGCAGCTGGTATAGCACTGGGTAAATGTGATCCCACAGCGAGGACCCCGTAAGGAGTCTCACCGCGGCATTCTGCACCTGCTGGAGCTTCTGGGTCAGTCTCAAGGTCAGCCCCACGTAGAGTGAGTTACAATCATCCAGTCTGGAGGTGACTGTCATGTGGATCACAGTGGCTAGGTCAGGGTGAGAGAGGTAAGGAGCCAACTACTTAGCTTGGTGGTGATGAAAAAATGCCACCTTTGTTATAGCTGCAATCTATGCCCCCATGGAAAGAGAGGTGTCGAAGATTACACCCAAACTCTTGACGGACGGTGCTGGCACTAATTGCACCTCCGCAAGAGATGGGAGTTGCCCCCCCAATCCCATATCGTCCCGACCCAGCCAAAGGACCTCTGTCTTCGAAGGATTTAACTTCAACCAGCTCCCATGTAACCATCCAGCCACAGCTTCCAAACATCTGATCAGTGTGTCTGGGGCCGAGTCAGAATGGCCATCCATCAACAGATAGAGTTGGGTGTCATCAGCGTACTGATGGCAGCCCAACTCAAAACTCCAGACAAGCTGGGCGAGGGGGCGCATAAAGATGTTAAAAAGCATCAGGAAGAGTATCGCACCCTGCGGCACTCCACACACCAAGGAGTGGTGTGGCGACAGTTCCCCCCAAGCACCACCCTCTGTCCCCAACCAGAGAGAAAGAGCAGCCATTGAAGGACTGTGCCCTGGATCCCCACGTCGGCGAGGCGGTGGTCCAGGAGTTCGTGATAGGCCATGTTGAAGGCTACTGACAGGTCTAAAAGAATCAGCAGCCCCAACCCGCCTCAATCCAGCTGCCTATGGAGATCATCTGTTAGGGCGACCAGAGCCGTCTTGGTCCCATGACCAGAGCAGAAGCCGGATTGGAATGGATCCAGAGCCGCATCATAGAATTAAATATTGTGTCTTGTTATTATATGTTGAAGCTAAGGCTTCACCCTTTAGCTTGTTTTTGTGGTTGCTTTCATTTTCCTATGTTGTTCTGTGTTAGCCTGCTCACCAGTAAACCAGTGGTGTGTGCTCAGTGGACTAGGGGGAGCAGGCAAGTCCCCTAAATGTTCCCAGTAAATTAGAGTATGAAAGTATGAAAGCTTCTGGCCGGCTTAGGGAGGGTGTTCTGGAGGAGAGGGTGGGATTTGTGTGTCAGATTGGAGATATTTAAATTCAAAAGCAATGATAGGCTGATGTGGGACCTGACCTGGGACAAAGCTATAAGGTGGCAAGAACCATGGATGCAGCAGTGAAATATTTGCAATATTTGCATCTTGAAAATAAAGGCTCTCAAAATGAGTCTATAAACCAAGTGCACAGACCTTAACAGAAGCACAGAGAGTTGGAGTGGTGTTGTCATTGTGGAATGCATTCATCCTCTACAGACACAAAATGTCCCAATGATAGAAATGCAGGGAAACTGGGCATTTAGCAAGAGAACTATCTGGTTGCACAATCGAGGCAGATATTTGGTTGCACAACCAAGTCAGGGCAAGAGTCAGGCAAGAAAACAAAAATCCTATCATTTATAGGAGGGAGAGGGAGAGGAAGCACATGAGGAGGTCCACACTGTTTACTGTGTAAAGTGGAGTGTAAAATAGTGGAGCCTTATAAAATAGTTGTTTTGTCCAATAATCATCCAGTAGCCATAGAAATAGATACGGGGACTTCTGTTACACTCATCAATGGAGAGATCAACAAGACAGAAGAGGCCCAAGTTCATTGGCCATGACAATAGTGAAATTAAGGACTTAAACCAGAGAAAATTTCCCTAGTCCTAGGATTCGTAGTAATTCCAGCCACGTACAAAGGACGGCATAAGGTAGTACCTCCTGATCTACTTTATAAAGGACCATCCACCTTTGTTTGGAGCGTGAACCACTTTGTGAGGTCTGCCTGAAAAGCGATATACAAATACCTTAAGTAAGTAAATAAATCTCAGCCAGACTGGCAATCTAGAAGGAAACAAGGGTCAATGGGTTTATTGAGGCTTACTCTGAGGTAGGGGTATATTTTTATCATCTACCTGCTAAAGTCCATCTAATCAATATTTTGAGTGAAGAAATTAATAAAACAAAACTTTTTTTAACCTACTTTTCTTCTATAACTTGTGACCCTTAAAAGTGGTTTCTTGGTTCTTGAATTAGTCCTTATGGAACTTCCATTCTCTCTTTAACATGCGCAACATTCTTTCATCCATTAAGATCAGGAATTATTCAACTTTGCAGTTCTTGTACTGTGTGTTTCTTAAAATTCTCCTAAACCTGTGCTAAAAACTTTATAAGGATCTATGGTCCTCCCCTTTAAAACATATGGCCAGAAATGCATCATCCAACCATAGATCAGTTTGTTGGATGCACAATCAGAATACCAGCTAGGAATATAGGAAGCTGCATTATACCAAGTCCAGTAATGTCCATCTAGCTCAGTATAGTCTACAGTGACTGACAGCTGCTCTCTGGGATTTTGAACACGGGACATTTCCACCCCTATCAGGAAATGCAGAAGAATGAACCTCAGGCAACTGCAAAGCAAATATTCTAGCACCAGCGGCAGACCTTGGCAATATGGCGCCCTGTGCAAAGCCAAAATTTTACACACACCCCTACCTCTTGTACCGCCTTCCTAAAACCAGATAATAGGGCTGGGCAATATGTATATTGTCCAAAATTGGTTTGAAGTCCATTTAATAATATCTGTTTCATAATTTTTGACCTGGCAATATATTGTGAATCATGATGCATATGTGTTACACCAAAACCACAATGTGGGGGAAACCATGGAGCCATCCAGTGTCTCCATCCTTATTTCAGACGTTGTAATATATTGGCATATCACAATGTTTAGCTGGTGATATATTGCGAAGTTGAAAACCAGATATCGCCTAGCCCTACCAGGTAAGCAAGGTGCCAGGTTTGGGGAAGGAGGAGCAGAGGCTCTGGTCCTCCTGTCTTCTCCCTAAAGCTGGGCAAGCGCTTACAGGGCTTTGGACAGGAAGGCTCTCCCTCAGCACAGCGCCCTGGTCGTGCTGCCTTAAATTCACCTCTGCTATCACTAACCTACAACACTTCCCAACAGCTGTTTTGTCACAGTGCCCAGAAAAATTACATCCTCACTAAATACTGCCCAATGGAGAAAAAGGTTTGCATTTCAAGAGCAGAAAAGCTCTATAAAAAGGATTTCCACAGTGACAAGAATATGGCATGTCAAAATCAGCTATGGAAAGGAGAAGTCCTGGTTTGTTTCTGTTCCTCTGCTTTTCTGCAAAGATCACAAGACCTTAAGCAGTCCAACTGTTCCATAAATATATATTTGAACATGTCATGATGGGGAAGTGTGTGTATTTCAGTAGAACAATTCAGATTTATTTATATGTAAGCACATTTGGGCTTCTTGGGAAAGTTCCATTATGACTTTCCATAACACAAATGAAGTGAAAACTGGCAGCAATGACTGCTTCCAAAGTCCACCTAGAATCATCTCCCTCAAATCCAGATGCCCTAAGCAAGACTGTTTTTAAAACCTACTGGACTGAAATCATATCCCTGCCACACACCATGCAGCTGCAGGAGGAGGAGTTTGCAGAGGACAGAGAAAGATCTGTGAGTAGAAGGCTGTCCTATCTGCCATCCTTAAAACCCCCTGGGAAACTCACCCAATCAACCTGCTGGGGTATCCTTAGTAAAACATTTACATCTAGAAGTAGCTTTATTTGAATGAGCCTTCCTGTAGCACAGCCTCTCAGTCTATAATGATGTGAGTATCCGTAACTGAAGTGAACCAATACTCTTCACATTTACCCCTGCCTCCATTGCCTTCCCCTACTTTTTGTTGTCTTTCCTATGTTGAATTTTAGATTGTAGGTACTTCAGGGCAGAACCCTGCTTTCTTGTGTTCTTCAAAACACCATGCACATTACAAGGGCTCCTAAAGACTGGTATTTCTTAAGGATGTTGCATCACTGACATGTTTCAGTGAAACATGTCAGTGATGCAACAGTGATAATGGTAGATTTATACTGGACCATCAACACCTCATTCCGCTTTGTAAGCTGTTCTGCGATCTTTCCTCTATCTGGAGGGGCATTCTTGCACTATAGCCTAAGAAAAGCAGGACAAAGAATAAACTGGACCATTTGTGGTATAAAAAAAATTACAGGATTTCAGCAGAAAGTTACAAGATATGCACCAGAAGAAGAAGAAGAAGAAGAAGAAGAAGAGTTTGGATTTGATATCCCGCCTTTCACTCCTTTTAAGGAGTCTCAAAGCGGCTAACAATCTCCTTTCCCTTCCTCCCCCACAACAAACACTCTGTGAGGTGAGTGGGGCTGAGAGACTTCAGAGAAGTGTGACTGGCCCAAGGTCACCCAGCAGCTGCATGTGGAGGAGCAGGGAAGCAAACCCAGTTCCCCAGATTACAAGACTACTGCTCTTAACCACTACACCACACTGGCCCCTGGCACCAGTTGGAAACCAAGCAGTATGTTCTACCCAAAACTTTTACAGTATTAAAAGTAGGGTTGCATATCACTGCCCTGGTACCATCATGAAAGCGCAAAAAAAGATGTCTGGAAGGGGCTTTATAAATCACTATCATAGACAGAAGTACCATGCAAACAGAGAATGTTAGAAGCTGGGTTTTATAAGAAATCTCAGTTGGATAACAATAAATGGTATAAATCAGATGTTTAATAGCACTGAAATTCCATAGCAGCTCACAATCAACCATTAATAGGCTATGCAGAGGTTTTGTTTGAAAACTCCAGTAGTGTAACTAGTTTCTGCTTGTATCACAAGCTCATCTTCTATGGCCAGGGTACAATGGTTGGAGATTCAGAACCGAACAGGCAGTGATTGTCAGCCTGTTGCTGGTTTTGTTGCAAGAGCCCTCTGCTACCTTAAAGGCTAATTTGTTTAAACCAAACAGTCTTTACAAATCAACAGTTCTACCGTGTATTTCTGTCATGATGCATACTACATCACAGAGGGCTTCCTTCTGCAATGTGGTGTTGAGATTTGTAAATTTGGAGTGCTAAATTCACTGCTGTTTCCACTGCCAGTGTTTTGCAAACCAAGCCGAGCTAAGGAATGGAAAAGAGTTTGTGTTGCTTTGGATGCTTCACCATGTTTTTCATGAGGCAGCTGGAGGTTCACCTCACTGATGTTATTCATCAGCATATTCGATGTCAGGAAGTGAGTTAAGGAACTGCACCTGGTCAGCTTTTCTTCCAAAAACTGCTTATAGAGTTCCTGGACTTCTGCCTCCATGTAGTTGTTGAGTATGGAGTTTGAAAGAGGCTGCTTGTGGAAAGTCATGCTTTTCTCCCCAACCTCTTCTCCATGCCAGAACTTGACAGACTTGGATTTCAACACAGGTTCATTTAGAGGCGAATGTCCTAAGGGGATATCTTTTGAGAACAAAACAGGGCCAGCAGACAATCCATCATAGGTCTGGTCCATGATGCAACCTGAATCACACGTATGGTCAGCTATGTGATCTCCTCCGATATGCAGATCAGGATAGTTCTGGTAAAGGCTTTGACCCGACCAAGATCTATACAAATCCAGCTCGTTTTCACAGTGTTGCTCTTGTCTTGGTATGCACTGAGGAGTTGACTGGGGGATATTGTTGCATCTTCTCTCAGGTGGCTTTTGTAGAAAATTCTGCTGGGGAACTTCTTGGCCTCTTTCCTTGTCGCAGCACATCAGTGCCACCTTCTCTGCAGACTGTTTCTTGGATTCTGTACAAAAGTCTCCATTTGCATCTGTATCTTTAAACTGCTTTTGCCAGGGGTCTTCTCCAACTTCTCTTAGTGTCTGGGATTGGTGGGTCTTGTCTGGCCATTCCTCTTGGTAGGCAAAGTTGATGAGTATGCTTTCTGCTAGCATTCTGGCTGTGAATTGAGGCAGGCTGTCAAATTCGTATTGTAGATAATATTCCTTTGAAAAAAAGTGAGGGGCAGATGAAGTCATTTTGGAAATTAAGGCTCATACAACAAAAAATAACAG
Source organism: Podarcis vaucheri (assembly GCF_965113315.1). Taxonomy (NCBI): domain Eukaryota; kingdom Metazoa; phylum Chordata; class Lepidosauria; order Squamata; family Lacertidae; genus Podarcis; species Podarcis vaucheri. The sequence continues at coordinate 22,803,905 of NC_138758.1, forward strand.
TTAGAACTTACTGGGCTTGACTCCATTATACTTGTTTATGAAAGGACTATCTAAGGCATATAGCTCCAGGAGATGTAACAGGGATAATGCTTCTCTAAAACATATGTTTGTACAATGCCCTATATTGATAAAATTTTGGTGGAAGGTAATAGAGACAATCAACATGACTGTACAGAAAAATCTGAAATTTGCATAGGAAAATATCCTTTTGAATTATATACCCAATACATGGAATCTAACAAAGGGACAATATGAATGGACTCTCTGCACCCTTACTGCAGCAAAAAGACAGGTATTGGTAAACTGGAAAAAACTAAAATGTGGTTCTTTTCCACGATTGGATTAAAGGTATGTGCAAACTCACTACACATGAACAAGTTGCAAACAAACATAGACTTGCCATGGACAAATTTAATGATACTTAGAATTCATTTTTATAAATACCATATTAGGTTAAGGTCTGGTTAACTACAATAACTTTTTTTTTTCTTTTTGTAATGTATACAATTTCTTTCTTTTTCTGTTTTGTTTTGTTTTTTACATGGGTACTATTTCTTCTTCTTCTTCTTTGTGTCTTATCTTACTCTCTGTACTTGTGATTATGTACTTTTTATTTTTCAATAAAGAATATAAAATAAACAAACATTTTCCCCAGTCCTGCAGCACGCAGTTGAACTCAAGCAGCAAAATGCTCTACAGCAGCTTTCCCTAACTCACTTGCTTCCTAAATGCTGTTGGGCTCTGACTCACATTACCTCTAAGCTAAGCATGGGCCGTGCTGGATGGGGCTGACAATAGCTGCTGTCCAAAAACTTTGGGGCAGGATGCCAGGTTGGAGAACATTGCTTTTCCCCAACTCTGTCTGCCCAGGACAATTGACAGATACCCTCCAGAATTTTCCCTGGGATCTTCTTAACACCCCAGGGGAAACAGCAGTAGACTTCAACTGGATCTTACAATAGTTTACAGTGTGACCCTATACATTTGCACTCAGAAGTAAGTCCCACTGAGTTCAATGGGCTTACTCCCATTAAAGTAGATAAAGGATTGCCGCCTTTATACCCAGCTACTGTTGGTCAAGTGTAAACCTTAAAAACAGTGACGCAAACTAGGGGAAAACCATCAGTGCAAATATCACATCTGCTGTCTTGTCTTATTCACCTTTACCACAGCCCTGCAAGGTACCGTATTTTTTGCACCATAACACTCACTTTTTTCCTCCTAAAAAGTAAGGGGAAATGTCTGTGTGTGTTATGGAGGGAATGCCTACGAGTAGCATGCCTACAGATTTTCCTCCTCTAAAAACTACATGCGTGTTATGGTCGAGTGCGTGTTATAGAGTGAAAAATACGGTAAGTCACAATAGTTCCCTTAAAAAGAAATCAGCTGTGGAAAGTGAGGCCAGAAATATTCAGTTTGCCCAAACCACACTGTGGGCCATGGCAGGACCTGAACTTGGGCTTCTCACATCCTTGTTAAATGAATGGAAGGTGGCATATTAAAATATAAGCAACTAAATAAATAAATGAAACATCAGATTCTGTCCAGTTTCTCATCCATAAATCAAAATACTTTTATAAGCCCCATCTACACTATACATTTAAATCAGTATATTGCCACATTAAACAGTCATGGCTTCCCCCAAAGAATCCTGGGAACTTTGGTTTGTTAAGGGAACTGGGAGTTTGTTAAAGCACAACTGTTCTCCACACAGAGCGACAATTACCAGAGAGGGTTAACTATCAATCCCACTGCCAGGGAACTCTGGGAATTGTAGCTCTATGAGGGGACTAGGGGTCTCCCAACATCTCTTAGCACACATAACAAACTACAGTTCACAGGATTCTTTAAAAGTATGTATACATTTTAAAATATGCATACAAAGCCAAAAAAAAAAAAAGATTCTCATTGATGAACATAAGAAGCAGCAATCTTAGCTCCAAACTGAATCTTAGCTGCAAATCAAACCAATTCATATTCCTGCGATACAGTTACACATCTACAAATGAAAATGTGTAACTGATTATTAAAAATAATGAAGCAGCACTTATGCTCAAAATTAGAAATGAGCATAGAATTGCAACCTTGAGATGTTGAAAGCCGCCGTCCTAAACACACTTGTCAGGAAAAAGCATGCACACACACATATGCATCAGCCATTTGCCATTGCAATTTGTGTACAAAAGTACAAACATAAACACAGTTTAGCAGATGAAATTACGAAACTAAATCAAATGGCCAGAGAGTAAAATCCACTGGAAAAAATGGGACATTATTCTGAACAGAAGTGTTGCACTGTAAGTACAAGAAATGTTTGGTTTTTAAAAAATAATAATAATAGAATAAATAGTGATAAAAGTACACAACATACCTTTGCAGGAAGGCAAGAATTACATGCTCTGTAAAATCAGTAATGTAAACAGAAGCAAAACTGGAGGCAGAGGATTCCTTAGTCTCTACCTTCTTCAAAGATCCTCTGAGTACTAACTGTCTAGTGAGCTATCCTGTTCCCCTTTTCTTCTAGTACAGAATGCAACCCTCATGGAAAAATATGTGATCTAACCTCCAGTGACAACATACCCCAAAGAGGATATGATTATTATTTTTTAATGCAAAGGAGTATTAGGCAACAAGCCGAACAAAACTCATATTCTCCAAGTGACGGTTGCTACTTGAGTAATTTCGTAAGTCCATGGAAATGGGAACCAGACAATAACGAAAGTGAACTTAGTTCATTGCTCTGCTCTACAAGAAGCTGGACCTGAAAGCCCAGTGTGCAGTACAGTGGTACCTTGGTTCTCAAACTTAATCCGTTCTGGAAGTCCATTCCAAAACCAAAGCATTCCAAAACCAAGGTGCGCTTTCCCATAGAAAGCAATGCAAAACGAATTAATCCGTTCCAGACTAAAAACAACCCCTAAAACAGGAATTTGACATGAATTTTACTATGTAACAAGACCATTAATCCATAAAATAAAAGCAATAATCAGTGTACTGTACTATAAAATAAATAAGACAGTATTGTAGATGATAAAAAAATAAAAATAAAAAAATTCTTACCTGCACTGATGATAGTCATTGTTTGGATGGGGGGCTTTTATCCATTTCCAGAGTCACACAGTCAATAATAATAATAATAAATTTTATTTATATCCCGCCCTCCCCAGCCGAAGCCGGGCTCAGGGCGGCTAACAACAATAAAACAGTACAAAAGTACAACATAAACAGCATTCTAAAATCATTCATTATAAAAATTAATTAATTCAAGCCACTAGCAACCATTGGGCCAGAGCTCTGCGAAGATTGCCGAGGGAGGGAGTCAGGCTGTGCCCTGGCCAAAGGCCTGGTGGAACAGCTCTGTCTTGCAGGCCCTGCGGAAGGATGTCAAGTCCCGCAGGGCCCTGGTCTCTTGTGACAGAGTGTTCCACCAGATCGGAGCCACAGCCGAAAAAGCCCTGGCTCTAGTTGAGGCCAGCCTAACTTCTCTGTGGCCTGGGACCTTCAAGATGTTTTTATTTGAAGACCATAGGTTTCTCTGTGGGGCATACCAGGAGAGGCGGTCCCGTAGGTACGAGGGTCCTAGGCCATATAGAGCTTTAAAGGTTAAAACCAGCACCTTAAACCTGATCCTGTACTCCACCGGGAGCCAGTGCAGCTGGTATAGCACCGGGTGAATGTGATCTCGCAGCGAAGACCTCGTAAGGAGTCTCGCTGCAGCATTCTGCACCCGCTGGAGTTTCTGGGTCAGTCTCAAGGGCAGCCCCACGTAGAGCGAGTTACAATCATCCAGTCTGGAGGTGACCGTCGCGTGGATCACAGTGGCTAGGTCAGGGCGAGAGAGGTAAGGAGCCAACTGCTTAGCTTGGCGGAGATGGAAAAATGCCGCCTTTGTTGTAGCTGCAATCTGCGCCTCCATGGAAAGGGAGGTGTCGAAGATTACACCCAAACTCTTAACGGACGGTGCTGGCACTAATTGCACCCCCGCAAGAGATGGGAGTTGCCCCCACAATCCCATATCGCCCCGTCCCAGCCAGAGGACCTCTGTCTTCGAAGGATTTAACTTCAACCGGCTCCCACGTAACCATCCAGCCACAGCTTCCAAACATCTGGTCAGTGTGTCTGGGGCCGAGTCAGGATGGCCATCCATCAACAGATAGAGTTGGGTGTCATCGACATACTGATGACAACCCAGCCCAAAACTCCGAACAAGCTGGGCGAGGGGGCGCATAAAGATGTTAAAAAGCATCGGGGAGAGTATCGCACCCTGAGGTACTCCACACACCAAGGAGTGGCGCGATGACAATTCCCCCCCAATCGCCACCCTCTGTCCCCGACCAGAGAGAAACGAGCGCAGCCATTGAAGGACTGTGCCCTGGATCCCCACGTCGGCAATCAATCAGTAGCTGAACTGGGTTCCACACAGTCACAAAAACAAATTAACCGAAAAAGCCTCAAAAACAAAAATGCAAAAACAAAAGCACCAAACTTGACTTCCAAAATGTTCAAAAACCAAGGCGCAGCTTCTGATTCGTGGAGGTGTCTTGGAAACAATAGCCGACAGCTGCATCGGATGTTCGGCTTCTGAAAATCATTCAAAAACCAGAATACTTACAGTACTTCCAGCTTTTGGCATTTGAGTTCCAAGGCATTTGAGAACCCAGGTACCACTGTAGTTCTTAACTGTGGGTATTCAATATGGACACATAAAGGTCCAAAGTATATCTACTGTGTTAAATGTGCCATTGTAGCATTTTAGTGAAGTTATTGCCTCTCTCCCCTCCCCACCTCCCAAGTTGCTATGTAAATACAGTGGTACCTCGGGTTACAGACGCTTTAGGTTACGCGATTTCGGGTTGCGCACCATGCCAAACACGGAAGTACCGGAATGGGTTTTGGCGCTCGTGCATGCACAGAAGTGCTAAATCACACTTTGCGCATGCACAGAAGCAACGAATTGTGACCCATGCATGCGCAGACGTGGCGCTGCAGGTTGTGAATGTTGCGGGTTGTGAACGTGCCTCCCACACAGATCATGTTCACAACCCGAAGTTCCACTGTAGCCAATTGAAAGTTCCTGTAAAAACCCAATGTACAGCCACTTCTGATATAAATGGATGTTTGTTTTTAGAAAAATGCATCAAACTACTAATAACTAAATATAAATTACACAATGAAATTGCATATTTGAAAAACATACAGTTAGTAAGGAAAATGTTTGTTAACATTTCTATACATATGGTTTATGCACAATCTTCTTCACAATAAGTTATTAATAAATATCCCATCTGCATAATTCATTACTATAATGGAAGACTTGCTTATTAGATTTTTACTTAAGCACCAGAGCTTGGGGGACAACTTCATATTTCATCTTTTCTTGCTTGCCTTTTTCCTTATTTTTATTGATCTTTAGTTCCAAGCTTTTCCTTAATAAATCCAACTTTTGGAGCATCTGTGCATCTTTCCAACTTCTAGACCTAGTTTAAAAATATAACCTGAATCAGATGACTTAGCTGAACTTGTTCTTAAACATAGTTCAGCAAGAAAAAGGGGGGTTAGTTCTATTTCATATCTGCAGATTTCTTTACATTCCTTCATTTTTGTTCTTTACCACAAATGTCTAAAATCTCATTTCTCTCTGTTACTGGGTCCGCATGTATGTTTTCTATGGGGCTGTGAACTGTGTACAAACTCAGTGACCGAAAACCTTGGTAGTTTACTCAGCCACTTCCAACTTCAATGGATTCAGATGTAGAATCTTTTATTTCTCAATGTCTGCAGTTCCTGTTTTCAGAGGGGTAGCTGTGCCTAGTTTGTTCCAGCAAATACGTCAAAGGGTCTTGTGTGGCACCTTGAGCACCAATAGATCTATTGTGACAGAAGCTTTAGTGAACTACGTAGGTCTAATTTGTCAGATGCAAGGAATGCTAAGTCAGCGGAGAGAGAGAATAAGCAGTGAGGTCAGAGTAATATGAACTGCAAGAACTGCAGATTATGACAGGGCCTGTCCACACAGGTGCTTTTTTGTGGGTATATTCTGCAACATGTTTTTGGCACACTAATCATGCATTAGTTGTGAACACGTTCTGCTTCAGTTTGTTCTGTGATGCTTCCTCATTATTGAGGAATACTATATGTTATTTTTACTACATTATTGCCAAGGGCTACACAACAAAAACAGAACTAAAATAAAGCACATGTGTATAAAAAGTTACCAGATTTCAGCAGGTTACAGGATATGCACTGATTGGAAACGAAGCAGTGTGACTGGCCCAAAACTCTTGCAAGCACAAACAGTACTGAAAACAGAATTGCTTATGACTGACCCAATAGCATCATGAGCACAAAGCATTACGAATGTGCAACAAAAAGGATTTCTGGAGGGGCCCATAGACAAGTTTATACTGAATTGTCCACAGGTTTCTGCACAAAGTTTTGACTAAAATTAAAGCTTATGTGTTTGCAAAATAAAGACAGTGGTCAGTCACAAAGCAGTGTGGATGTTCATGCATTCTAACTAGCCAATTAATACCTGTAGTAGAATAAAAACTTGTTTTCCTGATGTAGGTCACAGATGACAGAACTGTACTTCTTGATGAATTCAGCCTTTACATGCTGGAAACTCTCTTTGAAGTCATATTCTTCCACCGGTTTCTGAACATTGCTGTTTCTGATATTAGATTTGCGCCCAGTTCTTTTGTCTTTGCCCTGTGCAGAATACAGAAGACTACTGAAACAATAGTTACACTTCACTCTTCTCAGTACAATGTGTTTCTTATATGCAAAGTGGGAATTCCTGCTGGGGTGTGTTGCTTGTATATGCTGTGACTGGAAGGATTATTGTGACAGGGAAAGAGAGTGGGATTTGTCTATCATCTTTGCAGGTGGGATCTGCAATAAAATGTTGCTGCATACAATGCTCCTTTTCAGGTTTCTAATCCTTTTCCAGGAAACTCCATTCCCTGCTCCCTTTTCCATTTTCTTCCTCTCAACAGTTAATTCAATGCCCACTGAGTATGCTCAGTCTGGGCTGTTTGGTTGGGGTGCGGGGGTGGGGTTCCTCCTTCCAAAAAGAAAAAAGGCCTGCTGCAAATCTTATGACTCCCGTAGTAAGCCTGTGAATAGTTCCCTCTTGCATGTAGATGCTGTTGTTTTTTGTTACACAAGAATCAGCAAATGGTTTACTTGGAATGTTTCTGCTGGAGTACTACCAGTGGCAGCCCTTCCACTAATTGTGGTTGGTGCTCACTGGGGTTGGTTAGGATGGAAGGCATGGAGGCCAACAGTAGTTGGAGCCAGAGCCAATGAGTTCTAGCTTTCCCCTCCTCCTCCTCCCTGTTGGGTTCTATGAAGGCAGCACTGAGACGGAGGAGCAGGAAGGTGGCATGCAGAACCACCTCTTGGACAGCTTGCAAGTAAGAAGGCAGGTTGAGGGGGACAGGGCAGTGCCCTATCAGCCCTAAAAGGACCAGGCTCCACTGCCTACCATGAAGCAGGGGAAACAGCAAGCATGACTGGTGCAGAGTGGAGGGGGCAGCAGAATAGATGAAGGAACAAAATGGTATTCAAACAGTACAGCAAGACTTTTGCTTATGTAGGTGGAAAGATTTGGGCTCCACATTATGCAGCAAAAACTCATCCTGGCAGTGAACACAGCGGTACCTCGGGTTAAGTACTTAATTTGTTCCGGAGGCCTGTACTTAACCTGAAAGTGTTCTTAACCTGAAGCACCACTTTAGCTAATGGGGCCTCCTGCTGCCGCCGCGCCACCGGAGCACGATTTCTGTTCTCATCCTGAAGCAAAGTTCTTAACCTGAAGCACTATTTCTGGGTTAGTGGAGTCTGTAACCTGAAGCGTATGTAACCTGAAGCTTATGTAACCCGAGGCACCACTGTACTATTTATTTAGGATGTGGGCAAGGGCATTGTTAGTGCGCTTGAATACTGCCAGTTCCCTGTATCATCCTGAGGATGTAGAAAAGGAGGAACTTGGATCACGTGTGTTCCTAAATCAAGATGACTGGCTTGAAGCTATTTTAAAACTTGGTTATCAATGTGATTTAGTCACAGTTAGGTAGTAATAGAGTTGCAGTTTCCATTCTGATTATGAGGCTCTCCCATTTCCTTCTAACCGAGGCTCATTTTCGCAAGGTAATGCTTCCCTCATTTTCCAGATATTGTTCACTCCCAGGGAGCTGTTTCCTTTTCAGATCAACTAAATGCTCCATTACAACAGTATTCTCCCATGACTTCTGAACTGAGCCTCACCAAGTGACCCACTATTCCATATTATATAGTACTGGCTGTCCCCAATACGTTTGTCTCTTGTCTGGGGAATATGTTCTCCAGTACTACCTGGGCTAGTCCTGAAATGCAGCTAGTGCACAGTCAACAAGAGTGTCTCCAATTCTATACCTCTATTTTGCATACCTCCGAAAAAGCTGCATCTCCAGGCTAAACAAACTGCAATGGCTGGCTTCCTCCTATGAAGGTTTTTACAATGTGAACACAGGATAAAACAGTCTATAAGTCTGTAACCCTGCACTGGGTCTGGTAGTAAGCTCCCCTGAACACATGGAGACTGTCTTCTGAATGCATCAGTTTGCATAGTAAGAGGTTTTCCCTCACCAGATTGCAGCTGGTCCCACCCTAAGTTACCCACTTTCAGCGTTGACTGTTACTACTTGCAGTTTCTTTTCCTGATATCTTTTTACTGTCTGTTTTTGGGTTAGCCAAAGCCTTTTGATTCCAGATACTAACTGAAAGACTTTAGAGTCCAAGATTGCCAGGTGTCCATCTACAATGATTCTTTACCAACCCCAATTGTAGCTGGGATTCTGGGTCAGTTTTAATTCCTTGCAGAAGGTTCCTCAGGAAGGATCTCATCTTCCTTTCCAATGACGCTCCTTTGGGCTTCTCTTGAACTAGCACTGTGATAATTCTAATTCCTGCTGAAGCTCTTGGGCTTTGCTGGAATATGATTTCTCTTTTGAGTGCTGTTGTTTGCTGCACCTGAATTCAATCACCCAAGGAAAGAGATCTTATACAGTATAGTGGATAAGACTATCCGTAGTTACTAGCAACAATGGCTATGTTCTACCTTCATCACTGGAGGTGGTATGCCTTTCAATACCAGTGGCTGGGAATCAAATGGGGGCGTGTTGTTGCCCTTGGGTTCTGCTTTCAGATTTACTACAGACATCTGATTAGCCACTCTTAAAATAGGATGCTGGATAATGGTGAGTCTCTGGCCTGATCCCACAGATATTGTCTTACTTTCTTCTCCTTTCCACTGTTGGTACCAATGCTAAGTATTCTCAACTTCCATGAAAGGTGAGACATCTGGGGGCAAGGTTACATTGGAGAATTCAGATTAGTTGGATGAGAGAGAGAATGAATACTGGGCATTTATTGTATAATAGCTGTATATTTACAGATATACAAACAAAACCAACTGGAAGCAAGCAGGCTCCTAAAAGCAGACAACTGGTCATCCTTTCTCCAAAGACAGCAACTGCATTCCAAAGGGAATCCCTTTAAGTAAAATAAATCACAGCTCACTTGCCTTCTCTCTCTCTTTCTCCAGATGCAATCTTCTTTACACAATTTTGGTCCCTCAACCCCATTAGCTGAAAAGTATCATTTGCAAAAGGGAGGGAGATTTACGGCTATCAATGAATGCTAATGTTATTTTATTAAATGTCTGAACACATACTGACTGTGTGACAGATGCACACATTCAAGACAGGTAGAATTTTCTCCCAGTGGAGATAGGTATCATCGAGGATAAATCTTTTTTTGCTATCAATTAAAAACATATCCATTCTCCCTGGACTTTAGGGGTTCATAATACAACTGTTTTAGGAACTGGAGCCTTATAATACAACTGTTGCTGTGTGTTGCCCTGCCTAATTTTATATTATTGTAGTTTTATGTTTTTATTGCTATTTTATTCTGTATGTTAATTTAAACTTCATGCTTGCCAGGGTACATCAGTTGAAGGGTGATCTAAAATACTTTAAGTAACTAATTATCACAGACAATCAGAAGCATTTCCTAACTATTCTTTTTATTATTCATTAAATTTATATTATATTGTGAAGCCTAATCACGAAAGAATGGTCTGTGTAGGGGTTCACCTGCATTAAGAAATAAATTGCTCAGAGCCAGAAAGGAAGAGTTGAAGCATTTTAAGCAAATTAAGCCAAAGCTAATATAATTACAATATATAATATTTCTAGATTTCAATGGGATATTCCAACATGTGCTTAGATCTACCTCACTGAAACCATTAAGACTTAAAAATGTTTAATTTTGACTGGAGTGTGCCCAGTGTGTCTTGCAGAACTGGGAGGCCTATTGGTTAGAGATACAGTGGTACCTCGGGTTAAGTACTTAATTCATTCAGGAGATCCGTTCTTAACCTGAAACTGTTCTTAACCTGAAGCACCACTTTAGCTAATGGGGCCTCCCGCTGCCGCCGCGCTGCCAGAGTACAATTTCTTTTCTCATCCTAAAGCAAAGTTCTTAACCTGAAGCACTATTTCTGGGTTAACGGAGTCTGTAACCTGAAGCATATGCAACCTGAAGCGTATGTAACCCGAGGTACCACTGTACTCAATGTATACAGTGAAGGCTAGTAAAGTTTTTTTCCATGGGAGTGCACAAACCCAGTAACATTTAAGACCCCTCAAACAGTTGGCTCATTTCCCCTTCCAAGCTCCTTGCAACACAGAAACTTTTCTCCTTCCTTTTTGTCTTACTAGATTCTTGACTAGGCTACTTCCTGTATTCCCACAATAGATTATTACATTCTCATCTATAATTGCATAAATGGTCATTGGCTCACAGCGGTAAGAAGAAGAAGAAGAAGAAGAAGAAGAAGAAGAAGAAGAAGAAGACACATAACCTATGTTTGTAGAAAATGAATGTTCATAACCATCTGCCTTGCTGTATTCCTTCCTGAGATAGATAACACTTAACAAATAAATTATTTAATTTAACTTTAGGTAAAAGGACCCCTGACCATTAGGTCCAGTTGTGGCCGACTCTGGGGTTGCGGTGCTCATCTCGCTTTATTGGCCGAGGGAGCCGGCGTACAGCTTCTGGGTCTTGTGGCCAGCATGACTAAGCCGCTTTAGGTGAACCAGAGCAGCGCACGGAAATGCCGTTTACCTTCCCGCCGGAGCGTTACTTATTTATCTACTTGCACTTTGATGTGCTTTCGAACTGCTAGGTTGACAGGAGCAGGGACCGAGCAACAGAAGCTCACCCCGTCGGGGGAATTCGAACTGCCGACCTTCTGATCGGCAAGTCCTAGGCTCTGTGGTTTAACCCACAGCGCCACCCACGTCCCTAATTTAACTTTATATCCTCATAAAAGGAAAACCATTTGCATGTGGATACTTCATAGTCCAAAAGCGTATTGGTATCTCTCTCTCTCTCTCTCTCTCTCACACACACACACACACACACACACAGGAGATATCTACAGATTTGGGAGAACCCTAAGAAGTACAAAAAACTTTAATGGGGGTGGAATCCCAAAGAGCCTAATGAGGACTGAGCATGCTCAGGGAACAAGGAATGCTGACTGTTGAGAGGGTGGGAACAGGAAATTGAGTGAGGGTGAAATGGAGCATCCTAGAAGATGACAAGACAGGCTAGGAAGAATTCTGAACAGGAGCACCCCACATTTTGCTGCAGGTTCCACTTGCTAATTATAAGACAAGCAGCAGCCCTTGCAAATATGCCAGGCTGGCATGCATGGTTCTACCACCACTTATCTTCTCAACCACCTTGTCAGGTGGGTTGGTGACTGATCCAAGGTGACAGCTGAATAAGGATTTGAAGCTGGTCTGGGTCAACAATCAAAACACTACACTTCATTAGATCTCGTTGACTTTAGGAGGTGAATGTAAGCTCCAAGTCAGCTCCAACAGCTCCGACCAAGCCTTGAAGCTGCTCACCACAAATCTTCCCCCTTCCCCACATTTTTAAAGGCAGGCATCTGGTCATCTAACCACCAGCCCCAATTCTCAGCCTTCCTGAATCAGGGCAGGGAAAGAGGAGTGGAATGAGGTGCCTTATTAATATAAATAACTTAAATAAAATCAATGGCAGTTTCATAGACCAATTCTAGTAGGAATGGGCCTACTTGTTTCAGATTTCCACCTTTTCCACTCCTGGCAAGGCAGAATAGCAATGGCCAACCTTTATGGCAAACGGATCACAAGGCAAGAGTTTGAGGCGATACCAGTTTTGTGCCCCAGTGTCCAGGGCTTACATGTTCCATGTAGAAAAGGCGCTAAGTCTTTTCTTCCTTCGGGCAGCAGGGACAACACAGGGAGCTAGCTGCCTTATTTATATCAGTGGTAGCCAGACAATTGGCTCATCAAGCTAAGAACTGTCTACACGGACTTCCAGCAGCTTTCTCCCACGTGTCAGAAAGGAGTCTTTTCCCAGCCTTGCCTGGAGGGACATTCTGATAGCTGCCAACTTTCAGATTTGAAAATAAGGGATCAGCAGCCTCGAAAATAAGGGATCAGCAGCCTCAACTGTTCCAGGGACAGTCTACGGGATATCTAACAATCCAGGATAGCAGCGGGAAACAGCGCTAGAATAAGAGAATTCCCCACAAAAAAGGGAAGGTTGACAGCTATGGACCTTCTGCATGCAAAGCCACAGAGCTGTGGCTGTTCCCCCATTCATTACAAGTTCCCCCTTCGCTGGAGACTTTAAAGCAGAAGTTGGATAGCCATCTGCAATGGGTGCTTCAGTTAAGGTTCCTGCATTGCAAAAGGGGGCTGGACTAGATGACCCTGGGTCCCTTCCAACTTGGTGCCCTCTGGCAGTTTTGGGACTACAGTTCACTGATCATCCCCAACTGCTGGCCATACCAGGCTGGCGCTGATGAAAATCCAACACCCGTGAAGGGCACCAGATTGCCCACCCCTTCTGCAGTGAAGCCACCACCAGAGCAAGGAATGGTTACTGCAGCGGTTCAAGGTATAATCACCGTTGTCCCGCGCCCTCCCGCAACCTTTTCCTCCAAACAAAAAACTCCTGTCGTTCCTCGCAAGCCGCGCTTGGGGGCGCCAGAGAGCAACCACCAGGAGGCGGAAGGACGTGAGAGCGTTGTGAGGGCTTGCCTTTTTTTTTTGAGTGGCAGCTCCAGCAGACCAATCCGAAAGTACGGTGAGCCTACAGGCGGAGAACGGGGCAGGGGGATAAAATCCAGGCAGCGCAGGAGATGCTGCGTTTCCATAGCAACTGCGAAGATTGTGGCTCGGGCGGGCGGGCGGGCGGTAGGGATAGTTTTATCCAGGACGGAGCAGATAAAATTAAAGTGGGCGGAGGAGGTGGATGAACGAGGATCGGGGCCCTCAGCCGGTGTGAGCATGGGCACTATTCGGGTCTATTACACCAGTGTCACAGGATCCAGGGAGGTGAGAGGAGAGGGTTTAGACGAGAGGTAGAGACGCCCCTCCCCCGGGGATGCAGCGATAGAGCCACCAAACGGAGGGTTGGCTAGGTGTGTCCATCATCTGGCGCGGAATAGGAGGGGCTCGTGGCACAGGTGTGGGCTGACTTAGAGAAACCCCATGGCACGTCTACTCGGAAGGCACTCTGCACATGCTCAAATGCACCTTTTGGAAAAACAGGAGCCCATTTCTTACTTGGACTTTTGGCTGTACATATCTATCTAGGCACACGCACAAACCTTGCTCTCTTCTGAGTGGTGCTGGTGCCAGGCTATTTCACGCCTTGGGCAAGGCTAACTACTTGGGTGCGCTGCTTTTCCCTGCCCCCCAAATTAAAAAATGCTAACTTCAATTTTCAAAAACAGACACCTTGTAGGAAATAAGTACTTATATTTGTTTGTGGCTGAAATGTGTCTCTGAGCTGTGAAAATAGATTCTAACTGGTCCTAGAGGTCTATATGGGGTAGGGGGTGATTGTCCTTCATGTAAGAGAGGCGCCATGATTCAGGGCTACCATCTTCAGCAGGAATGTTTGTTTCTGCCTAGGTGAAGCAAAGGCAGTCTGATGTCATTCGCATTCTGGATGGAAACCGTATGAAGTACCAGTTAGTGGATGTGTCCATCAGTGAAAGTTTGCTGCAAGAGATGAGGGACAAAGCTGGGAAGCCAGATGCGATTCCACCTCAAATATTTAATGGAGAGGAGTATTGTGGGGTAAGAGATCAGACTCTACACAAACACAAAGACACACACACGAAGCAGCTAAGATACATAAGAGACAAACTGCTGGATCAGGCCAAAGCTCCATGTAGTCCTGCACTCTGTTCTCACAGTAGCTAACCCACAATTATATTTTATCCATTTGAACTATTGTTCATTGTATTTTTAGCCAAAACTTCCTCAAATATCTGAGCACCATTGCCTTCCGTCAATGATTCTTACAACAATCCTGGAGGGCAAGTTGGGTTGAGAGATAGTGACTGCTCCAGCAAGCCTTATAATTGACTGGAGATTTGAATCCAAGCCTCTCAGGTCCAAGCTTTTTCCAACCTGATGTTCTCCAGCTGTTTTGGGACTACAGATCCCGTAAGTTCCAGACAATGGTTAGCAATAATGGGAGTTGTAGTCCAGCAACATCTAGAGAACACCATCTTGGGTAAGATGGCTGTAACCATTACGCATACCAGATTTGTTGGTTTCTTGAATCTATATAATGGGCTGTTTGCATTTGTTTTTAGGATTTTGAGATGCTGTATGAAGCAACTGAAAATGAAGAAGTTAGGAAGTTCCTGAAGATAGGAAGGGTAGACAATGTTGCAAGAGAAGGGATTTCCATCTGAGATGTGGCTCCACATAGATATTAAAATATTGTCCAGTTTTTGACTTAGATGAAATTTGTGAAAACTGCGTGTCAAAAAAATTCCAAGCTATAAATACCTTAGTTGCACAAATGACAAATCAGCTTTTTGGATAACGTTTGCTTCAAGTGCCATGCCGTCTTCTCTGTGAAACAACGTTCAGCACTACCTTCTTCAGAAGCTCAGTGGAAACACATTGTTTTTAGCTATGAAAAAACATTTGAGTATAGGTACTGGAAAATATTGCACATCTGGATGGAATATTCAATTAAAATGGCAGCCAAAGTGTATACAAAATCAGCTGATCTGTTAACAGTCCTTTGTGTCTCATGCCCATTAAGAACATAGGAGCCCACTGGATCAGGCCAGTGGCCTTTATAGTTCAGCATCCTCTTCTCAGCAGTCAATCTAATACCTCTGGGAAACCCACAAGCAGGATCTGAATGCAATCTCCTGTGATTTCCAGAAACAGTATTCAGAAGCAACCTGCCTCCGACTATGGAGGCAGAGCATAACTACCATACTCAGTAGCCATGATAGCCTTAACCTCAGTGGCGTAGCGTGGGGGCTGCCAAGGGTGCCGGCCACACCGGGCACAACATTTGGGGGGGCGCGTTTGGCCGGCCCCCCTCGAGGAAGCGGGAACCTCTCCCTTCGCAAGACTAAAGCCCATAGGGAAATCTCCGGGACAGCAGGGAAGCGCAGCGCTTCTTCCCCACTGTCCTTGGACCTCCTCCAAAGGCTGGCGGTGGGGCGGAGAGACCTCCTCCCGCCGCCAGGCTTCGGAAGGATGCTCCAAAGCCTGGTGGTGGGGCGGAGAGACTTCCTCCCGCCGCCAGCCTTCGGAAGGCTGCTCCGAAGCCTGGCGGTGGGGCGGAGAGACCTTCTCCCCGCGCCAGCCTTCGGATGGCTGTCCTGAAGACTTGTGGTGGGAGCAGTGGCGTAGCGTGGGGGGTGCGGGGGGGGGCTGCCGCACCTGGCGCAACATCTGGGGGGGTGCGGAAGAGACTTGAGTGCTAAAATCCACGGGTTAGGGGGCGCAAATTACTTTCCTTGTCCCGGGTGCTGAGAACCCACGCTACGCCACTACTTAACCTCCATAAAGTGTCTAATTCTCTTCTGAAGCCAACCAAACTGATAGACATTGCTGCTTCTTGTGTGAGCGAATGTCATAGTTTTAACTATTCAAATACAGTATGCCCAATGTGGTAGTTCACAGAACTACTTCAAACAAACAGAAAGAACCATTATTTTATGGAAGATTGAATGATACACAACACGATACAGCCCACAGAATTAAGACAAGAGCTTCAAGATGGTTTGGAGTTCAGATGAAAAGGAGCCTGGGTTTGTGTCCTTCCTCCTTTGTCATTTGTGGCATTTCATTTTAGATAGAGGAAAGTAGGCTGCAGGTGTGGGTTGGCTTGCATGGAGAAGGTCCCTGGTTCCATCTCCAGGTGGGAATGTTCCCTGCCTGAAACTTTGAAGAGCCACTGCTGGCCAGTGTAGACAATGCTGAACTTGATGGGCCATTTGTGTGACTCAGTATAAGAAAGCTTTGTGCCTATGAAAGGGTCCAATCTCCCCCCCTCAACTATTATAACCCTAGTAATTATCACCACTACCCTGGGGGTGCTTTGTGATTTATTTATTTTTTAATGCATATTGAATGCAAAAATATATATGCAATGTCACATGTAGTTTGGACCAAAATGCTGCTGTTCATCACCACTTCCTAAAACCAAAACTCTCTTGTGCAGAGCTACTGCAAGCCATTTTCCTCCCAACATCATCTACCCCTCCATCAGCTAAGATTTTGTGACTCTTTTGGTGAATACTTTAGCAGATCTGAGGGTTTTTCAGTACTTGCCAATATTTCCCTCTTGTTTTTCAGTGGCCCATTTGGGCTTCATTTCTGTTTGCTTTTAGAATACATGATTAAATATAAGAGAACACAGTAGAAGTGGGATCCCCTGTTGTAGGCTGGAGCAAAGGGAAAGGGAAAAGCTGAAGGCCACAGTGTCTCTAACATGGAAGCATGTTAGATAATACAAATAAACAAGACACCAGTAAAGCTTGTGTATGTGTGTGTGTGTCAGGTAGAAATCTTTATTATGAAATTCATACTACTGTAACACAAAACGGAGTGAACGGAAAGATGCAGAAGTACATCTGTTACTACAGATTTTTTTGAAATCGATTTTCATTACTGTGTGTTGATTACCAATATTAAGACTAACTTAGCAGAAAGACAAAATACCCTTCAAAGAAATCAGCAATTGTGAAATATATGTATATTAAGAGAGAACCAGAACATCCTGTGATTTGATTTTCTAATCCAGGACCCAGAATGATCACAGAAGGGACAGAAGGTTTTTGTTTTTTTTTTAAATCCCATAAACATAAACAGGAAAGGCAGTCATTAATTTTAAAAAACCCTTAAAAAACAACCCCAAGATTGTTAAAAATGACAAGCCTGATTATTATTAATAAAAACAAGAAAGTCCTTACTTGAGGAAAGAGTACATTATCTCAGGTTTCAAATATAAAGTACAAGAATTCAATTTTACCAAGTCTCAAAAAGCAGTTTAAAGGCAAATGCTTACAAAGGAGATGTTGGCTTAGTTTTCATGGTGGTTTGTATGGAATGCCGTTCCATACAAACAACCACACCCTCCATGTAAACAGGGAATTTTCTTTTTGCATAATGTAGTTATGGCCTATAGTTACAGAATGAATTATATAGTTAGAACAGTGGTACCTTGGTTTTCAAACATCTCAGAAGTCGAACGTTTTGGTTTTCAAACAAAGCTCGGAAGTTGAACATGCTACGCGGCTTCCGCTGAGTGCAAGATAGCTGTCAGCTATTGAGTCCTTGGTTTTCGAACATTTCGGAACTCGAACAGTCTTCCGGAATGGATTACGTTTGAAAACCGAGGTACCACTGTAGTAGTAGTACTACCATTTTAGAATGGGACAACAATGAATCACCTAAAGGGGTATACCTCAATGAGAATTAGCCTCTTGCTGGATTATTGTGCCCTAAGATTGCCATCAAGGCAGCCTGGACTGCACAATCTTTTTTTCTTTAACAAGCTAGCAATAATGCTTCTTACAGATTTATCACCATGTCTCCTCGAATCACTGCTTGCTACTTGAACCTGCAAAGCAGTCCATGGATAATAAATGGCACACTAAGATTCAGAATTGAACATTTTCTTCCCAGAACACATGATAAAGTTGACCTGAACTGGGATTCACAGTAGGATCAAGAACAAAACTGGGCACAATGGCTGTGACTGAACAAAACTGAATCCTAGAAGCAACAGCAGCAGCAGCAGGGATCGGCTCACAGCACGGATGAAAGCCTGTACTTACTTTGACCTTTGATAAGAGGTTAAGACCTCTTCTAGCATCTGGTTTCCAAACAGTGATTGGTTGGAAGCTTCCAGAAAGTGTAGGCAGCTATCCTGCCCAACTTCGGATCTTAGCCACTGATACTAAAGAGATCAACTGGAGGTTCCATTTTAGCAACCGTAGCTAACAGGCATGGATAGGTCTGCCTTCTCTGAATGTATCTAATTGGCAGTTAAGTTTATTTAAGACACAATTGTAGCTGTACCCTAAGATGGAGAATTCCATTATAATATGATGGTACCAACTACTAGCCATTGCCTCTTACTGGCAAAGTCTCAATATTCTATGAATACATTAATCCAACATTCACAGGTGCTGTTTTTGCAGGGATTCTGATGGGTTTGCGAATTCTTTTTTTAAAAAACAAAACAAAACACAAACAATTCTAAATTTGCAGGCTGTTTGGAATTGCTTTATTGCAATACTATGGCATGAGTCAGTATGACAATCTAAGATGTTTCATTGCCTTACTGGTTGTAGAAATGACAATAAAAAGTAAATGTCAAAATTGCTTCCTGAAATTGGCTGTGATATTCCCTGCTGTAATATCCCCAAGACTGCCAAGTTATGATGATTTACATAAGAATATTTGTTCCCACCCTCCCATACTGTGTTTGGAAGAAGCCACATTCCTGGGAAGGAGAGAGAAGGTGGTAAGGGGACTCATGAACCCAAGATCTTGTACCATTGCACACCATTCAACACAGAGAGAAGTGGGGACTTACATTCCAATTTAGAAGCACTATTTTCCCAGTGCTGACTCCATGTGAGTTATATTTACAAGTCCTAAAACAGCCACGTTTTTAAGGAAAGCAATTTTTTATCTCACTTGTAAAAGTGAGCAACTGAAAAACAACATCCACAACAGAGTCCAAAGTTTCTAAAATGCATGCAAGAAACTTAAAAGTACACATCTGTTCAAGCTCAATACATGGACCACAACTTCAATAGGCCGCCACTGTTCTTTCCGATGCAATGTGTTCATGCTTTTGTCCTTCCAACAGGAATCATCCTATCCCACCCTTGACTCAATTTACTACAGAGTGCTGGTAAAGCTGAAGCATCTCCAGATGCTAATTCACTGGAGGACAAAGAAAGAGACGGGCAAAAAGAGATGGCTTCCTACTGTATGGCAAGACATGGAAACAAACCATTGGTTCACCCTACTTTCTGCAGTCCTACATCACTTTGGGCACACATGTGCAAATACAATGTGTGAATCAGATCCCCATGGGTGTAGGCCACCTGTCTCAGTTATTAAAATTGCTGCCTAATCTGGTTGAAACATGAATGATTAATCTGGACTGGTGAACCTTCTTCAGCCAAAGGGCCACATGACCTTCTAGACAACCTTCTGGGGGCCGCATGCCAGTGGTGGGTGACAGAAGCAAAAGTGAAACAACAATTTGTTCACATATCCCTCCGTATCTTTCATCTAGGAAAGCAAGAAGCACGATCAGAGCTTAAGGGCACATTATATCCTGGCAAAAACAGTAAATAGGTATAAAGCGGGCTGATGTGACTTGAGAAGATTCCCACAGGTAAGGTACATTTGCTTCCCACGCCCGAGGTTCCTCATCCCCTGATTAAGTCCCAGAGAATGAAGAACATGCTATGGATTTCTGTAGCCCTCCTTCCATCTTGTGCACTGGTCGCGCTTCCATTTCCTAGGTCACTTCCAGACAAGTGATTTATTGGGCATTCAACCTCATTTGTTTGCACAATGTTTGTGGGCAAGTTATATGGTGTGCACTGTTGTCAAGCATTCATTGTGTATTTTTTTTTGGGGGGGAGGTTACATTACATCACGTCAAACATCTGTTATGCTACAATTTACAGTGCATTTTCCAATCACATCTTTTCGAAAGAAAATCATTTGGAGTGGGGGAAGTAGGTTTATTGTTCAGGAGTGCCAAATCCACATTAAAGGTGTAGCCTAGATTTGCTGGCATGCAACTGAATCCCAACTGCAGTTGTCTGGAAGTGGTCCTGGTTTCTTGTTTCATTGGTATGAATAATTAGGAAAAGAATGGACAGCAAGACCCTCTGAGCAATGATTTGAGACTATGGATTGAAGTAGGTTTGCAACCCATAGCTTGCAAGCAAGCAATAACCCATAGTTTTCCGATTCAGATGTCACCGCAAGCTACAGTAATCACATCCCAAAAGACAGAAAGGGGAATCCATGCTGAAGAGGGGAGAAAGAAACATATTTTCCAATCCAAACAGAGCTCATACTAAGAAACCTGATCAGAAACAGCATTTGAGCTAAAGCAAATATTGAAAGCTACTCCGTATACTGTGCTTCCAACTCTTTTACATTACAGAGCTTGTAAAATAAGGCAGCAGCTGCTTTTGGACTGCACCCATTTCTTCAAACATTGCATCCAACATTTTCTACTGGGGGGGAAACAGGTCAGCGAGGGAAGTCACATAAATGCTTTCTCTCTTAAACTCCACTGTCTTCTCAAATATTCTGGAGTATGGAGACTTTACTCCTCAAGCTCATCACCCAGGTCTAACAAATGATAAGATGGTGACAAGCTACACTATGTCCAAAAAGGAAGCCTGATTCTCAGAGCGCTTGCATACAGTAGACAGTCCTGCAAATTGGTATGAATCCCATTCATAAACACCAATTAAGGGAGCGGGGGGAAACCCTTGAAAAGAAAATACTTGGTAACAAGGATCAAGTAGACTATTAAGGTCAAAATCAACAGATTAGAAAGCATCTTTGTTCAATATACAAGGGGACAAGAGATAAATTGTGGCCAGTAGACAAAAGGTGTTTGGCAAGGTATCACTGGATCAGAGCTTTGGCACACAGTCTTCAAGATTACTTTCCAACTTAGAGGCCTCGATGAATCAGTCCCCCAGAATGCTTTCTGAGTGAGGTTATTGCCTGTTGCATGATAACAGCTCAATATTGCACTAAATGAAAATCAACACGATGAGCAAAGATTGCTGAAAGCAGATTCATGGCATTGCAAATCCACGCTGACAAATCTGTAGAGGTGGCATTTTCTCTCAGTATCTCTCTTCCTACAAAGCAGCAAAGATTTACTCAGAATGACTATTATTCCAAATAGCAATAACTTGATTATGCTTTTCAAGTTCTAAAACATACACGAGCAAAGTGGAATGGATTTTTTTTTTTGCAAAACGTCGCATGAAAGGCTTCAAATTTTACAGAAGATGAGGACCAGAGCAGGTTTATTTCTTGTGTTTTTTTGGCTTATTTGTAATATGGTTTGTTATGTACATTTCACCATGACTGCACTAAAATCTTACACAAGTAGGCATTTTCAGGTCCTTGAAAAACAGATATATAATAATGTAATCAAACCTTGAGTTTGTGAGAATTTCTCACATTGGTCACTCCAATGAGAATTATAAGGCATTTTTAATAAAGGTCTAAGCTGTGTGCTGAAAAATTACAGTAGACAATTTCAAAATGCATCCTACAAATGAAGAAATATCCTAACCTCAGCAAGCAACTACAACTATTACTACACTACACATTAACTTTTTGTATTTCAAAAATCACATTTAAAGAAACACCAACATTATTTTTTCAGTAATGTTTTTGAGGCACTGGCGTTGATTAACAGAATTATTTGCTGCTGTTTCAGCTGTTGGATCTACAAGTATAACTACAGATTTGCATTACTAATAGTAAAATAAGGTGGGGTGTTTTTTTAAGTTTACAAAAAATAAAATAAAAAATTACACAATTGCCAAAAAGCAGATTGCACCACTTGGGTGAACAAGTGGGGGGAAATTCATTATTTCTAAACACTTCCTTTAATGACACCCTTTGTCTTCATGGCAAGTTTGAGTTTTCACTTGGCATTTTCCATTTTATATTCATGTATAGTGGGGATGCCGTGTGCAGCAATCAGCATAGGGGGTGGGGGTGGGGTGGAATTCTTGAAGCATAGATATTTTTGCTATTGTATCAAAAAGCTGTTGAAATTTCCCTTCGCAGAACATTTAAGGCTTTAGGCACAGGGAAAAATATTCACGCTTCTTGCTTCGCCAGGGCTTCTGCCTCCTAGAACAACAATAACAACAACAACAACGTCATAAATAAACAAAATGCAAGGGTATTATTACTATTAAAACAAAACAATGACAACTTGGACACGTGTGTTTGTTTTGATGACAGACAAGAAAGGAAAAATTGTGGTGCTACTTGGGCAAATAACAAAGCCACATTGTGTAAATGGCAGAATTCCCACTGATCTCAGCTTATCACTCACAGGCCCAAGGAGACACTGTGTGCTAGCATAGGACATAAAAGGCAGACTAGCTCAAACACCGGCTGGGACTGCATAGTCTTGCCCCTTTCACACTGGTTCTGTTGCTCATTGCTGCTTCTGCCTTCTGCAACAACAGCGGGCAGGGAGTGGCTGGCACTAGGAGGCCATGGACCCAGAGGGAAAGGGCAAAATGGCAGGGCTTCAACTAGTATTCGGCCATGCAATCCTAACCATATCTGCTCAGAAGCAAGTCCCACTGAATTCAATTGGGCTTACGCCCAGAGATGTGGGGTTAGGATCACCGCCCAAGTCACTTAAATGCCTGAAAGTTCATGTTTCAAGGTGGGCTCAGAGCATATCTGAATAGAGGCTGATCCATTAGGATAGACAGGATACTGCCCCACCAACTGCAATCCTTCTTACTTGCAGGCCAAGCCAGGGGTGGTCCTGCCTGCCATCCTCCTCCTCCTTAGTCTTGGTCTTCCACTTGCAGAGCTCAGCAGGAAGGAGGAGGATGGGTACAAAGCTAAAATTAGTAGGCTCTGGCTACCATTGGTTCTAGCTCTACCCACCTTCCTACCGCCCTAGTAGTCCCAATAGGAACCAGCACCCCTGGAATAATCTGTTCCAATGTCTCTTTATCCTACATCTGTCAAAAGTTTTAAGCTGCATTCTAATTTGTGCAACAGCAAACCTAGAATGTCCTCCCTAGAGATGCTCAACAGCTACATTTCTATGTATTTCCTGTATTGTGAACTCCATTTTTTGCTGTTGTTGGTGATGAGTTTTTAAACCAGCACATTTCTAGATGTTTCCATTTTAGAAACCTTGATTTTTTTATTTTGCACTAAGTTGTTGCTTTGGGTATGTTTTAAACAAATTTATAAGTGTGTGTGTGTGTTTAAAAAACAACCACCCAGGTTTTCAGCACATACAGTATGTACTTGGCAGGGCCAATCCTGGCTCTCAGGTGTGTTTGCAAGGACATCACATGTACATTTTGTGTGTATACTCAAATCCTGCAATCAGCAATTCAGTAGCTAGGTTTTGAAAAGACAAGGTATATCCCCCAGAGTTTCTTTTCAGGGAAACTGGTGTGTGTCTCTCTGTGTGCGAGAGATATAACCAAAACACACACATACACAAAAAGCAATGGTTCACAATACAAATGCTAAATATTTTCACATCCTCCCCCTTTTAAATTCAAGGAGTCAATAAGCATGACAGCTAATAACCTTAAGAACAATAACCTTAAGAACCAACTTATCAGATCAAAAGGTGGGCTGGAGAGAAAATGTAGCACTGTGAACACTTGATAGCGAATCAATTACTCTTCAAATGTGTTTACATAGAAGAATGCTAGCAGGCAAGCTAGTCCTAGCTCATCTGATTGAAATCAGAAAAGAATTTTCCCATTTCAAGACCTCTCACAGGAATCCAGTGCTTAACTAACCTAGACAGCTACGCAAAACAAGTCTGTAAACTACCTAAGGCAAAAGCCTATTACAGAGACAGCACGTTCCAAGAATGTTCAGATATTTCACGGCTAACATTCAGCTTTACAACAAACGCTTTAGCAAGTTCTGATTTTTAAGGACTCCCTCTCCTGTCCCCTCTTGCGGATTGTTTCCCTACCCACCTCCTCTCTTTCCTACACATTATGGTAAGCACAGGATTTAAGCAGTCTACTTTCTGCCAGGAAAAGCAGCCAACCTGGATCAGGGCTAAGGTGGGGGGGGGGGGGAGAGAGAGAGAGAGAGAGAGAGAGAGAGAGGTTAACCCTTTCTTCCCTGCAATACTGCCCCATCAAGGGTATACCAGTAATACACAGCACCATTGGGGCAATTAGCAGCACCTCTCTCTCTCTCTGTGTGTGTGTGTGTTCGAGGTGGGATGATTTTCAGTGGGACAATGGTGCAGAGAGTTAGGTGCCCCCAATGCTGCAGTCATTATCTGGATAGTGAGTGATCCTCCATAGATGCTTTCTGCAAAAGCACATAGCTTGACTTTCTGAACACAAGTAGAAATCTTCCCTTAGAACTACTATGATGGTTTACTAAAGAAGTGAAAATATTTACGCAAATACCTGTCGGGGGGGGGGGGGAGCAGGCATCAAGATGAAATTATACGTACCTTGGAACCAGGTGGGGCAGTCAAGCCTAAAAAGGCGTATACCGCATTATTCTCTCTAGCTTCGAAGAAATCGTCATAGTTCTTTCAGATTAAAAAAAAGCAGAAAGAGAATCAACATTCCGGCAATAACAATCCAGTTAGAATGGCTCATCCAAGGGTCACCAACATGGCACCCTTGGGCACAATAGAGCCCATTGAAGTCTTTCCCTGGCATTTGCAAAAACCATTCTCACACAATGCCCCCTTGGTTGTGAAGATGGTTATTGAAAAGTTTAAGAAGTTGGAAAAGCGACAATCCTTCCCACTTCTTTTTTCAACTCTACGCCCTTTTCAAGATTCAGATTAATTCTACTGGTTCCAATGTTTACACTTTGGAAAACCAAAATGTTTGCATTAGTGCTTATTTTCTCTCCCCCCCCTCAAACTCTCTCAGGGAGGGGCTGGGAAGTAATCAGAAGGGAGGGGCTGGGAAGTAATCAGAAGGTGCTCACCCCAGAATCTAAAAAGGCTGGTGAACCCTGGGCTAGTCTTTGAGATATGGTAGGTGGGGGCTCATGCAGGGAGAAGTGTTCTCTAAGATTAGGTTATGAAGGAGACTGTATCTTGTTCTTCATTAGCAGAATTTGTAGGTGGGGTTGATTGAGTTGCTTCCCCACTTCCTTCAAGAAAGAAATCTCTACTCCTGCCAGTTGCCCTAGGACAGTGTTTCCCAACCGGTGTTCCGCGGCACACGAGTGTGCCGTGAGACGTTGCCTCGTGTGCCGCGAGATGCCTGGAGGGAGGCGGGCGAGTCGGGCGGCGAGAGGCGGGGCGGCGGCGGCGAGGTGAGGCCGCGCCTCCTGCTGCTGCCTGGCGCTCCTCCTCGCAGCCGGCAGCGCTGCCTGGGCGCCTCCGCGCGACTCTGCCTCGCTGGGTTTGGTCTCCCAGCAGAGACGGGTCACACGCGCCCCTCCCTCCCTCCCTCAGCCTGCGCGGAGGGAGAGCCAGAGAGAGGCATCGCTCCTGCGCGGCGGGAGAGGGAGCAGCCGGAGCGATGCTCCAAACGAAGGCATGGGACCGGAGGGGAAATCCTCTCCGAGGAGGACTGAGCGCAGCTGAGAGAAGCCTTTCGAGGAGCTGCCGTGTCCCCTGGAAACCCCCTTCCCAGCTCTGCCTGCCTGCCTGCCCAAAGCTTGGAGGTTCCCCGGCAAGGGGGAGGGAAAAAACTTTCACTTTTGTGCGTCCCTCCCGGCGTGACGCTGCGCGCTGACGTCACGGGGCGGGGCTTTAATGGTGGTGTGCCGCGAGATTTTTTTTCAGTACACAGGTGTGCCGTTGCCCAAAAACGTTTGGGAAACACTGCCCTAGGACCACAAAACAAAAATGAGGCATATTCTGGCCTGTGTCATCAGCCAGGGCCCCAAAGGCTGCTGGGAGCTGCACTCCATGCCTCCTGGAAAAAGCATCATGTTCAACAAGAGACCAACCTGGCTCTTACTGGCCAATAAAGGAGAAACTGCTAGCTTTCCTTTTCCCACCTCATTCCTTTTTCTTACTTCCTTTTTTATCATGCCTTCAAGAGGCTGTCTTATCTTTTAATATATGTGCAGTGCTTAGAACATTTTGGTGCTTTTAATATTTCCCCTCTAAATTTCTTCCTTGGAACTCAAGGCAACATATATGGACTCCCAAGTCAGTCTCCCAATTTGGACAATCCCAACCCACAGCTTCAGCAAGTTATATCAACTAGCTTTTTGGACCACATCCTGCGATCTTGTAAGAACAGATCAAAGGCCTAACTAGTTCAGTTTTCTGTTCTCACAGCCAGATGCCCCCAGAATTTGTTGGAACCTGCCTGCCTATTAATATCATTTTCATAGATTTAATTCCATGTTCCCTCAATACAGGAAGCAATGCCACCCATTGCTCAAATGAGGGCCTTTGGGGTGATGGCCCCATAGTGGTTGACTTAGTTATATACTGGCATTCAGAAATTGGTACAAAGCCCACATGTCTGGAAAGGCTTTGGAATCATAGGAGCCAACTCCCAGGGGCCAAGGAATCTTCAACCCCCACGCCAAATAAAATATTTGAATGGGCTGCCACCCCCCAAGTTGATGGGCATTGCCCTTTAAATGGCACCCATGCACTGCATCATGTGATTGATTATACGGGGCGGAGCTTACCAAGGGACCCCCCCCCCATATTTTATTCAAGTTGGCACCCCTGTTTGGAGTGACGAGCTGGATTTATTGATGTATTTCGACATCACAGGATTGCTAGTTTCAATTAGCCTCAGGAGAAAGTTATATTTGTATACTGCCTATGCAAATGTAACCTAGCCAATATTTTTTTAAAAGCTTGGGGTGTGGTTTTTTTGGGATGTGATTGAACAGTTTTCTATTGTAACATATACGCTACTCTTTTATTATTGGTGTTAATATGAAATTGTTCTCGCAATTGTTGATTTTATGTTGTATTGCTGTTTTCATTGATAAAAGCTACACACTGCTATTGTAAGTATAATTTTTTGTGTGGAAAGACATCATACAAATAAAGTGAAGATTATATCTTTCTGTTTTTTAGAATCCCCCCCCCTTTAATTGCTAAGTTGCATTTTTATAAACTACCTTGAGCGTATATAAAGGCAGGGCAGTTTTTCAAGTGTGTGTGTGTGTGTGTGTGTGTGTGTGTGTAATAATAATTATATTCTATTTCTTACCCACCCTTCATGAGAAGAGCTTCCTTGAAAAGTTGTCATATCTAGTGCAGGCTGGGAATCAGAATGTCTGGCAATCGTCTAGCTCCCAAATACAGCATTAAGCTCCAAAATTTCTAACATCAACAATGTATAGCTTGAACATGGTGCCAAGACAGTAGGTCTCAGTATCCATGGCAACAGCAATACATGCATCTTTAAACTCCTACTCTGTTTCTTCCTCCTCCAGGTTCTAAAAGGACTGGATAATTGCCCGCTAGGCCAAGAGGCACAACATCTGATACTTGCAGAAGACACAGATGTTCCCCCCACTGCCCTACTGACACCCTGGAAGATGCCAACAGTGAGCATCTCATTTCTTGCTATCAAGTTGTACTACAGAAATGAGGGGCCACGCATCTTTCCGTAACTTTTCTGTGCTTGTAATGAATCAGTCTTTTAGTGTAGCACGCTCCCCTATTCTCTGGGTAGGCACCTTCACTGTACTGTTTTCAACATCTTCTGAAATCTAAAATCTACCTAATATTTGTTTTTAAAACTGCAAACCAGTTAGAGGATTTCGATTTATTTTTTTTTTTTAATTAGGTGGTGTATAAATCTTTTTTTAACCCCCCCCCAAAAAACCCCATCAAATCACTATCTTATCTTTTGAAGTAGTACTCTTTTTCTTAAAAATGATAATAATCAGCATCCTATTTAAAAATGAAAAATTTGAATAAAAACATGGGAGGAGATTGATGCTGCAATCCTGTACAGATTTGCCTGGAGTGAATGGAAATTATTTCTGAGTAGGCATTGCACAGGATGACACTGGTAAATCCCAAAGCTTTCTGTGTCTTGAATGATGGAAATCTAAGTTAACTCAAACAGGAAGCCAAAGGCAAAAGGGGAAGCTACACATTTCCACATTTTAGTGGGACTGGATCCAATTTGCACCAGGGAAAGTTCAAGCGTGTACACTGCTTAAGCAAATACAGTATAATGTATTTTGGTAAGGCAGAGTTGCTGTTTTTAAGTGACAGCTGGTGCTCCAACCCCTGGAAGGGAAAGGATAATGAAAAATAGACCACCCAGATGCACCATTTCCTTTCAATTATTATTATTATTAATTAACCATCATCAGTGACACAGAACACATTGCTGGATTCAGTCAGGTTGACTCTATACTGCCAAGTGTGACAGAGGAAACCAGTAATTTTGCAACAGCAGTTGAGAAAATACTAGTGTTTAACGGAGCTAGCAGGAGGTTTTTCAATTCCCCCTGTGATGTAATCAGCCTAGCTCTTTAATGCAAAGCCTCTCCCACCAAAGGTCACAGATCTCGGGCAGGTCACATGGGAGAACCAAAGTGAAGTTAGCCAAGGAGCTGCCATTAAGGGCAAAACATTTTGCATGTCTTCAAGTCATAAAGGCCAGGCACCTAAAGCAGAGTCTCGTCTTATGAGTATCAAGGGAATAACACAGAAAGCTCCAGATCAGCCACAATAAAACAGGAGAAAAGGGTTAGAATATGAGCATACTGCATGGTTTTTACACACTGGGCAACTTATTACATGGTTTTAACTCCTCAAAAGGTTCCAACTCCTCAAAAGATTCCATCAATAGTGTCTCTGAAAATTTTTACATATCATTTGGGAAGCCAGGCAAACTAATGCCAGTATACTGGATGAAGCAAAGATCACCAGTGTCAAATCAATGATTCTTCAATATCAACTTCGTTGGACTGGTCATGTTGTTCAGATGCCTGATTATCATCTTCCAAAGCAACTACTCTATCCCAACTTAAGAATGAAAAGCGAAATACCTGTGGATAACACAAGAGGTTTAAAGACTTTCTCAAGGCAAATCTTTAAAAATGTGCTATTAAAAAAAAAGGTAAAGGGACCCCTGACCATTACGTCCAGTCGTGGCTGACTCTGGGGTTGCACGCTCATCTCGCTTTATTGGCCAAGGGAGCCAGCATACAGCTTCCGGGTCATGTGGCGAACCAGAGCAGCGCACAGAAACGCCGTTTACCTTCCCACCAGTGTGGTACCTATTTATCTAGTTGCACTTGGATGTGCTTTCGAACTGCTAGGTTGACAGAAGCAGGGACCAAGCAATGGGAGCTCACCCCGTAGCGGGGATTCGAACTGCTGACCTTCTGATCGGCAAGTCATAGGCTCTGTGGTTTAACCCACAGCACCACCCGCATCCCACTAAAAAATGTGCTATAAACACCAACAATTGAGAAAACACTGGACTGCCAGCGCTCCAAATGGAGAACAGCCTTTAACAAAGGTGTTTGAAGATGCTCAAACTCAGGACGAAAGGGAGAAACATGCTAAGAGGAAGGCACGCTTGGCAAATCCTCACCGTGATCAACTCCTGCCCGGAAACCTATGGCCCCACTGTGGAAGGACATGTGGATCCAGAATTGGCCTCCACGGTCACTTAGGGACTCACTGTTAAGACCGTGTTCATGGAAGACATGGAAGAATCTTACTTGGCTACAAGTGATCACCAAAGAAGAAGACATGATTTTAAATTTAATCAAAAAACCTTTGCCGGTCTAGGGAGATTAGCAGGCTTTTAAACCTGTTTGTAAGTGTTATATTTGTAACCATTTATATATGAAGCTATGGGACGTGGGTGGCGCTGTGGGTTAAACCACAGAGCCTAGGACTTGCTGATCAGAAGGTTGGCGGTTCAAATCCCCGTGACGGGGTGAGCTCCTGTTGCTCAGTCCCTGCTCCTGCCAACCTAGCAGTTCGAAAGCACGTCAAAGTGCAAGTAGATAAATAGGTACCGCTCCGGCGGAAAGGTAAATGGTGTTTCCGTGCACTGCTCTGGTTCGCCAGAAGCGGCTTAGTCATGCTGTCCACATGACCCGGAAGCTGTACGCCAGCTCCCTCGGCCAATAAAGCAAGATGAGTGCCACAACCCCAGAGTCAGTCACGACTGGACCTAATGGTCAGGGGCCCCTTTACCTTTACCTTATATATGAAGCTGTTTTATGCTGAGTCAGATCATTGGTCTATGTAGCTCAGCATTGTTTACACTGACTACTAGAGACGCCAGGGAGTGAACCTGGGGCTTTCTGTGTGCAATGCTCTACGACAGAGCTACAGCCCTTTGCCAAACTTTTAATACAAAGTACAAAAAAGGAGGACAAGAAAAAGAAACTGCTGCCCCCTGTCACAATACCCCCCACCCCAAACCGAAATTTGGCTCCTGAAAATTGGATGTTCACTTTTGGACTAGGATAGAGGATTTCTTCTCAGCCCTAATTTCAAGGCTTGAACAGAATTTCCCACTGTATCCTTCCAAAAGGCAGGTAAGAGAGGCCTGGTTCTCACCCCAAGGTACCGGCCATCATTGAAGATTCGTGGAGGCAAAGGATTCCCACTGGTCGGCCGGCAGTTTTCGGGGATGTTCTCCCGCATCCATTTGCGGTTCTCTTCATTGGCCGCGATGTCCTTCTCCTCATACTCTATCTTGTTGACTTCCAAAAAGCCACACACGTCCTGCTGTTGCTTTTTAATCTGGAACAATATATATATATAGGAATCAGGTGGGAATAGAAATTTAGTAATAACAGGATCAAATCTCATGGATCAGAATAAGCCAGGGGGAGAGGGAAGAGAGGTATGTCTTTACAAGACATTCTGAAGCAACTGGTGGGTGATGTTTCATGTGCAACGGAAGGAAGTGCCTCACAATGCAGGGGCAATGGTAGGAAATGCCCATTTTTGGTTTACCGCCCTGTAATACTCTGTAGTGTTTACCATAAGTAAAATCTCCCCAGGCAATCTAAGTGATTTTGCAAGTCTATAGAGAAGGAAAGGCAGTCTTTCAGGTAACCTGGTCTGAAGTCGTTCAGGGCTTTATATATTAATAACAATATATTGAACATGTCCCTGTAACTGATTGTCAGGCAGTGAAGTTCCCTCAGCACAGGTGCAATAATGTACACGACTGGGTGCTACAATCAACATCATGGCCACAAGGTTCTCACCAGCTACACCTTATGGACCAGACTCAAGGGAAGCCCCCCAAAGAAGGCATTACAGCAGTCCAACTGTGAAGTTATCAGTGCATGAATCCCAGTGGCCAAACTATCCCTGTCCAGGAAAGGGCACATTTGGCATACCAAGCTAAGCCGGTGACCAGCAACCAAATTGCTGTTATGGGTGGGACTAAAAGAAGGTTCTCCAAGGCCAATCATACAGCACAGGCAGGTTTCTACAAATAAACAAAGTGAACTACTCCTGGCCTACAGGAGCATCTAACCATGGTTACTACCATTTCTCACCCAAATCTAACCTACATTATTTATTTACTCGTGACTGGATAATATCCTGGGTTGTTGGCATCCATCTGGCTTGAGAGACAATGGGGGACACACTCCTTTACAGAAAGGGCCAAAAGCTTAGTAGTTGAACATCTACTCTGCATGCAAAAGATCCCAGATTCAGTCCCTGGAATCTCCAGGTAGGGACAGGAGAGCGGCTGCCCGTCAGTGTAAACAATGCTGGGCTAGATGGACCAGTGGTCTTACTCAGTATAAAGTCAGATTCCTATGTTGGTATAATGAAACTGTAGGATTCAGACTGAGCACCTGTCCATCTCCAGATAACTCCTGTCACTAGAAAATAAGCTTAAAAGAGGCTGACTTTAAGCTAATGAGACTACTGTTAAGAAAAGCAGCACTACAAACACTATGTTACTTCCGATTCAGGCCAGATGCTGGACTCTTCAAGCAGCTTTCCCATATTTGGACAAGTAAAAACACCCAAATCCTCTACTGAGCAGATGTGAGGTCAGAAGATAGGCAGACAAGCTCCAAATATGGTAGCTAAGCTCCTTGGCATGCTGGAGTATAGAGGCTGAAAGGGGAAGCAAGAGGGAGAAATACAAGTTGATTCTCACGTCTGAAGCTTCTGGTAGGATGCTCATTCAGCTACGTACACTGCAGTGACATGAAGGATGAAGGCAGAGGCATGGTCTACACATGCAGAAGAACAGGATGGGGAAATGGACTACACTAATTGAGACTGCAAGTCTGAATGTTGCCTTGGTATTACAGCTCCTTCTTTGCAAACAGAAAACCAGCACAACAGGCAAAGGGCTTGGCTAGAATGACCTCTCTGATGTCCTAGTTTTCTCTCTGCTAGGAGGTATTTGTTGATAGGGCTACAGCCATTCTACCACCTCATTCTGCTGCATGTGTAGAGCAAGCCCAACAGACAATATTGTCTAAGCCAACCTTCACCAACCTCCTAACATGCCTGCACACAATTCCTTGTCACTTATGGCTATCAAGGTAGTGCTATAATGCAAGGTTGCTTTAACCAATCCTCATAGATTATTATTTTTTGCAGAAAGGAAATACGAATGTACAGGGTCATGCAAGCAAGGGGATGTAACTTGCA
The DNA here is from genome assembly GCF_965113315.1 of Podarcis vaucheri. Lineage (NCBI taxonomy): Eukaryota > Metazoa > Chordata > Lepidosauria > Squamata > Lacertidae > Podarcis > Podarcis vaucheri. The sequence goes on from NC_138758.1 coordinate 22,836,671, forward strand.
CTGTCAAAGAACAGACATAGAGGAGAAAATTGAAACAGACTTTCAAAGAGAAAACAGAAACGAAAACCACACCTTTTGACAAGGGTCTGTGTGGATGGCCAGTCACACTGTGGATACTTTCAAAATTAATTAAACAATCCAGAAATTATTCTGCTCTCTGGAATAAGCTTGCCTCAAGCAGGAACTGCTCTGTGTTTTACAGAAACACTGTGTAGTCAATACTCTAGCTCACACTCTTCCCTAATTATTAAAGCAGCAATCCAGCGGTACAGAGCCGAAAATTTTCTGAATTGTTTTCCAGTGCTTTCTGTAGCATAAGCTCATTAGTAACAACAAATAGATGGCAATTACAAATAAAATATTTGGAATGCTTGACAATTTCAAAGGTGTTTTTGTTTTAAGCTTTGCTAAACATGCTAAAATGAGATCACTCTCTAGAGCATGGGGAAAACCCACATAACAGCCCAGTTCAACTTGCTGTCTGCTTTTTTAAAATGTTTATTTGGCAAAATGTCCTTCCAGTGGGAGTGGGGGAAGGGAGGGCTTTAAGTCTCCGCAAGATCGCTTCTAGAGTGCCAATCAGCTATAGAGCAGGCACAAGACAGAATGATTCTTGAACACTGTCAGACCAACAGCAAGACAGAATGGAAAAAGAATTTATGTCACACAGTGAACTCGGTGGGTAAAGGTAAAGGGACCGCTGATCATTAGGTCCAGTCGTGGCTGACTCTGGGGTTGTGGCACTCATCTCGCTTTATTGGCTGAGAGAGCGGGCATACAGCTTCCGGGTCATGTGGCCAGCATGACTAAGCCACTTCTGGTGAACCAGAGCAGCACACGGAAATGCCATTTACCTTCCCGCCGGAGCAGTACCTATTTATCTACTTGCACTTTGACATGCTTTCGAACTGCTAGGTTGGCAGGAGCAGGGACCGAGCAACGGGAGCTCACCCCATCGCGGGGATTCGAACCGCCAACCTTCTGTTCGGCAAGTCCTTGGCTCTGTGGTTTAACCCACAGCGCCACCCACATGCCACAGCGCCAGGTAGGGCAAAAGGCAAGGAGCCCGGCAGTAGGGGGAGTCTCCATTCTCCTACCTACTGAGGGTTACACTGAGGATAAGGGGGAATAAATAAGCTGGCTACCAGTACCGTCTCTTGGATATAAGACGGCAGTCTGGCACCCCATCTGCCCTAAAAGGATGTGCCCATAGCTCAGGTAAGAGTCACAGAAGTGTGCAGTAACAAGAGGGTCTGAAAAGCCAAGAAGCACAATTAAGCTATTTTGGGTAGGCCTATCAGCAGCCCTGTTTCCTGAGGAACACTTAGGAGAGCTGCAGACTGAGAAGCCAGAACAAATGAATTCGCCCCAGCTTTGCCCTCATTTCAGATCAGCGGGGCAGGGTTCAGGATCAAGTGCAGCCAGGTCTCTGCTGGGTCTACTCTGCCTAGGGCTAGCTCCATCTGTCCCAGCTACAAGTTATCCTTTGTTCTGCTTGCTTTATATACCTAAATACCACAAACAAACAAAGTATCTTGGCGCTAATCATCACACATCCATAAAAACAACACAAAGTAATTTAACCTCTGGGCAACGATTCACAAATAACTGACGGACTGAGCAAGACACATCAGAAGCAGGCATTTGAAACAAAGTGCTGGCTTGATATTGTATTAATTAGGCAACAAATTCCCCAACCAAGGCACAGATGCACTAAACATCCTGTTTCTTGCAGGAGCAAGGCACCCTTTTCAACTCTGGCTCCGGCCTGGTGAAACTCTCTGCCTCATGAGACCAGAGTCCTGCAGGATCTGATTTCTTTCCTCAGGGCCTGTAAGACAGAGCTTGGAGCCAATTTGATTCCCTCCCTCTCTTTTTTCTTTTCCTTTCTCCTCCTGCGATGAGGCTACATTTTAATGTTTCAATATTTTAATGTTGTATTTTAATTTTGTTTTTAAGTTGTATTCATTCAACTTGTTTTTATTATTGCTTGTATGCAGCCCTGAGCCCAGCCTTGGCTGGGGAGGGCGGGGTATAAATAAAAATTATTATTATTATTGATAGTGCCTCTCTGGCTGAAGACAAAGATTGGCTAGGGATACATGGTACAAGGTAAGCTGGTCCCAGACTGTGTATTAAGAGGAAGAATTTGACTTTGTACCCTATAGACAGCTAGTACAGATCCTATGTTACTCAAAGGAGAATGTCTTCCTGACCTCAACCATCTCACATCCTGCAGCAAAAGAAAACCCACACTTTGGAAACAAATATATGGGTTCATTACCTAACTGACGGTAAGTCCTCTCAGCACCCTCACAGAACTACAATTCCCAAGATTTCCTTGGAGAGGGTTAGTTTTCAATATGAGCGGTACCAAAAGGTGCATTTTTTAAAAACAACAACAACCAGGAATGACACTCATTGTTTCTGGCATACTACTAAGTTGTACAGGGCACCCTTGGTGCCAGCCCACAGGATCTGTCCATTCAAATTGCCTGAACTGTTGTTGATAAAACTCAGAAGAAGAGAGCTGCTTTTCAGTGGAGCGATAACAAGGGAGAGATGGGCTGCTGCCAAGTCAAATTAATTTATCCACAGGGAACTAAGCCAGTCTGGAGGTCCTAACTGCATGTCGTTTTGACATTCCAGAGAACACCAGGAATGCGCATACCATTCCAATTTGAAAGAGCACCCTGCGAAAGTGCCCAGCTGAGAACAACCGTTGTGCTTTCAGAGTCTAAAACGAACACAAAACCAGCCAAGAAGTTAACCTGCATGCCACAAACAAACAAAGCCAAGAACTTTTATTTCTAAAGGGCACAGAATTTCCTTGCATTACTGTAAACGAAATAAAAGGAAACTCTGTAGCAACTGGAATTTGATGTGGCTGCTTGAGTCTAGCTGGGCTTTTCGGCTTTTCACTTTTTGAAAAGGCAACTTTTTTCCACTTTCTGGAAAAGTCAGGAACCTTTATCAAGCCAAGGCCCCATTCACTTCTGGGAAATCTTCTGGGGGCCACGTGCTTATGGTGTGCAGGGCCAGAGACAGAAGTGAGCAGAGTAACACATGCAAATTTTAGCTTTGTATGGGAGGCCTGGCTTCCTACAGTAGCCTATAAACACTCACAAACCCATCTCTCTCAAGGGAAGCAAGAGGCAGTTCCAGAGTTCAAAGACCCATCCTGCCTGGCAAAGGCACACAAGAAGGATGCAAAGCAGGGCGAGTGAGAGTGTGACCCAGAGAAAGGAGGGGTGGCTGTTATTATGTAAGAATGTTGAAATGTGTCTGACAGTGTGATTTCCACAAAGGGGGGCAATTTTTGTGTGTAATTGTTTTTATGTTTAATGTCTTATTGCTTACACACCAATGGAGAATTCTTATGCATTTTATACTTTCTAATAGCTCACACTATTGTGTAGTCCAATGTTTAGATCAACTTATAACCACATTTAATTGTTCCACCTGGCACCCTGCCAACTTTCCCTATCCATTTTAAAATGTGTTAAACCTCGTTTTGCCAAGGACAAGCTTCTGGATCCATAAAACACCAGGTACATGAAGGTGCATATGCTTTGGTTTAGCAGGAATGATCCCTTATAGAGTTAAATTGACTTATTTGGACAACTGCCCTTGTTAAGAATGGTTTTCTTTTAACAGATTGGTTTGAAGAGTTGAGAACCATGGGGCAAGATAAATTCAAATTGGACTCAGTTTGAATTGGGCACGTGTATCCAGGCTGCAATTAGCCTTTTGGTCCTTTAAGTGCAAGTGAGCAACCCCCATGCGTGCAAAACCACAGCCTATAATAAAATCCCATAGCTAAAGGCCAAGGCGAAGACATCTCCCTCAGAGATGCCCAAACCTGTGCCAGCTATGGTGAATGCCAGGCGACATGGTTAAATGAAAGCCCTGAGGGGATTCAACAGACAGGATGTGTTGCTGTAGCACTATGTCAGTGTGAGACCACAGAAGAGCTACCTTGACACCTGAGAACACAAAAATGGCGGGGGGGGGGGAAGCAAACTGCATTTTGCAGTCATTAGTGGACCTTCCTGCCTAAATGTAAAGCATAGATCACTATTGAGAAAATATTTCTTCCAAGGTGCTAGAATACCACAAGTAACTGAGCAACAAAATATTAATTTACGTGATATCCTACGTCTAGCTATGTGTACTGTTACACCATTATATTTCTGTGCAAATATCCTTAAAGCAGCATGATATCTAAGTCCCTTTCAGGTTTGCATAAAGCCACACATCCCATTCACCGAGATTTAGGGTGCGGAGAAAAGATTTGCAAGTTCTTACAGAACTTTAATGCAAATCTATCTCCGAATGGGGGACTGTTACGGAAGGGGGGGGGCATGTCTTCTTCACTACAATATATTTGCTCAATTTCTCTAGGACTCCATCACCCCTCCCCTGTCCTCCATAATCTCTCAAGTAATCCAGTCAAAATCACTCTGCCAAACCCTTCCTCCAGGCGATGCCAGGTGACAGACTATGCAAACATGGACCATTGCCTTCTCAGGATGTGCTTATCTGCGCATATCTCCAGCTCTCTGCATATTCACCCCTCCCTCCTCCATATGTTAATCTGTGTAACCCAACCTCTTCTTAATGTATTCATGATGTAACTGGGATGTATTTTGCACTGTATTCTGGGATATGGAGGGAAATTTCAAAAGTTCATGTCACCCCTTTCTCTGGGTTCAATCTCGCCTTGAACCTGTTGCGCAATAAACTTGGACCTTCTGCAGTTGCTCCTGTGTCCGGCTGAGCTCATTTTCTTCCGCAGGGACCCACGGACTTAGTCCGATGAGCTGGGTGGCAGAGTAACCCCGCACCCAGATTTTAGCCGTAACACTGGGGACGATGGCCTGGTAAGAATCCCAAAGGCCAGAAAGAGAGAGCTAGAGGGCTGAGCTTTTGGAAAATTTTGCTGGCCCGGGTACATGCCTGCTCCTCCCTTCCCATCTGCTAGTGTATTTGTAAATCAAATGAGATAAACATGGCACAAATCTCCAAAACTTCCTCCTTACAAAGAAACTGATCCTATAAAAATGATGTGGGGCACACAAACAAATCCTCCAGAAGACTAGCCATGTTAGCCCATTGAACCAAAAAAAGATCAACCAAGGAATAAGCCTACAAAGTCATTCAGCTGAGACAGTTGCCTCCTTTTGTCCTCAGTGAAACATAAAGGGCTTGGGTTCAGACATAGTTTGTGGAGGACATGAATATACCCAATTTGCCCTTAGGGATTTTTTTGTAAAGCGACCAACCCTTCAGTTAGAGCTGTTGGAAGAGATGGCTCAAACAAGGTAAGTGCATAAAGTGATGGTTATAGACAAGTCATTGTTTAGCTATACAGTGGTACCTCGGGTTACGGACACTTCAGGTTACAGGTTACAGACGCTTCAGGTTACAGGCTCCGCTAACCCAGAAATAGTATCTCGGGTTAAGAACTTTGCTTCAGGATGAGAATGGAAATCGCGCCGCGGCAGCGGGAGGCCCCATTAGCTAAAGTGGTACCTCAGGTTAAGAACAGTTTCAGGTTAAGATTGGGCCTCCAGAATGAATTACGTTCTTAACCCGAGGTACCACTGTAGTGTGAACAATATCATAAAGCAAGGGCTGGTGAAACTGAGCCCCTCTGAATGTTGCTTGACTAGAATTCCCAACATCCCCTGTTACTGGTTATGCTGACTAGGGATTGTGGCAGTTGGAGTCCAAAACTATCGGGGGGGGGTGTCAAAGGCTCCCCACTCCTGCCTGAAAGACTACCAGGTTTACTGCTGCAGAAACTTTTGTTAGCTACAGACTACTTGACCAGTTGCATATTGTGATGCATTAGTAAACAAGCTCATCTCACAAGAAGTTTGGCAACCTGTAAGTGCCAAACGGTGCCACAAGATTTATAGTTTTTAGATTTAGAGTTTCCTGAAGGCTACATAAACATAACACCATGGAATATTACAGCTCACTCTTCTTCCTTAAAAAGAACATTAATAAACACAAGCTGGTTTTTTTTCCTCTGCCACTGCCATTTCCAGATACTCAGGTTGCACAAACCTTCACAACATTCCACTGAGAGAAGCAAGAGGTAAACTTGCAATAAATCAAGAGACAGCACTCATTGCTGGAAGCAAAATGCCATCTTGGCTTCAACTTTTTTCACTTTCTATTTCAGTAGCAAACCAGAGTCAGAACTGATTCAAAAGCAGAACAAAGGTGCTCTTCAATTATCAACCCTACACATTAACCTCCTCACCAAATCTATCAATCATTTAATGCTTTAGTTTATTAATCTGCCAAAGAAAACTATTTAAATGCTTGTGGCCAAGTTTTCTCTCTCTTGAATGTGTAGAAGGAAAGACATAGATCCACTTCACACCTAATGCTAAACCAAACTATGTCTTCAGGAGAATGCACAAACAAGTACCGTAGGTTCCTCAAGAGGAGATCATGGTCACCGTGCTCCTCCCCCAATCCTCCCGCTGCTGCTGTGCTAAGCCATGATTTGGTTTAGCCTGTCATCTGAACTTGGGTTTATGGTTTGTCTTGCTCCACTGGCAGCAGCAACAGGGCTGAAGAGAAGCAAAGAGATGTCAATCTCTGCCCCAGGAGCCAGTGCTTTTGGGCTATATCACAGCTTGGCTTAAGGCTCCATTTGAACCTTGAAACATGGGGCTAGCCGGAGAAGAGAGGGCGAACCCCCTCCGCTCCGGCCCTAAATAGGGCAAGCCACACCCCCTCCAGCCAGCCGATTGGCTGGCCGGGAGGCGTGGCCGGACGGGATTCCCCTGCTCTCGCGGGGGCTGAGACCAGCCCCTGCTCACGTGGGGAAGGGCGTGATGCCCGCAACCCCACCTCCTGGGGCAGGCCCGGAAGTGGCTTTACTTAACAACAGGGCAACAAGGCCAGCTCCTGAAGTGCTATTTGCTAATCTTCTGCATGCCAAATAAATAGGCTTTATTCTGAAAGAAACCCATCAAGGAAGGTAGGCAGAAAAAGAGGTAGATTGGCAAGACATGCATGGATAAAAGGGAGGGCATGGAGGATTTCCAAAGTCCCAAGCAAAATGACACAAAATAGTGAACAAGCTTTTGAGTCTACCAGTAGTCTTCATTAGGCTAGATGTTAAGCAAAGCAGGATTTGAGCGGAAAATGCTCAAAATGTGCAAAAAACCTCTAGCTTGGTGTTCAAGCCATAGTATGCACTGGCCAAACAAAATTCATGAAGGGGCGTGGCTATGGTTGTCACAGAGTGCCAGCATTTACTACCACACCATTGATGTCACCACTTTAAGAAAACGGCCATGTGGACCTCACTCCTCAGTCTCCCAAAGACTTCTAGCAATCCTGCTAATAGGGTGCTGAGTACCCTCAGCTGGTGCTGACATCTCTTCAGACCATAGGGCATTCAAGCACCATCAGGACATTTGCAGCAAAGAGCTCCAAGCGCTTCCCCCCCCCCCTTGCTCTGCATTGCATGAGGTCTGATAAAACATGACTATTTTTAGAAGTGGGTAATTACCGCTGAACTCTTGCTGCTTCTGCTGTCTCAGGCACTGGGGCTTTTTTGAGCCAAGAATCACACATGAAGTCATGTCACCTGCAAAAGCTTGTGCAGCTGGCGACAAAACATTCTGGGCAACTGGTGGACGATCAAAAAAGCACATGCATACAGTATATGTGTTTGATGGTGGCTTTGAAATGCATATGCAATGCACCAAAATGTTCAGGTAGGAGTTGTGCTGAGAGAATAAGAAAATACAAAAAAAACCCTCAAAAAAATTAACTAGAAAAGATGTAATGGTTTCAGATGGTGAACTTCTTTTAGTGAAAACTAAACACACCTCACCAAGTGTGAATTGCTAAGACTGGATACATTTAGGACTGATGATGCAAGCAGTGGACTCGCTTCAAGGTCACCAAGCCATTTCCTTCATGTGTGTGCCTTGAAGGCACATACAGGTAATATCACAAATGGTAATGGCACATTTAAGCTACATGAGAATCAGCCTCTGTAAAGTTCTCATCCCACCATAGATAGGATAGTACAGAACCGGGATCTGGGACCTTCTGTAACAAAGCCACTGCTAAGCTACAGTGCTTCCCTCAGACCCAGATGCTTGGAGAACTTCATCCAAAAAAGAGGCTTTGGACCTGCAGGAAACCCCAGTACACTTGAAGAACCATGTTAAGCAGCCCAGCTCACCCAGACATTTCACCTTGGGCATTGGACAAGCCTGTACATTGCTTCAAAGGATCCAGAATCTTTGCCTTCACTCTCCCTCTCCTCGTGAGCTAAGCCAGAGGAGGGTCCAGTGGGAGAACTAGTGGAGGAGTACCTGCCAGGCTGCAAAAAGGCCAGAGGTCTAATCAAGGGGAGATGGCATCAGGTGCATCGTGATGGAACAGGCTCTACTTGCATAAAACCACTTGGGGTGCTTCCAGACAGAGATTTATGGCAGAATCAGTGTTACTTTGGCACAGAAGTTTTTTTGCACTGTCCACATGACAACAAAATGCCAGTGCGCGGCATTTAAACATAATAATAATATGGGTTTCTGTTTTATCACAGAGAATCCGTCAATTAAAAAAAAAAAGTCTTCTACATCTGCAGTCACTGCTGGCATGGAAGTTTGCTAGTGCATTTGGGGGAGAGGGCAGAGTCTGTCTTATCTGTTGGGGCATTTCGTGGGCAGTCTCTGTCACTTTGCCTCTACATCCATTTGCTCCTCACCTGAGCATTTGCTCCTCACCCAGCTATTTTGTTTCTGGCGATTTAAATGATACGGACATACCGGGTACCTATTTCCACATGCTGAGGCATGCTGGAATTTCAACAGGCCAGTTTGGAGGAGCTATTCTCTGAAGAGCTAAATACATGTGGGAAATTTCCATGGAGACGGCGGGTGGCATTCAACTAAGAACAGAGTCACAAAATTAATGAACTACCTTAATCATGTTCATTAGTTTTAATAGGTCTACTTCCTATAAATCACAGCATATACATCGGTTCCCTGGGAAGAGAAGATTGCTTGTTAAAGCACCCTGGTAACTGTGGCTCTACCAGGGGAATTGGGGGTGGGTTGCCTTCTAACAACTCTCAGCACCCTTAACAAACTACCAAGAGCCTTCTTGGTGGGTGCTCCCGAAGTTTGAACTCCCTCCCTAGAGAAGCTAGACTGACTCCCTCCTTGTTGTTCTTCCGCCGGCAGGTGAAGATTTTCTTGTTCCAACAGGCTTTTAGGAACTGACTGCTTTGAATTAAAGCACTGCTGCTGTGCTGGTTTTATTGTACAGGCAGTGATCATTTCACACAAGGGTTCCGTTCCTTGCCCCCATGCATATATTAGCATCCCCCATCATGGTCCACGCCTCCCCACACCATTCTACCTTCTTCTGGGTCCAAAAGGACCCACATGGCGGCAATAGCACGTCACAATTTGACAAGCCTAAAATGGTCTCCACCTATACTTACTGGCATGTTTTAAACAAATTTTATATATGAATATAGTTTTAATTCTATCAATATTTAATTGTAACTTAATGATTGATTTTTCTGTGTTTTTAAAGATTCTTGTTTTTATCAGTAAGCCGCCTTGAGTCACATCAGGAAAAAGGCAGGGTATAAATTAACAGCAGCAGCAGCAAAAACAATACAGTTCCTATGATTCTTTGGGTGAACTATGACTGTTTAAAAAAGTATCACAGTGTTTTAGTGTTGTATTGTATTCAGATGATCAAATTACAAATATAATAAGGATTAGGGAAGGCAGGCAGCAAGATGATAGATTTAGAGAAAAGTGGAACATATTTCATATCAACTGGAATGAAAGGATACAGGAAGGAGACAATAGATCCACATAAGCTATTGGGGAAGATAAAGACTTAAATATATCCAAGATCAAGTTGTCTACAAAATGTGCTTGGTCTGAGTAATTTCTTTTTAGTGCTGTGATTAGATTACAAATTAAATTGGAATGAATGAGCAGCTTGCGTTGAATAATGCTGAATTTCTCTGAACAGTGTGCATTTAATATTTATAAAACATTTGTTTATCTGCAGATAGATGCATTCAGGCTTCAGTTTTGTATTCAATAATTATACTACTAAATGTGCATATTTTAGTTTTATTCTTAAGGAAAGCAAAGAAGCTTTCACGTCAGGAAAACATATATTTTTGTGTTTTAAAAAACACAAACAAAAATATACACTACCTAACGTCAAAGAGTTAATTTGGTATGATACGAACACAACCTCTTATTGTCTTAGAAAAAGAAAAGTGTGGGGGAAGAACAGCGGAGTTGTGTTCTGATGCAAAAACCTAGAAGATCACATTGCTTCCGATAACTTGACAAGAAAGTAAACTAAAAGCAGCTGGTTTTACTCCAGGGAGACAGAGATTGTCAGATGGGCCTCTCACTTGACACCGTTTCAAGCTGCATATGTATTTAACATGAGGAAGCCAGTATTCCTTCGGGTAGGTGGAAGCCAACATAAGCTCTGCAAAATTAAACTTGAGCATTTGTGCTGTCCAGATTTTATCCTAGCAAGCTTACTTAGTGCATGTAGTACAATAGACATTGGAAAGGGCAAAATGGGAGGAATAATAATAATAATAAATGAACTAGGAGAGCAGAATTAAGAGTTATTTTGAAGACTTCTGCAAGGTATTCAAAGGAATGTGAAGGGTAGCTTTATTAATGTAAGTGAAAGTTGCACTTTAGACAGGTATACTTAAAACTAATAATTATTCTGCGGCAATAGCCACGGTATGAAAGCTTGCTTGTCGGAATGTTTGTATGTTTTTTAAAAGCACTTCAAATGATTGTTCATTATACAACACAGCATAATGCATAGAGTCCTTTATAAAAGTTGATGTACAAGAACAAAATATTTCCCGATCAAATTAGACGTATTAACTGCCTCCAAACATACACTGTCCAAATATTCCAAAGTTTGTTAAACTGTTCAGAAAGTCTTATGCATGTTCTTCAGCCTCAAGAAAGGACTAGTTTCACAAAAGAAACCAGCAGTCTACTGTACATTTTTTTAAGAATTGCAAAAGCATTTTCACAGTCTATTTGTCTTAGCAACAACCCTGTAAGGTAGACCACCGTTCCGATTTTTTGTTGTTGTTGTTTTGACTAAAGATAATCAAAATGGACAGGCGACAATTTGCCCAAGACCACCCAGCAAAAAACACAACCCCAAAACCCCACACAGCTAAAAAAGTCCCGAATCCATGATTACTCTACCTGCTAGGTTGGGGGGGTGGGGAGCAACTTACTCTCTCACAATACCTACTTTTAAATGAAATTTAACTTACAGGTCCTGTGCTGATGTCTGGTGTCAGCTTCCTGGCAAAATTCACCTAGTTCAGAATTGTATTTCTAAGGCATCCAGATAATTGCTTCTAGAATCTCACAAATACAGTGGTGCCTCGCAAGTCTGTCCCCGGACCTCTTCTGAAGGCTGGGGGGGGGGACAAGGGCTTTTCTTCCCACCCCCAGCATTTTAAAAAACCCCGGGACAGCGGAGGACTTCTCCGCTGTCCGGGGCGATTTAAAAGCCCCTGGGAAGGCAGGCAGGGGGGACAAAGACTTTCGCCCCCCGCCAGCCTTCAGAAGAGGTCCTGGACCTCTTCTGAAGGCGGGCGGGGGGCGAAAGTCTTTGCTCCCCCCCCCGCCTGCCTTCAAAAGCCCTCCGGGACAGGCAGGCAGGGGGGAGCAAAGACTTTCGCCCCCCGCCCGCCTTCAGAAGGTGGCCCCACCCCACCGCCCGGCTTCGGAGGAGGTCCGAGGACAGTGGGGAAGACGCGCTGCGCTTCCCCGCTGTCCCTGAGATTTCCCTATGGGCTGTCGTCTTGCGAAGCAAGCCCATAGGGAAATTTGTCTTGCGAAGCGCCACCAAAACAGAAAACCCTTTCGTCTAGCGGGTTTTCCGTCTTGCGAGGCGTTCGTCTTGCGGGGCACCACTGTAAGTCATCAACCAAACTGCCATCCTCAATTGCCCTCAGGCTCTCCTACCCAGAGGTTTACACAGAACAGCCTTCTGCAACCTGCTGCCCTCCAGATGTTAATGCAATAATGTAACATCCTTGTGGGCTCAGACTGGAGGCTCAGGTATTCTGGCATCACTGGTGGCCAAGCAGAGGCCTGTGGGAAATTAATGAGGAGGACCTCAGTGCAACAACACTCTTCCCCACTTGTAATTCTCAGCAACTGGTCTACAGAGGCATACCACCTCTGATACTGGAGCTAATATATAGAGGTCATGACTAGTAGTCACTGGTAGTCCTTGTCCTCCATCAGGCATCCCCAAACCTGGCCCGCCAGCTGTTTTGGGACTACAACTCCCATCATCCCTACTAACAGGACCAGTGGTCAGGGATGATGGGAATTGTAGTCCCAAAACAGCTGGAGGGCAGAGTTTGGGGATGCCTGTCCTCTATGAATATACTCCTTTTAAAACCATCCAAGTTGGTGGCCCTTGCCAACATGGGCCTGTGGTAGAAAATTCCACCATGTAACCCAGACAAATACGCTCTTCTGTCTGTCCTGACTCACTCAACATTCAAATTTATTAGATGACTCTAGTTGTGAGAGGGGCAAGAAAAACTTCTCTATCCACTTTCTCCAAACCATGCATAATTCTTTATTCTGTGTTTGTTTTAGTTGCTCTTGTCTGGGCCTTATCCAGCTGCACAATATGCTTTCTGAAATGAAGCAAACCCAAACTGTGCACAGTATTCCAAGCGTGTCCAACATTTGTTTAACATCGTTGTGATACTGGCAGTTTTATTATCAATCCGTTTCCTAATTATTCCTTACCTGGGCTTCACCCTTTTCACAGCTGCCACACACTGGGTCACAATCTTCATCAAGCTAACTATGAATCCAAGATCTTATTCCTAGTCACTCACCACCAGTTCAGACTCCATAGGCGTATACGTGGATTTTATTTTCTGCAATAGTATGTGTCACTTTGCACTTGCTTGCATTGAATAACATTTGCTAATTTAATTACCATTCATGTACTTTGAAAAGATTCTTTCAGAGCTCTTCGCAATGCCCTTCTGTTCTTACCTCCAGTACAACTGAGTGTCATCAGTAAACTTGGCTGCCAAGCAGCTCAACCCAAACTAATTTATGAGCAACTTAAAAAGCGCTGGTCCCAATATGAATCCTTGAGGGACCTCACTTCTTAAAAGCCTCCACTGTGAGAACTGCCCATTGATCCCTACTCTCTACTTTTTCTTAAACAAGTTAGTGGTTAAAATTACTGATGTATAAGAGGACCTTTTCTTCCCCACCAACCCACTCAATGACTGCTAAGCTTATCAGGAGTCTTTCAGGGTGGTGCTTAATCAACAGCTTTTTCAAAGTTTAAATACACAGTGTTGACTGGATCACCTCTACTTATAGGCTTGTCAACACTCTCAAAAGAAGTGTTCAGTGTTTCTCAAGCTTGAGTCTCCAGCTATTGTTATGACTACAATTCCCACCATCCCTGATCACTGGTCCAGCTAGCAACAGATGAGGGAAGGTTATACCTGTACTCCAACAAAAGCTGGGAACCTAAGTTTGAGAAACTCTTGTTAGCTAGACAGAACCTAGCCTTACAGCTGGAGCAGATTTAGGGTTGTACACTGATCCAAGGGGATGCCATTTCAAAGCAGGGTGAGCTAGGTGCTGGGCTATGGGTAGGACACTTGAGGCTCTAACAGGGTCCTAGAGTCCTTCTGCTTCTGTTCCAAAGCCTAGCTAGCACTTTCCCAGCTTGGGGAAGGAGATGGGAGGGTTCTAGGTCCCTGCCAGAGTCTTTGTGCCTCCTTCACAAAGCCAGGTACCTCCTTACCCACCTTTGGGAAAGTAGCACAAGGACTGGGGTAGGGTGGAGGAATGCCATAGTACCCAAGTCTGCCACTGCTTGCAGAAGCCATGCCGGTTCCTCTCTATGTGCTATAATTCTACCTTCAATAATGCTTTCTATCTGGTTAGGTGGGGCCAAGTGCCCTGCTTGGTCATCTTACCCATTTCCATCCCCCCCCCCCATTCAAGCTGCATTGCTAACTTTATGCCTGACTTTGAAATCAGAAGACCTAGAAAACCTGATTAATCTTTTTTCTTTTTTAGTGGATGTGCCTTTTGAGAACCCAGCATCAGACATGCCCTTGTTCCTCTCCTTAAAACATATGCTTGGAAACAAAGCACTTTAAAAAAAGAAGAAGAAATAAAACAAGCATATGCTTGGGTCAAAACAACTAACTTCCATCTGCAATGCAATGTGGCAAAATGTTATCAGGTTTCAAAAGGATGCCTTCCAGCGGCCTTCTGCTTCTTTTTAAAGTACTGAGCACCTCCCAAATCATCATAGCCATAACCCCAATTACTGCTTTTCAATGTGAAAAGAGTCTGCCCTTTGGCAGTCTCTGGAAATCCAGCCAAACCATGTTTGACTTTTACATGCTTGGAAATGGCTTTTTGCCTAGTCCAAAATAAACACCACATAAAACCTCAACAATTGCTAAACATGATGGGTTATCCATCCACTACTTTAAAAGTTCAGCAAAGGAATATGAACACAGCTATAAGTTTGCCTTCACATTGTCTACTACATCCCCATTGTATTCTGGGGATTCTGGCTTGGCCCAGGCCATTTGGTTATCACATTTTAAAAAGTCATGGCATCCACCTAGAGCAGGGGTTGGCCAGGTTTACCTCGCCTGGGCCAGTTCACTCCACTGGAGATCTCTCAGTGGGCCGGATTGCACATGCAATTTCCGGTACTGCGGAAGTGAGTCCCCACACCACGCTGGTTTAGCGCAATGGGTGGGGACTCGCAGAGCAGGTGGCTCGGTTTGGGGGCAGCTCATGGGCTGGTTAAATGACCCCCGTGAGCCGCTTGTGGCCCATGGGTCGTACATTGCCAACCCCTGACCTAGAGCCTTAACATTTAAAAATGAAGCTCGGAGCTGTCCCAAAGGAGCAACTGGTAGTGCAGAACTTTGACTGCTGGGGACCTAGGTGTAACTCTCACACAAGGTAACTTATGGAAAGTGTGGTCAGACTGTGAACCCTTGATTTAACCTTTCCCCTCTAGGCAGGCCTGTGGAACTTGTGGCGCTCCAGATGTTGCTAGGGGACAACTCCCATCAACTGCAATCATTGGCCACCCTACCTGATGCTGATGGGAGCTTAAATCCAACAACATCTGGAGGGCCACAGGTTTCCACATTTGTAGCCTACTTGCTACTGGGATTTCCCAGTGAACCCGGGGAACTTTAGAATGAGGTCTGGGTGTATATGCAATGGGAGAGAGATGGTTATCATGTAGTGAAAATTCCTTGAGGGTTGGATATATATATTTTTAAGAGCCCCAGAACCTGATAAGACAATTGAAATTAAAAGAGAGTTTCTTAATAGTTTTGTGGAAGCACATATATCCATTTCCACATTGTCCTGAGTAGTGTTGTACAACTGTTGTTACACAGAAATCAAGATCTCGCAACAACAGATATAGAAAATGGCATTTTAAGGCATTACCAAAATCTCATGATTAACCCACCTTTCCTGAGCTTTCTTTAAGAAAATGCTTAAGGCAGATTTAAACAATGCATGTACATTTTCATTAAATGGTGGCTCTTGAAGCTTAAATGATAGCACCCAAATTAGCATCCAAATTCAAACTAAACAGCAGCAGTAGAATGGAAGAAATAAGCAGCAATGTCAAGAACTTCTAGTATCTAACCACAACATCAGAGGTGGAAATCTAAAAAGTCTCATGTTTACAACACAGTGATATCACTATAACGGTTACAGCTTCCCCCAAAGAATCCAGGGAAATGTAGTTTTGTAAGGGTGCCAAGAGTTGTAGAAGTCTCTTATTCCCCTCACAGAGCTGCCATTTCCAGAGTTCCAGGCAAAGAGGGACTAAATGTTAAAAATATATTGCATTGCTTTAAATGTATGGTGCAGGTGTGGCCCAAGTTTCAGAACCAAAAGGTCCTTAATCCTTGTCATGAAAGGATTTCAGAACCAAAACACAACAGAAGAGGCTCATCTGTGCTGTATTTGCAGATCTAGGGTGAATGCAGCTGTGGCCCACCATGGTTCAGCTCTGCCCAGACCTCAAACATGATGTGGAGCAAGATCTGCCCAGAAGACTCTGCCAATAACTCTGAAACCATGGGATCTGGGTTTCCCTACCCCAGGAATGGAGGTCCCCACACCATCTACCTGGGCTTCTAGCTGACTCTTGTACTGCCCCCTCAGAGTACAAACACATTCTAGCCGACAAAAACACTCAGGGTGCAAATCAGGACCAGTGAGTGGTGTGGTCTGGGGACAGTCCCAGGGGCCAGACAAAAACACCTGGAGGGCCAAATCTGGCTCCCGGACAAGAGATTCCCCATCCCAGTCCTAGGGCCATAGCAGGAGCAGAGAAGACAATGGGCCAGGCAGATCAAGGGCTGATTGAGCCAGGACGGGGCACCAGCCTTCTGGACCTGAGGAAACATACATCGCCCTTCACACCTAGCCTTGAGCCAGGTCTCGGCCATTCTGCAAGGTTCCCAGCATCTGCGGCTTTACTTTCCCTAGCACAATACTGCTATGCGCCACCTCAATCTCCAAGCGGTGCAAGATTCCAAGGGTTGCAGGTGTGCCTTAACCCAGAGTCTGTATTCACTTTTGGACAAGGGGACACAGTCTTTATGGTGTCTTTATGATATATGGTTTGTTTACACATATTTACAAACATAGCCTCCTGTGGGAGGGTGGTTCCAAGCATCTCGTCCCAAGCAGTGCCAGCTTCTTCCAAAGGCAGCAGCATCCCTGCCTTGCAGCTTGCCTCCCCAACCCCATCCCATCCCAAGAAAAGCCACATCTTACCTGTTCTCACCTTGCTATCCTAAGCCCTGGTTTTAGGAGAGAGGCCCTGCTCATCTGTATTCTCACACCTAGTTATTTGATGCTTTGTTGTGCTCAGACTCCCCAGGCTCTCACCTCAAAGAAAATTAGGCTGACTCCATTACCTTTGAACCCATGTTGATTTCACAGAATTAAGGGTGTCTGTCCAGCACACAGGGTCTGACTTAATTAGCCATCACACATGCTAATTAAAGGATTAGCAGGGACTATCACACAGTTTAAACAAATCTATGACAAAACAATAGCTTCATTGTTTAGCCATTGTTAATATTGCCCTGCTTGCCATCAACAGTTATTTACCAAGTGGGAATTTACCTTGGTATGCCTGGAACTACATGGAACAACTATTTCTGTCTCTCTATCTCTCAAGCTTCACCCACCCCAGTTTGGTCATTTGCATTATCCTGCTAATGACCAGAAATATATATACAGTATATGTATCAAGTGAAGTAGGGGAGGTACCATCTTTTTTCTTTTTCCTTTCTCCTCCTGTGATGAGGCTGCATTTTAATATTTTAAAGTTTCAATATTTTAATGTTGTATTTTAATCTTGTTTTTAAGTTGTATTCATTCAACTTCTTTTTATTATTGCTTGTTAGCCGCCCTGAGCCCAGCCTTGGTTGGGGAGGGTGGGGTATAAATAAAAATAATTATTATTATTATTATTACTATTATTACCTTAGAGCTATTCCTATCCTTGGGCAGAGTGAGGAAGCCAGTGCAGCTGGTGGTTTTGAGTACAGTGGTGCCCCGCAAGACGAATGCCTCGCAAGACGGAAAACCCGCTAGACGAAAGGATTTTCCGTTTTTGAGCTGCTTCGCAAGACGAATTTCCCTATGGGCTTGCTTTGCAAGACGAAAACGTCTTGCGAGTGTTCCGATTTTTCCCCGCTCCCCCCCTTTTCTAAGCCGCTAAGCCGCTAATAGCCTTTTAGCCGCTAAGCCGCTAAGCCTTTAATAGCCGCTAAACCGCTAATAGCCCTAATCCGCTAAGCCGCTAATAGGGTTGCTTCGCAAGACGAAAAAACCGCTAGACGAAGAGACTCGCGGAACAGATTAATTTCGTCTTGCGAGGCACCACTGTACCATGAAAGGGCAACAAAAGGTTACAGATTTAAATTTTTTACTTGCAGTGAGAGGTACCTGTGGGATTTCTCAGGTTCAAATTCCCACTCAGCCACAAAGCTCACTAGCTGGCCTTGGGCCAGTTGCTATTACTTGGCTCAAGCTACCTTGAAGGGTTGTTGCAATGATAAAAAAAGTTGAAGAAAAGGGGTTGTATTTGCTGCTTTGAATTCCTTAACTGAAAAGGTGGGGTGCATAGAAATAAATAACTTGACCAGTCCTGAGTACTGTGACCCTTGACCAGAGGCGGGGGAGGGGGAGGTTGCTTCTCCAGAAAGGAAATGTCTCTAAGTTGCCTTTATCATCCTTAATATTCCCTGGAAACCCAATGTGGTGCACAGCCTCAGCTGCTGCGCATGGGAAACAGAACTCTGAATGTTGTGGAATTAGCCCTTAAGCCTGAGTGAGTTTGTCAAATGAGATTTAGTACCAGACTGATCACATTATATTGCCCCTCTGCATCTCAGGAACAATAAAGATTATGGGTTTAAGTCTGTAAATATTTATTGGTGTGTGTTTTAAAATGGCTCTTCTGGACCCTAAGCCATGCCTTGAAAAGGACTGAGGAAACATGGGCGACCACACCCAACAGAAGGAACAGAAATCATACTTAAAAGGTGTGACTGGCAGTTTGCCTCCCAGAAGGAAAACCGGAATCTGTGCCAAATGCCTTAGCTAATCATTTGTTAGGGTTTTTATTTTTTGTTAAGTCATTGTTCTGCTGGGTCATTTCACTGGGCAAAACATTCATCCAGTCAGAATATCAGGACTACTTCCAGAGAATATTTTTAAAGTACAGTGGTACTTCGGGTTACAGATGCTTCAGGTTACAGATTCTGCTAACCCAGAAATAGTACCTCGGGTTAAGAACCTTGCTTCAGGATGAGAACAGATATCGTGCTCCGGTGGTGTGGTGGCAGCGAGAGGCCCCATTAGCTAAAGTGGTACCTCAGGTTAAGAACAGTTTCAGGTTAAGAACGGACCTCGGGAACGAATTAAGTTCTTAACCAGAGGTACCACTGTATGGGGGCAGGGGGAGAGATCACCACCAATAGTAAATACCATGTTCAAAGGAGCAGAAACTACACTAGAGGCTGCTAACTGAGGGGAAATGTTGCTGCTGGTACTTCTGTGAAACCCTGAAAGGTCTATATCCCCTCTAAATCCACAGGGCATAAGAATCAGTGCTTTGTACTGCCTCAGCCTCTCCTACACTGAACACATCTCCTTAAAAATGCCCATGTGGCGCTTGGTGCCAAGACTGAGTGCCTACCCTCCCTATCCAGAGTGGAGGTGCAAAGAACTTCGCTCTGTGAGTGACTGCACTGGTGACCCTTTATCCCTATTGATGGGACAGCTGTGTCATGGCTGCACCATTTTGTGCTTGGATTTCCCCACTATTTTAGATGCAGCAATCATTTTGAATTATGCCAAAATCCAATAGTGGCCATTTCTTTGTTTTGTCAAACCCTTACAGTGTTCAATGCCACCACCACCCTTCCCATGGCAGTCATTATGTGACTGCTGCCCACGGAATGTTCTCAAATTTCCAAATGTGTCCATAGGCACAAAAAGGTTGGTGATGCCTGAACTAGACAATAACTACCCCACCCCCCAAAATGTGCTCGTTTATCCTCAATTGATTCACATTTGTTTATTTGGTTTGCACCATGCCTCGCTGTTTGGGGAAAGTATTCTTTGCACGTTGTCCAGTCGTTAGAGGTGGCATTTTGTTTGTACTGAAAGACTAATTTTGTCATTACAAACAAACATCATCAGCTGCATGCAGTTGACTAGAGGCACCTGGCTTTGTAGTATGAAATGGGACTCACATATGAAAGGTTGCCCAGGCTATAGATTCCTATATAAAGGTAAAAGGACCCCTGACCGTTAGGTCCAGTTGTGGATGAGACTGTGGTTGCGGTGCTCATCTCACTTTACTGGCCGAGGGAGCCGGTGTACAGCTTCTGGGTCATGTGGCCAGCATGACTAAGGCAAACTAGAGCAGCGCACAGATATATACCCTACGTCATATCCTTTATGATTATTACAAATAAGCACCACCAATTGCCCATGGCAGAGTCCATGCACATGGATGCTAGCACACACTTGCTATAGCACTCAAAGCCACTGTCAGTGTCTTGAGCTGTTAAAAGTACAGTGGTGCCCCGCAAGACGAATGCCTCGCAAGACGAAAAACTCGCTAGACGAAAGGGTTTTTCGGTTTTGCGTTGCTTTGCCAGACGAATTTCCCTATGGTCTTGCTTCGCAAGACGAAAACGTCTTGCGCTTTTTTTAAAAGCCGCTTGAAGAGGCACAGTTGCAACGGACTGTGCTTCGCAAGACGAAAAACATCGCAAGACGAAAAGACTCGCGGAACGAATTCTTTTCGTCTTGCGAGGCACCACTGTAATCTCTGCTGTGGGATCCCTTTTGTTGTGTGAAGTCTACCCCCCTGAGGAGGGGGTAACATAATAGCCTATATAAAAGCCTAAGCTGCATGACCTATATATGAATTACATTATCAGCAGGCTGCATAAAAGGAAAGGTTTTTTAAAAACAACAACAACAACAAAACACACATGCTGTTCCCATGCTCTTGTTATACGATAAACTCTATTCAAGTGATCCAATCTTGCTTATTCAAAATGTGTACAAGTTTTCCTTCCAAATTCTAAAGAGAATTGGGTCCAGGGGCCCATAAAGTTTGATATAGCTTGATGGTCACTCATTATTTATGGAGCCAACCCCTCCATTAAAGTCCTTTGACAAGCACACAGGGCAGAGTCTTTGCTCTCATTTCTTGATGGGTTTTAGACAAAGAAAGCAAAATCAGGAATCCATCCAAATTTGCACTTTGTGTTGGGAGAGATCTCAGAAGCAATGACAGAGATTCACACAACTTATCCAAATTCCAGTATTAACTAGGCAAAAAGAGCCTCTCCACTCCAGAGACCTCTGCATTTGGGATAGAATTTGGGAGAGGGATGGGTTTCTCTTTCCCTTTAAACTGGACTCTTGGAAAAAGCAAAAGCAGTTCTAATTCAGGAATGAAGAACCTTTGGGCCTCCAGGTGTTGCTGAACTACAACTGCCATCCCCTAGCAAGCATGACTAATGGTCAGGGATGATGGAAGTTGCAGTTTAGCAACATCTGGATGGCAGATGGTCAAAGTTCCCCACACTGGCCACAGGCCACTGCAAATATAATACAATGTCTTATTAACACAGACATACACACAACATGAATATACACGCTGTTTAAAATGCAATCAAAATTAAACTAAACGTTGAAACTTCCTGGGGTTACTCTTACATTTAGCTTGTTCAACTAACAAGGCACCTTTACAAACCACTGACATTGGGTTCAGAATCAGCTCAATTCTCCCAATTCGCAGAAATGGCAAAATCAACAAATTCCGCTGTACTGTACTTTGAACAGAATTCAGAGGAAAACTTTACATTAGCGATCTGGGGCAGGAGCAGTCACCATGGGGAACTGAATTTATGAGGCTCTCCATAAGGAAAGACCCTGATCTTAGGCTGCCACCTAAGATCAAAATTTGACTGTTTCCCCAAGCATTTCCAAATGGCAATGGAAGGAGCCATTTTCTTTGGATTTGTTTTTCAATTACTTTTATTATTGGTGTTATGCACATGCAACCACAAACATGGTTGGTGTTGAAGATCAGGAATGAGGAACCTGTGGCCCTGAAGATATTTCTGGATTACAACATTCATCTAGGGATGGGAGAATCTGACAACTCTGTTTCTCTTCCGTTTCTTGTTTTCCCATTCTTAAGTTCAGTTCTCTGCATTTCTACATCAACTGTTAATTAAAAAAAAAAAGTTCTCATGAAAAGTTCTCATTTTAGTATAAATTTCTCCCAATATACACGTTTTTGCAATCACATTTCCTTAATACAACACAATTTTCACCAATATAGGCATGCTTATGCACTTTACCACAGTATAAGCACTTTTTAATGCATTACTTGACTGGAGAACTGCACTGCAAAACTCAAAAAGTTTTGCAAAGTTTCAAAGATTTCTTTGATCACATCCACATCATACATTTTAAGACATTCTTGCACCAAGATGTCAACATTTTAGTGTGAATTTTCCCTAACAAAACTAATCTCTGCCATGATTTTTGAGATCAAGTGTTAGCAATAATTGTCACCATAAGAAAAATACCTACACCGTAAGCTAAAGGTACCCCTGCCTGTACGGGTCAGTCTTGACAGACTCTAGGGTTGTGCGCTCATCTCACTCTAGAGGCCGGGAGCCAGCGCTGTCCGCAGACACTTCCGGGTCACGTGGCCAGCGTGACGAAGCTACTCTGGCAAGCCAGAGCCGCACACGAAAACGCCATTTACCTTCCCGCTAGTAAGCGATCCCTATTTATCTACTTGCACCAGAGGGTGCTTTCGAACTGCTAGGTTGGCAGGCGCTGGGACCGAGCAACGGGAACGCACCCCACCGCGGGGATTCGAACTGCTGACCATACGATCGGCAAGTCCTAGGCGCTGAGGTTTTACCCACAGCGCCACCCGCGTCCACCGTAAGCTCCTTCTTGCTAAAAGCAGTATTTTAGCAATGACACTTATAGCCATGCATAGGGCCAGCAAACCCATGAGGCAAAGTGAGGCGGCTGACTCAAGGGGCACAAGTGCAGTAGATCCTGATGTAGATCTATATTCAGGGCCGGCCCACCCATGAGACAAGGTGAGGCAACTGACTCAGGCGGCAGGATTCACCAGGCACCATATCCTGATGTCAAAATCCCACCCCCTTGCTCCTGATGTAGATCTTCCCTTACTTCTTTTTCCATGGCAAGGAGAGAGGTGCCATTTTGTGGTTCACCTCAGGTGCCAAAATGTCTTAGGCCAGTCCTGTGTCAATCAGATGTCAATAGGAAGACCACAAACAGGATCTGAGTGCAAAATCATTCTCGCCACTGGCATTTCACAGCAGCTGGTATTCAGAGTCATCATAGCTAGTAGCCACTGACAACCTTATCTTCTTACGAATTTGTCTAATCCTCTTGGTGGCCATCCCTACATCATGTGGGAGCAAATCCCATAGTTAAACTGGGTGCTGTGAGAAGTAGTTTCTTTTGCTTGTCCTGAATTTTCCAACATCCAGCTTCACTTTATGTCTCCATGTATTATTAAAGGTAAAGGGACCCCTGACCATTAGGTCCAGTCGTGACTGACTCTGGGGTTGCGGTGCTCATCTTGCTTTATTGGCCGAGGGAGCCAGCGTACAGCTTCCGGGTCATGTGGCCAGCATGACTAAGCCGCTTCTGGCGAACCAGAGCAGTGCGCAGAAACGCCGTTTACCTTCCCGCCAGAGCGGTACCTATTTATCTACTTGCACTTTGACGTGCTTTCAAACTGCTAGGTTGGCAGAAGCAGGGACCAAGAAACAGGAGCTCACCCCATTGCGGGGATTCAAACTGCCAACTTTCTGATCAGCAAGCCCTAGGTTCTGTGGTTTAACACAGCGCCACCCGTGTCCCCCATGTATTACTGGGCAGGTGGCAAAGTTCACAAACTGGAACACCGACTTCTGGGTTTGCAGCATTTTATTTCCAATTTGTTTATAAACTAAGGTGTTCTAAAACCACTGTACTCATTTTCCCCCATTAACTAAAAAGCACCAAATCTTGTAACATCCCTACATTTCCCTTTCTGCACCTTTTCCAGTCACGATATAGGCACCAAATGGTTCCTTAAACCAAGGTCACAGTTGCCAAAACAGAATGTCTAGTTGACATTTTGGAGTAAGACAGCTCTGAAGTCTTATTTTTCAAATAATGAACTAGCTGTTATTGATTATCAGTTAAACATCTGGCTAGTTCAGATGACAACCTTGAGCTAGGTTAAGAACTTTGAGAACTTAAAAAGTCCCTTGATCCAGGGACAGTCCACACACATATTGGCCTATTCTGGACTGCTCCTGCTCTTACTGCACAGAAAAAGCAGTTTGGTTCCAGAAATTCATGCTGATTGTGCAGATAAAATATAACTGATAGAATTCTACAGGATGTGTTGCTAGTGTGTGAAAACATTCCAGATCCAATGACCTCCAGATGATGGAAACGGTGGCACCCAGACATCTTCACTTGGTTGCAAATGGCCAATAGTCAGGTACAAAATGCTCTTGGCGTCTCGCTATTTTCTAACACTGTTTCCAGTCTACAATATTATTTTTTAAGCGGGGCAATCAGAATTGTGCATAGTATGGCAAGTGTGGTCACAACATGTAGGAAGCAGGTGACTGAGTGGCCCTTCACATCAAAACTCAGCGGGGTTCTTGCAGGCAGTAAGAAGAACTGCATTACCAGCGTTTAAATGTTCTAACCATTTAGGCAGGAGTTGATCAGAGATTCAGCTGTTCCAACACAGCTGGGTGGGTGGTCTCCAAGTCACTCTGCTGATGGGTTTCTTTAGATTTAGAAGAAGGTGGATCCTGCTGCTTGGTAAACATCTGAAGTCACAATGCAAGAATAAAGAAACAATCCAAATCCACCTCATAAGTGCTGTAAAAACTTGTGCAACTGTTTCACCACTTCCTTATGAGTGTTTGCCACATGCACAGGCTCCCCCCCCCCATATAACTGTACAGTCATTTCGTCAGTTATTCTGCAATATTATCTACAAGGAACTGAAGTGTCTGAAGTTTCAGTGTATACTGGATTCTGTCTTGCTACATAAAGGCTGCACCTTAATTTTTGCAAGGTCTGGCTCACACGTCACATTAAACTTAACTGCTGTGGTTCAAAAGTGAGCTTCCCCTGCACCCCTGGTGAGAGTTAAGCCACTGTTTGGCTTAGCATTAAGTCCAAACCCAGGCTCTTTTATTATTTTTCTCCAAGACAATGAGCTATAACCAAGGTTTGCTCTGGGCTTAGGGGTCATGGCTTGTTTGTGGGAAAGAACCCATTAGCCAGGTTTCAGATGCAATGACAAGCCAGACCATGGATTACCTCAGCTGCACAGCACTCTCAAATGTTGTTGGTTCCATGATGCAAATGCTAGTAAACTCTGCATTCCAAAATCAGCACTCTTGAGTTCAAATCTCTGTGGATTTGCATTGATTAGACCATTGTCCTGTGACAGCACAAAATTCAGTCCACAGCTTCTATTGTTTAAAAGGTCAATGGAAAATAATATGGGAAGCACCTTAATTGCTGTCTATCACAGAAGTTGACGCTACTGGGCAAGATGAACCAACAGTCTGACATTTTTTTACAAAGCAGCTCCTAGGTTGCACTTTGAGAAAGCCTTCAGTGGCATACAAAATGGTGCTTTGTGGTTAGAATGGGCCACTCACATGGCAGATCTGCCACAAGTACATTTCAAGTTGGGAATTTCTTTCTTTTTAAAAGCCAGCTTGTCCTGCAGCCCAAGTGTTATAATCATACATTAACAATGTTCTAAAATTTCCAAGCGCTGGGTCCTTATGCACCCGAAATAGCAGAATCCACGCATTAGTGGGAGGTTATAAGAAGGTTCAGAGAACCCCAAGGTTTGAGCTAGTACAAACATCTTCCGTAAACAGAGAAAGGATGAAATAGAACATCCTAAGCAGAATTATTCCACACTGCAACATTTTGCTGCAGGCTTTATTTTATCATAGTTATATTCAGGTTCTTTGTCATATTATTTGCATTCCATCCTTCCTTCCTTCAAAGAGTGGGAGTGGGGACAAATATGGGATTTCCCCACTTTATCCTCCTAACAACCCTGTGAAGTAGGCAGAGACTAGTACTGTACAAAGCTACCCATTGAACTTAGTGGCCAAGCAGAGCTTAAAACAAAGGTACCGTATATACTCGAGTATAAGCTGACCTGAATATAAGCCGAGGCACCTAATTTTAGCACAAAAAACTGGGAAAACTTACTGACTCAGGTATAAGCCGGTTCACCACACCACAAACTTGGTGGTGGCGGCAACGACGGAGAAAGAAGAACAAACAGCCAGAAATGGCTCCTTTCGGGCCGCTCATCCCTCCGCCACCGCCTCTGCCGCTCGCAAGAGCAGGCATAGGAGCCGCGGGTGAAAAAGGCACAGCGCAGAGCAGTGCAGCATCTCTCCCAACCGTGGCTCCTGTGCCTGCCCTTGTGAGAGGCAGGCGGCGGTGGTGGGACCAGTGGCGAGAAAGGGCTCCTTTTGGGCCGCTGCCACCCACCTCACTCGAGTATAAGCCAAGGGGGGTTTTTTCAGCATAAAAAATGCACTGAAAAAGTCAGCTTATACTAGAGTATATATGGTATACTGTGTTCTAGATTATATTGGTACCATATCTACTTCTTAAAGGACCCTCCAATTCCTTGTCCAAACGAAGCCACAGGGGCTACACCTGATTTACACACCTGACAATCAGGCACCTGATTTAGCTTTAATTCTGACACAAGCCATGTCTGGAGAATAACAAGATTTATACATGCACGCACACACATGCACACACACCCTTTGAAGGGAGGTCATATAGAAATGTAATAAAAACATGAGCATCCAAGATTGTGGAACTGGATACTGAAAAGGGAAGAAATGAAATAGGAAAGGAACATGGGGGAGGTTAATGCTTAATTTCTATACCAGAGAGGGAAATCTGAGCCTTTGTATTCTGAACAGCAGGACAAGCCTGAAGAGTGGCGTTAAGTGGATTAAACGGATGCTTACCTCCTGGATAATCTCCATGAAATAAAAGTGCTTTTGCCAAAAAGGGAAAAGAATGAGAACTGAAACCCATTCCTTCCCTAGGTACAGTTTTGCCTAACCCCAGGAACATGGAAGTTGGTGGTTGCTACTCGAATGTAAGGGAAAGGCACTCTGTACATGCTGAGATGCACTCACATTATGCCTTCATGCATGCCAGCTAAACAGTTTTGTAGGCAGAAGGTCTGAAGGTGCAGATTAAGCCCTTCCTAGGTAAGCAAAAGATGACTTGCTGCTGCGACCCATGAATAACCAAATGGAACAGAAGTCTACCCTGTTTACTCCACTTTTAAGCTTTTCTTAAAGTTATTAGTGAAAAACTTGCTAGGTTGCAAACAAGTTATCTCCGACAAGTACAGTACTTACATGGTTACGTGTTTGTACATATATCTGTGACAAATCAACACAATAAAAAAAATTTAAAAGTTGGGGACTGGAAGGACCACCCTAAGCAAGCAGAAGCAGTCTTGAATACTAGGATTCAGTACTGGAGCATGCAAAGTAATCAGTACAGATTAGAGTACTCCTTCCTCAAGGGTATTTGCAAATAACTTTGAAGACTAAAGAGCACTATCCAAGTATGCTTCACTGGAAGCAAATCCTATTAAAGTCAATGGGAATAAAATTCCAGAAGAGGATCCATGTGTTGCTTTGGCAGCTGTAGACAGCAGCTGCATACCCATTTACCTGGGAGCAAGACAAAATGAAATTAATGGAACTTACTTCTGAGACGTCTATAAACATGTACATAACGATTGCACTGTCAGGAGTTTTGTGGCAACTGAAGAGAAAAACAATCCTACTGCATGTTTTCTCATGAATCAATCCAGTTGTTTTCAGTGGGAAATTACCCACCAGGTAATCAAGCACAGAGATAGTTGCCTTACTGTGGCATCAGCTTTCATAGTCTCAGCTTCTCATACTATGAAAGCTGATGCCACAGTAAGGGCAGGAAGTTGCACTGAGCACAACGGAGCTTGCCTCCGAGTAAGATTGCTTAGGATCATACTCATGTCAGCCTTGAAGATGCCGATAATACACAGGGTTGCCCCACCCCCCACCCCATCATAAAATGGCAGATAAAATAAACCCTGCTAAAGATTGTCCCAAATTGCTTGCTACAATTTGCAGAAGCCACCCAGCCCATATTTTTTGTAAGCGAGCAGAGGAAATAAAAGAAATAAGGAAGGAAAATGGGGAAATGCCCTGAATGTAAGAGATCGCAGTACTGTAGGGGGAAACGGGAGAGAGGGAAGGGAAGGAGCCTGCTGCTGCAACTTTCCTTCAGTACAAAGGGGTGGGGGAAAGTTAGGAAGGAGAACAGCTTCTGGGCGAGGGAGGGGAGCAGGAGCCGCTGGCTTCTCCTTACCGCTGTGGAACCTGATGAAGAAGCGATGAAGACTACGATCACCATCCTGAAGAAGGGCGCAGGCACTTCTTTGCGGTGGCAGAACGAGCGCAGGAGGCCAGGAACAGTGTCTCAGCCGAAAGCGAGCGCAGGAGGATGGGGAGAGAGAGAAAGCGCGCAGGCGAAGAGGCGCAGCGCCGTGCAGTGTGGAAACACGGAATGCCCCGCCTCCTCCTACGAGCGGCAGCTGCTGCTATTGCTACGCATGGGACCCGCTCGCTGATCATCCAAACCCCGGAAGAAGCTGAGAGGGAGAGCATGTTTGTATCGCAGAATCGAAAGGAAGTGGGGGAAATTGCAGGGGTGATACAATCCGAAGCAGAACTGCGAAGGCTCGCTTACTTCCCGCGCCGGATCTGCTGGGCCTGGGTCATTCATGGGGGGCGGGAAACGCGTTGCTGTTGATTTAGGGGTAAAACTCTTTTTTTCCGGAACGGGGAAACTATTTTGTTCAC
Organism: Podarcis vaucheri; assembly: GCF_965113315.1. NCBI lineage: Eukaryota > Metazoa > Chordata > Lepidosauria > Squamata > Lacertidae > Podarcis > Podarcis vaucheri. Next base: position 22,865,337 of record NC_138758.1, read on the forward strand.
TTTCAGCCACAATCCTCAAGCCCCAGAACCTTCAAAGCCGCGCCGAGGCATTTGTTAAAATGAAATGGCTTGTGTTCAAAAATCGCACCGATCAACGTGAAATCGACTTGACGCCAGAGATGCCCCTGCTTCGGGGCGCTTACAATCGGGAAAGTTCGCATTATTAGGTCTAAGGCAGCCTTTTTCAATCTTGGGTTCCCATATGTCGTTAGACACAACTCCCATCATTCCTAGCTAGCAGGACCAGCAGTCAGCGATGATGGGAGTTGTAGTCCAACAACATCTGGGGAACCAAGGTTGAGAAAGGCTGATCTAAGGTAATAATGCTTGGCTCTTGGTTTCAAATGCTTTGTTTAAATATAGTTTTAAAATGCCTGAATAAAGGGCACACCCGCAAGACAGTATGCAAGAAATGTACTGTAAAACAAAACATGCCAATTTATAAAATAACAGTATTAAACCTCTTTAAAAAGCTGTATTATTATTATTATTATTATTATTATTATTATTATTATTATTAAATTTGTACAGACTTTTCATCCAGAGAACACAGGGCAGTGCTCTACATAACAATACAAAATGAGAATGCAAAAACAGACAGACAGTCAAGCGTTTTCTAGTTTGTATCAAAAAATTTAAAAGGCTTAAGAGCATGGCTTAACTACAATGTGGTCATGTGCATTTCCTGTGGGAGGGAATTAAACAAATGTTGAGCCATCACCAAGAAGGCCCTGTTCCTGGTTAAAACACACACACACATATTTTAGATATCCAAGTAGGCTTGAGATAGGTCATTAGTCCATGTAAGGTAAAAGGTAAAGGATCCCTGGATGGTTAAGTCTAGTCAAAGGTGACTATGGGGTGCGGCGCTCATCTCTACTTTCAAGCCAAGGGAGCTGGTGTTTGTCCAGACAGTTTTCTGGGTCATGTGGCCAGCATGACTAAACTGTTTCTGGCACACGGAGGACTGTGATGGAAACCAGAGCGCACGGAAATGCCATTTATCTTCCCGCCACAGTGGTACCTATTTATCTACTCACGTTGGTATGCTTTTGAACTGCTAGGTTGGCAGAAGCTGGGGCAGAGCAATGGGAGCTCACTCCATTGCGGGGATTCAAACCGCTGACCTTCCGATCCAGGGGTCGGCAGCCTAAGGTCCATGGGCCACAAGCGGCCCACAGGGTTGCTTTACTGGCCCACGAGCCGCCCCCGAACCGAGGCACCCACTCGGTGAGTCCCCATGCTCTGTGCTAAACTGGCACAGTGTGGGGATTCACTTCTGCAGCACCAGAAACTGCATCGACACAGACGCTGGAAATCGCGGTCACGCACTCTCATGCACACCCGCGATCCGGCCCACGGAGGGGGCTCTGTGGCAGTGAACCAGCTCAGGCAAGGTAAGCCCAAGAGGCTCAGTGGTTTAGAGTAGACCATAGCACCACACACATCCCTTTTTACCTTAGTCCATTTAGCTCAGTCTTGCTTACACTGACAGGAAGCAACTTTCCAGGATTTGAGGCAGGGTTTTCTCCCAGACCAACCTGGAGATGGTGAGCTTTGAACCTGGGATCTGGATGCCTCCCCAGATACTGGGGCTACAGCAGCTGCCCAAAGATGCCACATGTTGACACAGGGCTGGTCATGCACATTTTGGAACAGCTGGCTCTGCCTTAAGGTCACTGTGCTCCAGATTTGCAAAGCTAGTAATCAGAACCTTACAGTGTAGCTGCTCTTTTGGCCTAGCATAAATAAAATTTCTATTTGTGCAACCACCCAAACCTCCTCCATAGAGGTCTTATCACCTCCCTAATTGGAATAACTTGCAAACTTCAGGCAATCCCTGAAGTTAAACACTTGGTACCTTTGACTCTGGGATAAAGTTTGTATTGAATAATATGAATGAAGGAGAAAAGGAAAGGAGCAGAACAGAAACAAAACAAAAGGGAAAGGGAAGAAATCAAAAACCTCTGGCCAACACCTGCATAATGTGCTGCAGAACTTACCGTATATCAGTTTAGGGGAACAATTGTGTAATTAAGGATTTCAGTCTCCAAACAGGACACACAAAAAAACCTCAAATTCCCAAAACTTTCCTGAAGCAAGGATTAGTTGTTAGTGGGTGGAACATCATTTCTTCATGACAAGGAAAGGAAGTTTCCATGCTGTTCAGTTGACAAAGTCTTACTCAGAGTTTACACAATAAATCACCACGTGTTATGTTTATAATGCTTGACCTCAAACGTCACATTTTTTTTGCCTTGGTACATTTTTTTTAACGTGGAAAAGCACACTAATGATGTAGCTGGCAGAGGGCCATAGATTCAGTTGCAGACTTTTTCCCGCTTGTATTGCATCTGTCAGAGCTGCCACCCAGTCCCAGCTCACATAGGACCAAGTCCGCCAGCGTTCACTTTATAAGAGTCTTTATTAAGTTACAGGTTTCATTTCCGAACTGCAGCGTGCAGCTCTACACCTTCTGCCCTAGGTCGGCGAAGACCCGTCTGAGTCCCCGCCTCTTGCACACCAGCTTAATACCCTAGCCTTGCTCCACCTCCTTCGCCTCTCCCTACGTCTCTGGGTCCTTCTGCCCCCCTGGGCCTCCTCCCTTCTACTCTCCTCTGACGCTGACCCCCCTGATCCTTCTGCCTCCTTGCGGCGGGCTTTAGGACCTGGCTCACTCTCCGGGCTGCTTACTGCTCCAGCTTCCGCTGCATTTGAACTTGGCGCGCGCGCCCAACTCTCTACTTTCCTCTTAACCGTTGCCTCGCTCTCTGAGGAGGGCGTGACCACCCCTGACTCGTGCCCTCCCTCCTGCTGACAGCCTCCGGAACCCGATGCCTGGCTACCTTCCTCCCTGCTGCTCTCAGTCTTGAGCGTGGGTCCCGACTTCCAGCTGCTGCCGCCCTCAGTTATGAGCGTGGGTCCCGACTTCCAGCTGCTGCTCTCTGAATCTCCTCTGTTCCCTTCCTCCTGGGGTGTCCCCCCGGATCCCCCCCTTGCTCTGCTCACTGGGGCTCCCTTTTGGGAGTCCTCTGACTCACTGCTTAGGCTTGGAGATCTCGGGTCGTCATCATCACTCATTTTCCCTTCGGATTCCTCCCCCTCGCTCTCTGCTTCCTCCCTTCTCTGCGTCTCTGCTCCTGAACCCCTGACATCCATCCCCCCCTCGAAGCCCCCCCTTCCCCCCTCCCCGCTTTCAGGTGTGGGTGCTGGGTGCTCCATCATCACGGGAGGGAATGCCGGATACAGTTCGCTCCCCGTGGTTGGCCGCCAACTGAAGACCTCCGAGTCTTCCTCCTCGCGGTCGCCGACGTTGACCTGTTCCGCTTCCATCTCTGTACCGCCGTGCTCGAACCCAAGGTCCTCCCCGAACACGTCCATGTCAGTCTCTGCGTCGGTCGCTCGACCTGGCATCTCCAGCCACTTCCGGCGCCATTGCTCCTCCGGTCGATCGTCCCACCAATACGAGGTGTCTGACGCCGAACCCGCCGGCGATCCTTCTGGGGAACGGGTGCTCAGTGCGGGTTCCCCGTCCGAGTCGAATCCATGGAACGTGCTGGAAGAAAGTGTGGGCGTGAACAGCCAGTCGTCGAAGAAGCTCGCTGGCATGGGTCTGTGTGGGAAAAGGGCATGAAACTCGTCCTTGAGCAGGGGTTCCTCCAAAGCGTAGTCTGGCACCCAGCTATTGGCGCTGGCCCGGGTGCCCTCTCTGGCTAGGAGGTATTCGACTCCCTCTTCCCCCCATCTGGAGTCCAAAATCTCCGTGACCTCGTTGATGGGGTCTTGCTGCGTCACCCCTCGCGTCTCCGTCCGCTCCCGGAACGGACTCGGTGCCGTCCCTGGCTCCTGGAATCTGTGAGGTGCCTTGTAGGGAGTGAGCACCGACCTGTGGAACACCGGATGCATTCTGGAACCCTCCGGCAGCGCCAGTCGGAAGGCTACCGGGTTGATCTGTGCTTCGACTTGGTACGGACCAATTTGCTTGTGCCCCAACTTCTTCTTGGCTAGTGACCTGGTCGGCACTGCGTGGGCTGCCAACCAGACCCAGTCTCCCACTTGGATTTCTTCGCCAACCCGCCTGTGCTTGTCAGCTTGCACCTTGTAGGCGTGCTTAGCTAGCTCCAGCTGCCGTCTGAGTTGATCGTGTACCGCCTGCAACTCTGACGCGAACGCGTCCGCCGTCTGTGGTTCTCCGTCCCCCACTCTCTCCCGTCCCGGGAAGGTTCTGGGATTCCTCCCATTGTTGGCGAAGAACGGCGTCACCCCTGTGGACACGTGCTTCGTGTTGTTGTAAGCGAACTCGGCGAGCGGCAGGTAATCCACCCAGGTCGCAGGTTGTTGATTGGCATAGCATCTCAGGTACTGCTGCATGATGGCATTGACCCTCTCTGCTTGCCCGTTGGTCTGCGGGTGTCTTGCTGATGCCAGATCGACCTTGACATTTAGAAAACTCATCAGCTTCTGCCAGAAATTCGAGACGAACTGGCGTCCGCGGTCGGACAGGATAGACCGCGGCAGACCATGCACTTTGAACACGTGATCTATGAACAGTTTGGCGGTTTGTTCCGCCGTGGCCACCTTCGCACACGGAATGAAATGTGCCATCTTGGTGAACAAGTCCACCACCACTAGTACAGCTGTCTTGCCTCTCGAGCTGGGTAGATCCGTAACAAAGTCCAGGGCCACCCTCTCCCACGGTTCAAACGGCGTTTGCAGCGGTTCCAGCAGTCCCGCCGGTGGTTTGTGCACCGGTTTGGCCCTCTGGCAGGTGTCGCACCTCGCAACGTAGTCCGCGACTTCCCCTCTCAGTCTGGGCCACCAAAAGTCCCTTGCGACTAATTCCACCGTTTTTTCCGTGCCAAAGTGCCCGGCCGTGGGTGCGTCGTGCAGCTGCTGCAGTACCCTGGCGCGAAGTTCGTCTCCCGGCACGTAGATGGCCCCTTTACGTAAGAGCAAGCCGTCTCGTATCTGGAACTCGTCGCCCTTCGCCGTGCCCTTGTGCATCTCTGCCATCTTCGCCTGCGCGAAGGAGTCGTCCTGCAACGCCCGCCGCACCGCATCCAGGTCTACTGTGGCTGAAGCGCACGCCCACGCTGTTGGCGCGAAGATGTGCATGGCTGCCGCTGGCGTCGCCTCTTCGAGGTATTGCGGTTTGCGGGACAGTGCATCCGCCATGACGTTGGTGTCGCCTGGGACGTACTCTATTCGGAAATTGAAGTCAGCAAAGAACTCCGCCCAACGTATCTGCCTCTGGTTCAGGAACTGAGCCGTGCGCCAGTGCTCCAGATTCTTGTGATCCGTGCAGACCTGCACCGTGTGCTTGGCGCCGATCAGGAAGTGCCTCCACGCCTTGAAAGCTGCATGAATGGCCAGCAACTCCCTGTCCCAGATGGTGTAGTTCTGCTCCGACTTGCTGAGCTTTCTGGAGTAGAACGCTCCCGGCCTCCAGACCCCCTGTGGGTCCCTTTGCAGCAGGACAGCTCCCACTGCTCTATCGGACGCGTCTGTCTCTACCCGCATCGGTCTGCTGGGGTCGATATGCAGCAGTTGCTCTTCCGACGCGAAGAGACGCTTGAGTGCCTGAAAGGACTGCTCCGCCTGCTCCGTCCAGATGAATTTCTTTTTCTTGGAGCTTAGCGTGTCCGTAATGGCCGCCGTCTGCATCGCGAACCCCTTGATAAACTTGCGATAGAAGTTGGCGAAGCCGACAAACCGCTGGACCTCCTTCCGGTTGCGCGGGCTCTTCCAATCCAACACCGCACGAACCTTGGCGCTGTCCATGGCTAGCCCCTTGTCCGACAACTTGTAACCCAAGAAATCCACCTCCGTCGTGTCGAACTGGCACTTCTCCAGTTTGGCGTACAGTCTATGCTGCTGCAGCCTCTTCAGCACCTCCCGAACATCTTGGTCATGGGCTTGCTGCGATTCGGAGAATATCAGGATGTCATCCAGAAAGCAGACGCACTTCTTGTAAAGGAGTCCCGCCAACACATGATGCATGAAAGCTTGGAAACAGTGAGAACCGTTTTGCAATCCAAACGGCATCACTCTGTATTCGTAGGTGCCCAGAGGCGTGAACATGGCTGTCTTCCACTCATCGCCCTCCCTCATGCGGATGAGATTGTACGCACCTCGCAGGTCCAACTTGGTGAACACGCATCCCTTGCGCACCGTCGCTAGTAGGTCGTCAATCCTGGGCATGGGGAAATCAGAAGGCTTGGTCATCTTGTTTAAGAGGCGAAAATCCACCACCAGTCTTTTTTGGGGCGTGTCTTTCTTCTTCACGAAGAAAACAGGACTGCCCCCTACTGCCCTGGACTCCCGGATGAAACCGCGCTGCAAATTGTGATCTATGAACTGTTTGAGTTCCTGTAATTCGTCCTCAGACATGGAATACAGCTTCCCTTTCGGCAGCGTCGCCCCTGGTAGGAGGTCAATCTTGCAGTCATATTGCCTGTGCGGTGGTAGCTTGTCAGCCTCTTTCTCGCAGAAGACCTCCAGAAAGTCTGCGTATTTGTGGGGAACTGCTTGCAACGTTCCCAACTGCAGTTGTGATTCCTCCTCCTCTCCTTCCTGTCTGGGCAGGATGCAGTGTTCTGCGCAATAAGAGGAGCCGAAGATCAGCTGTCTCTGGTACCAAGCCAGTGTCGGACTGTGCCTGTCCAGCCAACTCATGCCCAACACAATGGGCGTGTCCGACAGTTGGGTGACATTAAAACTGATGACTTCCCTGTGGTTGCCAAGGCGCATCACCATCGGTGGCGTTTGCTTCACCACCTGCCCCCCTAGCAACTCTCTGCCATCCACTGTGACGACTTGCAGGGGCAGAGTGGCAGGCAGTAGCTGTATAGCGTGCTGCTCCACAAAATCCTGCGCTATAAAGTCTGCGTTGCTTCCAGAATCCACAGAAAGCGGCACTTCGATAGTGACGCCATCGGGTAGCTGGAGAGATGCTGTGAGCTGCACTACTGGTTTGGGTGGGAGGGGGTCCGTGGGTTGCAAGATCGCTGGGGACTGCTTCACTGATGCGTCTGGCTGGGCCCCAGTGCCTCTGTCTCCAGCCAGACATCGTCGTTTCCCTGCTGTGGTTCTCCTTGCTGCGTTGCTGCAGTCACCATTGCTGAGGCTGCAGTGTGCTTGTGGAGCCTCCGGGGACACTCTTTCGCCAAATGGCCTGGATCCTCGCAGATGTAACACTTCCTGTTCCCTCTAGGAGGCTTCGCTTTCACTGCTGTCGGTGCTTGGGCTCTGGCTGCTGACTGAGCCCTTGCACCTCCAACCTCCATCGGTTCCCCTCCCCCTCCAGGCGGAGGTGTGGATTGCGCACGCGCTGCTTCTCTTGGAACGAAAGAGAAACTTCTCGCTGCTTCGCGCCCTCCACGTCCTTCATCTCTGCACCAGGGACGTTCTTCCAGCCTCACCCCCACAGTCAGCGCCCTTTGGACCACCTCCTGCGTGCTTCGGGGCCTCTCCCCCCTTGCAATTTCATCCTTGACCGCTGAGCTTAGACCCTCCCAGAACAGGTCTCTGACAGGGGGCGAATCCCGGTCCCACTCTAAGGCACTGACCAGCGCAAAAAAGCGGGCGTGGTACTGCCGGACGCTTGCCTTCCCTTGTTTTAGTCCATGAATCTCCCGTCGGGCAAGATCCACATCAATAGTAGACAAAAAACACGCATCCATCGCTTTGATAAGGGCATCTGCATTCTGAAGCGCCGGATCTTTATCCCTCCACAAATTGCGTAGCCACGCTTTAGCATCCCCATGCAAATGGGATAGTATGAACCCCACTTTCTCTTCCTCATCTCTAAAGTCTTTTGCCAGCAGTTGCAGTGCGCACATTACGTCTGCTCGAAAATTGGGGTACTGTTGTAAATTCCCATCGAAGTGAGCCACAAGCCCTCCTGCTCTCCGTGCCAACCCAACCCCCTCCGGTCTGGGTCCTGGCTGCCCGTGTTTAACCCATGCTTCAAACCTGGCGTGGAGATCTCTGTAGGCGGCTGCCGCATCCTCCTCCCTCTTCTTGGATGCCAGTACCTCCGCGTTCAATTGGGTAACTGCCTGTTGCAGCGCTGCAACTTTCTCTGCTTCCGTCATCTCTGCTAACCGTCGTGAGCTTGCTCCCAAACACCGATCCCCTCCTCCAGCTGCCTCTCTCTCCGCTGCGAGATATCAGGTGTCCGAAGCTTTTGAGAGACGGGTCTTACTGTCAGAGCTGCCACCCAGTCCCAGCTCACATAGGACCAAGTCCGCCAGCGTTCACTTTATAAGAGTCTTTATTAAGTTACAGGTTTCATTTCCGAACTGCAGCGTGCAGCTCTACACCTTCTGCCCTAGGTCGGCGAAGACCCGTCTGAGTCCCCGCCTCTTGCACACCAGCTTAATACCCTAGCCTTGCTCCACCTCCTTCGCCTCTCCCTACGTCTCTGGGTCCTTCTGCCCCCCTGGGCCTCCTCCCTTCTACTCTCCTCTGACGCTGACCCCCCTGATCCTTCTGCCTCCTTGCGGCGGGCTTTAGGACCTGGCTCACTCTCCGGGCTGCTTACTGCTCCAGCTTCCGCTGCATTTGAACTTGGCGCGCGCGCCCAACTCTCTACTTTCCTCTTAACCGTTGCCTCGCTCTCTGAGGAGGGCGTGACCACCCCTGACTCGTGCCCTCCCTCCTGCTGACAGCCTCCGGAACCCGATGCCTGGCTACCTTCCTCCCTGCTGCTCTCAGTCTTGAGCGTGGGTCCCGACTTCCAGCTGCTGCCGCCCTCAGTTATGAGCGTGGGTCCCGACTTCCAGCTGCTGCTCTCTGAATCTCCTCTGTTCCCTTCCTCCTGGGGTGTCCCCCCGGATCCCCCCCTTGCTCTGCTCACTGGGGCTCCCTTTTGGGAGTCCTCTGACTCACTGCTTAGGCTTGGAGATCTCGGGTCGTCATCATCACTCATTTTCCCTTCGGATTCCTCCCCCTCGCTCTCTGCTTCCTCCCTTCTCTGCGTCTCTGCTCCTGAACCCCTGACAGCATCTTTATGTGAATATAAACCAGGTTTAATGGGGGCACTTGATTCAACTGAAATTCTAAAACCCAGTTTAAATTTAAAACCTCCAATTTATGTTGCTACTATTTTTTAGATAATTCAGTTCTTAAAAACTAAGCCCAGCCTTGTTTAGCACAATGCATTCATTGTCCAGTGGCAAGCATTACTGCCATTAACCTAAATATCATAAACTTTCAGGGTATTATTAGACCTGATTATATTTAGGATAGTCCTGGCTGGTCTAGTTCAGCATCCTGCTTCCCACAATGGGCCAACCAGAAGAAGACTGGAAGTGCACAAACATGATGTGAAGCCAGCTGCCCTCATCCTGCCTCTGATCCTTGATGGTGCTTCTAATCCATGGTGGCTTCTACCCACCATGACTAGCAGATTTTTGACAGCCTAATAATAATAATAATAATAATAATAATAATAATTTTTATTTATACCCCACCCTCCCCAGCCAAGGCCAGGCTCAGGGCTGCTTACAAGCAATAATAAAAACAAGTTGAATGAATACAACTTAAAAACAAAATTAAAATACAACAATTAAAATATTGAAACATTAAAATATTAAAATGCAGCCTCATCACAGGAGGAACAAGGGGGGGGAGAAAGAAAGAGGGGGAGGGAATCAATTTGGCTCCAAGTCAAAGGCCAGGTGGAACAACTCTGTTTTACAGGCCCTGCGGAAAGAAATCAGATCCTGCAGGGCCCTGGTCTCATGAGGCAGAGCGTTCCACCAGGCTGGAGCCAGTGTTGAAAAGGCCCTGGCTCTGGTTGAGGCTAATCTAACTTCCTTAGGGCCAGGGACCTCTAGGGTGTTGCTATTTATGGACCTTAAGGTCCTCCGTGGGGCATACCGGGAGAGGCAGTCCCGTAGGTACGAGGGTCCTAGTCCGTGAATCTGTCTAAACTCCCTTTCAATTCATTTTAAGTCAGTGGCCATCACACACCTTGCAGTAACAATGTGCTGTATGTATTTGCCTGACCTGGATCTCCCACAATTCAACTTCATTGGCGCAGGGTTCTAATATTATGAGGGAGGAAAATTTATCCCCTTCCCACTTTCTCTGCACCATACATAATTGTATCATCTCTGTCATGCCTCCCTGCTTATCACCCCCCCCCCCCCGCAAACTAGCCCCAAATAACCCCTTTCATAGCAGTTACTCCAGCACTTGATCATTTTGGTTGTGCCCCCTTTTCCACCTTTCCCAGCTCTACAATATTGAGATGTAGTCCCCCAGGAAATGCACACAGTATTTCAAGTGTAGTTGCATGATATGTTTGCATAAAAGTGCAGCTTAATCCCTTCCCTAATTACCCCTCACGTGCAATTGATCTTTTTCATTTTGCTAATAATATTGCTAATAATTATGGCAATGCTGTGCATTTTTTTATTATTAGCATTTGGATGCTTCTTGTGATATATTCATTATATATAAAATGTTCTTAAATGGAAAGTAAAGTTACTCATTGGATTAAAAAAAGATGGAAACCAGTAATAAATGTGTTGATTATAGACTGAAATGGCTTCCAAGAGGAAAGCAGATGCCTTAACTAGAGAGAAATTCTTAGGGAGGATTGAGGGGTGCTGCCAGGTAGTTGCTATTTTTGAGTGGAATTAACTTTTATACTGGCAAATTCAGGTTGTACAATTACAGTTGATTAGAAAATCTTGTGCAAAGTAAGTCCTCTTCCCTGAAAGATCAGAAGCTTTACAATAAGGAAAGTGGTAGGAAAACGCACTGAAAGGTGTGAGATGACACTTGCTTTGATGGAACACTGCCTAATCTCCACACAAATAAATCAGAATAAATTAAATGGCTAATGTTGTCTAGACTCCTGCGAACATACTAGGTTATCTCAAAGTGTCCTTGAACACTTTTATTGATGAAGCGTACAAATCTACCAAAGAATATCTAGTTAAGCATGTTTCACTACAATCAAATGAAATAATTTTATCTGCTGTTGAACGTGTAGAACAAATAGCTAATGCCCAAGATGGAAATTATGGAAGTTATGCGTTGACATTAAGAAAGCCTTCCACTTCTAATAAAAAGAGTACAAAACATCAGAAATACACAATGTTGCTATGCAGAGCATCGGATATGGAGTTGGCCTGTGTGCTACAGCTGCCATCACTACTGCTGCCTTTATGGATGCTGGGTTGATCACTGAAGAAGACCAGAGACTTCTCGTTGATCACAATAAAGTCAAGAGGGCCCAATAAAAAGTTATGAAATCTCTGGATTGGGAATTTGATGGTCTTTTTCAGAAGGCTGATATTGACTGCATCTTCTTTGACGGCTGCGAAGATACAACTAAATTTATGCTGAAAGCAGACAATTCAGATACGCAGCTCCTCATCACCATCGCAGGGAAGCATTATTCTGTGTGCAGTGTGCCAGGTGGAAGGTATCTTTACCATTTCACTCCAGCAAAAGGCTCAAAGAAAGACAAACCAGCCAAAGTTATTGCTATTCAACTTGCAGATTTCCTGAAGAAGGGCATTGATAAAAGCCTGCAGGCCATTGGAAGTGATTCTACAAATGTTAATGCTGGCTTGGAGGGTGATACCATGCATTGGGTACAGGTCAGGCTTGGTTGTAAGCTGATGTGGTTGGTTTGTGCCCTCCACACCAAAACGTTCTTCAACATTTTAGTGCAATTTTTTCCCATTAAACACATTTTTGTATTCAGTTATGACTATTGTACATATTTTTGCAAGCAATTTGTCCTAATTTAATGCAGTTTTGTATGTTACTTTCACCGTGCTTATTTTTATACAAAATTTTCTCCAATCCGTGCATTTTTGCAGACATTGTTTGGCTGAGCATCACAGAATTCAAAGAAGTGAGAATTTTCAAGGAAGACTGTATTTTAGTTCTCATGTTGTTTTGGAAAATGAGAATATGAGAGATTCATCCTTAAATGTGCACAGAATCTAATTTTATTGGAGTTTTACAACTTTGACCTGTTGCAGGCCCTTAGCCAGACCTTAGGAGAGCATATGCAGAGTTCTAAAAAGCAATCAGCTGCAGGCAGCATGGACGAAGCAGGAACCAGACACCGCTACCAGTAACTTATTTACTTAGAGGTGTTTACTTAGAGGTGTTTATTATTTGCAGCAGACTCTACAAGTTACAATATACAAAAACAGAAAACAGATCCAAATGACTCTCAGACTCCGCACTGACCAACAACCTTTCCAGTCAGCTAGGTCATAAGTCATCATGCCTGTGTGAGACTTCAACGAATGGTAGAGATGTATCTAAGGCCTCATATCTCTAGGCAGAATTACTCCTTTCTGCTCAGTCATCCTTGGCTTTCGGCCAACTCTTAATTGACTTCGTGTGAAGCTGCACGTAGAAGAAAAATCCCAACAAATTTCTCCTCCATTCCTAGCAACAGCTAGCAGCTGTTCTTCAGAGTTTTTGTTGCAAGCAATGCTAAAGCAGTGTGCAGCATGTGGCCAGCTCACACTGTCTCTCCCACCCTCTATTGTATAAGCCTTAAATGCATTGGTGGTATGGACCTGTTGGCTTTCACAACTCCATCTTTTAGTTACAGTACTACATTTATATACCAGCTTTCCCTCAATGAGTTCAGGGTGGTTTATGTACAGGTCTCCATTTTATCCTGACAATTACTTTGTGAGGTAGGTTAGGCATGCCCAGACAGAGGGGGGGGGCATATGGGTCACTTGGCCTGGGCCTCTGATTCCAAAGGTGGCCTTGGTCAGCATATTCACATTCGCAGGGGAAGCACTGGGGCGAACGCAGAGGTGCAAAGGCGGTGGCGGTGGTGGGCAGATTCCCTGGGGCCATGGCTGGCAGTAAGAGAGAAAAGCTTCCCCGGCATCCGGGAAGGGGCCTGCGATTGGTTCCTCAGAGGAGCGCAGAATGGGCGCCGGGTGGGTGGAGGCGACCAAGGCTCCAGCAGCCAGCAGGCTGCAAACGTGATGGTGGACCATGTTTTTCATGCTGTTAAAAGTTGGTGAGTTTTTGTTTGAAATCTTGTTTGCCAAAAATTAAAACCACATGTGCCTTAAAGATAAGTGTTTTGGCTTTCTTATCACTATTTTTTTTTTTTTTTTTGAAAATGATGAAAAATTGATGAAGATGTGGCCATTTGTTTAAAATTTTGTTGACTAGGCCAGGAATATTACTTACAACCGAGAAGTACATATACCTCAATGAGGATAAAATTTGGTGGAAACCATGTTTTTTAAAGAAATAGTGGCTTATGAGCAATAGTGGCTTTCTCACAAGCGTACATCTTTTTTAAGAGTAGAATAAGAAGATGGAGAAGTTTAAATTATAATTATAATTTAATTATAACACTGGGCAACAATTTTTTACTTTTTGAATGTTGTCTAGATTTCTACAACTGATTTAGGGTATTTTTGCACTGCTGAATCAGGAAATGGCATCCGTTTCTCTCCATCAGGTCAGGTTTACTGTAAACTGAATGGTGGGCACTGATAAAGGTAAGTACATGTAAATTGCATGTTGCTTCACCATTTTTCAAACTTCAGGGCCTGAACTTTCATTTTTTGGAACTCCTGGAATGCTCAGTGGCAGGGAGGTTTCTTTTCAGAGTCCAACAGTAGTCAGCCATCATGACTGCATCCCAGCGACCCTGATACCTGGTCTCCATCTCTTTCATGTCCTGATGGAATCTCTCCCCCTGCGCGTCACTCATTGAACCCAGGTTCTCAGGAAACGGGCCCATATGTGAAAATAGGTAGTGCATCTTGATGCTCATGTTGCAACCCAGGTTTCTGAAAGCAGTCAGCATGTTGTTGACAAGTTCTGCGTAGTTTTTGGCCTTATTGTTGCCAAGAAAGTTCTTCACTACCAGAACAAATGCCTTCCATGCTTCCAGTTCCACTTCGTTCATTGAGTTTCTGAACTCTGGATCTCTGATGAGTTGACGGATCTGAAGACCATCAAAGATGCCAGTTTTCAACTTCTCCATGGTCAATCCTGGAAAAGCCTGGCACAAGTAAGTGAAGCAGTCACCATCCTTGTCCAGAGCCTTGGTGAACTGCTTGATTAAGCTGAGCTTGATGTGCAGCGGTGGGAAGAGTATTCTGTCTCTGTCCACCAGAGGGTCGTTGATGACGTTCCTTTCTTTGCAAGGCACCAATTCCTCCTGCACAGGCCAGTCCTTCTTCGTGTAATGCTGAGCACGGTCCCTACTATCCCACATGCACAGAAAACATGGGTACTTGGTGAAGCCAGACTGTTGTCCCAATAAAAAGTTCACCATCTTCAGGTCAACACAAATAATCCACTTATGCTGATCATAACCAATTTTCTCCAGCACATACCTCACAGCTTCATAGTTCTCCTTCAGTGTACTCGAGTGAGCCAGGGGTATAGAGGCAAACTGGTTGCCGTTGTGTAACAGAACACATTTCAGTGATCGCTTGCTGCTGTCAATGAGCAGTCTCCAATCTTTGGGTTCGTACTGTGGCACTCCAAGCTTGAGCAGAAGCTGCGCAATATCTGCACAGTACACCAAGTCCTTCTCTTCCAAGAAAAAACAGTGGTACTCTTGATGCCTGTTGCGGAAGAAGCTGATGCGAGCACTGTCAGAGAGGAGTTTTTCCCCCTTCAAATTAGTCATAAGTTGGCGCATGCGCGGGTGGAGTTTCCTATATACTTTGTGGGGCGGCTGCCCCATTAACTTAGTTTTGATCCCCCAACTTTATGCTTTGCCGCACAAATTTATGGAAGATTTCGAGGTTATATGACTTCAAACTGATCCCTTTTCGACATAATCACCCAGAACTATCGGACCTGAATACTTTTTGTCATTAAAATAATCATTTCCAATCAAAACAATTATTCCACATGGCATTTTACCCCCACCAACTTCGTCTAAAATGCTCCACACATGTGAACAAAAATGTAAAAAAATGACATGTGGCCATAGCTCAAAAACTTGAACTGAATGAGCAAAACCAATGTGATTTTTGGATTCAGCGCATCAGATTCATCCTAAATCAACTGAAAAAAATGCAGACAACAAATTTGTTGTTGACCAGTGTAATAATACAGAATCTTCAGTTGAAATAATCCCTGCCTCACAGCCACAAATTGATACTGGATTAATTAATAAGAGGAATAGAAATGATACTGAGAGACTTTTAAAAGTTCAGGACTTTGAGGTACCAATGAATGTTCTGAGTGATAAGGACAATGATTCATTTCCAAGTCGTCTTTTTAACATAATAATGAAAAATGGCGAAAAGCATAAACGAGACTGGTTGTGTTGGAGTCAAGTTAAGCAATCGCTTTATTGTGTATCTTGTTTTTTGTTCTCTAAGGGGGGAGTTACGACTAATGTGAGTGCATTAACAGATCATCCAGGATGGAGTACAGAGAAAGGATGGAGAAAATTAAAGGATCACATTCCTAGCCATGAAAATTCTAACTTACATAAAGAAAACTATATTGCGTGGAAAATGTCAAGTAGAGCTGCTCTGTGTGGTTCTGCAGTTGACAATTATGTTTTTGACCAGCTCAAGGCTGGAAGAAAATACTTTAACACATCCTCAACATTATCCTGTTTTTATCAGAGGGAGGTCTCCCTCTTCTTGGTGATATTCATAATGGTAACTTTTTGGGCTTAGTTGAGCTCCTCAGTAAATACGATTCATTATTAGTGGAACATGTTGCAGAAGTACGAAATGCACAGGAGAATGGTGTAAGACTCCAAGTACACTACCTATCAAGTAGAATTCAAAATGAGGTACTGAAGAAAAATGTTCCTCATTTCATTCAGTCTCGAAAACAAGATGATCAGCAAGAATTGATAGTGTAAAACAAATTGCAAACCATTTTGATGGTATTCGAACTGCAGTATCAGAGATCAGTGAATTAAAAAATGCAATTGCAGAATGTAAAGCTGATCTTTGGGGAATAAAAAAAAATACTTGAACACTTTTGAATATGTTGTAATGTCAAGTATTTGGAGCAAACTTCTCATAATGATACATGAGATAAACTTGGTAATAGAATCACGCAATGCCACACTGGATGTTGAAAGGGACAACATAGATCAACTGCGTACAGACATTTTGAATTTTAGAGAGAAATGGAATAACATACTTCAAGAATGTCAACATGTATCAGTCAAAATTGGTGTTTCAGATACTTTTATTAGTCGCAGGGGATGTCTAACTCAAGAGGATGCTGAAAAAGACTTTAGAGTGAATGTATTCTTCAAAATAATTGACTTTGTTATTGTTGGACTGACACGGCAATTTTCTGCTGTTAGGGAAATATGTGAACTTTTCAATTTTTTTGTGGAAGTTACAATACTTCAATAATGACAAACTGATACAAAAATGCACTCGGTTTCACTTGTGATACTCGAACCATATTTCCCATGATGAAATACAGAGTGAAGTGCTCCTCCTTAAGCAAACTTTTGATACGAATTTCAAACTTAATTCTCCGTCACCGAAAGAAATTGCCGATCAAATAAATATTCTAATTGCATTACGCATTTTCTTATCATTACCAGCTAATATATGAAAACAAATTAAGTCTTTCTTTTGATCAACAATGGCTCAAGAACACCTAAATGGTTTAGCAATGATAAACATAAACCACAATAAGGCAAAGTTGCTTGATTTTTTTCCTGTGTAATTCAAGAATTTGCAGAAAAGAAAGCTAGGAAAGCATTTTTAAATGTAAATACTTAAAATAATCCTTTTCCCTATGTATTTTTTAAAAGCACTATTTTATATCTATATTTTCCATTTTGTCTTTATATGTAGATATGGTTCAAGCCTTGAAATAAAATTATTTGTCAGCATAACTTTTGTGAAAATTATTTATATACTTATTTATAAGACTTCAGTTATCCCCAGGGTAAAAAAAAAAAGGGGGAGAGCACATTATCTACCTGGTCCGGTCCTCTGCCTGGCTTTGCAAGGCCCTGAGGTTAGGCAAGGAGTGAGTAACTGGCTCATCACCCAGTGAGTTTCATGGCTCAGCAGGGATTTGAACCCTGGTCTCCTGGGTCTTAAAAGGTCCAGCACAGGACACTGGCTCTCCCACTTCCGTAGTATACAGGACATCATATGTGTAATTACTGTTACTATTCAGGCCATCTGAGCAATCTGCTGCTGTTGTTGTTTAGTCGTGTCCAACTCTTTGTGACCCCATGGACCAGAGCACGCCAGGCACTCCTGTCTTCCACTGCCTCCTGCAGCTTGGTCAAACTCATGTTCATAGCTTTGAGAACACTGTCCAACCATCTTGTCCTCTGTCGTCCCCTTCTCTTTGTGCCCCCCATCTTTCCCAACATCAGGGTCTTTTCCAGGGAGTCTTCTCTTCTCGTGAGGTGGCCAAAGTATTGGAGTCTCAGCTTCAGGATTTGTTCTTCCAGGCAGCACTCATGGTTGATTTCCTTAAGAATGGAGAGGTTTGATCTTCTTGCAGTCCATGGGACTCTCAAGAGTCTCCTCCAGCACCATAATTCAAAAGCATCAATTCTAGAAATTAAAAAAGATCTAGAAATATGGTCAAATTTGAGATTGTCAATGTTAGGCCGAATTGCAGTGATTAAGATGAATGTACTGCCTAGAATGTTATTTTTATTTCAAACTTTGCAGATTATTGACAAGATGGACTGTTTCAAGAGGTGGCAGAAAGACATTGCGAAATTTGTCTGGCAGGGCAAAAAGCCCAGAATAAAATATAAAATATTAACAGATGCAAAAGAAAGAGGGGGATTTGCCCTGCCGGACTTAAAATTGTATTATGAAGCAGCAGCATTCTGCTGGCTGAAAGAGTGGATGCTCCTCGAGAATACAGATATCTTGGACTTAGAAGGTTTCAATAATGCATTTGGCTGGCATGCATATCTATGGTATGACAAAATCAAAGTGCATAGTGCCTTTAAAAATCATATTGTAAGGAAAGCGTTGTTTAATGTTTGGACGAGATATAAAGATCTGTTGGAAAACAAAACCCCTAGATGGTTGTCACCCTTAGAGGCTAAGGCCCACAAGAAAGTTAATATGGAGGTCGGATGGCCAAAGTATTGTGAGATCTTAGAACAGGATGGAGAGAAACTGAAATTAAAGAGCCATGAAAAACTAAAACCCAAAGTACAAGATTGGCTCCACTATTATCAAATAATGGAGGTTTTTAAACAAGACAGGAAAATTGGCTTCCAGGTGGAAAAATTAAAACTTGAGACAGAATTGTTAGAACCCAATACTAAGAATTTGTCAAGAATGTATAACTTGCTGTTGAAATGGAATACACAAGACGAAACAGTTAAATCAGTTATGATTAAGTGGGCACAGGACATTGGTCATAATATTATGTCTGCTGACTGGGAAAGGTTGTGGAACACTGGTATTAAATTTACGGCATGTAGTGCTTTAAAGGAAAATGTGATGAAAATGGTCTATAGGTGGTACATGACCCCAGTTAAGCTAGCAAAAATTTACCATTTGCCTGATAACAAATGTTGGAAATGTAAGGAAACTGAAGGTACTTTTTATCACCTTTGGTGGACATGCCCGAAGATTAAGGTTTTCTGGGAGATGATATATAATGAAATGAAAAAGGTATTTAAATATACCTTCCTTAAGAAACCAGAGGCCTTTCTCTTGGGCATTGTCGGCCAATTGGTGCCAAAAAAGGATAGAACTTTTTTCATGTATGCAACAACAGCAGCAAGAATACTGATCGCAAAGTATTGGAAGACACAAGATTTACCCACCTTGGAAGAATGGCAGATGAAAGTGATTGACTATATGACATTGGCGGAAATGACGAGCAGAATTCGTGACCAGGGAAAGGAGACTGCGGAAGAAGACTGGAAGAAATTTAAGATTTATCTTAAGAACTATTATAAACTTGATGAAGTTTAGAATGTCGAGATTTTACAGAGAGAAAGGGTTGCAGTAATATAAGATTAGATTAAGAAAGGACTATGACGAATTAGGATGGGAAAAAACATTTATAAGTTGCTATAAAATTTGGACATGAGGATGCAGAAAGGGGAGGTATGGGGAAGTCCGAGGAAAGAAGTTTATGAAAGGACATTTTGAAATTATATTTGTTTGTTTGTCTGTTTTTCTTTTATGTTTGTTTGTTATAAAAACTTTTGTAAAACCAATAAAAATTTTATTAAAAAAAAAAAAACAAAAGCATCAATTCTTTGGCGATCAGCCTTCTTTATGGTCCAGCTCTCACTTCCATACATCACTACTGGGAAAACCATAGCTTTAACTATACGGAGCAATCTGTCTGCTGCAAAAATGGGAGAGATTTCACAAATTGTACACTCACTGGAATTTACTGCATTCTGTTTGTTGGAAAAGCAGATAGAAGCCTTGTGTGTTCCTGTACTTCACTGCCTTATATACTGTGGTGAAGCAGCCCTTTAGCTTTCAAAGCCATTCAGATCCTTTGGACAGGTATGTTTTTCAGCTGACTTCCATTGCATGAATATTTGCACTATAGGTGGGTGATTTTTGTTGGAGCAGGGGCATGGGCTGTCACTGCAGCTCATGTGCATGCAGTTGTAGAAAAGAATTATCTTGTGATCCTGTTGGTCAATAGAAGAAACAGTGTGTTGGCTATTTAGATAGTGAAAGAAGGGCTGGAAATGATGTTGCACAAGTATTTATTTTTTAAAAAACACAGTATCAAATATCTGGAGGGGTAGAAAGGAGCACGTATTTACGACTTTGCATGTGCATGAAGCATTCATTATTCTGCAACTAAACAGAGACACCTGCTGGAGCAACTACAGAACTTCAGTGATGTCTGTCCAAGGAAGAGAAATATAAGGGCTAATTATTAGTTTAAATGAAAACAGAAAACTTCGTAGCAGCTTAGCAATTGGATAGTTTTTTGAATAAGGCACATTCTCTCCCAACTACCCTCTCTTTTGTTTCCTTCATCGTTCTCGAGCAGATCTTTGCCGCAGGGACACCCAGATTCTTATCCCCGCACGCACCCTTTCTCCCCAGCCCCCGACAGCCACTCTTTGCAGAATAAAGGTGTCTGTTGCTGTTCTTCTGCTAACAACCTCGCAAGTTCAAGCGCATACAGCCAGCCCGCTTTCGTTGGGTAACTTTCAGGGAACTTCTTCCAACTTCTTGTCATATTGTACCAGATGGTTGTGCAGTGGTGATTGGGGGCCATTAGGCGGCGCTGTTTCTGTGCAGAAAGGCGCTTAAAACATCAATAGCTAGTTGTTAAGCCGCTTGTATTTTGATTCATTAGTGCATTTAGATATATAGATCATAGATGTCAACGTTTCTCCCTTATTCCAAATAGGATTCCTCGCAAGAAAAGGGAAAAGTTGACAGCTATGATATAGATACTGTATAGAGCTGTGAGCGGGGTGGTTTATAGTTTGCAGGGGACTGTCACTCAGGCGATGCTTTGCCTGCATATGTAAAACATAAGCGCCAGTTTTGCAAACACGTTTGTGCCTCTCTCGAGCTTGTCTCTGCTGCGTCAAGC
This sequence comes from Podarcis vaucheri, assembly GCF_965113315.1. NCBI lineage: Eukaryota > Metazoa > Chordata > Lepidosauria > Squamata > Lacertidae > Podarcis > Podarcis vaucheri. The sequence goes on from NC_138758.1 coordinate 22,885,878, forward strand.
GCGAGATAACGCTGAATGTGCCCTTGCAAAAAGCTCGCCACAACCTTCTTGCAGGTAATTTGGCGGGGATTCTCCTATTTTTAAAGAAGAATAAAAGGCTGGGACGCATTTGACGTAATGACGTGCAGAAAGAAAAATCTGCTTCCCGATGTATTGTGGGAACTGTAGTCCGGGAGTTTGAGATGATCTGAGAGCAGGGAAGACCTGACCTGCTTCAGAACTGCAGTTGCGAGGGAAAGCAGCAGATCTGTTTTATTGATTTGGTTCGTGCAGTATCTAATAAGGACTGGAATTGTTCTTGTTGCTTCTGCCGCCCACGCTCGCAGGAAAGGATAGAGAAGTCTTGCCTGCCTGACTAAATGGCAGAATAAGTGGGGTGGGTTGTATCTGTGATCAGACAAGTCTGATTGATTCTGGTCTTGTGTCTGCTTTTTTCTATGTTTTCATACTGTGTGCAGACTAAATTGGAGCTGGCATGGCTTGTTACTTTTGGACTAAACACTCAAAGACAGGCTATCAGCTCCGTGTCTAAGAGGTCATTATAGTTTGGAGAATATGACTAGTCCCAAAGTCTTCTGCTTTTTATTAAAATGAAATGAAAACAAGTGTTTGTTTTTGAAAATAGCTCAATACAGAAGACGAGGCAATGCACGTATTTTTTTTTAATACCATATTGTTATAAAAAAATCACACCCTCTTATTTTATGTCTGAGCCTCTTCTCAAGGGCCTCTTCCAAAAGCTTGATATTGTGACACTTCCCCTTTTTAGTTTTGTATAGGGAATACACAGGAGTGGAGTTGATGTGGGACTAGGCTCTCACACCAATTTCCCCAGCACTATTTAGCAGCTATGGAGCCTGGAGTGGGCGCTACTCCACAAGGGGCAGCTACTTGTGAAAGCCCACTGCTGTAGTCCGTTGCTGCCTTTTCTCAGCCCTTTGCACTGCTCTTCAGCAAAATAGAAATACTGTAGAAATGGAGAATTAGGCTAGAGCAGGGGTCACCAATCTTTTTCAGCAGGGGGCCGGTCCACTGTCCCTCAGACCTTGTGGGGGGCCGGACTATATTTTTAAAAATATAAATACTATGCAAGCCGGTCCCACAGCTGCCTCTGGACCTGGAAGAGGAACACACTCTGCACATGCTCAGGAGCGTGTCTCGGTGCCATCCGCTCACCGGCGTTGTTGATGAGCAGCAGCCGCTCTATCAGCCCGTCCTTGCGGAGCTCCCAGGCGGTGTGACCACACGCTGTGGCCCATCGTCCGAGGCCAAGTCAGCGGGCAGGCTGCACATACAGAGCGCCGGAAAGGCGACGCGCAGCTTGCCTTCCAGCTCACCAGCAGCAGTGAGCCAGGCGCGGGGCCAGCAGGCACACCAAGCTCCGGCTGAAGCCCTGTGATGTGCCCATCACGATGCTCATGGTGCGGCCCAGACCCGCCACCTGCCCACCAGCCTCTGCGTCCATGGCCACACCAGCTTTACCTCAGTGCGCGGGCGGCGAGGCTTCGGATTGGCTGCAGAAGCTACCTGCAGCCAATGCGAACCATGCAGCGTTGTGGAAGTCAGTCCCCAAGTGGTGAGGCGTCCGCGGTTTCTTTTCAAGGAAATGCCGCACAAGTTTAGCTCAGCAGGGACTGACTGAGCGGGCGGCAGGGTCCACGGGCCGGATTTACGAGCTTGCTGGGCCTCATTCAGCCCCCAGACCATAGTTTGCCGACCCCTGGGCTAGAGCGACATCTACCATGCCATTGTGCATGGTTATTGGAATATGCTGCATAGTGTAAATACAGGATAATTCATTCATTCCCAAACTATAGTTTAAACACTGAGTTCAGATGTCACAAAGAATTGTGGTTAGTTTTAAATCAAAATCAGTTACTACTCACAGATGTAGGGGACAGAAGAAAGTCTATATATGTAGGCCCGAAGCTTGCTGCAGCTTATTCTCATTCTGGGAAATCACTGCTTCCCAGTGATTACATCTGCACCACGTAAATGATTTATTTCTCATATAGCAGTCTCAGTCCAGTAAACTATGTGTAATTGGACTGAGATTTAGCACTGTATCCATGTGCTCTTTCTTTCACAACTGTAACATAAAAATTACGAGGTTCGTTAAGTTTCCTGGTTTCATGACCTGATTTGTAGTCGGAGATTAAACCACAGTTTTCTGATTCATGCATATTGGAAAATAGGTTTTGCATTATGGCATACAAAAAGGGGATCTTCATCCAGCAAACCATAGTACATTGGACTAAAATAATATATGTGAACCAGACTCAGCATGCAGTTAGTTCTATATTGTAACCTTTGCCCAAACCTATGGCAGCTTTCATTTTCTATATTATATTTCTGTGAAAGCTTTTTTTTTAGCAAATTATTTTCTTTTCTGCAGCCACTAAGAAGATCGATGAGAATAGCTGCTGTGAGTAGCTCTCCCTTTTTCTTTTATTCCACTGCATATTTCCACAATGTTAATGCTGATATGACCAGAGAGCATCCAACCTACTAAGAAATGGCATCTACAAAGCAAAGAGCCATTCCTCGTAGGGTGTCTCATGAGAGCAAATGCAAAGTGTGGTTAAGAATATAAGCTGTGAAATTGCAGTTCTTTTGCTTCAAAACTCACCTCAGCCAACTCAACAGGTGTCCCTCAGTCAGAAACATGCTTCATAAAGAACACAGGGCTGATATCACTCCTTTCACAATGTTCACTTCAACTGATGCTGTGCTGTGTGCTTACTGACACCCTCTAGTGGCGCCAGGGAGACAAAACCACAGCAGGAAAATGTACAGTAGGATCACAGATTGCATACATTTAATTTGCACAACCACAGATTTGCACGCTTGGTCATGAGCCAGCTGATATCACAAATTAAACACACACAAGGTGGAGAACCCAAAAGCTCGTAGACTTGCTTTCTGGGATCTGGGAAGGTCTTGCACTGTCCTTGGAGCCCTTTGCAAGTCTGGATACCAAGCTTTATATTACACATGCAAAATTAAATGTTGCTTGTTTTAAATAATTTATTCTGCTTCTGCTAGTTAAAGAAGAGGCAAAAAATGGTTTGTGGCCACTGATAAGAAAAATATTCCTAAACCCATCACTGGCTTCTGAGATTTTACTAGACACCACCCACGTGGAATCATGCCTGTTCTTCCCTTGCAGAAAGCGGCTGCCAGATCAAAACAAGAGGCTTAACCGCAACTGGCAACAGCACCTAAGGTAAATGCTATAAAAAGTTTTGTGTGTTTTATTTTTATAATGTGGAATCATATATATATATATATATATATATATATATATATATATATATATGCAGGTTTTGGTGTCTTCGGGTGTCTTCCCGTGTAAGAGTCGGGGTGTCTGGGCGACGTTTCGACGAGGTCTCACTCGTCATCTTCAGGCTGGTGCTTTCGGCTTCTTGTTACTGGAACAGAGCAGAATCTGGTGTTTGAGTTCCTATAAATACTGTTGAGGGGTGTGGTGTATAGCCTCCAACGTTCTGGGCAGAGAGGAAGTTCCTAGATTAGTGTGCCTTTTCTTCTTTTGTTCCTTAATTACTTGAGGGATATCTTGAGTGATTTCATGAGTGATATTCTGAATACCACTGGGTGGGTCATTAAGTGTAGATTAGTTGCTAAAGCTTTCGTGTCTTGACCTCTTGAGCTTGTGAAGAGTTTTTCTGAGAAGATGGCTGTGCTGCATTTAGTTGTGCTCTGGCTTGGCTTCGTGTATAGGGGCGAGCTGTGATTTTGTGCCTTGTGCCAGCCAGATCTGTGTAGGGATTGCAGGGGGGTGCAGCATCCGGAGGTGCCACTATAGTTTGGCTACTGGATGGAGTCTGTAATATGTCTGTGGAGAGGGTCTGGGTTTGGAAAAATCGACCCAGATGAAGCCAATAAAATCAGACTTGAAGTCACCAACATCCTCTGCTCCAGCAAACCACCCAGAAGCAATTTACACAAAGAAGAACAGAAAGCACTCACCAACCTGAGGAAAGACAACAACATAATCATTCTCCCAGCAGACAAAGGCAACGCCACTGTTGTGATGAACACATCGGACTACCAAGCAAAACTATCAAATCTACTCCAAGACCCTACCTACCAACCTATAAAAACGGATCCCACCACCTATCTGGAAAAAACCACCAAATCCAAAATAAAAGCCTCTCCTATCAGTGAAGAAATCCAGCTAAGAATCATCCCCAGAGAAAAATCATCCAGATGCCCCAAACTCTACGGTCTCCCCAAGATACACAAAGAAGGAACAACACTCAGACCAATAGTCAGCTCCATAGGCTCACCTCTACAAAATCTCGCTAAATTTCTCGCTAAGCAACTTCAGCCCTATGCAGAATCCATCGCTTCACACGTTACTAACTCCTTCCAGTTCATAGAAACAATAAAGAAGCAATACCTACATCCCGATGACCTTCTTGTGAGCTTCGATGTTGTATCTCTCTTCACTCAAGTACCCATTAATGAAGCCTTGACAGCCATCCAAAACAAATACAATCCCCCCAAATACATCCTGGACCTGACCAACCACTGCCTAACCAACACGTACTTCATCCACAATGGACAAAGATACAAACAGATAGAAGGAGCACCTATGGGATCACCCCTCTCACCGGTCATCGCAAATTTGTACATGGAACACTTTGAAACCAATGCTTTAGACAAGTCAGAACACAAACCCAAACTTTGGCTCAGATATGTTGACGACACCTTTGTAATTTGGCCACACGGGAAAGAAAAACTAGATAGCTTCCTCACACATCTCAACAGCCTACACCCCAAAATACAATTCACTATGGAAATAGAAGACAACAACCAACTCCCCTTTCTTGACGTCCTAATCTACAAAAAACCTGATGGCTCCCTAGGACACACTATCTACCGGAAAAAAACACACACCAACCGCTACTTACATGCACAATCACACCACCACCCTGCACAAATAAACTCCGTAGCCAAGATTCTCATCTCCAGAACCAAACGCCTGGCTGACAAAGACCACTTGACAACTGAGTTACAGAATCTCTCAAATGTGTTAATCGCCAATGGATACCAGAAAAACAGGGTTACGAAGCTAATCCAAAAAGAAACACCCCCCAAAAACCAAGACACAGAAGAAAACAATGGCATGGCCCTCCTTCCTTATATCAAGGGCACTACAGACAAAATTAGCAAAATCCTCCATAAACACAATATCAAAACAGCCTTCTGCACCAACCAAAAAATAGCCAATATCCTCAGAAACCCAAAAGACAAAATCCAGCTGGAAAACCAAGGGGTCTATGAAATACCCTGCAAAGTCTGCCCAGCCACGTACATTGGACAAACAAACAGACGAATAAATGCACGTATCGCAGAACACAAGAATGCCGTCAAAAAAGAAGAAAAAACTTCCTCTCTTTTCCAACACATGAAAGAAACAGGACACGAAATTAATTTTGCAGATTCCAAATTGCTCTTTAACATGGAACATCACCACAAGAGAATAATCATGGAAGCCATCGAGATAGAGAAACACCCTCACAACATGAACAAGCGTGACGACACGTCCCGCCTGCCAGACATCTGGAAATTAGCCCTCCCCACAAAAACCGACACCAGAACCAGAGGCACACAGAACGCCGTCACCAATCAACCACACCAGACCCAAACCCAGACCCTCTCCACAGACATATTACAGACTCCATCCAGTAGCCAAACTATAGTGGCACCTCCGGATGCTGCACCCCCCTGCAATCCCTACACAGATCTGGCTGGCACAAGGCACAAAATCACAGCTCGCCCCTATACACGAAGCCAAGCCAGAGCACAACTAAATGCAGCACAGCCATCTTCTCAGAAAAACTCTTCACAAGCTCAAGAGGTCAAGACACGAAAGCTTTAGCAACTAATCTACACTTAATGACCCACCCAGTGGTACTCAGAATATCACTCATGAAATCACTCAAGATATCCCTCAAGTAATTAAGGAACAAAAGAAGAAAAGGCACACTAATCTAGGAACTTCCTCTCTGCCCAGAACGTTGGAGGCTATACACCACACCCCTCAACAGTATTTATAGGAACTCAAACACCAGATTCTGCTCTGTTCCAGTAACAAGAAGCCGAAAGCACCAGCCTGAAGATGACGAGTGAGACCTCGTCGAAACGTCGCCCAGACACCCCGACTCTTACACGGGAAGACACCCGAAGACACCAAAACCTGCATTCCTGTACCCGTGAAAATCTACGAAAGCAAATATATATATATATATATATATATATATATATATATATATATATAAATAATATTTATTAATTTTTCAACAGTTTAAACACAACACTACAGAAAACCCAAACAACAACAACAATACAATACAATACAAAAAACACTACAAAACACTAACACAAACAACTAACAAAACAAAACAAAAACCATTTAAAACACAATCCAATTTCAATATCTTATCTTTCATTCACTTATTTCCACAACCTCCTCACACCTCCCTTTTTGTATTGCACTTCTATTAATTGTTTCAGCAATTCCTTTCCATCTTCCTCTATTTTCTATCCTATAATTGTCTTAATACATTCTAACCTTATTTTTCCCTTTAATGCTCTATTAATCTATTTATACTTAATTCCTTATAACATTTCTACTAAAGCCATATAACTTCATTCCAACATTTTTCTAACATTCATTAATTTTACAGTATTTCTGTAAATAGTCTTTAAACTTTTTCCAGTCTTCTTCCACCGATTCTTCTCCCTGGTCTCGGATTCTGCCAGTCATTTCCGCCAGTTCCATATAGTCCATCAACTTCATCTGCCATTCTTCCTGGATGGGTAAATCTTGTGTCTTCCCAATGTGGAATCATATATAGTGGTACCTCGGGTTACATATACTTCAGGTTACAGACTCCCTAATCCAGAAATAGTACCTCTGGTTAAGAACTTTGCTTCAGGATGAGAGCAGAAATCGTGCAGCGGCGGCACAACGGCAGCAGGAGGCCCCATTAGCTAAAGTGGTGCTTCAGGTTAAGAACAGTTTCAGGTTAAGTACGGGCCTCCAGAACGAATTAAGTACGTAACGAGAGGTACCACTGTATTTGAAACCAAGGAGGTTGAAACTTGGTTGCTTTTGTTTTTGAAGTGAAAGCCACAGGCATTTTGAGCCTGTTAGAATAACCTGAAGAACTAGGACAACTGTGTTCCTTTCATGGTGTTTCTTACCCATGTCTGTTCTTCCCTTGCAGAAAGCGGCTGCCAGAGCAAAACATGAGGCCGAGCCACAACTGGCAGCAGCCCCTAAGGTAAATGCTATAAAAAAAATTGTGTGTTTTAAAAACATAGAATAATTGTGATTTTGCATCCATATAATTGCTTAGTGTTTCGGTGAAGGATCAGACTGAAAACCTTAGCAGTTTTCTGAGGCAATCACAGCTCTTCTGCAGTTGGAGCAAAGCCTGGCCTAAACGGGTCTATCCAGAAGTAATGGCATCTACAAAGCAAAGAGCCATTCCTCGTAGGGTGTCTCATGAGAGCAAATGCAAAGTGTGGTTAAGAATATAAGCTGTGAACTTGCAATTCTTTTGCTTCAGATCTCACCTCAGCCAACTCAACAGGTGTCCCTCAGTCAAAAACACGCTTCATAAAGAATATAGGGCTGATATCACTCCTTTCACAATGTTCACTTCAACTGATGTCACTGTGCTGTGTGCTTACTGACACCCTCTAGTGGCAGCCAGGGAGACAGAACCACAGCAGGAAAATGTATAGTAGGATCGCAGATTGCATGCATTTAATTTGCACAACCACAGCTTTGCACACTTGGGCACGAGCCAGCTGATATCACAAATTAAACACACACAAGGTGGAGAACCCAAAAGCTCGTAGACTTGCTTTCTGGGCTCTGGGAAGGTCTTGCACTGTCCTTGGAGCCCTTTGCAAGTCTGGATTCCAAGCTTTATATTACACATGCAAAATTGAATGTTGCTTGTTTTAAATAATTTATTCTGCTTCTGCTAGTTAAAGAAGAGGCAAAAAATGGTTTGTGGCCACTGATAAGAAAAATATTCCTAAACCCATCACTGGCTTCTGAGATTTTACTAGACACCACCCACGTGGAATCATGCCTGTTCTTCCCTTGCAGAAAGCGGCTGCCAGATCAAAACAAGAGGCTTAACCGCAACTGGCAACAGCACCTAAGGTAAATGCTATAAAAAGTTTTGTGTGTTTTATTTTTATTTTTCTCATTTTAAAAAAAATGAATTCTCACAAAATTAAAAAACACACTAACAAATAAACAGACAAACGTATCCTTATTAAAACTGATCTTCTTAGCATTGTTAAGTGACTTCCTCCTATCCCCCTAGTTGAATTTCAGTGGATATCATTTTAACGGTTTTCCAAATCAAAGTTCTTAAAATCTTAATCACTTAACGTCAGTCTTTCTTCCCAATTCAGCCTTAAACATAATAATTACTCATATTACTTATTTAAATCCTAAGCCTAACTGGTAGTTGCAAGCTTTTCCCAATTAATTTAACTTGATGTATTTAACTAAGTAGTCATTAAATTTCGTCCATTCTTCCTGATACTCCTCCTCATTCTGATCGCGGACTCTTCCGGTCAGGTCGGCTAGCTCCCATCATCTTCATCTGCCATTCTTCCACAGTTGGTAGTTCTTGCGTTTTCCACTTCTTAGCTAGTAGTATTCAAGCAGCAGTTGTGGCATACAAAAATAATTTGGCATCTTTCTCGGCAATTCCAAACCTGTTATTCCAAGGAGAAAGGCCTCTGGTTTCTTTATAAATGTATATTTCAACATTTTTTCAGTTCATTATAAATCTTTTCCCAGAAGTCTTTTACCTTGGGGCAGGTCCACCACATGTGATAAAAGGTTCCTTCTTTTTCTTTACATTTCCAACATAAGTTATCACAGTTGTGATAAATCTTTGCTAGTTTAACAGGGGTCAAATACCATCGATACATCATTTTCATTATATTCTCCTTTAACATTGTACATGCAGTGAACTTAACCCCTTTCTTCCACAAGCTTTCCCAATCCTCAAAAATTATGTTATGTCCTACATCTCTTGCCCAATCTATCATTACTGATTTAACTTGTTCATCCTTTGTATGCCACTCCAACAGTAACTTATATATTTTAGTTACAGATAGGTAGCCGTGTTGGTCTGCCATAGTCAAAATAAAAAAAATTCCTTCCTGTAGCACCTTAAAGACCAACTAAGTTAGTTCTTGGTATAAGCTTTCGCCTGAAGAAGTGTGCATGCACACGGAAGCTTATACCAAGAACTAACTTAGTTGGTCTTTAAGGTGCTACAGGAAGGAATTTTTTTATTTTTATATATTTTAGACAGATTTTTAGCTTTAGAATCCAACAGCTCCATCTCCAACTTAGATTTTTCAGAAGCAAAACCACTTTTCTTATCTAATTTATACAATTCATTAATCTGGTGGTAGTGTAACCAATTTAGAAAAGACCGGAACCTACTCTGTCCCTTGACCTTATTTGCCTACCTGCAATTCCTGGTTGCTTGTGGCAACAGAGCAGTGCTTGAATACAGGTCTTGCTCAAACTGATCTTTAGATAGTTCAGCTATGCTGGAACCTGCCATTGTGGGCATAATCTGCTCAGCTCCCACCCACCCACTTTAATGGTTGTGAATGCACAGTAGTCTTTGGGGTGGCTTCAATCTGGAACTTGGCTCCTCTGTTTTGTGGAAAAGAGGGCAGAAGAGGACAAGTGCAAGTCTCCTTTCACTATATCTATCAGACTTCCAAGTTAAATTTAGTGTTTAGTTTTTAAAAAATTAGGCCATGGATTGTCACAGTGTTCACTAGATGCCCAGTTTTTAAATAGGCCCTCAAATAACCAGCTTTAATTTTCTATATTATATTTGTGTGAAAGTTTTTTTTAGCAAATTGCTTTTCTTTTCTGCAGCCACTGAGATGATTAACAGTGTGCAAGAGATGCCAGTAATAAAGATAGACCAAAAGTACAATCTAATTGAATCTAGGTTTGCTATCATGACTTTAAACTGAAGTATCAGCTCAGCAAGGTATAGCATTAGATTGGCATGCTTGGTTCTGATTTTCCAGGGTGCTATAGTGAAATCTGCTGTCTTGCAGATCACATACTGATCCAAATGGGTCAGTAAACAGCAAATCTTGACAGCCTGTTAACACCATGATACTGAATAAGGCCTGCAGAAAACTTTGTAGGACTTCTACATAAAGAGCAAAATAGGATTCTGAAGCATTTAGTTCTGAAATGACTTTTAAATTCATATAGACATCTATTTATTAGGTTTTGTTACATATTCTGATGACAAAAACATGAGTTTCCCTGCTGGGCAGCATGTAAACCTGTTTTTCAACTACTGTACGATAGACTTTTGCACAAGAAAACTTATAAATAATCCTACCCACAGTATGAAGTGGTACAGTCTATTTTCCACATCAGAATTCTACCACTTACTTTTGCTGCATCTTCATTTCAGTTGCTGTGACTTGAACCAACAGAAAAACAAATAAGATCATTGTTTTTGTGATTGTCATAATTTAATACCACCTGGAAAGAATCGTTGTGATGGGCAGCTATTGACTTTTCTTCCGATATAATCCTTTGTTTTGTAGATCATGCAAGATTTTGAATTTTTAACCTTGTTATGTGCTAAATGGTTTTTTTATGCAGGGAAGTCTGAAATAATGGTGATAATAGTATCGTAAAACAAATGTGTCAGACATTCCTGAGGTTTGTGGGTTGCTTTAGTAAAACAGCTGAGATATTTTCATGAAAAATTCTAGGAAGCTTGAAATCTTGTAACCCAAATGAATATCTATTTTGGCACATTTCAGAAAATAATAATAATCATCATCATCATTTTTTAATGCAATACAAAAAAACACCTTTTTCAAAAAAATAAAAATAAAAAGAACCCGATTAACTGAATATACTCATTGTTTGAAATTTTGCTAAATTTACCTTAATAAGAAAGAAAAGATCCATTGAAAAATTCATTGTGGCTTGTTAATGTTGGAACAACATATTTCTGCAGATACTGTGCTTATCTGCTCTTCTGTCAATTGGGAAGGTGCATAGTATGCCCAGTGCAGCTGAGCACCTGGGTTTTTTTGGGAACATGACAAGGTTGGGCCTGAGACCATGTTCCCTCATCCATCATCTTCTATACGAAGGGAAAGAGGCCTGGGATCATATCATCCTGTTATGCTTCTGTTCTTTCACAGCAGCCCCGCTTGAGGCACTGCCCACTGCTCACATGACATGTGTCAACTTGCACCAAGTTGGTCCTGGTTCTGAATTCATGAAGTGTATTGTACGAATTCAGCTAAACATGGCATAACTAAATAACACTTTCCATTAAAATTGGGCACTGGGAGGGAGGGGAACATAGTTATGCTTTGGGGGATGGGAAAATGGGAATTGTAATTCTGTTAGTGGTCAACTACATTTTGAGGGAAAGAATGCTTCAAAGGTAAGCACAACTGTACAAAATAAATCCTATCGCCAAAATAAATTGAAATAAATAAGTGCAACTATAGTGATATTGGAAGGGGCATGTAGTTGAGGCAGCAATTGACTCTGGTATCAAGAAAACAAATGATGAAGGTGTGGCTGTAGTGGAGACTTGGGGCAGGTTGTGTTAACACTAAATAAATTACAGGAAATTTTAAAGGTCCACACTGCTCTGACCACCTATCAGCTCCTCAGTCGCCGCCAGTGGCCGCCAATCACACTCTCGCTTGCTGCGACAAGGACAGCTGTCTATTGGCTGCCGCAGTAGCAAGCAAGAGGGCTAATGGCGGTGATCAGGCAGCTGATTCTATGATTGTTGGGGGAGGGGGAGAGATGTCGAAAATTGCTCACCCGTCAGAACGAAGTGTGAGCCCGAGATTGTAAGTGGCAATTGTAAGCAACGTGAGTGGTTGTGTGCTGCATTCCGGCAGGTGAGTGATTTTCGGCATCCCCCTGCCCCTCAACAATCAAGCGGCCAGTCACCACTTACAATCTTGGGCTCACACCAAAAAACCATTCGTGCATCCCCCCCCCTCAGCACTATCCGTGTATAAGACGAGCCTAAATTTTGAACCTCATTTTTGGGTCAGAAAAGCTCATCTTATACATGGAAAAATAAAGGTAAAGGTAAAGGTACCCCTGCCCGAACGGGCCAGTCTTGACAGACTGTGGGGTTTGTGCGCCCATCTCACATTTATTGGCCGGGGGCCAGCGCTGTCCGGGGACACTTCCGGGTCACGTGGCCAGCGTGACATCGCTGCTCTGGCGAGCCAGAGCCGCACACGGAACGCCGTTTACCTTCCCGCTGGTAAGCGGTACCTATTTATCTACTTGCACCCGGGGGTGCTTTCGAACTGCTAGGTGGGCAGGCGCTGGGACCGAACAGCGGGAGCGCACCCCGCCGCGGGGATTCGAACCGCCGACCTTTCGATCAGCAAGCCCTAGGCGTTGAGGCTTTAGCCCACAGCGCCACCCGCGTCCCTACATGGAAAAATACTGTAACCCTGATTTTAAAATGAAGTCCAGGGAAAAGGTCCTGTGTGAGAGTCTGGAGGCGGTTGGAGGATGCATGGCAAATAGCAGATTTAGGTTGAATCCTGACAAGACAGAAGTACTGTTTTGGGGGGGCAGGAGGTGGGCGGATGTGGATGACTCCCTGGTCCTGAATGGGGTAACTGTGCCCCTAAAGGATCAGGTACGCAGTCTGGGAGTCATTCTGGACTCACAGCTGTCCATGGAGGCGAAGGTCAATTCTGTGTCCAGGGTAGCTGTTTATCAGCTCCATCTGGTACGCAGGCTGAGACCCTACCAGCCCGTGGACTGTCTCACCAGAGAGGTGCAGAGTGGTGCATGTTCTAGTTATCTCCCACTTGGACTACTGCAATGCACTCTATGTGGGGCTACCTTTGAAGGTGACCCGGAAACTACAACTAATCCAGAATGCGGCAGCTAGACTGGTGACTGGGAGCGGCTGCTGAGACCATATAACACCTGTCTTGAAAGACCTACACTGGCTCCCAGTACGTTTCCGAGCACAATTCAAAGTGTTGGTGCTGACCTTTAAAGCCCTAAATGGCCTCGGTCCAGTATACCTGAAGGAGCGTCTCCACCTCCATCGTTCTGGCGGTTCCCTCGCTACGAGAAACCAAGTTACAGGGAACCAGGCAGGGGGCCTTCTCGGTAGTGGCACCTGCCCTGTGGAATGCCCTCCCACCAGATGTCAAAGAGAAAAATAACTACCAAACTTTTAGAAGACCTCTGAAGGCAGCCCTGTTTAGGGAAGCTTTTAATGTTTAATAGGTTATTGTATTTTAGTGTTCTGTTGGAAGCCGCCCAGAGTGGCTGGGGAAACCCAGCCAGATGGGCAGGGTATAAATAATAAATTATTATTGTTGTTGTTGTTGTGGGTATAAATAATAAATTGTTGTTGTTGTTGTTGTTGTTGTTATTGCTGCTGCTGCTGTTGTTGTTGTTATTATTATTATTATTAATGAAGCAGGGCAGCCTACTAATGTAACATTTTCAACAATCATCCCCATCATTTAGCTGATACTGTATGAGAACCTTCTTCTTAAGAAACATGTTGTCTTTAAACTAGACCTAAGGGAGGTGACTACATTAAGAGTGCTGCCCCACCCCATAACAAAACAGATGTTTCACCTTTGCACGATTTTTAATTCTATGTCACTTTAGGAAAATAACATTTTTTTATCAAATTGAAGAACTTATATGTATGTGTTGGGCTATGTTATTCTCTTTCATATTACGTTTTGGGAATGAAGCTGTAACAGCTGATCTTTGCATCTACGGTTTCCAAATGTATGCATATTCACATAAACAAGCCTGCAGATTAATGCAGGATGAGTGACTTTTGGTATCAACAGCATGCAAAAAGCACACACAACCTCAAATCTGCTTTACTTTGAGAAGGCAAGATCAGGCTTGTTCAGATCATTCCAACCATCTGTTTCTGAGCAGACAGCTGCTGCCCCTGTGAAGATAATCTACGAAGACTCCTATCATTTATTCATCCCAGCGCCCTCAGAAACATCAGCACATCTGATGACCATATGACTAGCAATAACATTTTACATGGCACTAAGTATAAGGCAAGCTGAATAGATGCAAAAGGTTACCAGGGAAGACAATAGTTGCTATGCTTAGTTTTGAAAAACAAAGAGCAGTAGTGTTCAGAAGCCAAAACTTTGTTAACTGTACCAGGCATTTGTATGGTTTTTGGTGCATGTGATAGTGAAATTGAAAAGGAATCATTTTTCTAGAGCCTGTATCACATCTTGTGCATTTTCAGCAAGCCATTGCTTGAAATGCAATGTTGTCCTTCACAATTTGTATAGTGCTTTTTGTACAACAAGGCCAGGGCTATCAAGTTTACCCAATCATCAAAACCAAACTGAACTTTATGTTTACTGTTTTTATGTGAATTCCTCTAGCTTTATTCTACAGTGGAGGGGAAAATGTTAAATCAGAAGCTATCCTTATGTACCAAAGATTCCCAAGAACTGCAGAATCATGTGTTCTTACATATTAAAAAACAACAACCCAAGAATAGCTTGCACATCTAGAAGAAGCCCAGTAAGCTAGCATGTCAGGAACCCTTCCTAACATACTACTTTCCTGTGTGCAGAGGAAGGATCACAGTGGCATAAGCCAGATAGTAATGTGATTGTGGAACTCAATATGTTCCAAATAAAGGAAATGCAGAGCCATGACAATAGCCTTAAGATGGGCAAACAGAACTATTAGGATAATTAATGCCAGGGATAGCAGTAGGACCTTCTATGGCTTAACATACAGTGGTACCTTGGGTTACAAACGCTTCAGGTTACATACGCTTCAGGTTACAGAATCCGCTAACCCAGAAATAGTACTTCGGGTTAAGAACTTTGCTTCAGGATGAGAACAGAAATCGCGCGGTGGCGGCGCAGCAGCAGCTGGAGGCCCCATTAGCTAAAGTGGTGCTTCAGGTGAAGAACAGTTTCAGGTTAAGAACGGACCTCCGGAACGAATTAAGTACGTAACCAGAGGTACCACTGTAATTGCTTCTTGGCTTTTTGAAGTGATTTTGAGTTATCATATGGCACTGCATTTAATAATGGTTTCATTTACTGCTGTTATATTAGTGTTACTTAATACTATTGGTCATTTTTCTGTTTAATTAAGTCTTTGTAAGCCCTTGAGCCTGGTTCAGAAGCTCCAGCTGGTGCAGAATGTGGTGGCCAGACTGCTGGCATTGACACAATTGCTGAAACAGCTGCATGGGTTGCCCAGTTACTACCCAGCCAGGTTCAAGGTTCTTGTATTAATTTACAAAGCCCTGAACAACATAGGCTCAGTAATTGCCTCAAACCTTATATCCCAGCTTGATCACTGAGAGTGTCGTTGGTCATCCCCCAGGTTGTTGAGGCTTAACTGGTAACATGAAACTGAGTCATTAGTGCCTTTGGCCCAGTCCCCTGCAACACTACCTTCCATGCCAATTTTTAAACACCTGCTGAAATCTTTAATATTCTGCCAGGTCTATGCAGCCAATTAACAATATATTGTTACACAATGGTTAATTGATGCCTGTTTTTTAAAAAAACTTTTTATGGTTTTCATTGTACGGTTTGATGTGTATGGGTTGTTAGGGATGGGGTGGTACCTCTGCTGGGGGATGCATCGTGCTCCTACTGAAATAGTTTGTCTACCTTTGGCCCCCAGTTTGTTTTTTTGTTTTTTAATCATATTTTTTATTTGCTTTTTTCCAGGTACCAAATTCGAATATAACATCATCGATAGCACAACAAAAGCATTTTTACAGAAAGAAAAGAAAGAAGTTAGAAAAGAAAATATTCATCTTTCCAAAACATTTTTTCATCATCTACTGGACTTCCCCACATCTTCCACACCCTGCATTCTTTACAATAAAATAACAGCAAATTATACCCTTGTTTCATGCGTTTTTTATACTTTCAATTAATTATACTTTAGGTTTAGAATATTTATTGTTACATTACTTTTTATATTTCCATCAATCCTAAAAAGGTTTTACTCTAAACTTTGGTCTTTTCATAGTTATAACTTAATTTCCTCCATTTTCGAATTTTATTTGCTAAAGCTGATTCTTCAAAAACTTAGCAAATTCTCAGCATTCATACAACTTATAGTGTTTTTGTAAATAGTCCTTAAATTTTTTCCAGTCCTCTTCTATTGTTTCTTCCCCCAGATCTCGGATTCTGCCAGTCATTTCAGCCAATTCCATATAGTCCATCAGTTGCGTATGCCACTCTTCCAGCGTGGGTAACTCCTGTGATTTCCAGTGTTTGGCAATGAGAATTCTTGCTGCTGTAGTTGCATATAAGAAAAAGGTTCTATCCTTCTTTATCACTCTCTGGCCGACTATGCCCAGGAGGAAGGCCTCTGGTTTCTTGTGAAAGGTATACTTAAATACCTTTTTTAATTCGTTATAAATCATTTCCCAGAAGGCCTTCACCCTCGGGCATGTCCACCAGAGGTGGAAGAACGTTCCTTCAGCCTCCTTACATTTCCAACATTTATTATCAGACAAATGATCTATCTTTGCAAGCTTGACTGGGGTCATGTACCACCTATATATCATTTTCATAATGTTTTCTTTTAAGGCATTACATGCCGTGAATTTTAAGCCGGTGGTCCATAACCTTTCCCAGTCTTCAGACATAATGTTGTGCCCAATGTCTTGAGCCCATTTTATCATGGCTGATTTAACTGTCTCATCCTGTGTGTTCCATTTAAGCAGCAAGTTATACATTCTAGAAAGCACTTTAGTCTTTGGTTCAAGTAATTCTGTCTCTAGTTTCGATTTCTCCACCTGGAAACCAACTTTTTTGTCCTTTTTAAAAATCTCTTGAATTTGGGCATAATGTAACCAGTCTCGCACCTTGTTTTTTAGTTTATCCAAACTCTGCAACCTCCAGTTATCTCCATTTTTTTCTATTATTTCACAGTATTTTGCCCAACCAACCTCCATATTAAGTCTTTTGTGGCCTTTGCCTCTATTGGTGAAAGCCACCTCGGTGTTTTATTTTCGAACAAATCCTTATATTTAGTCCAGACAATAAATACTTTGGCCCCCAGTTTGCACTTAGCTCTCACTTGTGGCTCCTAGAAGCTGTCAGTTTGCAATAGCGACTATACCCCAGGAACAGCTTCAACTGGCCGGCTAAACCAGGTGAGGGTAGCTAGTGGGTCTTAAATCCTTGGTGAGTTAGGGAGATGGTTTGAGATCCACTGGCTAGGTGAAGGTAGCCAGTGGGAACCACCTAACTGTGAACCACTGTTGTGTTGCCTCAGTAATGGAGTAGAGAAGAGCCAACAAACTGAATCCAAATCCAGATAAAATTGAGGTTCCCTAGGCCAGATGGATGGGAGGTTGCCTGTTCTTGATGGGATCACACTTCCTCTGAAGATGCAGATATGTAGCCTGGGGGTATTTTTGCTGTGGCCTTGGTGGCACAGAGTGCCTTCCGTCAGCTTTGACAGCTGGCCCAGCTGTGCCAAAGGGATAGCCTAGCTTCTGTTGATTATGCCCTGGTAACCTCTAGGTTAGATTACTACAATGTGTCTGAAGACAGCTGGGAAACTTCTGCTAGTGCAGATTTCAGTGGCCATGTTGCTCACTAGGGCAAAACAGTTTGAGTATATAATGCCAATCCTGGCTCAACTGGCTGCACTGGCTGCCAATTACATTCTGGGCCCAATACAAAGTGACCTATAAGGCCTGAAACAGCTGAGGACTGCAATACCTCAAGAACCTATCTTGGACCCTGTGGCCATCATCTGAGGCCCTTCTTCATGTTCTGGGTGGCAACATGAGATGGGCCTTTTCTGTGGTGGCTGTTTGTGGAATGATCTGCCCAGGGAGGTTCACTTGGTACCTTCATTGCATATCTTTAGGCACCTGGCAAAAACATGCCTCTTCTCCCAGACCTTTGGCTAATTAAACAATCTATGGCCTTTTAAACTGTGTGTGAGAGAGAGGGGGTGGGGGTATTATTGTTATTGTTTGTTACTACTTTATATATTTTTGTGTTTTTATATTGTAAACAGCCCATTGATCCTTGGATAAAGGGATGGCATAGAAAGCAAGCAAGCAAATAAATCAATCCTAATTATTGGCTAAATGAAATTAAACATTTCAAGTAGATAGAGCAGAACAAGGAACTACATTAGGCTAGATATGCACTGAAAGGACAGGTTAAAAGCACTGCATTTGCATAAACAGGCTTGGGGTGTGACGGTATACGTACTACTGCACATCCAATTCTCCTGCTTGAATGAATAATGGGAAAAGGCCTAGCAGGTTGCACAGCTCTCTCATAACAACATTTCAGTTCCTTGTTTCAACCCATTTTATTTTAACCTTAAGATCAGCATTGCACCGTATCAAGCTTGAATCCATTTTGTCCCAGCTCTTTGCACCAGAAACCTTAAGAGTTTCATCAGAGTCTTGGCTGAGCTTAGGATCTAGGGTTTTCATTCATTATTATAGCATTGGCTGACAAAGAGCCCATTACATCACCCATTTGGAACAGAAAGCCTTTGCAGCTGCTTGTACGGTGAGATGGGGATTTGGGTTAGTATCATAATTATTTTTAAATAAAACATTTTTTTGTTTCATTCTTCCAGGGCAATTTTCTCTGTAAATTGTTAAGAACTGTATGCTAAAGAGCTTCTGGAGGAGGGCAAAGGGAAGGAGTTTTATCCTTTCTCTCTTGATTTCCCGTAAAAAAGACCTAAGGGGAAGAAATAGCCCCATTACCCTGCATATCTTCTAGTTACTGTAGTGAAGCATGAAAAGCAAAGCACACTGTCATAGTAATGGCAGATGGTATTAAAAAAAGAATGACATGGGTCAGGCTCAGAAATGTTTGTTCCATTTCTGACCTCAGAATGAGCGTGGTCCTAATTAGTCCAAAAGAAGTGTGCAATTAAATTGATGGTAAGAGAAATGAGTGCTTTTCCTCTACTAGCTGATTTAAAGTACCAGCAATTTATTTATTTGCAGACAAATGGGATGGAGTGCTTGTGGCTTGCATCCTGTTCCCTCTGGTTGAGTATCTGGGGCTATATATAATACGAATATTTCACATATTTCACATTTAGTGAAGAAGAGCTTTCTGCCTTCAACCCCCAGCATGTCTGATAGTGCCAGTACCTTGAAATAACACTTCCATTTTGAGTAGTCTAATCAAAACTCTAGCATTCACAGGGGAAATGACCGACAGCTGTACATTTTACCAGCTTGGGTTTTATTTTGTGCAGAACAGAAAATAGAGGCACAAGGCTGAATTAAATGAGAAGCGTGGAAAGGAAATGGGTTTCAGGGGGCGCCTGAATTCTAAAGTTAGGGTTTTTAATTTTTTTAAAAACACCATTGCATCTCATTTGGCACTGTTATAATATTTAACTTCATTAGACTTCTGCTTACTGTTAACTTTCAGCCTTTGTGCCAAGTTCATTCCATCCACTGTCAAGTTCTGTGAGGTTTACACTTCGAATCCTTCCCTCTGCCATTTTCAATAGGAACAAGAATCATTTAAAAGAATGGATTTGGAAGGAATGAAAACTGAAGGTGACTGTCAGAGAAATAGCACAAGATGCATTCTCAGAAGCCAAATAGGACTGTGTCACACAGGGGATAATGTGTATGTGTTCTAGGCTGCCACAAACAGTGCCAATTAAATGTCATTTAGCTTGAAACTCATCCCCACCCCCCAAAAGGGAAATAGGGGTGGAGTGGGGAGATTGAAAAAGCAGCCAACCAGTGGACTGCCCCATCTATCCTAGTCAAGTATATGGAGAGGAAGAAAGCTCCATAGGATACCAGTAGCTTTCCACATCCCTGAGGGAGGCTCCCATTCACATCTATTTAAAGTTTTTAGAGGGGGCTGTGTTGGCTCCTGGTAATTTAAGGTACAGTATCAGGACTTGCCGATCAGAAGGTCGGCGGTTTGAATCCCTGCAATGGGGTGAGCTCCCATTGCTCGGTCCCAGCTCCTTCCCACCTAGCAGTTCAAAAGCACGTTAAGTGCAAGTAGATAAATAGGTACCGCTCCGGTAGGAAGGTAAACGGCGTTTCCATGCACTGCTCTGGTTTGCCAGAAGTGGCTTAGTCATGCTGACCACATAACCTGGAAGCTGTACGCTGGCTACCTCGGCCAGTAAAGCAAGATGAGCTCCACAACCCCAGAGTCGGTCACGACTTGACCTAATGGTCAGGGGTCCCTTTACCTTTATCTTTGTATCAGGACGATATGCATCCCCAAAACACCCCATCTTTTTTACATCTGCCAAACTTAAAAGCAACAGTTTGGCTAATCAAGCTGAACTGCGCGCGGGGGGGGGGGGGGAGGCCCTGATGTGGAGGTGGCACGGTTTCAGCTGTACTACACTGGATCCTTGTCAGCTGTGAGAGCCCGCTTCAGTCAGCAGTCTGCCTGTGGCATATTGCTTTTTGATCTGCTCATCTTGGGCCAAAAGCTGAATCCTCAGTGCCATCACTACAGCTGACATGAATACATGAGTGGCGTCCACTGCTAGCCCTACTCACATAGTGTGCCCACTGAAGTTAACCGACTTGGCTGACTTAGATTCATCACCAAAAAGAATGACAGAAGACTTTTTCACATAAAATTTGCATCTGCTAACGCATATGTATAGATTCCAATTAAGAAATATTTACTTATAATTTATATAAACATGCGTGCTGTGGTCTATACCACTGAGCCTCCTGGGCTTGCCAATCAGGTTGGCGGTTTGAATTCCTGTGATGGAGTGAGCTCCCATTGCTCTGTCCCAGCTCCTGCCAACATAGCATTTTGAAAGCATGCCAGTGCAAGTAGATAAATAGGTATCACTGAGACGGGAAGGTAAACGACATTTCCATGCACTCTGGTTTCCATCACAGTGTTCCGTTGTGCCAGACGTGGTTTAGTCATGGTGGCCACATGACCCGGAAAGCTGTCTGTGGACAAACGGCGGCTCCCTCAGCCTGAAAGCCAGATGAGCGCCGCAACCACAGAGTCGCCTTCGACCGGACTTAACCGTCCAGGGGTCCTTTATCTTTTTTTATCTTTTACATCTCACCATAGTGGGGAAGACTGGGCCCAGTGACCTTGAGACCTGACCAGTCTCCTTCTCCAGCTTGATGGGCCACTTTAT
The DNA here is from genome assembly GCF_965113315.1 of Podarcis vaucheri. Classification (NCBI taxonomy): domain Eukaryota; kingdom Metazoa; phylum Chordata; class Lepidosauria; order Squamata; family Lacertidae; genus Podarcis; species Podarcis vaucheri. The sequence goes on from NC_138758.1 coordinate 22,907,146, forward strand.
CTTTTTTTATCTTCAAGGCCCCTCCTGCTCTTATAGTTCTTTATCTTTAAACTGGATTTAGATTGGATAGCCTTTCAAACACAGGTCTGTCCTTCACAGAGTAGTATGACTATATAGTAAACATGTACTAATCAAAACTAGGAAAAATGACACTTACCACTGCAGTATTGATGTGCTTCAATTTTCTATTTAAGTAAGACAAAACTTAGGATAAAATGAGAGCTCTTCACAAGTAATGAGAATATGAATTTAGAAGAATACAGCAGATGGAAGAGTGGTGTGTGGGCAAGTTTCTGGTTTCCGCAGCACAGTCTACATCTGCTACTGATGATGTTAATAGGCTGATTTATTTCAGTTGCTAAAGGAAAGAACCCTAGTAAATTAAGTCAGATGAGTAGGTTCTTTCTTTTCCAGCTAAAAAGGCAGAATCCAGCAGCTGACCAGTGATGAAGAGGTGAATGTAAGAGGGACCTGGAAGGAGGAATGAAAAGGAGCAAGGCATAATGAGTTGAGTATGAAAGGAGAATGGGAGAAGGAATTACAAGAGATGGGTAAAAATATTTATGAGAGGCATGTGGAGGTTGGAATGGAAAAATATAAAAGAAAAAGCTTTCTGCACTTATGCCTCCGGATCAGCAAATTCTATCTACAATGCAGAGACTGAATCATGATAGTTTCAGAGCAAACAATTATGTCGAGTTGTTCATATAAATCAACCCTGAGAGCGGTGTGCTCTGGTAATTGGTTTCATTATTGAACTTCTCTTTCCATTAAGAGACTGCTTCTGAAGTTCCACTGAAATCTACCTAACTCAAGCCCATTAGAACTAATCCTGTGGAAGCAAAGGACAAGCCATTTCCCTCTTATAATCAAGGGCCCTTCAATTATTTGATGAATGCCATCGTGACCCCACTCAGTTTTCCATTCTCCAAGCTACATGTTTGTTGTTGCTTCAACCTTTTCCTGCAGTTCATGAACTACAGCTCAACAGATGCAGATGCAGCATCCTAACAACATTTTCTGTGGCAAAGTTAGAGAATATGCTGTCATGAACTCAAAACAAAGCACTGCGTGTGCGTGCGCGCGCGCACGTGTGCACGCACTCATGCTTTCTTTAAAAATTTCTTCAGATTTTTAAAAATTAAAGTAAAAAATAAAGCAACAATTAAGCAACCTAATACAACTGGAGAAAACAACTCCAGTTGCTTAATGCCTATTGCAGTCATGCCCTCCACCGACAGCAGAACAAATTGGTGATGGTAAAGACTGGAGGAATTCTGTGGCAGGGGTGGCTTGGGCACACATACGGGTTCTCACAATGAATGCCTTGAAGGGCCATAGGTTGCCCATCTTTATCACACCTTAGAATGGGTGGCAAAAATAAAGAAAGAAAGAAAAGCACAGTTTCATCAGTACAGATGTCCACACAAAATCAGTGGCAGAAAACTTACCTGGCTGCCTAATTTGGACATGGATCTCTCTCTGAACTGGTGAGGCTTTATTTTATTTATTAAATTTGTATACTGACCTTCATCTGTAGATCCCAGGGTAGTTCACAGCATAAAATGACTAGATAAAAAACTAAAATAAATAATAAAAACAAGAGCAAAACAAATCAATAACCTCTCCCCCCCCCACTATCCCACAAAGACATTTAAAAGGATATAGGATGTTAGTTAGCCAAAGGCTTGGTTGAAGAGTTCCACCACCAAAAGCAGCAAGCCACCTATTCTCTCTTAAGGGGAGAGAATAAAACACATACTTCAAGCTTCCCTTTCATCACTCCTAAACTGTACATAAATCAGACACTGAAGCAAATTCAGGTCTTTACACCAGGAAGACAAACTGTGTAAACAAGATCACAGAGTACAGCGATTGTAATATCCTTCCCTGTTTATTAGCAGCTGCAGTCATGCTTTGAGTCTCAGTATAGAAATACATTCCTGTCCCAGAAAACCATCTGAAATATAGTCAATCACTGGGGAACAACATTTTTGTTGTATCGACACCTGCAGTTGTTCTAACCTAATTTCGACGTGCTGATCTGAAGTTGGTTTTTTTCTGTAAGCTCTAGTTTTTTTGTAATTCATGTTTTTCACTTTTCACCATAATCTTTGTTTTTCACAATGCAAGAATTCAATATTTTATTAAACACATAGCCAATGTAGTACAATATGAGTATAAATGTAAGTGGCTTATATAGCATTGAGCATGACATATATAGCATTGAAAATGACATGTATATCTATGTACAGTTGGAGGTATGCAAAAAAAAAAAATGTAATCCCTTGGGATACACAGTATACTGGGGAACATTTTTTCCCCATTTTCTTTTGCATGAGATTTTTCAACTGTTCTTATATGTTCTTTCAATGCTAATTTCAAATCTGTAATTGATTTCCGTGTACATGCTATAGTTATCTTGCAATATCCGACTTTTGCCGATATGTCATATTTACACTGGGGATAAGTGGACACTGACACATTGATCTACCCTAACCACATGGTAATTATTGTTTTGCAAACAGACACACTAACGTGTCACGATACACAGTTTGGAAATCTCTGTGCTAGTTGGTTCACTTAAAAATCAACATTCTTTTCCATCTCTACTCTTAGGTGTTTTTAACATAGAGTAATCAACTGTTTTTGAGTACTTTGTCAGGTTTAATTTAAGTAAGCTTTCTATTTAAAGCTATTAAAATAAAACATCTTAACTATTAAAAAGAAATTTCTCTGTGCTAATATCATCCTGTTCTTGGGGTAATGCTTAAAATTAAGTTCAGTGTTGTGTTTTACATCTTTATGGAGGCAGTCAGGTAATGGGAAGAAGTATGCATTATGTTGATGTGATACCATTCATATTAATGTAGTAGCTTATCACTGAGGAACATATTTTTTTTTCATTTTCTGTTGCATGTGATTTTTCAGCTGTTCTTATATGGCTACATCCACTGCTTTGTTTAGATTTTTTTTCTTGTTTTCCTCCTCTAAAAACTATGTGTGTGTTATGGTCGGATGTGTGTTATAGAGCGAAAAATACGGTACATGTTGCATGAAAGAAGGTGGGTTTGAATAACAGTTAAGCCAGGGTTCAGGGCCAGATCACTAACCTGGAGAAGTAGTCTAATTTATTGACAGCTGCATGAATTATTATAGCTAGGAAGGGGCAAGCAGAATATAAAATGGAATAATGGTATAAAGAGATGCAGGATACAGCTATTAATGATAAATTAACATGTGTCATTAAGGTAAGAAGGGGAATATGTAGGAGAAATGATTTTGAGGAGATATGGAGGGTGATATGTAGAATTTGTTCTGTTGAAACGGAAAGTAGTCAAGAGGTGTTGAAATTATGGGAGGTTGGGTAGTTACAATGGAATGGTCTTGGGGGTGGGGTTCTAAAAAAAGGTTAAAAAAAGAAGAATTCTAAAGAAAAACAGAAAAGGCATTATCCATTTCTACATCACTGAATCGCCATTACCTTTTACATTATTTTTCCATATTTTATCCATACTTACATATTGTATAATATGTATCATTCATAAAATACATATAATTACAGTTGATAGAGAATTGTCTGATTTATAAGAATCAAATATATTGCAGCTATAAAGTGTGTACCATCCTGTAGAACACCAGGACATAGAACATAACAGCTGCCTAGCAGCTATGAGAATATAAATCAGTCCACAGCAGAACAGATTATACTGTGCCTTATATGAAATTGTTTCCCCACCAATCGTATGAACAGCTTTTATAATTTACAGTAATAAACCTGTATTTTATGGACTCCACAGCATTTGTTTCTGCATAAGCAGACTGAATTGGAAACAGAACAGATAGTACAAAGAAGAAAGGCCTCCTTGAATAAGCAGTCTTTTGAATTCAGCCTTGCTCTATACAGTAGTACTAAAAGCAATTGTTGGTTATGGAGCTCCATCTAGGGGAAGTATTTATATACAGCAGGATGGTAATGAATTGGCATCAGATTTAAAACAAAGCAAATAGCTGCGGGGGGGGGGGGGGAGAGAAACCCCAGGACAAGAATTTAGGAGATAGTAACGGCAGTTACATCACTGAGCATTATGTAGCTCTGGGATAATGGAAGAGGAAGAATATGAAGCTATAGGAGAAATGGACAGAAGGGGCTAAGTCTCTGGTCACAATGTTGCTGGGTTGTTGTTGTTGTTTAGTCGTTTCCGACTCTTCGTGACCCCATGGACCAGAGCACGCCAGGCACTCCTGTCTTCCACTGCCTCCCGCAGTTTGGTCAAACTCATGCTGGTAGCTTCGAGAACACTGTCCAACCATCTCATCCTCTGTCGTCCCCTTCTCCTTGTGCCCTCCATCTTTCCCAACATCAGGGTCTTTTCCAGGGAGTCTTCTCTTCTCATGAGGTGGCCAAAGTATTGGAGCCTCAGCTTCAGGATCTGTCCTTCCAGGGAGCACTCAGGGCTGATTTCCTTAAGAATGGGGAGGTTTGATCTTCTTGCAGTCCATGGTACTCTCAAGAGTCTCCTCCAGCACCATAATTCAAAAGCATCATTTATTCGGCGATCAGCCTTCTTTATGGTCCAGCTCTCACTTCCATACATCACTACTGGGAAAACCATAGCTTTAACTATACGGACCTTTGTTGCTGGGTTAGCCATTTGTTAATCTAGTGCCCTCCAGATGTTTTGGAGTACAACTCTCATGAGTCCTAGCCTGCATGTGCAGATGGGAATTGTAATCCAAAACTTCCAACAAGCACCAGTTTCACAAAGTTTCCATGTTGCCTTCTGAAACATGGAGATGATAACACTGACTTACCTGTTTTGCATGGCTGTTTAAGAATTACAAGAGAAGGTGGTTGGTTGTCATCCATCTGTCTCAGGAGACAATGGAGGAGTGTGCCTTTGGGGATGAGAGCAAACTGCTGGAAGGTTGCTTGCTGTTGCTGTAGAGACTGATATAGGAGAGACATGTTTTGTTGCAGCTGGTGCAGCTAGGCATCCAATTCTGCTGCAGATGCACCACAGCATTTCTTCTTTCTGTGCTCCTCCCAGGGGTCATTCCTTCTCTGGTCATTGGTATGGATACACATATAAAGTACTTTTACAAAGCACTACACTAAGAACTAAGGGAAGATCAGGACAGCATGGAAGGAGAGCAAGTCTGCTCACTGTACCCCCTACCCAATATGTGCCCATCTAGGCCAGGTAGACCTTCTTAAATGGCACTCACTTTCTACATCTGCCCTGGCTAAACAACCAGTATGACATGGCATTTGCACTCACCATCACCCATTTGTTAACTTCCATCTCTTCTACTCCACTTCTCACAGCCACATTACCCCTCCCATGTCTCACTGTCATGGTAGCCTTAAGATTTTTTCAAGAATACAACTATTTCTCAACAAGGCAACATTTTTGGAGTGCGACCCTCATTGAGTGCAAGGAACCCTTAGGCCAAATGCTGATAAAAACAAATCAATGGTTATCTAGAATCATAAACTTCATATAGAAGATGGGAAGTTAAAGGTGAGAGATGGCGTCAGATCTGAACCAGGGAAGCTCCTGGTTCACAAGCTCGGTCTCTTTGTCAGCACGTTATGTTATCTTACTGCTTAATGCTATTATTATAGTAGGGCATATAAAGGTAAAGGGACCCCTGACCATTAGGTCCAGTCGCGGACGACTCTGGGGTTGCAGCACTCATCTCGCTTTATTGGCTGAGGGAGCTGGCATACAGCTTCCGGGTCATGTGGCCAGCATGACTAAGCCGATTCTGGTGAACCAGAGCAGCGCACGGAAACGCCGTTTACCTTCCTTAATGGAGAGAATTTCACGCAGCCTTTAGCTTTGAAAGTGCCAGTCAGCTGGCATGTGCCCACACATGATGTAGTGACTGTACATCAGGGGGAGGCAACCTAAGGCCCATGGGCCGGATGCGGCCCAATTGCCTTCTCAATCTGGCCCGCAGACGGTCCGGGAATCAGCATGTTTTTACATGAGTAGCATGTGTCCTTTTATTTAAAATGCATCTCTGGGTTATTTGTGGGGCATAGGAATTCGTTCATTCCCCCCCCCCCCCATATAGTCTGGCCCACCACATGGTCTGAGAGATGGTAGACTGGCCCACGGCTGAAAAAGGATGCTGACCCCTGCTGTACATCATACTGAATCTTGGCCACGGATGGGGCCACATGGCAGTGGCAGGCAATCCAGAGGCAAAAATGGGTGGAACGGCAAATGTGCCCCTTACCTTTCTATAATAGGTTCAATTCCAGCCACACACAAGTCACAGGTTCCTACACACACACACACACACACACACACACACACACACACCCTCTCCATCCATGTAAGCAAGAAGCCTTATCAACTAAGATAAAAAGCTAAATATGGGATATAATGATATTCATTTATTAACGGTATAGATTTATATCCTGCCCTTCATCCCTTTTGTGATCCTAGAGTCATACCCTCCAGCATTCCGCCGATGAAAATAGGGACATTTTCATCAGAGGAATGTTGGAGGGTATGAACACACAGAGTCATTTTTAAGAGTGACAGAACTACGATGCATTCTCTCTCCCCACTCCCTGGAGTGCACATGGTGGGATTTGCCACGACTTCCGGCTTCAGAGAGCAGCTGCCTCTTAGCACAGCCATGGAGATACTCTACATGACATACATTGGCCTAGACTCTATGGGCCAATGGCTGAACTCGGTATATAAGCAGCTTCATAATATTACTCTACTACTAGCAGTAATTACTGAATTGTGTTTTACATGTGTTGGATGGCCTCCTGCCATGTAAGATTTAGTTTACCTTCCTGCATCGCGGGAGGTTGGACTAGATGACCCTCGGGATCCCTTGCAATTCTATGATTTACAACTATACCATAAAAATAGCTACTTTTAAAAAACAGTACAAAACAATACAAAAACAATTTTTAAACAATACAAAATGAATAAATGAGGAAGAGATCTGTTTTCATCCAGCCAGTAAAGCTTGTTGGAAGAAAAAAGAAGAAGTCCCACTGTTTCCATTAGGTACAAAGAGTGGTTGGCCACCATATATCAAGAGCAATACTGTTTTCCCACAGTTTCCCCTGAAAGCTCTGCTCCAAATTACTCTGGAGCAGGCTACTGATATAATTGTAGAATTGGAAGAGATCCTGAGGGTTATGTACTCCAACTACTTGCAATGCAGAAATCTCATCAAAAGCATCCATGACAAATGGCCATCCAACCTCTGCTTAAAAACCTCCAAGGAAATAGAGTCCACCGTCAAGGGAACAGCTTTTACTGCCAGAAAGTTATTCCTGATGTTTGGTGGAAGTCTCCTTTCTTCTCACTTGAAGGCATTCATTTGGATGAATGCCTTCCCCCTCCAGAGCAGGAGAAAACAAACTGGCTCCATCTTCCATGTGACAGATATTTGAAGCAGTGTTAGAAACTCAGATATATAAACTAAGCACCAAATGGCTCCTTATACCAAGGTTACAGTCACCGAAATGGAATGTCTGGTTGCCATTTTGGGGCAAGACAGCTGTGAAGTCTTATTTTTGCAAAGGACTGACTGACTGTGATTGATTATCAGTTAAACATCTGGCTAATTCAGATGACAACCTTGAGCTAGGTTAAGAGCTTTTGAGAACTTAAAGAAGGAAAGTCACTTTATCCAGGGACAGTCCACATATACATTGGCCTATACCTACCTCTTTTTCTAGGGACGCGGGTGGCGCTGTGGGTAAAAGCCTCAGCGCCTAGGGCTTGCCGATCGTAAGGTCGGCGGTTCGAATCCCCGCGGCGGGGTGCGCTCCCGCTGCTCGGTCCCAGCGCCTGCCAACCTAGCAGTTCGAAAGCACCTCCGGGTGCAAGTAGATAAATAGGTACCGCTTACCAGCGGGAAGGTAAACGGCGTTCCGTGTGCTGTGCTGGCTCGCCAGATGCAGCTTTGTCACGCTGGCCACGTGACCCGGAAGTGTCTTCGGACAGCGCTGGCCCCCGGCCTATAGATGTGAGATGGGCGCACAAACCCCAGAGTCTGTCAAGACTGGCCCGTTCGGGCAGGGGTACCTTTACCTTTACCTTTTTACCTCTTTTTCTTAATGGTGACACAAACCATTCATTACGTAAGAATATTCTTCACAACTGTGAGCAGGTCAGTGGAGTGCGGTAAGTGAAGACAAGCTACAACAATTAACTATAATGTTGTTCACCTCTATATGGGGTTGTCCTGGAGCCCAGGCATCTTCACTTGGTTGCCTGGCACCCAGCTAATGTCAAACACTAATTTGAAGATGGCTATCCTATCTCCTCTCAGTCTCCTCTTTTCCAGACTAAACATACCAAATTCCCTGAACCGTTCCTCATAAGGCTTGGTTTCCAGATCCTTGATCATCTTGGTTGCCCTCCTTTGCACACGTTCCAGCTTGTCAACATCCTTCTTAAATTGTGGTGCACAGAATTGGACACAGTATTCCAGGTGTGGTCTGACCAGGGCAGAATAGAGTGGGACTATTACTTCCCTTGATCTGGACACTATACTTTTGTTGATGCAGCCTAGAACAGCGTTTTTTGTTTTTTTGCTGCTGCATCACATTGTTGACTCAGGTTCAGCTTGTGGTCTACTAAGACCTCTAGATCAGTGGTTCCCAATTAGCTAATTACTGAGGACCCCTTATTTTTCAGAAGTCAAGCCACAGATCCCCTACTTTTGAAAAATTTGATAACTCCATGGTAGTTACCTCTGCAAAGCAATTTTTTGAACAAAATGTGGATTAGCTCTTAATAACCAAAGGATTTTAGGTGCACTAAAAAACAGACCAGGGCTGAGCGATATCTGGTTTTCAACATCGTGATATATCAGCAATTAAACATCACAATATTTTGATATGTCACAATGTCTGAAATTGGAGATCAGGCGTGGGGATGAGGGAAGAAGCTGCAGAGATTGGATGGGTGGAGGGAAGAAAGGAAGCAGAGTCACCTCCACTGCATGGGTTGAGTGGGAAGGGATTGGGATGGGGGGGTATGCATCAGTGGGGCAGCCACTGAAGATGTACCTCCACTGTGGCTGCTGCTGCTTTCCTGCTGGATGAGAAAAGCTGCTCAGTTCCAGGGAAAGATAGTGCCATGGTGCCTTGAACTGAGGGTGATCAGCTCTATCAGATGCTCAGGTGATCAGATCCTATTGGTGGTGCCTTGAAATCAACTGCCCTCCCTTGCATGAGGAGTGATATATTGCTGCATATTGCAGGGTCAAAATTGTTAGCGCAGTGTGATTTCAAAACCAATTTTGGCCAGTATATTGTTGTTTTAGACCATAAAAATTGTGATATTACCATGCATAAATGACAAAAGTTTTGTTTGGGGGAAGCAAGGGATGGGGCCGTGGACCCCCTGGGTGCATTCCAAGGACCCCCAAGGGCTCCTGGACCTCTAATTGGGAACCACTGCTCTAAATCCTTTTAATGTGTACTTCTGTACTTCTGGTAAGCCAGGTGTCTCTCACCTTAATATTTGTTTAGTTGGTTCTTCCTGCCTAAGTGTAGAGCCTTATATTTGTCCCTATTGGAATACATTCTTGCGTATATGCAGCTCTGTGTGTATGAAGCTCTGCTCACTACTCCTCAATAATTTAGTGTGGAAATATTTCTTATATATTCTGTGCTTTAAAAACCACACATTTTAAAATATGTACTGTACTCTTAATATTGAGCCACACTAATATAAGTGAGATGCCAAGTTATGTTCTTATTACTAAAATTGTATGTTTATCCTCCAAGAAACTCAAAAGTAATGTACATGGATTCCAACCCACTGCCTCTCATATTATTTTATTTTATTAATTATGAAATATATTTCTATCCTGCCAAATTGGGATTCAAGGCGGCTTATAACATTTCAAAAATCAGTTATAAAATAAAGAACAACAAAAACAAGCTGGTTAAAACCAATACTTAAAATACATCACAATATATCTAAACCCAGCAATTGTAATTTGCAGACAGCAGCCTAGTCATCAACATAATCTGCATCTTAATTTCCAAATGCATATATTCTACATATATTTGCCAGTTAGGCTGAAGGAGGGAAGGCGTCTCAAAGTCACCTTTCTGCAGGAGCCGAAAGAGGGAGCAGGGCCAGGGCCAAAAAGATAAGCAGCCCAATTCTGTATGCTTTTACTGCAAAGATTCTTGAGATCAATGGTTTACTCTCATGTGAGCATGCAAAAGATTCAGAATGCAGCCCTGAAGCCCAGTCCTGCACATTTGCCTGGGAGCGAAACCTTAACTCCAGTTAAGGTTACTTACTTCAAAGTAAATTTGCAAATATGACTGGGGATGGGCTTCAACAGGCAGGCAGAAAAACAAAACAAAAAAACCCACTGCAAATTGTCCGCACACCTCCCCCCAACAGCAGGCACTGAACTAAAGCACCCCAAAAATCAATTGGCAAGCACATCCACCCTTGCTCCATCTATGAATGGCTCAGGTAGCCAAATGGGGGGGATTATTTTTGGAGGGCTGGATTTGCAAGAGGATTTTGGACTCCCCTCCCCCATCCCCTTTTAGTTTCTGGAGCGGAAAACAAAGAACAAGCCGCAAGCCCTTTACATTGAGCGATATGATGGTGGTGGAGAAATAACAATAAAATAAAATAAAATAAACATCAATTTGCTTAAGCCTGTGTGTGTGTGTGTGTGTGTGTGTGCGCGCGCGCGCGCAAGACAAGCGCTCTTGGGAACCGGTGATGGTGATGGAGGAGACACAGTAAGAATCCCCGATGGAGTCAAAGAAAAAGAAAGAAGCGGCACCGTTGGAGGGGTCGTAGAGGAAAGAAGTCACTAAGGATGCCGCTTCCTGGAGATTTCCTATGGCGAGGGTGCCTTTCCAAGCCAGAAAGGGAAGGGATGGCAAAGATCCCGATGATCCTTCTATGGAAGCGTAAGCTGAGATAGGATGGACTTGCCTGGCTTCAGGCAGCAGGGTCCTAGAGTCCCACCTGTCTTCATCACAAAGCTTAGGAACCACTAACTCGGCTTTCGGAAGGAGCTCCCACGTCTCCTTCCCAATGCAGCTGCCGCAGCCAAAAAAAACCCAGAACGCCCGAACCCCGGGGCACTTGTACAAAAAGAGGGGCTGCCACACAAAACGGGGCTGTCAGGGGGGCTGGGGGCGGTCTGTAGAGTAGGTATCAATTAAAAAAAGGATGCCATGCAACCTATTGAGTATAAAATGCACAACTTGTACAGCTAGAGCAGGGGTAGCCAACTCCCAAGAGACTGTGACCTACTCAGTTAAAAACTAGCAGTGATTTACCCCCTTTTTTGGGTTCAGGTTAGAGCTTTTTTTAGGGGAGCCACAGTTGTTCAGCTTCTTTGGGGGGAGCCGGTGATCTACCGCAGACATCCAGTGATCTACCGGTAGATCACGATCTACCTGTTGGGCATGCCTGAGCTAGAGCATCAAACCTAGCTCCTGGGGATATGGCTGATATTTTGAAATTACTGAATGTCTTAGAATAAGCAATTTGCTATTAGCGTCTTCTTCAGAAACAACTGCTTCACAGCATTTCTGTATTATTGGTCCCATGGGGGGGGGATTTTACATGAAACCTTAATAATCAGAACAATGCTATAAGTAAACTGGAAATATAATGAAAAACCAACATAATAACAGATACTAGCTAATTTGTTAGTGTATGCAGCATGAAAAGGGGAGAAATAATAGTCATAACACGCCTTCCAATATTTCTCTGATGAAAATAGGGACACCCCGTTCCATAATATTTCTACTATGTATATCCCACATATCTTATTGGATTGCCCCATCACTCTGGGCAGCTTCCAACACATTTAAAAACATAATAAAACATCAAACATTAAAAAACTATACAAGATTGCCTTCAGGCAGCTCGGGGGTTGGATAACTCCATACCCTCCAACATTTCTCTCTTGAAAAGAGGGACATCTATCATACCCTCCAACATTTCTCCAATGATAATACAGTACAGACATCCTAAGGAGAAGCGGGACATTCCAGGATCAAATCAGAAACTAGGACAGCTTCTCTAAATCAGGGACCTCCCTGGAAAACAGGAACCCTTGTAGGGTATATTAAAAAAAAAATGTAATCCTTTGAATGAATACTCCCTTACTTTAACTTCCTTCTTTCTAAACCCACTTCCTTCTCCTTTTGGTATTTCTTGATACCTCCTTTCCTACTATTCCACATTCACCACAAATCAGCTTTGCTGTTACTTTGCAAATGAAAAATATTCAGCTGTTAACTTGATGGGATGGTGCATATTTTGATGTGCCACCAGGCAGAGAAGTAGTCTCTACCTTTCAACAGTGGGCAAAAAAAATGGGGGTGGCACCCTGAGGAGCAAAGTGGATGCTGCCACATTTGACACGAATCAGAACAACTGTCATATTTTTGCTGGAAATTTGCTGGAAGTTTTCAAATTTAAAGGAAAGTTAAAAAGAAGCGAAAGAAGAAAATATTCAAAATAAAGGAATGGGTGGTGAAAATTAGACGCAAAGAACAAATAAGAAGGTCCTGCTTCTCCCATAGCTGCAACCTTGGCTTCAAACTGACCTCAGCCATGGCTCTGACTCTCCTTTTCCAACTTGTTGTGTTTTACAGACTCCCACTTTACCTCTCAGTCCAACCCCCCTACTCAGCTCACATCATGCAAAAATTCCAGGCGCAATGCTTAAAACTCTCCTTCAAAATTCTCTTTTGTCTTCCAAATGAACTCTGGGTTGAGGGATGGACCCCTCCCATTTGTTTTTCTTAATGGCCCATTATCTTCCCCTTGTCTTTATTACTGGCTGATCTCCTAGGTGATTATCAGGCTGGCCTGGCTGATCCAGGAATTAGGAGTGCCCAGGTATTCAGACTAACACCCCACCCCATGGGCATAACCAAGAAGGGGCAGCTGCCCCACAAATCAATCAATATCAATAAAAATCAATACAAATTTGAGGTTCTGCTCCCCAACAAAAGCCTGCCCCTCTAACAAAACTCCCTGCTATGCCCATGCCCCCCCCCCAATTTGCAGGCCTATACTTCGATCAAGGCAGCACCTCCAATCCTTGTTTTGCTCTTAAACTAATATAATAGCAACTACTATACTAAAAATATTTCTGGAAATGGAAAGCTAAGAAACCCCGCTTCAGAATTTTTGCCATGAAGAAACAGCCGTGTTCTCTGAATATTTATAACAGACCCCTCAAAATGCAACAAAACCACCCTTCTGCTTGAAATTAGAACATTTCTTAAGCAAGGGGTCTAACTGCCTACCCAATGTTAGTCATATCATTTACATCAGCAGACACACATACAAACCCAAAGCACACACAGGAACCAGCATTCCCCAAAATAAAGCCCACTCATATCTCAATAATACAATGCCTATAGTGTAAAAGGGGGTGTATGGGGTGGGTTGGTACCTCTGGTGGGGGACACATTGTGTTCCTTCTTGGGTAGTTTGCCCACCTTTGGTCCCCAATGTGTACTCAGCTTTCACCTGTGGCTCCTAGATTCTGTCAGCATGCAACAGTGACTACACCCCATGAAACTGCTTTGACTGGCTGGCTAAGGCAGGTGAGGGTAGCCAATAGCTCTCAAACCCTTGGTTAGGGACTTCCCCTGCATGTGAAGACAGGCTCTGGTAGATTGAGTGGACTGTCAACAAGGTGGTTTCTACATGTGCTGTAGTGGCAAGTGAGTGACGGATGGGGCCTGTCAACCTGGGAAGGTAGCCCATCTAGGCATGGGCATAGCGGGGGGGCGGGGCGGGGAGCTGCTCCCCAAATCAATAAATCAAATCATTACAAATCTGAGGTTACGTCCCCGTAACAAAAATCCTGGCTACGCCCATGCATCTGGAGAAGGAAAACTCTGATCCAAAACCTCTGCTGCCTCTTGGGACATCTTTGGGAGAAAAGGCTAAGGAGTGAGCCCTACACATGTGTGGAGTTCCTAAGGCCCCTGCAGCCAAACTGGTGCCAAACATACCGGTCTTTCCTTTGAACCACATTAGTGAGGCCGAGGGTGTGCGTCTTGTCATCTGGGCAGCTCAGGACTTCCACACACACTGCCCAGACTTGCGCCCTGAAAAGGTTGCTTCACTGCAACTAACACAACAGTTTGATTTCACTCCCATTGTCTCTAAAGATAGGTGGATGCCAACAACATACAGTGGATGCTCGGGCTGCGAACGTGATCCGTGCAGGAGGCACGTTCGCAACCTGCAGTACTGCGTCTGCGCATGTGCGGGTTGCGATTCAGTGCTTCTCCGCATGCGCGACCACCGAAACCCAGAAGTAACCCGTTCCGGTACATCCGGGTTTCGGTGCGTCCGTAACCCGAAAAAACACAACCTGAAGGGTCTGTAACCCAAGGTATGACTGTAGTGTGTTGGCACTGTGGTCTAAACCACTGAGCCTCCTGGGCTTGCCGGCTGGCACGCTGGCAGTTCGAATCCCCGCGACGGGGTGAGCTCCCATTGCTCTGTCCCAGCTCCTGCCACTAGCAGTTTGAAAGCATGCCAATGCAAGTAGATAGGTACCACTGTAGCGGGAAGGTAAACAGTTTCTGTGCGCTCTGGTTTCTGTCATGGTGTTCTGTTGTCCCAGAAGCGGTTTAGTCATGCTGGCCACATGACCCAGAAAGCTGTTTGTGGACAAATGGCAGCTCCCTCAGCCTGAAAGCGAGATGAGCACTGCAACCCACCACCTTTGACTGGACTGAACCATCCATGGGTCCTTTTACCTTTACACCTAGTGTGTAAAGGTAATAATAATGTGTGCTTTTTGAACTCCCTTGCACGAAATGTTGACAGCTCTGACAAGTGATCGTCACATTTCCATACATGCCCTGCCAAGACCGAATTTTTTTTTTTGGGGGGGAGTCCAAGTTCAAACCCCCCATTCCACCACTACGCTCACTGGGCTAGGGAGGTTTTATTTCAGCCTAACCTACCTCAAGAGGCTGGTGCGTGAGGATAATTGTCGGGCAGGAAGATCGGGAGCTCGGAAACGCATCCCTGCACTCCTGAAAGCAACAACAATGGATGGGGTTTTAAATAATAATCTTTTATTTTATTTTGCATATGGATAAAATCAACAAATTAAACGCAGCAAGCGAGCAGCCGACATTTCTGAAACTGACAGCCGACGACCATGGCCACCTCTTCCCAATCTGGGGCAAAGATCAGAAGCCGGGGGGCGGAATCGGGGGGCAGCCCAAGGCCCTCGGGGTGCGCAGGCCTCAGGCTCCGCTAGGCCCAAGCCCCCTTCCCCTTTTCCGCCTTCCCTGCCTCTTCCGACCGCCGCCTCGGCCGCCTCCCACAGGCCAGCCGGTTCCACCGCCCCCATGCGGCCGGAGGCTCCCTCGGCTACTGAACAGCCTTCCTGCCTGCTTCCCTTCTCTCTCTCTCTATCCCCCCCCCCCCTCACCCCGTAATTACGGAGCCGCCGCTGTCTCTCCCCTCTCTCCGTCCTCCTCCATTCCCCTTCAGGCGAGCAGCCAGTCTGAGGGCCGGCACGGGCTCGGTCCCTCCTCCGCGGCGGGGGCTATATGGAGCCGGCGAGGCGCTAATGAGGCGGCGTGCGGCAGCATATATACCCAGCCGCTGGGGCTGTTCCGGGCGGTCGTAACAGGAGCCGCTCCTCAGGCAGGCAGCTCGCCCGCCCTTTCCTGGGACAGGGACCATCCCCAACAGCGGCAGCGACGGCGGCGCCCCCGGCGCCTTTCCCTTCTCCCCCCGTGCTCCTTCCTGACGGGCCTTCTTCTGAGGAAAGAGGAGGGATGGCGGCGGCCGCCCCGACTCAGCTGGAAGCCGGTGAGTCTCGGGTGCCGCGGGGGCTGAGGCGGAGGCTGCCTCCTTGGGCTTCCCTCGCCCTGCTTTAACCTGGCTTCTTCTTCTTCTTCTTCTTCTTCTCCTCAGAGCTGTACTACCTAATTGCCCGCTTTCTCCAGTCCGGACCGTGCAAGCAATCTGCCCAGGTGTGAAGGGTTTGTGGGCAAAACCTAGCGTGGTTGTGGTGGTGGTGGTCGGTCGGGGGGCGGCGGCGGTCTTGTTCTAGAATGGAGCTGGTTTTTTTTTTTTTTTTTTAAGTCAGGGGGTTGTGGGGAAGGGACCTCTATTGCCTCCCCTCACGCTCTTTGTGTGTGTATCTGTATGTCTTTTTCCTCAGGTGCTGGTGGAGGAGCTGGAAGAACACCAGGTAATGTCCCAGCATGTGGTCTGAGTGGGGTTTTTTTTTTTTTGGCTGTGTGTGAGGGATTGATTAATGCCGAATTGATATATGCCTCCTCTTCAGCCCTTGACCCCTATCCTCGCTTCAGTAGCCGTGCAAATGCCCTCCTGGTTCGTAACCCCTTCCCACAAATCTTGCTATCCGTGAAGAACTTGTTGGGATAGGTATTAATTGCACACCTTTGCAACGAAGCCTCCGTCTCCACCCCCTCTTATTTTATTTTTAAATTATATTTATTCACGGAGCAGCTGTCTCAATTTAAAGAAACCGTGCTTGCTTTTGGTGACCTTTCATTTGGCTCTTAAAAAGATAAAGAAAGAAAGAGGGAGGTGTTGCTACTATCAGTCCTGGTTTCTTCCTCCACCCTTCCCCCACCCCACCCCAAATGTGACAACACAGTACATGCAGTTTTTATCTGCTCAGGAAAGGAACATTATTTCCCCCTGTAGTGCTTGCTTGTGGGATACCCTGGGGTGGCAAATGAGTGAGAGGGTGGGTATATTTTGGTCAAGGAGCTAGTAGAGGCTTTGTGGAACGGCCAGATAGGCTTTCCTTTCTGAAGAACTGTTCCAGGCCAACAAAGGAGAAGCTGCATGAAATATAAAGGGCTCTCTCCCACACTAAGTAGGACAGCTTTTACATGTAAACCTATTTTCCTTTATCTTCAGAAGTTTTTTTTCTTTACACCCATCTGCTGAGTGTAAGTGACATGGCATGCAGCTGTAAGAATCAGTGGGGGAGTTGTTGGGAGATAAGGGAATCATTTGTTTTCTCCATTTCGCACCGCTTTTAATTGCAAGACCTGTATCTCTTCCTTGCACCTCCTCCCCCGCCCCACTCAGTTGATCCCAAGGCGCTTGGATTGGCAAGGCAAAGAGCATCGAAGAAGTTTTGAGGATTTGGTGAGTGAAGGCTGGCTTTTAAACTTGCAGGTGGGGTCGGGGTTGTTTCAGCTCTGGAAGATATGGCAGAGTTATTGCCTTTCTCCTTCTTTTCTACTCCAGCCGAGGGAGAAAGGAAAAGTAATGTTAATATTAGTCACTTGGGAAGGGGTTCCTGGTTTATTTTTTGTGTGAATCGGGGAACGGGGAGGGTTATCTGAGGGCACGTACAAAGCTCAGGCCAATGATTCTGCACCTACCAAGCTGGAGTTCCGTGTTTGCAAATGAGAGTTGCCTGCTGATTGGTTGCAGCTTTAAAGATAGGAACTGAACAGAAGGGTGTTTTTTTTTTTTTTGCAGCATTCGAAAGAAAAATACTACACTCTCACTGCATAGCCATATTATGTGGAAACAGAGCATTTGCTGATAGATATTTATTTTACACTTTAGATCAAAATGTAAAATGTAAACAAATTATAGTGAGTCATTATATGTTAAGTTTTGCTTATGAATGGTGAAGATCAGTATGGAAGTACATTGCTTTAAACATGGGAAACATTCATATTTGCTTGAGAAATAAAGGAATTGTAATTCTTGCTGACCAAAAGGGGAATGTAAATAGGGAGAAGGGCTGAAAGTTTATTGGAAGGCAATCCTTGGATTCATTTCGTTTTTACTATTTGTGCTGGTGAGATGATAATGTGGCACATCAAGTTGTGAGTTGTGAGAAGTGTATTAATGCGAACTGATTTACTGAGTATAAAATATTACATACTTTTAGAATACATTTCTGGTTTTGATTCTAAAATGGGCTATGCCATCAAATGCTGGAGTATGCCAGTTGCTGTGTGTGGCGATCATTATATGGAATATGATGTTAAAGTCAATATTGTATGGTTGCTTCTGCTGGTACTGTAGCACAGTTAGTGTAATTGTTCACTACTTTTTTTGAATTATAAACTCCTATCTCTTATGTCTGGTACTCCTGTTTAATTTAGAGGCTCCTGAGGAAAGGAAGACTATTGTTACACCTCTGATCTAAACCCTACTGATGTGTTTTCTGACCGCCTTGATTCCATAGGTTTATGTTTTTTTGCAGAATACAAGTAGTTCTGAAAATTTTGCTCCTTTCCCTTTTAGCCTTGTACTAATGCACTATGCTAGATGCTGTATGGTGTTGTTATTTTTATTCCTTTTTTGTTTCTTATAGATTGTATTCTTTTATTATAATTTACATTCCATAGAATTCATGTTGTAATACAATAAAATATAAGGAAAAAGGAAGCAATAAAATATGCATATTTAATGTGGCCATATTGTGGACTAGCTGAATGAATCTCCTTGACCACTGTCTACCTATGACATTTTGAGGACCCCTGATATTGGCCACTGGGCCTGTTCAACTGTTTAGTGGGTACTTTGCTTCAAATTGTAATATATTATAAATGATGATCTGAAGCTGCTCACTAAGGCTAATTCCATCCCTTAGTTCATGTATGGGGAACGGTCCACTAGCATGGCCAGTGATCAGGAATAATGGGAGTTTTATTCTGACAACACCTGGGGTGATACGGGTTCCTCATCCTTAGTTCTTAACCTATACCTAATATTTTATTTTTTGGAAGCTAATAAGGATGGGCTGCTGTTCTTTAGCAACATATTTCATCTCACTGGGTAATATAAACATACCTCCATATTTCCAGGTTGCTGAGTGTGGCTTTTGAAATTAGATATGAGAGGAAAAACTTGTAAGCAGGAAAGAATATGATTTAGTTTGTTTGAATGGACCCTTCTGTCCTTGCCCAGTTTAATTTTTCCACCATTTGAGGTCAAGCTTCTCTCCCCCGACCCACTGTCTTTTTAACGCCAGCAGGAAAATTAAACCAGTAGAGGCAAAACAGAAACAAGCCAGTACAATTAGAATATGAAAAACAACTGATGGAAAACCATGTAAAGAATTGTGTGGCAAGATTTGTAATTTCTTATAAGCAAGAAGTTGCATTTCTTCTTCCTTCTTTTTTTGCTGATCTTATGACTGGGAATAAAGTGAATTTAAGGAGATCAGATTAATTTCTCTTAAGTCTTCACTGACTTTTCAAGGTACTTAAATATTTCTGACATTCATTTCAGGAAACCTTCCTTTGTGAGTCAATGACCAAGCTTTATAGGTATGAAATATTACTTAGATAGGAGTATGGTTGTTAATACTTGGCTGGTATATTTACACAAGCAAATACTATAGTAATTGCTACTAGTACTTGTGACACCTATTTTACATGGCAGAATCTTTCTGTAAGGAAAGGTTCTCCTATTCTATTGCTGCAAGTGAACAATATACTCAACCAATACTGGTGGTTATAATTAGAAATGACCATGCACTCAGCACATTTGTACATTCTATAGTGGAAGAAAAATGGTTGTGAATATGAGTTGCTAGAGGTTGACAGATCTAGTTGTTGGATCTCTGACTTCATAGAGCCATGCCTAGTTTTAATTTATGTGACTATAGTAATAGACCAATGCAAGGTGTTCAAGGAGGGATGAAACTAGGATGTTTTTCACCTAGGTCAAAGATCCTGTTTGGCACCTCCATGCAGATTTGCATTCACACAGACAGGCAGTGAGCCTCAATGGTGTCTGTCTGGAGGCTTCACCTGGGGCAAAAAACCATGCTAGTCCCCCCGTAGCTAAGGCACTCTCTTCAAGTTATATTTTCCTTAAACGGAGGCAATACCTTTTAAACAACCTTTTTTACCCCATAAGGTTGTGTTTTTGTTTTTGTTTTGCCTTGCCCAGGTAATCCTGAGAGCTGCAATCCGAAGGTACTGAGAACTGCATATCCTATAAAGTTATTAAGTTTCTTGCGTCCATATATAGATGTGCTTTAAACTTACCGAGAAAAAGCTGGATGATAATTTATTGGAGATGTGTCAGACTTGGAGTTGACCATTTGCCTGGATGAGTAGATTATCAGACCCGAGTCTCCTTGCTCTGGGGTGTTTGTGTGCTTGTCTTTGTGGACTTATATACAAAGCTAGTACGGGATTCCCTGCATACTGGCAGGCCTTTTGACTAGATATGATTCTTCTAAATCTGCAGTTCTACTTAAAAGGCATCTACCAAACTACTCCTGACCCATTCTGAAGATGCAAAGGATAGTGTCAGAACTGGCATTGAGCCTTAGGGTAAATAGTGTTATTTTGACAAACAAGCACAACATCAGCATAGTCATTTTCATACTTGGGATCATAGTTAGCTGCTTTATACCCTTAGACAATTGATCCATCATGCTCAGTATTGTCTACAATGACTGTTGGTGACTCTCCAGGATTTCAGACAGGGAACATTATCAGCCCTGCCTGGAGATGCAACGATTGAACAAGAGACCTTCGGCAGGCAAGCAGATGCTTTTCACTGAGCTACTATTACTTTTTTGTAACTATCTAAACTGGAGCAGATGCTCTTGCTTTAGATAACGCCCCTAATACATTGCCATTTGGGAATTAAACTAGTTTGTTACTAGTGTAGTCAGGAGTATATATGCAAAGAAGCACAATAACGATACGATGTGCAATGCACTGTGCAGATATGTTCTAATAAGTCTCAATTGCTTTTCAGACTGAAGTCCCTCTCCAAGTAGTGTTCTAAATTTAAAATATGTAGTAAAAGGCAATTTTGTAAATAAAATCAAAACAGCAAGATAAAATATAATTCTCACAGACCAGCAGAAGATAAACAAGGCTGAAATAATTAACTTGCCCTGAAAAGAGACCAAAGGTATCTCTGGAGGAAGACTGCAGAGTAAGTGCAGATAGGATCGTGGATCAAATATTTTTGTAGCACATTTTCAGTGTAAAAAATGTTTTATATGCATATATTGTCTCAGTTGCTTTTGCAGGCACCAGGTAAGGGAGGTTGATATTATTTCCTTCATAATACAAATAAAGAGTACATGTGCCTTAATATGTAAATTATAGCAAAAAGTCTAGATGGTCATGATGTCATATAATTCATTAGCTACAAGTGCCAGAAAGGCCGGACAGTGGTAAAGTCCAGCTATGTGAGCCCTGCTCAGAGTAGACTTATTAAAATTACTGAACGTGACAAACTTAGGTCCTCTAATTTCAGTGGGTGTACTCTGAGTAAAAATTGCATGGTTTCAGCTTTTCCTCTAGCTCAGAAGACTAGAGGCAAGGCTGCCCCAAAGCTATTAGTGGTGATGGGGTTCTGCTATAGGAGCCAATTCCTAGCCACCCCATAAAAAATATTGATAGGCATTGTCATTCAGATGGTGTCCATGCACTGCATCATTTGATTATGTGGGGGCAAGGCTTACTTGGGATCCCCAATATTTTATTCAAGGTAGGACCCCTGGGTTCTGCTTATGAACTATAGTGTAATCAGAGTAGCCCTCTTGCTAAAGGGGTTGGACCACCAACTGCATAACAACAAATCCTGTTTAAGAAGCATGAATATTCTCCCCATTCTCTTTACTGGCAGCTGTTTTTACAAAACAAAGCAGCTTCATTGTTTTGTTTCTTCCTTATCTTGACATACCCAGGACTCCAAATGTCTGTCCAGTCATACCTGTTTGCTAGAATCAAGTGGCTTTTTATTTACAGATTAATTGGCCTCTGGTCTACCCTTTCAGGGCTTCATACCAAGGGTGAAAACAAATTGCGCTATTTAGTTGTTCACTTTGCAAATTGTTAAGATAACTATTGATTTGCAGCACTGCATTAAATGTACTGAGCCACCAGAACCCAGCTATCTTTTGTTCTGACCTTGGTTAATTTGGTTTTTATTCTCCTGCCTGTCCCATTCTGCCTCTGGTCAGCTAGGCAGTTATCTATGACAATTCCATCAGGACAAAAGAATAATAATAAAAAGAGGGATCACTTGTATAGGTTACACTGATGTAATTAATTTATGGGATTCCCTGTCATAATATATGATTATGGCCACTATCTTAAATTATCTTTAAAAGGGCTTTGATCGCTTTTTGACAGATAGATTAATAGTTTGTAGCCAACACAGATGAAACAAACTTGGAGCTTCAGAAGCAGTATTATTCTGAATACCAGTTGATTGAATTGGCTGTGTGTGTCACATTATTTGCTTCATTCTCCAATTTGTGAGCTCCCTAGATGGGTCAGGTTGACCAGTGTCCCAAGCAGTGTGGTGGATTTGATGGACCTTTGGCCTGATAAGAAGAGCAATGATGGATCAGGCCATAGCCAAGAACTTCTTGTTCTTATAGTGGACAACTAAATCCCTGTTGGAACAGTACTTTCCCTGATGCAGCAGGGTTCATCTTAAGTCCTTGTTTGTGAAGTTGGGAGCACTGAACTTTCTGAGGGGAGTAACTTGTATGCCTGGTGCATAGACATGTGATACTTAACTAGACAAACAACCTTCTTATTGACTAGTAGAATACAGGTATTCTTTTGGCAGTAGAACTCTACATCTCCTGCTTTTTAGAATGTTGGGGGTAGGATTATCTACTGCTCATCTACTGGTGGTCAACATGGTGACTTCCAGATGTTTTGGACTTATAATTCCCATGATGCCTAACCATCAGCCATGATGGCTTGGGCTAATGGTTTTTAATCCAAAATGTTCGGAAAGTACCATGTCGGCTATCCCTGATCTAACTTAACCTGGGGGGGGGGGGCGGAGAGAGCATACTAGGCTTCCCGTCTTTCTTTTTAGAAAAATGCCCAAAGAGCCGCAACTGTACAGTGCACACTCTCTCTCTTTCACACAAACTAGCCCACGTTTCCTCCCCTTTACCTGCAGGAAATGGTGGGAACCATTGGGCAGGAGTGCTCACACCTTGTGGCTGGGCAGGCAGACTTTGGAAGGGATGCCTGGGAAAGGCATGCCAGGTGCTGGCACTGTGGTCGCAGCAAGAGCCCGCTGTGCTTAGGACACTGCACCGCTGCCACATGCCGAAGCACCGCTACTACCTAGCACTCCACCCGTATCTCGGAGAAGCTGTTCTCTGACAGGATGGCCATGCATGGCCAAGCAACAGAGGCAGTGGTCAGCACCAGCAGCAGTGCCATCGTGGGCAGCTGGAGCCCTTGCTTTGCGCCCCACAAAAAAGCCCTGGAAAAATATTCCCCCCAGATGCCATTTTAGGCATCTGATTCCATACATGTCTGGAATTTTATTCTATACCTTTGAGTTATTTTATTCTATACCTTTGAAGTTTATATTGTTTTTCAGGCCAGATATTAAAAAATCAAAAAAGTTATTTCTATGCCAGATAATTTTATTTGTTCAGGTATCCGTGTTCTATCTGTGTAGATGGTTCTTTAAAAAGAGGAACAGAGACTTAAACATGAGATTTTTTGCAAATTATCTCTCCTTGTGAATATGTCAGTTCAGATATGCCAATAAAAAAAATCAACAAGATATAAGAAATACCTTGGGTAAGGAATCTGTCAGCTTTAGTGCTCTGGGGATTTATTGTTGTTGTTTTTAACAACTGGAAATCATTTTACCTGCATAAAAATCTTTCTTTGAAAACTGTGCTACTATGTAGTATTTTCCCAACCTTTGATTTAAATGTGTTTCGCTGTGGCAGTGTTACTTAACAAGCAGCATTTATTCAAAAAATTTCTTGCCATGAGCCACAAATTTACATTATAACTTTAAAAGTTAAAGAAATCCTTGGGAACTCACTGTTTTTAAGGAAAGGGCTAGTGCTCTGATGTTTTTTATTATAATGATTTTATGTGCAGTAGTACCTCTGGTGGGGAACACTTTGTGCTTCTTGGGGGGTAGTTTGTCTTCTTTGGTCTCCACCCTGCACTCAGCTCTCACCTGTGGTTCCTAGAAGCTGTCAGCATACAAAACTGGCTACACCTGGGAAACTGCTTCGACTGACTAGCTAAACCAGGTGAAGGTAGCCAATGGTTCTCTCAAACCTTTGGTGAGTTAGAGACTTCCCTTGTATTCAAAGACAGGCTGTGGCGGATTGAGCGGAGGGGACCAATAGTAAGTCCAACGATCAAGAAGGTGGTTTCTGCACATGCTGTAGACAGAAGTGTGGGGCAGATGGGGCTTGTCAATCTGGGAAAGTACCGTATTTTTCACCCCATAGGGCGCACCGGCCCATAGGGCACACCTAGTTTTTTTGGGGGGAAATAAAGAAAAAAAATTATTTTCCCCCCAGGCCCGGGGCTGGGGTAGCTCGCGCTTCCCCCGACCCCAGCCCCCAGAACAGGCTGCTATCCGTAAGCCTAGGGAGCCCGACGGGAAGTCGCGCTGGTCTCCCCAGGCTTGCGGATATCTGCCCGAAGCTCAGCTCGCCCCAGGCTTCGGGATGCAGGCAGCTCTCCGCAAGCCGTGGGAGCCCGGCGGGAACTCCCGCGGGCTCCCAAAGCTTGCGGATAGCTCCCTGAATCCTGGAGAGTGAGAGGGGTCGGTGCGCACCGCCCCCTCTCGCTCTCCAGGCTTCAGCGAAAGCCTGCATTCACCCCATAGGACGCACACACATTTCCCCTTCATTTTTGGAGCGGGGAAAGTGCGTCCTATAGGGAGAAAAATATGATAGCCCATCTAGGAGAAGGAAAATCTGAACCTAAACTTCTTTGGGAGAAGAAAAGCAGTAAATCCTGCACAAATATGGTTGGATGGCGCCTTATAACCTCCTTCTGGCAACTCCTGCAGCCAAGCTGGTACCAAATGTAGTGCTCTGCTTTCTTTTGGACCACATCAGTGAGGAAGAGAATGGGGTCTTGTCATCTGGGCACAAGAAAGGGGCTGTGAGCAGCTCTCCACTGCTTGCTATTAATCTAAGATTTGGTTGTGCAAATGTGCCCACTGATTCAGGACACTTGCAACATTTATAAGCCTTGGGTTTTACTGCTGTTCCTTATTTACTGTAGCTTTTTAAGTAGTTTTCGGATTTTAAGGAACACTGTATTATAAGCTACTTTGGGCATTTGTTACTATTGGGAAGGTGGGATATAAATTGCTAGATACTTGCTGAGATCTGGTTTAATGCAGTTTGTAAGCTGTGAAGTGTGTAGTTCAAATTTTAGCTTACCCGCAGGATTTACTTGGTAACCTTAGGCAGGTTGCTGTTCTGATCCGTTATCCCTGTCCCCTCCCTTGCCTGCAAGAGAGCTGGTGTGGCAAAGTTGCTAGAGAATGTTTGCCTTAGAGCAGGGGTTGAGAATCTCAGGCCTTTGGGCCAAATGCAGCCCTCTAGTCCTCTTTGTCTGGCTCTTGGGCTGTCCTCCGGCCACATCCCTCACAGGCCCTGCTTCACATCCTCCTTGAGTGGTTTTGCCTTGAACGATGATGACTTTCACTTGCCTGGATGGAGGATATGGAGGAGTGTGTGTAGAATTTAGCTTATATTTATTGCTGCACCCACTTTTGCCTGTGAACCTGCCCACTGCTGGCATGTGGTCCCCAGAAGGTTGCCCAGGAAAAAATGCAGCCCTCAGACCGAAAAGGGTTCTCCATTCCTGACTTAGTTGGTTTAAATTCCTACCTGGGCAAGCAGCACTCTCTCACCCTAAGCTTCCTCATAGGGGTATTGTGAAGGGAGAAATGGGAGACCTATGTATTCCACCCTTCGTTCTTTGGTGAATTAACAATAAATAGTAAGAGACTTCACTGCTAAATTATATAATCATGTGAGAATTATGAGAATCCTCATTTTATATGAATTTTAAAGAGCTATAAATGTTAGAATTTGGAATAACATTAAAATGCAAAATTTGATTACGCAACATATTTTAGTGTGAAGAGAATAGCCAAATGTTCCTAATACAGTTGTACCTTGGAAGTCAAATGGAATCCGTTCTGGAAGTCTGTTTGACTTCTAAAATGTTCGGAAACCAAAGCGCGGCTTCTGTTTGGCTGCAGGAAGCTCCTGCAGCCAGTCAGCTTAGGTTTATTTTAAATTCTGCATATCATGGTAATATTTTCTACTGGTTTTTGTGTGCTCAAAGTAGTACAGGACTCCAGCCTTGTATACAGACAATCCATCTCTACTACTGAACAGATTTTTTTTATGACGGTGAACTAAACATTGAGTTACACATATAATTCTTCTCTGTGTAGACAAAATAGAAAAGGGAGTTAATTCTTACTTATAGCTATTTCACATAAAAATGGTTGCTTTTGCCTCTATGTGATCCTTCCTCAGGTAGGGAATTATGTGGGAAAATGTACTTTGCTGAAATATCCATGATTTTGGAAACTCCAAGAAATGCAACAATAAGGGTAATCACACAAGCACAATGAAATAGGCTTGTTGTAAGAGTCATAGAGCAAATATGCAACCAACATACTAATAATAATGTTGTAATAATAATGTCTGCTTCATGGATCACTGCCTTGCCGTGGCGAAGGGGCTTGAATAACTCAGAGAAGCTATGAGCTATGCCGTGCAGGGCCACCCAAGATGGACAGATCATAGTGGAGAGTTTCGACCAAATGTGATCCACCTGGAGCAGGAACCGGCAAGCCACTCCAGTATCCCTGCCAAGAAAACTCCATGAACAATTCCCCTGTGAGGATACCCTGAGTAGACACAACATGGAGGAAGACACATAATGATAAGCCATGGCCAATGGCTTTGCAGGATTGAGCGGTACTGCTCGTGCCTGCTGCCAGTGTACTCCCACTTGGCTTCTCCACTGACACAGACAGAAGGAACAAGCCATGAAGCCTTGACTTGTAGTTACAGCTGAACCAGGATTGTGGTTTCTTTCTCCCCAAGAAACTATGATCAGCAAGGCAAGAACAAACCATGGCTTTATGATCACCAGGGTAGGAGTGAAGCAGGAGCAACCAGGCAGTATGTTCTGGCTCGGTTTTGACCTTGATAATCATGGCTTTTTAAGTGTGCACCAGGCCGCAGGGTTAGATGGACAAATGGTCAGATCTGGTGTGAGGCAGATTTATATGAAAGCAGATAAGCAGCTGCCAAATTCCTATTTGCCTATTCATTTGGAAGCACAAGTTGCAGTTTGGTGCAATGCCTGAATCAAGACATAGTCAGAGACTTGTTGGGGGAGGAGGGTTGAAGCTTTATTGGGAGTTGCTGCACATTCATAGAATCTTGTATAGTAATTCAACTTATGTGGTTGTATTCTGCAGATCGTGCCTAAAGCCAGAATCATGTATAGTGGGGGCTGGGATTGCCAATGCCATTTTCCCTAGCACCCTGCCCCTTTCTGCCTCCTTTCTAATTTTTAATCTTTTTTGCCATGTGTGTAAACCTGAATGTACACAAGTTTAATGTGCATAAGTTGCAGGCTTACTGTATTAGCTCTATTACTGTGTTGTGTCCTAGGCAGCGGTACCAGCTGTGGAATTGGGTTCTTGCCCAAGTGTGGCCTTCGTGCTTGGCACAGAGTCTAGGAACAACAGGCCACATACTGCCAGCACTGGTTCTAAAACTAGGAAGCAAAGTCAGGTCAAGGAAAGGTTGGTGGACACACAAGCAGAGGGTCAGTCAATTTAAGTAAGAATAGGCAAAGCAGGGATCAAAATTCAAAAGGCAACAAGCAAGTTGGGCAGTTCTGAGTGGCGGTTGAATGTTGCTCCAACAAGCAAAAAACCCAGTCAGCCTTAAAGAGGATTGCAGCTTCCTCTGAGCAACATTCCTTGCTCCCATGAACAGAGTCTCAACTCTTAAAAGGCATGAGGGAGGCCAAAGTTCTAGGTGGCCTCCAAATTTGATTCCTTGAAGTCTGAGGAATGCAAGCAGAGGCGCACTGGCATCACAGGCTTCTCTGATACTGGAACTCCCAAGGAGATAGGGATATTTGAGACCGATTCTGAGAGCAAACCCTCCTTCTGTTCCATGATGTCCTCTGTGTCTGCAGCTTCTTCACCTGAGAATGGTGTGGTTGAGAGCACTAGTTCAAAGGAGACTGCTATTCACAGCAGTTTAGGAACTGGGCACAGTTTTGGGTTTGTTTGTTTGTTTTTGCTTTTAAGTTTTCTAGCTTAATTTTTTAAAGAAAAAATTTAAAAATTCCTAACAGTGAAGACAGGAGTGCCTGGCGTGCTCTTGTCCATGGGGTCACAAAGAGTTTGACACGACTAAATGACTAAACAACAACAACAATAATTCCTAACAGTCTTGGGAAGTTAAGCACTTTGGAAAAAGTGCCTCCCCAATTGCAGTGAATATAAAGGCTGTACCTGCACCACTGCTGGTGCAGATGTGCTGCTTCCTTTCATCTTTTACTGCATTGTATTTTGAGGTACTCTCTGTGCTAGGCGTGGGATAGAGGACATTTCCCTCCACTTTGTAATCAGATAAATACGAAACAGGAGCTTGGCACTCAATAAACTGAAAAATGCTGATATGTTGGGGAAATAGAAGAAAAGCTGTTACATTAATTATCTTTTAAAAAAATAATTTAGGTGGCAGCCAATGCTCACATCCCTCCAAACTATCTTCTCAAAATCTGTGAACGCATTGGACCTTTATTGGATAAGGAGATCCCACAGAGTGTGCTTGGGGTGCAGACTTTGCTGGGAGTGGGACGGCAGTCATTACTAAGGGCAGCCAAAGGTAAGATATGTGGCATTTTTCCTTTGTCATATTTTAAAACCTCTAATATCATTTTACAGAGGCCCTGAAAGTGGCTTAACTTTATATAAAAAAAAAACTTACCATACATAAAGCAAGCAGTGAAAATAACATGTTATTCTGTGTTTTTTACATAAATTGTACTTCTGGTTAACATTGAAAATAAATGGGCAAATAGACAGAAAGAAAGTAATTAGTTGAAATGAAATGTTGAAACAGGCAACATTGCGTCTCTGGAAAGCTTTTTTCTGAATAAGTACAAGCATTTCCCAGAAATAGCTTTGCAGAGAAGGGAGGAATGGGAACGAGCTCAGAGAAGTCACGGCTTTCATAGTTCTGGCAAAACAAAGCAGTATTGGTTGTAGAACTCAAGCATTCAGCTCAAGTTTTTTTTACCAGCTTTGAACCTTATTCACACAGATTGTAGGCACACAGCTTGGAAAGTATCAGCATTTGCAGCTCTCCACAGAGGAAGGCCCCCTGAAGTACCTTCAAACTATTCAAAACCACCAAATGTGGGTAAGGAATAACTTACAGTGTTTAAGTGCATGTTTATTATTTATGGAGTGGCTTCTTATATTGGAAATTTTTCTTTAGCCCAAAAGTTAACTTAGATTTATGGCATCATAGAAAGAGCATTAATATAATGGGGCAGGTGATTTTTTTCCAGCCAGAACATTATTAGTATCATCAGCAATTCCTGCCATGGTACATCTAGAATGCATTAAAATATGCACTTACTTTTCCTGTAAGAAAAAGTTGTATTATAAAAAAATGGAAAGGACAAAAATACATCTATCTAGTCTCTTGCTGTAAAGGCAGGACTATTCATTCCGTAGACATGTTTGTTTGGGGGAATTTGTTCAATTTGTAGATGCTGAATTATGGCAGTAAATGAAATCCTGATTGTGAGCAAACAGCATCCACTGACTCACCATCTAGATGACCTCTTTTAAAGATATTATGGTGGGAGTAGATAACACTTAATGATTCTACTGAGCAAAAATAAAACCTGAAATGTTAGTAAAAATAAATAATTTTAAATTTTGTTTATAAACAAGAAAAAAATCTCAAAACCCAACTTTGGATATGTATGTGTATAACAGTGACGGAATGTGAAGCTTGGCTCAAAAATAAAAGTGCTTATTTAAAAAACCAGAAACTTTGAAAGGAACAACTTTAAATGACAGTAACAGGAGGCTTAACAAAATAAGCAAGAGCAGAAAAAAGAGGCAATATTCAAAATGGCATTAAATACGTTTAATAAAATACACAGTGGTACCTCGGGTTACATACGCTTCAGGTTACACACTCCGCTAACCCAGAAATATTACCTCGGGTTAAGAACGTTGCTTCAGGATGAGAACAGAAATCGTGTGGCGGCACAGCAGCAGCAGGAGGCCCCATTAGCTAAAGTGGTGCTTCAGGTTAAGAACAGTTTCAGGTTAAGAACAGACCTCCAGAATGAATTAATTTCTTAACCCTAGGTACCACTGTAGTGAAATACCCAGCATGTTTTGGTGAAATCACCTTTGAGCGCAAGAATATAGAGGACCATACACAGGGTCCTGAGGACCATAAATCTGGCACTGCCAGGCCTATACTACTGATGCCAACACATTGTAACAGCCCTTATACTGTGTAGGGGCTTTTCAGTGGGAGGGTGGCACTTCTGTAGTCCCCTTGCACCCACCATGACTTCTTCCGAGATGGCCTTACATGTTTTCAACTAATATTAGCCATAAGTAGGCCAGACTTGTTGTTACACCTGATACTGCTCTAATGGTTGCCATGCGAACCTCTGTTTTATTGGTGGATAAGTAGATTTACAGCAGTTCAAGTCATTGGGATAACTGTGTTTTTCCCTTCTCCCTCGCTTTTAGTAAATATAATCTGTGCCAGGCAAACAACTGGATATGGGCGTTTCAGCCATTTGTTCCCCTCGTCCTTCTACCAGCACATCAAGATGCACAAGAGAATTCTTGGGCATCTGTCCTCTGTGTATTGTGTAGCCTTTGATCGCACTGGGCGGCGAATTTTCACAGTGAGTTGAAGAAAACTGCAATATTTCAAAACATTGCTTGACTTTGTTTGTTTGTTTTGCTCTCTCAAAACACCGTTTTCGGACCTAGGAACCACCTTTAAATCAAGCACATCTGAGGCTTCATTTCTTATTTACCCCTCATATATTTTAGCATATATCTGTATAGTGGTAGGTAATGCTTCTGGTGTGATCTACCTTAGATCTGGACATGGGGAACTGGAGCTGACCAGGGGGCTGGATCTTTATCTCCACACACACTTGTGGGTCAAGCTTGGCAGTTGGATGGGACAACCCAGTTGTAAAGCCGTAAATCACTTGGTGGCCCATTTTTGCCTATGTGGTTTAAAATAAAACTTCTGCAAAAATGCCTGTACTGTGCTTCCCAAGCACCAACAGCCCTGGTGCAGGGGGCTTTGCAGGCACCCTTTCACCCAAGTCCTGCAGTTACCTGCCCACACCTGCTGTCATATCTATATGATATTGGGTATTTGGCTGAATTGGTCTTTAGGACAAATGATGAGACCCTACGCCCCAATTAAACTCATGTTCGGAGGTTCCATACCTCTGTGGCAGTGGCTCCCAACCAACCAGTTGAAGACTATGTGATCTTTACTAAAAAAGAAAAGGAAAAGAAAGAATGCATGTGTCCTTTAAAAAGAAAATGAAAAGGATTTATATTTTGCTTATAGTCAATCATCTAGAAACTCCACTTTTTCCAAGAGGAATGTTATGTAATGTCCTTGGTTTCGTGTTTGCTACTTTTATAGCTCACAAACAACTTACGGGAATGTTACAGAAGCTGCTGGTCCTTCATACAGCTGTAGCATTTTATTTGCAGGACAGCATGAAGCCCTCCAAGTTAGGATGGACCAGACTCGAGATCCATCTAGCTATTCGTTTTGCTTCTCACAACACTCAAAACATGACTCTGGGGCACTCTCAAACAGGGCATGAAAGCATTCTGTTGTAGTGGTTAGAGTACTGGACTAAGTCATCAGAGAGATCTGAGTTCTAATCCCTAATCACTAGTGGACCTTGAGTCAATTTCATTCTCTCAGTCCAACATCACAGGGTGATCACAACATCACAGGCTGGTTTTTAAAAATATTTTTTATTGACTTCAAGAAAACAAAACAGCAGCTTTGAGTAAACATAACAGAATCCAGTTGCAGATTGTAGAATAATTAGTATAGACTCAGACACTCAGTGTGACCTTATGACCTTCGACAGCTTCACCCTTGTCCTTTTAATTATCCCAGTGATTTTAAATGCCAATGAAGGTATTTAATATTTATTTATTTATGACTCAGAATAGATAACAGAAAATTAATTACCTTAAAAGAATCATTACATTTTATGTGATTATTATTCTTCAGTATAGCCCATCCACCCTCTTGAACCAGTCTTTCTTCACTGCAACACTCATCACTTGTCTGTGTTGTGTACGACATTAAGACAGGGCTATATCCCAGACATTATTGAATGCTATCTCTAAATAGCATTATACATGATTTCCATTATTGAGCAATGACCATATGAGCCATAAGCAATACAATAGAATTATCCTTAATTGTTGGATTAAGGTCATTTTCCAGTGGCAGCAGTGCTAAGAAATGATAAAGCAACGGGGGTTGACCCAAGACCAGAACACATTCACTATTTT
Organism: Podarcis vaucheri; assembly: GCF_965113315.1. Taxonomy (NCBI): domain Eukaryota; kingdom Metazoa; phylum Chordata; class Lepidosauria; order Squamata; family Lacertidae; genus Podarcis; species Podarcis vaucheri. The sequence continues at coordinate 22,939,581 of NC_138758.1, forward strand.
GATCACAGGATTGTTGTGAGGATAAAGGGTGGGTGGGTGCAGGAAATTGTTTACGCTTTTTTGCACTCCTTGGAGGAAGGCCAGGGATATACTACTACTACTACTACTACTACTACTACTACTACCAAACCTAATGGCACTCAGGCAGTTAGCAAAAAGAAGGGATACATACATCTCTAGGGTCATAGTGAAAACAGTGGCACTTCTGCATGTTATACTTTGGATATTGTTTTTTTTTGTGTGAAACATTAGGGTTCGGATGATTGCTTGGTGAAAATTTGGGCTACAGATGACGGACGTTTGCTCTCAACACTCCGAGGACATTCGGCTGAAATTTCTGACATGGGTGTTAATTATGAAAACACCCTCCTTGCTGCAGGCAGCTGTGACAAAGTAGTCAGAGTCTGGTGTCTTCGAACCTGTGCACCAGTTGCAGTGCTGCTTGGCCACACAGCTTCAATAACCTCTATACAGGTAAAGTAGATGAACACTGTTGTTTTTTCCTTTGCTTTTGTTTAGCACTGAGATACAAGACTACATTTGCTTGACCAAATGCATGTTAAATCCACCTCAAATTTGAAATTTCCATCCATCAAACAATTTTGTGATGGGCCTATTTTATTGATTAGCCTTATTATTTTTTGCTTACTTTCTCATGGTCAAAAGCAGTCAGGAACAATATTTATTCAGTGAGTGTGTTTCATATGCCCAGTAAAATAGTTTTTTTTTAAGCTGGAAGAATGAGGGGAAATCCTAAAACCAATTTACAATATCTTTTTCTAAAATCTTTAGTTTTCTCCATCAAGAAAAGGAACAACTCGATACCTCACTTCTACAGGTGCTGATGGGACTATCTGCTTCTGGCAATGGCATTCAGATACAATGAAATTTAAGTACGTATATTTCATTAGATTTATTATTTTAGCTCAGTTTTCTGCTTTTGGACATATCAGTGTTTTCTCAGGTCAGCTTGGTGGTGTGCCACAATATGACTTGGCTTCTGCTGCACTATAAACTTCACCATATGTACCTTGGGTCACTGTAGAGCATTGTAGGGTTTAAACCAGGACTGTCCAAGTTTTCTATCAAGTGAGCTGCAAGAGTAATTCAACACGGGCAGCACACTATTGTTCCACTGGGGGGAAGTGAGCCCAAAAATCTGTCACCCCTCCACCCCTTGCGTTGCTTTTCCAAAGCTGGCTAAGCTAGGTGCAAGGTTCGGGTGGGTTCCTAGAGCCCTCCCACCTCCTTCTCAAAGCTGGAAGAGTGCTAACTAGGCTTTGGGAAGGAGGCAGGAGGACTCTAGGATCCTGTCAGAACCCTCACACCTCCTTCCCCAAGCCCACTGCAGTGGGGGGCGTGGCATCAGATGTTGTGAAAGGCCACAAAAAAGGCCTCAATGGCACCTTACTTTTGAGTCTTGATGTTTTGGACGGAGAATTCAGAACTACAGCAATCCTGTATTTCCTAGAAGCTCCTTTTCATTGAGCTGAACCGTTGTTCTATTTTGTTCAACATGGTCTAAATGAGGGATGTGCAACCTTAGACCCACGGGACAGTTGCAGCTCTCTTGGCCTTTTTGTCTGGTCCTTAAGACTCTCTTGGGGTCACCAGCCATGCTCTGTGGCCTCCTTGAGTGCTTATTCTTGACAAATATGAAATTGAGCTGTGATGATGCTTTTTGATTGCCTCAGTGGAGGTGCGTGTATGTAAAACTTGTGACTTTTGCATGATGGGAATAAGACTGCTATACCATGCTAAGAGTCATGCCTGTTGCACTGCCCACTTCTGTCGTTGGACCTGCTCAATGCTGGCATGCTGTCCCTAGCAGGTTGTCCCTGAGGCAATGTGACCCTTGGGCTGGAAAAAGTTTCCATTCCAATGCTAAACTGAGTGGAAGCTGAGGCAGAGGTATTTCCCAACCTAGAGATTTATTCTGTTGATTTGCCTAAATTTTTACACTCCTGCAAAGCAGGACTATCTAATGCCATCAGGGATTGCATCACCCCCCCCCCGAACTTTGGCATGGCTCTGTCCATGCTGTCTCTTCAGATTAAGCTCCGAGAACCTCCCCCTTTTTAGAATTTTATGTAAAAGAATGGAATTGTAGGCTGCAGTTTGATATGGCCGTGAAAAGAGATGAATTAATTTTTTGCTAAGTCAAATGTTTTAACAAAACTTTGAAGATTCTTACCATTGTGTATCCTCATTGAAATCTTCAGTCCTTTGGTAGAGCCTAGAAGCACAGTGAATAGGAAATTGCCCTCTTGAAGAGTATTCCTAACAGTGCAATTCTATACATTTCTACTAAAAAGTACTCCCAGGAAATTGGGTAAAGGATTGCAACCTCAGTCTTCTGACTCAGCCAGATTTTGTCCCACAGCTGAGACATTTGTAGTTTCAAGTGGGAGTGCAGAGGTAGACTGTAATCTGATGGGTACTGTTGGCATAATTTGCTCACTGCTTTCCCTAAGCCAGTGGTGAGGAACCTTTTCCAGCCTGAAAGCTGCATTCTCTACTGAGCAATCTTCTGGGGGGCCCCACATGCCGGCGACGGGCAGCACCAGAGGAAGAAATGGGTGTGACCAGAGGCAAAGTGGGTGGAAGTACACATGTAACTCTTTATGCAGTAGGCTACATCCCAGCCACAGGTCAGATGTTTCTACCCTCTCCATATGTAAAAGAACATTAAGAATAGCTCGATAGAGAGGGCTGGCAGACATTTAGCCTACATTTCTGAGATTCCTCTCCATTCAAACTTCTAGCACACCAATTTTTGTATTCGGTTGAATTGGGATTTTTAAAAATAGCTTTTTTAAAAGCGGCTTTTCTTTTTGTCGAGTGGCTCCAGTAGATTCATAGCCTTTGGGAAAAAGCAGAAGATCAACCCTTTCTAGGAAAACTATAACTTAACTGATTCTGTATATCTGTATTCACAAACTTTATGCAGGTTTGGTTTAGTTTTGACAGGCTGCAGACAAACACCTTACCAATTTTTATTTTGCAAACGTGTTAACGTTGCGAGGATGTTACTTTCTCTGCATGTTAGTAACCGGGATCGTATTCTATGGACTGCTGCAGTTCTAGCAGCTCATATTGTACAAATATAAATTGTTTTCTTAACAGGTTTATATAATAACCTTTGCACCATGAAGTAATTAAAGTGCTTCATATTTACATTTCAGGGATCGTCCAATCAAATTTGCTGAGAGGTCAAGGCCTGGCGTTCAAATATCTTGTTCATCCTTCAGCTCTGGTATGTATATATATTTCAGGAACAGAAACCATGTAGGAAATGGTTTTCTGCAAAAAAAATAGTTGGTGCTTGTTTTTGAAACCGCTAACTAGTTCAGAAAACACAACTAATTTTTTCAGGAAAATTGAGACTTCAGGAAGATTCTAACCAGAGCCAGTATTAATTGACAAAAATATCTAGGAAATGATTGGGATCTAGGATATTGGTTGCTCTTGGAAAATATAATTGATGGAACTTTCAGCTTCAGGCACAAACATTAACTTTTCACAACACTATGTCATTAAATCTATATTGAGTTCTAGTACAGGTTGATTTTGCTAGCAGCTTTACTTTGTAGGCAGTTTGTCTTACTAGGATTTCCACCCTTGAGTATTTCTCTTGAAACCTGAAATAAAGTGAATTACTGTTACACATTCCTTGCTGTTTAGGTTCTTTATAAAAAGTACTTCAGCAAAGCACTTGAGGTTCTTAATGCCATTTTAGTGGACCTTTAGCATGATCTTGTATTGTGCCAAATTGAGGGGGCGGTGCAGGGTCTAGTCTGACATTCCATGGTGCAGTAATTCTATGGTATTGTTTTGGATAATTGTGGGCATTTTATCTGTTTAGTTCGCCAAATATAGATGTCAGTGTTCTTTGAATAATAAAACACTTTCAGAATTCACAGCTCCTGAAGGAAAAATGCGTCACATGGTTCACATTTTGCTCTCTTGAAATGTTACTTTTCAAATCTGGCAATACCATTTGAACAACAATCATGATTTGCTGAATGAAAAATGTAAGGTTTCTTGATTTTTTTCTTCTTGTCTTTATCTCCTGCCCAACTCCTGCTTTTTAGGTGGTATGTTTGTTGTAACAGGGAGCACTGACCATGTGATAAGAATATATTACTTGGGTTCTGAGACTCCAGAGAAAACTGCTGTGTTAGAATCTCATACGGTAAGAATGAAGCAGGAAATCACACTTGCATTTTTTATATATATAAAAAAACCCTGCTCAGAAGTTTAGGTTGTGCATTTTAACACAGGCTTACCCTGATAAAAGTTCTTGTCTGGAAAACATCTTTGTTATCTTCTGTGGAAGAAGCTGCTTCACAGTACATTCAAGAAAAATTGCTTCTCTTTTGAAACAAACAAGGGAGCCTTTGCAGCCTAGGGAGCATGGTGCTTTCCATGAAGTTTTGGGCATGCAAAGACTGCTGTTGTGAGACTAATCTATGGTTGGTTAACAAAACTTTCATGCTAATTTACCAGGACCTTCTGCAATAAGCATAAATGGTGTTAAGATTAATACAGTGCACTTATAATGGTGGAATTAGTTTTGGCAAAAATATTGCAGCGTGTAGTTTCTTTTTCTGTCAAATATATTTTGCTGTAAAGGAAAGTGATATGTGTCTGTTTGGTTTTTGACAGATGCAGCAAGGCCATGGGATGCCATGACCAAAGTACATGGTGCTCTGAGCCAATGTCATGGTTATGTGGAGTGGTGGGTGATCAAAGCACCAGTGTTTTGGGATAGCAAATAGGAAGGTGCCCCTCCATAGAATGCCAATACTTACTGGTATTAATTTGTGCATGCATGGTATCCAAATGAAACATGGTGGCTGAAAGTGGTATGCCAGTGACCTCAGGGAGCAATAGGTACACAAGATACATTATGATCTTCAGGAACCAGTGGGCATAGGGCTGGCCTTCTTCTTGTTCAGTTAACACTGGCCTGTGACTTCATAGAATTCAGTACATGCTGCTGGCGATACACTGGGGCAAAAGACAGGTGAGTCAGATAAAGGGCTGATGGATGTTTTGTTGACACTTGCTGCTAAGATGTTTTGGACACTCTAGAAACATGTGGATGGAGGAGAGCAGGGTTGTACATAAGCTGACTGTAGAGAAAAGTATTGATGAAAACAATTATTTTCTTTTTTTTTAAGGACAAAGTAGTTGCTGTTCAGTTCTGCAACAGTGGAGGCAGGTAAGCATTTCTTTTGTTCTTCTCCCATGATGTTATTGCTGTATTTGATTTTCCATAATTTTTTTTTAATTTCTTACGCTACTTGTGAAATATAAACAGTCATTTACAAACATCTTGTAAACTGCTTTACTACAGTCAAGCAGTATATACATTTTTTAAATTAAAATAAGGGATTTATCTTAAACTGATCAATGGCAATTTTCTATCTGTTTGGACTTCTGATTCAAAGCACAACTGAAAACGGCAGTCTAAATTGCGCTTCCAGTTTTGGCTTGGATTGAACAGCGTACTATGGTTTGCTGCAACCAGGAAATAGTTAACTGGGGCATGTAATGGGTTGAAGAGGCAAAGCTGAAAAATGGCATGAGTAGCCAAACTGTTGTTAGACTGTGACATCTCAGCTGGGACAAAGTGTTCTGAATTGCATTGTGAAGTGTGGTGGATAGCTGTTCAGTATTATACTTTTTTAAACCTGTATATCCCACTTACTAAGTGACTTTAATTAAAGGAAATTAATGAAAATATTACCTGTTAATTAGCCACTATATAAAAACATCTGATAAGCAACTAGAAGCCAGTTCAGTTGAGTTTTGTTCCAATACTTACTAAATGTTTAATATCTGGTTGGTGAGCTTGTGAACTGACCACATGGTATAAAGCATTGCATTTTGAAGAGTTAGGAGAGTTCTAGGGTTGGCTTGTTCAGCCATGAAAGCTGTTTCTAGATGTTGCTGTCATTTAGAAAGTGCATGTGAAGCTACCCTGAATCAAAGGCACATGCATACCTTGCCCCCTTGTGCTGCATTTTGTGTTAAGTGTGTTTGTGGGTACCAGTGGGTACAAGATAGTGGCCCTTAAAAAAATAAAGTGGAAATATTATTATGCAGGAGTTCAGGGTGCCGGTAGACCAAATTCTGAACTGGGTAGGGGAAAAGCAGGTTGGAGAGCAAAGCAGAGGGGCTTCAGAGCCCTACACATGTAACTTTTTTCCTTTTCCCTTTTACTTGAAAATACAGACTAAGATTTGTCAGTGGAAGCAGAGATGGAACAGCCAGAATCTGGCAATATCAGCAGCAAGAATGGAAGAGTATAGTGTTGGAGATGGCGACTAAGATGACTGGGTAAAAGGCAGAAAAATGTTTATAATTTAACCTCAATAGACAAAGGAATTCAAATGTTCAAAACACAGTAATATTTATTTCTGTGGTCGAAATCCAGAAATGTTCGTTTTCTTCACCTGTTTCAGCATCTTTCCCTTCTAGCCATTTTCCTGTTGTGGCTTTTGTGTAACTCAGGGTTTCTGGGGAAACCAAACCATCTTGTTACCTATGGAAAGTTTTGTCATGGTATTCATAGTAGTGTTAAGCTGCACCCGTCTGGTTGCTTCCCATCATCATGTTACGTGTGGCGCATGGGGCTTGCTGTTAAAAATTTGTAAAGCCTACAGTACATCTTACTGGGCACATGCATTTCTCTAGAGGGGAGCACTGGCCTACTTTCTGAACTAACTGTACCTGGTTGAGACACAGTGAGTTGCACTAGAAGGGAGCTCTTTTTTGCATTAGAATCTGACAGAGTTTCCGCAGAAAGGAACCTTGTAGTCTGTGTTGAGCATTAAACCAAACAGGATAATTATCAGGAATATAAAAGGCAGATCTTTTCAGAGAGAATTTGGTTATTTTATAAGCTACTTATGCTACATTTCTTGTTTCCTCTAAAGATTCAGCAAAATTTGAATGTGTAATGCTCACAGAACTTGCATTTTCTACATGTATTCTCTGGCGGCTGAAAAATGTTAGGTTTAAATAAATAAATTCCTTTATACTACTGTTTGCATGTACAGTTAAACCTCGGTTATTGAACGTAATCCATTCCGGAAGTCTATTTGGCTTCCGAAATGTTTGACAACTGAGGCACAGCTTTAGATTGGCTGCAACAGCTTCCTGCACTCAAGCAGAAGCCGTGTTGGACTTTCAGCTTCTGAAAAATGCTAGAAAACCGAAGCATTTACTTCTGGGTTTTCGGCCTTTGGGAGCCAAAACGTTCCAAAATGGAGGCATTTGGGAGCCGTGGTTTGACTGTATTGTTTTGATCTGGCCAGCTTTTTACTGACAATGGTTTAGTGATGATAATCTGTTTCCAACATCTGGAAATTAAGGCCAAGTATGATGTATAACTGGAAGGGTTTGTTTGTTTAAAGAAAGGGGTGGGAAACAGGATGTAGCATGTGGGTCGGATCTTCAGCTCCTCACTCCCACCTGGCAGGCCACTTCGACAGGTGGGTGGGACTAGTAACCTTTTTGGAACCTGTAGTTTCTTCCTCTGGGGCAGCTGCACAAAGGATGGATGGGGAGGGGTAACTTCCTAGGATCACAGCCCAAATGTATCCCATGGCTGCTTTTAACATCTTCAAAAAACAATCTGATCAAAGATTTCCCAGTGTCACATTTAGTTTGGCTCTAAGTTGGTACTTAAAAGTTTCATTTGACTAGATTCTTCTTTAACGTCTACATTTTCTCAGAAATAGCCAAGTGTCTGGGGAAGACAAGGTGTCCAAGTTGAAGGTGACTATGGTAGCTTGGGATCGTTATGATACTACTGTTATTACAGCAGTCAACAATTTCCTTTTGAAAGTGTGGAACTCTACTACTGGGCAGCTTCTTCACAACCTAACTGTAAGTTAGACCTTCAGTCGATTAGCTTTTTAAGAGGATCTGCATTTAGTGCTCTCTCTGTTGTGTGCCACTGAACTGGGGTCTGGCACTAAGCTTTGGCATCTTTAAGAATTAAGATTCTGATCATGCTTGTGGAGAACAGCTGAGAAACTTGCAAACAGCATCAGATGAGTCCAGGAGTGGTGCGGACCAAGGACTGGTGATCTTTTATCAGAAACACATCAGAACAAATATACAGAAAACAAAATAATTGATCAAATTAGTATCGTTTTCCTAATGGGAGGAGAAAGCTGTTATCATTTTTCCTGTATTCTAACCAATTGATGGTTGGTTGGTTGGTTGGTTGGTTGGTTGGTTGGTTGGTTGGCTGGCTAGTTGGTTGGTTGGTTAATCAATCAAACAAGATTTTCCTGTTGTTTACTATCCATCTGCCTTCTAACTGATCAATTAACTAATGAAATTATAAATATATTTATATTTTTTACCAAAACTTCAATGAAGGAACCCTTCTGAGGCACTTCTGAGAAAATGTTAGCGTGTTTACAATTGAATGAATAAAAGATACCACTTATTGTTCAGGAGAGGATTACTTGTGTTTCATAATACACATTGGAAAATGCTGTGACAGGCATGTATATTACTCTGTCTGATCCCAGGAAGAGCAGGGATAGGTGAATTCTTGCTTGGCCAAAAAAGCAAGCTGCTCTTGTGTTCAAGTACTCTCGGTAAGATTCTCCATTGTTAAGTTGAACAATAGAGCAGCCTGATTTGTTCCTGTGTGACTATTCCCAATAACAAAATCCTGACCTGTGGGAGTAGGGTGAACTGGGAGCAGTGGGCAGGCAAGTGGGACAATTGTCTTCTAGGTTGTGTAGAGCAGGAACGTCCAACTCCTAAGAGACTGCGATCTACTCACAGGAAAAAAGTGGCAGTGATCTACCCCTTTTTGGGGGAGGGGTTCAGGTCAAAGTTGTTGACTTTTTTTAGGGAGGACAGTTCCGTTTTTTTGTGGGGGGGTTCTGGCAAAAGTAAAGGGGAAAGGGGATTAGTTGCTCACCAAAAGATCGCTATGAAAACAATCTGCCTCACAGTGAAAACTCCGTCTTCCTTTTCAGCGAAAACGGAGAGTGGGGTGAGGGGGCAGATGTTCTTAGGCAAAAGCAAAGGAAAAGGAGCCCATGATCGACCGTGATCGACCTGAAGCTCCAGGGATTGATCAATGGATCCCGATTGACCTGTTGGACATCCCTGGTGTAGAGCTATCACTTGCACTCAGGAGGCTGATGTGCCCTTCAGTCCCCAGCAGCAAATATCTGTGGAGCCTGTCCCCACTTCAAATTGGAACTGCTCCAATATGAGCAGAGTTGCTTGCATTTCCAGCTACCCACTTTTTAAAACAATTGCCTTGTCTTTAAAACAGGAGGTCAGTGTGGATATGCCTCCATTCTCTCTCAATTCCAAAATATTAAAAAGTCCCTGAATATGGGCTTCTACCTGACATTGTAGTTTTCTGTGTTAAAACCCTTCTGACATGCTAGTTTTGTGTCTATTAGGGGTGTTCATTTTTCCATTTATATACCAGTTTTCATAAAAATTGCAAAGTGGTTTACAAAGCACAATCTAAAATACACAATTGCAAACAACTAATAAAAGATCAATACTATCATAAAAAAACCCAAACCAGGGATTAGTTCAGCAACAGCATAGTGGTGGACACGTAGGATTCTTTAAACTTCACAAGGATCTGATGGTCTGGGTGACACACCTTTTTGTAATGAAAGAATGTTCTGTCATTGAAGCCTTCAGTCTGAGGTGGTAGACCACAGAAACATGCAGACCACCTTCATAAGATTGAGGCACTGGTCACCTGTGTGTATGTGACGAGCAGGGGAGGGGGGAATGTAATATGAAGCTTATATGGGACAGTAACTACTTCTTAAAATATTACTTTCTTTGCATTTGTTGCAGGGCCATGATGATGAAGTGTTTGTTTTGGAAGCTCACCCATTTGACCAAAGGATCATGCTTTCTGCAGGCCATGATGGGAATATTTTCATTTGGGACCTCGAGAAAGGAGCAAAAATGCGCAATTACTTTAACATGGTACTGTATGGTGGGCAGAATGAGTGGTCAGATCTTAGAATCATAGACTTGTAGAGTTGGAAGGGACCCTAGGGTCATCTAGTCCAACCCCCTGCAGTACAGAAAACCTTTTGCCTAACATGGGGCTTGAGCTCATGACCCTATGATTAAGAGTCAGATCTGAGAATTACTGTGTGTTTATCTGCGTTGGTGCAGGATCTTTATAAAGCACCTCATACCAAAGCAGAGAGAACCCACCCTTGCTGTCCTTGGTGAAAATACATCTTGCTGAAAATAGAAGTAAAGTTTCTATAAGCTTAATGGTAAAGGTAAAGGACCCCTGACAGTTAAGTCCAGTCGCAAACGACACTGGGGTTGCGGCTCTCATCTCGCTTTACAGGCCAAGGGAGCCAGCGTTTGTCCACAGACTTTTTCCAGGTCATGTGGCCAGCATGACTAAGCCGCTTCTGGTGCAACGGAACACCGAAACCAGAGCAGCTCACGGAAACGCTGTTTACTTTCCCGCCGGAGCGGTACCTATTTGTCTACTTGCACTTTTTGGCGTGCTTTCGAACTGCTAGGTGGGCAGAAGCTGGGACCAAGCAACAGGAGCTCACCCTGTCCCATGGATTCAAAACGCTGACCTTCTGATCGGCAAGCCCAAGAGGCTGAGTGGTTTAGACCACAGTGCCACCCGCGTCCCTTAAGTTTACAATATAAAAAAACCATGCAGGGTGAGAAGGAGGTGGGGGAGAACTCTGTTGTGATTAACAGGTCTAATTTGTAATCAGAGGGAAATGTTTTGCCAGGTGCTGGCAAAAACCAAGTGCTTTGTGGGAGGGACGTTGTTAAGAGTTCTGGTGGCACACTCAGAGCAAAGGGGTGTTTTTTAACCTAAGTTTAGCCCAGTCCTTCCCTTTTCCCGCCCTTTACTTTCAGATCCTAGTTCTTTTTCTTTCCCGTTGATACAAATTTGCTCCTGATTACATTGACTCCTGTGCTTGCTCACCTGTTCCTTTTAGTCAGTGGACCCTCCCCTCCCCCTCAGTTCTGGTCTGTTTCTTTGAGTTAAGTGGTCTGTTTGTCTCAAGTGATTTTATTCATCCATTGTCAGTCTTACATTCTTCGGGTCCCTTTGTGTGTGCTTTTGCATGTACTTATTGTGTGTCAAGTGATTCTTATTTATTTCCAGCAAAGCCATAGTATGCCTTTAGTTGTTGTCATAGTAATTGCTAGCATTATCTTCATTATTTCTTTTTTACCCTCCCTCAAACTTTGAATGCTATTCTTGTAGGAACTGTTGCAGCTAACCTCTTGAGATTTGGCAAGAGGTGCTCTGCTTACAAATTTCATAAAATTTCTGCCAAAAATTGTGAATGAAATCTGCAGGCAATGTAATTGAATGGAAGATGACAAAGCCCTTTTTTTACTCCAAAGTGAACTTGAACTTGGGCAGAACTGGGCAGTGTCTGGAACGCTTTGAGCTGAGAATGGTTGTTTTTTTGAAGTGCTGAATCAGGGTCAGAACCAAATCTTGTTGTCGGTACACACCCCTAAAAGAAAGGAAAATTCAGCTTATAAATTTGTCCAGAAAAGTTAAGCAGATCCAAATGGGTGTTGTGTGTGTTTTACAGATTGAGGGCCAAGGCCATGGTGCAGTGTTTGACTGTAAATTTTCCCCTGATGGTCAGCACTTTGCCTGTACAGATTCCCATGGGCACCTACTATTGTTTGGATTCGGATGCAATAAGAGTTATGAAAAGGTGAGTTGGTGGACTCTTAATGTCCTTCTGTGTTTAGCAGTATTTGACATTATCCAGCCATAATGAATCACCTTTAAAGTCCTGTGAATTGCAAGGAAAATGTAAGAATGTGCTTAAATCTCTCTTAAAGTTAATGGGATGTTAAAAGTGCCTAGCTTTGCAAATGGATTGTGTGTGCTGTTCTTCTGTGGGAGACATTCAGACTGGAACTAATTACTCTAGAGTAATCCTACTCTGTGGGGTTTATTGTATAGCTGCTGGTTTGAGGACTGATTAACTGATAATGTCTGGAGGAACTGAGTCCTTGATTTATAAACTGCTAATAATGGTGTGAAAAGGATACAGATGTTTTTAAAGGCTAAGAAAATGAGAAGTGTGTGTGCACATGCTCATGCTTTGTCTTAAGCAGCAGCTTCTTTGCACTCACAATAAAGAAGAATTTCTAAAGAAAAAATATAATTAAAAAACCAGCTAGTGACTCCTAGTATGTTTACAAGCACAGTTCAGAGTGTTGGTACTGACCTTTGAAGCCGCAAACGGCTTTGGCCATGTATACCTGAAGGAGCATCTCCAGCCCCATCGTTCACTGAGGTTCCATCGCCAATGGTCTTCTGGTGGTTCCCTCACAGCGAGAAGTGAAGTACCAGGTAGAGGGCCATCTCAGCAGTGGCACCCACCTTGTGGAACACCCTCCCATTAGATGTCATGGAGATAAAGAACTACACAACGTTTAGAAGACATCTAAAAGCAACCCCTGTATCAGAAAGTTTTTAATGTGTGACATTTTATTATTTTCTTAAATTTTGCTGGAAGTTGCTCAGAGTGGCTGAGGAAACCCAGCTAGATAGGTGGGGTATAAATAATAAGATTATTAATAATAATATTACTCAAAATGATTAAGAAAGCAAGTTTTGGCCAAGGGCGTTCCTCCTGGGCAGTGTATTTCTCAGGTTAGGGGCACTATTTAAAAAAACTGCTCTGCCCACTAGGAAGTTTAACCTACCCATTTATGGCGGAAATTTTGAGCAGGACTGCCCTAAAAATATTTAAGGATGTGAAAGTGTATTAGCGAGATGTGCACTCCATAAAGGTTCTGAGTCAAAACCAGAACCTTGAGTTGAATTTGGAAGAAAACTGGAAAATTACACAGTTTGCAGTGAATTGGTTATAAAAATAAGTTTGTTAAACTCCTTCTCCTGAAGTTGACCACTTAGGACCTCATATCTGTGGTTTCTGAAGGATACCACCCTCATGTTTCATTAAAGCTTTTCTTTGTAGTCCTAAGGGTAAGAACTGTGCTTGCTTTTTTTTTTTTTTTAAATGAAAACCACATAGAAAAGACACTTAATTCTAAGCTTTTGTGGTGCATAGAAATAGTTCACATGCAGGTTTGCTCCTCTAAAGTAGTCTGAATAGTCCGATGGGACCAAGGTGAGAATTACCATTTGACAGATAATTTCTGGCCAGAAAGACAGTTAACAGAGTATGCGTTGTATGAGAAGAATTAAGAAATGTTTGTGTATTTGTACTGATTTCTAAGTTTGTGTCTGATGTAGATCCCGGACCAGATGTTCTTCCACACAGATTACCGCCCTCTGATCCGTGATGCGAATAACTATGTCCTAGATGAACAAACTCAACAGGCGCCGCATCTCATGCCTCCCCCGTTCTTAGTTGATGTGGATGGAAATCCTCACCCCACAAAATACCAGCGACTGGTGCCAGGGCGGGAAAATTGTAACGATGAGCAACTCATTCCTCAGCTGGGATATGTGGCAAACGGTACACCATATTTAAATCACAGAATCTGAAATGAAGAGGTGTTTCTTGCCTATTATGAAGTTTCTTAGAATGTAGTAGGCCTATTAAGAAGTTTCTGTTTTGGGGTATGGCAGTCTTCATCCTGCTGGCCTTCAGATGGTTTGGATTATCAATATATGCTGGCTGGAACAGATGGGAATTGCAATCCAAAACATCTTGATGGCATCAGGTTGGGGTAAGGCTGGGATATGGGTTAACTCAAGAAAGAAGGCTCCCTCTCTGTCTTGCATTGGGGAAAACCATACATTAAAAATAATCTATTAAAATATTAGTAATGACATAGGTCTCCTGATGAGGCAGACCAGCAGTCTTTCCTCTGAATTTAATGTAAAAAGTGTTTGTTTTTTTTACTCATAAGTAAAGATGCAGTCTTAAACCCACTTATGTACAAGCCAGCCCCTTTAAATTCAGTAAGATTTACTTCCTTGTAGACATGGTTGGGCTTGCCACTGTAAATCTTTCTGAATGCAATTTTGGGCTTACTTTAAGTGAAGACTTTTTGGTGAGTAACACCTTATTTCATTAGATATTATTTAAATAAGTTTTTTTTCTTCTGATTTTATGGTTTACTTTACCAGATTTTGTCTCTAATGCATTCTTTTTGTAACCTTATTGTTCATCATTTAGAAACCATGTTAAGCAACAAAAAAATTTGTCAAAATAAAGTTGTAGCTGTAGCTATTTTTTGAAACCTTCCAAACAATACAGATGAGGGGAATGCATTTAGACAAGCTAGCATAAAAGCTCTGTGATGTGATGGAGTTTCTAAATTGGAAAAGTAATTAAGTAGTACTCCATGGTTGGGCTGCAATCCTAAGTAAGCAGGTGAACATACAAAAGGCTGGGAGGGGTGGAGTTTTTGGATTTCATGATCTAGCAGCCTCTGCTTGATGAGAGAGAAGATTTGTGAGCCATCCAATAGAAGGGAATCTATTGCAATCCCTATTTGCCTGTGTTTGAGGGTAATATCAGAAAACGATGTAGAATTATGTGTGTCTCTCAATAAAGAAGTTAGTAAGCATTCCGGGTCTGTATTGAAATGAATTTTTAGCCAGTATTTGAAAGTCATAATTCAGCCCCTGGATTCTAGGAGATGCTGGCCTAAATTTGAACATATAGCCAGATAGGAGACACATTTTGGAGCCCCCAGAATTTGTTGGAAGAAGAATGCCTCTACACCCTCGACTTGGTTGTTAAAGTCAGTTATCCATAAGGAAATCCCATAAAGGAGTTGCAATACAGTTTTTGCTCTATATGCCTAACTGCTGCAGGCACATTCTGTTTACCATCAAGAAAATACAATTGTTTAGTTTGTGTTGCAGAGCACAAATGGTCACTCATTTTAGATTGTAAAAGGTGATCCCTAAGTATTTAAAGCTTTTAACTTGATCGATTTCTTGATTACCAATACACAATTTAGATGGATGCCAACTCTTTGGCAATAATCAATCGATAGGTGATTTCCTTGACAGTAATGAAAGTACGCTTTTAGAACTTTTAGAACTCTGGTGCAGGAGAGGTTAAAAAAAAAGAGAGGGAGTAAAGGACCCCTGGATGGTTAAGTCCAGTCAAAGGCATCTGTGGGGTGCGGCGCTCATCTTTCTTCAGGCCGAGGGAGCTGGTGTTTGTTCACAGACAGCTTTCCGGGTAATGTGGCCAGCATGACTAAATTGCTTCTGGTGCAACGGAACACCGTGATGGAAACCAGAGCACATGGAAATGCTGTTTACCTTCCTGCCGCAGTGGTACCGATTTATCTACTTACACTGGCATACTTTCAAACTGCTAGGTTGGCAGGAGCTGGGACAAGCAATGGGCGCTCACCCCATCGTGAGGATTTGAACTGCCGACTTTCTGATCGGCAAGCCCAAGAGGCTCAGTGGTTTAGACCACAGCACCACCTGCAGGAGAGGAGGACAGTGTCATTGCATATAAATGTACAGTGGTACCTCGGGTTACGAGCTTAATTCGTTCTGGAGAGTCCATTCTTAACCTGAAGCATTCTTAACCCGAGGCGCACATTCCCTACATAGGCCTCGGAAGCGGATTGCGTTCGTATCCCGGGGCAAAGTTCGCAACCCGGGACACCTACTTCTGGGTTTGTGAAGTTCGTAAGCAGGACTGTTTGTACCACTGTATAGGAACTGCCTTAGATCCTAACCTAGGAGGGTTGCCATTCACAACGAGTAGATGTTGTTTCATATCATTCAAAAATAGATTAAATAAATGTGGGGCAAGAATACATATAAATTTCCCCTTTCGGATTTCATATACTTATCCGCTAGAAAGGCAAGTGAGAGACAGTGATCAATAGTTTGTTTCTATTTTGTAAATCTGATTTACAAATGTTAAGGACCAATATTTCTATTCCTTTTAATCCAATCCAACAGATAGCGCTCTAAATGTTTAGAGTTTACTTATAGTGGACAGGAGACCAATAGGGTGATAATTACACGGCTGTTCAGGATCACCTTTTTTTATAAATTGGGATGATTACAGAAGTTAATCATGATTATGGTATAATTCCATATTCATCTTTGAGAGTTAAAAGGTTAGCAAGATGTGCATACTTTTTTCAAAACCTCAGCAGAAATCCCATCAGATCCAGGGGCCTTACGGGGTTTTAGCTCTGCAATAAGTTCCATAATTTTGTCTGAGCTTACTGGGGGCAAGTTTGGTATAGTAAAGAGGACAGGCTCATCAGCATTTGGAAGAAAGCAGGGTGAGATTTTGAGTATTTTAAAATAGTAGTCCACCCAGGTTTGGGAGGGAATGGTAGGTACAATTAAAAAATAGTATTCTGGTAGCCAGAGGTTATTTGCCAGAAGGTTTTATGATCATTCACTTTTAGTGCATTTATTAAGTGTGTCCATTTATTTTGATGGTATATTTTCTTCTTCTTAGCAATAAGTTCATTATATAACTTCCTACGAGTAAAATAGGTTTTTTTGGTTTTATCGTCACCCTTTTTGCAAAGGTCTCTGAACGATATTCTGAGCAATCTTTTCTCTGTATAGCATTCCTGGTCAAACCAAGGGGAGGGATTAGAGAGGGTAACAGATGCAGGCTTAGCTATTGTACCACAGTTGTCTATTACTTGGGAGTAAGTTGTTATTACTACCTTAATAGAATGTGAGTTACTAAGGGTTGTTCTCAGTGTTACATTTTGTCTTGAGTCCAGGAATTTGGTCCCTTCGAATTGTGGGGACTATCTAATCCTTTTCAAAATACTATCAGAGGCCTGATCAGAGTTACCAGGCTTCAAGATCTTATTTACTGGGTCGCATGTAGACAGAAGTAAGGGGGCGTGGTCACTTTCCATACGGACTCCAATAGAAATGAAGTTAACACCAGAGTGTAGATTTAGAGAACTGATACAATACAGATACAATTAGAATTATTTGTGATAAATCTATATTGCATTACCCCATCCATGGTGACCCACAACATCTAACTACCAGCTATTGAAAAGGAATAAAAAATAAATAAATCTGGGAAAGTGTGTGTAGATGTGTGTTTTAAAAAAGTAATTTTGAAAAATATTCTGGTCTTGTTTATCTGATAGATATGCTTGCAAAGATTAACAGTGGGGAAGAAAGGTGTCATGCACACTCCTTGTATTTGGGAGTAAGCCAATGCAGTGGAGCTTCTGTGAATGAATGTGCAGAGATGTTCAGGATTCAGCTGAGTGTTTCCCAAAGAAAAGGCTCTCATGAGACAGGATCCTGATCTGTTTACATGCATCTACACTCGGGGGCGTCCTCTACTATGAAACTAATGAAGCTTAAGCTTCAGGGCCCCTAGTCTTAGAGGGGCCCTAATACTGACTTTAGCCCATATTGCTTAAAATAGACCCAATTTGAGTCACACAACTCAAATTGATTAATTTTTTGTTGTATATATTTCAACAATCCTGAAGTTTGAGAGTCAGTAGTTCAGATGTTATAAAGGTGGAGTGTTAAGGTAGCTTGGAAACTAAAAGGCAAAGGATTTTTTTTTTCACACCAGTGACTTGTACATGTGAGATAATTCAGTACAGCAATTTAAATCAATATCTGTGATGTAGTAGTTACTTTCTTTTTAATTAATCAGTTGTGGAAAAACCCTATTGAGGAAGTGGTTTGTTGCTGGTTGCGAAGGGCCCCCACAACATTTCAAGCCTCAGGGCCCCAAACATTTAGCTCCACCACTGGCTATACTCCTGTTCCTGTGATTCAGATTAGAACAGCCTGTAGGTGCTTCCTTATACAGGGCTCAAGTGAACTCACACGGGACTGCAGTCCAATCCCTCCCCCCAAGAAGTCAAAATAATATTTTCCTCTCCCCACAACTCTTACTGGGTGATCTGATGAAGGTCTTTTCCCCTTTCTCGTTCACCCCTCTCTTGACTGGTCAGAGAATAGCTGTCACTGTCATCATACCTGCCCAGTCAGGCAGTCAGGCCTGGAAGACTGCAAGGCCTAGTGCTCCATGAAAGACTCACCTCTGCTCAAGCTGGTGGGAAGCAGTGAAAAGCAGAAAGAGAAGTGGCAGTGGCAGCAGGATCTGCTGCTTGGTGCAAGAGACCCACACATTCAATAATGAGGGCAGGAAACTCATCATGGACTAGCAGCTGATGGCCCATGGACTGGCAGTAGTCCAGGGACTACCACTTTGAGTAGCACTGTCCTAGGACAAGTGTGACAATAATACCTTTAGGAACAAATTCCAGAGTGGGCGCTGTGTTAGTCTGTTTCAGAATAAAATAAAGAAAAATGAAAAACAGTGTCTAGTGGCACCTTAAAGACCTACAGACTTATTGTATCATATTTGTTGGTCAGTTACCATTTCATCAGGTGCATTACGTTTTAACCTTTATAGATAGGTTTAATCACCTGCAAAAACGTTTTAGCAGAGTGAGGCCAGAAAATTACACAGTACAAGGGAGACTTGGAAAAATCAACAAATACACAACACAAATGAGATCTGGTCAAAGGTGTAAAAGATTGAATCCATAGGGGTGATCTGCTTCCAGTTGGTGCTGATCCAGGCTGGAGCTGGAGTCATGGTTTCTAACTATGGAATGGAATGGTGGCATACAAATAAGATGATGACAGTGATGATATGTTAACCCAGTACAGGTTCAGAGAAGACTTATAATCACTGTCAGTTGCTCTGCTAGGTCATTGTTTGCAGCAGGATCACCTTCCACCCCCCAAGTAGTCCCTTCCATGTAGACTTGCAGCAATAGAACTGTCTGTGAGCCAAGTAGGTGCTCCTCTGGCCCCTTGGACTTCCTGTCAGGTCTGTTGCTGCATTTGCTCTTGAGACCTGGGGGTGGGTGGGAATCAGGAACTGAAAGGAGGGTTTGATGGATTATGGGGGGACGAGTGAGTTGTCCTTGAGATGGGGTTCTTCAGGTTGTTTCCAAACTACTGTGAGATTCTTCCAGTCCAGATGGAGTAAGGTTTATCTGCAGGATCACAAGCCTTGACCTCCAAAGAGACCTCCAGGCTCTGCGTTGGATAGGATCCTAAACCTGCAGGCAAGATGAATATTGTGCATACATAAACACCTAGCCAGATGACAGTTCCTTTTTTTTAATGAGCAAGCGGTTCCTACGTTTAATTCTTATTTTAAATGGAGAATGCAGTCTTCTGAGTTGCACGGGGCTCTTCTTTCACCTGTGTCAAGGAAAAATAGTTCAGTTCAGTACTAACATGCGGGCTCACTGGCTAGCACAAGGTTCTTGATGGGCACATGGTAACCTGCTTCGGGGTCTCCCATGGCACACCTTTTGGCATTCACTCTAATAAAGTATTGTTGTACATCTCAGAATGCTCACTTGATGCTCTTTTTCTTGCAAAGGTGATGGCGAAGTTGTGGAGCAGGTGATTGGGCAGCAAACTAATGACCAAGAAGAAAGCATCCTTGATGGAATGATCAGGGAGCTACAACGAGAGCAAGATCAGAGAAGACTTAATGGAAGTGAAGCTACTCCAAATCTTCTGCAAATCAGATTGCAGCCTGCTAATGGTAAGAGTCATCTCCTGTTATTCTTCTAGACAAGTGTAGAAGGATTCAGTGTTCATTGGTCTTCTTTTGATACAACAAACATGGTGGGGGAAGTTGATTAGTCTTCTGGTTTGTTTTGGTAGCTTTGAGAAGTCCAAGTTTGGATATAGCTTCCCCCCCAAATGTTGGGCTCAGACGGAGTGGTCAAATTGAAGGTGTTCGGCAGATGCACCACAACGCTCCTAGAAGTCAGATGGCCACGGAGAGGGATCTCATGGCATGGAGTAGAAGAGTGGTGGTGAACGAGCTGCATCCTGGGGTTAGCAGGTAAAAACAATGTTTAGAATTATTTCAGGTTTTGTCTTTATGCATGTGTGTGCCATGATCTTCCTGGAATCGTTTTAAGGACCACCCATGTTACAGATCAGCAGAGTATGTTTGTTTGTTTGTTTGCTGTCACACCAACTCCCTTCTTTAGCTTTTCTAAACCTAAGCCAAAGTAGGAGGTTTAACTGACAGACATACCTGTAGGTCATCATCTTGGAAACCCTTAGCCAGTAATGGCAGGGGAGAGAAACAGCCAGTCAGAAGTGTATGGGGCTGGTAAAGAAATTTGAAAGTTTACATGGCAGATAGAGCCTGGCTACAAAAGTAGCTAGGTGTGCTTAGGGGTCTGTCTGGCAGGATAAGCCTGTTTAATTTCCTCAGGTGGAGGAAATAGACTGAGAAAGAGGATAGAGATACTTTAGGAAGAGGGAAAGCAAATAGTAATTGTAGGAGGAGGTACTTTTAATAGAAACAGTTCTGTTGTAGAGAATTATAAATGAAGTTTAAACCTAAAACGGCATTTCAGAGAGAAAATAAATACCGTGCCTTTAATAGTGAAACCTTCAAGTGTTATCCTTTTTGAATGTATGTTAATAGAAACAGTTTTTGTCTCCATTGTGCCTCAGCTTTGATTTCTGCCTAGCTTGGGGAATAGGTTTTCACTGCACTCCCCAGCATCAAGAGGCCTTGCTGCAGGTTTATATTATACACTACCACATGCAGAGAATATCTGAATTCTTGGTTGTTTTAGAAAGGGAGTGACCAAGCTTTAATTATTCCATCTTCACTGAGGGAGTATGTCACAACAGCCCAGGTAACAAATGCATAGGTCAAGGCTGGTTCTTCACCAGTTCATACTTGAAATTGACAGACATAGGCAGCAGAGAGATGTGGTTTGGTGGGTTAAGCAACAAGGCCCCAAGTATAGTGTTTACATAGCTGTGTTGCTTTTCTCTAGTGTTCCCTTGCTTTTGCTGGACTTGGAACATGAATACACCAGTTGCAGCACCACAGAAACACAGCACTCTATACACCTTTGTTCCAGTCCTTGTAGAATTGCAAGGGGCATTGTTTGATAAATTACCCCTTCCTAGAGACGCTGCTGTAAGGATCCCTCTAATCTGGAAATGAAGAACCTCTAGCCCACAGGCCTGATTAGACCTAGTACAAGTCCCTGTTTGGCCCACAAAGCCATTTTCCAAGACCACACCCACTTGCCCCACACCTGACGTCATTTGTGATGTAGCTGCCAGTGAACAATTTGGAGCCTTAAAGTGCACTCCTGCTTATTCTTTCGCAAGTGAGACTTGCTGTTGCTGCAGTTCAGCTGTTTGAGAGTAACAGCAAACTGGTAGGAATCAGCCAAAAGCCAGGCTTGAACAGTGCCTTATCAGCTTATCAGTGGTAATTTTGGATTGAATTTTTCCTTGCAGCACGGCTTGAGCTCAGTTTGTGCTACAAAGGAAAAAATTGACTGCTTGGTGTCATGCTGATGGCAGGTGATTGATAGGTGGGCAGTCCTCCTCACCTGTCAAAGTGGCCTTCCCCGGGTAGGGGAGCTCAGGATCCAGCTCACCAATTGGGAAAGGTTTCCCACAACTGCTCTAATCAAAGACCATTTGATTTGCTCAAAAAGTCCTAAAAGCATAATATTTTTCTCTTATCCCATTAAATTTGCAGTTTTGAGAAATGGTAGCTTTGTGCATGAAATCTTATACATGTGAACTCAGGAATAAACTCTGCTGTGCTCACTGTGGCCTGCCACAGGAAATTGCACAGGATTACATTTTTAGCCACCCTGCACTGACGTCTGTTCTTTAAGTGCAAAATAAAGACCACACTTATCCACCAACTATCTTGGCTGAGCAAGCTCCAGTTTGCGCATCAAATTTTCGCATCCAGAACAGTTTCCCCGTTCAGTTAAGTGGTGGCTGTTGCGTCTTTCTTTTGTGCATGCAGATCTAATCTCTCTGTTGAAATGAACACATAGCAGGAGTGCATATAGAATTCTAGATTGAAGTACACTAGCTTCAATAGATGGGGAAAATTCTGAATCCCCCCCAGCAAAAAGAAAAAAGAAAAGCTTGGAATCCAGGGTGATGAAAATCTAAGAACATGTTTAAAGGTTCAAAGATTAACCCAAACTTACCATCTTCTTAAGAGTTCAAGAGGAATGCCGAGCTGCAAAAGGCGAATTAGAAATTCATCTGTATACTCTTGAAAAGAAGAGAAAGCCTTCCCATACTTTACAAAGGGTGAGAAATTTTGCTTGTTTTCAGAAATCCTGTGTATTCCATGCTAAGAGCTAGCTAGCCAAGCACAGATATAGGATCTTAATGCTTTGGTGGGCAGTGCTATTGGGAGGAAGGGCTGAAATACCACAGGCATCCAGGATTTTTTAGGGAGTATCCAAGCTTGTGCAAAAGAGCAAAGTTCTACATAAATTGCAGGTGAATGAGGCTGGTGGTGCATAATATGATGAATAAGCTTAGCGTAGCTTTAAACTTGACTTCTGAGTAGAGAGCCAGGGAACTGCAGGGTATCTCATTTGGGCCTCCTCATCTTAGGAAGAATGATACAAGTGGATTCATGTCCTCAGACTACACAGATAAATGGACAAACTCCATGTATATTCATATACATTAATAAATTGGGAGTAAGAGTAAGGGATTGGGGACGTGGGTGGTGCTGTGGTCCAAACAGCTGAGCCTAGGGCTTCCTGATCAGAAGGTTGGCAGTTTGAATCCCTGCGATGGGGTGAGGTCCCGTTGCTCAGTCCCAGCTCCTGCCAACCTAGCAGTTCGAAAGCACATCAAGGTGCAAGTGGATAAATAGGTACCGCTCCGGCGGGAAGGTAAATGGCGTTTCCGTGTGCTGCTCTGGTTTTGCCAGAAGTGGCTTAGTCATGCTGGCCACATGATCTGCAAACAAATGTCGGCTCCCTTGGCCAGAAAAGCGAGATGAGCACCGCAACCCCAGAGTCGTTCACAACTGGACTTAACTGTCAGGGGTCCTTTACCTTTTTAAGAGTAAGGGATTAGGTAGGGAGAGCAAGGAGGCTCCAATTATAGTGGTTGCAGGTAGTGGGAGGTATGGTGTAAGGCATGAGACAGGGCAGATACAGAGGGTATTGAATGCTTAATTGTTGATTGCTGCATGCTGGCTCTTCCTCCTCCAACTGGGGAACCAGTGTCCTGTCAGCCAGCCCTCAAGCCTGAAGATACTGTTGTTAAACATCAGACCAGTTTTAAATATAATCTCACTCACCCACAGTTTGGGCCAGCAGGGGCAGTGTTGTGCTCCCCCCCCCCCCAATCTTTGCCTGTCTTAAGTCTTCAGGGCAACACCAGACCAGATTCCCCCCCGCCATGTACAGTGGTATCTTGGTTCTCGAATTTAATCTGTTCCAGGAGTCCATTTGACTCCCGAAATGGTTCGAAAACCAAGGCTCGGCTTGGTTCAAAAACTAAGGCGAGTTTCCTGCACTCAATCGGAAGCTGCTTCGGATGTTCATTTTCCGAAAAATGTTCGCAAACCAGAACACTCACTTCCGGGTTTGCGGCGTTCAGGAGCCGATTTGTTCGGGACCCAAGCTGTTCGACTACCAAGGTGCCACTGTATAGTTTGTAAGAATTCAGTCTCTCTCCCCCAAGTTTCTTGTTCCCCACCCCACCCCCGCCTAAGTACAGATCTAAAGTGTTTGTAACTTGTGTTGAACACATGAGGCAGGTTAAGGATTCTGATGGTGTCCTGTTCACTGTGCTACTCACGGCCTCCCTGCCAATAAATATCCCATCACCTCTGGCCTCTGATGGGAGTTGGAGTCTGACATTTGGAGGGCCACAGGTTCCCTACTTCTGCTTTTAGCTCAGTTGTTTAATTTGAATTGCTTGTGGGTTTATTATAGCTTATACTGCAGTATGCTCCTGAAACACTTGGGGGTTTGGGTACAGTGAGGAAAAGAACTTTATCTACACAATGAATATTAAGGCTGGAATAATGAAACAGACCCTTTTACTGGCTAAAATGGATGTTTCAAATACTTCAACCAAGGTTTTGAATAAAAATGCTCACCTGTTAGAGAGCCATAGTTCAGCATTACAGGCATGAGTCAGCCCTACATTATTGCATAGATTTGGTTGATCTTGATGTTCGATGCTGCAAACTTTCCTCTGTAATCTCAAATTCTGTGTTCTGTTCTTCCCTGGTACTGTGAAAGTGTGATTATCAACCTGGCAGTGGGCGATCTTTGCGAAGAAACCAACGCAAGCGTCAGCATGCTTACCAAACACGCTCCACCTTTGATCATCATTCACAAGGTGTACGAAGAAGCTCACATACTCAGGAAGACTCTGAAAGCTCTTCTGAGGTCAGGTGTCTGGTTATTATATTAAATCGTGTTAGTGGGGGAAAGCATTAAAATAAAAGGTGGACTTTAAACCATTACCAAATATGATCAAAATGTTGAGTTAGAGTTTTGTCACAATTAGCAGAAGTAAGACTGGAAATGAGTTCAAGACAAATTCAGTTGGACAATTAGGAGCTGGCAGTGATCTGTGAACAGGTTGGTTTTGCCAGTACGAAAACCCCTACCAGCTATTTAGATCACCCTCAAATTGTTATGGTTGGGAGTTTGTGTAGCGTAGTGGCTTAGATGCTATGAAACAGGAACCCCCAATTCAAATCTTGCCTTTATCATGAACTTACTGGGTGGCTTTATGCAAAGCATGCTTGTCTGAGAATATGGGTGATAGTATGACCTCATAGGGTTGCTGTAAGAATTACAGCTCTTCTCTTGCATTATCTAATTGTAATCCTTATAACACATCTATAAGATGCTTACAGATGCTAAGTATAATTATTAATTCAGCTATCTCCCCTTATTGCTATTTGAGTCCAATCTGCAGGTCTGCAAACATTCTGGAGGAAGAAATGCTGGCTGTTTGCCCTTAACAGGACTGCTGTTATGAGTCTGGCACTCTGCTAGTTCTGGAATGCTGTAATGACAGCTTTGATGTTCATGGAAGATGTTTTCCCTTGCAGTTTTCTGTTCGCCCGCTGTATCTAATGTCAAGAGCAGTTACTAAAGCTTTGCTTAATGCTCAGCTTTGGATTTTACAGTTTGTGACAAAAGATGGACACAGGTGCTTTCTTTGCACTCCTTTGAATCAGTTTGAGAAGATAAGAAGCTGCTGTATACTAAGTGGGACCATCGGTCCATCTAGCTCAGTGTTGCCTACACTGACTGGCAACAGCAGCTCTCCAGGATTTCAGGCAGGAGTCTCTCTCAGCCCTACCTGAAGATGTTGGGACTTTCTGCATTCAAAACAGATGCTTTACCACTGAGCTGCAGCCCTTCCCCGTTTAGTTATTGACAGTGTCTTTTAGACCTACACGTAACAGGAGGTGTGCAATATGAGAGGGAACTCATCTTTCTGCTAGCAAATTTGTGACTGTAGCAAAGTGATAGAGCAAATGGACAAAGCTTTCTCTTTTCTTCCCCTCTCAGGAAGATGACACAGGTGGCACAAGTGATGCGTCTGTGGACGACAATGTCACTGCATGGCAAAGTGAAAGCAGCTCTAGGTAATTTCTCTTACTCTGTTTTAAAGGGGAATATTTCACAATGAATGTGCTACTTGATACAAGGCCACCTAATGTGGGGAGGGCACGGTGTGCACAGCTCTACATAGGAACATTTTGCTGCTCAACAACAAGAATTTTGTACAAGTAACAGAAATTAGTGCAGATTTTTATCTGCTAAACTGATAGCAAATAAACTTGTGAGTGCTAACTTCTTCCTTTCAGTTTACCTGCTTCCCCTTGTTGTTAGTCTCATCCTCTGCAGAGTCTGAACAAGATAATCACAGCAGATCAACAGCCAAGCTGTAAAAAATGTAAAGGAAAAAAGTAAATAACTTATAAATTCATATAACATATTTGATGGCCCCCAGAATTAAACACGCGTGTGTCTAGAGTGACACGTCTCTATAGTAAAGCCTCAATTGCACATTTTAAACCATGTTTTTAATTACAATAGTTTCTCCCAATTCTCCCCACCCCCCACCTTGGCTCAAACGAGTCAAGTATGCTTTGTCATATTTTATGAATGTAAAGTGTGGTTTATGTGTTTCATGCAAACTAAGCAGTAAGCCAGAAATAAACCAGTAATAAACCTTGGCTTATTTCTGGCTTACAACTTGTAAAGCATAGCCCAGGTTCAAATAGGACAAGACACAGTATGCTTGCTTGAACCAAGGGGGAGAAGTTACTCAGGTACTTATGTAGGGCTGGGTGATATCTGGTTTTCAACATCATGATATATCACCAGCTAAACATTGTGATTTAGTGATATATCACACTGTCTGAAACATGGAACTATGCAGGGTGGGTGAAGGCTCAGTCTTTGGAGATAGCTGCTGGTGGGGGGAGTGAAGATTGGGCATGCGGCTGGGCAAAAGAGCATGGAAATTGGGTGGGTGGGGAGTGTAAAGATTGGATGTGTGGTAAGTCAGACACACACACACACAGGAGCAAGGGAGGAAAGAGGTGTGAACGACATAGGGCAATATGTTTGGTTTTTTTCTTTTGCGACATCTGGGAGGGAAGTCAGTGACTCAGCATTGGCAGTGGCTTCATGAAACCGAGCTTTCTGCCAACTGCTACCAGGCAAACACATGTTATGTCTGTGCATGCGCTTGTGTGTGTGTGCGCGCGGACACACACACACAGTGATTTGCCATGTATTGTGAATTATTTTTAAATGGTCATTGCATTGTGGTCTGGAAACTGGTATTGGACAATATTATCAATATATCTCCTAGCCCTATGCAAAGCAGAAACAAAGGCACAGAGCAGACTCACATAAATAAATCCCAAAATCCCTTGCAGAATCCCAAAATTTTACACTCCCCCCCTCCCACAGGGTAGGTGGGCTTACCTGGCTAGATGCCACCCATCTTGCTACAGCTGGCGGTGGGGCAAGGGTTGGTAAAGGGCTTTTTGGTCCAGGCTCATATTTGTTTTCTTAACAGCTTCACTGCTCTTAGTCTTTGTTAGGTAAGTGTTCCTTACCTAACTTTGGGACTGGGACGCGACCTGCTGGGCATCCTGCGGATGTCGGGGCCTGGCTCTGGCCATTTGTGGAGTCATCAGAGAGCTCCTGTGGCTGGAGGCTGATTGCAGAGCCTCCGTAGGTCCCTCAGATGTTGGGGCCTGGCTCGTGGAGCCCCCGTAGGCCCTGCGGATGTCCGGGCTTGGCTCCAGGCAGCGGCGAGGCTTCAGAGAGCTCAGATCACTCACTTCTGGGTTAAAAACGTTCGTAACCCAAAAAAACATAACTCAAACCACTGAGCCTCTTGGGCTTGCCGATCAGAAGGTCGGCGGTTTGAATCCCCACGATGGGGTGAGCTCCTGTTGTTCGATCCCAGCTCCTGCCAACCTAGTAGTTCGAAAGTATGCCTAAAAGTGCAAGTAGATAAATAGGTACTGCTCCAGCGGGAAGGTAAACAGTGTTTCTGTGCACTGCTCTGGTTTCGGTGTTCTGTTGCACCAGAAGTGGCTTAGTCATGCTGACCACATGACTCGGAAAAACACTGCGGAGCGGACAAATGCCAGCTCCCTTGGCTTGTAAAGCAAGATGAGCACCACAACCCCAGAGTCGTTTGCGACTGTAGTTAACTGTCAGGGGTCCTCTACCTTTACCTTATTAGACAAGCTGGTTTGCTGTAACATGCCTAAACAACCATAGCATAAATGACAGCAGAGCAGTGTCCTCATTGTCAAGCACATAGATCGCCTCAGTATTCCAGTGATTTGTGTGGGGTGAAATAGGAGGGGTAGAGACTACAGTACAGTTGATGTATGATTTGGTGCAAACAACTAAACATGCGTGAGGAAGCACCATCATGCCTACAACGTAGCAGTGGTGGGAGCAAACAAAGCCTACTTCTTTGCCACCATTGCACCCTCAATTAGCTGTCTGGCAGAACTTTTCAGAATAGTGAATGGGATTTTATGATCTGGCCAATAACGGATGCTCTGACGCCTTCAGAGGTGTGCTATAACAACTTTGCAAAGATACTTCAGAGACAAAATTGTTCAGGTTCAGACAGACTTGGATGCCAAGTCCAATGGAAGTTTATGGAGCAACATCTGTTCCATCTATTGGTTTAGATTATTGCATCCTGGGGATATGGACAAGCTGCTTAAAGAACTGCCACCAACCACTTGCCTCCTTGACACTTTCTCATATTGGCTTCTTAAAACTAGCTCTAGGAGATTGGATAGATCCCTGTAGTGATTAATGCTTCATTGGAGAGTAGGGAGGTGCCAGCTGCCTTGTAGGAGGCAGTGGTGCACCCCTTCCTTAGGAAAACCTCCCTGCTGCTATCCTACACAAGCTCCTACTTGGATAGGATGGCAGCAGAGATAGCTAGATAAATGTAGTCTTGGAAACATCTACCAGGTCAGAGATTGGTTTATTCCATGGGTTGATGCAGAACTTTGCATAGACCCTTCTGGATTAAGAGTACTACCTTTTCAAAACCTTAATAAGATGACGATTACAGGTCTAAATAATGCCTTTCTTAAAGAAACCATGCAGGTCCAGGGGAAGCTGGACAGAATCATTGGCATTTTACAGTTTTCCTTTAACACCTACCTATATTGGAGCATGAAAACTTTAAAAGATATAGAAATATACTATCAATTTGCCAGTAGGGGGAGCAAGAGTATAGAATATGCAATACCTATAAAAATAATAAACTACTGTACTAAGAAAAGAGGAGCTGTATCAACTTTTGGATGGTATCTGTCCTAATAGGTTTCAAATATTTTATTCTGTAAATGGCTTTGGTGTCTTATGATGAAGAGCCATATCTTTTGCTTTTGCTCAACAGCAGTTTAGGTCTTAATTAGGGACTCACTCACATGGCCTGAAAATAACAGGGTTTACAGGGGGTCACTAATTCAGAAGTGGTGACTTCTTGTATTTATAAGGCACTTCTTTTGGAATGGACTGGTAACATGTTATGTTTGAAAGGAGTGTCTGGGAATGACATGGGACTGGAATTACAGGATGAAGTATAGAATGCTAAATGGGTTAGATTACCTTTTAAAACCATGTCTGCAGAATTCAAGAACCCACCTTCAAAACAATACATAGATAGCATTGGACCCCAGTTAAATTGAATAGAATCAATCTCCAGAATGTTGGATGGGTTGTGGTGAGAGTGTTGTTTTGTGCAAGATTTTTGGATCACTGTATTTGATAAAATATCTATTTATTATGAATATTATGAAACAGAAAATGCCTGACCCTTCTTTGGCCCTTTTTAATGATTCCACTTTCAAAAGGTCCTCATATATTACATCCAAAATTAATAGCTCTATTACTAGCAGTGGCCAGCTTAGAAATAGAGAGGCACTGGAAATCAAGAGGATTCACCATGAAGGGTTGGCTTGATAGAATATGGGATGTAGCACTTTCAGAACATCTAGCATACCACAGCTGGGTGATTAAGGTCCTTTCAAAGGGGGGGGGGATTTGAAATAGTGGTGGCCATTTATAGCATATATTCACACCAATGAACACTTGTTATAACCCCCATCGGGTCAGGTAACATGGAATACTTACATTTAATAAATTTAAGAAATAAATAGCACTCTATACTATAAATAACTATTGAAAACTATACTATAAAAAGTATAGTTCTATACTATAAATAACATAATTTAACAAATAAATAAAACAACTAAATAACATTCACCACACTGTCCCAGAATAAATGTACTTACTATTAATCAACAGCACTGTTGTAATCTCCTTCCTTTTATGCTGTAATGGTAAATCTTTTCTTCATTTCCAAACTGACAACTTCTCCATCATATACTCAACATAGCTGTAAACATTATCTATATTGTGCCTTGTCGATATTGTTGTTGTTTTGGTTGTAGTATGAAAATACAGTAAAAAGTAAATGGAGGGGGGGTAGACCTCACAGGACCTAGAAGTGTTAAACAGTTATCACCCAGTGACAAATATCCCCTTACTTGGCAAGGTGCTTCAGAAGGTGGTTGCAGTCCAGCTTTAGGCATGCTTGAAGGAAGCTAATTACTTGGATGCATTCAGACATGGTCATCGTATGGACTCGGTCATCCTTCTTGATAACATTTATCGGCGATGTGGGGAGCGCAATCCTGCTCGTTTTCTTTGCACTCTCAGCAGCATTCGATACTGTTGTTTTCCAGAGTGGACTGGAGCACATTCAGTTAATAAAATGGTTCCTCCCACTCACCTGGATAGGCAGGGATCTTCAAGTCTTCTGCCTCCTCTTCCTGGAGGGAGGAGCCATCCTGCTCCCCAGATCTTCCCAGTTTGGGTCGGCTGAGTCCTCTGTTCTAAACAGAACTATATTACCTTTTGTTCACTCCACAAAGTGGTTTCCCTAATTTCTCTCTGCTCTGGTTTGTCTACCTTGTTGAACTGAACAACAACAGCAACTCTTAAACTACCTTAAAGGAGGGGAATCTATTTAACTTTGTTTTCTCTTAGGTCTTTAAATCTGCAGTTTTCCTTTATGGCAGCCCATTCACTTCCTCTCTGCATGTAACACAAAGAGGACCCTACTATGTGCCAACTGACACTCTGTGGCTTTTGAATAGCTTAACATTTTTGACCCCCACTCTCCATACCATGCAGGCTCTTGCCTTGACTGATATACGGTGGTGCCTCGCAAGACGAAATTAATCCGTTCTGCGAGTCTTCGTCTAGCGGTTTTTTCGTCTTGCGAAGCAACCCTATTAGTGGCTTAGCGGATTAGCGCTATTAGCGGCTTAGAGGCTTAGCAGCTATTAAAGGCTTAGCAGCTTAGTGGCTAAAAGGCTATTAGCAGCTTAGCGGCTTAGAAAAAGGGGGGAAAGCGAAAAAAAATCGC
Organism: Podarcis vaucheri; assembly: GCF_965113315.1. Lineage (NCBI taxonomy): Eukaryota > Metazoa > Chordata > Lepidosauria > Squamata > Lacertidae > Podarcis > Podarcis vaucheri. The sequence goes on from NC_138758.1 coordinate 22,970,407, forward strand.
AACACTCGCAAGACGTTTTCGTCTTGCGAAGCAAGCCCATAGGGAAATTTGTCTTGCGAAGCAGCTCAAAAACGGAAAACCCTTTCGTCTAGCGGGTTTTCCGTCTTGCGAGGCATTCATCTTGCGGGGCACCACTGTAAATTGTTGCCCACAAGCACTAACGGCAAAAAACTTATGTCCTTTGCCACCATAGCAACAGAGCAAAAAACAAAAAGGAGGTGGCAATAACCAACAGGTGGTGTTTATCTTCTCTTTCTATCTTGATGAAGCTCAAAGGCCTCATGGGCAGTAGCGCTGCTAGGTAGAGGTGGATTTGCTGTCCTCCCCATTTCTCTTCTCAGTGCTGCTACATGGCACAGGCAAAGTTGAGGGCCTTCCATGGTTTGGGAGAAGGAAGAGTGGCAGCAATCATTAAACGCTACTTTTTCTCTTATTGAGAAATTGAATAGGCCTCAATATTAGTAGATCTGCCAGGTAGAGATGTGTAAATGTATTCATGATACCGAGTTCCTGATAAAATCACTTTTTATATTAGTCATGAATGAAGGATTTTATGTTTGCTTTCGTATGCAGCTCATCATTTACAAATGATTTCATATACCCTAGAGCCACATCAATTTCTACCTTTTATATTTTGGTGGTTATAAAAATAGGTATATATTAATTTGAAAGGTATTTGTGAAATATAGTATTAGTTTATATATATTCTAAACCCTAACTTGGCTGTTGTTAGGTTTTTATTTCCTTTTGCTTTTCATCCAGTATAATCAGTAATTCCCCCTCCCCACCCCCAACCAGGAAGCTCTGGTCTTCCCTTTGTGGCCCTGAAAATATGTCCCACTGGGAACAAAATGGGTTTTCTAAGAATTTTCTAAGAATTTTGTTATGTGAATCTTTCAGCGATTCATCCAGTGAATATTCTGACTGGACTGCAGATGCCGGAATAAACCTTCAACCTCCGAAAAGACAAACAAGACAGGCAACTCGCAAAATGTGTAGCAGTTCTGAAGATGAAAATATGAAAGATATGAAGGGACAGGAAGAAAAACGCAAAAAACCCAAACAGACAAGGAAAAAGGTCTTTAGGCTTTTTTGAGTAAAACTTTACCCCCCCCCCCCTTTTGGGAAAGGTAAACCAGTTACCGTATTTTTCACTCCATAAGACACACCTAGATTTAAGAGGAGGAAAGGGGGAAAGCCCCTTTTTGGGGGGGATCAGCTCAAAGTTGTGCAGCTTCTTTTGCAAAGGGGAAAAGCCCCCTTTTTTTGAAGATCAGCTCAAAGTTATTGAGCTTACGTTGCAAAGGGGAAAAATCCTGTTTTTATGAACTCACAGTTCAGCAGCTTCTTTAGGAGAGGAAAGGGAGCCGTTTCTAGAGTTTCCAGACAGATAATCCAATCAGCCAGTCACATGTCACTGGGGAAAGAAACAGCCTCCATCTGCAGAACATTCAACAGTGGAAGCCTGGGCAAGGGGACGGGGCCAGAAAGGAAGCCAGCAATCAACCACACATTCGCTCCATAAGACGCACAGACACTTCCCCTTACTTTTTAGGAGGAAAAAAGTGTGCTTTATGGAGCGAAAAAAATACGGTACTTGTGTTTAAACTCTGTAATGCTTTTGTTTTAAGAAACCTAGTGGACGGCTTTCGATGGATGGTGAGCCCACTGAAGAATGGTTTGCTCCACATTGGATACTGGATACCATACCGCGGCGTTCCCCCTTCGTTCCACAAATGGGGGATGAGGTAGCTATTTGTTTATTTAACTGGAGTAGGGCATGTCATTTTAGGGGGTGAAACCTAATTTTTGCAAATTTCTGCAGTGAGGGGTCTTAAATACAGTGGTACCTCGGTTTTCAAATGCCTTCGTAGTCGAACGTTTTGGAACTCGAATGCTGAAAACCCAGAAGTAAATGCCTCGGTTTTTGAACGCGCCTTGAAAGTCGATCAGGAAACACAGTTTCTGTTTTGAGTTTTCTGTATTGAGGCTTCCACTTTGATGATGATGATGATGATAAATTATTATTTATACCCTGCCCATCTGGCTGGGTTTGAGGCTTCCGCTTTCAGTTTTCGGTTTTTGAATGTTTTGGAACTCGAATGGACTTCCGGAATGGATTATGTTCGAAAACTGAGGTACCACTGTATATAATTTGGGGTGTGAGGAATTAAAATCTGCTAATATTTTTTTGTGATTCGACAACATTTAGCTGGGTGAATCTACATTTGATTAAGTAGCACAGAAACTGCTTTTAGAAAAACAAACTTAATTTTAATTTTGCCTTCTGAAAATGTCAGGTAATGCTATAAAAACTTTAAATTCTCTGCATAAAACATATCCTACTAAGTGTACAACATAAAGCAACATTAGAAAAAAATGACATCAGTTTATAAGAAACTTAAACAAGTTTCATCAGGTCTTGCTTTGCTTCGTTCTTGGACATCAACTGCCAACTTGCTTCTTGGCCTCTGATGTAGCCCTGCTGCCTCTGTGACTTGTTGCACACACCTCTCCATAGACTGAGCATGACAGGGCCACAGTGGAACTTGAATGAGTTCGGCAATGAACTTCTTTATTTCAGCTGTAGTAAGTTGACGTACAAAAGGAGCGTCATGAACCTCGTCAGACCAATCGATCAGCTCCCAACAAGGACGAAGCACTTGGGCTGATGGAAGGTGTCTTCCTCATACTTCTCTGCTTAGATTCAGCCAGCCATCTTGTTTTGTCTCATCTCCTTGCCACTTCGTTTTTTAACTTTTCTGTTACGCTCAGGCCTATATAAGATAACAGCAAGTACTTGGCAATCATTTTATGCAATTTATTTCATTTTATTATATATCTTGTAAAATAATTTTATTAGTCCCCCCCCCACAAAATTTGACATTCAATTCACTTTCAGTATAATAATTTCTTACATTTTGACTTCCCATCCGTCCTTCCAAGATGTACCTGCTGTATTCCTTTATCTGCTGCCATTTATTTTCTATTGTATTATAACTTATATTGCAGTTGTTTATTTATTCTCCTTCCCTTGCCTATTATTCAAATCCTGCTTGTGACTTCATTTGGCTATAGTTTATTCTCATCTTTTTGATCTCTTGTATTTGCTGTCAACTTCGCCATCTCTACATAGTCCATTACTTTAAAATCCGTTCTTCTTTCATTGGGACTTTTTCTTTCCATTTCTGCACATACAAGATTCTGGCTGTGGTAGGAGCATACATAAACATAAACAACATAACTATTTCCTTTGGAACCTCTGCCCCTATAATCCCCAGATTAAATGTTTCAGGCATCTTGGGAATAATTATTTTTAAAATCTTTTAAAATTCATTATGTAGATTTTAATAGTTTTATACACATTGTTTTAATAAGACAAGTTTAAAATTACTGGAAATTCCACATCAGGTTGGCAAAGTCTGCTCTGTCACGTAGCACAGAAGATTGTTTTAGCAATCCCCGAAGAATCGGAAGTCCTGTTTCTTTAAATACGTACATCGAACCTTAATACATTGATCTTTCTGCATCTTTGAGGTCTCTTCTTTTCCCTTGTGTCTCCTGGCATGCACAAATGATGCATGTTTAGGAACTAGCAAGCGGAGCATTATTTATTTACTTTGGGATATTTATTTCCAAATTAAGGATAAGTTCTGAAAGCTGAGGCTTGGTGTATTGTGAATAAGAGTGTCATTTAATTTTCTTCCTTTCAGGTAATCTATTTCAGGCAAGGGCATGAAGCTTATGTGCGTGCAGTTCGAAAGGCAAAGATCTACAGTGTAAACATGCAGAAACAACCATGGAATAAAATAGAACTCAGGGTAAGGGGAGCTTCAGAGTTATATTGTTGTTTTTTATCACTGGGTTGAATAAACCCAGTGAACCTGCCTAATACCAAGTTAGACCATTGACTAATCTATTGCCTTACACAAATCAGCAGTAGCTCTCCAAGCTTTGGGGCAGGAATCATTCCCAACCTTACCTGGAGATGCCAGAGATTGAACCTGGGATCTCCCATGTGCAAATCATATACTCTACCTGTCTGAGTCACACATCCTGCCAACAACAGAGACTTAAGGAGACTTGAGGCAAAATAATCCTGTGCAGAAGCATCTATCTGATTAACTCACCTGGTGCAGATTACACTGTGTCACAAGTAGAGAGCAGATATCCAGGAGTGTGGGACTTGGCTTGAAGGTCACATTCAACTTCACATTGTGTAGAGGCCATTATCAGAAACCGCACATCTGCATTTGTGAACTTGAATTTCTCCCCTGCCATCATATTCTTGAGCTTCTCCCCTCCTCCCTCCAACTCCCGTGCAAAGTAGTAATAGGGAGTATGGATGTGTGGAGGCGATAGGTTATTAATATACATGTGAGAATGTGGACATGAATGTATGAGTTAATGCAGAATGAAAAATGGATCAATGTAGAATGAAAAGCGGCAGCGGGGGGACACTTGTTTTTTATGGTCAATTTGGGAATTCACACTTGTTTAGAACAACCCTCTTTGTGTATGTGCTTCAAAGAAAATGTACATGCACAACTAAGCTTTGACCTCCAGTGCTGTTTTGACAAACAGGAACAAGAATTTGTGAAGATTGTGGGAATTAAGTATGAAGTTGGACCACCTACACTTTGCTGCTTGAAGCTTGCCTTTCTTTATCCAACCTCAGGCAAAATGACTGGTGAATCATTTTCCATTAAGTAAGTTGCTGGCTAAACGGGCGCCTGTCCATCACCAACTCACATTCTCTCCCCCCCCCACCCAACCTAATTCAAAAACTTGTCTCCCTAATAATATTTAGGAAAAGAAGCATGCTCATTACATTCCTGTGCCATCAAGACGTGGACAGTGTATTTGATCACATGGCAGGGAAGCACAGAACATGATTTAAATGTTATCAAAAAGGTGGAAAATGTGCACCAACACCCTGCAGTATTTAGCCTGGCTTCTTTGATTGATTGATTGATTGATTATTTAATTTCTGTACTGCTTAATATATTTAAAATATCTCTAAGCTATGTACAAAAAACTGAAACAGCAACAAACAAAATGCTGCAAAAATACAGTTTCATATAAAAATGTTACATTAATACAAAGTTGCTAATGCACATATGAATCAATATCATAATTTCCTTCAAGCCATATCTGTGGTTGTACTACCTCCTTCTGAAGAGCTATTACACTTCTGTTTCACAGGTACCATGATATGCCAGATGTTATTGATTTCCTTGTGCTGCATCAGTTTTACAATGAAGCCAAAGAAAGGAACTGGCAGATTGGTGAGTGCTAGCTTACCATTGGCTAGCTCCATATTAAACATATGAAATGTTTTCGGATTTTAGTTTTTGTTTGTTATTTGATGTAATCTTACACATTTTGTAAATGACTATATTTTAAATGCAATGTATATGTTTTAATGAGAAAAACAGAAAAAAGAAACAACACTCTAAAAAAAAATGCACACCACTATTAGTATTTTTGTGCTTTTTCTGCATATATCACTTGGCTCATTCCAACTTCTTCTGTTGCAGGAGATAGATTCCGCAGTATAATAGATGATGCATGGTGGTTTGGAACGGTAGAGAGTCAACAACCATTCCAGTCCGATTATCCTGATAGTTCCTTCCAGTGCTACAGTGTTCAGTAAGAATGACTATGAGTGTGGCTGTGTGTACTTTGATGCATTTTTTTTAAGTCCACTGCAAGAAAAGCTGAGTTCTGTAGCCTGTATTTCTAAGTGAATTAAGCAAACACGCTCACTGATTGATACAATGATGTACATACAGTGTCTGTACCTGTGTCTTGAACCATAAGGATCCACAAGGCAGCTAACAAAATAAAATCATAATACACACTTAACAGCAACAAAACAAGACTAGACGTTTAAAACATTCTATCTCAGCAGCAAAGAGCCAGCAGCATTATACTGCTTAGCAACTATTTAGCAGTCAGCTACAGTGCTTACGAAAAAGCAATAGGTTGTGTCCAGTTTACGCAGGGTGGGGCACCTAGTTTTTCCTCATCTCTCCTACCTCCTACAGCCTCCCATATCGCCAAAAAACCTGCTCTTAAGGGTTGGGAGACCTGGGAAAGTGTAAGATATGGCACAGGAGGTAGAGATGGGTTGACAAAATTGGGTTCCATTAACTCCATGAGCAGAAATAGTTTCCATTAGTGCAAAGAGTCACCTTGGGATAAACAGCCCAAAGCTTTTGCTTGCTGTGTATGCCAGTGAGGCAGAGGCTGCCTGCCTCTCCTCCTTCTCTGGTGCCTAACCACTCTTCCCTATGACAGTCATGGGTTGCTCTAGGTGGGATGATTTTGGCCAATCTGGGGCTGTCTGGCCCAAGTATAAGGCAACCTCTTACATCATTATGCTGTAACTATGTAGGGTGGTGGTAATTTATAGTTTCTGGCCTTCTCCCCTCTTAACATGCTTAAACATTGTGATCTCATTTTCTCCAAGTGGCTTCTACCTTGTCAGTCACAGATGGGGCCTTTTTAGTGGTGGTTCCATTAACCTTAGGCTTTAGAGGCACCAATATAATCCACTTTTGGACTCTTTATTTTGCAAGACATTTAATGACTGTCTTATGCTTCTGCTGTTGTGTGTGTGTATACTTAAAAGGGACGCGGGTGGTGGTGTGGTCTAAACCACTGAGCCTGGGGCTTGCCGATCAGAAGGTCGGCAGTTCGAAACCCCGCAACAGGGTGAGCTCCTGTTGTTCGGTCCCAGCTTCTGCCAACCTAGCAGTTCAAATCATGTCAAAGTGCAAGTACAGTGGTACCTCGGGTTACCTTCAGGTTATAGACTCCACTAACCCAGAAATAGTACCCCAGGTTAAGAACTTTGCTTCAGGATGAATACAGAAATCGCGTGGCAGTGGGGTGGCGGCAGCGGGAGGCCCCATTAGCTAAAGTGGTACCTCAGATTAAGAACAGTTTCAGGTTAAGAACAGACCTACAGAACGAATTAAGTTCTTAACCCGAGGTACCACTGTAGATAAATAGGTACTGCTCTGGTGGGAAAGTAAACTCTGTTTCCGTGCGCTGCTCTGGTTTCTCCAGAAGTGGCTTAGTCATGCTGGTCACATGACCTGGAAAAACTGTCTGCAGACAAACGTTGGCTCCCTCGGCCAGTAAAGCGAGATGAGCACCGCAACCCCAGAGCCGTTTGCGACAGGACTTTACTGTCAGGGGTCCTTTACCTTTTATATACAGTACTTAAAAAGAACTTTTTATTTGATGTGGTCTGTATATGTGTGTGAATTTAAAACTTTTAATGTTTTTTGTTGTTTCACTTGGCTTAGTATTCAGTTGCTTGTTTTAAAACTACTTGGAGACTTCTCAAGCAAAAAATCATTATATCAATGCTTTAAAATAAATAAAATGTAGACTATATCTTGTTGCAGCACTTGATAACACACCATGGTGTGATTGATTTAGAATTAAATTCTCTTTACGGCTGAATGCTGCATGCAACACATGGTTGGATGCAGCTTTCAGTCACTTCACAAGTAGTCACAGTGTGATAAATGTTGAAATAAATGCCTTAGCAGCTTCAGACTAGTTACTTGAATGATTGCTTCCACCCATATGAATATTTCTGGGCACTGAAATTGGTCTTGGAGACCCTGCTGTCTGGCCACTGCTACTGTTCTGCACTAGATCTGTGTATGTTTTAAGTTTTTAAATACAATTTTTGTTCTAACAGCTGGGACAATAATGAAAGAGAAAAGATGAGCCCCTGGGACATGGAGCCAATTCCAGAAGGAAGTAAATATGTTCCCCCATCCCCTTCATTGGGTATCAATAATTTGTGAATAAGTACAGTGGCAGAGGCTCTAATGGGTATGTCTTTCTGTCTCTGTCTCCCTCCCCCCTGACCCTGGTTTTCTGTAGCTGCTTACCCGGAGGAGGTTGGGGCTGGTGTTCCTGTGACAACAGAGGAGCTGGCATCTTTGCTGTACAAACCACAGGAAGGTGAATGGGGATCCCATTCCCGAGATGAAGAATGTGTGCGTGTTCTTCGCGGTATTGATCAACTTCTATCCTTAGGTATGTGGGCCTCAAAAGAAGACTTGGAGATGATGCCAGGGACCAACAAACACAGATGGCAACACCCTTAGCATATCTATTCACTTATTTTAAAGCATTCTTATCTCACTCTTCAGTTAAAGAATGTTCCTGCAATGGCTTGCAGATGTCAATGATAAGACAGTTTTTGTCCTCACGCTTTCAAACTAAAAAACATATCACAAGAGGACAAGGTATTGGGAGCGGGGGAAAGCAAACTTGGGCACTATTCTTAGTTTCAGAACTTGTAATCACGAGCTGGAGTGGAAAAATTATGTCGATAAGTGATTCCTGGCATGTGGCTGATGTGAAGCTAGGATTTGGGTAAACAGAAATCCGGAAGAAAGTATGTAAACATTTATTTGGTATTAAGGACCTTACAATAGACACACACTACAGTGGTACCACAGGTTACAGACGTTTCAGGTTACAGATGCTTCAGGTTACAGACTCCGCTAACTCAGAAATAGTACCTCGGGTTAAGAACTTTGCTTCAGAATGCGAACAGAAATTGTGTGGCAGCGGCACAGCAGCAGTGGGAGGCCCCATTAGCTAAAGTGGTACCTCAGGTTAAGAACAGTTTTAGGTTAAGAACAGACCTCCAGAACAAATTAAGTTCTTAACCAGAGGTACCACTGTAGTTTGACTGCTTTGCATACAGCTTTTAAGTGCAGCAACAGATATACTAGCAAACTGAACTTGTGTCTGAAGATCTCTCTTACCTGTTTAGTTCGAATTCATGTCCCCTTCCCAACCCCATGCACTTTAGCACCACTGCTTCTTTGTTTCCCAGGGCTCTCTTTAGGCAACCGCAATACTGTTTTTCAGGGCATTCTCTGTGGTGGCCCCTTTGCTATATAAGAAGCCAGAGAAGTCTCGGGCTTCTTCACTGTACAGCTTTCAGTAAATGCTGAAGACACACTCCCCTAGCCTTTCACACCTAAGATGTGTGTTTTCAGAGCCCACCCTATTCCTATGACTAATTAGTTTTAGCTATTTTTTAATAGTGGATTTTAAATTGTTGTGACCCACTGCGGGGCCTTCTGGTGAAGGGCAGGTGGCGATAACAACAACAAATATTAATAATAATTTATTTAATGCTCCATGCAGAGTTTTTCTTCTCTTCCCCCACCAACATCCATTTTTGCTTCTTTGGTCTCTCTTTACCTTTAGCCTCTGCCCCATCTACCATGCTTCCCTGAGGTCCCTACTTTTCATTTCACTGCCCTAGCCGATTCTTTCTGTCCAACATGCGTGTCTCTGTCTTTTCCCATGCTCACTCCCTTCCTAACCATGACACTTCTTCCTAATTATTGTATTTTTTGCTCTATAAGACTCACTTTTTCTCTCCTAAAAAGTATGGGGAAATGTGTGTGCGTCTTATGGAGCGAATGCAGGCTGCACTGCTATCACAGAAGCCAGAACAGCAAGAGGGATTGCTGCTTTCACTGCACAGCGATCCCTCTTGTTATTCTGGCTTCTGAGATTCAGAATATTTTTTTTTCTTGTTTTCCTCCTCCAAAAACTAGGTGCGTCTTGTGGTCTGGTGCGTCTTATAGAGCGAAAAATACGGTATATACAGTGGTACCTCGGTTTACGAACTTAATCTGTTATAGAAGTCCGTTCTTAAACCGAGGTACACTTTCCCTAATGAGGCCTCCCACGGCTGGTGCCCTTCCACCATTTGGATTCCGTTCTTAGACCAAGGTAAAGTTTGCAAACCGAGTCACTAGTTCCGGTTTTGCAGAGTTCGTAAACTGAATCGTTCATAAACAGGACTGTTCTTAAACTGAGGTACCACTGTATCATTGTAATCGGGCATCCATTACATGTTTCATCTCGTGCTCTTGCACACAGTTTGCTGTCAGTTTGTAAGGTGGTGAACTTTCCATGACATAGTTAGGGCAACAATAATTTTAAGTGCTATACTGATCATCATATTACCTTATTGGGCAGGTGTTTTTTTTTAAGCATTAATACAATACAATACAATACAATACAATACAATACAATACAATACAATACAATACAATGCTTCTAAGTTTCACCATTTGACTTCCGGCATAGCTTGTGGACTTTAATCAGCTTTCTTTGCTACCTTTTTAAAGATATATCCAACCCTTTTGCTGTCCCAGTGGACCTTAGTGCCTATCCTCTATATTGCACTGTTGTTGCTTACCCAACTGACCTCACCACAATAAGGAGAAGACTTGAAAACAGATTTTACAGGTCAGATTGATTATTTCTTTCCACTGTCTATTTTTTAGTATCTCTTGTCTTTTTTAAAAAAAGTTGCTAACTTTTGCTAAATTGTATCTGCTGTAGTATTAGTGAATTTTCCCCCAGCTCTGCTTAATCAGGAAAATGCTGCAAGAGAGTTGTAACTTACTTGCAGCATCTAAGATTCTCCCGTTAACTATATTTCTGATGTAGACCAGGATGTGTTGTTTTTGCCCTGTTTCCCAATCACTCATGATTTCATTTCCTGGTTCTTAAGAATTGTTGATGTTTTCCCTACTTCTTGTATTTTGCTCTTCTGCCAGATTGAGACTTTATTGTTTATGAAAAGCACATGCAGGCTTTGTAAAAATGATTTTAGGTTACAGAATGAGCATGGCACGTATTTCTTTTTGTTTTTATTAATTTGTTTTTATTAATTTTATAAATATGTTCTCTTCTTTTTTCAGGAGAATATCAGCACTAATGTGGGAGGTACGATATATTGAACATAACGCTAGGACTTTCAATGAGCCCGATAGTCCTATAGTTAAAGCAGCCAAAATAGTAACAGATGTCTTACTTCACTACATTGGGTGAGCTGTCACTTTTCTTGCCAACTACCATTTCCACAGTTTCCAAATACTTTCCCTAAAACTTCTCTGATCAGCAAGGTGTTTCCTGAACTATTGCAGTTGCATTGTGTGCATCTGTGTTGCATATCCCTTTCTTTATGCTACCAAATAATTTCTTCTCCCATCACCTCTTCCTTCACTTTTGTCCTGTCCTATCTATGGAGATAAGACTGTGGGAATTTTTCATGAAGAAGCTCTGCTTCCCACATGATCTGACCATCTGCTAATAAACTCAAAGTGGTGTTGCATGTGGGTTCCAAGCATGATATGCCAATTACACACAAATCAGCCCTTAATTTGTAATCCGTCTGGGCAAGGACAATGTTGCTTTTACAGTCCCAACAGTCCTTGACTCTCTGTTGGCCCCAATGCTGATAATCATATTATCCTTTAGGGATCAGAGTTGCACAGATATTCTGGAGATGTATAACAAAGTGAAAGCCGAAGACCTGAGCAGCGCAAATGAAGAAGAGGTGACAGAAACGTTTGTTGATTCAGATGGTCCAGGAACCTCATCTGGGAAAAGAACTGTGAGTGCTGCTTAGTTACCTGTCAGGGACTGGCTGGCTGATGAGGAGTAGTGGAGAACCTCCAAGGGGAAGGAAGGATCAGAGCCAGGGGACTAGTGAAGGGATACCGAGGGGAGGTCAGAGGGAGAAGCCTGGTAGGAAGGGTTGAATGCTGAAGGGGCAACAGAGTTGAGCGAGCAGGAAGAACTGGTGACGGGGAGCAGTTCAGACTCTGAGGCTGAAGCGGGTGGTGGAGTCAAGGATCTGCTGAAAAAAATCAAAGGACTCTCCTTCTGTGACCAGCTCCCCTTCCCCTGATCTGCAAGAATGTGCAGAATGAGGAGGGCAGAACAGATACCAGAAGTGTGCAGACATAGTTTGAGGCTGCTTGGGAAACATCTGGGAGAGGAGGAGCCATAGAAAGGGTGGAAGGCAGGGACCTTTCGTCCTGGCAACTGCTCCATAGGGGCCAGACCTGCTGAGAAATGTTGCTGAGAGGCATGTTCGTTTCCTTAAATGAAGAGTTAACTTCACTGACAATGGAGCCGTGTGTCTTTTGTACTGACATGTGTCTGACAGCACACTTCTTCAGCCAGTTTGTATAGAGCCAGTTATATGTAGAATTTAAAACTATATATCTGTCAACACAGAATGAATCACTGAGTTACCTTTCACCTGCCTCTGTCAAATTGGAACTGAATCAGTATAAATTAAACAAGATAGAAGGAGAATTTTGTCATAAAACTTATATGTTGCTGTTGCTCCCCTTTTAAAAGGTTCAGATAAAGCAGCAGATAAAAAAGCAGCCTTCCAAGCCACGTGCTGATGCCTGGAAAGATAAGTGCAAACAGCTATTAAGCCTCATCTATGAACGTGAAGATTCTGAGCCATTCCGACAACCTGTTGATCTCTTTTCTTACCCTGTAAGTTGCTTTCATTTCTTTAGTTCAGGAAGGAGGAGTAAAGAATTGTGTGAAGCACTGAAACCCTACCCTCCATAGTAGCACCACAATGTTCTCGGTATTCACAGAATTTTCTTAGGCGTTACTCACATACTTCCAACTCTGTGGTTGCTTGCTTTAAAAAACAAAAAAGAAAAGAACCTGAGGTTCTTGAGATCTGAATCCTGTATTTCTTCTGGAAGCTGTGCTTGTACAGCTTGCACAGTAAAATAAATGGTCCTGCCACTTACTTAGTTTGAAGTATGACTACAGAGCTTTCCAAACTGTGTGTCGTGACAAGTTAGTGTGTTGGCTGCAGTGTGTAGGTATAACATGTGAACACTCCCTGCAGTCCTCCTAGGGCTGTAAACAGGTTAGTTTGCTAGTAAAACTGAATTACCGTGTCGCAAAATGATGCATGTCTAAAAAGTGTGTCACCAACATGAAAAGTTTGGAAAGCTCTGATGTACTTGTGTTTGCTAATTCAGGTTTGGCAGTTTTAGCACTAAAATCTCTAGTCTTTGTTGTTGTTGTTGTTTTTAAATCAGTTCCTGTAATATCTCATAAGGACATTCCACATAGTAAAAATATTTCCTTTCCCCTCCCCCATTCGATATTTCTCTTTTCTCCCTTCCTGGTTGTAGAGCACTGAGAAATTTGGCAGGTGGACTAGCAGCAAATGCATTCACTCCATGATTATTTCTTTGCTTGTAGTATCTTCAGAATAGTTCCACCTCAGAAATCATCACAGTGAGAATGCATGTCTTGAAGCGATCTGCCTTTTTAATGTGCATCCAGACCTTAAGTTTTATTGTCTGTGGAGTGTTAAGTTTTACAGCTGGTTTTTGTGAAATAACTTTGGAAGCAGCCATTCTTCAATAAGTGCAGTATCTAACCATATCGCTGTAATGTGGCAATGTTACTCACTTAACACATATAAAATGTTGCTTGTAGGATTATCGCGATATAGTGGACACTCCAATGGACTTCAGCACTGTGAAAGAAACTTTGGAAGTAGGAAATTACATGAACCCCCTTGAGTTCTACAAAGACGTTCGTCTGATATTCTGCAACTCCAAAGCATACACTCCTAATAAGAAATCAAGGGTAAGATGTAGAGGTGGTGGTGCCTATGACTGCAAGCCTCCAGCCTGACACATGCAAATAAAGTATAATAGTCCCAAAATACAGGCCTTTACTAAAGACTGTTGCCCTGATAGGCTTCCTAATGCAGGTTACATTATAGTATGCACATGGTGAGAGTCCAAGCCTTTGGAGCAGGAGAAAACAGGCTTCCATGTCACAATCCTTCAGATATCTGAAGAGGGCCATCATATCCTCTCAGTTTCCTCTTATCCAAGCTAAACATACCCAACTCCCTCAACTGGTATAGGAAATAATCAGCTAGTGTGACAAAGAAGCTGACCTGGGTACCAGGCAACTTCCTTGGTCTTTTTTCTCTGGAGGCTTGTGCATAATTTTGGGACCATCGGTAGCCCCATTAGTCCTCAGACAGCAGCCTGAGTAGACCCAGGGATGGTTTGGATCATTATTCAGTGACAGACCACATGCTTAGTATGCAGTCTGTTCCAGGTTTAGTCTCCAACACACTTTGACGCAATGAGGATATTGGACTGCAGGGCTGGGAAAGACTTCTCTGCCTGGGCCTAGGGAAGAGGGAATTGCCAGTTAGATGAACCAATAGCCTGATAGGCTACAAGGCAACTTCCTATGTTTTTTCGCACGATAGGCGAATAAAAGGTTAATGAATAGTTTCGCTTTGTTTCTCTTTGCTTTGTCAGTTCATTTAGCTGTAACAGCATAATTTAACAAGGTGCATTGCCACTCTTCTTCATTTTATGTTTGATCTGTTCTTTGTTATTTTGCACAAAGCATTCTTACCGTAATAACCACATGCAATATGAATTTTTTATGCTTAGTTTTAAATATATCTGCTGCTGGATTGCTGCTTTTTGAGGGTCATCAGTTTTATGGGTTTTACGTTGTATTTGATATGTTGTATTTTAATGAAACATTGTGTACCTTGCTGAAACTTCAGATTAAAGGGCAGATTATTATTAATAATAATATTTTTAATATATGTAAGGAAGATTACTAGAGGCTCTAGATTCAAGCTGTGTGTGTAATTGTGTGAATGTGTTTCATAGTAACTGTCCAATAAGCAGCTGCCTTCGAGCATGTATGCTATCAGTGGAAAAGAAGTTCCTACTTGTCCCCTGTACTGCCAGCAGATAGACTTGGCTGACTCTTCCAACCATTTTATAAATGTGCCATCGTGCCATATCCAATACACATTCATCTCCTTGGTTGGGAATCCCAAGGTTTATGCTGCAGAATATGAATGCTCTGAGCTTCCCCAACTATCCTGAAACTTGTGAGAGCAGGGACTGGCCGGACAAGCAGCAGTGCTATTGGTACCCCTCATTTTTAGCTGCTGCACAGCCTGCCTCTCCAAACATCACTCTTTATCTCATGTTGAATATTGAAGAATTGCTGACCCTCTATGTTAAAGAATTGCTCCTCTATGTTAAATTCACAGGGGTTTTGCTTAACGTTTTAAAATAAATGGCCACCTCTACAAAGCAACTGATTGTTTAATCATTTCCATCCTCCAAGGAGGCTGGGGGTGCTATGCACTATGACTCCCATTTTGACAGGTAGTGACTGGCACAGAGACCCAGCAAACATTGTTACTGAGCAGGGATTTGAATCCAGGTCTCCTCAGCCTAAATCATGCAAGTCTTCTGCACAGACATTCACTCTCAGGTGTGATCATTCTGCCCCTCTTTTCCTCCCCTACCAGATTTACAGTATGACACTCCGACTATCTGCCTTATTTGAAAATCATATTAAAACTATAATTTCTGAATACAAGTCAGCAGTGCAATATCAGAAGAGGCGAAGGCCACGGCTACGGTACCGGAAACAACTGCGGAGCAGCAGCAGTTCTTCCTCTAGCAGCAGGTCACCCAGGTAACAATTCTGATACTTGCTAAATGTATGATCACATATTGATGTGCACTTAGTAAGAGCTTACTGGACTGTGTCCACTACTAGGCATACAGCTTTCTGGGTAGTAGCCCACACTTTCGGAACCTCCTCCCTGGGGAGATACATAAAGCCCCATCACCTTAGCCTTTAAAATAAATAAACCCTCTGATGACACATTCACTCATGTCTGCTTTTGGACGAGCCATGCTGCACTCTGTAACATTTTTAACTGCTGCTCATGTCTTGTAATTATATTTTCATGCATTTTAAGAGTCGTGTAAGCTTCCTTGGGAGGGCAGTGGCATTTAGGTTACAAGAAAGGAATTTTGACTAAACATCAGGAAGAACTTTTTTGACAGTAACAGCTGTTCGACAGTGGAACATAAGTGGTGGACTCTCCTTCCTTGGAGGGTTTTAAGCAGAGGTTGGATGGCCATCTGTCCTGTATGATCTAGTTAAGATTCCTGCATTGCAGGGGGTTGGACTAGATGACCCTAATGGTCCTTTCCAACTCTACAATTCTATAAAAAATGTTTTACATAAATAATAATTTAGTAGTACATTTGTTTTATGCCACTGCCATCCACTCCGCCTCAACATCCAGCCTCTGCAGCAATTTATGTACCACAACAAAATTGGTGAAAGCAGATTTTCGTGGGGGAAATGCAATATAATTATAAGCATGCTGAGTTGCAATGAAAGACACAATGTAGACATAACTGACCTTTCAGACTTCACAGAGGCCGTTGTTAAGAATAATCCATTGCTGTTTTTTGTCATGCTTATAGCCCCAAAGGAAAACAAAAGCAACCGATGCAGCCTAAAACAAACCTGAATACCTCACTGCCTTTAACTAGGACTAATTCTTCAGTTTCATCTCATGGTAAGTGAACTTGGAAGCAATAACCTTTCATTGCCTTTTCCGCTTCTGCACTCCATTTTTCCACCTTGCTTTCGCTATAAGGACCCTTTGCTTTTGCCTGCACCGGTTGAGTCCCAGGGGCCTAGGCAAACAGAGAGGATACACCATCCTACCCATACCCTCTAATTGATCTCGATATCACCAAGGAAAATGTTCTGCCCTTTATGTTCCTTTGATCCCCCCCCCCCATTATACTGCATACCTTGCCCTTTGCCACAGAGTGCTAGATCTCTTCTCCAGTCTGTTCTGCCCCCAGCACCCTCAGGAATGTTCATAGTTTGCCTACATGCAAAAATGTGTAGATGAAACAGCACGTATCAAGTTACAGTATCTGTTACTGCCCATTTCTGTCCAACTGCCATCTTTGCTTCTATCATTCCAACTGTATGTGATCCCCCACTAAGGGATTTGGAAATTGTATATTTATGTTTGTAAATTCATGCATATGACCATTGGCCTTGCTGTCTAGGGGTGATGAGAGTCAAACACATTCTGAAGAGTCACGAGTTTCCTACCCCTACATTAGAGAAATACGTTAGTGTGCCAGAAGCCGCTCCTATGTCAGTAATCGACTACCACCAGGTAAAGGCCTGGCGTCTTAAGGAATCCGTCTTCTGTGACCTCCAATTATTTGTATGATTGTTAACATTGCACTAAGCAGTGCAATCATAACTGAAATAAATTTCACTGAATGCACTCATCAAGGATTTGAGGCCTACACACTCACATGCCACTAAAGCAAATGAATGCAATGCTTCTACTTTCAAATTCATTATCATTTTCCATCCATTGCAAAACTTGTGACATCATGTTTAAATTTTCAGATACTACTGAGGAACCACCTGGCTCTGCTGTTGCTGCTGAAGAGATGGACAGTCATCCTTCTTCATCTGGCTCAAACACTCAAAATCATAGCGGAAATGATGCTGAACCAGGGAAAAATAGGCTAGTTAGAAATAAATCTACACCAGTTACACAAGGTGAGAAGTTGGAGGAATAAAGATTCCCTCTCTATATATCTTTCCCTCTCACCCCCCCTTTTGGGTGTGTGTGTGTGTCTAGGTCAGAGGTTTTCAACCTTTTTGGGTCCACAGCTCCCTTGACCAGCTACATTATTTCTGTGGGGCCCAGTTATGTCACCCCTTGCCTGCAGAGCTGACAGCTTCTCACCCCTGCCTTGTGGAGGGTTCCCTCAACCTCCTCTCTTCTCTCTTCTCCTTGGAACTCCTATGGGCAGTCATAGCTACCGCCTCTTGTCTCTGAGCTTCCCACTCCCAAGAGAGGTACCTCCTCCCACTGCCTCACAGGGGCAGGACCACCTGGCCAGCCCCAGAGGCACCATTCACCTGGGGAGCTTGTAGTTAGGGCTGCTGAGAAAAACAGTTGTGCAAACCTTTGGGAAGCAAGGATGTGAGAGGGCATCAGAAGAGGAAGGGAAGGAAAGAAAAGAGGGACAGAGGCCAGTGTTGCCTGTGGCACCTCTGACAATCAAGTGGCACAACCATGGCACACTGGTTGAAAACCATTGGTCAAGGGTTTTATCTGGTTACAGGGTGATTCTGATTCTTGTGTTTTGTGAAGCAAATGTACTGTTAGATTGTGCACCAGATCACCCTGTGTCTCTCCCTTCTCCAGTCACAGGGCAACAATGTGGCAGAGTTCTCTCTGGGAGGGAATGCATTCCTAATGGGCCAGCTCCCAAAGTGTGGTATTTTTAACATAAATACAGCAGTGGCTGTGCTTAATGGGACTGCTTGGGTAGAAGGCAGGGAAGCCAGCAGCAGGTGGAGCCAGAGCCTATAACAAGTTGTCTCAGTTAATTATAGTTGTCCCCATCCTCCTCTCTGCTGAGTTCTACAAGGCAATGCTGAGATAAAGGAGAAGAGGCTGACAGCCAGGGTCAACGTTGTCTGATGGTTGTAAAGTAGGCAGGCAGGCAGGTGGGGGCTAGTTCAGGGTAGTGGGTCGGTTCCCTGCTCTAATAAACCATTAGAAAGGTTCATGGTGGTCTGTAACAGCTATGCAATTTTGAGCTTTTTTATTTTAATCCTCTCTTTGCAGATATGTCATTTTCCTGGCTTCCACAAACTGATTAGCTAGCTCACATGTTTATGGGTGTGGTGAAGGGTGGGAAGCCCAATAGAAGCTTCTCACACCCCCTTCACTGCCCAACAATAGCCCTGCAGTACTACTAGTAGTTGCTGCCACCACCCTTCCAACTTACTTCGACAGTCCAGATGGGAGGGGATCCGGGATGCACTAAAGCAATTACTTTGCAGACTTTCCTTATGAGTTGCTCTGAGTCTAAAGGCAGCCCTTACACTCTCGTGAGTCTCTCCCAGACCTCAGAAGAGTAGGCTGGCTACTTACAACTCCAGTCCTAAACATCAAGTGGCATGAATTCCAAGAATCTAGGCACATGGGGATCCTGAAACCCTGAGGTTTGGCAATCACACACTTTGGGGGGGTCAAATTATAAAAGTTTCTTATGAATAAATGATAGAGGAAATGCAAGCAGAAGGTCAAACAGAATACAAATTAGGCCAGAGTACTGTGGCTTTCAGACTAAACTAATCCTAGCCTAGCTACTACAATACAATACAATACAATACAATACAATACAATACAATACAATACAATACAATACAATACAATACAATACAATACAATACAATACAATACAATACAATACAATTTTACTTAAAAATCTATCTTCATAGCAAGTCCAGCCAAATCCCTGACAGTGGAGGGAACAAGCTGCAAGTGAAACTCAGCCTCATAAAGTCTCTGTCCCCTCTCCTGGGCAAGTGACCCCTGACTCCTTCTGACCAATAAGCTTCAGAGTCAGTCAAGTACCCCTTTTGCATCTGAAGAGGACTGGCAGGAGGAGATACCTGACAGACTGGCTTAGGGAAATGGTGGGCAGTTCCAGGGTCCATTGGATAGGTGTCATGTAGCAAACTTATGTTTAGTTATTGGTTACAAAATGAAGGCCTTCAGGGAATGCAGGCCAGGCATAATCAAGGATAAAAAGGAGGAGAAGCAGGAGGTTGTTCTTTGTAACTCGCTTTGAGTCCCTGTCGGGGGAAAAGATGGGGTGTAAATAAATTTGTTGTTGTTGTTGTTGCTGCTGCTGCTGCAACTGTGGCTCAGAGGCATCCCTAGCATTGCAATATCCCTGTGATCTGTTGGGTGGTGGGCTCAGCCTTGCAGAGGCCCAGTACCAATCTCATGGGTGTCTCATGGGTAGGCGTCTGCCTCTTGATTCAGCAATGCTCTTAATCATGTATTTCTTTAAAAACCAACTCTGCTTCAGTTTAAAATTGCTTGCCTTTGAGCAGGTGTCATGAACAATCCACTTTCATCTTGGTAGGCAGAGAACTTTTGAGACAAGACTGCTTGTTCTATGAGTAAATTTCTTCCAGGCTGGAAAAAAATATTTTGTTTTCTCCAGGAAACTGAGATCTAGCTCTGTAGCAGCATCATTGACAAATACATTTGTTTGAATTTCTGTAGATCAGCCTTCTGATAAGCCCCTGACAAATGGTGATGGGAGAGAGCCCCGAGCAACAGTCAAGCGGAAGCTCTCAAGTGCATCAGAAGAGGATGAACCCATTGGTGAAAAGAAGAAGAGAGAAGAAAAAGAAAAGCCAGGTTTATCCTCCTCAGAAAGTGGAGATTCACGATCAAGCTCAAGTTCTGAAAGCGGATGTGGCTCTGATTCTGATTCTGAATCAAGCTCTAGAACAGATCAGGACTACATAGATGGAGACCATGACTACAGCAAATCTGTGCAAGTGAAACCGAAAAGAAAAATCCGAAGGAACATCTCCAGTGGGCAGAGAAATTGGCAGGGTAGAGGGACAGGAAAGAGAGGGAGATGGGGCCGGTGGGGTAGGTGGAGCAGAGGGGGGCGAGGCAGCCGGAGGGGAAGAGGCTGTAGCAGAGGAAGAAGAGGAGGCAGGGGAGGAAGAAGAGGGAGAGGGAGAGGAGCCTCCAGAGGAGCCTCCAGAGCCAAGCGCCCACGAATTGCCGATGATGAATTTGAGAATCTTTTGGGGGGACGCTTCAGTGAGAACACATTTGGTGGGCGGTACAGCAGGCCGCCTCGGATTAAAACTAGGAATGAGGGCAGGCGAACCGTTTTATATAATGACGATTCGGACAATGACACTTTTGTGCACACTGAGGATCCTCTGAACCTTGGTACTTCCAGGTCAGGCAGGGTGCGGAAAATGACAGAAAAGGCCAGGGTCAGCCATCTCATGGGATGGAATTATTGACAAATGGGAAACTGGAAGTGAACAATGGTGTTTTGACGATCTAAGGCCTTCTACTGCAGGGATTTTTGCCAGAAAATCTACAACGCAAATTGTGTGGGGACTCTGCTCACATTTTTCTGTGGTGCTTTTCCCATTTTGCCCATATGTATGTTCAAAGACTTCTGATTGCCACATGTTCTTGGCCAAAAGAAGCCTTGCCCATTCATTCTATATCTGCAGAAATACTTTCCCACACTACACTTTGAGGTTGTCATAGGAGGACAGTGGCAATGGAATCATGATTTTGATGTCTCCCCTTGTTTTTCTTTTTTGGTTTTGTGTGTTTTGTGCATTATAGAAACAGCACCTTCTTACAGAGATTTTGAATTGTCTGCCATGAATTCCTTACATTCAGTAATAACTTTTGCACAATTCACCAATCTTAAAGGCAGCTATAAAATGTTTACAGTTTCTCTATTGTGCACAGAATATGAATAATTTCAATCTTTCCAAGCCAAACTTTCATGAAGTATGTTCATACTTGGGTATCTCGGTATGCTTTTCTCATTGGTTCTTAATTCATGTTTTGAAAATGAGAGGGAGAAAGAGGGGTGGGTGGGGCTTGGTGCCTTGTAAATACGTAGCAGACTTTTGACATGCATTAACAGATGCATGCATTAATAATAATATACAATGAGATACTTGAGAACTATGAATATCTAGACACACAGGTGCCAAATGCAAAAGTTAACTTGCTTCTATTATTCATTCTGATACCCTCATATTGCTATAGCATTAATTGAGACTGCCAATAAGGTGTTAACATCATCATTGATATTTTCTCTTCTTCGCAGCCACTGTTTTTCTAGTAGCTTAGCTGCCTCCGGACTTGCAAATAATAGAAACATTAGAATTCATTTCCTTTTCTTCATTTATGGGGTTGCTGTAGGGTGTGTGGCATTAGCACAGTCCGTCATTAAACGACAAAATAGCCATTTGTCAGGTTTCAACCTGACAATCATACTCATGATGCTTTACATGCTTTAATTTGATTCTTTCAACTCCAACATAACTTTTTTATGCCATAGTAACTTTGCCGACTCACTTAGTATGGACAACCATCTCAATCTTCCCCGGGGCGGGGAATCATAACACCCTTGATTAAGAGATTGCTAATTGGCAAAGGAGCTCCAGGCCACTGAGCTCCTCCCCCAGCTTCCCCATTCACTTTGGTGGAAGGGCATGATTGGCTCACTTTTATTTTTGTTTGTGCGTGCTAATCAGCTCCTTCTGTTGAAGTGGACACAGCCCCACAAATGCAGAACACCTGTGTGTGAATTTTGGCATGTATGGATTTCTTATTGGGTGTGGTGCCATCTGGTTTGATACTGAGAAATAATTTGCACAGGGCTCTTCTTGTAACAGTGTTGAACAGTGCATCAGTGTAAGGTGAATCTAGGCTTGGGGAACCATGTTTGTCCCTCATCACTGTAGCAAGTGAATTTCAGAAATGTGCTTTCCCCCTTCTCTTGAATAAGAGTTTCATTTTTCTATTTTGTGTAATTCATCATCCCAGAGATAAAATAGAAGGGTTGACAGAGCATATGAAAGAGAAACAGAAAGCCAAATAAAATAATGAGTGAAATTTCATACATTATTTCTATCTAGCCTGCAAGCAATTCTTTTGCTAGGCATACATGGTCAGTAACATTGCTGGATCTCCACAGAATTACAGTATAATTATTTATATATAATGTGTGTAAGAAAATACATATATACACATGCATACAAAAGTGGCTGTGGATCATCTACCGTAAAAAATAGATTTTAAAAACAGTCAAATGGGAAGGCATTTGCCAATTAGGGCAAAAATAGAAGAATTATGTTATTGAGTTATGTGATATAGAAACCAAGCGTTTATTTATATACACACTGGATACAAATCCAGGAGTCAGGTATGGCACACAGTTGTCCTGATTCAGATCCTTTCTGCCCATGAAAGCCTGGAAGTGTTCCTGGAGCATCCTTTAATACAAGAGCTCCATGTTTGCTTCTGAGAGTGTGCAGGCTGTGCCTCAGGATGTGCAAGTATAGAATCTTTTTGTTCAGTGTAGTATTTCAGATCTATGAGACAGGTGTGTGCTTAAAAGGAAACCTCAAGCATATCTCCTGCTATACTATATAGACCGGCTATACTGTCACCATGGTTGCTTGTAACCACAATGGGGACAAATAGTGTTATTTTAAAGAACTGAAATCCTGCCCCCAGAGAAGGTATTCACTTGTTTACAGGTATTTACTGTGGAGACCTATGCCCTAAGGAGCGGTGTGTGCTTCTTGGAAACAACAATTGGGAGAAATGCCTTCAGTGTTCTCTTTTATTTAGGACTAATTATGTACTGTGAAGATGATAGGAAAGCAAGAATACTTTTCTAGGATGAAAGTATTTTTAGGATATGTGTTCATTACTAGGTATACTAGGAAACTAGGCTACAATGGTGCTGCAACAACAGAACATCTATTCTAAAGGAAATGGAGGTTTCTTGTGCATGTGAGGAATAACCTGGTGGTGTTTTATTCAGTTTGGTGGTTGGGATAGTTATCAAGTGAGGATTCCTTACTGTACCCATTCATCTGTTGTTTGAGGATATCAATCAGGTGATGTGGGCCACCCTGAAACACAATTAATTTGGACAGGGTTTATTTTCCAAAGTTAAAATTGTATAGGACTCTGTAGCAATATTGGCTTGGAAATAACAAAATTGGACCCATTCTTCAGTAGACAGCTCTCAGGACCTCTCTGATTTGGACTGCCAAGGCCCTACTTCATTCTACCCCATTCTTATCTTCCTTGCACCTTTTCCTGCTCCTTTCAGGTGTTGCTGGTTCCTTTGTACCACTTGTCCTGTGGATGCTCCACATGTTCAATTTCTGGACATCAACCCACTAGGCTGTTGGCAGCCTCAGTGAGGATCAGATGCACTCAATTGAAGTTAGTTTCTTGGAGATGGGGAGGCTTGGCCTTCCCCATGATTTGTGTAACGCCACAAAAGAACTTTCACTGTAAAGGCTTGGGATTTGAAAAATCCAGAGAATGCCATACTAAATCAGTGTAATGGTCTGTCTACAATTCTGTTTCAGGATCAAAATTGTAGAAATTTAGTGAACAAACCATCAAATCACCCCTTCTTAATTTTGTTTGTTTCTTACTGTGCAAGCCTTAGGATCTTCTGTGAACTCATTATGTGTCTTGGTGTTGCTCCCAGTTATTCTAACTGGCAATAACTGAATATCTTCATTGTATTTATGCCAAATTATGCTCACCAATAAACCTCCCAAAGGAACAGTATTTAGAAAGGAAATGGTGCTGGATTCTACTGAACAGCTGAGCAGAATTGCTTTAAGGGATTCTGCAAGGAGGCCAAAGCTGTATCCTATAAATTGGCCATTCAAATTCAAAACTAGATTATGTTTCACTGCAGAAAACTTTGTTGCAGTGAAACACAATTGTTCCATTTTATCTGAATTGCCCATCATGTCTGACTGTAGGCTGTTCAGTGCTTGCCTGAGGCTGCCTTCACAATTTGCTACATGCATTTTGGAAGTGGTATTCTAAACAGAACAGTAACCAATCATCTTTAGCAATAACCAGCATGGTATATGTGGAAATGCAGAACACCTATTTTCACAGATTTCAGGTTCAACCTCCCTGCTTTAAGATGAGTTAGAACTTTGGATTTTTACATAAGATATATGAAACCTTTCTGTTCCAGTCAAGAGCAATACTGAAATCTTTTATCTGAAATGCATTTAATGCTTTCCTGAACTTTTGAAGTTTGGGCAACATCTTAAATGGTTATATCAACTGAATTTTAAGTCTCTCATCTGCCATCAAGAAGCAAAGGGTTTGTGAGGTATTTTATTTCATTCTATCATTTTCTAGTTTCTACTTTCAATTTGTTTGTTAGTAATAGGAACAAAAGTAATAGGACTTCAGAAGTAAAGTAACAAAAGTAATAGGACTTCAAGTTCCCACATACCACCTTGACTTCTTGTTCAAGTAAACCTATTCCTTCTCATGTAATCTTTAAATTCTAAAATAGCAATACCCTGCCCCCCCCCGCCCCCGATCAAAGCCTAAGGTGTTATTGCATTTTGTTTTCCCTACCATATGTTGCTTCTGTTGTTTGGCAGCCTTGGAAACCCTTGGTTGCAGAATATTTCTTAGCATTAAGCCAAATCATTCAAAGCTGTTGGTCATGGCTAAGGTTAAGCTGAGTAATTTATCTTCACCTAACACAGCTGATCATGTATTGGCACAAAGCAGGATAAACTAGATTTAGTCTAAGAACATTTCACCAACATTAACTTACACACTGAACGCAAGCAGTTCTCTGTATTGCAAAGTTAGTGTACTGGTTTCATAATGTATGCTACAAAATATAATAACTTTTCTATTTGTAAGAACAATTAAATATTTATGGGCAGAATGCACTGTTCAACACCTAAGGGTGCTCTATTAGAAATCTCTTAGGTGTTTTCATTATGTTCTTTAAAATGATGTATTCTAATTTACAAGGAATCTCCCCCCCCCCCAATATTACTACCGTATATCAGATGTTTACATTTTTTAAAGAATTTCACAATGGTGATTCTCAATCTGCAATGTTGCTAGCATTTTTTAAAAGACCCTTCAAACACAGAACAACACTTTGACATGTATAGCTCAGTATATCAGACGTTGGCCCACAACAAAATACATGTGTTACAGATCCCTGCATGTTTATCAGCTCTTGTGCAAGCCTATTAAAATGAACAGGAAGTGCTCATAAGGTTTGCCTTGCACACCCTCTTTATTTTAAATGAGCAAGCGCAGAAAAGTTCTCTGCTGGATTGTGCTCTTATTTTCCAGCAGAATCGCTGTCACAGCCTTAACCTATAGTATTATATCAGATGGTGCTTTATGAATACATGTATATGCATGGATGTGGGTATGTAATTAGGAGACTGTGTTTTTAAACAAAATGGGTACTTTATAATAATCCTGCTGCATACCCGCCATACCATTTTGGCATTCTCCATCCAAATATTTAAAGTATACACTAAGAATAGTAGGCCTCAGTCTTTATAAGATTGTACTTCATGCCCTCCTTATTTCCCCTCCCTCCTTCCCCAAGGTGGTGTGCAAGAGAGTAGGAGTGCTTGAAATGTGGCTGTCAGTGTTTGATTATAGTATATGTCTGTTCCTCCCCCCCAAGACACACACACACACACACACCTGTAGTCTTAACCTTTGCCAGGCTGATCGGCAAGCTCATGCCAAGACTTCTTTCTTTTTCTTTTTTAACAATTAAGTGGTATTCAGAAGGCTTGTTTCTATTTCCAAGGCAGATATATATGTGTGTGTGTGTGTGTGTGTGTGTGTGTGTGTGTGTGTTTCTGGCCTATTTTGCCTTTTCGTTAAAGCTCCACAGCAGGTTTTGTTGAGGAATATTACTCTTTACAACTGAGCTTCAGACACATGGAATCTTAGTGTCATCTAAAAGCTCTTAATGCCTGTATATTGTGTTCTTGACAGTGTAAAGTACTTCACAGTTAACACCCCTGCAGAAAAAAGGTGCACACAAATTGGTTTAAACTAATACTGTTTTGCTTTCATCTTGTTTTCAGAGGGTGCTCTATGTTCATATCTTTACATCTGCTATCTCAGGTCCCTTTAAAATGAAATGCTTCAGGGATTTTTGATGCCACTTGACGTTGGCAGACCAAATGTAATATTTATATGCAACAAGCTATTAGTTTTTTGTATTGTAAAAAAAATGTAAATTTGTAAAGATTTTTTTTCTTAGGGTTTTTTTTGGGGGGGAGCAGGGAGGGGAAAGGAAGTCACTTAATGTAATTTAGGATGTTTCATTTTTCCAGCTGTGGGATTATCTCAATAAAAAACCCCACTCATTCTATGATTTTTGATTATTATTTTTTGGTGTTTTATTGTATATACAGAATAAATGTATTGATGGAAAATTATATCAAGTTCTTTAAAACAACAACCACCCTAAACTAGGGTGTTAGCCTAATCGGCTGCTTCCAACCTCCTTGGTGAGCAAGAGAAGGAGGTTTGGTTATAATGGTGAAACAATGAAAAGAGGATGCACAAGTTCAAGAGGTGCTGCTAGGTTCTGCATCTTGCAAAGTGTGGATAGCTGTTCTCTTGTGGCTGCTTGAAGTAGTCACTTCCCCTGGACAACAGACTGCCCTTTGAGAATGACCCTCTCCAGTGGATCTCACCTGCATGCCCAGCTCAGCCCTGTTTCTCAACAGTGCAGAAGGTCTCTCTGCTGGCTACATGATTGCATAACCTTAGCTTCCCATGCAATGTAGAAAGTGCCATAGCGGGAGATCCATCAGAGGAGCAGCTGCTACACCTGCCTTGTGGAGAAATCTGCCTCACTTTGCCCCATGAGTGGGAGGCCCTGGCTACTAGGCAATTGATACCCTCCAGATGTGGACTAAAGCTCCCATCACCCCATCCCATGTCTGTTGACCATACTTGCTGGGACTGATGGTATTTGTAGTCCAGCAACATCTGGGGGGCACCACATTGGATGCTTTCTCTTTAGCAGATGAGGAGTTTGACAGGCATGTGCTGTAGGGAGGATTTACCAGTTGGATCCACTGAAGGCACACCCCTGGGTGTTATTGCTTTGTCACATCCCAAAGTTTTGGGACATTCTGCAGTAGCCATAGGAGAAACAGGTTTTCCCCACTGAATTCCTGTTGTCTGTGTCTCCACCCACACTTAAGTTTTCAGTGGATTGTGATCCTCTTTCCATGCTTCTGGCTCACCACACATTGTGTGTGGATGGGTGATACATAGGGACTCCCGGATCAGTTTCTCCCTGTCCCATAGTTTTCAGTCACTTCTACCTAAAGCTTTGGGGAAGTTATCTTTCTTTTATTCTCTGTTGTACCCAGCGCTTATTGCACTGGGGTAACATCCACACCGTGCATTCAAAGCACATGGCTTCTCTCAAAGAACCATGGGAGAGTAGCCTACCCTACACAAAGCTACAAATCCTAGAATCTTTAGCTACAGTTCCCAGGGTTCTTTGGAGGAAGCAATGTGCTTTAAATGTATGGTGTGAACGTGACCTAGGTTTTCCCTTTACAGAGGTTTCTGCTTGCATGAAGTTTGGGGGTAAAGGGGTTGCTCTTCCAGTCCTGTCTAGGAGGAGGGCAGCCCCTGCCTCTAGAGAGGATCTTACTTGAGAGGCCCTGTTTGCTTAGGGAAAGTCTAGAATGTCACCCAGAAGACAATGAGAGCAGAAATTCACAGCAGTTTCCCTTTTTGCATGCTAGGTGGAACCGTGGACATAAAATGTGCAAATTAAATCCGTATCCTCTTGGCGTCTGCAATGTCTAAAGCCGTTTAGTCATCTTGTCATCACAACACTCCCAATTTTGCAGACAGCATTACGAGAGCAGCAAGTGGTTTCTGGGTCAGGGGAGAATGATACTTGCAGCTGGATATATGTCCTGATTTCCCTGCCCCCTTTGGCCACCAAACTGGGTGCATTTGCCACCTTGTACACAATGTAGAGGACTGGCCCATGATTGAATATCACTTTTCAAGCTTAATCCTGCATATGACCCACCTAGCTGCAGTTTAGGAGCTGGTCTCACAGAATCTCCATGTTCAGAAGCAGCAGGCCTCTATATAGCAGTTGCTGGGTGGGAGTCAGTAGTGGACAAAGGCTCTTGCTTTCACTACTGAAAACTTATACTGGGGTTACTAAGAGAGAGAAAAGTGCTGAAACTGTTGGACCATCAGCTTGATCTAGGACTATAGGATCTTGACTATAGGATGCCCAGTACTAGGTCACATAAAGAGGCCCTTAATCCACCTTGTTCAGTCTCAATAATAACCCACATACGAAAGGCTTAATTTCTTTGTAGTTTTTGTTTTGGACTCTGGTGTTGTGATCAGAGGCAATGGCCTTTTACAAATGAAGGGCTTTCCGTGTGGTTTAATTGGCGAGTCATCACTGCTTGGCCAAAGTAATTGCTGAATGTCTTTATGAATGATTCCAGCATGCACCAAAATAATTGTGTGAATTGCAGGAGTCTTTCACACAGCACAGCACGATAAATAAATTGGCGTACTCGCTTCTAAAGGGTACCTTGTGTACTTCTGCTTCAAATATAGTATTGTTTTCTACCTCTTAGTTTCCTTCCCTCTTGCCAAATATCGCAGATAGTGCTATTGAAATAAGGATTTCCTCCTACGCAGCCAAGGGTTGCCTCCTCTACAGGACTTGATTGCGCTATCACAAATTCAGCACAAGGACTCCCCTCACAGGATAATTTCCCTGGTAACATGTTGTGAACCCAAATATAGGATTGTGTGACCAGGGAGAAGAGTCGGTGGAAGAAGACTGGAAGAAATTTAAAGACTACTTGCAGAAATACTGTAAAATTAAGGAATGTTAAAATGATGTCGGATGGAAACTAAGTGGTATTGGTAAAAAGATTGTCAAGAATATATAAATATGGATTGACAATGGTTATAAACACATGGTTATAATAGGTTAAGATACTGAGTAAAGATAAATGACAGAGGGTAAGGATTTGCTGAATTAAATATCTGAACTGGAATACAAAAAGGGAGGTGTGAGGAGGTCAGGAAACTAGTAAATGAAGTATAAGATATGAAATTATTGATCTTTTTCTTTTCTTTTTTTCCTTTTTGTTAACTGTTTTCTATTTTGTATTTTTCATGTGTTCTGTTTTTGTACTTTTGTAGTTTTTTTTTGGAGGTTATTTTTTGTTCTTATTTGTTAAGTCTAAACTTTGAAACTTTTTAATGTTTGTAAAATCTCAATAAATATTATTTTTTTAAAAAAACAAATATAGGATTGTGGAAAAGAAGGATTATGATTATGATTATTACTTTATTTTTGTAAGCTTCACAGTGGCAGATTTTTATAACTATCTGTTCCCTCTTAGCAAGAAGAGCTGAGAGTTTACATTCTGTTATTCTGCATACCATATCCAAAGTGGTCAGCGTTTGTTTTAGTTTTTGATTGTTTGTTCTGGTTTGTTTTCTGTTTTCTGTTTAATTGAAAATCTCAATAAAAATAGTTTAAAAAAACAACAACGAAGTGGTCAGTAAAACAAGTAAAAAATTAAATTCAATGCAACCTTAAAACCACTTCTTAAGAATCGCAATAAAACATTGAAAAGGAAGCCAAATAACAGTGGTGGCTGGTGCCCAATGTGCCTGATATGGCAGAAAGCAGGGATGCCAAAAGTAGGTGATGCCAGAGTCAATGACAGGCATAGCCACCCATTCTCTGTACTAAGTTCTACAAAAGTGACACTGAGACCAGGGAGTGTAAGGTAACCAGCATGCTTGAGTCTAAAGCAGTGGTTTCTAACCTTTTTTTGGCCATGCCCCACCTAAGCATCTCTAAAATCTTGATGCCCCCTCCCCTCATGAACTATAATTCTTATTATTCAAAAAGTGAACTGTTCACATGGAGGGAGCCTAAAAGGCCATTAACTGTTAATAACTCATTCTCAAATTGCCCCCCCCATTAAAAATCAAATTGCCCCCCTGTGGTGCATGTGCCCCACATTGGGAACCGTGGGTCTAAAGCATGAAGGGGATAATGTCATAGAGTAAGCTCTCCTGTCACTTCCCCTCAGCTTGGGAGGAAATGGGCAAGCAAACCTTTTGTTGTACTCAGTCTACATCTGAATGTGTTGTGTGAGCAGCTCTGAGCTGCTCCCTCTGGAAACATGGCTTTAATCAGCCTCTAGCTAGCACAAAAGAATGCGCTAGACAAGAATGGAGTCTGAAAACCTAAACCAATAATTTAGGAACGTTTAGCATTTTGTAACCAAGAAATGTTTTACTGCCTGTGCAACTTGGTATGAAATAGCACATGAATCTGACCTTTGAAGTGTTAGTTCTAAGTAATCTATTTTATAACTTACCACATGTGAGGTCTGTGTGCTAGGGAAGTGGGATACAGTGGTACCTCAGTTTTCGAATGTAATCTATTCTGGAACACCAGTTGACTTCTGAAACATTCGAAAACCAAGGTGCAAAGGGCGGTCTGCAAATTACAGAGAAAATTGAGAAAAATACAGTGGTACCTCAGCGGAAGCCGTTCAATTTCCGAGGTGCGTTCGAAAACGGAAGCATTTACTTCCGGGTTTTTGGCGTTCGAAAACCAAAACGTTTTACTTCCAAGGTGCTCAAAAACCAAGGTACCACTGTACTTTGGAATTCACTGGAAAGGCACATTTTCTTTTTCTTTTTCTTATAAATTTTTTTATTGATTTTACAAAATTTTTATAAACAATACAAACAAATAAAAAGACAAAACAAACATGTATAAATTCATCTCCTTTTTTCATAAGCCTCATTTCTCTGACTCCCCCAAACCTCCCCTTTCTACATCCCAATTTCCAAAATTATTTCAGCAAGTCCTAAATTGAATTTTATCAAATTTTGTTCCTTATTTGTTCTTTTCTTTTACTTAATCTTTTGTCGCTGTAATCTCCTTTTCTTACTAAGAACCTCAACATTTTAGCATTCATTAATTTTTATAATATTTCTTAAGATAAATTTTAAATTTCTTCCAGTCTTCATCCTCCGTCTCTTTCCCCTGTTCACGGATTCTGTCGGTCATTTCAGCCAATGTCATATAGTCTATCACTTTCATCTGCCATTCTTCCAGAGTGGGTAGATCTTGGGTCTTCCAATTCTTTGCGACGTGTATTCTTGCTGCTGTAGTAGCGTACATAAAAAAAGTTCTATCTTTCTTCGACACCAGTTGGTTACTAATGCCCAAGAGAAAGGGCTCTGGTTTCTTAGGGAAGGTACATTTTAGCACCTTTTTCATTTCATTATATATCATTTCCCAGAAAACCTTAATCTTTGGGCACGTCCACCAAAGGTGGTAGAAAGTACCTTCAGATTCCTTACACTTCCAACACTTATTATCAGGCACATGATAGATTTTTGCTAGCTTGACTGGGGTCATGTACCACCTATAGATCATTTTCATAATATTTTCCTTTAAGGCATTACATGCTGTAAATTTTATACCGGTGTTCCACAACCATTCCCAGTAGGCAAACATAATGTTATGACCAATATCCTGTGCCCACTTAATCATGGCCGATTTAACTGTTTCGTCTTGTGTATTCCACTTAAGCCACAAGTTATACATTCTTGACAGATTCTTAACATTGGGTTCTAACAGTTCTGTTTCTAATTTTGATTTCTCCACCTGGAAGCCAATTTTCCTGTGGAAAGGCACATTTTCAAGGTTTTCTAGCTTACATTTCCACACTTTTCTTTCCTACATGTTTTGCCATGCTAAATCTCTGCTGAGGTTCTCTCACCAAAGAGTACTTGCCCCAAATTTGGGTCTTGGCTTCCAACAGGGAGCCAAATTCCAACAGGGAGCAGGGAGCTGACAATTGGTACAACTTCCTGGACTGCTTGTAAGAAAAGGAGGCAGGTTGGAGGGGGCTGACTGAGGGCCAGCTGAGGTTGGTGGGGGCAGTGCCCTGTTTGTTCTAATAGACCAGACTCCCCTGTGTACCACAACCACCAAAGATTAAAGCCTATTGGAGCACAGCCCCACTAACCTGCTGCTTAAGTGGAAGCTCAGAAGTGGCCAAGCAGATATTCCTAGAGAGCGCCTTCCATAATCTCAGCACCACAGAGAAGTGTGTGTCTCTGTTACACTTCTGATGATAGGGCACATAGAAGGGTGTTAAGGATGTTATCCCTGTGTGTGAGAGAGAGTGAAAGAGAAATTTGAAATAGTTAAGTATCCCTCCACCATTCCGCCACTTTCAGGATTACCCTTTCCAGTGCCCAACCCCTACACCTGCTTTCATGCTATCTTAGCCAACCACTGGTTTGGGGAAAAGCCTTTGCTGAGATAACAGGTAGTTCCACCCTACGACTCTGGCTCCACAAACCGAATGGGAGTGGAAAGAAAAGGTATAGGAGGGAGATTAATTTCTTTAGAATGAAGAGGTAAGGTATTCTTTTTGCTTTTTGTTTCTAAATGGCATTTTGAACACCCCAATGTGCCTTTCCCCTGTCCATTTTAAGAACACAAGAAGAGCCCTGCTGGATCAGGCCCAAGGCCCATCTGGACCAGTATCCCACTCTAGCAGTGGCCAACCAGATGCCTATGATAAGTGTGCAAGGAGGACCTGATTGCAGCAGCACTCTTCTCACCTGCAGTTCCCATAAACTGGTATTCAAAGGCATAGTTCAGGGATCAGCAGGGGGCTTTTTCAGCAGGGGGTCGGTCCACTGTCCCTCAGACCTTGTGGGGGGCCAGACTATATTTTGAAAAAAAATATATGATCAAATTCCTCTGCCCCACAAATAATCCAGAGATGCATTTTAAATAAAAGCACACATTCTACTCATGTAAAAACACCAGGCAGGCCCCACAAATAACCCAGAGATGCATTTTAAATAAAAGGACACATTCTACTCATGTAAAAACACACTGATTCTTGGACCGTCTGCAGGCTGGATTTAGAATGTGATTGGGCTGGATCCAGCCCCCGGGTCTTAGTTTACCTGCCCCTCCAAAATGTCCCTCTAAAACGTTTCATTCCAAAGTTTCCCTCTTCCCACAGCATAGGAAAATGACCACATTTGGTAAGTTTAAAAATTGGTTTACTTACATACTCTTCAAAAGTCAGGTTCATATGTTTCAGAAAAGTTGCACAGGCAGTAAAACTTAGCTAGTTGCAAAGTGATAAAAGTTCTTAAATTATTGGTATAGAACTCAATAGAGGCTTGTGAGAGCCACATAGCTGAGTACACTAGGTACAACAATAAGCGGACATAGCTAAGCCTGGTGTTCCTTCCTTCAGGGGCGGAGCTACCTGCCCCAGCACCTGGAGTGGTGGGAGGTGGGGCTAGCCACCTGCACGGCGAGCATCCCTAGCTGCCTTCTGCCCATGTGGTGAGCTTTGGGGGGGACACGCCACTAGCTGCCCACGGCAGCATAGTCCCTAGCGGCCCACCGCCTGTGCAGTGAGCATCCGGTGGCGCCGCCCATGCAGTGAGCGGGGGGTGGGGGTGGCGCAGCAATGTCACCCGCCCTCACAGCTGACACCCGGTGTGCACCGCACCCCCCGCACCCTCCTTCCTCCACCAGTGTATCCCTTCATGCATTAATTAGACTTAAGCATGTTGGTTACATGAGGCTGGTTATACCACCCACACCTCTGACGAAAGGCACTGGCTCCTGGAGGCAGAGGCTCTTTGGGCCCCCAATCTTTTTTTTTTTTTTTGAGGGGGCCACTCATTGTTGAGGCTGAACGAGGAGCTGGTCACAGAGTGATGTCAGGACGTTGTGTGATGTCAGCTGTTAAGTTGTGGGTGAACATATCAGACAACACAGCAATTCTTCAAACAGCTCTTGTTTATTCACAGGCCAGAACAGAACTGAACTGAAGGGTTCAGTCAGCCTGCTTATATAGAGCTCCAGTACAATGTAACTGTAATAATTTTCTAAAACTATCCTATCACTGAACGTCACTTTTGATCCCTTCTTTGCATAACTATCTACAGTATCCCCCTGCTGGCCCAGGGTGAGAACTTCAGTACATAACACCCCTCCCCACTGAGATAGGGCGTTAGTTACAATCGTAATGATTTCCTTATATACAGCACTACACGTAATGGTTCAATTAGGCACAAAAGCATATCGGTTACATTTCACATACTTCCACTAGACCAACAGTGTTACATGTCCAACAACATAGTCCTTTAAATAAGTTGGGCGCTTGGAAACTCTGCCAGACCGCCAGGGACTGGTATCCAAGTCCACGGGGCCGCCCAATTCTTGCTGAGGCTGTGGTGCGACCCTAGGTGGCGTTGAAACCAAGTCCCCTGGATCCGCTGCTGTGGGTGGAACCTCCACAAGTGGAGTTGGCGGAATGTCAGGCACGGCAGTGGTCTGAGTCTGTGGGAAGTCCGGCAGACCCTCTGAAGTGGCTTGGTTCGGCTCCATGCCCGCAGTTTGCGAGAGAGGTGTAGGTGGAGCCTCACCATCTGTAAGTGTCTATTCCGGAGCCACGAGCGCCGTTGAGGGCACCACGCTTGTGTCCAAGTCCCCAACCCTGCACCTAAGCTGGTCTATGTGCCGGCGACACAAGCGTCCATCTTCAATTGCCACCTGGGACGAGCAAGGTCCAGTGACTCCCACTACTGTGGCTGACACCCAAGGAATGTCCCCCACAAAGTTCCGGGCAAAGACCTGGTTTCCTGGAACAAATGACCATGGCACGTTGGCACAGCCTGGGGGTTCAGCCACAGCAAAGTCCAGGTGCAGCCGGCCGAGCGGTGACCTGAGGCGGCGGCCCATAAGCAGTTCGGCAGGACTCCGCCCTGTGGCCGCATGAGGGGTGGTGTGTTGCACGAACAAGTATTCAGCGACCTGCTTGTGCCAGTCTCCCCGGTCCAGGCGTGCCAGTGCCTCTTTTGCCGAGCGCACCATTCTCTCCGCTTGCCCGTTGCTGGATGGATGAAATGGTGCTGTTAGAGCATGGCGGATGCCCAGTCCCAAAAGGTACCGCTCAAAAGTGCCTGACATGAACTGTGGTCTGCTGTCAGAGACAAGGACATCAGGACACCCATGTGTCGCAAAGAGGCCTCGCAGCACCCGAAGGACAGCCTCGGTAGTGGTGCAGGGCATCAGGGCCACCTCCAGCCATTTGGAATAGGCATCCACCACTACCATAAAGGTCCAGCTGTGAAAGGGGCTGGCCAAATTAATGTGCACCCTTGACCAGGGTGTCTTGGGCGTCTCCCAGGTGTGTCCCTTAGCTGCCTCAATTCTTGGCACACTTGACAGGCGGAAACCCAGGCAGTGATGGCATCATCCATGTTAGGCCACCAGACGGAACAACGAGCCAACGCCTTCATTTTAACAATTCCCGGGTCGCCAATGTGCAGAGCCTCAAGGACGCGTTGACGGAGTCTTTGAGGAATCATGACGCGGTCTCCCAACAGCAGACAGCCATGATGAGCTGGGAGTTCGTGTTGTCTGGTTGCGAACAGCTGGAATTCTGATGCAAAAGACCCTTGTGGCCACCCCTTCCACACCCAGTTGAGCACAAGGCTGATGGTGCGATCCTGGGCAGATGCGGAGGCCACAGTGGTAGCCGATACAGGTGCTGCCGGAAGATCCTCAATCAGGAGGAGCGATGAAGCAGGAGCCGGGTCTTCCACAAATGCTGGAAGAGGCCAATGGCTGAGGGCATCGGCATGGCCCATCGATTTTCCCGGGCGATGGACGAGCTGGTAGTGGTAGGCAGCCTGGAAAACAGTCCGTCACAGCATGCGTGGTGAGAGGACTGGTGGAGTTGGTCGATCACCAGCAAGGAGGCCCAGGAGCGGCTAGTGGTCAGCGATGAGGTCAAAAGTCCTGCCATAGAGGTATTCATGGAACCTCTTCACTCCAGCCACAAGTGCCAGTGCCTCCTTGTCGAGCTGGCTGTAATTCCGTTCCGTCGGAGATAGCGTCCTGGAAAAGTAGGTGAGCGGTGCTTCTCTTCCATCTGGAAAACGGTGACTAAGGACAGCGCCGATGCCAAAAGGTGAGGCGTCGCAGGCAAGGACCAGCTGCCTGGCTTCACTGTACTGTACCAGCACACTGTCTGATGAAAGGAGAGCCTTGACTGCGTTGAAGGCTGCCATCTCCCGAAGACCCCAGGACCAAGGTGTCTTCGTGCTGAGGAGTCGGTGAAGAGGCTCAGCCACTGTGGCTTTGTGGGGCAGGAACATGTTATAAAAGTTCAGCAGTCCTAGGAACACCTGCAACTCCGTCTTGTTCTTTGGGATGGGGGCCTGCTGGATAGCGCGGATCTTGGATGTGGTCGGGTAAAGGCCAGAGGCGTCGATCAGATAGCCCTGGAACTCCACCTGTGGAACGGCAATCTGGCACTTCTCCCTCTTTACCTTGAGCCCGGCCTCCTGGAACCTGGTCAGCACTGTGCGAAGGCGCTCGAACAGCTGCTGGTGTGAGTCTGCGGACACCAAGACGTCATCAAAATATGGTACCACGCCCGGAAGCCCTTGCAGGAGACACTCCATAAGGCTTTGGAAGATGCCAGGAGCCACACTCACCCCGAACTGCAAACGGCGGCAGCGGAATGCCCCTCGGTGGGTGACGATCGTCTGGGCTTCAGCGGTGGCATCATCGACGGGCAGTTGTTGATAGGCTTGGGCAAGGTCCAGCTTAGCGAAGACCTCACCCTCACCCAGGGAATGCAGCACATGTTGGACAACAGGAACCGGATAAGCGTGCTGCTGAAGTGCCTTATTGATCGTGCACTTGTAGTCGGCACAGATTCTCACTGAACCGTCCGGCTTGACAGGCGTGACGATGGGGGTTTCCCACTTGGAGTGGTCAACTGGCTCCAAAACTCCTTGGGCGATCAGCTTGTCCAGTTGTTCGTCCACCTTAGCCTTGAGAGCAAAGGGAACCCGGCGTGGCTTTAGCTTGATGGGGGCGACTTGTGGATCAAGGCTAAAGGAGATGGGCATACCTGTATATTGACCCAAAGTGCCGTCAAAAACCTCGGCAAAGTCTTTGACCAGACCCTCAGTCTCTGCGTTAGAGATGCAGTTGATGCCGGTGACTTCCAGGCCGAGGGCATCAAACCAGTCTAGCCCTAGGAGGCTTGGCTGCTGACCTTCGACCACCACCAGTCGGAGCAGGCCCGAAAAATCCTTGAAGGCGATCCGGAACCGGCCAACGCCTACCATAGGAATGTCATTTCCCTGGTAGTCTCTCAGTTGGATGTGGTGAGAGTCGAGTTGCCTTTTGGACACTCTGGGTACCAGTCTTTTGATGGTGCTCCAAGACACGATGGACAGGGCAGACCCTGTGTCGATCTCCATGTCACATGGAGCTCCTTCAATGAGCACAGTGACGTTCAACTTGCATCGCATAGGCGAGTCGGTTTGGCCAATCGTGGTTCCAGAAGGGCAGTGCCAGTTGGTGAGAGCGAAACAGCTTTCCTTGGCGGACTGGAGTGAAGACTTGGACTTGCAAGTCGGTGGAGGGGGGATGTCAGACGGAGCCGATCGGCAGACCTTAGCGATGTGGCCCCTTCTGGAACACGTCCAACAGATGGCATCTCTGAATCGACACTTGGCACGGGAATGGCTGCCTCCGCAGCCGGCACATTCCGATTGGCCCTTGGTCTTCTTTTGGAACTTCCTGCGCTCCCGCTTTGTCTGGTGCACATCATCGTCTTCACTGGAGGATGCCTCATCACTGCTGGCCTCTTCATGATGCACTGGAACTGGCTTCCTAGCAAGATGCAGGCTGCTGGCCTTGCAGATCTCCTGGGCGGAGCGTTCGGCAGCTTCCGAGGCCACGGCCTCCTCAGTGGCTTTCTGTAGCGTGAGGTCTGGCTTGGCGAGGAGACGCCGTTGCAGATGGATGTCCCGGACCCCGCAGACGATTCGATCCATCAGGGCATCGTCTAAGTCTCGGAACTCGCAGTTCATTGCAGCCTGTCGCAGGGCGGTGGTGTAGTTGTTAATTGACTCCCCCTCTGCCTGGTTCCGGTGGTAGAACGCATGGCGGGCAGCAATCTTGGATGGCTTTGGCGCGTAGTGGTTGCGGAGCTTCTCTTTAATCGTGTCCCACGGTGCTGCCTGGACTGCTACAGGCGCAACCAATGCTTGGGCCGTCTCGAACACCTCAGGCCCACAGAGGCTGAGGAATAGGCCCCGCTTAAGCTCCTGTGATACTTCCGTCAGCTCATTGGCTTGGAGGTAGCAGTCGAACCGAGCGAGGTAGGAGTCCCATGATTCAGAGGCTGGTGCAAAAGGTGGTAGAGGCACAAGTGAAGCCATGATTCCGATGCCGACGTGAAGGGCGATGGATGGAACACAGCGCTCTAGCCAGAACAGTCAGCTCTGAATTGGTTCTGTTCAGTGATGTCGCTCAGTGTTTCAGCTCAGTGATTCAGCTCCGCTCAGAGGGTGGCTGCATCTCGCTGTGCTCTGTTGTCCATCCATCCCACCCTCATTGGCAGTGTTAGATTGTGGGTGAACATATCAGACGACACAGCGATTCTTCAAACAGCTCTTGTTTATTCACAGGCCAGAACAGAACTGAACTGAAGGGTTCAGTCAGCCTGTTTATATAGAGCTCCAGTACAATGTAACGGTAATAATTTTCTAAAACTATCCAGTCACTGAACGTCACTGTCGATCCCTCGTTTGCAAAACTATCTACAGTATCCCCTTGC
Source organism: Podarcis vaucheri (assembly GCF_965113315.1). NCBI lineage: Eukaryota > Metazoa > Chordata > Lepidosauria > Squamata > Lacertidae > Podarcis > Podarcis vaucheri. The sequence continues at coordinate 23,009,317 of NC_138758.1, forward strand.
TGCCCCAGGGTGAGAACTTCAGTACATAACATCAGCACATCGCGTTAGGTCCCCTCAATGTTCTTCGGAAGATGGTGCCTCTGACGTAGTTATTGTGGTTGGTAACTCTATCTTCCATTAATTTGTCTAACCTTTTAAAGCCATCTGAGTTGGTAGCCATCACAACCTTTTTTTGGAAGGTCATTTTAATTGTCCTCTTCTCTGCCTTCTCCTGTTTTGTGACTGTTGTTTATGAAATGGCACTAGAACGGTTCCTGGTATGTATATATATATTTAATGGAAGCATGTGTGAGTGTTTGGTCTGGGCGGTTCCCAGAATGGTTCTTAAATTTAATATTTCTGTGCGTAGGTTTGGTGACCTGCAGCAATATATCACTAAAGTACAGACAAAATATTTTGTACAGCCCTTGACTTTCAGCTGATTTGAAAGTCAATGGAAACCAATATGACCCAGGAAGGCCCATGTGATGAGCAGCAATGATTCATCCTTATTCCCCCAATTAGCCATTGAAAGGGAACAAATATGGTACTAATGTTAGAGAGAACAGAGCAAGCAGCCAGTGGCTGTTTTTGATTGATTGAAAAGAGAGACAAATTGGGCTCTCTAAAAGGATTATTTTAGAGAGAACTTTGAGACATCCATTGCAGGCCTAATGCTGTTCATTTCCACTTCTACTCAACCTGTATAACTGTATAAAATAAAGTGTATGTATTTGAATCTCTGGATTTCTTGTTGATTTGCTTTTATGCATTTTTATATTGCTTGTTTACTGGGTTTTAGATTGTGTTTTTGGGTGGCAGCCAGTGCTATTCCAACTCAGAGTAGACCCATTGAAGTTAATGTGAATGACTAATGTAGTTCCATTGGTTTCAGTAGGTTTACTCTAGTTGGTTACAACCCTTTGTTTTAATGGTATATTTGCTTTTTGCCTGTATGCCACTTGCAGATTTATGAAACATTAAGCAGAATTTAAATGTTTTTAGATAAATAAATAGAAATATTGCTCTATGCCATTCATTCTCCAGTAACCTCATTCCCAGGAAACCAAATCCCAGAGTAAAATGCCCAGGGAAATACATACATGTGTACCTCCATACATACATATATACATACATAATTTTATTTGTATGCTGCCTTTCCACAGTTCAAACCATGCTCAAGGTGGCTTAAACAAAAATACAGCACATAAGTTTGTGTTATCATTGTGGAAAATCTAATAATAATAAAAATACAGCACATAACTGCAACACAATAAAAGTAGTCATAAACAATAATTAAACAATTAAAAAATACAAACCAAACTGAACAATTTCCACATATATCGTGACAAGATCTAAAATAAAGACACAAAAACCCAGCAGCAGCAACCCCCTCTCCACAAGACCCCACAAACAGCACCCCAGCCCAAAAGTCTTCTGCCTGTCTCCTGAGCTTCTTGTTTGCTCCTCCCAGCCCTTGGGTAGCTAGAAGCCACTGCCCAGAGGTGTGAGCTGGAAGTCGAGAGCTAAAGGGCTCTTGACTCTCAGCCAGTGGATCAGCCATCAACTGAAAAATCCCTCTTGGTCCTAAACTATGAAGAGCAGAATCTCCTCCAGAAACAAGATGAAGAGCAGCTATACTTCTGAGATGTGTTTTCATCAGCAAGCCCCAGCTTGAGGTGCTCCTCTCCTAGAGATGCCTTGGTGGTCTCTGATTGAGACATTCAGGAGCAACATCTTGGTGGCAGCAACAGAGGTGTCACAGGTGGGTTCCTAAGGAAGGATAAGGGAGCAATTTTGGTGCAGGAGGTGGTGTTTAATTGGCTGCCACTGCATAGAAATTGAGAAACTGGATTTGACTCATCTTGTGCAGGTGTTTCAGGATGGAGACATAGGTTGGGCATGCTGCATGGAGAAGCTGTTTTCAATGGAGCCCAGCGATGGAAGTGTGCAGCTGTATTGAGGCAGCACCAGGTATTGTAATTTTGCATCCCCCAACAACTTTGCGCTGGGCACAGGTGTTTTAAAACCACTGTCATGTGTTGGTGTCAATCTGTTCTAATCATCTGTCTAGCCACAGCATTATGCATTAGCTGCATCCCAGACCGAAGAGTAGTCTCTTGTGCTCCCTCTATTCTCAAAAGAATTTCAATGCCTTTGGCCCTTCTACTATCTCTGCTTAAGACACTTGCCTGTTGAATGACCTGTGTGGAAAAAGTGGCAGACAAAGATGCTTCGGAGGGGGCAGACAAACCAACCTTATGTAAGGCTTGCTTGCAGATTTCCCGGGGCTCCTTTTTAAAAACAAGCTAAGGCTTATCCATCTTTCTCCATCAAAATACTCACCAGGCAGTAATCTTGGATCAAAATAGCTTTCAACTCATCATGTTACAGGAAGCGTTTCTTAAAAAGAGCTTTTGATCTTGAAGGTGGGGTAGAAAGGAGATGGCTATGACAGGACCTACTATTTGCACTTTTCGGGAACAATTGAAGACATGTTTGCTCTGAAAGACTTTGTCAGCTGAATAAGTGGGCCCTTTACTATGAATGCCTACTTTGTATGGTTGTATTCTTGCTTTGGATGTGTCTGTTTTTAGCCACTTTTGAATTATTTCCGGTGCAAATTGCCTTCAGATGGTTGTTTTGATCGAAACAGCAATAACAATAGCAATAGCAATGAAAATACCGTTTAATTTCATTTGTTGCCATAAGCATGAAACGCAAAGGCATCCACAATCGGGGGGGGGGGGGAGCCTCAGAGCAAAGCCCCCATCCACAAAAATGCTTGTTAGAGCACAGATGTTTATGACAACTAGGGACACTTCAAAGCAGCCTCCGGGCACAAACTATTGAAAATGTTAGGTTTCATTACTGTTAGCAGTAATATACCGTATTTTTCGCTTTATATGATGCACCAGACCATAAGACGCAGCTAGTTTTTGGTGGAAGAAAACAAGAAAAAAAAAATACTCTGAATCCCAGAAGCCAGAACAGCAAGAGGGATCGCTGTGCGGCGAAAGCAGCAATCCCTCTTCCTGTTCTGGCTTCTGGGATAGCTGTGCAGCCTGCATTCGCTCCATAAGACGCACACACATTTCCCCTTACTTTTTAGGAGGGAAAAAGTGAGTCTTTTAGAGCAAAAAATACGGTAATCAACTGAGTACTGATGGGGATCTTGTGGCCTAAGAAAATGAATTGTTGCACTTTTATGCACACTTTTACCCTAGTATATGCATTATGCACACTACTTGGCTGGACAACTGCATTGCAAAAATCAGAGAACTGTGAATTCCTAAAGATGGCTGTGTTTTGATTCGCTTATTGTGTCAGAAAGAGCAAATTAGGTAGGCTCACATTTTAAATGCAAACTTTACAAAACTTCTCCCCCATCCCTAATCCTGGCCCTGGTTTGCTGCCCCTATAGAATAGTATGCGAAGTTTGTTTTTTGGCTTCCTGGTGGGTAGAGCCACAGCCAGTTCTCCCTGCCTATGGAGGGTGGATGCTTCTGAGGTCCACAGCTATCCTGCCTAGCTGCTTGACTCTGGAAAAGTTTGGCCTAAGTGCTCGTAGGCGTTGCTGATTTTATTAATTATCCATATTTCCCCCTAGCTGTTTTCTGTTGCACTTGACTATGTCATCAGCAGTAGTAATGGAGCATTCCCTGTCTCCTTGGTTTCAGCCCACGCAACTGGTTGAATAGAGCAGCTCTGGGTAGCTCATTGTGTACCCAAAGGGCAGCAAAGCAATCTCACCTTTAAAACAAAATCTCATAAATGTGTCTGGAAATAGACAATGTACGTCATGTTTACTACTGTTCTGCAATGCATTTTCTGTTGGATTATACCTGATCAACTTGATGGAGGCTGTCTGACCAAGACTTTCTGTTTACTGACTTGTAGATCACTAGATGAACTTGGGTCATGTGATAGCCTTTCAAAATCTTGCCTGGTGCTGTTATTATTTTACTTAGCATTTAATTTATGTTTTATCACAAGGACAGGGAAACCTGTGACCTTCCAAGGATTTGCTGCAACCCGATTCTCATCATCCCTCACCACTGGTCATGTTGACTGGGATTCATGGAAGCTGAAGTCCCAACAACATCCATTTATTATTTAGAGCATTCAAATGTCCTAGTAATGTGCCCCCCCCCCAACAATTAAAGCTGAACATTAAGAGGAAAGGGGGAAACTGGGTTATACTTAAAGGGGCTGTGATTTTCACAGGTCCCTGTAGCTAAAGCCCCGAGTGCAGCAGCTTAGATCTAACTCCAGATCTAGTGCACACTGGGACTGGTAGGGAAGAAGGCATGGAGGCCAACGGTAGGTAGCGCCACAGCCAATGACAGGCAGATCTAGCTAATTATTGGTTTGCTCCTATTCTCCTCTTTACAAAGGGAAACTAAGACTAAGGAGACTAAGGAGTAGAATACTGCCAAAAATACCACCCACTGTGCAAATAAGGTTAAGAGTATCCCTTTTTTTTGTAGTGGGGGCTAAGATGAGGTTGGTGGCCAGTGCCCGGTTCTCCCAAACCAGCCTTTCTCAACCTGTGGGTCCCCAGATGTTGTTGAACTACAACTCCCATCACCCCTAGCTAGCAAGGCCAGAGCTCAGGGATGATGGGAGTTGTAGTCCAACAACATCTGGGGACCCACAGGTTGAGAACCGCTGTCCCAAATGCAGCAGCCCCCACTGCCTCTGTGCGTATCTTAATCAACAGAGACTTCAGTTCCATTTCTGTTCTTTCAGGTTTTCTGATGCTTTGAGATTATGCATAACCATGATACCACAGAAGTGTCTTGCGTACTTGGAGCCATTATAGCCATCCTTAGTCACCAACCGGTAAGTCCAATTTCCTGCAGAGAGCAGATTAACCTCAGTGATAATTGGAATATTGATTTGTTTTTCTGAAGGATTGGCCTCAGCCAGAGTGATCTTATGACTTTTTTGAAAAACCAAACAGACAAAAATTATAACAACCTGATAATTGAAGGATTTGGGGTGCATGGGGTGTTAGGGGATGGGTAGTACCTCTGATGGGGGACATGTTGTGCTAAGCCAGATGAGGGTAGCTGGTGGGTCTCAATCCCTTGGTGAGTTAGGGACTTCCTCTGCATGTGGCAGGAGTGCCAACTTGAATAAAATATTGTGGAGGCCCAGGTAAGCCCCGCCCTGCAAAATCAATCACATGATGCAGTACATATGCACACCATTTGAATGGGAATGCCCATCAACTTTGTGGGGGTCCAGCCACCACAAATATTATATTGTGGGGGCCAAAGCCCCCATAGCCCCTAGGAGTTGGCTCCTATGGCATGTGGAGACAGGATCTGGCTGATTGAGCAAACAAGATCAATAGTGGGTACAACGCTCAAGAAAGCAGCTTCTGCACGTGCTGTAGAGGGAAGTGAGGGGCAGATGGGGCTCGTCAACCTGGGAAGGTGGCCCATCTAGGAGAAGGAAAACTATTCTCCTAAACCTCTGCTGCTTTTTTTTAGCGTTGCCATATGTCTGGGAAATCCCGGACATGCCCTCTTTTGGGAGGGCCTACTGGGGAATTTTAAAATTTAGAAGTGAATGTCAGGGTTTTGGGCTTAAGGGGTTTTTTTTGTGTTTGTGCGCTGGTGGTTCGGATCCAGGCTTGGATTTGGATTTTGGATTTGATATCCCACTTTATCACTACCCGAAGGAGTCTCAAAGCAGCTCACAATCTCCTTTCCCTTCCTCCCCTACAACAAACACTCTGTGAGGTGAGTGGAGCTGAGAGACTTCAAAGAAGTGTGACTAGCCCAAGGTCACCCAGCAGCTGCATGTGGAGGAGCGGGGAAGCGAACCCAGTTCACCAGATTACGAGTCCACCACTCTTAACCACTACACCACACTGGCTTGGGCTCAGACAGCTCTGGCTTTGGCTCGGGTGCATGCAGCTCAACACACTTAAGCAGGAAAGACAGGACAGCTAGCAGCGCTGATGGTCAGGGAAACTGCTTCCCTGAGCATGCAAGCAGGAGAGACAGGGCTTCTGGAGAGCTGATGCGCAAAGAATCTTCTTCCCTGCACATCTGCTCTGCCTGTTCACGCCACTGCTCTGTCCCTTCTACAAGCAGGAGGGACAGGGCAGCTTGCAGAGCTGATGGACCAGGAAATTACCATTGGGGGGGAATTTTCAAAAATCGGCAAAATGTCTGGATTTTTACTTCTTGAAATATGGTAACCCTAACCTTGCGGGCGGGACACGGGTGATGCTGCGGGTTAAACCACAGAGCCTAGGACTTGCCAATCAGAAGGTCGGTGGTTCAAATCCCCGCGATGGGGTGAGCTCCCGTTGCTCAGTCCCTGCTCCTCCCAACCTAGCAGTTCAAAAGGACATCAAAGTGTAAGTAGATAAATAGGTACCGCTTTGGCGGGAAGGTAAACGGCTTTTCTGTGCGCTGTTCTGGTTCACCAGAAGCGGCTTAGTCATGCTGGCCACATGACCCGGAAGCTGTACGCCGGCTCCCTCGGCCAATAAAGCGAGATGAGCGCTGCAACCCCAGAGTCGTCCACGACTGGACCTAATGGTCAGGGGTCCCTTTACCTTTACATACTCCTAGATCGTTTTCACATGTACTGCTAGTAAGCCACGTTTTCCCCATCCTATATTTGTGCATCTGGTTCTTCCTGCCCAAGTGCAGGAACTTTACATTTGTCTATATTGAAATTCATTAGTTTGGGCCTCATTCTCCAATCTGTTAAGGTCATTTTGAATTCTGATTCTGTCTTCTACAGCATTAGCTACCCCTCTCAGTTTGCTATCATCTGCAAATTTGATGAGTGTCCCCGCCTTTGTTCAAGTCATTTATAAAGACATTGAACAACAACAGGTCCAGGATAGAAATAGACAGTAAACAATACTGTATGGACAGAGGCTTTAATTTGGAATAAGATGACTTCTGCCTCCTGCTCTTCTTTGTCTATAATGGTAGAGCCCATAGATATAGACAAATTCCTTGATAAATATGGATTACAAAAAATCTCTCATCAAAGTAAGATGGATCTGAACCAGAGAATAACAGAACAAGAGATAGAGGCCGCCATTCAGAACATGCAACTGGGCAAATCTCCAGGACCAGATGGACTGACTTCTAGATATTACAAATCGTTGAAGGAATGGTTGACTCAACCATTAAAAGAAGTTTGTAATGAGATCCTTGAGGGAAAGAAGGCACCTGAATCGTGGAAAGAAGCATATATTTCACTCATACCAAAGACAGAGACTGAAAAGACTCAACTGAAGAACTACCGCCCAATATCACTACTTAATGTGGATTATAAAATTTTTGCAGATATTTTGGCAAAAAGATTTAAAAGAGTGTTGATGGAAAGGATTCATAAGAACCAAGCAGGCTTTCTCCCTAAAAGACACCTGGCAGACAATGTAAGGAATGTAATAGACATTTTGGAAAAGCTAGAGGTGAATATAAACACTAAAGCAGTATTGATTTTTGTGGACGCGGAGAAAGCCTTTGACAATATTTCTTGGAGCTTTATGATGAAGAACCTTCATGGGATGGGGGTAGGCCAAGGTTTTGAGAATGGTATGGCTGCAGTATATTCTGAACAAAAGGCTAAATTGATTGTAAACAACGTAGTAACTGAGGAACTTAAGATAGAAAAAGGAACACGACAGGGGTGCCCAATTTCCCCATTACTTTTTATTTCAGTTCTGGAGGTGTTGCTGAATATGATAAGGAATGACCAGCAGGTTAAAGGAGTGCAGGTCGGAGCTAAACATTACAAGTTAAGAGCGTTTGCAGATGACTTAGTACTGACTTTACAAGAGCCAATCACTAGTACGAAAAAGGTTTTAGAAATAATACAACAGTTTGGCCAGGTAGCTGGATTTAAGTTGAATAAACAAAAAACCAAAGTTTTAGGAAAAAACTTAACAGACATGGAAAAGGAGAAATTCCAAGAAGAGACAGGGCTGACAGTGGTTAAGAAGGTGAAATACCTAGGGGTTTATTTGACATCTAAAAATGTGAATTTGTATAAGGACAATTATGAAAAATGTTGGTCAGAAATCAAAAAAGATCTAGAAATATGGTCAAATTTGAAATTGTCAATGTTAGGCCGAATTGCGGTGATTAAAATGAATGTATTGCCTAGAATGCTATTTTTGTTTCAGACCTTGCAGATTCTTGACAAGATGGAATGTTTCAAGAGGTGGCAGAAAGATATTTCGAAATTTGTCTGGCAGGGCAAAAAGCCCAGAATTAAATTTAAAATATTGACAGATGCAAAAGAAAGAGGGGGTTTTGCCCTGCCGGACTTAAAATTGTACTATGAGGCAGCAGCTTTTTGCTGGCTGAAAGAATGGATGCTCCTCGAGAATACGGACATTTTGGATCTGGAGGGTTTTAACAATGCTTTTGGTTGGCATGCATATTTATGGTATGACAAAGTTAATAGTGCCTTTAAAAATCATATTGTTAGAAAAGCACTATATAATGTTTGGATAAGATATAAAGATCTGTTGGAAAACAAAACCCCTAGATGGGTGTCACCAGTGGAGGCTAAAGCAGTGAAGAAACTCAATATGGAGGTCGGATGGCCGAAGTATTGGGAAATTTTGGAACAGGATGGAGATAAGCTTAAACTACAAAGCCATGAGAAATTGAAACATAAAGTACAAAATTGGTTTCAATACCGTCAAATAATGGAGTTTTTTAAACAGGATAGGAAAATTGGCTTCCAGGTGGAAAAATCAAAACTAGAAACTGAGTTATTAGAACCCAATACTAAGATTTTATCTAGAATGTATAACTTGTTGCTGAAATGGAGTACACAGGACGAAACAGTCAAATCGGTTATGATCAAGTGGGCACAGGATGTTGGGCACAATATCATGTCAGCTGACTGGGAATGGTTATGGAACACCGGTATTAAATTCACGGCATGTAATGCCTTAAAGGAAAATATTATGAAAATGGTTTATAGGTGGTACATGACTCCAGTCAAGCTGGCAAAAATTTACCATTTGCCCGATAATAAATGTTGGAAATGTAGAGAGACTGAAGGTACCTTCTATCACCTCTGGTGGACGTGCCCGAAGATTAAGGCTTTCTGGGAAATGATCTATAATGAAATGAAAAAGGTACTTAAATGTACTTTTCCTAAAAAGCCAGAGGCCTTTCTCTTGGGCATTGTCGGCCAATTGGTGTCAAAAGGGGATAGAACTTTTTTTATGTATGCTACAACAGCAGCAAGAATACTCATCGCGAAGTATTGGAAGACACAAGATCTACCCACTCTGGAAGAATGGCAGATGAAAGTGATGGACTATATGACATTGGCTGAGATGACAGGCAGAATCCGTGACCAACGAAAGGAGACGGTGGAAGAAGAATGGAGAAAATTTAAAAGCTACCTTAAGGACTATTATAAACTTAATGAATGTTAAAGTGTTGTGGTTTTCAGAGACAAAGGGATACAGTGATATAAGGTCAGAATATAGAGAAGACTAAGATGACAGAGGTTGGAAGTAACAATTGGGAGTTGCTAAAAATTATGGACATTGGGATGCAGAAAGGGGGGGGAAGGGGAAGTCCAAGAAAAGAGGCTTATGAAAATATGGTATGAAACTATACGTGTATGTTTGTCTTTTAAAGTGTTTGTTTGTTATTTAAAAACTTTGTAAAACCAATAAAAATTCTATAAAAATAAAATAAAATATAATGGTAGAGCCCATAGGGGCCGGGAATGCCCTGCAACATTTTGTGGCAGGTGTCACTTGTATCATTATTCTGTAAGACAGGGATGGGAAGCTCAGGTCTGGGGACCAAATGCAATCCTTCACGTCTCTGTATCTGGCCCTCAAGATGCTCCCCAGGTCACACACCCCTCACCAGCCTTGCTGTCACCCTCCCTAAATTTTGCCTGTCTGGAATGTGTCCTCAAATGATACTAATGCTTATTGCTTGCCTGCATTGCTTTTTCTTTTCTTTTCTGGGGAGTACTTTGGGGTACACAGTACTGGCACTTCTTTTTTCATAAAAGAAAAGCCTTGGTTAAGAGTGTGGCACTTACTGTAACAACTTCATGGTGAGTACCGACACTTTTTATTCACTCTATCTGTGTGCCTTTTTATTTACTCTTGTCTGTGTACTGACTCCAGGGACTCAGCAATTTCACTTTAGCTTGTCTAAATGTTTTGTCTATATTGGATATTCTTTTCTGAAGCTGTTTGTTGAATATGATTCACTCTCAAGGCTTTGCTCTAGAGTTTGAGCCCTTCTGAACAAACAACACAGATGTTTTCAGGTATATTCTGCATTCTGTATCTTACATCTGGCCCTGACTTTATCTTTGAGGCAAAGTGTTAGTTTCCACAAACACTCAATGTTATGTACTGAAGTTCTCACCCTGGGCCAGCAGGGGGATACTGTAGATAGTTTTCACTCAGATCCACATATGCAAATAAGGTCTCGAGTTTGGCCCCTGAAATCTTAGGGTCTGGAATGCTTCTGACCTGGCAACCCTGGTACATAGTGCCATATATTCAAACCCAACTACACTTCACATGGGAAGCTCCCTTATGCGGACTCACTCTTGGTCTATCTTGTGTAGTATTGTCTATACATGCTGGCAGCAGCACTCCAGGGTTTCAGACCAAGGAGTCTTTCCCAGCCCTTCCTACATTGGCCGGCAGTTTGTTTTGTTAGAAAAACACTGGAGCCTAATTCGAACAGTAGAATGTCTGGTATCTGGTGGGGCTTTTGTGTTGTGCTCCAGAATCGGCCCTTCCCTTCAGGCGGTTAGTTCAGTTCAGTTAAAAAGACCAACTGTAATTCTTGCTTCTTGCCTCATGTTGTTTTAGTTTCTCTCCGATAGTATGATATTGTGCTACAATTTCCTTTATTATAAAAGCTTTGTTGTTTGGCATAGATGTGAGCTGCTTATTTTGCTGAAAGTCTGTCTTGGTTTTTTTGATGTGACTTTAAATGTCTACTGAATTGAATTTCTGCCCCATCTATACTGGTTAGTTTCTGTATGTAGAATGGGAGCAGTTGCTGGGGTGGGGGGAGAATCATCACTGTCTTCATGTGCCCCCTCCATGAAATGTTGAGAGGCAACATCTCTCATGGTAACACAAGAACAAGCCTTTCCTGCAGTGGCTCCACATTTTATGGAATGCTCTCCCCAGGGAAGATCATTCATTACACATCTTTAGGCAACAGGCAAAAACATTCCTCTTCAACCAGGCCTTGTATGGAAGTGAGAGCTGGACCATAAGGAAGGCTGATCGCCAAAGAATTGATGCTTTTGAATTATGGTGCTGGAGGAGACTCTTGAGAGTCCCATGGACTGCAAGAAGATCAAACCTCCCCATTCTTAAGGAAATCAGCCCTGAGTGCTCACTGGAAGGACAGATCCTGAAGCTGAGGCTCCATTACTTTGGCCACCTCATGAGAAGAGACGACTCCCTGGAAAAGACCCTGATGTTGAGAAACATGGAGGGCACAAGGAGAAGGGGACGACAGAGGACGAGATGGTTGGATTGTTATGTAGTGTAGTTTCACCCTGGGCCAACAGGGGGATACTGTATATAGTTTTCACTCAGGTCTGTAGATAGTTTTCACTCAGGTCCGCGTCCGTTATTTTAGGCGGGAACTCTGAGCTGTTGTGGTTACAATGTTGACAGCCGGCTGACTATAAATACAGGCCGGCTGAGCTGTTCGCTGTCAGTTTATTTCCAGCTTACCAGAATAAAAGAGCTACTTGAAGAAATCACTGTGCCGGCTGCTATGTCAACCCACAACTTAATACTGGCGACGAGGGTGGGATGGATGGACATCAGAGCACAGCCAGATGCGGCCAGCCTCTGAACTGAGCTGAATCACAGAGCGAAATCACTGAGCGAAATCACTGGGCAGAACCAATTCAGAGCTGACTTTTCTGGCCAGAGCACTGTGTTCCATCCATCGCCCTTCACGCCGGCATCGGAATCATGGCTTCACTTGTGCCTCTACCGCCGTTTGCGCCAGCATCTGAATCATGGGACTCCTACCTCGCTCGGTTCGACTGCTACCTCCAAGCCAACGAGCTGACAGCAGTATCAAAGGATCGGAAGCGGGGCCTATTCCTCAGCCTCTGTGGGCCTGAGGTGTTTGAGACGGCCCGAGCATTGGTTGCGCCTGAAGCAGTCCAGGAAACACCATGGGACACGATCCAAGAGAAGCTCCGCAGCCACTACGCACCAAAGCCGTCCAAGATTGCTGCCCGCCATGCGTTCTACCACCGGAACCAGGCAGAGGGGGAGTCAATCAACAACTACACCACCGCCCTGCGACAGGCTGCAATGCACTGTGAGTTCCGAGACTTAGACGATGCCCTGATGGATCGAATCGTCTGCGGGGTCCGGGACATCCATCTGCAACGGCGTCTCCTAGCCAAGCCAGACCTCACGCTACAGAAAGCCATTGAGGAGGCTGTGGCCTCAGAAGCTGCTGAACGCTCCGCTCAGGAGATCCGCAAGTCCAGCAGCCCGCGTCTTGCTAGGGAGCCAGTTCCGGTGCATCATGAAGAGGCCAGCAGTGATGAGGCATCCTCCAGTGAAGACGATGATGTGCACCAGACAAAGCGGGAGCGCAGGAAGTTCCAACAGAACTCCAAGGGCCAACCGGAATGTGCTGGCTGCGGAGGCAACCATTCCCGTGCCAAGTGTCGATTCAGAGACGCCATCTGTAGGAAGTGTTCCAGAAGGGGCCACATCGCTAAGGTCTGCCGATCGGCTCCGTCTGACACCCCCCCTTCATCGACTCGCAAGTCCAAGTCTTCACTCCAGTCTGCCAAGGAAAGTTGTTTCGCTCTCACCAACTGCCGCTGCCCGTCTGGAACCACGATTGGCCAAACCGACTCGTCGACGCGACGCAAGCTGAACGTCACGGTGCTCATTGAAGGAGCTCCATGTGACATGGAGATCGACACCGGGTCTGCTCTGTCCATCGTGTCATGGAGCACCCTCAAAAGACTGGTACCCAGAGTGTCCAAAAGGCAACTCGACTCTCACCGCGTACACCTGAGAGACTACCAGGGAAACGACATTCCCGTGGTAGGCGTTGGCCGGTTCTGGATCGCCTTCAAGGATTTTTCGGGCCTGCTCCGGTTGGTGGTGGTCGAAGGTCAGCGGCCAAGCCTCCTAGGGCTAGACTGGTCTGATACCCTCGGCCTGGAAATCACCGGCATCAACTGCATCTCTAACGCAGAGACTGAGGATCTGGTCAAAGACTTTGCCGAGGTTTTTGACGGCACCTTGGGGCAATATACAGGTACGCCCATCTCCTTTAGCCTTGATCCACAAGTCGCCCCCATCAAGCTAAAGCCACGCCGGGTTCCCTTTGCTCTCAAGGCTAAGGTGGACGAACAACTGGACAAACTGATCGCCCAAGGAGTTTTGGAGCCGGTTGACCACGCAAAGTGGGAAACCCCCATCGTCACGCCTGTCAAGCCAGATGGGTCGGTGAGAATCTGCGCTGACTACAAGTGCACGATTAACAAGGCACTTCAGCAGCACGCTTATCCAGTTCCTGTTGTCCACCACCTGCTGCATTCCCTGGGTGAGGGTAAGGTCTTCGCTAAGCTGGACCTTGCACAAGCCTATCAACAACTGCCTGTCGATGATGCCACTGCTGAGGCCCAGACGATCGTCACCCACCGGGGGGCATTCCGTTGCCGCCGGTTGCAGTTCGGGGTGAGTGTGGCTCCTGGCATCTTCCAAAGCCTTATGGAGCGTCTCCTGCAAGGGCTTCTGGGCGTGGTACCATACTTTGATGACGTCTTGGTGTCTGCAGACTCACAGCAGCAGCTGTTCGAGCGCCTCCGTGCCGTGCTGACCAGGTTCCAGGAGGCCGGGCTCAAGGTAAAGAGGGAGAAGTGCCAGATTGCCGTTTCACAGGTAGAGTTCCTGGGCTATCTTATCGATGCCTCCGGCCTTCATCCAACCACATCCAAGATCCGCGCTATCCAGCAGGCCCCCACCCCAAAGAACAAAACGGAGTTGCAGGCATTCCTGGGGCTGCTGAACTTTTATAACATGTTCCTGCCCCACAAAGCCACAGTGGCTGAGCCTCTTCACCGACTCCTTAGCACTAAGACGCCTTGGGCTTGGGGTCATCGGGAGACGGCGGCTTTCAACGCGGTCAAGGCTCTCCTTTCTTCAGACAGTGTGCTGGTACAGTACAGTGAATCCAGGCCGCTGGTCCTTGCCTGCGACGCCTCACCTTTTGGCATCGGTGCTGTCCTTAGTCACCGTTTTCCAGATGGAAGAGAAGCACCGCTCGCCTACTTTTCCAGGACACTATCTCCGACGGAACGGAATTACAGCCAGCTCGACAAGGAGGCATTGGCACTTGTGGCTGGAGTGAAGAGGTTCCATGAATACCTCTATGGCACGACTTTTGACCTCATCACTGACCACAAGCCACTCCTGGGCCTCCTCGCCGGTGATCGTCCAACTCCACCGGTCCTCTCACCATGCATGCTGCGATGGACTGTTTTCCTGGCTGCCTACCACTACTGGCTCATCCATCGCCCGGGGAAATCGATGGGCCATGCCGACGCCCTCAGCCGTTGCCCTCTTCCAGCATTTGTGGAAGACCCGGCTCCAGCTTCATCGCTCCTTCTGATTGAGGATCTTCCGACAGCGCCTGTATCGGCTGCCACTGTGGCCTCCGCGTCTGCCCAGGATCGCACCATCAGCCGGGTGCTCAACTGGGTGTGGAGGGGGTGGCCACAAGGGCCTTTTGCATCGGAGTTCCAGCCCTTCGCAACCAGACAACATGAACTCTCAGCTCATCGCGGCTGTCTGCTGTGGGGAGACCGCGTCGTGATTCCCCAGGGACTCCGTCAGCGCGTCCTGGAGGCTCTGCACGTTGGCCACCCGGGAATTGTCAAAATGAAGGCGTTGGCTCGGTGTTACGTCTGGTGGCCTAATATGGACGATGCTATCACTGCCTGGGTGTCCGCCTGCCAAGCGTGCCAAGAGTCGAGGCCTGCACCCCCGGCAGCTAAGGGACACACCTGGGAGACGCCAAAGACACCCTGGTCAAGGGTGCACATCGATCTGGCTGGCCCCTTTCACGGCCGGACCTTTATGGTAGTGGTGGACGCCTATTCCAAATGGCTGGAGGTCGCCCTGATGCCCTCCACCACTACCGAAGCTGTCATCCGGGTGCTGCGAGGCCTGTTTGCAACGCATGGGTGTCCTGATGTCCTGGTCTCTGACAACGGACCGCAGTTCACGTCAGGCACGTTTGAGCGGTATCTTTTGGGACTGGGCATCCGCCACGCCCTAACGGCACCTTTTCATCCATCAACGGGCAAGCAGAAAGAATGGTGCGCTCGACAAAAGAGGCACTGGCGCGCCTGGACCGGGGAGACTGGCATGAGCGGGTCGCCGAATACTTGTTTGTGCAACACATCACCCCTCATGCGGCCACAGGGAGGAGCCCTGCTGAACTGCTTATGGGCCGCCGCCTCAGGTCACCGCTCGACCGGCTACATCCAGACTTTGCCGTGGCTGAACCCCCAGGCTGTGCCAACGCACCACGGTCATTTGTCCCAGGAAACCAGGTCTTTGCCCGGAACTATGTGGGGGACATCCCTTGGGTGCCAGCCACAGTAGTGGGAGTCACTGGACCTCGCTCATACCAGGTGGCACTTGAAGACGGACGCTTGTGGCGACGGCACATAGACCAGCTTAGGCGCAGGGTTGGGGACTTGGACACTACCGAGGTGCCCCCAACTGCGCTTGCGGCTCCAGAAGAGACACGTACAGATGGCGAGGCCCCAGCTACACCTCCCTCGCAAACTGCCAGCGTGGAGCCGAACCAAGCCGTTTCAGAACAGACTCAGACCACTCCACTTGCGGAGGCTCCAACCACAGCAGCGAATCCAGGGGAGTTGGTTCCAACACCACCTAGGGTCGCACCACAGCCTCAGCGAGAACTGTGTGGCCCTCCGGACTTGGCTACCAGTCCCCGGCGGTCTGGCAGAGTTTCCAAGCGCCCAACTTATTTAAAGGACTATGTTGTTGGACAGGTATCACTGTTGGTCTAAGTAGGGGAAATGTAACCGATATGTTTTTGTGCCTAATTGAACCATTACGCGTAGTGCTGTATATAAGGAAACCATTACGATTGTAACTAACGCCTTATCTCGGTGGGGAGGGGTGTTATGTAGTGTAGTTTCACCCTGGGCCAACAGGGGGATACTGTATATAGTTTTCACTCAGGTCTGTAGATAGTTTTCACTCAGGTCCGCGTCCGTTATTTTAGGCGGGAACTCTGAGCTGTTGTGGTTACAATGTTGACAGCCGGCTGACTATAAATACAGGCCGGCTGAGCTGTTCGCTGTCAGTTTATTTCCAGCTTACCAGAATAAAAGAGCTACTTGAAGAAATCGCTGTGCCGGCTGCTATGTCAACCCACAACTTAATATGGTTGGATAGTGTTCTCGGAGCTACCAGCATGAGTTTGACCAAACTGCGGGAGGCAGTGGAAGACAGATGTACCTGGCATGCTCTGGTCCATGGGGTCACGAAGAGTCGGACACGACTAAACGACTAAACAACAACAACGTGTGGGGGTGGAGATTATTTTTGTTTCTTAGTATGTTATGTATTTTCAAGTTTTTATATTGTAAACTGCCCTGTGATCCTCAGATGAAGGGCGATATAGAAATGTAATAATAATACTTTTAGGCACCAGGCAAAAGTGTATTTTTCTCCCACCCATACCTTTGGCCTTCAATTTTGACTGTTTTGGATATTGAGGCCTTCTTTGGTCCATGGGATGTGTTCAGCTGCCTTTGATGTATGCAAATCTTATTTAGTTTTTATTTCATTTTAGTTTTATATTGGTTTCAAAATTTGTATTATATTGTAAGTCAATTTGAGTTAATTTTTTTTGTAAAGAGAAGAAAAAGACTCTTATACAGGGAACTCCCTGTTTGCGCGGGAGTTCTGTTCTGAAGCACTACATGCATTGGCGAAGCATGCGGAAGCCCACTCCATTCTGCCCCACCCCCTTACAAGGCCAAAAACGACACGTGCATCGGTGGTTGCACACATGCCAAACGCGCACAAATGTGGAGTTGTCTATATATGCAGAAAGGGGAAGATTTGCCATTATTTAATATGGAGACATAATTGCTGAAATGGCTGGAGGCAACACTGGTACAATTAATTGGAGAATGTCAGCTATTGCTGACATTTAACAATATTATTAATTGGGCTTTCTGTGTAAAAAGGAAGGTGAACATATGATATTTGGGTTTGAAGATTGGAAAAAAATTGTGGAAAGTGGAATAATAGGATGTTGTCGTGGAGCAAAAGTTTTGAATAATTCTTTTTATGTAACTGACAGATGGAGAATTGGAAGCCCTCTTTTCTTCTTTTCTTTCTTTTTTTCCACCACCACCCCTTTAATTTTGTTGTCTCAAAAATGCTTTAATAAAAAATCATGCAAAGAAAGGAAGGGAAGGGAAGGGAAGGGAAGGGACCTAATAAGTGCAATTAATAATAATTTTGGCTTGGGCTCAAGTAACAAATGATCTTGGGCTACTAGTGTTTCTAAGAAGGTCAGCCCCGCTCCATTACACAGGAACATAGGAAGCTTCCTTAAAGCTTTCCTGGCTGAGTGTTGTCTGTTCTGTTTGACAACTTCTCTCCATGCCCTCAGGCAGAGGTTTTTCAAATCACCTGCTCCCTGGTCCTTTAAAACAAGAGATGCTGGGGATTGAACTTGGAACTTTCTGTAAGCTGAGTATGCACTCCACTGTTGAGCCATGGTTCTTCAACCAACTATCAATCAATATATGAAACCACTGGGGAAAATTGTGTAGATATGTAGCACTCTGTTGATGGTACCCATTTCTCTTTTGTCATCTGAATTTGGCATAACATAGGAAGCTGCCGTATACCATTGAATCATCTAGCTCAGAACTGTGTACACTAACTGGCAGCGGCTGTCCAGGAGTTTTTCCCATCTCTGCTTCGAGGATTGAACCTAAGACCTTCTACATGCAAGCCAAATGTGTTACCACTGAGCTATGGCCCTTCCCTTACCGTTGTTATGGTCTGGAAGTCTTGGTATTCTTAAAATGTCTGGCCACAGTTGGGAACTGCATGTGGGAGAACCAAACAAGATTAAACCAGGTCATGGCAGAAAAAAATGCCATTAGAACCATTGCCCATCCCTAGTCCTTGAAAAAAGGCAGGCTGTAAGTCTAATTAAGTAAATAAATTGGTAGATGGATATTATGACCATTCGGTTTCAGCAAATTCAGTAAATGAGTCTTAAAGATTATTACACATAGTCTTGGAAGCTATGAACTGCTCTGTTTAATTAACCACTAAAGAAATGATTGCTTTCTGAATATTTATAAATCCTTCTGCGTGCCCTTATGAGGAATTCATGAATTAGGAAGTAGAGTGGAGTCTCAGGAAGCTTTGGCACAGTTTCTTAAAGGAGCATAATCTGAAATGGCAGTTGTGTAAGTACAGTAGTTATTTTTATGCTGTTGCATATGCAGTGATTAACTGTTTGCAATAACATAGGTTGCAAAGTTAGGCCATTTGGTCCATCTAATTCAGTATTGTTTTTACAGTGAGTGGCGGCACCTCTACAGAGTGCCTGGGGAAACCCATCCAGATGGGCGGGGTATAAATAATAAAATTATTCTTCTTACTACAGGGATTCATCTAGAAGACTTCCCCAGATCTACCTGGAGATGGCTGTGATTTAATCCAGTACGTGTGTGAAAATCCTTGTGATTCTATGCACAGTTTCTCACAATTGAATCTCCAGCTGTTGTTGGACTACAGCTCTCATCATCCCTGACCATTGGTCCTGCGACATAGGGATGATGGGAGTTGTAGTCCAACAACAGCTGCCGACCCAAGTTTGAGAAACACTGTTATAGTCATGAGATTGAGCTTTGAAGAAGAAGAGGACTGTTAAAATGACTATACCAACTTCCTTTGTTAATAGTCATGAACAGGTCTGTTATCCCCTTTGTAATGTAAGCTTAGAGCAATATATTACAGTGGTGCCCCGCAAGACGAATGCCTCGCAAGACGGAAAACTCGCTAGACGAAAGAGTTTTCCGTTTTGGAGGTGCTTCGCAAAACAAATCTCCTATGGGCTTGCTTCGCAAGACGAAAATGTCTTGTGAGTTCCTGCGGGTTTTTTTCCCTCCCCCCTTTTTCTAAGCCGCTAAGCCGCTTATCAGCTGATCCGATCAGCAGATAAGCCGCTAAAAGCCACTAAAAGCCGCTAATAGAGCTAGTAGCGCTAATCTGCTAATCCGTCAATGGGCTTGCTTCGCAAGACGAAAAACCACTAGACGAAGAGAATCACAGAATGGATTCTTTTCGTCTTGCGAGGCACCACTGTACCACAGAAATGAGCAATTGGAGACACCTAGAATGTGAGAGTGAGTGCACTAAAAAAAGGGCATGCTCACCTTCAAAAGCTTGAGGTGATTACGAGGGTCGTTCATTAAAGATTTTTCCTGACTCACTTCCGGTTATCATAGGAGGATGAAATTGCTCTTGTGTAATGATACATCTCTCCATGGGTAACGTGGTAATTTGTAGCCCTGAACTCCTAACGCTTTCTCTGCTACGGGTGCTAACGTGGAGTAATGTCTGATAATGGAACCAGTTGAATGCAGAGCGGTCATTAAGTTCCTGTACTTGAAAGGGTGCACACCATGGGAGACGTTCGATGAGATGAAAGGGATTTATAGGGAGGATGCCCCATCGTATGACGTTGTCAAGCACTGGCATCATCAGTTAAAGTGTGGTCAGACTTTGGTGGAATAGCTCCCATTCCTGGGTGACCACAGACCACTATTGATGAAGACACCATTCAGCAAGTGGAGGCCGCCATTTTAGAGGATCACTGCATAACCGTTCACCAACTAGCTGCAGATGTCAAAATCAGTGTGGGCTCTGTAGAAAAAAAATCATCCATGACCATTTGCACATGGGAAAGGTGTCCGCATGGTGGGCTCCCCAGCTGCTGACACCTTTCCAGAAGCAGGAACGAGTCACATGCTCTTTTGGCCATGTGTCATGAAAACCATGATAACTTCTTCGCCAGACTAATTACTCAGGAGGAAATATGGGTCCATCATTATGACTCAGAGACTAGATCTCAGTCCAAACAATGGAAGCACTCTGCCTCACCACCTCCAAAGTAGGCACTTCAGCCTGCAAGGTCATGTTCATGGTCTTTTGGGACCATTGCGGAGTAGTGATGTTGGCTTTCCTGGCAAAGGGTACCACAATTACCAGGACATACTATGTTTCACTGCTGCAGAAATTGCGGAAGGCCATGAAAATTGAGAGGTGTGGTATGCTGACCAAAGGTGTCTGCCTTCTACAGGATAATGCCCTGATTCACAACTCGTATGTTGCTCAGACAGAAGCACAGCCTCTCGGGAGAAATGACCAGACTAATTTTAACAGCATTCCAGTCTTTTACTTTGGCTTAATCACAGGTTATTTTAAGTGAAATGAATCCTAGGTTTACTGCTACCACCTTCTGCCACATCCAGCAAACTGCTTCTGATAGTTACCTACCATGGCTGGTAAATAATAACCTAATTCTATTGCCAGAGACATTCTGGCCATGCATTGGGTACCTGGGCTGAAAGTAATTTATATGCCTTTTGGAAACAATAAAAATTAGAACATACAGTCCACGTGCATGAACTCTGAGTTAATGAAGGGACTTTACTGTTCAATGAATGAGTGTCTTGGTGTTCACTTTCCTTTTAACACGTTCCAGAAGAGGTGGGAATGATTCCTTCAGTTCCGGATCAATGGGTTCCCCAGTGATGTCAATGTGTGGCTGGCAAAGCTGCTCTGTGGTACCTGTCAATGATTTACCTGTACCTCCCTGGGCACAGGTGACTCAATTCCATTTTAATTGCTTTCAGATCTTACAGGGCACAAATGCGGATCAAGAGAAAAGTCCAATGAAAGATTGCAGTGAAAGCTAGTGAGAAGGAAATGGCCATAGCAAAACCAAAGTATAAAATATCCCTCAGAAGAGTGAGCTCAGCTGTCCTGGCTCTCACTCCAGATGTAGAACTTGAACTGCCAGCTTTGTTTTCTCCCAAATGCTTGAATGCATGAATCAGAGGCAAGGCACGAAAAGATAAAACTAAGGTAAGCTAAGTTAGGATTGCTGCCTTCTTTGGTGAATGGAGGGTTCATTTGCCTTTAACAGTTATGTAGCGGACAGAAATTGCAGCTGGCCCTAACATTAGGCAGAGTGAGGCAGCTGCATCAGGTGGCAGGTGCTGGGTGGTGGCAGTGAAGTGTTGGAGGACAGAGCCATGTATCCTACTTTGCAGAAGACGGTCCTCTATTTGAAAGTATCCTGGCTCCCACTCAAAACACTCACAGAAGCTCTTACATTTGAGTAACAAAGAGATCTTTATCGAGGGAAGTGTACATTCCCATATGCTAAATATGTATTTTAAATGAGATTGATGCTAATAAGTCACAGAAAGGGCAGTTTTGTCCCCAAATCTTTGAGTAGTAGTTGGTGGATGTACCAACATGCAGCCTTGCAATATACAGTAAGGTTCTTGGCTATTATAAGGGCTTGTAGAATTCACATTTGTTGTCTGATTCTGCACTTGCAGAGTAGGATGTAGGAAGGTGATTTATGCCAAGTCAGTCCACTGGACCATCTAGGTCACTATTGTCTACAGTGATGGGCAGTGGCTGTCCATGATTTTGGGCAAAGGTCTTTCCTAGCTCTACCTTGAGATGGAATTTAGGACCTTCTGCCACTGAGCTGCAGCCTTTCTGTACAAAGGCTATGTGGAATTTACATAGCACCGTATATGTATTGCTAATATACCCAGAGTAGAAGGGGTGGGAGTGGGGAGTGTCTACACGCTATCTCACCTGGAAGATCAGTTTGACTCTGCCCAAAATTGCCAACTCTCATCTCACCATCCATTTGCTCTCTTCATCTTTTCCATAGTTTTAAGCAGTGCCTTTTTTCTGGGGGAACGCAGGGGTACGCATACCCCTAAACATTTTGTGAATCTAAGTTTGGCCTCATTGAGGGGCAGTATTTCAATATGAGTAGGAAAATGAGAGTACCCCTAAACATTTTTTAAAAGAAAAAAAGCACTGGTTTTAAGCAAACAATTCTGCCCACACCTGATCCTTCCCCCCTAAAAATGACATAGTAATTTCATCCCCTGTTACTCCTGAGTGATCAGCTGGTTATTGGGAGCTGTTTTCCAAGATGCATTAGCAGCTCTGAGAAGAGTATTTCAATGGAGGAGGTAGCATTATAAAAGGATCTTGGCTGTACTCATTACAGTTTCATCTGAAGCACTCAGACTCTTCCTTTGTATAAATTCATCATCTTTCACTGTTAAAAAAAACCAACTTCCTATCATTAGAACCATTTAAATAATCATATCAATAATTTAGCATCAATAGGTTTTTATTTCAAATTACAGTTTTGTTACCGCTGCTAAAATCCGATTACAAAAGTAGCGAGAGTTCTGCTGCTTCTTACCCAGAATTTTAAAAACAATTTATCCCCCCCCACCTCATAACACTTGGTTTTATCCAACTAAGTCCTATGAAGCATTGACCCACTGAAATCATTGGCTGCAACTAATTTGCCCATTGATTTCAATGGGTCTATTCTGCACAGCTCTCAGTTGAACGCAACTGTATGTTTCAGCACATTATCTACTGAAGTGAGGTAAATCTGGAATACAATGCAACTGAGTTCAGTTTTGACCTCCATAGTGCTTTGTGATGACCCCAACATGCTTTCCTAACAACAACAACCTGTAGAGGAAAATGACATCTTGCGCTGTGATAATTGAGCATCAACAATGCTTAAGAAAATAAACTGTAGACCACAGAAAATGCAGTTCCTTGGTTAAAGAGTAAGCACCAGGAAATCCGCCAACGTTCTGTTCTGGGGCTTTTGTGTGTACTCTGGAAATGCATGAGTGTTGATTGTTACTTGGGAGGGACTATTGTGTACTTTTAGATAGGTAAATGCAAAATATTCAAAAGAATAACTTAACTCCTGCCACATGGAATGATTTCAGATGGAAAAGGTAAGTTGGCTCTCTGACTGGACTCAGGGCTTTATGTGTTTTAATGTATCTTCTTGCACATGGCTGGTGAATTTTTGTGAGGGCTGTTTTTATTTTATTTATTCATGACCTTCTGCATTCAAAGCACTGCTCTACCACTGACCCACAGCCCTCCCCATGTAGGAGCTATAAAGTTCTTCTTGTGTGGGCTGGGATTTGGAGCAACAATAGCTGGCTCAAGTGTTTGGGGGCATTTCTTAGTTCTTACTCCCTGGTACATTTCTGAAAGTAGCCTTGGCATCAAGCTACAGTAGGAAACTCAGACGCAGGAAGCTGCTTTAAACTGAGGCAGACCATTGGCCTGTCTAACCTGGTATTGCCTACAAGCAGGGACGGCAACCTGTGGCCTTTCAGATGAATGTTGGACTACAATTCCCATCAGCCTCTCTCAGCATGGCCAGTGATAAGGGATGATGTGAGTTGTAGTCCAACAACACATGGGGTGCCACATGTTCCCCATCCCTCATCTACACTGAATAGCAGTGGCTCTCCAAGCTTTCAGACCAAGTCTTTCAAGACCAGGTATTGAATCTGGAACCTTTTGCATGCAAAACAGCTGAACTCCAGCTGTTCCCTAAGCTGACTTGCCCAACACTACCAAGCAGAGGTGGCACTTGAGTCCATGTCTGTCAGGATCAGATCCACCACATGAAGCTCATTTTATAATGAGGAATCAAATCTTATGAAAATCTCAATTCCAAGCTTTTCTTTACAGGTCTTTTTTAATTTCTCTCTCACTGCTTGAACTCAGCAAGAAGCAAATAATTTTTTTTTCCAGTTCTACTAAGAATGGAAACAATTATTGGATATCATGTGCATTATCACACACATTTTTATGTGTATGATTACACACATTATTATCAGAGGCTGTTCTTCTTTACCTGCCGTCCATTCATTGAGTATTCCTGAGATCTTGAAAGATCAGTTGCAAAGCTTGGAAGAATGGAAATGGTGTATGTATTTGGGTTGTGCACTGGATTCAAATGAGGTCCAAATCCTGGACCATATTGGGTTCATTTGGAGGAATGTGGGTTGCAGTTGAGTTGGGCTGGGGTAGCTCAGAACGATCTGGGGATAGTCAGGAGGTGTGGTGTCAAGCATGAAGACGGAGAAACCAGAAAAGGAGGGATCTACCTGGTGGCCACATACGATACGATAATCTTTATCGTCATTGTCCCATGCAGAACAACGAAATTGAAAAAATCTACACCAGACATTCAAAAGCCAACAAGCCTGCTATCCCA
Source organism: Podarcis vaucheri (assembly GCF_965113315.1). Taxonomy (NCBI): domain Eukaryota; kingdom Metazoa; phylum Chordata; class Lepidosauria; order Squamata; family Lacertidae; genus Podarcis; species Podarcis vaucheri. The sequence continues at coordinate 23,033,739 of NC_138758.1, forward strand.
GCTGTCCCAGCCTGGTTAGCCCCCTAAAAACTCTGATACTCCATAATTAAATACAATATACACCCATAGAGAAGATAGATGTAGGTATAGGTGGATACCTTCACCTTCCAAACTCTCCTTTTTCTTCCTAGGTCTCCCCACCCCTGAAGCAGAACTGTGCAAGATCAGATCCTCCCACTTACCAGTTGGGTATCTCTGATCATGCATGTTTCCAGTTGCTGCTCATTTCATGTGTACTCATTTTGGGAGGGGAGGAAAAGGAGGTGCAGCATCTCCTCCTTCCCCTCCTGATTGTGTGTTAAAAGAGGGTATTTTGTTGGACACATTCCTACTGTCATTGGAAGGGCATCTGAGGGGCAATAGGATAGACTGGACCTTCCTCTGAATGCAGAGAGCAGAGCTGACTGATGCCCACTGGAACTGGTAGGGTGGAAGGTGGGGAGGTCAAGAGTAGATTGAGCCAGAGTTGGTGACAGGTGGAGTCAACTCATACTATCTTTCCCGCTCATTCTCCTCCCTGCTGAGTTCTACAAGTTCTACACAGAGGAGGTTGACAGGCAGTTCTAGGCTGGTGGGAGCCGGCTGAGGGCAGACTGAGGTTGGTGGGGCAGTGTCCTGTTTGCCAAGTTGACCTACGCCCTGTGAGTGCAAAAATCTGGACTGCACTCCCTGTCTGTGATCTGATGGTGCCAACAGGAAAAAGGGATGTTATGAAGGGGGTGGGGCATGGACTGAGGGAGGTTTTAGATCATAAAATGGTAGAGTTGGCAGAGACCCTGAGTATCATGTAGTCCAACCCCCTTCCAAGCTCCAAAGCCTTCCCATTCTCCCAGCATGTCCCCCAAAATTGGGGGAGAAAGTACAGGAAATGACTGTTTTAGGTGTGTGTACAACTGCACCCAAAACATCACAAAAAGGGACAGGAGCAGAATGGGGTGTTTGCAGGCTTTTTCAATGGTGTTTCAAATACACACAGTTTCATGTAAATACACGGTGCCTTGGAATGCAAACCCCACATAAACAGGGAGATGCCTCTACACTAGATGGGGGGGCAGGATTGGAAGGGGAAAAGCAGGGATGGGGCCTATAAAAGCACCTTCAGGCTTAGGATTTGTCAGCCCCATCACTGATTCTCCCATCCTCAACCCCGTAAGATTATTTTTTGTTTATTGTTATTTTTTTTTGTTACTGCTCAAATTATGCTGTTATTATGCATGACAAAAAAATCCTTCAAATTTATTTATGAACAGAAAGTTGTAAGAACATAAGAGCTTGCTGGCTTGGGCCAGTAGCCCACCTTGTCCACCATCCTGTTCTCACAGTGGCCAACCAGATGCCTCTGGGACTCCCACAAGCAATGACCTGAGCACAACAGCACTCTCCCCTTCTGGGGTTTACAGGAACTGGTATTCAGAGGCATACTGTCCCCGACAGTGGAGGCAGAACATAGCCAGTAGGATTAGTAGCCAGAAGAAGAAACAGGGAAGAGACGAAGGAAGGAAGGAAGGAAGGAAGGAAGGAAGGAAGGAAGGAAGGAAGGAAGGAAGGAAGGATTCTGTGACTGCAGAATGCAGAACCATGGAATGCATGCACAACTTCCATTCCTTAATGGCGCTCATTTGAATTCTGGTCCACTTTGCATCTGGTTTTGACTCAGTAGTTTGAAAGTTGCTGCAGGGTCACCTTCAAAGTCAGCTGAGTCTGGCTTGAAACATTCCCCCTGCCTGCCTGCCCCCTTTCACATTTCCCCATGACTGCACTCAGCAATGTTCATTTCTACAGCTGACGCTGTATCATTGGGCTATGTGCCACCCACCCCTGGCATGGAATCTAGTCTAGCCGGTTTGCATTAGCCATGTGATGTAGAGTAAACTCTGGTTTAGAAGCTTATTGCCTCAGTCAATATTTGCAATCGCTTTAGGGAGGGAAGTTTTCTTTTACTCTCTCTATCTCTCTCTCTTTAAAACAGCTTTGACTGACGCAAAAGTCCCCAAGCCCCCTCAAAATCTCCGTAAATGCTGATGGGTGTGCCTCACTCACCTCCTCTTCCACAGATGTTTCCGGCTTCGAGAAGAGCTGAAAATGAAGGACAGGTTAGAGGAGCTCAGGAACAGAGTGAACGAAGACGGGGACTCTCTGGATCTAGATGACACTCTCTCCTTCGACAACCCTATTTTCCAAGAGGAAGAGGGCAATCCCATGAACAAGGTTTTCCAGGAGATAACCAGTCTCTCCTTGGCACTGAATAAGCTGGAAGAGTTATCTGAGAACATCGACAAGAAGCAGCAGCAGGTGCTTTGCTGCACTACAGAGGAAAGCATTTGCAGGGAGAAAAAAGAGCTGAGTGCAATCAAAGACTCTTTCACCCAGGAGGCCAAAACCCTGCAGCCGAGGCTCAACAGCATCCAAGAGGCTCTCGCCAGGGACAGCAAGCAGTGGCTGGCCATTAGCCGCATACGCCACATCCAGCTCTCAGCACTTGTTGGCCGCTACCGTGACATCATTGCCCACCACTATGCCAAGGAGACACAATATGTGGAGAAGCTGAAGGAGCAGATCAGGAGGCAAACGGAACTGGCTGGCTTGGATCTGCAGGAAGAGGACATCAAGCGGATGGTGGAGAGTCCTGTGGTGCCGCGCATCGTTGGCCAAGACTTGGAAGTGCTCAGAGCTAAGCAGCATCTGGCCTTGGCGCAGGTGCGCCACCAGCAGCTGCTGGACTTGGAAGTGCAGATTGGCGAGTTGCACTCTCTCTTCCTGCACCTGGAGATCCTGGTTGCAGAGCAGCAGGAGACCATCAACAGCATCGAGTACAATGTCCTGCATACCCTTGATTACATCTCTCAGTCGAACGAGGAGGTCAAGAAAGCCCTCAAATATGAGCGGCAGTCACGGTTATCTGCTGCGTTATCTGCAGTGCTGGGCCTCTGTGCTTGCTGCACATGCCTATCGTGTATGGCGACTCCGAGTGTGATGAGCTGAATAAAGAAGTGTGGGCACACAGACATTTTTTCCTAGACTTAACGGCTACCACTGGTGACTAATGATAGCACTCTGGAACATTGGATGTGCATGTCATTGCAGGTCAGTCCTGGATAGTTGCTTGGGGTGGATGGAAGCATTTGCAAGGCAACTAAATGCATCTTCACCCCCCCTTTGCTTATGGATTTCGCCAAGTTTTTTTGTTCTGTTCTTAAGAGCATGGAAAGAGGCCTGCTGTGGATGCTTTTTCTGGCCAGCATCCTGTCTCCAGCCCCGCACAGCTGAATGCTTCAGGGAAGCAGACAGGCATGACGTGAAGCTGATGCAACAACAATGAAAAGGTGTTCATTTCTTCAACTATGTCTGTAGGAACATAGAAACCTGTCTTCTACTGAGTTTGACCATGGGTCCATCTAGCTTCATAGTGTCTATGTTGACTGGCAGGGGCTCTCCAGGATTCCAGGCAGGGTTCCTTCCCAGTCCTATCTGGAGATGCTGGGGATTGAAGATGGGACCTTCTGTATGCAAAGCAGGTGCTCTACCACTAAGCCGCAGTCCTTTCGCAAACAGCTCTACTGTCTCCCAGTTAAGAGGAGTTAAAGCCCAGAAAGGCAGTAGAGGTCAAACCAGCCCAGAGGCCAAATCTTCTGATGAACAACACTCGAATCATAATCCCAAATGCATCTGAAAGGAAGGTACTTCTGCATATACTCATAACACTCTCTTCTTTTCCATGTTTTCTGTGTTCCAAATGGAGACTTTGAAAATGTAGGGCTAGCCCAGTAATGCAGCAGAAGGCTTAAGTGACCTGCCAGGAAGGGGGATTAGAGGAAGGCAGGAATCAGTGCATCAAGAGTATTAGCCCTATCTTGGGGTGGGGGTTGGTGGAGGTTGCACATTTGCAGTTTGCTCCGCTTTTCTTGGGCTGGCACTGTGAAAACAGGTTCTGTGGCATCTCTCAACTCTGCTGAAGTCTAGCTTCAGTGAAACTGGAGATTACTGAAATATGTATAGTTCAAAAGAAAGTTGTAGACTGCCATAATTCACCCCCCCCACGACATCTTCCTTCCTCATTTTTTGCATAACAGAGTTGCCACAAATTCTCCTGATGTGTCCATGGTTAGAATGCATTACCATCAGTGGATGCCCCTTGGACAAGTGACTCCCCCCTCACCAGGAGGGTCTTCTCAGTGGGCCCTGCTGCTAGGGTGTGTGGCCCATGGTACTGGCCCTGATCCCCATAAAAAGAAAGTAAGGGATCCCCCCCCTGCCCCACCTGTAAGACGAGGTCATTGCACCATTTGGAACAAAGAAGAAAACCAAAAACATTGTTTGGTTTACTGGCTTTATTTCCTAGATGCTTAAATTGATCATGTGTTTTACATCCTGGCTCCATTCAGTTATGATTTTAAATGTCTTCTGGTTGGTGTAATTTGGAATAACCTACAGTATGAATTAAGGGTGTTAATGTTTACATAAGAAGGCAATGTGTGCATGCATGTAATATATCTATATATATATATCTATGTACTTGTATACATGCACATTACATATGTATTAATATGCATGTGTATATAAATTTGTATAAATTCATCTTACACAATTATGCAGGTCTTCATACTTTCATAAGGTGTGGGGGGAGGGGGGGCTTAGAGGAAAAGCCATAGGTAGTGGCAGGGCACAAGCCATGCTTGCAGAAGGTCCCTGGTTCATTCCATGCCACCTCCAATTTAAAAATGAGCAAGCAGTGTGTGATGGAAAAAGACCTTTCTCTCTGCCTGAGATGCTGAAGAGCTGTTGTCAGCCAGTGTAAACAATACCAGACAAATGGTCTGTCTTAAGGCAGCTTCCTATGTGCTTGCCAGGAGTCTAAAATAGTTTTCTCCACCTGCAGTCTGAAGCGGCAAATTTATTATCCTCCTTATTAACCAGTTTTATGCACCACCCTTCATAATGTCAGCAATCCTAGGGCTTTCCCCAAAATATAATTCAACTCAATTGTCTACAAATTTGTTGCTTTAAAAGGGGGTGGGGAGGAAAGGTGAAGTTAGAATCCTTCCTTGTATTTCTGCACAATCGTGAATAGGTGAGATATGAAGTTTTGTTTTTCTGAACTGGGGTTCAGATTCAGACCCAGTCCCGATGGTCAGCTTCCAATGAACTTCAGGATGAAAAAGAGCCACTCCCCCAAGGGGCCATATTGGGGTCTGAACAGAATTTTGCGGTTGGTGCACATTCATATATTTTAATGAATTTATTATTGCACTTAATATCCAGCTTCTCCTCCAAGGAGCTCAAGGTGGCATACAGAGTGCTCCTCCTCTCCATTTCATCCACTTAACAACACTGTGAGGTAGGTTAGGCCGAGAAAAGGTGACTAGCCCAAAGCTCACCCAGTGAGCTTCATGGCAAGGTCACTTTAACCATTACACAGCATTGCCCCTCTCTGTAAACAGGAGGGTTGGGGAGGGGAGGCTTACTAAGAGGAGAGCGTGTTCTGCAGCCTGGGCCAACCAGAGACATTTTGCTGTCTGAGATGACATCCTCATTCAGCATGTAGAAGCTGACCATACTGTTTTACAAAACAGCATCCCATAATGTTTGGGAATTTTTAGTTTACAGAAAAGGTGTCTGAGAGGCGACATGATAGAAGTTTATAAAATTATGCATGGCCTTGAGAAAGTGATTGGAGGAAAATTTCTCTCTCGCTCTCTTAACACTAGAACTCAAGGACACGCAGTGAAGTGGAATGTAGGAATGTAGGAAGACAGACGGATACCAACAATTTCACTTTTATTTTGCCCGTTTGTTTTTTTAAAACGAACAAAATTGTTTTAGGTTATGAAAAAGATGATTGTTTTCCTCAGATGCAAGCACTTAATGCTAACTTTCTGAAATCAAATGGAAATATGAAAAAGGTGACTGAGTGGAAATTGAGGTTTGGACAAGTGAATGCCAGTATGTCTTTTTTAAAACAGGTTTGTTACAGAGCACAGGGTTCAAACAGCACTGCTATCTTGAAGACAGAGAAGTACAGCTGCAAACAGCCAGAGGCAATTTTTCTGTGTTTCACTGTCCACTATGTTAATATGACACTCAAGGCTAAACTCCCAGTATTAATAATAATACTAATACAGATGGTAGGTGGGTTCGTGTGCCTGATAAATATAAACAGATTCTGCTTTGGATGCAGAGATGTTTTAATTAGTATGTATGTGTAAGCCGCTGCGAACTCAGATCTGCAAGAACAGAACATAAGAACTGGATATGCATTCAGCAAGCTGGGGAGAATATCAGCTTTCATTTACTCCCTGGCCCGGCCCCAAATTCTAGTCCTCATGTCTGTAATGGGAAGCCTAGTAAAATCACAGAAGCAATGATTCCGGGGGCGGGGGGGGAGGGGTTGTTGGAGTGCAGCTGTTATGCAAGACAGCCTGTGATTGGCACCCCAGACTCCTCCACAGCACCATGTCCAAGCAGAGTTAAAGCTGAAATAGTCAAATATACCTGTTTTGCAAAATATATTCAGCACATAGTATTCTCTTACCTTTGGTGCTGAATTTGAGGCTGCCTTGCTGTAGGATTCAGGCTTTTTGTTTTCATTTTGCTGCAGATAGGCACAGTTCCTTTCATACCCTCCGACATTTCACAAGTGAAAATAATGAAAATCTTGCAATACTGCTATTCTTGAGCTGAGAATTGCTGCTTGAATCCAACCCGATCTGCATGACCTGATGCCTGCAAAGACCTGACCATCTCTTCACCACATTGGTGTATGTCAGGGGTAGACAACCTTGTTCGCTCCAAGGGCCAGATCCTTACCCGGATCAGCCCCAAGGACCAAATCTAATGTCCCAACAGCATCAGGTGATTTGTTGCTTCGAAGTCCCCAAAACATCTCACAGGCAGCAAGGCGCTGCTATAGCAAAGGGGGGGAAACCACTTGTTTTAGCAGCGGTTTCAATGCAAACCCTTTCCTGATTCATTGAATCCTGCTGAACTGAATCAGAGTATGCATGTCAAATCCTACTGCATGCAGGGAACCTGCTCATGCAGCCAAACTGAGCAGGATTTAGCCTCTCATCAGCTGACAAGTGTGTGTATCTGTTGAAGCCTGCTACTGTATTGTTTTCTCATGACAGTCCATGTGGCCTGCACAGCCAAGGCGGAATTGATTCCCACCACCTGCCCATCAATTGGCAGGTGCAGACCTTGGTAATATGGCATCCTGTGTGAGGCCAAAATTTGACACCCAGCCCTCATGCCACCTTCCCAAAGGCGCATAAGGGAGGCACCCTTTGGGAAGGGTGGCATGAAGCTCTGGCAGGGTCCTAAGAGTCTTCCTTCCTCCTTCCCAAAGCTGGGCAAGTGCTACTAGGGTTTGGGAAGGAGGAAGGTCCTCTCTAGGACCTTGTCAGAGCTCTCATATCTCCTTTCTGAAGCAAACACTTACACTCCTTTGGGAAGGAGACTTGGCCCCTGCGCCCTCTCTGGGGAAACCAGTTGCACTGCCCTAAATCTGCCTCAGCAGATGGCATTATTGAGTGATGTTTGCTGATGGACAGGTGGATGTGGTTGGTGGAAAATGGACTTGTGGGCCAAAGTTGGCTCCTTGGCGGGCAAACATGGGCCCATGCATTGGAGGTATCAAGTGCATGTCCATCATGCTCACATATCCATGCTTAAGCCTTTCCCTCCATAGCAGGCTGTTTGCCTTGTATGGGGAAAGCTCACACAACTGTACCAGAGTGAAATGTATTTCTCCTGATTATGTTACTTTTCCTTTTTTTTCTCCCCGCTAGGCACTATTCATTGTAATAAAAAGTAGCCCACAAGGCTTTGGAATGGCTCATTATCAGAAGGAGAGTAGCGGCCACAGAGCTGTGAATACTCCATACTTTGTAAAGGCAGCTTCATGCTGTGGAAATGCTTTTCTATATAAATTAACTTGTTTACAAATTGGACACACACAATTCGGCACACTGGAGGAAGCCATATTAAAAAGGATTAAGCTCAACAGTCCAGGGAATTTATAACCGGCTTGGCAGCCCTGAGTATATTTCATTGAGACAGCCTTCTCAGCTGAATAAATACTATAAGAAAGGTGGGTTTTTGTTTTTTTCCAGGAGACTCTCAAATCCTTTCTTGACATTTAGAACAGCATATCATGATTTGGTAATGTAATCTTCCGACAGAGACACCTCCAAGGGAAATAAATTTGCCTAACTCACTTAGCAAATGTGGAATGGGGAGTTCTGCTTGACAGTTCTTGCTGCAGTTCAAGGATAGGATCTGATTTGTAAAATGAGAGGCACCACGATTTCTCTCTCCCTATAATACTGTTGTGAGGTGGCTTTTTTGGGTGGGTGGGGGGTAGCGTGTGTGCCTGAGCCCCCTTCCTGGATCAAACATGAATTTAATTCCTGGAATAGCTTGCTTCCTAGTGAGGTAATGGCCTATGCATGGGTCATTAAGGTCACAAATGAAGTGCCTCATATGGTTGGCTCTCAACTCCCTCAACTTGCTGGCAATTAGATAATTAGAAGGGCAAAGCCCAGAGTTGAGTTGGTGTGTGTGTAGTAGAAGCAAGAAGCAGGCTGGGCAACTGAGAGACAGAGCCATGCTGCATCTCTGCCAGAATCCAAGGTTGTGGCAATGGGAGAAAGTTGCGAGCCCCTCCACCGAAGGTTCAGCTTGTATATATGTGTAAATAAACCACATATCTGAAAGACACTGCGGTCTCTGCTGTCCCTCATTCTGAGGAAGCCAACCCCTGGAACCTCACACTGCTCAGAGACTGGGGTGGTTTGCAACAATACCAATATCTTCAGTGATCTATCTATGCTTTTTGTACTGTACAGCATCTGTACAGTTTTGCATGGTTTTGTTTTGATTTTATCTGTGCTTTTTTGTATTATTATGCTGTGCATCATCTACATTGACTGGCGGTGGCTGTCCAGGCTTTCAGGAAATGTTATCTCCCCGCCCTACCTGGAGATGCCAGAGATTTAACCTGGGACCTTCTGCATGCAATGCTCTGCCACTGAGCTGCAGTCCTTTGCTAAATTACCTGGGAAGCTCAGGTCCAGTCACCTGATCTGAAACAGATCTAGGAATGAAGAACACCATCTTAAATGCTGCAGCTTGGTCTTTTGTTACAGTTGTGTGAAAGAGCTTGCCCACATCATTGTATCTGGTGCCAGGATATAGTCTAAGGCTGAAGCTAAGCAGTACTGAATCTGGTCAGTGCCTGAGAACCACCTGTACATGGGCTTGGTTTCCACAGCGAAAGAAAGACAGGCTATAAAAGGCAGAAAATGCATATGCAATTCTGGATCAAACTCCCTGGTGATCCCTGGAGAATCAAATGACACAGTTCTTGCAGGGCTGTCTAAACCATTTTGCTGCTTGACGAAGAGGACAAGCTGGTCCCTGCTCCCCAAATTCCATGTATCATAGCAAACTTGACCCAAAGCAGTTGACTCTTTTCTCAGTGATGAATGCAGGGTAGGCCAGGTTGCATATACTGCCCCTGTCCTTTTGTCTCTCCTCAGAATGTGCTACCTCGGCCAGCCACACTGAACATTTCTGCATCAAACTGTAGCTAGAGGATCATAGCTTTGAGTGTTTCCATGTTAAAAACAAAGCAAAGCATATACAAATCAATCTGCTGGTAATACACTAGTTTTCTGTGCATGTAAAGGAACATGGGAATATACTCTGGACCAGGAATATACTGCTTGACCATCCAGTGGAGTTTTGCCTACTCCAATGGGTAACAGTTCTTCCCCAGAGTCTCAGGCAGAGTTCTCTCACATTGACTGCTATGTTTTTGCAGAATGAGCCAAGTTTTGTGAATTCATTGCTCCACCCACTTTTGCCTGTGGCCCTGCCCACCACTGGCATGTGGCCCCTGGAAGGTTGCCCAGAAGGGAATGTGGCCCCTGAACAACATTCCTCACTCTTGAAGTTATAAAATAATGCCAGAAAGTACCCAATCAAACCTAGAAAAATATCAACTTAGTTTCAGAATGTCTGAAAAATGCTTTTATTACTACTTTCCCTTGTGCTTTGCTTTGTCAACAGGCTTTGATGTGTATAATTTCTCACTCTAACCACAGACCTGGATATTTGTCCACTTAGCTCTTGGGGGAATCTTTTGTCCTTTTCCTACTTGACCTCTGAATAATTTAATTAATTCATCTGCTTTAATTTAATCAGCAAACCAGTATTAATTAAAAGGGAGATGATTCATTGAGACATTCCTTTAATCAGTGTGTAGCCCTAAAAGAAAGAAGCAAACAAAAATTAAACAGCAGCAGTCATCCCGTTCCACCTTAGGGTTTTAGATATGACTCAGGGAGGAGGCAATGTCATTGTTGACCCTAGGGACATCTTTGTATCCTGGAGGAAGTGGTGGGGGAATTTAGCCACCGATAGCCTTATCCTCCACCAATTTTCCTAATCCTTCTTAAAGCCATCCAGGTTGGTAGCCATCACTACTTCTTGGTGGAGCAAATTTAAGTATGCACAGTGTGAATACAGTCATACCTTGGGATAAATGTGCTTCAAATTAAGTATTTTCGGGTTGTGCTCCACGGAGGCCCAGAAGTAACGGAATGTGTTACTTCCGGGTTTCACCGCACGCTCATGCACGGACAGTCAAAATGACGTCACGCGCATGCACGGAAGCGGCAAAACGTGACCTGCGCATGCGCGGATGCGGGTTGCATTTGCTTCAGGATGCGAACAGGGCTCCGGAACGGATCCCGTTCGCATACCAAGGTACCACTGTAAGTGCTATCTGTTGTTTGTCCATAATCTCTCTCCATTCAACTGCATTAGATGAACCTGTTGCAGTCTAGTCTGATGAGAAAAGAGGGGAAAACCCACATTCTGCATACCATGCATAATTTTACACACTTCTATCATTGTCCTGCTGTGAATGCTGAAGACTGCTCCCTGCTCCTTTCCACCTGGCCTAGGGGGTGGGGCCCAGACTCACCCTGCTCAACATAAGAGACTCCTGGGAGGGAGGGACATTGCCTGCTGCAAGTGCTGAAGAGCCCAGACTCACTGGAACAAACTCTGGGATTGGGGCAACTGTCGAAAGTGTTTATAAAAGTTTTAAATGTTTTAAAATAGTTTTTAATCTGTGGCATTTTAATTTTTTTGTTTTTGGGGATGGGGTAAATGTTTAGTTGAGGCTGGGGATTATTTTAGTTTTAGTATAACCGTATATTGTGTGGTTTTTTTTATTAGTTTCTACTGTTTTATTGGTTTATTGTATAGTCTGTATAACATATTCTGTTCTGAAGGGGTAAGGGTCAGGGCTGCCTGGGAGTGGGCCTCAGCCAACAGAATGGCTGGCGTAGGTTCCACAGTTTGGGATGCACTGAGACACCCAATCTCAGTGATCATGGGTAGGAGGAGGAGTTACGCTAAAACCAGACCATGTCATTACCGAGGAGACAGGTTTAGTCGTTGTTTGAACACTATCCCTGCCTCCGGGTCTGGTCTTGACCAGAAGGATACTGGAATCAACAAGGGAGACCCACATGACTGTAAGGCGCTGCTTGCAATGCCAAGTCAATGATCCACAAGACCACTGTCATCCATGATTTGATCGCAGGTGGAAGAATTGATCTGGCATTTGTGACAGAGACTTGGTTGGATGAAGCAGATGGGCCTGTCCTTGCTGCTGCTTGTCCACCAGGTTTCTCTTACGCACAGCAAACTAGGTCATATGGGCGGGGAGGGTTGCAGTGATTTTTAGGAAGTCATTAGCTTACACTGACGTCCTATTGGGAAGCCCCAGTTTTCTAAGTGCATGTTCTGGAAGTTTGGCAATAGGGGAAGTACAGGATTCCTTTTGGTGTACCGACCTCCCCGCTGCACCAAGGATTCCCTGCCTGAGCTGCTGCAGGTCGTGGCGGATGTTCTCCTGGAGATACCTAGTTTGGTTGTCCTAGGGGATTTTAACATCCATGCCAACGTGACCCTACAAGGGGCTGCTCAGGACTTCGTGGAAAGCATGGCCTCCGGGGGGCTGTCCCTGAATAAGTTTGGCCCAACTCATAGTCACAGACATGCCTTAGACCTGGTGTTCACCTCTATGGACGTTGGTGATCTGACACTAAATAAAAGTGAAACAAAAGAAGTGTCATGGTTGGATTACTTCCTGGTACAACTGGACTTCTCCTTGACCCATCGAGCCTACCAAGTGGCGATAGTGATGGCGAAGAGGACTTTCTTCATCGCCTCTATTACATCTGCAGAAAAAAGTAGCAGGTGACTCTTTCAGGTGGTTCGCAATCTAATGGAATCACCTCCACCATCAGGCCCCAAGATCTCCTGCAATGATTTTGCAAAGATTTTTGCAGATAAAGTCACTCAGATTTGGAATGAGGTAGACTACACCATGGGAGCAGGGGTGGGGTGGGAGAATGCTCAAGTCCTGTCTAGTCAAGTTGCATGGGATCAATTCTAATCTCCTACCTCCGAGGATGTAGACAGGTTGCTTGGATGAGTGAAACCAACCACATGTCTCCTTTATCTTGCCCATCCTGGCTCATAAAAGTGATCTGAGAAGGGATGGGCAATGGGCTCTGCGGGGTGGTGAATGCTTCCCTCTGTGAGGGAGCTTTCCCAGATCTGCTGAAAGAGGTGGTTATTAAACCACTTCTTAAAAAAACCATCTTTGGACCTGGCCAATACGGCCAACTATCGCCCAGTATCAAAGACCACATAACACCGGTCCTGAAAAACCTACCTTGGCTCCCAGTACGTTTCCGAGCGCAGTTCAAAGTGTTGGTGCTGACTGATAAAACCCTAAACAGCCTTAGCCCAGTGTACCTGAAGAAGGGTCTCCACCCCCATCATTCAGCCTGGACACTAAGGTCCAGCTCTGAGGGCCTTCTGGCGGTTCCTTCACTGTGAGAAGTGAAGCTACAGGGAACCAAGCAGAGGGCCTTCTTGGTAGTGGTGCCTGCCCTGTGAAACACCCTCCCTTCAGATGTCAAGGAAATAAGCAACTATCTGACTTCTAGAAGACATCTGAAGGCAGCTCTGTATAGGGAAGTTTTTAATGTTTGATATTTTATCATGTTTTTAATATTCTGTTAGGAGCTGCCCAGAGTGGCTGGGGAAACCCAGCCAGATGGGTGGGGTATAAAATCATCATCATCATCAGCAGCAGCATCAGCATCATCCTCAACTCCCCCCCCCCACCATAAAAAATAAGTCCCAGAAGTTGTAAACTTTCCAGATGGGGAACTTGCTGGAACTCAGTTCCGGTACCTCTCAGGTGAATGCCATTGCCATTCTAAGAGAACAAGGGAGTCCCACACTTCTTTTTCTAGAAAAATAGCAGTGGCCACTGGGCTAGTCTTATGCAGGAAAGTCTTATGTTCTTATGCTCTAGCCTCTTGATCATTTTGATTGCTCAATTGCTTCATGATATAAAAGAAAACTGTTCAAAGGCACATTATGGCAATTCTGTACTAGCTGAACCTTTTTCAAGGGCAGCCTTCTGTGGAGCGCATGGTGGCCATCCAATTTGGTGTATATCCACCAGTTATGGAGCTCTGTTAGCCTCCTTGCCCAAGATGCCTGCCTTCTCATTCAGCTATGGGTCTCACATCTGATGTGTTCAAAGAGCCAAGAACTTTCATTCTGACTGTACTGGAGGACTCGTTTTAATAACTCCATGCTGAAGTCTGTGAGAGCCGCAATATTTTTGGTATGATTCTTTCACTTTCATTCAAAGCCCTGCTTGGATGTCATTAGCCTTTGTTACATTATCTCCTCTGTCCAGCCTGTCTTGGTGAGTCATTCCACATAGACTAGCAGATCCTTTAATAATTCAGCTTGTTAGGAGATGATATCCAACTGTCCTTTGGAATTGCCTTGAAGACTAAAGAAGAAGAAGAAGAAAGGAAATCTAAGAAACCAAGTTATCCCAGGAGAAGCTATTATCTCCACTGCCCATAAGGTGATGCTAAGAGGAAAGGCTGCAAAGTGGGGGACAATGACTTCCATTCAGGATTTCTAAAATGATGAAAAACTTGCTCATGAGGCAGATGGGCAACAGCTACAAATATTAACAAAGCATGGATGAGATTAATTCCTTTCTTCCACATCAACGCATCCTGAAAGAGAGTTTCATTTGTGGACATGTCTTTTCTAGAGAGGCACTGAGGGAGGCCTAAGGATGGAAGAAGGCATCATTTCCCATTCAGCTCTCTCTATTAATTGCATGCAGCACTGTTTCTGTTCCGCTGCATTTCACCATCTGCCAAAAACTGTTATTCTTCTCACTGTCCACTGTGGCAATATTACAGAACCTCTTATCATTGGCCATGGGAGGCTGATGGGAGTTGAAGCCCAACCTTTGGCGGGCCACATTTCCCCATTCCTGCTATAAAAAGGTTACAAAGGAGAAATATAGAAGGACAAGAGTCACAGACAAGTGGCTAGCAGGACTTCACAGCAGAACAGGGCTTTGTTTCATTCAACCACTTAATCCCAAATTAAATTTCATAAAAGGCCTGTGGTTGTACTACAGAATAATAATAAATAAATGCTCATGGTATTCTGGGCACTGCATGCTTTTAGGGCAATGAAAGGAAAAACACAATTTAATCTGTTTAACAGACTGTGTTATTGGATTGGGACTTCTTTGGCACTTTGGGGAGAAGTCCTTTTGCTGTTATTCAGATTCAGAGTGCAATTGGATGCCAAGAACTACAAACAACACATACACAAGCACCATTGTGGAAGTGTGGCATGGGAGGACTCAAAAGCTTGACCTCCCCCAAGATTCTCCAAGCCCCTTTCCTGAATTTTCAGTTTTTATTACAAAAGAAGAAGTAGAATCCACTTCTACGTCAAGAGATATAAGGAAGCAAGATCCAGGCCATAGCTCAGTGGTAGACCAACTACTTCTTATGTGGAAGGCCCCGGGCTTAACTTGCAGGTAAGCCTGGAAGAGAGTAGGCCTCAGCACAACCCTCCTCAATCACCCCATGGCTCCAACCCAGGGACCCCCAGTCAGGCCAACCTGCTTATACCCAATCTGGGGACTACTCAACCTGCCTCAGATCCAGTCCCAAATTAATTTGGAGAGTGCGGCTTATGTTTAATTAGGGTTAAAAACATATGGCTGGGGTGAGGGTGGGGGTGAGACATTACATATCTTTCCCCCATTTCTGATAAGGCATGGGGAGGTGGTGTTTTCATTTTGCTGGATGCTCCTGTGGAGAAGCTGCTTGCCAACGAGCATCTTGTACCCCACAAGATTTCTGCACTGATACTAGGTTGAGGCAACAGGCAGGAAGGAGAGGCAGTTGTCATTGGAGGGAAGCAGGCCCAGATTGGGAAGCAGACCAGGATTGGAGGTGGGGGAAAGGGGCATGTGTTGTAAAAGGCTGCAGTCTGGTGCCAGGCATTATCTGAGCAAGTTCCTGCCTCATGTGTGCCTCTTCAGGACTGGAACAGGACAGCAAACAGAACATGCAGGCACAGCTGCTTGTTGGAAGAGAAGCCCCAGTTCCTCATTGAGGTTTTGTGGGTTGGGAAGCACAGGGGTCACAGAGGCTGATGCTTTATCTATCTGGGGCTTGCTTTGAAAGTGAGATCAACACATGGTCTCAAGAAACAAAGGAAACACATGCAGGAGGGTGTATGATATGGCTAATTGGACCTTTGTCTTTAGCATTGCAGACTGTGCTGGAGAGGGAGAGCAGATTTCATTTAGCTCTATGTTTATTTGACTGGTCCGTCCCCCCCGCTCCATTGGTGGGATATGTTGGTTTTCTGTAATTTTCCTATGCAAAAATCACATCCCTAAGAACTATTTTCTTTCCCTTTAGAAAATTTTCACTTTGTTTCATTAAAACCTTGTGGTCTCCAATTATACACCACTCCATATATATCCCCCCAATAAACCCTGCTCCAACACCCGGTGTGGCCCACAGGGGTGGGACTAGCCGCCCACGGGGGTGCGTCAGCATCGGCTTGTGTCCCAGGGGGGTGCATTAGCGGCAGGAAGTGTCCTGTTGGCACATGTCCCAGTGGGGTGTGCCGGTGGCGGGAAGTGTCCCGGGGGGCAGAGCTCGCAGTGATATCACCCCCCTCAGGGAAGGCACATGGGGCGGCCCGCACCCACCACACCCACCTTGCTCTGCTACTGCCTCACCTTTCTTTTAACTTGTGGAGGGGCTGTGTCATCCCAACCCACTTTTTAGCCACAGCTAAAGTTACAGGAGCAACAAGTTCATTGCTCAGTTGAGATCTGAATGTGGGTTCTAATTATCTCAACTACACTTCTCATTTTCAAATACAGGTGAAACTCAAAAAATTAGAATATTGTGGAAAAGTTCATTTATTTCAGTAATGCAACTTAAAAGGTGAAACTAATATATGAGATAGACTCATGACATGCAAAGTGAGATATGTCAAGCCTTTATTTATTATAATTGTGATGTCTATGGCCTACAGCTGATGAAAACCCCAAATTAACAATCTCAGAAAATTAGAATATTAAATGAAATCAGCAAAACAAGGACTGCAAATAGAGCAATATTGGACCTCTGAGAAGTAGAAGCATGCCCATGTACTCAGTACTTGGTTTGGGCCCCTTTTGCATCAATTACTGCCTCAATGCGGCGTGGCATGGATGCTATCAGCCTGTGGCACTGCTGAGGTGCTATGGAAGACCAGGAAGCTTCAATAGCAGCCTTCAGCTCTTCTGCATTGCTTGGTCTCATGTCTCTCATCTTTCTCTTGGCAATGCCCCATAGATTCTCTATGGGGTTCAGGTCAGGTAGGTTTGCTGGCCAATCAAGCACAGTAATCCCATGGACATTGAACCAGGTTTTGGTACTTTTGGCAGTGTGGGCAGGTGACAAAGTCCTATTGGAAAATGAAATCAGCATCCCCATAAAGCTCGTCTGCAGAAGGAAGCATGAAGTGCTCCAAAATCTCCTGGTTGATGGTTACGTTGACCCTAGACTTAATGAAGCACAGTGGACCAACACCAGCTGATGACATGGCTCCCCAAATCTCTTTTCTGATGAGAGAAGCTTTTACATCTCACTTGGAAATGAAGGACCCAGAGTCTGGAGGAAGAATGGGGAGGCACACAATGCCAGATGCTTGAAGTCCAATGTGAAGTTTCCACAGTCTGTGTTGATTTGGGGAGCCATGTCATCAGCTGGTGTTGGTCCAATGTGCTTCATTAAGTCCAGGGTCAACGTAGCCATCAATCAGGAGATTTTGGAGCACTTCATGCTTCCTTCCACAGACGAGCTTTATGGGGATGCTGATTTCATTTTCAACGCAGCCATCTACCAAGAGATTTTGGAGCACTTCATGCTTCCTTCCACAGATGAGCTTTATGGGGATGCTGATTTCATTTTCCAATAGGAAAATGAACTTTTCCACAATATTCTAATTTTTTGAGTTTCACCTGTAAATATATTTGCTGAAACTGCATGTGTGTTTGTGTGTATGTATGTGTGCGTGTATAGAGGACTGGAAACAATTAATTAGAAATTTTCATTAAGTATAATGACACTCTCCAAGAATGCTTTCCAGGCCTTTCCAATCAAGCACAGCCTTGACAAAGCTGTTTTTAACCTTGGCACTGGAACACAACTGGAGAAATGACTGAATTCATATATATTCCTCCAAAATGTATTGTTCAATAAGCACAGCATCAAGTGGCCTCTGATTAAATCCAAATAATATGACATTTTGGAGTGGAAAATGTCACTTAGCGAAATAGATTATGATCTTTTGCATCAAGCTGAAACATCCCTGATATAATGTTAGCAATAAAACCTTTTCTTTTTGGAATTTGGAAACAAGACTACAACCTACTTGTGAGGGATACCTCTGTTTTCTGTCATTTGTTCCTGATACATCTTATTCCTATTTTCTCCCTGTTGGAGACATGCCTCCTTAAAATTTTGTTAGATACAACTCAATGGAGTTGTCATTAATCAATGTTTGACTCTGAGTCGGCTCTACCATTAGACAAACTGTGGCATCCGCCTCAGGCAGCAGATGCTTTGTGGCTGTAGTGGCAGCCTTCCAACCATTCCTCCTAAGCTTCCTATTAATTCTCCTCTTCAGATCAGAGCTGTGTGTTGGCACATGGCCTGTTGTGTACACTATCCTAGTGCAATGGAGGAATTGCCCCATTGCCAGTCTTATATCAAGATTTCTGTGCCAACCCAATCAACATCTTGCCCTCTGCTTCAGGGAGGAGAATCCTGGGCCAACTCTGGTTCAACTCCCTCCCCAGAATCTACAGAAGAGCTTTCCTTCTACCAACCTAATGTCCTCAACATGATGCCAGCTTGCATCAACTGCAGCCAGGGTGGATAATGATCAGGCATTATGGGAGCTGTAGTCCAACAACTTCTGCAAGGCAACAGGGTATTTATTTATAGCATTTTAAACTCATCCTTTGTCAAATGATCTGAGGGTGATCTGAGGAAAGCTGGACTAAAAGTTAAATATCTAAAAAGTAAATAGCATGTGCAAGCAGCCTGATCCAGATTGTGAACCTAACTAGGAGAATGAGGATTTATCTCAGGGGAAGGAAACCTGATGCACACTAGAAGTTGTTGGATTACATCTCATCATTCCTGTTCCTTAGTCATATTGTCTGAAGCAGATGGGAATCTTGGTAGCAAACTTTCCCCAAGAGCTGGGACCAGGAGAAGCAGGTGGAAAACCCCCCTTTGCTGCAAGAGGTGCCTCTGAAGATTGCTTTTTCAAACTCCCGATAAAGTCGAATGTCAAGGAAGCAAAAGGGGAGCTATTTCAGTATTAGCAATTCTGTATGCAGCTGTTGATGATGAATATGATGTGTGCAATTAGAACAGCACACACTATTTAGTGCTCCGTGTTTTGCAAAATGGCTTTCTGTTCGACTAGGTCCTTTCCCATTTATAATCAGCGACAGCTACCATTCACTGCCAGGAAAGCCTGATTCATTCTGACTCACTGCTGAAGTCCCTGCGCTGCCTTGTGTGTGTGTGTGTGTGTGTGTGTGTGTGTGTCCACGTGTGAAGAATAATACAATAATCATGCTCTTTGATGGAGCCAGCGTGTATGTTCCTCGTGGAGGTACAGGCCCTGCCTTTTGAATTACCTGAATAATGGGCTGTGCCTCAAATGTAACTTCAGTGAAACTATTTGGAAGTCACAGTTTGGATAAATCTGTGCCATGCTGTAGTGTTCCCCCAAAAGCCTACTCAAAGTGAATTCTGAAGACTGCATGTTCTTTTTATACAGCTATGCTTGAAATTTTGCTAAGAGTTTTGCACGTACAGGAAAAATACATGCAGGCTACCTCAATATTTTTTTCCTTTCTTTCAGAGAAGAATACAGCTGAGCTGCTTTGAATTAAAAGACAACAACAGCATTCAGCAGGTGGCCCTAGCCTTTCCACAAACCATTAAAGACTAGAGATAAGGAAGAAATTTGGTTCAGATTACACTTAAATATGAGCCCACCTAATCTGCACTTCTGAAAACAATATGTAAGCAAAGTCGTCCTTATGAAATTCGCACTTCTCTGATTTTTTCCAATGCAGTTTGCTAGGGTAAAGTGTACATGTAAGTGCATACATTGATGAAATTAAAATGTATCATATTAAGGGAAACTCCTTGCAATAATGGGTATATTAGGGGAAAAATGCATTATATATGTATATATTAGGAGAAATTCATACTAAACTGCAGATGAATTTTCTTGAAGACTTAAAAAAAATATCACAAAATGAAAACTGAATACTTACCTGGCACGGGAGACACCTTTATCATGAAGGAGGTTTTCCCAGGTTGAGGCTCATCCATTGCACTGCAGGTGTGCTGACCCCTGTGATTTCCACAAATGCAGGAAACTCAATGGGATAATTTCTGCTAGTGGGGGACTGTGTTCACGTTTTCCCCTGGGGGGAAAAAGAAAGACTGGAAAAATGAGAACTGGAGATAATTTGAAATGGACAGGTTTGCCTGTACCTACAAAGAGAACACAATTAAGGCAGGTCTGTAGCATAGTTATCCCTACCACACAGGAAAAGTGATATTTTAGTAAACACTGGGGGAGTAGAATATACAATTGCCACAATTCATGTTGAGATATAATTGCATAAGGCAAGAACACTTCCTAGGCCTCTGACATGGCCCTAATCATCATTATCATCATCATCTGCCAGCTGATGTCATAGCTTGAAAGTGGTCAGCTGACCCTGGAGTCCAGTAGAGAGACACTAGGTGCTATAAAACTGAAAATAGGTAGAGTTATTGAAAAAAGGTAAATGAGTAAAACTGTTCATGTGACAACAGTATACATTTAGCAAAAAGAGATGTGGCCGCACAGAACAAAATACCTTGACTGTCAAAGGACAATAAAAAGAGTTGTATCTTCAGCAGATGGTGAGAGTTGAACAATGAAGATGCCAGGCACAAGGAAAACACAGGAAAGAGCAAAATACAGAGAGTGGAAAAATAAGTAACAGCAGGTGCACAGAATGTAAATAGTATTTTTTAAAAATATCCCAGGTAATGAGCTTTGTATTCTGTCCAAGAATCTGGAGGTATTTTCTTTAACATTTTGAAGGATTGCATAACTCAGTTTTGGGAATAAATATTTACAGTGGTACCTCGGGTTATATACGCTTCAGGTTACAGACTCCACTAAACCAAAAATAGTACCTCGGGTTAAGAACTTTGTTTCAGGATGAGAACAGAAATTGTGCTCCGGCGGCGCAGCCACAGCGGGAGGCCCCATTAGCTAAAGTGGTGCTTCAGGTTAAGAACAGTTTCAGGTTAAAAACGGACCTCCAGAACGAATTAAGTTCCTAACCTGAAGTACCAGTGTATATCCAATTTAGTTGAAATTGCACTGGGCCAGTTCTTGCACTACAAAGTGTTTCTCTTAAACCCGTGACTTCTTAAGTTTAGATTTTGAAGTGTGTAACTTAGGAAAAGGCCAGAAATAGATCTCTCCCTCCATCTGCCTGAGAAACTTTCCCAATGTTCAGAATGAATTCATCGTGACTCCCACACAGAGCACCAAAGGATCAGGAAAAGCTACTGGAATGCGTCAGAAGGAGCTATTGAGAGCTACTGCACTCCAGATCTATTGTAGTTTATAGCAATGTTTGCCATCTGCCTGGCTGGTTCCTGTGTCTCCTGGAAAAGACAATCATGCTAGCACAGTGTCACAATTGCTAGCATTTTAAAGATCTAAATCTGAATGCAGAAAGTTCTGAAGCAAATCAAACAGCTGAGCACCCCTATTGTTACCTGATTCTGCAGAAGTCAAAATCTAGAAAACAACTCACTGTGTAGATAGTGTCATACAGTTAAGCCACTAGATGACTCTGGGCTTAGCTACATCTGAATGGAATCAGACATTTCTTGTTAGCAAAGACATTTTGACACCTGAGGCGAACTTCAAAATGGTGCCACCTCCGCACCAGGGAAGAAGGGGAAAGTGAAGATTTCTAACAGGAACAAGGGTTGAATAAGATCTACATTGGGAATGAGTGTAGGTGGAGACCAGTAGGGTCTCCTATTCAACAAGAGGCCACTGTAGAAGTGGCATGGGCAGGGGGGGGGGGCTGCCAAGTAGCTGGCAGATCCAGCCTTCAAGGAGCATGCCATAGCTGTCGCCACACTCTTACTGATCTGTGCTGTGGCTACACCCTCAACCACTGCACATGGCAGAAAGGCTTCACACCCGGTAAAGCAGCACATACCACTTTGTCACGTGCTTTACTGCCCCTGTTTCTTGAGTGACTGGAAAATGGATGAGTTGGGTGTATGGCTGGAAAACAGGGGGAAATGTGTGCATTTGTGCATGCTCTGCGTATGTGTGTATGGGATGTGTGCATATGGAGAGTGTGTGTGTTATGTGTGTGTGTGTCTGTCTGTGGAGGGAGAAAGCCAAACTCCCTCTAAGCATATCCACAATAACTAGAGAGTTGGTCCACTGTCAATGTGACTCCCAATTCCAAAATGTTTAGTCACCTTGCTGTACACAGACTGGCCAGCAACCTTCCAGAGTGTCAGGCAAGGGTCTTTCCTAATCCCGATCTTATGCGGATATATGACTTGTTGTAACTAAGCACTGGTACCTTACAACAGGTGCCTGACTTTTCTTATTTCCTCCTCCATCCCAATTCATTTTTATTTTGTGCTGTGCTATTTTAAATTGCACTCTCAGGGCAAGGACTATAAACTGCTCTGGAAAATTGTTTTGCCTGAAGCGCAGCAAAACATTTTAAACTACTACTACTACTACAACTAAATAAGTAAACACTAATGAATTCTAGCCTCATGAGAGAGTCTGGGGAGAAGGAAATACTTGTCTCTCTCTGCTGCCTCCACACTTTGCAAAACCTTATCAACTATCATAATGAGCTGGTTTACTGAAACAACGTCTTCTTTGAGGTGAGATTTGTGTTCACGTTAATCTGGGGGGGGGGGGCAAAACAGGGGCAAAAAACATAATGAGAATTCCCCTTGCTACAAACAGCCATTGCAGTAATTTCTCTTGAAATGTGCGAGAATTGATGCTGAGATGTGGGCTCGTTTCAGGCAGGAGATGACAAATAATTTGGCACCAACCAAACTGTTGCTGTTTTAGACTTCTCTGGGCCATCTGCCATAGGGAAAACAAGAGGATATGTTTCCTGACTCAGAGGGACGCAAGCAGAGAAGTATTATCTGCATATGGATTTGTACAAGGTCCATCTGATACAGACACAGAGGCATTTGAGGTTAGCATTAAATCTTCATGTCAGTTTTTCCACTCCATATGGTTACTGGAAGTTCATCAGCAAAGGTCCTTCTGTGGGTGACTTAAAGGTTAATCCTGTTGTTAGTAAATCACCTAAAAAAGAGGGTGATGGTGGAGATATAGCTTAGCAACCAGGCAAGGGTGTGAAGATGTTCACTGAGGTAACACATGCTCTGGTTGGCGCTGTTGTTCTGAGGGAGTGCTCTTCTGTACTTTTTAGTTGTCGTTCTTCCTGCTCTGTAGAAAAATCTCTGTTCCTTTCTCCTCAGTTATGCACTGCTTTTGTTTGCTTTCCTCAGTAACGGGTTATCAGGATTTTTTTACTCTTGAGTCCATCTGCACTTTTAAAATGGACTTTTCTAAGAGTGATGAAGACAGCAATGGCTGGCATTGTAAACTAACTGGGAGGTCCACATTCTAAGCTCGGGGTACATTGCAACCTTCAGAACCGCCTGACTTTGCTATGTCTTTCTTCTTGCTACTGCTGCCTGCTCACCTTTCCTTTCTCAGTAGAGCAAGCAGTGACTGGAGCAGCTCCAGCCTGTCTTGCCCCATCCCTCTGGGCCAGGGACATATTCTGGAGCCCACCAAGCCTCTGAACTCTTCCCTGCAGGGGGAGGGTGGTAAAGGCTATCTTATCATTCTGCATCTGTTGTAGTGTGACCGCCCCTCCCTGGGTTGGGGTTGAGTTTTGAACCTGTTGTTCTGTGATTATTTTTAGGAATATTTGGACTTTCGTTTATGTAAGGCT
The DNA here is from genome assembly GCF_965113315.1 of Podarcis vaucheri. Classification (NCBI taxonomy): domain Eukaryota; kingdom Metazoa; phylum Chordata; class Lepidosauria; order Squamata; family Lacertidae; genus Podarcis; species Podarcis vaucheri. Next base: position 23,057,296 of record NC_138758.1, read on the forward strand.
GTGGAACATTTTTCAGCCCAAGAACCACATTCCCTTCAGGACAAACAACGTGCCAGAAGTAAAATGTGGGCAGATCAATGAATGTGAGTTTTACCTTTGTGCAGTAGGCTGATTTACACACCCACCCACACACCTACACACCCACACATGCTCTATCCTCCATCCAGGCAAGCAATAAGCATTCTGCTTTACACTGTTCTGATACAGGGTGAATAAAATATGGAGGAGGCAGGTAAGCCCCACCCCGCATAACTGATCATATGATGCAGCACATACATACACACAATTTGAAAGGCAATGTCCATTAACTTGGGGGGGGGCCTTAAATATTTTCTTGTGCGGGGCAAAGATTCCTGTGTTGGCTGCTATGTTCTGATTCAACCATTATTATTATTATTATTATTATTATTATTATTATTATTATTATTGGCAATAAGAGCTGTGAGGTGTTGGCGCTCTTCTGGCTTCCAAACACAGTGTGTTGTTTGTACTTACACGCTCAGGAAGCTTGGCACTGCACAGTGCAACTATATATTCCTCTGCAGAGAGGTAAGATCAGAACCTCCTATAATTTATCCATTACTTAGTTGGCTTTTTGAATTTGGACAAAGGAGTTGATTGACAATGAGGCTGATGAAGCAGTCAAATTTCCTTTTTATCAAGAGCAAGATGGTGACTTTATGGGGTTCTTTCCGCCTGCAGGTTTCAGAAAATCTGTCAGGGTGTCTGTGATTTCATTTTTCTTCCAGTAGAAGGAACGCTTCTCCTTAAGCATTAAGTGTATATACGATATTTTAATGTCACTACTGAGCCCAATTGTTTTACTCCATAGACTGGCAATTACTTCATATGTGGTTTTGTGGGAAGCATTTTTCAATCTGAACTTGAAAAAAATAATGCTTTTTTTCAATCTGAACTTTCAAGCATTTTTTCAATCTGAACTTAAGGGTGCCTATTGGCCCCTCTACTATTTAATTTCTATCTAAATAACTTAGTATCTACACTCAATGACTCAGAACTCCACCCGCTGAAGCTTGCAAATCGGCATATTTCGGTCCTGCTATATGCTGATGATGCGGTAATTCTATCTAGAACCCCCATTGGACTCAAAAGAGCACTAAGGAAGCTCACAGCATACTGTGAATCTGAATGTCTCAAAATCAACTATCAAAAGACCAAGATACTCGCTTTTGGGGGAAAACCAAAGCTTAGAAGCTGGGAACTCCAAGGCCATAAATTAGAACAAGTCACAAACTATAAGTATCTAGGAATGGTGGTACAGGCCTCAGGAACCAACAAACTACACATAAACTCCATCGGGAGTTTAGCGGAAAAAACCGCAAATTGTATTCTTAAATTCTTCAGAGCACAAGGAGGCTTCTTTGTCCCCGCAGCTCTAAAATTATACAAGGCCAAAACTTTGGCACAACTCCTCTATGGTTCCTTTTTGGGCCCGCCTTCCTCTGCTTTCTCCCCATTTGAGAGAGTTCAATCTAGACTTCTTAGAGCTCTCCTCCAAGTCCCCAGATGTGTTTCAAACACATGGCTTAGATTGGAAACGGGGATGATGAGAGTGGAGGCTAGCATCTGCCTAACATCAATCTACAAATGGCTGACATTGAGTCTGCTCCCCCGAGGGATAGCCCCACTGATCCTCTGTGACCAATTCCAGTCAGGCTGGCAGACTGCAGTTCTGAACACCCTCCAGAAACTGGGTTTTGCCCCTCAAGCCCTTCTAAGTCTGGGCTTGGGCCAGGCAAAAGCCACGGTCAGGCAAAGAATATTAGATACCGAGAGACAGCAGGACTTCTCAAGGTGCCCCGACTATGGAACTGGAGAAATCGAGAAGATACATAGCCGCACCGGCAGCATATCTCTCCTTTCTCGTATCTAGAAATGCAAGAAGGGCCTTTACACTTGCCAGAAGCGCGGCTCTTCTCTCGCCGGTCCTGGATGGAGCCTTTAGAAAAGTCCCCTATGCCCAGAGACTTTGCACCTGTCCATTGGGAGAGATAGGAAGCCCAGAACACTTATTCTTTAAATGTCCCTTTTACGAAGAGGCACGCAGTAAGTTCATTGATCCCCTATTGGTGAGGCTCGCCGACCTCCTGCAAAAGTAAAAATTTGACCTTTTGCTGTTAGACAAAGACCAAAAGAAGACCTGGATGGTCGCCAGATTGTGTGTGCAAATCTGTAGACTCAGACCATTGCCCAACTCAAAATATCCCCAAACCCGGTTCCATGGGTGACTCTGAGTCAACTCCCTGGGATAGTCTATTGTTGCACAGTGTGTCTAAATTTATTGTTGTACATTGTTTTAATTGTCTGTTTTAACCATATTTGCACATCAGTTTCTAATACTGTGAGTGCCCTCTATTTCAGAGGCTTCTACTCTGTAGCCTCTTACAGTTGTTCTAACTATGAGTCTTTTAGTTTTTACGCTCTTACAGTTGTTTTAACTGAATGTTTTTATTTGTTTTAATTTTTATCTGTCTTAATTATCAGTTTTGTTTTTTATGCACTTAATATTCTATTCTCTGACTGCTGGTCTATGACTGTAATAAACTGATTGATTGAATCTGAACTTGATTCAAGTGTGTCGGTGGCTCAGTGACAAATGCTAGGCCAATGGTAAACTGGTATATACAGTGACAATAGCTAAGAAGGAGAGCAAATCCATTCCAGGGCTGCATGTTGCTGCAGTAGTTTTAAAAAACCAGATATATTAAAATGTTACTAGGATAAAAACAGCAGCACCTAAACCAAACCTATAATACAAGAAACGAATTGGTTTTTCAGAATGAATGATCACAACAGGAATAAGTCTCAGCAGAACTGATGTAGGGATGATTTTCATCATTTATCTAATGGAAAAATATTGTTTGCTCAACAGTTTCTGGATAAATAATCATGCTTACTAGATTTTACTTGGCAATGGGAAAAGGTACCCTAACAGATGCATTAGGCATTTTCCAGGACTGGTTCCATTTTAGTGGTGGTGCTTGTGAGCTTGGAAAAGTGCTCTCTGGTGGCAGTAGCATAATCTTAATCTGAGCACTGAATGGTATTATGGAGGTCCCCTTCTTTAGGTGGCAATGCATATCTCTTAATTCAAAACAGTGTTGTGTGCACCCCAGTCTCCAAGTGGTGAGAATGTCCTGGGGTTCCAGCACTTACTGGAGGCTCAGTTTTTCTGGGATGAAGATCATTGAAGACTGCCTTTAGGATACAGTGGTACCTCAGGTTAAGAGCTTAATTTGTTCTGAAGGTCCGTTCTTAACCTGAAACTGTTCTTAATCTGAGGTACCACTTTAGCTAATGGGGCCTCCTGCTGCCTCTGCGCCACCACTGCACTATTTCTGTTCTCATCCTGAAGCAAAGTTCTTAACCTGAGGTACTATTTCTGGGTTAGCGGAGTCTGTAACCTGAAGTGTCTGTAACCCGAGGTACCACTGTATTTGGTTTTAGTTACACACATATACAACCTGAACATCAAACAGCACCAGCATTCCAACAGATCTTGCCTCTCCATTAGGTTTCTAGGGGGTTCCCAAAGCTGTTGCTTGGGATTCAGCACAGAGCAAGACAGGTTTCTATGTCTCCTTTCCAATTCCCAGCTTTTGCCCAGACTAAAACAAAGCCTAGTTTCCAGGCCTATTGTTCTCCCACCCAAGGGATGACATGGCATCCAGCCAGGTGAGCGGGGAAAGAGACCTGCACAGCTCCTGAAAGAGCTTCACCAGCCAGTTGTGTCTATGGCAACACACCTGTTCTTAACTAACTCCAGGCCCAGCCAGGGCCATTAACTTAAGAGAGCTTGGTCCGATCACTTCAGCAATCCCTTTTCCTACAAACTACACCATCTCCACAAGCAGTTTACACAAAGCCATGAAAGAGGCTGACTTTCTTGGAAGCTAATGGAGCTCCCATTGAAATAAGCAGGCTCTTTCTGTGCACCTTGCAGTAACTGTCCCTTCTGTGTGCTGAGCTCTTTTTCTTGTTTTAGCTATTAGCATAGTGTGAAGTTTATGCCAAGCTTGTGATTTTATGTCTTAGCCATTTGCCACTGCGTGGTAAATGCTGTAAAATTTAATACCTGCTCTTTAGAATGTCCTCATAATGCTTTTGTTTGCAGCACAACATGTCTTCCTTCCTTCCTTCCTTCCTTCCTTCCTTCCTTCCTTCCTTCTCCTGCATACCAATCTCAGATCTTGCCAATCCATTGCACTTTGCAAAGCAGCAGTACAGTGATGGCCCCAGCACATCTGCCAATGCAGCATCTGAGTCAGAACAATGGCGAATGAGTCAATGTTAAATGAAGGAAAATTGAGTTAACAAAAAGAATTGTAACCAAACTGTTCCCTTCTCCAACCAATTGCCAGGATGGGCCTTTGATTAGGGATGGAACACTATGTCCAGACGAACACAATAATTGCCATGCTGGATCTGACCAGAGTTCTGTCTGGTGCAGCATCCTGCTTTTGTTAAACCCAACCAGTGGTGCCATCAGTGGTGTCCATGCCTCCACTCAGCAGAATGCGAAGGAGGGCTCCCAAATGCAGCAGGGCATGACTGCCATATTTTGAAATAAGTGAATGCATATTATTGAAAGAGGGACTGCCCACAGGATACTTCAGCCTAGAGTCTTAACTGCACCATTGAACCCTATAACCTTATTTTCTTTTTGGTAGAGACGCAGCCAAAGCTCAGTGGTACAGCACATGATTTACCGGTAGGTGCAGGAGGTTCAATCTCAATCTCAGGGATCTTCAGCTAAAAGTGTGTATCAGATATCAAGTCATCACTCCTCCCACTTTTCAAGGCAAGCAGATTCTTTAAAATTACTCACCACTCTCAGTGGAAATCTTGCCCCCCCCTTTTTCCACATTTCCAGAAAATTAATAGCTTTCTCCCCTGCTCCTCTCTGTAAAGCTCTGAGCTTGCATCATCAACATGCTCCAACCCTATGCCATTACCAGTGACAGCAGTTCTACCACCTTTGCCTGGGAGAAAGCAGGGTGGGCAATTGCTACATGTTACCTCCATGATCAGGACGCGGGTGGCGCTGTGGGCTAAAGCCTCAGCGCCTAGGGCTTGCCGATCGAAAGGTCGGCGGTTCGAATCCCCGCGGCGGGGTGCGCTCCCGCTGCTCGGTCCCAGCGCCTGCCCACCTAGCAGTTCGAAAGCACCCCCGGGGGCAAGTAGATAAATAGGTACCGCTTACCAGCGGGAAGGTAAACGGCGTTCCGTGTGCGGCTCTGGCTCGCCAGAGCAGCGTTGTCACGCTGGCCACGTGACCCGGAAGTGTCTGCGGACAGCGCTGGCCCCCGGCCAATAGATGTGAGATGGGCACACAAACCCCAGAGTCTGTCAAGACTGGCCCGCTCGGGCAGGGGTACCTTTACCTTTACCTTTACCTCCATGATCAGAGATTGCATGCATGCCACTGAATACCAGTGCCTAGGGAACATGAGTTGTGGACTCATGTCCTGCTTGTGGTCTTCCTGTAAGCATCAGGCTGGACTATTCTTATGCTCTTGAGGAAAAAAATGTGATCCTTTGTACCAAATGCTACCACTGACAGATGTTTTTACATCTGGGCATTTCTTTTACTGTGCCATAATCTTTAGTGAAGTTGGAACACACAGCTGAGGCAACTGGAAGTAAAAAATGAGGCCAATCAAGTGAAATTGCTCACGTCTATATTAAAAATGTGTGAATTTTGGTTTCTTTCAGATTCACATCCCCCCTCTACCCATCTTCGGTTCTCCACATCTCCATGACAGTTTGTGATTATTATTATTTTTAAGTGCTCATAAAAAGCCATCAGTGTTTTAATGTGAACTTCTCTTAATTATGTCAAAATATGTAATTTTGGCTAATATATCTATTTTTGCAAAGCAGTTTCCCCTAATGTGATACATTTTTCTGTTTTAATTTCACTAGTTTACATGTTTTTTGTTTACGCATAATTTCATTTTAAGTGCACACTGCACTGAATTTCTTGTTCATCCCCTCTCTAGATTGATCAAGCTTGATGCACTACCAGGCAAGTCCAAAGTCCATTTCAGGGGCCTAATATGGCCAGCGTGGCGGTATATGCCCTGGGGGTAAAATCCTAAAAAAAGCTCAGCAACGTCAATCCTAAAAAAAGCTCAACATCTTCAGTTGGCCCTCACGCATTTTCACTTCATCAAATCTGGCCCTCTTTGAAAAAAGTTTGGGCACCCCTGCTTGGACCAATTCTCGTTTCCTCTATAGAACAGGGATAGCCAACATGGTCTGTCCAGAAGTTGTGGACTACAGTTCCCATCAACCGCAGCCAATCTAGCCAGTGGTCATGGATTATGGAAGTTGTAGTCCATCTGGAGAGCTGCATCTTGTCTACCTGTGCTATGGAACTGCAGCTTCATCCAGCTATGGCCCAACAACACAAGATTATGCAGGATTAAAGACACATCATAAACATGAAATGCTACTGTGTTAAATTACTGAAAGCTTACTAAATAAAACCAAGAAGCCCTTGTGTTCTTTCTCATAAATCCATCATGAAATTTTAAAAAGATAAATAATACATTAGAGAAGTAATTGTGTTGTCCTGCTGTTTTATAAGGCTAGAATGTAGGGTTTAGTTAGATACGTTTTTTTTTTTTTAAATTCTATCTACTTTCTCCCCAAGTTCACCTTTTAACTGCTTGCTTTTATATTAATCCTGCTAATGCATTTACCGGTAGTTATTTATAATGATTATTTAAATTTCTGTGTATTCCATTAATTTTGCTTGCCACTCTTCCTTGGTTGGGACAGTACAAAGCATAGGAAGCAGTGGAAGTCCTACATTTTTTTTGGGGGGGGGTTGAACTGTTATGGAGGTCCCTTTGTAGCCAGCAATGAGGTCTGGGTAACTGCTATTATCCTCTTTAGTGAAGTTGTTCCATGACAGATCACAACACCTTCACAACAGTTGTGCTATTGACTCTCAAACTTTGGGATTGTTGAAATATATACAACAAAAATAAATCAATTTGGTCATGTTTCTGGGATCCCTCCGGGAGTAGCGGCCCTGAAGCTTAAGTTTCAATTCGGTTCATGGTAGATCTGCCCCTGATAGGAAGGATAGGAGTCATATGACTGGTCTGTCTTGCTCAGTATTGTCTATACTGACTGAGCGTGGGGTTTCAAATAGGGATGTCTGCCAGCCCTTCCTAGAGAAGCCAGAGACTGAAACTGGGGCCCCTTGCATGCAACATGGATGCTCTATCACTGAACTATGGCCTCTTCACAAGAGCACTCTGCTCCCCTGTGGTTTCCAGCAACTGGTATTCAGGACCGAGACGGCTCTGGTCGCCCTAACAGATGATCTCCGCAGGCAGCTGGATCGAGGCGGGTCAGGGCTGCTGATTCTTCTAGATCTGTCAGCAGCCTTTGACATGGTCGATCACGAACTCCTGGACCACCGCCTTGCCGACGTGGGGATCCAGGGCACAGTCCTTCAATGGCTGCGCTCGTTTCTCTCTGGTCGGGGACAGAGGGTGGCGCTTGGGGGGAAATTGTCATCACGCCACTCCTTGGTGTGTGGAGTGCCTCAGGGTGCAATTCTCTCCCCAATGCTTTTTAACATCTTTATGCGCCCCCTCGCCCAGCTTGTCCGGAGTTTTGGGCTGGGTTGCCATCAGTATGCTGATGACACCCAACTCTATCTGTTGATGGATGGCCATCCTGACTCGGCCCCAGACACACTGACCAGATGTCTGGAAGCTGTGGCTGGATGGTTACGTGGGAGCCGGTTGAAGTTAAATCCTTCGAAGACAGAGGTCCTCTGGCTGGGGCGGGAAGATATGGGATCAGGGGGGCAACTCCCATCTCTTGCGGGGGTGCAATTAGTGCCAGCACCGTCCGTTAAGAGTTTGGGTGTAATCTTCGATACCTCCCTCTCTATGGAGTCGCAGATTACAGCTATAACAAAGGCGGCATTTTTTCATCTCCGCCAAGCTAAGCAGTTGGCCCCTTATCTCTCTCGTCCTGACCTAGCCACTGTGATCCATGCGACGGTCACCTCCAGACTGGATTATTGTAACTCGCTCTACGTGGGGCTGCCCTTGAGACTGACCCAGAAACTCCAGCGGGTGCAGAATGCCGCGGCGAGACTCCTTATGGGGTCTTCGCTGCGAGAGCACATTCATCCGGTATTATACCAGCTGCACTGGCTCCCGGTGGAGTACAGGATCAGGTTTAAGGTGCTGGTTTTAACCTTTAAAGCCCTATACGGCCTAGGACCCTCGTACCTACGGGACCGCCTCTCCTGGTATGCCCCACAGAGAAACCTACGGTCTGCAAATAATAACATCCTCAAGGTCCCAGGCCTCAGAGAGGTTAGGCTGGCCTCAACTAGAGCCAGGGCCTTCTCGGCTGCAGCTCCAAACTAGTGGAATGCTCTGTCAAAAGAGACTAGGGCCCTGCGGGACCTGACATCTTTCCGCAGGGCCTGCAAGACAGAGTTGTTCCGCCAGGCCTTTGGTCAGGGCGCAGCCTGACTCCCTCCTCTGGCAACCTGCACATAATTCTGCATAATTGGTTGCCATCAATTTGATTTAATTAATTTTATAATGAAATATTTTAGATTGTGTGATTATTTGACTGATTATTTGATTGTTGTTAGCCGCCCTGAGCCCGGCTTTGGCTGGGGAGGGCGGGATATAAATAAAATTTATTATTATTATTATTAAGCATTATGGCTTCTGACCATGAAGGCAGAGCAAAGCCATCATAGTTAGCAGCCATTAATAGCCTTATCATCATAATATTAGGAGAGAAAAGAAAACATCCATGGAATTGGGAGGGGGGTGAGCTTGTTAGGTGGGTGAGTCAAATGACCACAGCGCAGCACTCTAACAGATGCATACATCAGGTCAATGTGACATTTGCACATTGGAAAGAGGATTACGCATGGCTGATGAAAACATAATTACCTCGAATCTGTTGAATGCACTGCACTCTTTATTCTTGGAATTGTTTGGGTTGAGCCGCAATTAAGCCACAGATTCAGTTAAGGTTTTATTTGGAATCTATAAACACAACCATATTTAGAAAGTCGGGACTCTACCCAGGCTGTGCCTCTTAGATTATACATATTTTAAAAATTAGATTCACATCTTACCTCAAGGTTCCTGATCCCGCTTTTCCATTTTACCCTCACAATAAACCATGAGGTCGGTTAAACCGATAGGTAGTTACTGTCCGTAAGTGAACTGGGTGTCTAATCCAGGGGTGGGGAACCTCAAGCCCAGGGGCAAAGTGTGGCATCATGGTTAGAGTGTTGGACTATGACCTGGGAGACCAGGGTTTGAATCCTCACTGAGCCATGAAGTTCACTGAGTGACCTTGGGCCAGACACCATCTCTTAGCCTAATCTACCTCACAGGGTTGTTGTGAGGATGAAATTTGGGGGAGATGGGAGAGAGAACCATGTACACCACCTTGAGCTCCTTGGAAGATAAAGGTAGTATATAAACAAACAACAACAACAACAACTGGTTCTCCAGCATCTCTATACAGCCCTCAGGACTCTCCCTAGGGTGTACATCTCCCCACTCACTTTGCTTCACCCATTTGTTGAATGCCGTTTTTGCCATGCTGGAAGCTGTGCTGGAACAGGGATGATGTCTCTTTCTTGGCTGAGTAGAAAGAGGTGTGTGTAAGAACATCTGAACTGTGCATGGAGGCAAAGGAAAGAATTACGTCCGTTGCGCTGCCTGCCTCTTCCTGCTTTTTGCCTCTGGCCACACCCACTTTTGGAAAGTTGCATACCCTACAACATTTCTCCAACGAAAATAAAAGGTAAAGGACCCCTGACGGTTAAGTCCAGTTGCAGAAGACTCTGGGGTTGTGGTGCTCATCTTGCTTTACAGGCTGATGGAGCCGTCGTTTGTCCAAAGACAGTTTTTGTGGACAGCATGACTGAGCCACTTCTGGCAAAACCAGAGCAGCCTATGGAAATGCCATTTACCTTCCCACTGGAGCAGTACCTATTTATCTACTTGCACTTTTTGGTGTGCTTCCGAACTGCTAGGTTGGCAGGAGCTGGGACCAAGTAATGAGAAATCACCCTGTCACGGGGATTTGAACCATGACCTTCTGATCGGCAAGCCCAAGAGGCTCAGTGGTTTAGACCACAGCACCACCTGCATCCCAGTGAAAACAGGGACATCTTATTCACACACACACACAACCCATCTGATTGGGTTGCCCCAGCCACTCTGGGCAGCTTCTAACATATATAAAAACATAGTAAAACATTAAACATTTTAAAAAACATTTATAAAACTGCCTCCATATGTCTTCTAAAGGTTGTATAGTTACTTATTTCCTTGGCTTGAGGATCACATAACTTCATACCCTCTGATGAACATAGGGATGTCCTAAGGAAAAGTGGGACATTCTGGGATCAAATCAGAAACCAGGACAGCTTCTGTAACTCCGGGACTGTCCCTGGAAATAGGGACTCTTGGAGTGTCTGAAGTTGCCCATGAGGAGATGTGGCTCTTGAACTGAAAAAGATACCCCACCATTTACATGTCTGTGGAAGTATCTTCAACCTTTTCAGATCCAGGATCCAATTTTAACCCAAATATGTATCTGGGGACCCATGTCCTAATCTTTTACCTTATATTTGAAAGGTGCTAGTGCCCTACGGGCAGCTGGCTTCCAGCACCAGGCCAACTCTGTGTCTGCAATTGTGACATGAAGGCTGGCAACGTCAACCCTGACATGTGGGAATCTCTTGCAGATGACCGCATTGCGGAACGTAGTGAGAAGCAGCATCATTGTGCATCTGCAGCAGCCCAACTGGACACCTTCAACTGTCCCAGCTGCAACAAAACATGTCTCTCCTGTATCAGTCTCTACAGCCACAGCAGGAGCTGCAACCTTCCAACATCGTGACCTCACCCTCAAAGGCGCACTGCTCCATCATCTCCTGAGACAGACGGATGCCAGCAACATTGCATTACATTGGTAGTGCTCCTGTCATGATCCACCTTGGATCAGGCTGCAACCTACTTGTGGGTCCTGACCAACTAGTTGGAAACTGGTGGCCTACAGGATCCCAACACTATGCAGAATAGGCCTTTTGCAGATACCACCCTATCAGGTGGTATGTTTTGCACTGTGTTGAAATTGAGCCTTTAGTGTAATGGCATCTACCCTTGGAACTCCCTCCCATTACAGTCTGGATAGCTCAGTTGGCTAGAGCTTGGTGCTCATAATGCCAAGGTTGCAGGTTCAATTCCCATATGGGACAGTTGCATATTTCTGCATTGCAGGGGGTTGGGTGATCCTCAGGGTCCCTTCCAACTCTACAATTCTGTGGTTTTCTATCAGACAGGTAATGTCTCTGTTTCTTTTTGGCACCTGTTGAAGGCCTTTCTCTTTCAACAAGCCTTCTAAGCAGAGCTTTTATTCTAGATGGTATCTGTATTGGATTTGACATCATTTTTAAATAGGAAATTATTTTATTGTAAAAAAATTCCTTCCAGTAGCACCTTAAAGACCAACTAAGTTAGTTCTTGGTATGAGCTTTCGTGTGCATGCACACTTCTTCAGATACACTGAAACAGAAGTTGCCAGACCCTTCTATTTTATTGTAGATATGTTTACTGTCCTTATTCTGAAATTGCTTCAAAATGCTTCATGGGAAGAGATTCATGAAATAAATAAATAAATAAATAAATAAATAAATAAATAAATGTCTACTCAGAAGCTGAATGGGACTTACACCCAGGTAAATATATAGGATTGAAGGCTGAGTGGGGAGTTCAACCTTCCCCTTCTCCAGCCCTAATCCAACACTGTGTTTTCTGAATTACTGCACAAAAATGCAAATGTTTTTCTCACCCCAGTCCTGAGAATGCAAATTGGTGCTGGGAAACTGTTATTGGCTCAGTATTCTGCCCACTACCTCCCTCAGGGATAAATGCAAACTTCAATTCTTCATATTATTTTTCAGATGAGGTCCCTGGCAGAACCCTTTTTAAAAATCTGATGCTTGTTGAACAAAGTATGATGAATTCATCTTATATATTATTTATGCATGCAAAAACCACTCCAAACCAAATTGCATATTGTCTAATCTTGTCACTCCTGTTTATGATATATGTGTTATTATTCATAATGATGCAACTCCTTGACATTCCTTACCTCTTTATCCAATTCTCGGTGGCAGAATAACACAATTATAAAGTATTAGATTGTAGAGATGAATATATATATATATATATAATATATATATATATATAAGGGTAGGGAATGAGATTCCAAATAGGGAAAGTTATTGCAAAACTGGTTTGAATCTGGGCTCTTCAAGCAAAACTGAAACGTGACTGTAGCATGTCTTTGGCTCCAGGGCTTTTGGAATGAGTTAAGCCCCCAGATAACAGGAACTAGGCTTTTTCTGCAGGATTAGAATCATCCACAGTTACAAGCCTGACATATTGCAAGCCTTCCATAACATCAGTAGAATTCCAGGAGACAGCGTGGAACCAAGTCAAGAGGAATGCCATGGAATTAGAGTGACCCCCTGGCCCTGAGTCAGGAAGACTGTTGTCAAAGTACTAGCCAGGGTCTCCCACTACCTATCATTAGGGGAATAGTGAATCTTTCCAATTCTGTTTTCACTCATGTTCTCATTTTTTCAGCCTTATGTCCTGTTCTCCACATTTCTGAATCAGTGATGCTTTGCTTTGTTAACATTCATCAACGTTTTATTTTTTTTAATACAATTTTGTCTTGAAGATAAGTTAAAGGTAAAGGACACCTGGATGGTTAAGTCCAGTCAATTTTGACTATGAGATGTGGTGCTCATCTCGCTTTTCAGGCTGAGGGAGCTGGTGTTTGTCCACAGACAGCTTTCTGGGTCATGTGGCCAGCATGGCTAAACCGCTTCTGCTGCTTCTGCTAGGTTGGTAAAAGCCGGGACAGAGCAACAGGAGCTCACCCTGTTGCACAGATTCGAACCGCCAACCTTCCAATCAGCAAGCTCAAGAGGCTCAGTGGTTTAGACAACAGGGCCTTTACAAAACACTTTTTCCTAATATGCATTTTTTGTGGTACTTTTACTAATATATGCATTTATACACACACCCATTGCCCTACTATATGCATTCTGGTACATATCTTTATCTTTAAGTGCTAATTCCAAATGCTAATTTATGCTTAATATAAAAGCCATTTTACTCTTTGCTGTTCACAGGTGAGACATGATTGTTTTTCACTTTTCACCATGGGGTGGGTGTGTTGTGTTGCTCTGCTAGTGACGGGAGAGAAGTTCAATTCAACTTGCAAACCTAATGAATTCACACTTTCTGCAATTGTACATGAACTGAAATGCAGCCATCCTTCAAAATTCACACTTCTCTGAATTTTGCAGTGCAGTTCTCCAGCCAAGTTGTGTGTACAAAAATGCATACGATAAGGTAAAGTCTGCATATAAATGCATGTGTGACTGGCATTAATGTAAACAAATGCATTATACCAGGAAAATTGCTTTCTAAAAATATCATTATTAGGTGAAATTCACACAAATATGCTGATGACTTTTCATGATGAGTTCTTTTAAAAACACACACACAAGGTGGTATAGAAACTAAATTTAAGACTGAAAAAATGGGAAACTGAGAGAAACGAAAATTGACAGATTTGCCTACCTCTATGGACTGCTTTTCAACTGGCCATTGGTGCTGCATATATTTCCCACTGTAGGCACCCCCTCTTGGCTGGAGACCATGTACAGACCATAACAGATGGGATCTCTTCCTCTGAGACAGCACCTCTCTCTCTCTCTCTGAGAATGACTGACCCCTTTCCTTACTCAAGTCTATTAAATTAGACTCTGCTGTTCTATAATCCATTATCTAACTTGTAATAGTTTTACAACTATGGATTTAAACCAAGGCAGATGACTTTTGCATTGATTAGCAATTAAATACCCCTGTTGTAGAAAAAGACAAAAAGCTTTGGGATCCCTTGGAGAAGGAAGCCGTTTGCCATGGAAATGATGTCTCAGCAATATCAGTTTCTGCCCTGGTTTATGATTAGGTGGATTTTTAAAGGCTAATTAATTTTAAGAGCATATGAAGGCTGCTAGGCTACCTTCATGGGGGAATTGAGCCTTGGGGAGAAATTAATAGCTCCCAGATGGAGGCTTTTTAACCAAACACACTCAGCACCGAGAGAGTTTTTGACCCATTCCAAGGTTACAGACTAGGTGTCGGAGATGTTGGAGAACTGCAACAGCAATGAAAAAGGAAGGGGAAATCACTGCACTTCGCACACTTACCTGTGGTCAAGAATGGAAATAATTCATGCGAATTCAATCAGCATTGGTTCATTTAATTGCTTTTTTAAGTCCACAAATGAAACATAAGTATTTTTTTTTTACATTGCTTTAATGTTTTATTCACATGGAAATGAATGAAAGTTATGAAAGTTATGTAAAAAGTTGCACAACACATGCAAATTATGTTACATAGCAGACAGTGATGCAAATGAATTGGTATTTGGTGGAAATCAGACTGCAGTAGAATGGGAACAGTGCTGATTGTGATGAATACAAGTTAGACATCTCTGCCTTCTTACATAGCAAAAGGGGGCAGAGGCAACCATTCTGAAGATTAGTTTGGAGCTCAGTGGGGTAGGTGTGCGCAGAGCCAAGGGTCAGAAAATCATCTGAATTTCTTCCTACTTGGCATGGGGAACCTCAGGCCCAGGGATCAAAGTGGACCTCTTTATTTGACTCTTGGAACTGTGCATAATCCATGCCTTCTCTTCCCTGGTTTTATTATTTGTTGGAAGTGCACAGTTGAGATCATTCAGTGAGCAACTGTAGTAAGAATTTACTTCTATACTATCTTGTTCTACCCAAGTGAGGGACCACCTTTTAAATAAAATGCAGAACCAAGGAAGTAAAACAAGTCCTGTGCCCAGTTAGGGACCCAGAGTTTATGAGATACTATTGCAATAGGACAGAGCTCAATTCAATATGGTTGTTCTAGCTGAACTGCCAATTAAGAAGAAGGTCTGCGCAGAGGAAAATAAGAACAAAGCTTACATAGTAGCTCAAACACAAAGAGTTATAAAACATCAAAACATGCCTGAACGTCCTGCTACATACATCAAGAAAGGTTACAGGCCATGAGAAGTAAAACACGCATGGCTCCATACTGGTAACTTCACCCTCACAATTACCTTGGGGTTCCACTAACTGCCTAGGCCATTTGGATTTCATTGTTTCCTTATCAACCAGGCCTTTGACAGGGTTGTTGATATTCCTGTTCCTATGTCACTTCCCTCCATCCCTGAGCCTTCTCAGGAAGCTTCAAGGAGATTTTTGGATTTACACTTTGATGTTAACTAAAATAACATCCTTAATGACCATTGTACCACTTTCAGGGTTAGATAGAATTTCTTGTTTATGTCCTAGAGAACACAGGGGTTATAAAATATAAAATTTAAGCACACCATAAAAACTATTCAGTGATGCACTCTATCTTTCTGAAGGTAAGATGCCATTAATATTTGAAAAATTATTAAATCAAAATATGCACTCTGGATCTCTGATATAATAACTAATCACTCGCCACTCCTCATCCACAGGAAAGACAAGCGGAATGGCTTTAAATCAAACAAAAAGTCTAGACTGATGTTCCCCTCTAGTCTTCTCTTTGTCTAATTGGCTAGATCTGCTTTCCTAAATGTCAGGCGTTGTTATGAGTTCATTGGTTAAAAACATGGGAAATATGGAGCAAGCTAGTTCCTTACAAAACAAATGATGAGAATAGAACCTGCACATTTGGCCTCATATCTCAGTTTCTACAAATACTAGAAACTTGCTTTTTAAAAAAGGAACCTGGGGTTATTGTGGGTAGGGGGGGGACTGCCACCTATTGCTTCAGATGCTAGAGAGCATTTTGTCCCCATGCTTTAGATTTGTTTTTGGTGATGGACAGGAATAGACCCGTATGTTGCTTAGAGTGCCATATGGCTAAAAAGACATTTGAGAATTTATTATACAGAAAATCCTGTTGGCAGCCCTTATCTGATGCTATTTGTGTATGCATATGACTATTAATGTGGGTTGGAAAACAGGAGGAGGACACTGTTTTCAGTGAAATGTTCTTTGCAGCCTATGTTGGTGTAACACAGAACATAATGTCATAACAGAAAGCAGATCCTCTAAATGCAGAGTCCTATCCTTACTATCATTTTTGTACCCATTCAGGTACAAAAGACTCAGCTTGATCTAATTATTTTTTTAAAATGGGATGAGCAGTTTTGCAATGTGGAAGTTTAGGGAAAGCAATAGGCACCCATTTTATTTTTTTAATGGTTGCGGTGAAACGTCAGAAGATATACTGCAGTTGTTACCTGTTACCTGCAGGAAGCTCACCCCATCAGTGGAGACAAATCAAGCTACACATCCTATCTCCTCAAGTAATTTGATATATATTTTTTAAAGCACACTAGCTTATGAAAAGAAAACACCAGGGAAAAGATCGTTTGCATCCTTTGGAGCAGTGCAATCCGGATGCAACTGAAGTTGTGGTGTTAAAAAATACACTAAGAAGACATTGGAATCTACAATGAGGGGGCTTTACCGATGGCTTCCAGATGACCTGTTCATTGAGTATTCATACTGATCTGTTTGCAGGGAGGTTAGATGATGTTGTGTCAGACAAATGCTCTGGCTTTTTTGTTTGGGGATGGGGAGTGAAAGCAGGTTCATTGCTCAAGAATTCCAAATCTATTTTAATTGCACAACTTTAACTTGCTGGTATGCTATTGAATCGTACCCCAAAATAGATATTCTGGGGGCAGTTTGCTGTGCATGTGGGCTGACAATCCATTGAGATGACAGGACATGATATAAATGATAATCTCTATGTTGATTTACATGGCAATCCTCACTTGCTACTGCAACCCTGAAAGGATGAGCATGCACTAGACTGCACTTCCCATACTCCAAAACCTCTGTGCATCACACAGATCAGTTCCACTGTCAACCATATCACAGTGTGTCAGGAGCAATATGCACTAGGGCGGAGGCACCCCGCATTACCCCTCATGAAGAATAAGGTTATCAGTGGCTAGTACCATGACAACTATGCATGGCTCCCCCACAGGAGGGGAGAGTACAACAGCAGCACAGAGAGAGCAGCTATGAAGAACACTGAGAGTGAACTGGTCAGTTATAGAATCCCAAAATGTGTGGTAACTGAAAGGGTTTTGTTTTCCCCCCAGGTGAACGAAAGGAGGTGAATGGAAGGTACTTTTAAAAATAGAAGTGCACTTGATGTTTGCTGGTGCTAGCTGAAAGGTTGCATAAGAGGTCGGGGCTCTCAGTAGTCAATGAATGAGTGGTAAGGGATTGTCCTGCTTACATTAGGATCTAGGAGACTTTTGTTTGATACAATAGGTAGGTGGTCTGATGCAAGCAATCATTCAATTGGATCAGAAGCACCAAATTTCAAGTACAATCCCTTTTAAAACAGATTTTTCCTCTAGCCACAACAAGTACAACGCAGGATGTGAGGGCAGTAATCCTCTATGACTGGCATTAAGAACCAGTGGATTCTTTGGGGTTAGAGGTTGCCAACTCAACACACTCTCATTCAAGACGTCATTTGGAACCTTTTAATTCGCTCCCATTGATCTTCTGCTGCTCTCTTTAAATATGTGTTACTTTAATTAGCGCTTGAGAGACTAACTAGGTGTCTACATTATTTATGCTGCAATATGATTGGGATGGGTTTTTGCCATAACATCTGATTCTTGGGAGGGAAAGGCTGGGGGGAAGAAAAAACATCTTTGCCTGAATGGTTTTTAAATGTCAAGCAGGGATTATATTTGTGAACACTGTTAAACAACTAGCTTAATGCATAAAGCTTAGCCTACAAGTTCAACCTTTCAATTAAACTTTGCTTTAATGCAATCTGCGGGTGACAGAAAAAACAAGTAACAAAACATAGAGAGAAATAAGATCACCATGACTACAAAGGAAACTTTCCAGCACAAGCCATGCTTTAGTCAATCAGGGACAGATTTTTTTTTCCAAGGCTTGTGACTTATAAACAAAATTATTTTTTTTAAAAAGATCAGAAGTGCAAATAACAAACATAATATACAAACATTGTGAACCAATGGTTGCAGAAGCAGTACAATATTTGATGTGCCAGAGGTCTTGACAAAGAGGTTGTTTAGGATATCCATATCCAGTCTTTGGGCTTTGGGGGATTTTAAAAGCATTTTTATTTAAAAATCGCCCTAGATGCCATAGGGCTGGGTTTTCTTGGACATTTTGCCGATTTCATGACAATAACAACAACAACAACAACAACAACAACAACAACAACAACATTTTATTATTTATACCCCACCCATCTGGCTGAGTTTCCCAGCCACTCTGGGCGGCTCCCAATTGAGTGTTAAAAACAATACAGCATTAAATATTAAAAACCTCCCTAAAATCTGCCCTGCCACCATTTTGACAGTCCAATTCCCAATTGAGTGTGATCCATTTTTAAATTTACTTTTTTCAGTACGAAACAAAGCTGTCACAACTAAAACACCTCATAATGAAGCATTATATTAGGCAATCCCCACCTACCTCAACTCAGAGGGTTTTTCATGGCCAATCAAAGGTGCTTCCCATGTAGTACTTATTAATTTATTTGCGTTTGCCATCCTTTGAGTACTTCTGAGTGTAGGAGGATAAGGAGAACTTGAAATAAATAAGGGAATATTGGTATTATCAGCATAATTGAATCATTTACTGAGTGAAGCCAAGCAGTCAAATTGGTTCCTTGCAAATATCAGTAAATACATGCTGGTTTTGTGGGATAACCAGCCTCATATAACCAACATGCTTAAGTCTTATTGATGCATGAAGTGGTTAATACCATAGAGTAAGCTGTTCGACTAGGCTTAACTATGTCAACTTTGCCTCATGTTGGAAGGAACTAACCAGAAGCTCAGCATGTGAAAAGGTTTGGACTGGTGTGTGTGTGTGTGTGTATCTCAAAATATTCATTTAGACAACTTTAAATCAGTGACTTCTCTTTCCATGGTTCCTTTTGCATACCTTATATCCCTGCATATTTTACATGAACTAAACCATTCAGTAATCCATTGTTACATTCATGAAAACTTATTTACACTGTTGAATTTATCTTAATGCTAAGAGCGTTTTTAAAATGAACACAATTTCCACCCATATATTCAGTAAACATTTTCCAGTCTTCTTTAAGCATATATTCCTCTTGTTCTATTATTCTATATTTTAAATCTGCAAGTTGTGCATATTCCATCAGTTTAAGTTGCCATTCTTCTTTGGTTAGGACCTCGCTCGTTTTCCATTTTGGGGCTAATAAAACACAGGCCACAGTAGTAGGATACATCAATAGTCTTTTTTGACACCTGGGAATTTCCCTCTGAATTATCCCCAACAAAAAGGATGCTCTAGCACAACTTCATGGCTCTCAACTTGAGTTCCGTAAGCAGTAATTTAGGAACTTTCATCATTTTGTAACTAAATTCAGTTTTACTGTCTGCGCAACTATTCTGAAGCACATGAACCTGACTTTGGAGACTTTGTAAGTAAACAATTTGCAAACTTACCAAATGTGGTCTTTTCCTATGCTGAGGGAAACTTTGGAAAGAAACTTTTTAAGGAGATATTTTGGAACTCACTTTATGGAGTGTATTTTAAAGGTTTAACAACCTGTATTTCCACACTTCAGTTTGCTGCATATTTTGTGACTTTAAAATCTGTGATGGGGTTCTCTCACCAAAGAGTAGTTGCCCCAAACTTTGAGTTGGTGTCCAAGAATTCTATCTCCCGCCACCCCCCATATATTGCACCAACATAATTTGAAGCTCACTTTTCAGTTGTTGTTGGGCTGGTTGGGATGATACTTTAATCTCTCCATAGACATTTTCTGAAAAGTGTGCCTAGAGCAATGGATGGTTTTATGTGTGCCATACCTTTTGAGGAGGACTAGGTACATGCCCTGGCAGTGGGTTTATATATGTATTATTATTATTATTATTATTATTATTATTATTATTATTATTATTCCCTGCCCTCCACCCTAAGGTTCCAGAGTGGGCTACAACATTAAAGCACAACATTAAAAACAGTTAAAACAATTTGGGTTGGGTTCCTAAAAACATAGCATTTGGATTTTTGATATCATGTACCAAAATCCTTGAGCCAGCCCTGCGAGGCATGAGTTAAATGCATGAATAAATACATAAATTCAATTGTTCCAAAAGAAGTAAACTAATTAAATGGATGGAAGGGGAAATATGTTGAAGCCATCACACTGAGTGTATGCCCTCCTGTGCCTTCTTCTGATAATGAGTTGTTCTGTGATGCTCTAATTTGTGTCTTTGGGCCATGGGCTTGAACTCTTTTATCCATGCTCTTTCAGGAAGCGGCATTGGAGCAAAGGTCTCAGAAACAGGCACACTGACCCTACAATTTCAGGAGCACAGGCTTTTCAGCTTGATAGGTAAGCAGTTATGTGGCCAACTCTGATGACAAAAGCAAAATCTAGCTACTAAAGCAATTAAACAAAACAAGGGACCACTTAACAGCTCCTGCATAAGAAAAGAAGAGCCGTGCTGGATCAGATCAATGACCCACCTGCCTCAGCATCCCTTTCTCACAGTGGCCATCCAGATGCCTATGGAAAACCTGCAAGCAGAACAAGAGCACAACAGTACTCTTCCACCCTGCAGTTTCCAGCAGCTTTTATTTGGGCATGTTGCCTCTGACAGTAGAACATGACCATTATGGCAGATAGGTTTGGGCTGGCTGAAAGTAGACGGTGAAGTTGGTAATGCAGTGCCCCATTTGCCCTATCAGGACCAGGCTCCACTGCCTGGAAGAGACACTGGAGAGACCACTGTCAGAAAGCTTGGCGAGCCACTGCCAGTGAGTGTGGACACTGGGATAGATGGATCAATGGTCTGACTCAGTATGGTCTGACTCAGTATAAGGTAGCTTCCCATGCTCCTGTTTTGCACAGTGTCAAGGATGCTCAAAGACACACTCTGCCTTGAGCTCAGAAGTGCTCCATTGTCACATGCTCCAGAATGGAGCACTGTCACTGCAAGCAGGTTTCACACTGAATAGTAGTTCTTTTTGAATGTTGCCACAAATGTCACTGTTCCTGGGGAAAGCCCAAGAGTAAAATGAATGTTCGGTTTGATCAGCCAAAGATCAGCAGGAGAGAATGTGGGTGGTGTATTGCTTTGCAGCGAACGTGGAGGAATGGATTCTTCATTGTTTTGAATGTGTGGACAATGTGAAGAAGCGATTGCACAGAAGAGTGAATGAGTGTGTTTATATACACACACCCATTATTTACTTTGCACACATACTTCTACAATGAGAAGATCAATACGAGCTCCTGAAACAAGGCTCTGGAAACAGCAGGCAAATGTAACAGGGAGAATAATAGCAGCAGAATCCTTTGTGGGTGCTTTTATCATGTATCTCACTAAACAGCTGTGAACTAGAAAGGGCAAAAATTGATTAGACATTAAAGGGGGGGGGCTTCAGAGTAAACAATTTGAATACTTTTTTAAAACAACAACCCTATTTTTCAAAGTCTCAGATTCTGAATTTTTAACAGCTCAATCTACCACCTCGTTAAATATCCCCTGAGGAATCTGCTGAAGTTTCATTAATACATGATATCTAGAGGAAAATAATTTCATTCACAGGTACACCTTGAAATTGGTAGGAACTGTTTTTGGTTGCAAATAGATAGTCCTTCATAACCCTGCCTTTCTTTTACCAAGGAACCCAAATGATCTCCCTGGTGGGAGAAATTCAATTGATTTAAAGCTGAGTTTATCAAATCCAGATTTTAAGGAACAATATGAAAACTGAAACACATCCATCCTTCAAAATCTGAACTCATCCAAATTTTACAATACAGTTCTCCAACCAAACTGTATTTACACACACAAAAATGCACATATTAGGGGAAATGTGTACAAAAAATGAATGAGTGGATGGAAATAGCATAAAAATGCATTATATAAGGAGACATTGCTTGCAAAAATGTACACATTAGTCAAAACTGCAGATAAAAATGTTCTCAGGAGAAAAATTCAAACTGAAATGCTGAAGAATTTTCATTTGGTTTTGTTTTTTTTAATCTGAAAATTGCTGCAGAATCATACAGAACTTCATTTAAGATTGAGAAAATGAGAAATAGGGACAACTGGAAATGAGAGATTCTTCCATCCTTACACCCGTCCAGCCACTGACCAGACCCAGGTCTGATTAGCTTCAGAAAGGTGGTAGTCTCATGTGCCTGCAGACCATACCACAGGACAGAGATCTCTTATTCTGGCCTTCAGGGCTCTCCCCAGACCATGACTCGCCTGAGGTCATGTCCTCCCCAAATCTTGCTCAATGCCTTTGAGTGCTTTTGCACCCAAGTTTAGGATATTCCACCATTCTTTGAGCAGAGTTTCTTTGAGAAAAATAAGTGGGTCATGTAAATGTAAACAATGTTTAATAATAAACTGAGAGAAAACTGTAACAAAATAACATAATGACTGAGAGAAACTAAATACAACAACATAAGTCAAGACTGAGGCAAGAAACAGGAAGAGACCGTTGGTCCCTCTTAACTGACATTCTTAATGGAACACACTGAAGGGAGAGGCTGATTCCAGAGCAGAACACACAAGCCCCACCCACCAGATATCAAGCACTCTACTATTCAAATTAGGCCCTAGTGTTTTTCTTATAGGTACAGTGGTACCTCGGGTTAAGTATTTAATTCATTCTGGATGTCCGTTCTTAACCTGAAACTGTTCTTAACCTGAAGCACCACTTTAGCTAATGGGGCCTCCTGCTGCTGCCATGCCGCCGGAGCATGATTTCTGTTCTCATCCTGAAGCAAAGTTCTTAAACTGAGGTACTATTTCTGGGTTAGCGGAGTCTGTAACCTGAAGCGTATGTAACCCAAGGTACCACTGTACTGCCCGCCAGAAGCTTGGAAGGTTTGCCTACAAGGGAATGCTACTGTTTGACAGGAAAAGGTTCCCATCTCCACCTGCCATCGAGGGTAAAGATTACTTTACTTGAAATCTGGCACAACATATCAGAATCTGCAAAATTAGTTCATAAAAATGTGGTGAGTGTGACTTTTGAACAAACCTAAACACACACACACACACACACACACACACACACAACCTCTGATTCATGATGCACAGCAGAACCCCAATTTTATCCAGGTTAGGTGACTTAGTCATTGCTCCCATGCTGTGGCAAATCTACACCATTGTCTCTCTGAATCTATTTTACTATGCAAATGGTTTGTGACTGCTTTACTCTCTGGAACGTGGAAAGCACTTTGTGTTGCTGGTGGTTGTTTTTTGGAAAAAAAAAATGTTCCCATTCTCTCAATAGCCTGTGGCTTTTTTAATTTTCTGTGCTCTACTTCTGATGAAGCATCTCAGCAGTATGAATCAGTGTTCCCTTCTAATATCAAACTTGAGTGGTTGAGTGTATATCCATTTAGAACCAAAATGGGGCCACCCCAAAACAAAAGGACTGCTTATGTGAGCGACGTGCCAGGTAGGTAGAAGTTGATAAGTAAAATATTTTTTTTTAAAAAAAACAATTAGCCTGGCAATGAGGTAGGAGCTTCCGTGGTATATGGGACACTGAGTTGCAAACTGCATTGGGAAAGCAGACAGGAGGTGGAGGGTGGAGAGGAAAGTAGTTGGCCTCTTCACCTGCCCCCAAGCTTTTGACAAGTATCTTGAATGGGAGAATTAGGATTTGGGGACTCTTATAGGTGTCAACTGGGCCCACCCAATAAAAGGAGTCCTTTTGGCCCGCTCAATAAAACATTTGAGGGGCCCAGTTCCCGCCCCCCCCCCAAGTTGATGGATATTGCCATTCAAATGGTGTGTTTATCTTGTGGTTGATTATCCAGAGCAGGGCTTACCTGTCCATGCTGCCCGCAATATTTTATTCAAGTTGGGACCTCTGTGTTAGGCAGAAGATGAAAAAAGAACCTCACAATTTGTGCTCCGTTCAGGGATGTTTCAGGAGAAAGGAAGGGGTAAAGCCACCTATTTCGTTTCCCTTTTCCACTTTCCAGGAACCCTCTCTCTCTCCTCAACCACCACAACCCTGAGCCCTCTAGCACTCTATAGCATATCAAGGGGAGACCTCAGGTGGAAATAACAACTATGTTCATTCTCTTCCCAATTCCTAACTGTCACCCTCATGTCCTCAAAGGGGTCTGAACAAGCACAAGAAGGCTCATGTTCCAGACCCACACATAGATGTGCTCTTTAGTAAGTGAGGTGAGTGTTGCAAGCTTCCTTGCTTCACTGGCATGTTCTCCACCTAGCTGGGGGTGGGGGTGGGGCTATTTTTGTGGGGGATGTTTGTTTAAAGGTAGATGGTGACAGATTCAAACCTAACCAATCTTTAATGTACTTGGAGCTATCACCATTGTGCTTAACTGCTATTAGAGAGTAGTAATCTCTTCCAAATCTCTCTCAGGGGAGACTGCCAGGATTCTAGCTCACAGTAGTTTCTGAATCTGGAGATTGGCAATTTATAAATTCAGTCTTTATGGCACTACGTAGTTTTGACCAAAGGAAGAGGCTAAGCTATAGTCAGAAGGCTATAGAAATTTCTGGACAGTGGTAGGTTGATGTGGTGAAGCCTGACCCACCAGGAAAACAGAATGTTTTCTCTTCAGCTCTAGCTGAGATTTCTGGAAATGCTTATATAGAATCTGTAATTTGCTCAGGACAAGCCATCTTTTGCATCATTTAGTATAATTTCACAGGAATGAAAATATGCACATAGAATCTGTTCACATAATAGTACATTACAATGAGATAGCTACCTTCCAGCGGAGGCATACAAATAGCGCGCTCTCTCTCCCTCTCTCTCTCTCTCCAGTAAAATTATTTAGTGGTGAATTCTGTTGTTCATGATCTGAGCTACATGTCAAATAAAATTACTCAGGTTATACCTAATGTTAGAACATTAAACCCACTGAAATCAGAGAACTTATGGAAACTTGATTTAAGCGAGTCTGGCCTATGCATGACTTCAGTTAAATATCACTTTCCTTGTGCATTGCTGACAAAATGGTGTGCGCGTGAGTGCGCGTGCACACACACACACACACTGCTTTTTCTGGGGGGATGCAGGTATACGCATCCCTCTAAACATTTTGTGAATCTAAGTTTGGCCCCACTGAGGGGCAGTATTTCAATATGAGTAGGAAAATAAGACTACTCCTAAACATATATTTTTAAAGAAAAAAAAGCTCTCTCTCTCTCTCTCTCTGTGTGTGTGTGTGTGTGTGTGTGGTCAAGTACTCTTTTCAAGGGTCCTGAAGTTTTAGGTTCTGCTTCTCACAACAGGGCAATTTGTTGAAGATTAGCATCTACAGGACTGTTGATTCAAAGGAAAACTTAACTGGTACTCTCCTTTGAATATAGGATCATAGAATTGTGGAGCTTGAAGGGACCTCAAGGGTCATCTAATCCAAACACCGCAGTGCCAGAACAACAACTAAATAACCTATGAGGGATGGCCATCCAACCCCTGTTTAAAAGGAGAGACCACCAACTTCCAAAGTAGTCAATTCCACTGTTGAGGAGCTGTTACTGCCGGGGATCTAAATCATTACACCGCCTTCCCCCCATCTCCATGGATGACTGCCAAAGGCCACTGGTGATGTGAGCAGTGACATCAAACTGTAGAAGCACAGCACATCTGCAGTAAGAATTCTACGTCAGTGTTGCTAGCGACACATTATTCAGGTACCTTCCTTAATGCCATTAGTGTCAAGCAGCAGAAGACAAAGACTTCTCACTCTACATTTAAGGTCAAAAGTGCTAATGAGTATTAACAGCTTTTTAAAAGGAGCCTTTGCTTCACATGCTAATAGAGCATTTGGAATGAAGAAGGGGGAAAATGCAGGAAAGTGAAGAGGGTCATAATCCAGGGTGACGTTTCACCCCATGTACATGACCGCAAAGCTGTATTTTTACTTTGGGAACATAGGATTCTGCCTTGTGTTAAGTCAGGCCATTGGTCCATCTAGCTCCACAATGGCTGGCAGTGACTTTTGCAAGGTTTAAGATAGACACCTTGCC
Source organism: Podarcis vaucheri (assembly GCF_965113315.1). Taxonomy (NCBI): domain Eukaryota; kingdom Metazoa; phylum Chordata; class Lepidosauria; order Squamata; family Lacertidae; genus Podarcis; species Podarcis vaucheri. Next base: position 23,083,513 of record NC_138758.1, read on the forward strand.
ATACCTAGCTATGCCCGAGGATTGAACCTGCATGCAGGTATGGGACCTTCTATATGTCAAATGGAGACTCTACCACTGAGCTACAGTCCCCTTCTAGGATCTTTAAATTTCCCTTAGGAAAACAATCTGGATTTCCCTGCCTAGCTAGCTCCTAATTCAGTCCTAACTAAACTAATAGCTATCTTAGTGCTTATCAATCCCTAACATTCACTGACGACAGTCAAGCCCTATCTGACAGTTTAATACTTAGGTTTCAACTCCCTATTATCTCTTGATTAAGGTGGCCAGGACTTGTTCTAGCTGTACAAAGAAAAAGAAAAAGCATTTCATTTTTTAAACAAAGCCTGCGTAGTAAACACATTGGTCTAATTGGGAACACTGATACAAATAAATGAGGCATTCCGGTTTTTTAAACCATGTGATGGGTTATTGTACTGGCAGCAGAGGCCTCCAGTGGTAGCAGAGTAGCTCAGTGGTAGAACACATGTTTGGCACATAGGACCCAGGTTTCATACCCAACATGTCACCTGCCTGAAACAGTGGAGACAATAGCTTGATGTGCCAGTGATCTGACTCAGTGTAAAGCAAATTTCACACATCTTACAGTGGGATCTGATGAATGCATAAGAACATTGGAATTTGCTTTACAGCCCTTGCCTCTGCTGCCAGTACCACCTCTGGGATAGGTAGCTGGAATGGCAGCAATGCAGGTTATACGAGCTCATGCATGAGAGTTTTGTGGGTTCTGTGGGAGGAGGTGGTTGGACTATGTTGCATTCCTGTGTTATCGCTGGAAGTGTGACAAGAAAACTAGACTGAGAAAAAGAAAAAAGCGCAGCTTTCCCAGTTTTAATTAGCTAAGTGCCCAATTTGATTACCAACAAGTCCCACTTAACTCCCAAGTAAAGGCAGTGGAAGACAGGAGGGCCTGGCGTGCTCTGATCCATGGGGTCACAAAGAGTCGGACACGACTAAACGACTAAACAACAACAAAGGCTGTAGCCTATCCCATTAAAATAAAAACAAATGTAAGTTCTTCATAACTTATGTCCCTCCTTTATTTTTATTTATTTGTTGAATTCATATGCTGCCCTATACCCGGAGGTCTCAAGGCGGTTAACAGAAGCTTGGAGAAATTACCATTACCATTTGGTGGATTCTGCCCAATATACATCATACACAAGGAGACCCAGGGGCTGACTCCCAATTGTTTTTCTCTGCTGCCTGCTTGAAATGCAAAAGAAACAGAACAACACATGAAAGAGATGAGAATTCCATTCTTTTCCAGAGTAGTAGCCTGCTAACCTGAAACTGTCATGATACAATTTCCCCAGGTGCTTAAGTAGTTTGACATCCTATTTTGTCAAAAGTGTAATTCACACATAGATGGCTATGACTCATACAGTGATATTTTCCCATGCAACATCCTACAATTATGAGCATTTATGTTGGGACTCTTCAGGAAAAAGGCGTGTATCTGATATGGCAGCGTGCAAGGCATTCTTATACATCTTGTTCCAAAGAGACTTCTGGACTGCTGCTATTTTGGGGTAGGATTCAGTCATGTACAGGTAAATGCAGGTTGCACAATTAAAGTTGATTTGGAGGTCTTGTGCAAAAAAATAAATACCGGTAATCCACTTCCTCCCCGAAAATGCAATAATGAAAGTGATGGGAAAGTGCACTATTTTTCCTCATAAGGGCCTGTAAGAATAATGGTGTCAGATCAGATATGCTCTGGCTTGCAAAAGCTCATTCAGAATTACTGAATTTAAATTTATTGTCTGATCAATAAAGCTATCTTGCAACAGATAACTACTACTGAGATCTAAAAACCCAGTAAACTCAAGATTCTGTTAGCATCCACCAGGTTTTTAACTGGTTTCACCTACCCTAGCTCCACATATGCATATCCTGAGACAGCTGGTTCCCCCCTCCTTCCCCCCCTTTTTGGTAAATATTTTCACTCTTATTTCATTTTATAAAACAGAGAAAACAATTATAACCGATGAAAAATAAAAGATGAAAAACAAAACTGTAAAATAACCGCTCACTAGGTTCAATGGTAGGCGAAGTTGGCCATTGCTGCCCCACCCCCAATGGTCGCCATGGTATCTTTGTTTGGGTTCCTGCCAGAACCCAATTTTAAACTGGCCTATCTGCAGCAGCCTGGGGGGCAGGGCAAAGGGAGTGGACCGGGAGTGAGTACTCTTCACACAGGTCCACCCCTAATGGATAAAAGGGGGCCTGCGCTGACGCCAGCAGCACAGTTGGCCCCAGAGAGTCAACGGAGGCGGACATTCAAGAAGACCTAGAAAGAGGTGCTTCGAGGCACAATAGGCAGAACAGAGCTCCTGAGCTCTGGCATCAGTGCACTTCGAGCCCCTGCTTATTGGAGGACAGGACTTACAGCAGGACGCTGCTTCCTGGAGCCTTGCTCCGGCATTGGCGTATTTAGGCTTTAACCACTCCTGGGCTTTCCAGAGCCGTGCCAGTACTCCCCCCCCCTCCCCACATCACAGAAGGGCGCTGGGTGAGGGGAGTGATTGCTGGAGTTGCCTCTGCACGGGCCACACATGGCGGGCGCCATTTAAAAAAATCATTGTGTCACTCCTTGGGATTGTCCTCAAAAAGGTCCCGGATAAATTCCGCATGATTCATAACTTATCTTACCTGATGCCATTGTGAGGAGAACCTGAGCTTACAGGGTTACACAGCTCAGAGTGTGCGTCCTGCCCTACTGTGGGGCGGAGAGACCCTGCGTCATTTCCGAGGGTCTGAGTTCTTTGTTCAGTCTGTTTTCGCTTTTGTCTGATACAGACATGCTTTGTGTGTTGTTAGACAATGGCTGATCTATGTTGCTGTAAATAAATTGCTTTTAGCTTAGTAAAGCTGTGTGAGTTCTTGATTCATGCACACCACTGCACAGAAGACAGAAAGCCAAGACCCTGAACACTCTGCTTTGCTTGGAGGTCTGGAAATGCGTGCTGCACGCAGGGAAGCCTGCTGGACTTTATCTCTCTGAGCAATAAATCTTCAGAGTCATCCCACAAGAAAAGTGTTCTGTTAAGTATGCATCTCTGGATCATGCAATCAAACTCATCAAGGAGTGTGGCCCTGGCACCTTCTTGGCAAAATGTAACATTGAATCAGCATTCCCCCTACTCCCAATATATGTTGGAAGTGTAAGGAAAAGGAGGGGACATTTTATCATATGTGGTGGGACTGTAATGTAATTAAAAGTTTTGGGGAAATGATATACAATGAATTGAAGAAAATGTTCCATTTAACATTTGTTTAAAAACCTGAAGCATTTTTGTTGGGGATTGTAGGGAAAGATCTGCCCAAAAAATCGAAAAACATTTTCATGTATGTGACAACAGCTGCGAGAGTTCAGGTAGCAGAAGGATGGAAGACTGAAGAAACCCCAACTAAAGAATCATGGCAAGAAAAATTGATGGACTATGCAGAACTGGCAAAATTGACATATAAGCTATGGGACAAGGATAACTGTGACTTTAAGGATGAATGGGAACCATTCACAAAGTATTTGAAGACGCAACAAAGTGAACTGGACTCCTTGGCACAGTCACAATTTTTTTACTGATAATCATCATCTAAACAGTTTGAGGATCCATACAACTTTGTAACATGCAGAAAACAGCATTATTGGAGAAACCAAAGACTGGACATGAGGGAAGTCGGGGGATGGGGTGGGGGTGGGTTCTGTGGGGTGGGGAGGAAAAATGGGGGGGGAATAAGGATATGTTTTTGGATAATATGTCTTGTTATAACTTTGAATTAAAAAAAAACCTAAACACACACACAAAAAGAAACCTTTAGTACATTTGTTGAGTGGTTTATGAAGGTATGGTCAGGTTGCCATTATGTCATGCATTACCTAGGTGACTACTTGATAATGGGGCCAGTGGATTCTGATGCTTGCTCTTGAGCATTAGCTTCATTTATACAAACCACTTCTGATTTTGGTATACCCTTGGCAGCTGAAAAAATGGAGGGCCCAGCCAGCGTCTTGTCATACTTGGGGATTGAGCTGGACACTCACAAGCAAACATTGTGTTTACCTCAAGCCAAGTTAGATACCCTTAGGTTTTTGCTGAACTCTGTGATATCTCTCAAAAAGACTACCTTACATCAGGTGCAGTCCTTGCTAGAGCACCTCAATTTTGCATGCAGGGTCATTGCACCTGATAGAGCCTTTTGTGCCCTCTTTGGACATCTCACAGCCAGGGAGTTGCCCCTCATCATATTAGGGTGACATGCAGTATAAAAGAGGACTTAAAGATACGGCTGACGATCCTCAATGATTATAATGGGTTTCCATTTTGGCAGGAGTCTTTAATCAGCTAGACAAAGAATGATCCAAGAAGTCCTCAACGACAGAACAGGCAGATGATAACAAGCGTTTTGTTACAACGGCTGTGAAGGTGATGAAGGCTGCAGCAGATAAGAATCTACCAGTTCTTCATGACTACTCATGCCATCGGAACAGAGCCTTACTGCAAAGACTGCGCGTTGATCAGCGTGCACTGATCTACACACATAAAACAAATTAACGCACAGGCATCTTCCAAAAATCCATCCCAAACCCTAAAAGTCCAATGGCGGTTGGCAAATGGTAATGGGGGCAGGATCGTGTAATCTGGAAGCCCCTAGTCATGAACCCGCACATGGGCAACAGATTAATGATTACTGTTGGCTGAACCAACTAAATGCAGTTTTTGTAAGTGGTCATTTTGAAACTATTGCTTAATGCTCACCATATTGTATGAGGCATTAGCCACTTAAGCCAACATAGTGGTTTTAATAACCCAGCATAACCACCTAATCACAGATTTATCCTCTTAACAGATGCACCATTATTTCAAAGTGTTGGCCAGTTTGTTGAGGGTCCTTGTTTCATGCATTTTATATGATGGCTGCTATTAATAGACCTATTGGGAAGGCAGAATATTCTATGCTAATATTATTCTGAATTTCATTGCATTTTAATGAAGATAAAAAAGTGTTTTCTATGTTTCATCTGGAGTTGTTTTTCCTAATGTTCTTTCTTCGTAATTGTTTAAGGAAAAAGCTGATATCGAGCAACATTCAGAATGTAGTCTTCTAGCAAGTCAAATCACTGCTTCACCTTCAGCTGGTGGGGGTGAGAATTTTGTTTGTGTGGGTGTGATTAAGGAGGATTCCCATTCTCTCTCTGCAATGTTGCTGCCCTCTGGCCCTCACTTCCTTCCAGTCAGTTTGGAACAGAGACTCACACAGGAACATAGTGGGCAGTCTCCTTGGAGAGCAGATTTTCTTACTCCAGTGTAGGAAGCTGCATTATAACAAGTCAAGCCATTAGTCCATCTAGCTCCCCATGGTCTACATTGGCATCCCCCAACTTTCTGTCCTCTAGATGGTTTGGACCACAACTCCCATCCGCTTCATCCAACATGGGTAGGGAAAGTGGTGGTTGTAGTCACTGGAACACTGCTGCCCTTTAGCAAGCCCAACCACGGGTCCATCTAGCTCAGTAGCTCCAAGTTTACAGACAGGAGTCTTTCTCAGCCCTGCTTGATGTCAGGGATTGATCCTAGGACCTTCTACATGCAAAGCAGATACTCTACTACTGAAGCTATGACCCTTCCCCTATTAGCTGTCAGTTCTCAAATATTCCAAAAGAATTAATTGCATGCCTCTTATGCACTGCACACCCACAAAACAGCTACCTATGCTAACTGTTGGTATTATATATGCTGTATTGTATATATAAACACCCACCCACCCTGAAACATAAGAATATAAATGGTTACCTTTTGGATCAGATCAAAGGTCCATCTACTTCCAACAGCCTGCTCCCCACAGTAACCAACCAAGGTGCTTCTTGGAAGCCCACCTGGGATGACTACCAAAGAAGGCAAAGGATTAGAACCTCTCTTCAGATAGAGCTGAGATCTGGGGCCCTGTGCCCTGGGACCATAATTGTATCAATTGTACCCCCTCTAGTTCCCACCTTTAGTGTTCATGCACCCACATGCACCCACAGTGCATCATACCAAATGATCCCATCCCTCACTTGCTGAGAGATTGAATTTCTAAAGACCTACGGAAGGGAAATGAAATGTATAGGAATGAGAACTCAGGCCCCACCTGCACCACATCTTCAAAGTACTCTAGCCGTCATGGCTTCTACCAAAGTATCCTGGGAACTTTAGTTTGCAATATGTTCTGAGAGTTGCTAGGAGCCGCTTATTCCCGTCGTGGAGCTAAAATTCCCTGTGTGGTTTAACATTCAGTCTCTTTCCCAGGGAACTCTGGGAATTGTAGCTCTGGGAAGGGAATAGGGAGTCTCCCAACAACTCTCCTAACAAACTACAGTTCTCAGGATTCCTTGGGGGAAGCCATTACTAACAAAGTAGTATGATATTGCTTTAAATGTATGGTATGGATGTGGTCTCAGTCGCACAAATTTTCATAAGGTATCCAGGAGAGGCAAACAATGGAAAAATCAGTGACTTATCAAACAATTGAGGCTGACTCTGGTAAACAAAGACAATTAATTGGACAGTGTGCTATTGTATATTACTGTCTCCTCAAGCTTCATCTCCTAAGTGATACTTCATTCATTATTTTACTTTTATAAGTGTGCTTGTTCTTTCAAAACGTGCACTTGCTGGAATGCTTTTTCCATGTTCCGCCGGGTGCTCAATGGAAATATTGGGAGATAGGCAGCAGAAGGGAGAAGCAATTATCTGGATTTCTTAGAATTCAAGCTCATTTAATGGGATTTTAATATGTTTCTCTTATTTCACTTTGAGTTACTTTTTATAATATTCTTAACTGTCTGGAGTGTAGTGAAGTTCTGAGCAACTTCAAAAGACTAATGCACAGGCTGCCTTTTGCTCCTAACTCCTTCGCCTAGGATGCCACATTGCATGTCTCTGTCACACAAAAACAGAAGCTGACTTTGTCTTTTTTTAAAAAAAATAATATTTATTACTTTTTCCAACAATTTAAACACAACACTAAAAAAAAGAACAATACAATACAAAAACACTACATAACACTAATAAATTAAACTAACAAAACCAAACAAAAACAGTTTAAAACACATCAAACAATTTCAATATCTTATCTTTCATTCACTTATTTCAACGACCTCCTCACACCTCCCTTTTTGTATTCCACTTCTGTTAATTGTTTCAGCAATTCCTTTCCATCTTCCTCTGTTTTCTATCCTATAATTATCTTAACACATTCTAACCATATTTTTCTTTTAATATTCTATTAATCTATTTATACTTAATTCCTTATAACATTTCTACTAAAGCCATATAACTTCATTCCAACATTCTTCTAACATTCATTAATTTTACAGTATTTATGTAAATAGTCTTTAAACTTTTTCCAGTCTTTTTCCACCGACTCTTCTCCCTGGTCTCGGATTCTGCCAGACATTTGCGCCAGTTCCATATAGTCCATCAACTTCATCTGCCATTCTTCCCGGGTGGGTAAATCTTGTGTCTTCCAATACTTCGCGATGAGTATTCTTGCTGCTGTGGTTGCATACATAAAAAAAGTTCTATCCTTCTTTAGCACCAATTGGCCGACCATGCCCAGGAGAAAGGTCTCTGGTTTCTTCAGGAAGGTATATTTGAATACCTTTTTCATTTTGTTATAAATCATCTCCCAGAATGTCTTAATCCTTGGACATGTCCACCAAAGGTGAAAGAATGTCCCTTCAGTCTCGTTACATTTCCAACATTTATTGTCGGGCAAATGGTAAATTTTTTCAAGCTTGACTGGTGTCATGTACCACCTATAAATCATTTTCATTAAATTTTCTCTTAGGGCATTACATGCCGTGAATTTCATACCTGTGGTCCATAACTGTTCCCAGTCAGCCATCATTATGTTATGTCCAACATCTTGTGCCCATTTAATCATAGCTGATTTCACCATTTCATCCTGAGTGTTCCATTTCAACAGCATGTTATACATTCTTGACAAATTCTTGATTTTTGGATCTAACAATTCTGTTTCCAATTTTGATTTTTCCACCTGGAAACCAACTTTTTTGTCCAAATCATATGCCTCCATTATTTGGTAATAATGGAGCCAATCTCGCACTTTGTTTTTCAATTCAGAAGCTGACTTTGTCAACACCAGCAGTGTTGCTACATTTCATTTTACTTTTTCTTCAACCCTGTCCAGAAAATATAATAAATAATAATAATGTTTTTGTTGCAGTACTTTTTTGGCAGTACAGTGGTACCTCGGGTTAAGAACCTAATACGTTCTGGAGGTCTGTTCTTAACCTGAAACTGTTCTCAACCTGAAGCACCACTTTAACTAATGGGGCCTGCTGCTGCTGCCGCACCACAGTGGCACAATTTCTGTTCTCATCCTGAAGCAAAGTTCTTAACCCGAGGTAATATTTCTGGGTTAGTGGAGTCTGTAACCTGAAGTGTATGTAACATGAAGCATATGTAACCTGAGGTGGCACTGTACTGAGTACCACTACCTACCTTCCTTCCTTCCTTCCTTCCTTCCTTCCTTCCTTCCTCCCTTCCTCCCTTCCTCCCTTCCTCCCTTCCTTCTTTCTGCCCAACGGCAATCATTTTCTGCTGGTACCAATGGCACTTTAATCAATACATGAATACCTGAACCTCCGAGAGACACAAAAACACTTCCTTTTCCTAGAACTGGGTGCTCAGTAGTTTAACACCATAAACACTGTCTATTTCCACTGAGGACAAAATCCATTCATTGAGCATCAGAGGGTCTTTTCCCTCTGTAAAATGTTGAATCTCTGGGGAAGGGGGCAGCTCAGATGGAAGAATTGGGCACTTGTCTTTGAAACTGAGAAGGTCCTGCTCACAGCCTGCTTGTGAGTAGGCTACAGTCAGGGCCCTTTTTGACACATATCCTATTCCTGAGGACTAGCTGTAGAAGGGTCACAGTATGTGGTCTACCTGCAGGAGGTCCCATGTTCAATCCCTGGCATCTTCAGGTATGACTGGGAGAGACCCCCCGACTGAAATCTGGAGAGCTGGAGCTCTCCAGTATAGGGAATACTGAACTGGATAGACCAATGATCTGACTAGGGATAAAGCAGTTCCCCTCTATTTCTACCAGGGATGCTTGCTGCTGGGGTTTTTTCAACACCCCCTGTAACCACATTCATGCTGCCTTGAGTTTCATGAGAGAACTAAGGTTGGCATTTAAATGTAATAAATAAATCATAATAATAATAATAATAATAATAATGGCCGCTCTTCATATCAGAAGGAGGGCGCGATTTGCATGGCTGTGCGCAGCATCCCTGATCCTATGTGACTCCCAGGTAAGCAATCCTGGACTGCCTCCCCAAGTTGGAAACCTGAGGTTCCCGCCTGAACTTGCATCTCGTGTTCCGCCAGATGCGATTGTGTTTCACCTGGGCGAAAACAATCTGGTAGTGCACAAGGGCATCATGCTGGTAAAAACAGCAATCACGGACTTGGAACATATACATGCCATGCACCCTAATATTACCATCCTTTGGTCAGAACCTATTCTGGCTATCCGCTTAGCAACCTTGCGTCTGGGGGCCCGAATTGTGAAGCATCCGGACATTAAAACCTACAGAAGGGAGCTTTTCAGGTCTGACGTAGTGCACCTTACCACCAAAGGAAATGAACACTGGTTGGACAACATTAGGCACTGCCTTCTGGAATGGTTGTCGGACAGCTAGGGTTCTTTCAGGTATAGGTAGTCTTGGCGGTGAGACCACAATTTTTGCAGTCTTGGGTGGCGGTTCAGGCCTTGGGTGGAATCCTTTAGTCTATCTTCCCTAAATGGGGGGGGGTGAAGCGGTGACACATGCCCCCCCTGTGGTGGGGATCTCAGGGTTCGCCGTTCAAGGGGTTGTGTTGAGGGGAGTCACTGGCCATACACTGAAAGGTTGTCAGTGCTCTCCCCTGTGTTGTGGCGAAATGGGGGGCGGGCTTTCTGCTCAAACATACGTCTTCCAGAGCCAGCCCAAACCCCAGACAGATTGATTAATCCTGATGTGTCCCAGATCCTCGGCTGGGGACTGAGAGGGATAAGCGCCCAATGCCTAAACCAAGGTCTTCCTACATCTGAAAGTTTAATAAAGTTGTGGCCAATTTATCCTATAGCACATTGTCACAAGTCATTATTCCCACCTACCCCGATGTCGCCTGGGGTTGGAGGGGGGGGGTCTCTGCCTGGCCACGCAATAACAAACTACAAGCACATGTGGAATCAGTCAATGATCCTTAATAAGAAGGAGAAGGTGTAACTTATTTTCACTGGTGAATTGTGGGAGAGTATTCTATAGGATAATAATAAATGGACACACTTTTCCTTCAGACAATTTTCAGGAGATGGTGATTAAACATGGAATGTATTCACCTGGGGACTGGAGGTGTATGGATTCAGCTTGAATATTCAGGCAAGCCTATCTGATTTGCACTTTCTGTAACAGGTGAACCAGAACACAGGCACCCTTCAACATTCACCCTTCTCTGAATTAGCAATATATACAAAAATGCCCTTACTAGGAAAAGTGTACATAAAAAATGCATATATTCATGAAACAGAACATGAAAATCACTTTATGGGGGAAATGCTTTGGGAAAAAATGTGCATATTAGGTGAAACTGAACAAAAAATAATTTTTATGAGGATCTTTAAAATAAATAAATAAATAAATAAATTGGAAGCCAATATGGAAATGTGGAGAACTGGAAACTGGAAAACATGAGAAAGTGAGAGAAACAAAAATGGACAGATTTGCCCATCCCTATTTACACTGCAGAATTCCAACAGGTTGTATCACTCTTTCTGCATTAAAAAGAAAGAATATGTGGCTATAAGAAGGGTGTGTGGGTGTGTGTGTGAGGAGCCATACACACACTCCCTACTTCTCATGATGTCAGTGGAGTCTTTTCATATTTATGTACAGATACTCTAGGGTACATAAAACATCACAGTATCTTAAGGTCTTGGCACATATGTGATATATACATTAATAAATAAAATATCCAAGTCATATTCATTCAAACCAACAATATATAATTATAAATATAGGTTAATTAATTCAGACCTACATACTTCTAAATCAATTCAGCATCTACATCTGGAATGAATAGCCTTAGGTCCTGGAGAGGAATGTCTGATCCTTGTGATTCTCCTCAGGCCACACCCACTCCCCAACCACACCCCTTTCCCACAAGCCACATATCTCACCAGCCCTGCTTGGGTGTTTTTACCTATCTGGAATCCTTCAACTCTGATAATGCTTTTTGCTAACCTGGATGGTGGATAGAGAGGGTTGTGTGAATGTGTGTAGAAACTGGCCTCCTGTAATTTGAACATTCGTTGCTTTGCTCCTGTTTGTTTCTAGCCTTGCCACCCACTGGCATATGGCTCCTGGAAGGTTCCCTAGAATGAGCGCTCACACCTTCCTTTGTGAGCACCCTTTGCGGGGCCGTGCACAGCACCTCGGTCACTTGGGACCCACCGGCTGTTTGGGCTGGCCTGCCTCCCTGTGCTGGTCATTGGAGGTTCCCACCAAACCTCAGCCAATCAGCACCACAGGGAGGTGAGGCCAGTTGCTTAAAAGCAGTGGCTCACTCCCTGCCCCCTAAGCGTGGTGACAATTCCAGGGGTTTGTATATGGGACTCACTGGCCATACACTGAAAGGTTGTCAGTGAACTCCCCTGTGTTGCGGGGATATGGGGTGGGCTGGCAGCATACACAAGCGTCTTGCTGTGCACCCTCCCATTTCCCATTCACCCTGAGGAGCCCCAGTTCCCCTGGCTGGAGGGCTGGGAGGGATACACGCCTAATGCCTAAGCCAAGGTCTTCCTACATCTGAAAGGTTTAATAAAGTTGTGGCCAATTTTTATTCCATAACACGTTGTCACTAGTTATTATTCCTCCTGGTGGTCTCTTGGGGCGGGGGTCTCCATCTGGGCATGCAAAGGAATGTGTCTGTTGGGCTGAATACAATTTTTACTCTCTTCATGTCCACCTTGACATTTTGCTCTTGAGGCACTTTGGCTCTCAGCAGCAAAAATGTTCCGCATCCTGAACCTAGAGGGATGCTCCAAACTGCTGCTCTGGTGGGTGAGAATAGGAAGCAACAATGCAATGCAACAGTAAGTTCCTGGCTCCATCATCTTCTGATGGAAAGGGGGGGGGGAACCTGGTGAATATGCTTCTCTGCTACTCAGCCTCCAGGAGGAAGACAATTCAAGATGGTCATAAGAAGACATAATTGCTATGATCCATATGCAGATACAAATGAATCCCTCTTACTGTGCTCACTGGGTCTCATTGAGGAGCACAATGAAAAACAGCTCTGCCATTCATTTGCAACACAATATAACTGCTGGGCAGCAGGGAGGAGTGGAGTTGGGGGGAATGAAGCGTTTCTATAACTAGCTTTTGTGATGGACAATAGATCTGAGGAAGCAGCAGTCCTGGATCTTTTTATTTGTTTTATTTACAGCTTTTTAGTCACCCTGGAAACAGAGTAGATGCTACCAGACACGACTTTTAACACAGTTAATTATGTCATTAGAGTCAGCAGTCCTTGACAGCTTGCATCAACCTTTGCTGGCCGAACTATGGAACTGTTCCTATGGAAATGACCGTGGCAACTGGCCTTATTTTAAGCTGACACAAAAATGCTCTAGTGCAATGAAGACAGGTAGCCAGCTTATATGATTTCCTCTGTGTGTGTTACTTTTACAGAGGCTAGTTGCTATGCAGCTAATAAGAACCCACTTCCATAGCTGGGGCACTTGCACAGGGAGAGGCAGATTAACAACAGGAAGGTAGAACACAGTAGTCTTTTTGGAACATGGACATTAGTGATCAGGTGGATCCCCAGCCAACCCACACTGGAAATAATTGGAGGAACCCTGTTTAGTTTGTCTCACTTGTGACCTGTGTGCCTGCTCAGTCTGCTGTTCAGGTCCTGCTAACTGTCAATGTGCATTTTTATGGTCTGCTCCTCCTGCTCTCCTTTCCTTGGATTCTCTCTCTTTTAGCTCGACTTGGACCAGTTCGTCCTTCAAATAGATGTTCCCCAGGAAGCCTTTCAAATGGTGCACTGTCCTTCGTAAACCCAATTGAGATGTTAGTTAAAATAATGTAGTCATTGCAGTGGGCCCAGTGCAGATCAGGCCTCTACTATCCACCTTTCCTAACCCCCATTAGTTGCTTTTTGCCATAATTTAACAAGGTAATAGGGTAACAGGGAAAGATCAGCAATGGACACTTCAGCAGAACCTTCATGAGGTCCTGTGCACTGCAGAGATAATCCAAGGCTGCTGGGAACCATGAGGTTTGGGCCTTCTTAAAGGGGCAGTCTTCGTAGAGGCCATTCTGTCCAAAGCTATAGGGACGCGGGTGGCGAAGGGACGTGGATGGCGCTGTGGGTAAAACCTCAGTGCCTAGGGCTTGCCGATCACATGGTCGGCGGTTTGAATCCCCGTGGTGGGGTGAGCTCCTGTCTTTCGGTCCCAGCTCCTGCCCACCTAGCAGTTCGAAAGCACCCTTAAGTGCAAGTAGATAAATAGGTACCGCCCCTTTAAAAAGGTAAAGGCACTCCTTCCTTTATTTTCCCCAGGATTTTATCCTTTTTTTCATTCTGAATTCTCTTCTTAATTGCATTGTGTTGTATTAGGAATCCTCTCATAACCGCTTTGCTTGCGTCCCAAATTACTCTTTTTTCCACTGTAGTATTCATATTTATCTCAAAATAATCTCTTAGACTTTTTTGGGCCTTCTTAGTCACCTCTTCATTCCTAAACAAAGTATCATTCATCCTCCATCTAAAGGAACCAATTGACGTCAATTTCATTTCCATCTTCACAGCATTATGGTCAGAGCAAGTTTTAGGGCAAATCTCTGTTATGCAGATCTTCGGGACCAGTCCCCTGGTTACCCAAATTTGGTCGATTCTTGTCCAAGTCATTTTAGCCTCAGAGAAAAAAGTTCCCTCTCTTCCCAGAGGGTTCTTCAATCTCCAAATGTCAACTAAGTCCATACTTTCAGTCATGTCAAAAAAGGTTTTTGGTAGTCTACCATCTTTGGTGACTACCTGTCTCTGTGCCTTGTCCATATTTGTAGACACCACACCATTCATGGCTCCCATCAAAATCATATTGTAGTCCATATAGTCCATCAAAGTCTCATGTAGCTTCTTAAAGAACTCCGATTTTCCTTCATTTGGTGCATAAATACCTACAATCAGAAATTTCTCTCCTTGTAATTGAATTTCAGTTGCAACAAATCTTCCTTAATCATCTTTAAATATGAATTTTGGTGATAGGCTCTCCTTTGCATAGAGGACCACTCCTCTTTTTAAAACTTTATCCGATGAAATAAATTCTTGGCCTAATCTTTTGTTACTCAATATCTTCCTATGTAGCCTTATCACATGTGTTTCTTGTAAACAAATCAAGCCCAAATGCTCTTTTTCCAATAAATGAAATACTCTCCGCCTTTTTTCGGGGGAGTTCAGTCCATTCACATTCCAACTCAAGACCTGCAGCGCCATCATGTAGTTACTCTGGTACCCAGGGGCCCCTTTACCTTTACCTTTAACCGTCAGCCCCAGCCAGTTTGACCAACAGTGAGGGATGAGTTGGCCTATACTCCCGCATCGTCTCTCAAAGGCATCTTAATGAAGATGAAAGCAGTGCCACATAGCTGAGTGAGTGATGACTTAACCATGTCAACTCCATATCTATAGCAATTGAGAATTCAGGGGTTTTCTATATGTGGTGGCATATAATAGAAACCTACACCAAGGACGCTTGATATCCAGGATTCCTGTGACAACTCATTTCTTGAATTAGAATTAGAATTAAATTAATGCTGAGACACCTTGAATCCCTTTCAATAGCATACTTGGAACCCCTTTCTCTCTTTCGTCAGATGAGCCAGGCTACAACTCTCTTGCTCCTTCTAAAGCAGCAGTGAGGAACATTTTCATCCCCAGGGTCATCATCCCTCCTGGGCAACTTTCTGGTGTTCCCTATCCCTGCTCTAAAGCCCTGATCCTCACCAGACCCTCTTCCTCAGAATTGGGAGCCTTCAAGGTGGTATTGAGCTTTGATAATGGTGTCCCTCGTTGTCCGGGGCCCCGAGAAAAGACCTAGACATCTTGCTGTTTAAGACACCCCTCTCATCAAACAAGGCAGTCAAGAGTTAAGAGTCAAGACACGAAGTCAAGGCAGAAAATACCACAAGTCTCTCTCTCTCTCTTTCTCCCTCCCTCTCCCTCTCTCTCCTTCCTCGTCAGTAAAAGTGCAATAAAAAGAAATGTGATGACAAACAAATTGCTGCCCTTTCATTACATCTGAAATCAGCTGCCTAAATAACGAGAAGGTTACTGCTGATTCAGGCTAAAGGCCCATCTCTTCCTACATCATGTTCTCACAGGAAACCCACAAATGGGATCAAAGCACAAGAGCCCGTTTTCCTCCTGCAGTTTCCAGCAACTGGTATTCAGAGATAACCTGCCTCTGACTGTGGAGGCAGAGCTTAGCCATTGTAGCTTGTAGCCGTTGAGTTACTTGTCTTCCATGAATTCGTCTAATCCTCTTTTAGAGCCATCTATGTTGGTGGCTCCCCCTGCCTCCTAATATAAGCATAATAAAGCAGGTAAGCATTGTAGGTCACTACACCTCAAAAGTTACTTCTTGGCCAGTGGTGTGAGGTCAGTGGATGAGGGGGACTAGGCTAGTCCCTAAATGTTCCTGGTGAATTAGAGTATTAAGGTGTGCACCTTTTACTCCAACTTGCTTATATACATTCGTTTTAAAATTGTGATATAAAAGTGACAAATCATTTGTTCAAGAGCTGTTCCCTTCGTTCATTTCTTGCTAAACCCATTGCTGCATGTGAATGCATTTGTGCAGTCCTGCATCCCTTTCCGCTTGTGGCTAATGAGTCATCAGTGGGAGTGGATGCAACTAAGGAACAAGAAAGCAATAGCTAGTTTATCAGGCGAAGTACCTTATTTTTCCGTCTATAAGACGCCCCCATGTATAAGACACTCCCTATTTTGAGGGACTGAGATTTAAGAAAATGGGGGGAGATGGCTCTGTGTATAAGACACCCCCTAATTTTTGACATTATTTTTTAGGAAAAAACCCTAGTCTTATACACAGAAAAATACAGTAACTATATGTGGATTGCTGTCATTCAGTGCTTTACGTTTAATGTGTCTCCTTGTGTTCTGAAGACAACATCACACAGTTCGCCCCCCCCCCATGACAATTAAAAGCATACAGTTTCAAGTGTTCCAGTAAAGTGTGAGAAAGACCATACATCTGTACTTCAGATAGAAAGCATGGAGAGGGACTCTGCTGAAGAAATGCTTGCCTCCTTAGAGAATACGTCTGCACAACTATCACTGAGCTGCATGGCTGTGCCAAGGCCAACTCAACTTGGTAAAATGTGCCCACTTCCACAGCACATCATTCGGAGCCTTGCATTTTCAAGAAGAACAAGACATAATATCAGATACATTCAGTGGTGTTAAAGCAGCTCCGCTGTACACTGACAGTTGGATGGAACCTGCAACTATTCTCAAAAAGACTGGGTACTATCTACCAGCGTAGTTTCATAAGGCAGCTATTCCTAACTGTTCCCCTATGAAAAATTTCACCACACACCACAGTTCTTGGCTTTTCCATGGGATGAAAAATGATCCTTTTAAAGAGCTGTTTCTTTCCTACCAGTAAAATAAGACATCCATTTCCCCAGTCCCACATCTAGTCTTTTGTGTAGCCACGAGAGATCCCTTTTCTGAATCAGCATATCTACTAATTCATAAAAGCTTCTAACACATGCTGTACAATAATAAACACATGAGTTAAAATTCATTATATCTTGACATCAGCAATGACTGTATTTAGATTCAGTGCTGCGTGTCAATTTGACTAAAAGCTGGAGCATGGCTCCAAGAGGAACGGTCTCCCTTAATAAGAAACTAATGAGGCCCAACTGCAAAAATGATGAATTATGAATCAAACTTACTTTTTCCCCTTAACAAAATACGATTACTTCTCCAGATGAACACAAATGGGTACAGATTAACTAATAGATTGGGATGTAAATCAAGAGCACTGTGACAGCAGCATGTGGCTGGCCAGCTTCTGTTCAGCTCATTAATAGTATTAGTATGTCTGTTGTATATTTTTTTTAAAAAAATATGTTTGTTAAATGTTTTGGTATATTTAAAGCAATGGCCTTTGTCTCTGTCATAAAATGGAAGGCACACTTAAATCCTGAAGAGCTTTTAGTGGTTGTTATACATGCATATTTACATGGAACATTGGATGTCATCTTATACTGAGTCAGAACATTGGTCCATTTAGCTCAGCATTTCCTACACTCCTGGGCAGGGGCTCCCTACCTGGAGATGCTAGGGACTGAACCTGAGGCCTTCTGCAAGCAGGTGCTCTATCACTGATCCACAGCCCTTCAGTGGGAGTAAGTTCCATTGAATTTGATGGGACTTTCTTCCAGGGTTGCTACCTGTCCTGAGAAAAATGTGATTGTTGTTTCTTTGGAGAAAAGCATCCCCTGTCTTGTTCAGACTTCAAACGCAATGCCTCCCCCCCCCATATTCGAGCTCATCCACCTCCTCATGTTCAAAACTGTGTGGGCAAAGGGTGGATCCAGTGGGTGGAAGAGAGCAAGAGCCTGAGCTGGCATTTGTGTGGGCAGAGGGTGAGTCCACGAGGAGGAGAACTGAGAGTAAGAGCAAGTTTTTGCACAGGCAGAGAGGGTGGGGTGTATCAGAATCAGAGTGAGAGAGGGGGCTTGTATGGCTCTGGTCAAGAGCAGGTAATGGGGAGAGAGACTTTTTGCATGGGCAAAGCTGGGTGGGTTGAAGACAGGGACTTAAAGACTGAGAGAGGGGTTTTTTTCTTAACAGTTGGAAATATCATAGTGCTTTAGCCATTTTTTTATTGAATAAGCCACTGAAAACCCCATGTGCCATTGTAATGGGTTGCTTTGAAGTAATTTCTGCACCATGTAAAGTAATTTTTAGCCCTCAGCAGTCATTCCTCCTCTGGTCACTGCTAAGGATGCATGACCTGACTGTCTGTCTCTGTTCACTGCAGTCGTCTGCAAGAAGTTGCCACACAGCAGGGTTGATGTTGCCAGCCCTCATGTCACATTTGCAGAATGAATGAAAGCTGTCTAAAGCAACCAGCTGAAGGACAGAGGGGGAAGGGAGGGTTCAAAATTCCTATGCTATGCTTTCCTTAAACTGTGAAAGTAACTGCCCACCTTTGTTTTTTGTGAACAGGGAGCACATATGAATAATGGCCTGGCCACATCTGGTTTGGCCTTTAGAAAGGTGTGCAGAAAACAATTCCTGCAATCTCCTTGGCCAGCTTAGCTAGGACTCGGCCGATGTGACAATTACCTTGAAATCACCCAGCCAGCCCAGTGCTCCAGAGAGGGCTGCCGATCACATTATGAATGCTGCTAATGAACAGCCTGTAAATTGTTTACATTATTTATCTTCAGCTATGACACACACTGAGATTTTAAAATGCTAGCTGCCCTATTGCAAACATCAAATAAAATCATTTCTAGTGCAACCCTTATGACCATAAACGCATTCACTGCTAATGATAAAATAAGCCTGAAAAACAGGCCAATTATACTGATGAACCCTAAAGCAACAATCACCAAAACAGTTATCATCTGCCTTCTCTTTCTGAGGGAGAATGCAGTGCATGTGTTCTGTGTAGTTGTTTCTTTAGTGAAAGGACCATAGTTGGAGGAATTAACATAGCTGAGTGATAGAGCATCCACTATGCATGCAGAATGTTCCAAGTTCAGGCCCCAGAAAGGCCTGGGAGAGAATTCTGTCTGAAACAGTGGAGAGCTGAGGACCACAAGCAGGAAAAGGCCATTGCACTCAGGTTCTGCTTTTGGGCTTCCCAATAGGGAATCTCTGAAAAAAGGCTTGTGGTTCAGTGGGAGAACGTCCTAGGTTCAGTCCCCAGCATCTCCAGGTAGTTCTGGGAATATCCCCCGTCTGATACTCTGGTGAGCTGCTGACAGTCAAGGTTGAAACTACTGAGTTATATGGACAATTGTGAGAACAGAATGCTGAATTAGGTAGGCGTTTGGTCTGCCGGGTTCTTATTATGTTCTTAGATAGCCCTTCAGTGAGCTTGGCAGGCTGCTCTCCAATATATATCATTTTGGGTAGCCTGTCGGCAACAGCAACAGCAGCAGCAGCAGCAGCAGGGAGACAGATGGCTTGTGGCCTTTGTGACTGCATCCACCACCAGTGTCACTTCAAGACCTTTATTCTGGGAAATTAAAATGGTGGCACGGGTGAGTCTATC
The DNA here is from genome assembly GCF_965113315.1 of Podarcis vaucheri. NCBI lineage: Eukaryota > Metazoa > Chordata > Lepidosauria > Squamata > Lacertidae > Podarcis > Podarcis vaucheri. The sequence goes on from NC_138758.1 coordinate 23,102,926, forward strand.
CATGCAGCATTCCTGTTGGTGTTGGGAAAGGGTGGGGGGAATGACAGACAGAGATTAAATGTGTTATGTGATAGCACCAGGCTTGCTCTGTCAGAGTACATAGTACTGGACTAGATGAACTAATGGTCCGACCTTGAATATGTTGGTTCAAAAATTTCTGGATGCCAAGATCCAATTTTGGGGTAAGAACTCTTTGGTGAGAGAATCCCAACAAAGATATAAAAATAACAAAATAAGCAGCAGGGTATAGTGTGGAAATATGGGCTGTTGGATCTTAAAAATGCCCTTGTGAGTTCCAAAACTTCTCTCTTCTCACAGCATAGAAAAAGACCACATATTTGGTAAGTTAAAAATGGTTTACCTACAAGCTCTTCAAATGCCAGATTCATGTGCTTCAGAAAGTTGCACAGCAGTAAAATCTGGCTTAGTTACAGGGGTGCAATTTCTTAAATTATTGGTATAGGAACTCAAGAGTGGCTTGTCAGAGTCATGCAGTCTGAACGTGGAGCAACCAGCTCAGACCACCTCATACTCTCAGCTTCTCGGGTAGACTGGGGTGTGTGGGGTGGGACAAAGATTTGATTACCTAGCCCATCTCAAGGTCAGCTAAGCCTGGTAGGACAGCTTACTCTGTGATCTTAACCACTTCATGCATGAATTAGACTTAAGCATGTTGGTTATATGAGGCTGGTTATCTCACAGAATAAGGCACCATTCTGTGTGCCTAAACCAAAGGACATCACCATACCCACCAAGTCAACATATCTGTAGTTCAAGATCCATTAGAACAGGGCTGGAGAACTCAGAACCGAGGTCTAAATGAAGCCTGCAGAACTTTCTATCTGATCTGAGGGATTCCCCATAGGCAATGCCCCTTCTCAGACCACATTCCTTTTTACCAGGCTCTACCCTTCACAAAACATGCTTTCACTCCTTCTTGAGTGATTCTGCATGGCTGGAATGAATTGTGACAATGCCTCTTGATTGGCTGTATGTTGAGAAATCTCTGCCTTCTTCATGGCTGGAATATAGCCTACTATCCAAAGGTAAGAGTCATCTGTGTGGCTCCACCCACTGCTGTCTTTGGCCCCATGCAGCCCGAGGACAGTTGTCCCTGAGGCAATATGACTCTTGGGCTGAAAAGGGTTCCCTGTCTCTGCTTTAGGAGAAATAAATGTATAAGATTCATTTGCTCAAATGCTTTGTGCCAAATTACATTATTAATCTTTGACAATGATTCATTCATGTCTAATTGGTTTGTGGTGTCAATTAAAGCTTAGAGTCTAGCTCTCCATTCTCCCTCAGTGCTTTATGAAAATCTTTATGTCCCCTACTTTGCTAGCCACAAGAAGCTGTAATATATTAAACTCAATGTTTCAGCCTGTATTCCTCTGGTCACAGTGACACACATACATTATTTACAACCTGCCAATCATTTGGGAAATGTGTAAACCCTTAGGCAGTTTATTGAATTAAAATCAATGTCTTCATTTAGCTTGTTTCGAGATATGACATGAAGGTTGTGAACAACAGGATTATGTTGGTCAAAGGAAGGGCTTTGTTGCAGTTGCTGCCAATTCCTTCATGTGAGTTATTAAAATATAATGGGAATAGCCTCTTAGGGAAGCAAACCACTTTTTATGAAGGATATTGTGAATTTCTCATTCAACCTGTGCAATTTATCTTCACTGCTGAGTGGAAGATGAGCAAGCAAGCTGATTCAGATGCAAGCTGTATATTACCCTTAAGGCAACCTCATTCATGTGATGCAAGATCAGACTGTATTATTTTAAGACTAGGACAAACCTTTTGCCTGACTGCCCAACCCATGTTTTCAAAAAATATTCTTCCTCTGATTTTCTGCTGCTTTCCTGGACAGCAGGGAGAGAAATTTCTATAACATTTCCAGACATGATTGAAACTTATCTTACCATATCTAGCCAGAAAGTGTGGTGGGTAGCAAGTTGTGGAGCGAGCCTTGAGAGGCCACACTTCTTGGAATTCCTTCAAAGCAGTGTGTTGTGATGTAATATAGCATCTAAGAATTGCTTGGGAGTGATACTGTGAGATGTAATGCAATATCCTGGAAGGTCTTGGAAGAGAAGCATTCTGATGCAATTAGCATCCAGGAACATCTTAGGAGGGATGTGATCTTTTAGGATCTTTCGGGATGATTTTGTTTTTCTTCCAACCAAGAAATGACCAAAAAAGAGAATTTTCTAATTGGCACAGCTGTTGTTTCTCTACCTTTGAGCAGGGGCATAGCATAGGTTGCCATCACCCAGGGCTGTGCGGAGGGGTGGCTGGGTGGGAGACAAATGGACAGAGTATGCATGTGCATTCAACTGCCTAATGGCATCTGCATCACCCAGGAGATCGCAGCCACAGAGGTAAGAAAAGAAAGAGTCATCACTCCCACCAGATGTCAAAGAAAAAAAATAACTACCAAACTTTTAGGAGACATCTGAAGGCAGCCTTGTTTAGGGAAGCTTTTAATGTTTAATAGGTTACTGTATTTTAATGTTTTGTTGGAAGCCGCCCAGAGTGGCTGGGGAAACCCAGTCAGATAGGTGGGGTATAAATAAATTATTATTGTTATTATCATCATCATCATTGTCTGGAGAGGTTACTTCCTGGTTTGCAGAGCCCAGCGTTTGAAGTGCACAGCTGTATTAAGGCAGCTTTGGGTGTTGAAAATTTGCGCCTCAACAATTTTGCATTTAGGACAACCACCCCTGTGGCTCCCCCCCACTATGCCACTGCCCTGAAGTGCTGTATAGCTGGAGTTAGTTCATATATAGTTTATACCATTCAACAGGAAGCTATGGGCCATGTACCCACTGGAAACGAAGAAGTATGAATGCCCCAGAATGTTTGCAGTCACAAAATGTATTGCTTATAGCCATCTGCATACGATCATATAAATCATCATGAATGCACAATAAAAAAGAAGTCTGGATGGTCCCTGCCATACAGCTGCCCTCTTCTGAATCCCTTCCAATTTGTCTATAGCCTTTTATCTTTTAACTGAAGCATTTTATGCTGCTGGTTTTTTATTATTCTGCTGCCAATGCTGATTATTATTAATCATTTATTGTTTAAAATCTTCTTTAAAATGTGAAGTGCACTACAAATTCTTACTGAAGGGTGACATACAAATGAAAACATTAAAAAAGACATTGTTGAGGGAGTTGTTTGGGATTGCTTCAAAGGAGATCACCTTGCATGCAACTCCAATTTGGGGAGGGGACAGCAGCCACTACAAGTTCAGAAACATTATGGGAAGATATTTAGCAGTTTAAGTTAAGAGGGACTGAAGGGCCCATTATGGTTCTGCCTGATCCTCTAACAAGAGCATGTCAGCGAGACACAGAAATATCTGTGATTGTTTACTCTCTGTGTGTTGCTATTAAACATAATGTGTAAAGTAATTGGTGGGAAAAACAGCAACAGTGACAGCTGTGATGGGATCTGAAGTAGTTGGCCTCTTCTTTCTTCTGCAAATAAACGAACATATGGATGGCATGATGTTCTTGAAAGTGAGAAGATGTCTAGCGGCAAATAACGTGAACTGAAATGCCGTAGGAGAAAGAAAGCACATGTATTTGAAAAAGGAAGAGTCTAAGGATCATCTCTGGTGTGATTGCAAGGGAAAGTTTGGGATTTGTCTCTTTCTGAGCACTTAATGCAACACAGAAGGGTTGCTAGAGATAAAACAAAACGTGATCATTTTGATAACGTATGGTCCCCATATATCCACTATGTCAATAGAACTGAACAGCCACACACAATTTCTTATGGAGAGACTACATCATGGATAGTTGAAGCCTTGGCATCAGTGGAAGCTAGTAGTGTTTTTGTGGGGGAGGGGATTTTCTTCTGAGATCCCAGTGCAATTGGAAAGGGATAAGCCCATGTTTGTGTGGCATGGCCCCAATTCTGATTCCCTCCTGACCTACTGAAGTTGTTAATCAAATAACAGTCAGCCATATAAAATGCATGCATATATTTCATGTATCATATGATATGATAGAGGGAGAGAGAAGTGTGTGTGTATGTGTGTGTGTATTCCATGTTTTATTTTTCAACATTATGGTGCTTGGTGAAAACTACTTTCAGTGGCCTTTGAGAAAGCTCCTTGATTTTAACTGATTCGTCTCAGTTATATATTTTGTAATCACATGATACATCGCCACTTAGAAAACATGGTGTTAAAGATATATAAATTGATGAAATAAAATAAAAATGAACTATTAGTTTGGGACTGGGATCTAATTACCACCCTGTGTGTGGTGTGTCCTATTTATCTCTCCTAATATTTTCTAGCATCTTGTTTGGGCTACAACAAGTTTTTTTCCAGCATGTTTATTATTTATTATGTTTCGAAACCTCCCTTCATCTGAGGTTCACAGGGTGTTTTACAAGATAAAAACACAACAACACATAACATAGTAGGGTTGCCATATTTGGAAGGGCAAAAAAGAAGACACACACACACACACACACACACACACACACACACACACACATATATATACACACACACACACGTGGCTGGCTCAGCTGGTGATCGCAAAGAAGCCCCAATGCTGTTATTACTTGCCTGCTGCCAAGCAAAAAAAACCCAGACATTTTGCCAATTTTTTTTTAAAAAACACACCCATACTCAGCTTTTACCACCAAAAAAGAGGACGTGTCCAGGCAAATCCAACTCTTTCATAGTCACACCCACACACCAATAGTTTATGGGCTGAGCTGAAACCCCTCCCACACTGGAGCTGTCTGTATGGATTGCTTTACTTATCCATTTATCCATACATTGGCCTTTGTCAGAATTCTTTAAGAGGAATAAAAGGGTTCATCCATTCAGGAAGCACTGCTCTGACCTGGGCTTTGCTTATGCTTTCTTATTGGCTAGGGTCACCCATGTGACCAGTTGAATAAGGGCTACCTTTTCTTTCAATTAGCTCCATTGCCCCTCAACAGCACCAGCACCTGTTTATACCTGCTATTGTGATGTCACCACATTCATGACATCAAGATAATCAATGTGGCATCTGCCAGTCCCTGTGGACTACAATGCTCATCAACCATCAAAGCCAGTGTTCAAGGATGATGGGCGTTATGAAGATTATCAATCTATGAAGAAGAATGAAGTTTTTAAAAAAGAAAAAAAGCAAAGCAGTAGCAGTAGCAGGATACCAAGGGGAAAATGTCTTCCAATGGGCATGAAAAATGGAAAATATTCTCAGGGATGGGGTTAGGAAACATCACCATCCCTGCAAAAAAACAAAAAACAACACCCACTTTTGTTTCCAGATGTGGCTATCCTATTTCCATCAGTAGTTGTTGCATGACTGATGTTTACACCACTCCAATGTTGCAAAACAATGAAATGAATCTGTATTCACAAAGAGGCAAGACACTTAGGTTAAAAACAAATGTTTATTTTAAAATGATCTTTCCCCAAATACCCAAAGGCACTAGTCAACACATGGACTAATGACCTACAAATAGATGTGGCCAGTACATTTTTTTTAGCATTACATTTTTTCTTTTGCACAACTTTAGATGGGACATCAAGTGAATTACGTCCTCACAGTACAATATCATTCTCAGAACAGCAGATCATTGTCTGATATTAGTACAAAAAAACCATGCAGATCGAAACAAGAACTGATTTGTTAAATCTGTGATGTTGACCAGGACTCACACCCCTCCAGGTATGCACAGGTGCAATACATCCATGATGTCACATGTACATGGCAACTTCCTTAAACTTCCATTGCATAATTATAGCACACAACTAAGATCCCAGAAAGTGAAAAACTAGCATCCTTACAAAATATGCCCCTCCCTACCTCTTTGAAAGCAGAGATGCAGCTGTATAGACATTAAATTAATATGGAAGGGGAAAAGAATGTTCTTGCAAATCTACTAGAGAAACTGAACATTTATAGTCTTCTAATATATCTTCCACCTAGCATGCCCAGTTACGAATATGGTTAGATCTGAGTGTGTTGGCAGGACTACCGCTATACACGAATCAAATCAGCTGATCCTAAATTAATCAATGGGTTTAGAAAACAAAATATTTTTCAAATGGGCAAGCAGGATTCTTCCATGCATTTTTCAAAGTATTTTTTAAAAAAACAGGAATGAACATTGGGTTGTGCGTGTGTATATTCAGAAATATTGCTAGGTTTTGAATTTGTGCCAAATGTTACATTGTGCTTGTCTGGCAGTGGAGACTGAAAACCACCACATTGGGGTCCAATGTGCTGAAGCAGGACCATTTTATACTGAGCAATGATAAAAACTCATGAAACAAATACCTGAATCTCAACAGAATTTGCAGTAAATTGACCATGCTAATGAAATATTTGAGGGGGGCATCCCCCCAAGTTGATGGGCATTGGCATTCAAATGATGTGTGTGTACTGCGTCTTGTGATCAGTTATGTGAGGAGGGGCTTACCTGCCCCCCCAATATTTTATTCAAGTTGGCACCCCTGTATAGGCATTTCCATCATTGCAATGATTGGTAAAGCTCTTTGGCTTACATAGTGCTTCTTAATACTGAATAAAACCATGGGGTGATTTATCCCAGTACATTGTCTTCTCTCCCTGAAGCAACAATCCAGGGTCTCAGGGAGAGGACATTCCCATCACCTGCTCTTTCAATCTTTCTTTCTTTTTTAATAACTGAACTTGCCAGGGATTGAACCTGGGACTCTACCTCTGAGCTCTGCACATAGAGGTTGTATTACTTACACAAGACTGCCTTATAGACCTGCAGAGCTTTAGATCAGGGCAATACATTTAGGGCTATGACAACTTTGGCAGGTATACAGTGGCAGAATACTGGATGAATCTAGCCCGTTACTTTTTATTCTTAAAAACAAACAACACTTTGCAGGATCGCTAGACCACAGGAAAAATATTATCATGACGGAGAATAACTATACAATCCCCCCTCCCTTTTACTCATTGTGAAAAACGAAGCAGTGTGTTTAAGTGATATAAATGTGACAGCTCATATCCTAAACAAAATACTATAAAATATCTGCTTTCAATCTTCTACAATTATAATGAAAAATGTCTTCAAGGATTTATAGTTTTATATATCTATATCTTTATATCTTTTAGGAAAGAACTTAGACCTTAACACACACAGCCTGACAATATTAGATTACCCAACGCTGTAAACTTTCAATAAGTTTGAAAGCAATGTGTTGAAATCAGGCACTCGCACCGTTTTTAAAATAACAATTACACAGTAGTATATTACATAAACATAAGAGTAAAATTTATAGATATGAAAAATGAAAAAACACCACCAGAGTGAATTCTTGGTATAGATCTGGAATACCTAACCTGTGGCCCTCCAAATGTTGCTTAATGCAGTTGCTGTTGTCCTTGAGCAGTGCCCATGCTGGCAGTGCAGCTGGTGGGAATTGAGATCTGACAATATCTGGTAGGCCACAGTTAGCCACCCCTGATATAGATGTATACCTGAAGGTCATAAGATAGTTGGACAGTTTGTCCATCTCATGCAGTATTGTCTACTCTGACAGGAAGCAGCTCTCCAAGTTATAAGCAGAGGTATTCCCCAAAACCTGCTACCTGATCCTTTTGACTGGAGAAGCCAGGGACTGAACTGGTCACAGCGATAAAGTACCGTATTTTTTGCACAATAACACTCACTTTTTTCCTCCTAGAAAGTAAGGGGAAATGTCTGTGCGTGTTATGGAGCGAATGCCTGCGGGTGGTGGGGGGATCTGCTGCAGTCGTGAGCAGAAGATCCATGGTTCCCCTTCGTTCCCTCTTCCGTGGCTCGCTTTGAAACAGCAAAATGGGAGAAGAGCCACTGAGTGGGGAGGAGAGAGGGACAGAGAGCCTGCTTGCTTTAAAGGAGCAAAGTGGGAGAGGAGTGTAAGTGGCTCCTGTCCGGTTGGCTCCTTTAAAGCAAGCAGGCTCTCTGTCCCTCTCTCCTCCCCACTCAGCTGGCTAAATAGCAGCAAAGTTTTTCAGCCTGCTTGCTTCTCCTCTTATACCCCTCTTCTGCATTATTAACAGCATCCTTCTCCACCCACCCCACGCGTGTTCCTTGGCCTTTGAGTGCTTTTCCTTCCCTCCCCACTTAAAACGTGGTTACAAAGCATGGATCCACATGGATCCTCAGGATTTTTGCATTGGGCTACCTCAAACTCACCATCAGATCACATGTCTGTGGCCACAGCATGAACCACAAAAATCATACATCCACTGTTTCGTTTAGAATATTTTTTTTCTTGTTTTCCTCCTCTAAACACTATGTGCGTGTTATGGTTGGGTGCGTGTTATAGAGCGAAAAATACGGTACATTGCTCAGTGATAGATGGAGGGGCCCTAACAGAGAGATGGTGTTTTGCATGCAGAAGGTCTCAAGTTCACAGGCCCTCCAAGTGTCCCTATTTTCCAGGGATGTCCCTGATTTAGAGTAGCTGCCCCAGTTTCTGATCTGATCCCAGAATGCCCCGCTTTTCCCTAGAGTGTCCCTATTTTCGTAGGAGAAATGTTGGAGGGTGTGGAGTTATCCAACTCCTGAGCCGTCTGAAGGAATAGGGAAGGTTTTTTTTTAATGGTTAATTTTTTAATGTTTTTATTTATGCTGGAAGCTGCTCAGAGTTGCTGGGGCAACCCAATAAGATGTGTGGTGTAGAAACAGTAAAAATATCATTATTGAATGGGAAGCCCCTATTTTCATCAGAGAAATGTTGGAGGGTATAAGTTCAGTACCCAGGATCTACAGGTTGGTCTGGAGAAGACTCCTTTCTGAAACCTTGGAGAGCTTCTGTCAGTCAAAAAACTAATCAAAACTGTTTTGTTATGAGGTAGCTTCCAAGGGGTTTACTTGGGATTGTTTGCATGCAAAACATGTGATCTAACGCTGAGCTGTGGTACCCCCTCAAAAGAGCCAGCTATTAACTGCTGTGCACTGCCAAGCCCCTATCATTGCTTAGATATTCAGGAAAGTGGGACGTAAGGTTGGTGACACATAGTCTACCACATGCAGTGAATACATAGAGCAACCTGAGAGCCACTACAGACTTTTCTTTTTTTAAAAAACAGCCACTAGGTAGTAAATATACTGTGAATTCACTAAGAATTACACAAAAACACACCTGTGCAGTTGTGCAACTCTCATTCATTTCAACAGGACTTTCACCAGGGATGCTCCCTGAGTACTGTGCTCAAGACCCAGATAAGAGGTTTCTGCATCATAGAAACCCAACATTCTCAAGCTGCTGTTTGGACATGAAAATCCCCTGTGATTAAAACAAACAAGCAAACAAGCAAGCAAGCAAACAAACAAACAAACCAATCAACAGAATCAATGCTACTTTAGAATATTTATACATCTCTAATTGAACTTTTAAGAAATTATGAAACTTATGAAAAGTGGAGGGCTGAATCCAGAACATTTTCTGTCTGGAAGCGCAAAGGCAAGCCTTAATGTTGCGAAACAAAAGAACCTAGTGCAACAATTGCAACAACAGAAACTTGTTTCACAACAAATCCACACTCACACAAAATATATAGATATCCCAAGTGGTTACCATCTGATGACATTCAATTGCAACCTCTATGTAGGAAATATGTGACCTTTTAAAATCTATTGAAAGCTTCAATTTATACCTGAGACTTTTTTTTGCATATTGAAGTCTTTCATAATGTATAACATTGAAGATCTATATATCATGTTACATCTTAGCAAAAGACCAAAAATGTCAACTGGAGCATATCAATTGACTTCTGTGGTTCAGTTCCAGACCAGCTGGTAAAGGTTGTATGGGCTTAAAAGTAACCAGAACTTAAATATATAAAATGAAATTAGACAAATTGTACAAGAAGTAGAAGAATACATGGGCTGGTTTTTGAACACCAGTAGATTCCTTCATTGTTGCTTGTACTTTTCACAATGAAAGCTTCATCTAACACAATAATAGTATGTGCCAGTTTTCAAAAGTAAAAATGACACTTATAGGCATAGCTTGATCTTCAAAGTCCAACAAGGCACACCAAGTGAATGATTCTCCGGGCTACAGTATCTCTCACATTCAAATTTTGAAAACAAAATTTGAACATGTTCAAAATTCAAAAAGTTTGAATGCTGTTTCTTTTATTATCATGGCCAAATGTTTTGCAAAATTTTGCTTCAGCTAGTAATAATGCATCTACACCAAACTGGTTTAATACTCTGTCCAGGAAACTATAGTTCCATGGAATTAAAGAATATTATCAGCATTATCAACCAACTGTCATCCCCAGGACCCGGGGCAGGGAGGTGGGAAGGCAAGGAATGAGCATAAAAGATCTTTGAGGCAACTTTCCTGGCCATCCAGGTGTAGCCTTTGTACTTAACCTGTCTCCTCCTTGAAATGCTTCTACTTCCCCGTAGTAATTACTAAAGCTTAACAGTTCAGCAAGTCAGCTGAGCACTAGGTATGTCCAGACTTTAAAAAAGACACTACATTTGGGGGAAAATAGGATTGAGGCCCATTTTTAAAGTTATGGGAGCATTGTGATGGCATCTGTTCCACAGTTCCATGTCATGTTGCTTCGGTAACACAGGACTGTAGAAAACACGTAGGATGCCCAGGCTCACACAAGAAGCTCTGTGATCATCCATATCTCAAGGATCAGAGTGTCAATTACTGAAACAAGTGAGTAGCTTTTACAAAACTTGTGAAGTTCTCTATCAGAATTTGCCATACTGAATTGTTTGGCTTTCCACAGTTTCCTACAGAAATTCTGAAATTGATTAGATACTTATCACATTAGGTAGCACAGCAACCTGGCATTAAAATTGGATCCACTCATGAACCATTCACCATTCACTTCAGTGAGGCACTTGGATAAGATTTCCAGTTCAGTTGCACTGGTATTATATTCCCCCACTTCAGTGGGCTCGTGCTCTATACACTTTCACTATGAAATGAGGCATAGAGTCTTCACTCTCTTCGTTTCTTGCAGCTGAGGGACAAAAGCTCAATTTTGCACTCCAGAATGCATATACAGGTACAACAGATGAATCTATTGAGAATGGAGGACAGAATCACTCATGCCATATTTAGTGATCTTCTAGCCAGAAGAAACAGCTCTGTCATCCTGCAGTATTGCTATCTCTCCAGTTGTACTGGAGCCAAAAACTTAAACACCAAGCCTTAAACACCAAGCCTGCACCTCCATGACAATGGAGTCTATTATAACTCAGGTCTGTTCAGCCTACATAAGACTTCAATTGGCTCCGTTAAATGGAGAATGCTTTATGTCATCAGTGTTCCGCTGGAGTTGCCCAAGGTCTTGTTTTCATGCCTATCTCCTATCTCTGCTTGTTTAGACTGGACACTGCCAGCTTTCTCCAGAAGCATCACACTGTCACAAAAGTGGATAATATATTCCAGTCTCCATCCCTATGCCTTGTGCGGGTTTTGCCTCTTAGTCTTTTAGTAGCAACACAGCACTGTAACAAAAGAACAAAAGTCAGGAGTGTAGACTTGATGCTGTAGCCAAACTCACAAACTTTTGCATTTCGGTCCAGGCACACAACATTAGTCTCAGTGCTTGTGCCATTTGTAAGACACTATTGCTTGGTTGGCAACGTTGGTGGTCTGGCCAAATTGCTGCAAAATAGAGAAACATGAGGGTGCACATAAACTGTTTTAGGAAACTTGCTGAGAATCTCACATGAACTCCAGCACACAGTTCATTCAATATGTAGGACAATATTTCAGTAGCAGGCCAATGTTTGGCAACATGCACAGACTCACCCCCAAAAAAGATGTCCTGAAAATCAAAAGTGATAGGAAAATTTGCTTTAACATGGGCTTTATTTTGAAGAGCCCTCAGGGGAATGGGGGGCTAGGGAAAGGTTGGTCAATGATGTAAGGCAATGAGGTTTTGTGGTTGGCTACACCATGCCACTTTGCATGGGAATGTGAAAGGAATAGGGCTGGTAGATAATGGGTGGCTGTCTAGGAGCAATATAGTAATTGTTGAAGTTCCTGTCGCTGATGTAGGGAGCAGGTTGATAGTAGCATGTTACATTGGCTGCATTGGGAATGATATTCTGCTCTCCAAGCACTTTGAGAGCCAAGATGGTAATCATGTTCAGTGTCTGCCTTCGCTCGTGTCCCATAAGGCAGACTGTGCTCTCGTCCACAACCCCACGCAGAGTCATCAGGTAGTCGTACTTGCTCTTCCCTTCCCCAATGAAGTGATTGCGCAAGTATGACTCAATCTTCCGCTGCTGCTCTGTTACATCAGGGAAATCAATGAAGAATCTAGAACACATGTAACGTTCCAGTGATTTAATTTCTGCCTCATTTACTGGCTTAAAATCCCGAACCAGAAGGTTGCTATATTTCAAAAGGCCTCCACCACGGATCTCTTCGGGTTTTTTTGTGGCAATCAGTTTGTACTTCAGGTGCTCCATGGCCTCATCGAAGTCTCCATACATGCTTTCAGCAATGATGGACAAATTAGAATCTTCTGACAGCTCACCATCTGCATTGCTATAGACATCTAACACAGGATTGAGGATTATCTGAAAGGAATCAACACTGAACTCAAACTGCCGTCGGAGAGAGTTGACAAATTTAAGCTCAACATTCTTCCCACTGTTGTTTGTCAAGGAGATAAGACTCCAGCGATCATAATCTGTAGACACTTTCACCATCTTCTGCACATAGGCATCCTTCATTGTCTTTGCTGTGATCTTTTCTTTGTTGACACCTTTTGGTAAGAAGTCTAAGATGCAATTAAGGACAGACTCCTTCACAACCTGAAACTGATGCTCATTTCGAAGCTCAGCAGAAAAAATGATATCCAGGTCCTTGTAGCTGGGACCATTTTGTTTTAAAAGGATGTGGCTTGCTGTGGAGCCATTCAGGCGTATGTCTTGGACAGCGATCTGATTTTTGATCAGCTGCTCCTTGACGGCACAAATGATGTATTTTGGCTTCACCTCCAATGTCGGGAAATTCCCTCTGCCATGAATGGGGATCACCTCACTTAGCACTTGATCCAGTATTTTAATCTGTTCCCAAGTGAGAAAACTGAATCTTGGATCTAAATCCTCAGTCATCATGAAATCAGCTGGTAAACTAAGAGGGAAACACAAAGGAAAAAGTCAGGGACATCTTAAAAAGCACTGACAGATCAAGCACTTCAATGACATGACAAATAGCACAGGGATTGATTGATTGATTGATTGATTGATTGCCCCACCTCGGGTTTGGAAGGAAGTCCTACCCACCCAATCTAATTGGCTAGAGAGGGGTTCCTCCATTCATGTATTCAGTAGTTACATTGGAAGAGGGGTGATAGAATCATGCCTTATGGCCATAAACCTTGACCCCAAAATTACTGCTCACTATGTGTGTGTTAAGGCTGTCCTTGTTAAAGCTATCACTGAACGTGCAGTTCACAGAGGTACCAACAGTGGACAAAATCCTACTCTTCACTCATAAATACAATGGTTGTGTGGGGGGAAACATAACAAGAGCCCTCCTGGATCAGACCAATGGTTCACCTAGTACATCAACCCATCCTCACAGTGGCCAATCAAACCTATGGGAAGCTCAAAAGCAAGATCTTAATGCAGCAGCACTCTGCCCACCTGTGATTCCCAGCAATGGACATAGACAGGCATACCAACAGTGGAGATACATCATAACCATCATGGCTAGTATTAGGAGCTTGTATTATTATTTTTTGCTACAGTAGATAGGTAGGTAGGTAGGTAGACCTATCTATCTATCATCTATCTATCTATCTATCTATCTATCTATCTATCTATCTATCATCTATCTATCTATCTATCTATCTATCTATCTATCTATCTATCTATCATCTCAGCCATCAAAAAGTGTTTGTATCAAGGGGGGAAATCCAAAAGAATGTCAGGTTTCTAATGCTTCCAACACAACATTGGGAAGGCATTGTTTTCCTGGAGGTTTATTATGGGTTGTTGTAAAATTAAGTGCCCCAGTGTTGTGATTTTAAGTATGCACACTATGAATGTAATTAAGGGAAATTACAGTACTGTGCAATTAGAGGAAATTACAGTAATTAAGTACACAACCAAATATGGTAAATATGCAAGTAGATTTAAAAATAATAACAAATGTTCTGTAATGTCTATAACATTGATTGCCGGTATTTACATTCAAAGAATCATCTTGATATTGTGGATCTGTAATCTTTGTGCTCTTGTCCAATAAATTGTCTGCACTATATTTTTATTTCATTTCTTAAAAAAAGATTGGCCCGGTTTCCCCTCAAAGAATAAGAAATAAATGTTGCTTAGAGCACTCTTATTCAAAGTGGAAAATAAATTTGCCTTTCTTTATATTTTGTGAACACCTGATTATTGATTGAGGAATGGGAAGCAGGGTGGAGAGGGAGATGACAATGAACAGTAATGACAATTTGGCTTTTTCTAGTATCTTGTACATACCAGTAGATACCTAAAATGGAGTTTTAGGTGAGTAGGAAGTTGCCTAATACTATGTGAGACCATTTGACCATCCAGTCCAGTAGTGTCAACTCTGAAGGGCAGCAACTCTCTAATGGCTTAGGCAGAAGTATTTCCTGACACTACCTGCTGATCGGATTAACTGGAACTGTCTGGGACCCAACACGGGTCTCTCTGCATGCAAAGCATGTGATCGACCACAGAGTAAGGGCAGTGGTGTTTGATTCCTGTTGGGACTGGTAGGGCATAAGAAAGGGAGACCAACAAGAGATGGACAAGAGCCAGAGCCAATGGCAGGTGGAGCCCACTAATTCTAGTTTTGTTCTCATCCTCTTCCCTGCTTAGTTTTACAAAGGGCAACACTGAGCTGCAGAAGGAGCAAGCTGACAAGAAGGGATGATCACCTCAGTTGTTGTAAGAAAGAAGGCAGGCAGATGGGGGTAGGCAGCGGACATACTAAGGTTGATATAGCAGTATCCTATTTGCCCCAAAAGACCAGCATCCAATAAGCGGTAGCCATCTTCCCTCACTGCACATATTTATCAAGTAATTTAAAATTATTTTATTGTGGTGTTTTTGGAATAGGATATTATGGTGAGGCATCTCAATACAATCTAAAGCCTTGCAAAACTGTGTCTGACTCAGATGTCTTTGTAGTGGAGCAGTGAAGCAATACACTGCATGGTGGGAGGAAAGAGACAAACTCGTACAAAGATACAATATTGATATTGGGTTATAACCAACTAAGTTCTGCTCAGGGTAGACCCACTGAACTTCTCATTTTCAATAGAACTGCTGAAATTAACGAACCGAAGTTAGCCATGAACATTGATTTCATTGTGTCTATCCTGAGTAGGACTAGCATTGGGCACAACCTACAGTTATTTCATAGCACACCCAAGCTCAGATACCTTGCAGCTTGCATAGTAGCCTTGTTTCAGGGTGGTGTGAATCAGCAATTACTATTTGGAGGTGGAGCGAAGTGGATTCAAAGGTGCTTGCTACTACAGTGGTACCTCGGGTTAAGTACTTAATTCGTTCCGGAGGTCCGTACTTAACCTGAAACTGTTCTTAACCCGAAGCACCACTTTAGCTAATGGGGCCTCCTGCTGCCACCGTGCTGCTGGAACACGATTTCTGTTCTCATCCTGAAGCAAAGTTCTTAACCTGAAGCAATATTTCTGGGCTAGCGGAGTCTGTAACCTGAAGCGTATGTAACCCAAAATACCACTGTATAAGGAACGCAGAGCATCTCCATGGGTGGAAGATCAGAAGAGCTCAGAAGGCATCAACTGACTCTATTTGGCTGTCCTTTTCTCCCCTAGGACATATCCCTAACTGTATCAAATAGGTTTTCTTGCACATGAAAAAATATTTCTCCCTGCCCCACATGTTCATCTTTATATTCTTCTTCTAAATTAAATAATTTAGGCACCTAGTTCAAGATTTTGTTTCTGAAATCAAGTTGTGCCTTAGAATGGCTCGTCTCTAGCAAGAAAACAGAGATGAGGAAGAGTGGAGATGACATATAGAGAGAGACACCTGGAAAAGGTGTTTTGCTGCCATGGAAACCCAATATAATGGGTGCATGGCATGAAGTGTTAGGCCTACAGAGATGCAATCTTCATGTTGCCTTGCAAGTTAGACAGTGCAGAAGCACCTGGCAAAGTAGCTGGCTTGCTCTAGCAAACATTGGTTTTGTGCCAACAGAAATTAAGGGTATTCTGTCTCCCTGCCTACTGAAACCCACACTGACACTTTCTTTACCAACCAATATTTATAATTCTAAATGTTGTGGGCGTAACCTAAATTTGGAGAGATGTAGAGATGCTCAGGTGAATTTGAAACATCCAGTCTAATCAGTGGTGACTAATGGCCATTGGGGCTGGTGGTAGGCCTCAAGGCAGGGGGGCTCAACAGTAGGAGGAGCCAGAGCCAATGACATAGCCTATTCTCCTCTCTACCATGTTCTATAACAGCAGCACTGAGACTATAGGCTGATAGCCAGTGGGCAAGAAGGCAGGCAGATGCAGTAGGCTGAGGGTGTTTTGGAGATAGTGGGGTAATCCCTCATTCAGTCTATATGAACCAGCCTCCACTAGGTTCAATGCAAGAGACAAAAATTAGCTTGCACTCTGAAGTGGATTTGAGAAATAAAGTTCCTATGCTCAATAAGATTTACTGCTGAGTAAGCTGTGGGTTAAACCACAGAGCCTAGGACTTGCCAGTCAGAAGGTCGATGGTTCGAATCCCCACAACGGGGTGAGCTCCTGTTGCTCGGTCCCTGCTCCTGCCAACCTGGCAGTTCAAAAGCATGTCAAAGTGCAAGTAGATAAATAGGTACCACTCTGGCAGGAAGGTAAACGGTGTTCTGTGCGCTGCTCTGGTTCGCCAGAAGCGGCTTAGTCATGCTG
Organism: Podarcis vaucheri; assembly: GCF_965113315.1. Taxonomy (NCBI): domain Eukaryota; kingdom Metazoa; phylum Chordata; class Lepidosauria; order Squamata; family Lacertidae; genus Podarcis; species Podarcis vaucheri. The sequence continues at coordinate 23,119,863 of NC_138758.1, forward strand.
GCCACATGACCTGGAAGCTGTACGCCAGCTCTCTTGGCCAATAAAGCGAGATGAGCGCCGCAACCCCAGAGTCGGTCACGACTGGAACTAGTGGTCAGGGGTCCCTTTACCTTTTAAGAACATTTAGGATCACATTGTCCCTAGCTTTCCTAGTCATTTAAAAATATTACAATTCCAGAATCCTCCAGCTAAAATATCCCCAATATATCTGAACAATTAAAAATAAAATAAATACAAATTTAAGAAAATCACCCACTTTGCTATTTGGAAGAGTCCTCTGGAATATGTTAAATGCCTCTTGATGTAGTGACTGGAGATACCTGGAATGCACCATATGAATCATGATGTGCTCAAATACTCTTAGGCAATTGTGTCTATGATTGCAAGAAAGATTTGGGCTCATTATGATTCATATGAGTCATTCTAGGCAGCTTCAAGCATCACATCAAGAGATGCTTCTGAAGAGTGGGCATTGTGAGCTGCCTTGAAGTAGCATACAAATGCTCCTAAATGATTAAACACATTTGAGGATTTGCCAGGGAATCTCCAATCCTACCTCAACAGGCCAGCTTTGATAGTGGGCAGTGACTGGCAGGTGCGTTGCCCTTCCCGCCTGCCAAAGTATCGTACCTTGTGCAGCAGTTTTCAAGCACTTGGAAATGACAGTGCAAGGGCTTTGCCAATCCCATGCAAAGTACTGAGCAGTACTGCTTTCTGCAGGGATACAGTTGCACAATCAAGTTCTGCCTGGGGAATTCAGATGCACAGCTGATCTAGCACATTTCAACTCACCACCCATCAGCTGTTGAGAGGTGAATTCAAATCTACTTTTTGCATGATGCAGGGCCACATTTGCCCATGGACCAGAGTTTACTGTATCTAATTTGTGCCAGGACACATGATCCTATAATGGACCTAACAAATTTAAGTATTGACAATGCCACAGGGGTACCATCCATCGATTCTACCTGCATCACTCTCAATGTGGTGCCTCAAATGCTCCCTGGCAGTTTACCTTGTAGAAGTGGGGCATGTGAACAAAAAGACCCTTGGCCCTCACCACGTCACATGAGCCAATCTCTTTTAATCATGGGCTTTGAAGACATGCTCCATTAAGCTAATTTCAACATACGTACTGCGGTTGTTTGTTTACTCTCTTATCTCATGGTAGTACATGGACTGCTGCTGCAAGCTTTCCATGCCTATATCTCTTACAAGACTCATGGTAACCAAAAACCATATGCCCCTAACCTACCTGATGGGGGGCAGGAAGAAGAGAGAAAAAGAGTCAGCTGCTTGGAAGCCAATGGTCTTGGGGAAATATGCAATATTGATTTTCTACCATCTGAAACAAGCAGTAGCCAGGTTGTTAGCCTGAACAGAAGGCCACTAGGTAGCTGTGGTTAAAAATCCAAGTCCTGGTTATAGCTTCATCTATGGCAGGGGTGGAGAATCTTGGGCCCCAAGGGCCAAATGCAGCCTTCTGGGGCTCTCTGTCTGGTCCTCTCCACAGGCTACACCCTTCAAGCGCCCTGCCCTCCTTGAGTGTTTGATGCCTGGCTTGAATGTGTCCCTGAACCCTGATAATGCTCCTTGGTGGCAGATAGAGAGGCTTGTGTGATAGTAAGTATAGAAGCTAGCCTACCATATAAGGGGGGAAATGTAAATTAATTGCTTTTCCCCACCCACCACTGGCATGTGGCCCTCAGAAGGTTGCCCAGAAGGGACTATGGCCCTCTGGCTGAAATATATTCTGTACCCCTGAGCTGTGGCTAGAATACATGGACATTTACCAGGAGCAAGGCCCTCTCTTGCAATTCCTTGATTATGGAATGCTGCTCCCAAAACACATTCACCAGGCGCCACCATTAGCATTGTTTAGGTACCAGGTTAAAGCTGGTTTACATTGGCAAATATTTTGATGCTATTTAACTCTCTTGTCTTCTGGATTTTTATATACTATTCTAATTGTAACTAGGGCCATACCTGTGTGTTAGATAGAGCACATATTTTACCTGCAGGAGTTCCCAGTCCTCTCCAGGTTAGTAGATTTGGTAGTTGATGATGCAGCAAGTGATGGAAAAGACCTCTGTCCTTGGTGAACTTGCATTGCCACTGCTAGTCAGGATAGACAGTATTTGGTGGGATGGATCTGGTATGAGATAACTTCTCCAGTCAGTGCATTTTTTTATTTAACTGTATTTTTGTAGCCTTTAAAAATGCATTTAAGTTGCCTTAAATATTACAGCATCTTCCACCCAAACTGGTTTTGAGCAATACTAATGGGGAACATTAATATTAAGCCTTGTTTAGTATATTAAGCAGCCTTATTTAAGAGTTGCATTGAACTCAGCAGTACTTACTTCTGGGTAAACTAGCACTTCCCACCCACTTCAGAAGAAATGTGAAGCAAATAGCACCAAGCCATCAAGTTACATGGTGATGGCCAGACCCGACCAAACTAAAACATCAATATCTACAAAGCATGACTGCTCATAAAAACATAGCTAAGCACTGGACAGAATCTGTCCTTACTGCTTCTGAGGCCCCTCCCATCTGATTCTGAACCCTTTTCCACACAGTTGAAATCTGGGAATATTTATTCCTAACAGTCTCATATCTGTTGTTGTTTGGGAAGTATAAGGAACAACAACATAAAAAGCACACTTCAGTTTCAAAATCAGTGGTTTAAATCACTGATGCTTTGATAGGCTCAGCCCACCATCTTGATTTAAAATAGCATCCAGTTCTATCCAAATATAAATTTACTCCTTTAGCTCAGGAACCACCATGAAAAATTTAGCTATCATATTTTAAGAGGTGTCCAAATGCAAACAACTTTCCAAAATACATAGTAGACATGGAGGGAGAGTAGAATTGCCCTTGCTGTTCTGACTCCTGTCCTGACTTCCACATATTGCTTATTTCTGAATGGAGTCTACACATGTGCAGATTAAATAAGTGCAGCTGTTCACCCCATGATGGGGAACCTTATAGAGCATCAAATTGCACCTACCACTTCCTCAGGCTCTATGCACAATGGAATGGTCAATGTGTAGAGATCAGGAGTAGAGACAAAAGGTGTGTCCTCACTCCTGTTCCATGTGTTTTTATTTATGTTATTAGTCTGCATTCTGATGCTCCAGAGGGTAGGACCCAAACCAATGGATTCAAGATACAAGAAAGGCGATTCCAGGTAAATGTGAGGAAGAACTTTCTGGTGGTAAGAGCTGTTCAACAGTGGAACAGACCTCTTCAGAAGGTGGTGGACTCTCCTTCCTTAGAGGTTTTTCAGAAGAGTGGGGTGGGGGTGTTGTACTAGGTGATACATTGAGTACCCTCCAACTCTTCAATTCTATGATTCTATGTTGAGTATTCCCATATTTCAATAATCAGAAAAGGGCTCTCGAGGACTAGGTAACTGCTCTTTTTAAATAAATAAAAATAGACCTTTTTTTTTTTGCATTCAATGATCTCCACAGCAGAGGCCATGTTCTCCCCAACCCATCTTCCTAGTACCCAATAATGACATTCATATAATACAAAGTCCTATTGTGCTGGAGTGCATTGTGTAGAACAGGATTGGCTATTGTTTCTAAGCCCAGGGAGCACATTGCTAGGCACCCACCTCTCTGAGGGCCATATTCTAGCAGTGGGAGTAACCACTGTATGCATACACACACTATACTTTCAGGCCACATACACCCGCCACACATGCCTCCCTCTCACACACATGTACACATGCATATGCACACACCCACAAACACCCACCATTTCCAGCTCTCCCCACTCCAAATCTGTGGTGGCCTTTTACTTTGTAAAGATCATGCTCAGAAAAGTAAGAGGTAGTATTTCCAGCCTGACATACACACACCCCTCCAGTTTTGCTAGCTGGGGGGGGGGGAATCAAATTTATCAAGCTCCTACTGAGACGCCTGTTGGTTGATGAGCTTTGTTCAGATAGATGTGTCCTCTGCCCCAAAAGACAGAAAGAAGGTGGGATTAGCTTGGGGTAGAAATAATATACCTGAACATTTCTCCCTGATGTAACCCAGAAAGCTTGCACACTATTATCTAACTTACAATTGGGCTTCCGTATATATTTTCTACCTCCTATTGCAAGAGCTTAACTTTCTTAGCAGAGTCTCCACTGAGAAATAAACAGATTCAAACTTACGATAGCTGGATTTTTGCCAAGTATACACAGCCGAAGAGTCAATGTGATGAATCACTGGATCCTTTGGCAAAAATATGAAATGCACATTTTGTCACCGATGAAAGCGTGAACCTCCCAATGAAATGCTGTGGGATAAGAACAAACAGTAACATGGCTTTTTGAAACCCGAGTAGTCAACCTGCTGTTATGGACAAGTTTCTAGACTTGCATTCATAATATTGCCCTTCAAAGACACAGGTGAGATCAGTGATTTGTCAAACACAAGTGTTTGGGGGTAAGCTACAGCCCCCAGGGTTCTTTGAAGGAAGCCATGCGCTTGAAATGTGTGTTAAATGTTATGGTGGGGAAATGACTTAAGCTTGGCCCCATCTGCACTATACATCTAAAGCCGTATCATACCATCCTAATGGTCATGCCTTCCTCTGTTGTAACCTCCAGGCACACCTTCCAACATTCCTCTAATGAAAATCAGAGCACGTGTCTTTTGGTGCCATGCTCTCACATGAACCAGCTGACCTGCGTGAGCGAGCAGCAGCACTGCAAGTGCCAGCGTCAACTGCTAGCGCCGGCTCATCCTCCTCCCTGGCGGCAACACTAGAGGAGCAAAATGGGACATTCCAGGATCAAATCAGAAGCTGGGATGGCTTCTGTAATTCTGGGGATGTCCTGGGAAAATCGGGACACTTGAAGGGGATGTATGCATGTGGTAATTATTAACAGCCACATTGTTACTGACGTGGTCTTGTGAATAAGTCCTAACTGTTGCTTAGCAGATGGGAGTTTCATATTTAAGCTTTGTAGTGATTTAGCATGGTCATTAAGAAAGCTGAGCCACACCTTCATACAGAAGCAACTGGCAATGGCATTCAGCAAATCTTATTTATGCTACAGGTGGAAAAGGCTTGCAATGCATATGAAGCAAAGCTCCTCACTTTGGCCCCATCCATCATTCTCTCCTCGTCTTTCAGCAGCATGGTAATAACGTCAGCAGTGACATTTCAATCCATTCTGGCCATAGGAAAAAGTAGCAGCATTGTGATTTTTTGGTTCTAGCAGTTATCCTCTTTCCTAATGCAACTGAAACAGACTTTGAAGCAACACCAGCAGATAGTGGTGCAGTTAGGTGACTTTGGACTGTAGACTTAATTGTATTGAGATGTATCCTTTAGGTGGCAATATGCTCTATTTCAGTTACTTGAAAATGTAGAAAGCTGGTCCTGCTGTGTTTAAGGGCTGCCCTGTTCATTCTGCTCTGAAGTCCTACCCTGATGGCAACATTGCTTGCATAACGAACTTTATGTGGCTGTAATAAGACCAGAAAACACAAAGCAGTACAAACAGGTGTAAAACTTTCTTGTGTCAATCTATCCAGGGTCATTAACTGTCAGCAAGAAGAAGCTGATCATGTTGAGCGAAGGCTGTGAAATCAACGGAATCAGGGCTTTCTGCAGAAGGAGCTGGCTTAAGATTCAGAAATCAAACTACAAAGCAGAATTCCTCTGGCAGGATTTGCACGTTCTTAGGTAGAAGGTATCAAAAGACACCCCCAACACCTGTTAAATTTGTTTCACAAAGCAGAATCACCCCAATATATATGTTCCAGAAAACCAAGTGCCTGTACAAAGAGGAGGATCCTTGATGAGTCTCTCACAGAGCCATAAGTCCAGAATTTCCCAGAAATAGCTGAGATTTTGCCACCGGAAACAGTGTCCAGGTGAGAATCGCTTAAATCTGGACATGTGTCAACCCATGTGTTGTAAGTGGGCTCTCTCTCCCCCCCCCCTCCGAATTTCCTTTAAAATAGCTCAACATCTTTATGGCAACTTTACTTAACCCTGTGATAGAAAATGTATATTGTGCCAATGTATGAAGTCTCCTTGTTTGGGACAGTTCCATTCAAACTTGTTCTATGGGTGCTGACTTACTGCAGTAGAATAAACTAGGGAACTACTGGGTGCCTTACTTTATACTCCCTGGTCTTGTCTTTTATTTAACATCCCTATCTGGGAAACAAACTGCTTTAGTGGACTCCCTTAAAAGTTCTGCATTGCTTCAGGTATGAATCTGTGGTGGGTATCCCCTGGGGCAGGAACAGGGTAAATCTAGGGGCTGCAGATTTTTGGGCCACAGGGTGGGCTGGGGGCCTATGCACAGCCCTTCAAATTTTTAAAAATAGCTTTCACAGAGGCTAAGCTTTCTGCACAGGCTAAAAAAAAAAAAATTCTCTTCATGTCTTGGTGATTTCAGCAGATTGACAGGTGGGTGGCCTTATCTCCCTGCCAGAATGGCCTGTAGGGTTTGAGGGAGGTCAAGATCCAGCCCACCAGCCAGCCACACTTGGTTTCCTACCCCTGCTATGTATGAATAGCCAGCTCATTCAATGAATATGGATATTTTTATGTAGTCAAAAAGGCACCATCCACAGACAACAGAGAGGTACCAGCAGACTCCAGTGAATTCCAAAGTGTACAGAAGCAGGGACAAAGGGGAGGAAGTAAAGCTCAGTGATCATAGTCATGGGATGCTGGCTGGTAGAGTGGGCAGTATTTGGGGGGAAAGGCATGGCTGCTGGACCTCTGAAGCCCTAACAGGAACACAGGCATATTACAACATTTTGTTGCAGATCCCACCACTTTCACTTATAGCCCACCTTCAAGTTCAAGACCATGAATTTCAGAGTCTAAAACAAGAGTGGGGAATCTTTTTCAACTAAAGAACCGCAATTCCTTCTAAGGCAACCTTCTGGGGTCCACTTGCAGTGACTGGCAGGGTGAAAGGCAAAAGTGGTCAGTGGGATGAATGTCTGTCTTTGCTTTGTACAATAGACTAGTCTCTGTCAGGGCAAGCAGAAGTCGTTATCAGAGTTTTAGGACGTATTCTAGCCAGACGAAAACACTCAGTCAAGGTTAGGAGGTTGGGTGAGAGGGTGGATAGCAGATAGGACCTAGAAATATATCAAGGGTCAGACAGAGAGGCCTGGGTCTGAATTTCTCTACCCAGGTCTAGTGTGGAGTCAGATGGAGGTGAAAATTAGTGGGCTTCATTTTAATACCGTTGCTTCAGGTGGAAAAGCAATTGCAGTCTGCATTGGCTAGGATGTGGCAATTCACTCACTGTTTGTGTGTTCAGAAGTACTTTCTTGCTTTTGCATTATGACACAAGTTATAAAGCAGAGCCCCCTTCTGAAGCTTCAGAGCAAATTCTGCATCTGAGTTCAGTTTAAACTGTGTTTGCTTTATAAGTGGCTGGGAAACGCAACAAAAATAAATACTACTGTTTAGAGTCAATGTTGCTGTTTTGAACCATAGCTCCTGCTATGGTAAAATAATAAACAGTTAAGAAACAGAAGTGCAGATGAATTCATCAAAGTGACTGCTCTTTTCAGCTTGCTGATTCATCTTAGGCTTTGGGGGCACAGAGACAAGATAAAGACAATTCAAGTCATATAAAAAGAAGGGAACAATAAAGAACATGGAATAATTTTAGAGGCGGAAACTCTAGCTTGTTTGCCCCTCAGTGCCAAATGTTTATACAGCCTCAACCCACCTGTGGCTGTAAGGGGAAATTATTCCAACATCTCTCTCCAGCTTCTAACAGCTTCTCAGAGAACCAAATCATTTTGACCAATGATTCATTTATGAAAATTTATTGTCATCAAAGCACCATGGGGAGAATTGGCATGACAAACTTGAAAGGACTGAATGAAGCACATTGGGATGGCTAAAATAAGAAAAATGGGAGAGAAGGTGGCAGGAGAAAGTTGACCCTGTGGATAGGAAGTTATTGAAGAATTAGTGCTAGAAATCTGAGTTTACAGTGCAAGTTGAACAAGTGAAAGGCAAATGTACTGCCTTAACTTCTGCTCATAAAACCACTTATTTCACACCCCCACAGACATCCACTACAGAGAAAATAAATGTAAGGCTTTAAAGGACAATAGTGGCAATGGATGTTATAGAAAGTGCTCTTGAACCTTGGATTCCCAGGGGTCTAAAGCTCCTATCATCCCCAGCAAGCTTAATCGATGGTCAGGGGTGATGGGAGTTGAAGTCCAACAGCATCTGAAGACCTAAGGTTGAATAATTCTGTCTACTCTAGAAGCAAATGCCCGTTTTTCACTGCTTACACACTTGCATGCACCCATGCACACACGCCCCTGTGATATAAGAATTCAGTGGCCTTCCTAGTATCACGTAACACAAGTGAAATTCTAGGGCAGAAAAGGGGTTGGTCAAATCTTTCTAGCATCCAAAACTATTCAAAGCTTGGAAATACTTTTCTAAAGAGACCCAGGGATCTTAGCAGATTTTGGGGTTCTAAAACCCTAACTTGGCCAAAAGCACCAGTGCTAAATGCACATGCTTAGTATGTGCAAGGTACTAGTCTCAATTTCAGTGGCAGAGTTTCAAGTAGAGGGGCTGGGAAACTCATCTTCCTGAGAGACATTGAAGAACTTCTGCCGAGAATATTGATTGATTGATTGCATTTACATCCTATCTTTTCGTCCAAGAAACTAAAGGTGGTGTACCTGGTTCCCCCCTCCTCATTTCATCCACATAAGAATCCTGTGAGTTGGTTTAGGCTGAGAGGCAGTGACAGGCTCAACATCACCCAGTGAGCTTCATGGCTGAATGGGAATTTGTACCTCCATTTCCCAGGGCTTTATCCAACAGTCTAACCACTACACCATACTGACACTCTAATAGTAAATGACCATGGACTAGATGGACTAATGATCTGACTTTGCATATATAAAGGGGTTTTGCAGGTTCAATAAAATGAGTCTACAGTCCATTGATGAATCCAAATGTATCTTGAGAAGTCTCATAATCCAAAACTCAACAGGTTCCTAGCTAGTCCCAGGGATGAATAATGTCATAGCAATCACCATTTTATATACTTACAAATATGCAGATTTCTTTTAAACTAAAGGTAGTCGGTGGACTTTTAGAACGTATAGTGCTTTAGAAGCCATTTAGCAAAAGGGAACATATATTTGTCAAGGGACTATATATGAGGCTCAAGAAGTGTACAGCATCTAGAAAGACTGGAGAATATAATGGTTGTTAGTTTGGTAGGGTTGCCATATTTTGAAGATCAAAAAAGAGGATGCTATGACAGGTATTCAAAGCAAATAAATGCAATTTGTCTCAAATTTTACCCCTGAAAAAGAGGACAGGTCCTGGAAAAAGAGGACACATGACAACCCTAATTTGGGGTCTTATATAAAGCTCAGGGGCTGTACATGGACAGAAACCTTTTATGCAAACGCATGTCCATGGATTTTGTATAACTCTTTAAGAGAATGACATTTACCTACACAATATAGCTTTACCAAAACCTTGTAGAAAACTTCAGGACATAATTCATGGAATCAATATGCAAAGGGCAGATCCTCTATAGCACTGAGAGTTCCCACAGAAAATGTAAAACTCCTATAGTATCCAAAGCACGAGAGCAAGAGGGAGAAAGAATGCTTATATATACCACTTAAAGATTATACAGCATGCCTAGTCCTTCAACATGTGCACACCTCTGTAGCTCAGATGGTCTTTTATAGCACTTATACACGACTCAAGGATTCTTTAGCCCACATGCACATCTTGCAAAGGATCTATAATAGTATTTAGGAAGTCCTGCAGTCTGGAGACCTTCTATAGTTACGAACATTTTTACTCAAAAGCAGACTTTAAATGGGGGGGGGGGAACCGACCCACACGACGCTGACACAAAAACCTTGCACATAGACTATGTAAAATAACGAAAGTTTACTACCCCCCCTTCTCTCTTCCCCGTTCTATCTCCCCAACCTCTCTTCTCCCCCAATCTCATACTGTCTATAACATTGAATGTAAACGATCCACAGAAAGGACTCTATCAACTGAAAGCAAAGACGCTGTATGTACTTTCGTTACCCAAGAAAAACTTCAGTAAGAACATTTTTTAAAAAGCAGACTTCATAGAACATCCAGTTAGCATATACCAGCCTCTATTCTTTAATCCAAAAAGTCAACCCCGGATAATTTCTAAGGACGCTCTAGAAAGTCCGAAAGATACCGGGGATCTCAGACACTACACAGAACCCAGGGATTCTTTACACATAGTAAAGAATTGCACAACCTACGTCTTCAACTCCTTCCCTCTTCCCTTTTCCATGTTATATGCTACGGATGGAATTCTCATGTTCAAAGACCGCATCCCTCAGTTTTCCATTTTCGGGGGATGAGGACAAAGCAACAGAAGTTAGACACTTCCAACCCACGCTTCCTTGCAACCAACGGAAAACCAATGGAACTCAGCTAGAAAACAATGCGACTGGAACTTGAGCATCTCCCAACACTTTGGTGGGCTGCGGCCAAAGGTCTTACAGCAGTCGGCAAAAGTGATATATGCTCAGTCAAACAATTGCTGGGCTGCTAAACCTCAAGGAAGTTCATCCAAGCCCCCAAAACAACCGAATGCACGGACGCGCTGTCCTCCGTCTCTATAGAACTATATGCAGAACCGCGTCCAAAAGACAAACCCTATGTGAGGGTATAGTTTCTAGGTTCCTTACGCTCTAGTGTTATTCTGAATGCCACGCACATTTATGCTGGTGACAACAACGAACGATCACAACGAACAACCTGGAGCGCCAGAGGCGACTCCAGAAATATATATGCCCCTGAGCTACCTCTTAAAAGGAACCCCTTTGTGTAGACCTTTTCCTTGCCTCGGTCAAGCACTTACCGAGTTGGCCTCGTGGAAGCGGTAGTTCCTGGTCCCCCTCTCCCCCTCAGCGTCCCTCAAGCCTGCAGGCGAGAGAATGGCAAGGCGCACCCCTCACAGCCCTTGTCCTCCCTCCGTTTCCCTTCGGGGATGGATCAGTTGGAGCTTGTGAGGGCGCCAGGGGGGAGAGATAAGTCCACAAGGGCTCCGCCTCCCGCCAGTCCCCCTCGGAGCCAAGGGGGGGAGGGAAGCCCGAAATGAGGGAACGGGAGGGGAGGGAGGGGGGAAAGAAAAGCGGAGACTCTGCGCCGAGGCTGCTGTCCGCGGCCACGGCGGTGCTGAAATGCGCCCCGCGCCTCTCCCCCTGGCTCAGCCGTTGTAGCGTAAAAGAGTGGTCATGGCAACTCCGCGTCACACAGTTTGAGGTGGGGCTGCCTAATGGGTTTTCCTCCTTACTGTGAGCCCGTGGGAGGCGGCAGACAGAGTCCGTGGGTGTTAGGACACCCGACCCCCCACCGCAGGGAAGGGGGAAGCCCAGCGATCCGCCTCGTTAGTTAGCCTGTCAGTTTCTGCCTGGTTAATTTCACTCCCGTCCAAGGCTTCCCTACTCACCAGAGACCCCACTTCTCTTTTTTAAAAAAACAAAAAACTGCCGGTATTTTTTAAAAAAGGGGGGGCAATGTTTTTTTCTTTCCGGATTCCCGGTTCTACGAGAAAGGGCTTAGCTTGAAGCAGGACATCGTAACCCCCCTGCACCTGTTTTCAAGCCATAATTACTGTGGGTTACAATAAAGAGGGGGAGAGAGAGAGATTCAGGTCATATGTGGTGTATGATTGTTTTCACCAATGGGCAACTACAGCTGGTCCGTCGAAATTGAGATTCTGAGAAACCTTGCCGAACCCTGGACCACAGCCTCTGACTAGCCTTATTTTGCATCCTCCAATATATTTGTGGGTGGCGCTGTGGGTTAAACCACAGAGCCTAGGGCTTGCAGCTCAGAAGGTGGAATCCCCGCGGGGTGAGCTCCCGTTGCTCAGTCCCAGCTCCTGCCAACCTAGCAGTTGGAAAGCATGAAGTGCAAGTAGATAAATAGGTACCGCTCCGGCGAGAAGGTAAATGGCGTTTCCGTGTGCTGCTCTGGTTCGCCAGAAGTGGCTTGGTCATGCTGGCCACATGACCTGAAAGCTGTACACTGGTTCTCTCAGCCAGTAAAGTGAGATGAGCACTGCAACCCCAGAGTTGTCCGTGACTGGACCTAACGGTCAGGGGTCTCTTTACCTTTACCAGTATATTTGCCTATCTGGAATGTCTTCTTATCATCTCATAATGCCTTGGAGATGCAGTGTGTGCGTGTTTAGAAACGAGACTACTCAGCAAAGGTAAAATTTGCTTTAGCTGACCATCCTATTTTACCTCTCGTCCTGCCCACCACTGGCAAGTGCCCCCCCACCCCAAAAAAGCTATCCAGAAGAGAATGCAGTCCTCAGACTGAAAAAGGTTCCCCATCCATGATCTATTACAGTGGTACCTCGGGTTACATACGCTTCAGGTTACACACTCCGCTAACCCAGAAGTAATGCTTCAGGTTAAGAACTTTGCTTCAGGATAAGAACAGAAATCGGGCTCTGGCTGCGCGGCAGCAGCAGGAGGCCCCATTAGCTAAAGTGGTGCTTCAGGTTAAGAACAGTTTCAGGTTAAGAACGGACCTCTGGAACGAATTAAGTACTTAACCCGAGGTACCACTGTACTAGAAATTGAGGAGAGCTGGTACTTCGAGACTGCCTCATCAATGTGCTTTGTGTCTGAAGCCCATTACCGGCCATGGACTGGATCACTCCCACGGAGATTATCCGTGGAAAGGACTGGCACTGTGCTGGTCCCGGGGGGGTTACCGTGCGGCGTGGTCTGAGGCTGATGTGGGGTCCAAGGCAAGGAGCCGGGCATGGTCAGGAACTCTGGAAGAACAGGTCAGGGTGCTGACAGGAACAGGTTTCCAACGATGTTGCTCCCGCAACCTGGGACTGGGCTGACTGGCCTTTATCTCCTCTGAGGCCTAGGGCGGTCCCGGCCCACAGGTGACTCGCCTCTCCTGGCCTTAAAGCGAGCACTCCTCCTGAGAGAACCCAGTTCCCTCCGCCTCTCTGCCCTGAGCCTCTGCAGCTCAGGAGAGGCTGGAGGGTTACTGGACCCAGAGGCAACCTCACCTTCCCCTGACAGGGCTGGGAGAGGAGCACCTGCAGGCAATGGGTCCTCGATCACCTCTGAAGCCAGAGCGGATTCAGCTGGTGTCTGCTCCTGAGGATCCAGCACAGGTGAGGGCCCTTCAGATTCAAGCCCCTGCCCCGGCTCAGCCAGCCCTGGAGGCGGGGACTCCTGTGCAGGCTGGGATTCCTCCGGTTCAGCCTCTGAATCAGATTCCCAGACTATCACAGGCATAGTGCAATGCCAGAATTCACATCTGCGCATGTCCGCAGCACCGGAAATTGCTTCTGCACATGCCCAGATGCCAAAAATTGCACCTGCGCAGAAGCAATTTTTGGCGTCTGAACATGCATAGACATGATTTCCAGTACAGTACCTTGGGTTACAGAGACTTCAGGTTGCATTTTTTCAGGTTACGGACCACCAAAACCTGGAAGTACTGGAACGGGTTACTTCCAGGTTTCAATGGTTGCGTATGCGCAGAAGTGCTAAATTGCACTTTGCGCATGCACAGAAGCACTGAATCACAACCTGCGCGTGCACAGATGCACCACTGTAGGTTGCGAATGCTGCGGTTGCGAACGTGCATCCCGCACGGATCACGTTCGCAACCCGAGCAACCACTGTATCTGCATGTGCACAGATGCAATTTCCGGTGCTGCTCGGCGAGTCCCTGTGCTATGCCGGTTTAGCGCAGCGTGCAGGGGACTCACTGAGCAGGCAGCTCTGTTCAGCTCATGGGCCAGTAAAACGGTCTTTGTGGGCCGCATCCAGCTCATGGGCCGCACGTTGCCGACCCCTGCCGTAACCTGAGTAGAGGGTGAGGCTTGAGTATGACCTGAGGAAAGTTCTGAGGGCCACGCAGAGAGGACTGGAGGACTGCATTTGTCCTGAGTCAGGGGTCAGCAAACTTTTTCAGCAGGGGGCCGATCCTCTGTCCCTCAGACCTTGTGGGGGACCAGGCTATATTTTGAAAAAAAGAAAAGAATGAATTCCTATGTCCCACAAATAACCCACAGATGCATTTTAAATAAAAGGACATATTCTACTCATGTAAAAACATGCTGATTCCTGGACTGTCCGCAGACCAGATTTAGAAGGCGATTGGGCCGGATCCGGCCCCCGGGCCTTAGTTTGCCTACCCATGGTCCTGAAAGCCTGAGGTTCCTCAGCAATAGTCTGTAGCCATTAATGGATCCCAAGGCTAGCTAAGCTGTAGTCACTGAGGCAACTTCTAGAAATATAGAGCTATTCATTTGAACATTTTTATAAGTAAGAAAACTCCCTCCTGATACAGTGGTACCTCGGGTTAAGAACTTAATTCATTCTGGAGGTCCGTTCTTAACCTGAAACTGTTCTTAACCTGAAGCACCACTTTAGCTAATGGGGCCTGCCGCTGCGCTGCCACTGCACGATTTCTGTTCTCATCCTGAAGCAAAGTTCTTAACCCGAAGTACTATATCTGGGTTAGCAGAGTCTGTAACCTGAAGAGTATGTAACCCGAGGTATTACTGTATAAGAATTAGAGACCAAGGATGCAGATTTTTTATTTATTTTTAAAATGTTCCAATATTAATTGCATTTAAACTTTGAGCAGAATGCATCCATGAATTATTTATGTGTGCCTGCATTTTGTGATACTCATGCCTCCCCCTTCACTGCATTCCATCTCTCCTATCTGACCCTGAAAGCGGCGCAAATGATAGGATGTTTTCCTATGTTGTGAGTTAGCACCAACATCGCCTCTAGAGGTTCCAGGGACAGATACGGGAAAGCCTGGTTGTCTAGACACCTGCCAGATAAGTTGTAGGCTGAGACCACATGTTTTGAAACACACCAAGGAAGTTGATACCAGTGTGAAGTTGTGTAACTTTATATTCTTTGATCTGTAACCTTTCTTTACGTATGTAGAAAGATATTTGGTGTTTTATGACTCTGTTGGTTTCTCTCCCTATGAATCCTTGTTTTAATTCTCCTTGTGGCAGACTTCTTAACTGGCAGTTTATCTATAACAACCACGTTAAGTTGAGCCCTGACCTATTGTAATAGTTACAATAAACGCTGGTTCCCTCGCTGGATTTGAATTAATTTCCTTAGCTCTGTGTTTTATTTAAAAGGTTGTTTCTCACCTGGGTAACGAAAAATGTAGAAATAAATTCTTGCTACACTCCCAAATTCCAGGTTTGTGCTTTCCAGGCCTTTCTTTGGGTAACTTAAAACCACCCCAGCAGGAACTTCTTGCAGCCAAAATGTTCACTTTACTGACTTTTGAGATTGAAAACTCTGTAAATATTGGCAAGCACATCAGGTATCATGCCCACTTCTTCTTCTTCTGTTATGGATTGAGAATTGATGGGGGGGGGGGGCAGAATGCATCCCGCCTTCTCTCTCTGCTTATACCTGAATTAAGGTGACAGGAAATAATGAAGGAACTGTGATGCAAGAGGGGTGATGGCTCATATCTCAGGTTAATACTACTGTACTATTGCAATGTTATCAAACACTTGTAATAGGCCAATAGACATTGGGCAGGGAAATGGGGCCTAGGCTAAGGGAGAGATAACACACCCTGCATGCAGGTGGTCCCAGGTCCAGACCCTGGCTTCACCACTTGAACAGATCAGGTAGCAGTGGGTCGGAAAGGCATCGGTCTGAGATCCTGGAGAATCACAGCAGATCGGTGTTCTTGAATCTCAGGTCTCCAATGTGATAGGACTACAACTCCCCCAGTCCGAAGCCAACTTAGTTAATGGTCAGGGGTGATGAGCGTTGTTGGTGTCACAGAGTAATGCTCTTGAACCTTGGGTCCCCAGATGTTTTTAGACCAATACTCTCACCAATCCTATGACGCCACAGACGGGCCAGCAAGTGGCCTACGTGTGTGATCTGCATATGTGTGTACTGCATGCGTGGTAAGAATACTCGTGTGCTGTGTACATACAAGAATGTGGGTTAGCAATACCTACTTTTGCTGTAGCTACACACGCTGCTGGCATGTGGTCATCCTCAGAGCACTGCATACCAGAAACTGCAGCCACCATGCTGAAAAGCGTTTAGCATACAATTCACTGCCTTAGGCAGCTTCCAGACTTCATTACCAATAATATTTTATTAAAAGAATTTCAGTTATATAAGATAAAGTGATAAAATAATAATAAATACATAAATAAATATACCCCGCCCTCCCCGGCCAGAGCCAGGCTCAGGGCAGCTAATACCAGTAAAATTACAATAAAAACATAATGGGGGGGGGGACCAAGGTTAAAAGTACAATTTAAAATGCAGCCTCATTTTAATAGTAGCCCATAGATCAAAACCATAAGGGGAAGGAAACAGAAGGGTCAGACTGAGTCCAAACCAAAGGCCAGGCGGAACAGCTCCGTCTTGCAGGCCTTGCGGAAACATGTCAGATCCTGCAGGGCCCTAGTCTCTTGTGACAGAGCATTCCACCAAGTTGGGGCCAGTACTGAAAAGGCCCTGGCCCTAGTTGAGACCAATCTAACCACCTTGCAACTTGGGACCTCCAAAGTGTTGTCTTTTGTGGACCTTAAGGTCCTCTGTGGGGCATACCAGGAGAGGCGGTCCTGTAGGTACGTGGGTCCTAGGCCGCAAAGGGCTTTAAAGGTCAAAACCAGCACCTTAAACCTGACTCTATACTCCACCAGGAGCCAGTGCTTCTGGTGTAGCACTGGATGAATCCCCATAAGGAGCCTTGCTGCGGCATTCTGCACCCGCTGAAGTTTCCGGGTCAGCTTCAAGGGCAGCCCCGCATAGAGCGAGTTACAATAATCAAGCCTGGAGGTGATTGTCACATGGATCACTGTGGCCAGGTCGGGGCGGGAAAGGTAAGGGACCAACTGCTTGATACGGTGGAGATGGAAAAATGCCACCTTTGCTGTGGCTGCAACCTGCGCCTCCATGGAAAGGGAGGTGTCGAAGGTTACAGAAGAGAAGAGAGAAAAGAAAAAGAGAGAGAAAAGTGCAAAGAAGAACAACAAGAAAGAAAGATATAGTGTAACATAGTACACTAAATTTAATCAGTTCACTAAATATAATGATTCCAGACTGTTGCTACTTTGCAGGTGGGACCGACTGCATACTGTCAAGTTCAGACTGTAATTAAAGTGAAAGAGCTATAGCTCAGTAGTAGAACTGCCTTGAATGTACTATAGAAGGTCTCAGGTTTAATCAGAATCTCCAGGTAGGGGTAAAGGTAAAGGTAAAGGGACCCCTGACCATTGGGTCCAGTCACAGCCGACTCTGGGGCTGTGGTACTCATCGTGCTTTATTGGCCAAGGGAGCCGGTGTACAGCTTCTGGGTCATGTGGCCAGCATGACTAAGCCGCTTCTGGCGAACCAGAGCAGCGCACAGAAACGTCGTTTACCTTCCCGCCGGAGTGGTACCTATTTATCTACTTGCACTTTGACGTGCTTTCGAACTGCTAGGTTGGCAGGAGCAGGGACTGAGCAACGGGAGCCCACCCCATCACGGGGATTCGAACCGCCGACCTTTTGATCGGCAAATCCTAGGCTCTGTGGTTTAACCCACCGAGGTAGGAGAGCTGAAACCCTGAATAGTCACTGCCAGTCAGTGTAGACAATACAGAGCTAGAAGCCAAACTTAACAAATGTGTATACTTGTTATAGTTAACATGGAAGAGGCTAATGCTACAGAGCTGTATTGCTGTTGGGTGGGTACTCAGACCACAGGAATACAACTGGTAGCAAGGGCTCTGTGTGATGTCATTTCCCCTTCCTTTCCTGGAGAGGAAGGAGCGTATAGTACTTTCTGTTCTTCTCTCTTTTCCTTTGACCACTGTTGGATGCAGATGTTTGCTCCAGCTGCCTGAAGCTGGTTATACTGTAAATAAAAGTATTTTGCCTGCATAGTTGCTGTGAACCAATGCAAGTAAGTGAATCTTATTTTTAAACTTACTTTACAAGTGTTGCCTGATTCTTTATTTAGCAGTGTAAGAAAAGGGATCCAGCTTACTTCATAGCTGTACTTGCTCAAAACAAGGTTTTATTATTTATTGAATTTATATACTGCCCTATACCTGCAGGTCTCAGGACGGTTCACAGCCTAATTCCTATGCTTTTAAGTGCGCTGCCAAGGATGGGATTTTAAAACTCTCTACAATCCATACACATGGAGGCCTGCAAGATAAACTGAAATTAATATACCCTCTCCTACATACATACAGTGATTGGGGGGGGGGGTTGTATTTGATCCCCTGCTAAATTTTCCTGTTTGCCCTATGACAAACAAATGACCAGTCCATAATTGTAGTGGTAGGTTTATTGTAGCTGTGAGAGACAGAATAACAACAGGGAAAAACCCCAGAAACCCAGAAGACAAAAGTCAGAGACTGATGTGCATTATAATGAATGAAATAAGTATTTGATCCCTTTGCAAAAGATGACTTAGTACTTGGTGGCCAAACCCTTGTTGGCAATTATAGAGGTCATATGTTTCTTGTAGGTGGCCACCAGGTTTGCACACATCTTAGGAGGTATTTTGTCCCACTCCTCTTTGCAGAACCTCAGTAAGATTTCGAGGCTGATGTGTAGTTACTCAAACCTTTAGCTCCCTCCACAGATTTTTGATAGGATTAAGGTTTGGAGACTGGCTAGGCCACTCCAGGACCTTAATGTGCTTCTTCTTGAGCCACTCCTTTGTTGCCTTGGCTGTGTGTTTTGGGTCATTGTCATGCTGGAATACCCATTCTCAACCCATTTTCAGTGCCCTGGCTGAGGGAAGGAGGTGCTCACCCAAGATTTGACGATACATGGTCCCGTCCATCATCCCTTCGATGCAGTGAAGTTGTCCTGGCCCCTTAGCAGAAAAACACCCCAAAGCATAATATGTCCCCCCTCCATGTTTGACGGTGGGGGTGGTGTTCTTGGGGTCATAGGCAGCATTCCTCCTCCTCCAAACACAGCGAGTTGAGTCGATTTTGGTCTCATCTGACCACAACACTTTCACCCAGTTCTCCTCTGGGTCATTCAGATGTGCATTGGCAAACTGCAGAAGGGCCTGTACATGTGCTGTCTTGAGCAAGGGGACCTTGCAGGCTCAGTCCTTCACGGCGTAGTGTGTTACCAACTGTTTTCATGGTGACTATGGTCCCAGCTGCCCTGAGATCATTGACAAGCTCCCCCCGTGTAGTTCTGGGCTGCTTCATCACCATTCTCCTGATCATTGCAACTCCACGAGATGAGATCTTGCATGGAGCCTCAGACCGAGGGAGGTTGACAGTTATTTTGTGTTTCTTCCATTTGCAAATTATTGCATCAACTGTTGTTACCTTCTCACCAAGCTGCTTGGCAATAGTCTTGTAGCCCAGTCCAGCCTTGTGCAGGTCTACAATCTTGTCCCTGACATCCTTGGACAGCTCTTTGTTCTTGGTCATGGTAGCTAGTTTGGAATCTGCTGGATTGATTGCTTCTGCTGACAGGTGTCTTTTGTACAGGCACTGTAACGAGCTGGGATTACAAGTAAGACCTCTCCCTTACAGCAGGTGCTTCTAATCTCAGATCATTACATACAGTGAAGATACCAGGTAGCCTGACATCTGGATGGTTGATAGGGGATCAAACACTTATTTCACTCATTATAATGCACATCAATCTCTGACTTTTATCTTCTGGGTTTCTGGAGGTTTTCCTGTTGTTATTCTGTCTCTCACAGCTACAATAAACCTACCATTAAAATTATGGACTGGTCATTTCTTTGTCAGAGGGCAAACGGGCAAATTTAGCAGGGGATCAAATACTTTCCCCCCTCACTGTATATGGTCTGGCTTGGCATAAGGCAGTTGTCCCCATAGAGTTGGAATTCCTGTACAACTATTCCTCTTCTCCCCGCAAAATCAGCCCTTTTGCTGTAAGTGATGAGAAAAATGCAGAGAAAAGTGTGGAATAACTAGTGTCTGGTTTTTTCACATAGCCTTCCAGCAAACCAGTAAGAATGAATGTTCAGTAAACGCTGGCCATTGTAGAACCCGACCACCATAAATGTGCACAAGCCATCAGAACCAGTGTTCCAAAACAGGCCATCTTTAAGCAACCACAGTCTGATAACAGAGAGGCTTGCCTTTTGATTCAGGATGCCTTGTGTCCAAAATATTACTCATGAATGAATCAACTACCTTGGACCAACTGGGCAATGATGAATAAGCTTCGGTTACAACAAGTCATTATGTTAAACAAAAGCCATGTTTCTCTGTTACTTATGCTGAGTAATACTATTAGTCTTTTACTTTCACATTGAAACTCAGTGGGGTCAAAGCACAGTGTTCCCGCCTATCAAAGAGTGCGTGTTGCTGAGCACTATACAGGTGGGGCTTAAACCAAAGGAAAGGGCAGTCATTTAGACCATAGAGCAACTATAGCTGTGGAGTGCTGTAGCTTTTTATTGCAAACTGTGCAATTCATTAAACCCCCATTAAAAGAGGAAATAAATAGTTTTATCAGACTCAGTATTACCCGTGCCACCAAGGAACAACACAGGGCACCTTACACACCTTCATTTCAGACCTTGCTCTTATTACGCCATAGTATTAAAAAACAGCCCAATGCGTTTAGACATCCATTGACAAGAGACTCGATTGAAACAGAGCTGTATGGATACAAAATTACCTGGGGCACATCTGCCATGTTCAGAGAACAGGAATGTCATCTTACTGAATCATACGAAGGGATGTGATATTTTGTGTAGAAAGCTGAGTTTGTTTCCCAGCCTGGGGACATAATGTAGCGAAACCTACAGGCTATGGCCTATTAGTCGGCATTATGTGTCCTCAGCTCCAGATTTCAAGTCTGGAGAATGTTAACACATGTTGAAAGATTTGGGCTTCTTTCGCACAGAGAGGACTTGACAACACTTTTCAAATGCACAGGGCTAGAGAATGAGTAACAGCTGCTATCAGTGAAGCCCTATGCTTGCTTACTGAGACGTATATAAAAAGCTGACTTACAACAGTTCAAACAACTGGAATATTTAATTCAGTCATTCATATTCCTAATTATTGTCTTTAGGACTGCAGCCTAAAACAGCATCACTATCAGCAGCAACAGATTCAGACTAGAGCCAGCTGGGTTCCCCTCTCCCCTGCAAAATTGCAAATATTTCATTCACAATTGCTTTAGGTGTAAATATAACACATTGTTGGAAAGGTTGTGTACCACTCTCACTCTCTGCAAGATTCCAAGGGGTTCCAAGCACTCACCCAGGCTTGTATTCCCCTTGAGAATCAAGGCATGGTGGAGAAATATGGTTTAACATGTATTTACAACATGGGTGCAGACAGGAGATAGCATATCCACTGCATTAAGTATTTATATTGATTTTTAATTTGAATTTTATTGCTTCTTATCTTATATTTCTATGAAAAAAACATGTTAGATTTGAATTCTATGGAATTAAAATTATAGTACAATTAAACACAAAGCAGAAGCAATAAAAAGGTAGTGTTTCCCAATAAAAACAGTGTTTCCCAACCGGGGGCCACATGGCCCCCTGGGGGTTCCCTGGATATTTCAAGGGGGCCACACATGAAAATCACATAAATGGGGGGCCACAGCACAAGGCCAGGGGGCCACAAAGTGAGAAGCAAAGAAGAAAAATCATATTTTTTTAAAAAGGAAAAATCCTGATTGCCTTGCTATCTGCTTGGCCAATCACAAGTGGGTAAGGGCACCACCCTATCACGCCTTTTTGCCACATGCATTTTATTCGAGCAGTCCTAATTTGTTTTTTGACCAGTAGAGCCCATGATTGAGAGCCCCCAGCTCAGGTAAGTGTGGTGGTGGGGTGGCAATGGGTAGGGCTGGGCGAACGGTGACGCGGCAGCTAAAAAAGCCAATGCAATTCTGGGCTGCATCAATAGGAGTATAGCATCTAGATCAAGGGAAGTAATAGTGCCACTGTATTCTGCTCTGGTCAGACCACACCTGGAGTACTGTGTCCAGTTCTGGGCACCACAATTCAAGAAGGACACTGACAAACTGGAACGTGTCCAGAGGAGGGCAACCAAAATGGTCAAAGGCCTGGAAACGATGCCTTATGAGGAACGGCTAAGGGAGCTGGGCATGTTTAGCCTGGAGAAGAGGAGGTTAAGGGGTGATATGATAGCCATGTTCAAATATATAAAAGGATGTCACATAGAGGAGGGAGAAAGGTTGTTTTCTGCTGCTCCGGAGAAGCGGACACGGAGCAATGGATCCAAACTACAAGAAAGAAGATTCCACCTAAACATTAGGAAGAACTTCCTGACAGTAAGAGCTGTTCGACAGTGGAATTTGCTGCCAAGGAGTGTGGTGGAGTCTCCTACTTTGGAGGTCTTTAAGCAGAGGCTTGACAACCATATGTCAGGAGTGCTCTGATGGTGTTTCCTGCTTGGCAGGGGGTTGGACTCGATGGCCCTTGTGGTCTCTTCCAACTCTATGATTCTATGATTCTATGATTCTATGAACCGGAGCTGCTTGTTGTTGCCACCAGTTCTGGGCCTGGTGGCAGCCTAGCCCCAGTTCTGCAAGGCGCGGGGTGAAATCCACCCCAGCGCCTAGTCGAGTGGGGTCATCTGGTGCTGCTGACTTGCATCTAGCAAATAACTAAGTGTCTAATCGGAAGAAAGCCACACTGAGTTCAGTGGGGTCTACTCCCAGGTAAGGGTGTAGGGGGCTATAGCATTTTATCCTTCTAGGCAGTTAGGGCTCCTCTGGATAACAAGATCTTTTTGCACCAGGTGAGTGAGGACCACTTGCTTTTTAAAGTTCTCCCATATATACAGAACTCCCTCTGCACCTTTCGTAGTAACAACAACAACAACAACAACAACAACAACAACAACAACAACAACAACAATTTATTATTTATACCCTGCCCATCTGGCTGAGTTTCCCCAGCTATTCTGGGCAGCTTCCAATCGAGTGTTATAAACAATACAGCATTAAATATTAAAAAACTTCCCCAAACAGGGCTGCCTTCAGATGTCTTTTAAAAATAGGATGGCTTCCTTGACATCTGATGGGAGGGCATTCCACAGGGTGGGTGCCACTACTAAGAAGGCCCTCTGGTTCCCTCAGGTCATGTGGGTTTCCCTTGCTGATTCCAGTATCCTTCCAGTCAGAACCAGACCTGGAGGCAGGGATAGTCCTCAAACAAGGACTAAGCCTGCCTCTTCAGTAGTGACATGGTCTGGTCTTAGCGTAACTCCTCTTCCTGCCCGTGATCACTGAGATTGGGTGTCCCAATACATTCCCCACTGTGGAACCTGCCCCAGACATTCTGTTGGCTGAGGTCCACTCCCAGGCAGCCTTGACCCTTTGCCTTTAAAAAGCAAAATACATTTTTTAAAAGTGTTAAAATGTGGTAAAATCAATGATTGGATCAAGGGATATTGAAATTGAACAAAACTCGTTATGCAATGGCAGCAAACAATTACAGTGGTACCTCGGGATGCGAATGGGATCCGGGATCCGTTCCGGAGCCCTGTTCGCATCCTGAACAGAACGTAAGACGCATCTGCGTGTTGCCGCTTCCGCGCATGCATGTGATGTCATTTTGACCATCTGTGTATGCACAAGCGGTGAAACCTGGAAGTAATGCGCTCCGTTACTTCCGGGTCGCCGCGGAGCACAACCCGAAAATACTTATCCTGAACCGTATTTATCCTGAGGTATGACTGTAATACAGAATCTGTAATAAGGAATAGACGGGAAGTCTGGTAGATAGAAAAAGACCACTTTTATGTTTTGAAGGTTACTAGCTGATGTACTAGGGACACGGATGGCGCTGTGGGTTGAACCACAGAGCCTGGGACTTGCAGATCAGAAGATTGGTGGTTCAAATCCCTGTGACAGGGTGTGCTCCCATTGCTCGGTCCCTGCTCCTGCCAACCTAGCAGTTCGAAAACATGTCAAAGTGCAAGTAGATAAATAGGTACCGCGCTGGCAGGAAGGTAAATGGCATTTCCGTGTGCCGATCTGGTTCACCAGAAGCGGCTTGGTCATGCTAGCCACATGACCTGGAAGCTGTACGCTGGCTCCCTCAGCCAGTAAAGCGAGATGAGCACCACAACCCCAGAGTTGTCGGTGGCTGGACCTTAACTTACAAGGCCCTGAACAACTGGAGTCCACAAAATCTTTAGGACTACCTGCTCCCTTATATCCCTGCTCAGTCAATGAGATCCCCTTTGGTGTTCCCCAGTGGCACAGATGAACTACCAGATGTGAATTCAGTGTAGCAGGCCCAAGCTTGTGGAACTCCCTCCCTAATTAAAGTTAGAAAGGCACCCTCTTTTCTGAACTCCAGGTGCATGATGAAGTCCCCCTTATTCCAGCAGACATTTTAAGTTAGTTTGAGTTTCTGTTTGGTTCTATGATGATTTATTTGGTTTTGTTTCATTCCTTGTATGGTTTATTTTTATGTACACCACATAGAAATTCTAATGATTAAGAAATATGTAAATGTCATAAATAAAGGGACGCAGGTGGCGCTGTGCGTTAAACCACAGAGCCAAGGACTTGCCGATCAGAAGGTCGGTGGTTCGAATCCCCGCGACGGGGTGAGCTCCCATTGCTCGGTCCCTGCTCCTGCCAACCTAGCAGTTCGAAAGCACATCAAAGTGCAAGTAGATAAATAAGTACTGCTCTGACAGGAAGGTAAATGGCGTTTCCGTGCGCTCCTCTGGGTCGCCAGAAGTGGCTTAGTCATGCTGGCCACATGACCTGGAAGCTGTACGCTGGCTCCCTCAGCCAATAAAGCGAGATGAATGCCACAACCCCAGAGTCGGCCGCGACTGGACCTAATGGTCAGGGGTCCCTTTACCTTTAGCTGATGTACTAATTCTCTTTTTTTCTTTGGAGGTGAGGAAATTTATATTCTTTTTCTGTATGGTGTGTTAATGTGAAGGGTAACAATAAAATTTAATAAAGGGGGGAGGGGAAGCAAAATACAAACTATACAATAACTTAACAAAATAGTGAAAGTAAAAACAAAGCAAGAAACAATTACGCTAAAACTGAACTACTCCCCGCCCCGACTAAAATTTGTCCCACCCCAAACAGAAAGAAAATAATAAAATATTTTTAAAAACCACCATTGGAGGTGCAGCAGATTAAGAACACTTTTTAAACATTTAAAAACATTTTCGCCACTTGCTGCAGAGAGCTGCTCAGAGTATGTGTGAGTGTAGGCCCTTGGGCCTGATAGAATTGGCTTGCAGTAGGGAGTGGTCTTCCCAAACACACACAGGAGCAGCAACAGCTGTATATTGGACTGTATCAGTGGGTTTCCCCCTCTGTGTCTAATAAGTGAGGTCAAATAAGTGTTGTTTACTTTTTATAATACATGGAAGATGGATCTCCCTCAGGAGGTTCTGGACTCTCCTTCCTTGAAGGCTGGATGGTCATCTGTCATGGATGATTTAGCATTCCATTATGTCCCTACCATTTTATGTAAATGTTTTGTATAAATTATAAAAAATTATCAATAAAACATGTTCTATTTACAAACAAAACATTTAAATAGCTACCTTTCTATCAGTAGGATGGGGGGGCAAGGGTATAGCCAAGATTTTTGTTAGGGGAACAGGCTTTTGTTAGGGGGGCAGAACCTCAGATTTATATTTATTTTTACTTATTGGGGGCAGCTGCCCCCCTTTGTTTTGTTTCTTTAATTTTTTTCAATTATTTTTCCAAGTTTATAACAGACATATCAACAAACAAGAAAAACATCAAAACAACAACAAACACACACAAAAACCACATTTATCCTAACTGTAATAATCCCACTTTTGTTATCATTGTTGGGTGACTTCCTCGAATCCCCCTTTCTTTTCATTTTAACTTTTATCCATAGTCTTCTACATATCACATATCCTAGGCCAATCTGTTACTTACAAGTAATTCTATTTAAGTTAGCAGCTGCCCCCCTTTGGCTATGTCTGAGGGTGGGCACAGAAAGGAAACCAGGTCAGAAGGGGGCCATGGTCAGAAAAAGTTTGGGAAACACTGGTTTAGAAAATAATTTAAGAGGTCCCTCAAAACCCTCAGGAATTTTCAAGTTGCCATTGGGGGTGGGTTTGGGAACCATTGTCCTAATCAACAAAGCTATTGGGTTCACAGGGGGATTATGACCTGCAACAGGCAGTAGCTTATGGAAAAATAATTACAACTCAACTTCTGGAAGGTCTGCAGAGGAGGCTGCTGATGATCCCAACACAGTACAGTAACTAATAATTTTAAAAGCAGGTTTGAGTAGTAAAGGCTTAGGGTTAAAGGTGAATCCCGAGTCTGAAAACTACTTCACTTAGAACACATTGGCATAACTTTTCAGTATAAAAATACATCCTGTGAAATCAGTAAAGATGCTGTGATGCTTCAAAGCCAGAGGAGAATTTAGCCCTGGGAGACGACTCTGTGACGGAATGGAAGATCAATAGAACTTGACAGGCATGCAGCTGTGTTGCTTCCAGTGACGTTAAAGCCCATTTACCTCTTCTGAGGAGTGATGTCAGCTAGGCATGAGTCAGAGGAAAGCAGTAACCTTAGTCAGTGTTCTATATTTATAAATTCATGACAAAAGAATAGTACTCTGGCCAGGATTGGCTTGTTATTGTTGTATGTCAAACAAATGCATGTCCTTTGGGACATCAACCCATAGGGGTCTCTTATGGTAGAAAAAATGGGATAAAATGTTAAAAGATTCTCAAGAAGTACATAAATGGTGATGGATCTCTATTTAAAGCAGGAAACCTTTGGTCCTCCAGATGTTGTTATAAACTCCAGTTCCCATAAACTCTAGGCAGCATGGCCAAGGTAAGGGATGATGAGAGCTGGAGCCGACACATCCAGCGAGCATATATTGGACAAGATAGACAGGAACACAATATTATATAGCTTTTCTGCAGCAAAACGTTTTTCACCCGTTAACATTGCAAGCACCTAGGTGCCACAAACTATTCCACCAGTCTTTCTCAACAGGGGATGAATACATATTTGCAACATTTTGAGGGTTTAGCTGACATTTAACAGAAGTGTGTAATAACGGAAAGATCTTGCATCAAACAAGAGCTGTGAAAGAATAGGAAAATGAGATTTTATGTGAACAAAAAGATACTGTAAAGAGACACCCAAGTGTACTTATTTCTTGAGTATTATTTTTTTTCTTATTTTCATTATATGGCTTGACACCCAGCATGCAATCCAATTTCTGGTCTCTATTCCCTTTCTTAATTTCAATGACACTTATTCCCAGACACTGCTAGATTGCAACCTAGGATGGGGTAGGGGAGAACAAATTTTAAACCAAAACTTTTTAAGGTATATATAGTACTTAGGAGAAAATAACTTTGACATCATACTGTATTTATTTTGTGCAAACCTGGTTAGAAGAATCAGAATAATCTCCTCTGAAATCTTTTTGAGAATGTCCAACAGTTAATGGGGAACATTTAATAGTACCAATCTTGCCTGCACCAAGCTTAGATGAAGTGAATTTTGATTTCATTAATACAGCATCTCATTTTCATTTTATGCACCTGTGATTTAAGCGATTCCTAACCGAACCAATCACTAGCACCCATCTGGTTACCTCCTGCTTCAGGAGAGCTAAAAAAGAAGCAAGTTAAGCTAGTGGGCTTATTCATTAAAAACATCAGTCTCTATTCTACCTGAACTCCAATGCCATGCAAGAATTTGTTTGCTGCCCTTCCCACTTATTTATTTGTTAGATGTAATGCAGCCGAGCTCTACTTTACCTTTCCCCTTTATCACGCCAGTTTACTTTCTTCAGGGAATTTTTAGTATGAGGAGCATTTGGTTTGGTGATCCTCCAACTGTGAACATAGGAACAGTCCAAATATAGGCTTGGACATTTTGGTGAGAACTAAGCCTCTGAAGCAGAGGCATGAACTTTTAAACCTCACACCAGCCCCAGCCAGTATGCCCAAGTGATGCCAGGGACTATGAGAGCTGTGAACCAGCAATGTTTTGGGGAGCACAGGTTCCCTATATCTACTTGGAAAGAAATGACTCCTTGCCTTCTGTGGGAACAAAGAAGTAGATGGCATTTAACTAAAATGTGGTAAAAGAGAGAAAGAGAGAGCAGCTAATACAATAGGCTTTCAAAGTTAAACCAGGTTTATTTTAAAATCTTAACAGCTAGTTCTTACAAAAGAGAGAGAGACATACACCCCAAGTGAAAGAAGCTGGGCCTTAAATGTTACAGATCAATGTCAGAAGCAATTTCCCTCAAGGTGCAGGTTCATCTTTCCACTGCTGTGATTGGATGCAAATCTGCTCTGGAAGTAATCAATAAAAGGGTACCATAAAAGGGGTGAGTGTAACCGTATAAAAACTCTAGAAATTGCTGTAGTAAAACTCTAGCTTTGCTCTCAGACTCTATCATTTCACTGGACGGCTCCTTTTCCAGCCACTCCAACTCCTAATCACAATTGTCCAGAGTTTTTTCTGCTTCAAGGTAAAGCTTAAAAGAATCTTCACAAGACATATAACTGGTGGATTCAATGGTCTCTGCAATGTCCTCCACCTGATCCAATAGGATACTAGCAAGGGATTTTCGTGAAGCGGTTGATCTTCTTCCACTAACTATTATCCTAGGAGAGAAACAAAGGCTGGTTGTGGACAATTTAGACTTTGGCGTTGACATGATATCAGGTAGTTTGTTTGTGGGAGATTCTTGTCTGTGATTGCTATCATCCCAATCAGTTATAAAACAATCGTCATCCTCTTCAGTATCTGAAACTATTATTTTAACGGGCATATTTTTATGCTGAAAAGAAAGCTCACTGTTGTTCATCAACACATCATCAGAGCCCCCAATAACCATAGATCCCATTATACTTTTGCTGGCTTGGAGACTTCTGTTGTCCGGATTTTCCTGAAACCAAGAGTGAGCCCAAGAGCTACAGTGGCTATTCAGTGGAAATCTTGTGTTCTCTGTATCCTTCAATGACATTTCCATTCCTGAGATATCTTGCAACTGATCCTCGGAATCTTCTAAGACAAGTCTGAAATCACACTGGGGAGAACCAGATAGAGCCTCATCAACCATTATTACACTCATTCCAGATTTCTGCGCAAAACTGAGGTCTGACATTTTACTGGTCTGCAGTTGAGATGCTTCTGAGGTACCTGGCTCAGCAACTTCACCTGCCTCTCCATGTGGACTTGTAGGAACATTGAGAGACATGTCAGTCTCGCCTTGTTGCTTGACATGGTTAGACACATACTCTGATGACTGCTGCAATGGGACCCCTTGGATATCAGTAAGCATGCCATTTGCCTCGACAGGAGGGTCATGGCAGATTGTTTGAAGTTCAGAACTGCAATTTACCTGGAAAGACAAGTGAGCTTGAGAAGAAGAGGATACATGACTTTGATCATGGTTTTGAGTAGTTTGTAGATCATCATCAGGCACATAGTGAAATGACTGCTGCAGTGGGGCCACTTGGGAATCGTTAAACTTGCCATTTGCCTCAGCAGGTGGGTCATGGGAAACCACCTGACACGCAGGGCTGCAGTTCTCCTTGTAAGATAATGAATGATCTTGAGTAAAAGAAGATATAGGAGTTACTTCTTGTGGACTGGCTGGTTTGCATTTTTCGTTCATGGATGCAGAGATATCCATATTAGTTAGGTTCTGAAGCACTTGTTCATCCTCCTCAATAAGTAGCTCTGTCATCTTAGAACTTACATTGACAATGTCATCATCACTGCCACCTACAAGACTGATATTCTCACTGCTTGTGGGTTCATCAGTTACAGGTGGGATGAGAGCATAATTCGGAGAAGGCTTTGATGGCTTTTTATTTGGCTGGGTGGACAATTCCATTTCTCTCAGCCATGCCCCTTCAGTTGTGTTTCGGAGGTTTCCCATCAGTTGGTCCTTTAGCTGGGATTCCAGCTGTACCAGCTCTTGGGCTTTCTGTACCCTGTGTTCAATGTCCATGAGGACTTCTTCATCCTCAACTTCATCTCCATGAACCGCTTCATGTGTGTACATTAAGTCATGGTCTGATATGCCAAATATATCCAGTGAATGGAGATACGCAATGTGCTTGTCCAGCTGCTTATCTGTTTTTCTTTGGCTTGCATGCAAAGACTGGAGCTGGAGCTGTGTTACTGAGCTTTGAGTATCTCCCAATGTGAACAACTCCCTTAGTTCTTGCATAGTGAAATATCTGTATGGGTCTTTCCTATCTCCCATGCTTTGTCGGATTAATGAGTCTTTGAATACTTGCCTTCTGTAGATTTTCTCCTCCACTGTCCCACAGCTAATTAGCCGGTAGATTACAACATTGTCCTTCTGCCCTATCCTGTAAACCCTGTCTACGGCTTGAGCATCTGTAGCTGGGTTCCAGCTAGGATCAAAAATCACCACCCTGGTAGCTGCTGTTAAGGTTAGACCAACCCCACCAACTTGGGTAGTAAGCAGAAACACAGAGTATTCTTTGCTCTTCTGAAAGACACTAATTCTCCTTTTTCGCTCCTCCAACTGGCTTACTGTTCCATCAATGCGCATTAGCTTAAAGCACCTGTGAGTTAAGATGCGCTCTATAATATCCAGCATTTTTCTTGAATGAGAAAACACCAGTGTTCTGTGCCCCTCCTCCTGCAATCTTTCCAGCAGGGCCATGAGGAAGCACAGCTTTCCTGATTCCGCCATCAGAGTCTCATCCAAAATGTCCCTAAGGTTTCTCTTCATGCTGGAAGGCTCATTATTTTCATCACCATCCACCATATTATAATTGGGAGCTTCCAGACCAAGTTTGCTACATGCTTGTGCTGACAACAGCCTGGGGTGATCACAGAGTTTCTTCAAGACATTCAGTTCAGCAAGTGGGGACCTTGTGGTCATTAACAACTTTTTTATATGATCCAAAGACAGAAAGTCCCTATATATTTCTTTTTGTATGGGTGATAGGTATACCCACACAATGAAGTCGTTTTTTCTGGGCAGAGAAGGCATTTCAGAAGCAACAGTCTTGCTCTGATTTTCTGGGAGACTGATTTTGAGTTCAGGCTTAGCTTTGTTCTGTAGTTCATCTTTACTCCGTCTTAGGAAATACGGCTTGATTATGGACATCAGGTTTTCAGAGATCTTAAGTCCCAGTGCTTTCTCTTCCTGGGTTGCATTCTTTGTCCTGGCTCTTGTGATAGGTTTTTCGTATTCCATCCCGAAAGTTTTCATTGTGCCTAGAAGCGATCCCTGACAAGCAAAGTCAAAAAGAGCCCAGAGTTCTTTTAGGTTGTTTTGGACCGGAGTTCCTGTGAGCAGGATGCGGTTTTGAGCAGGGATAGCATGCACAGATTTTGTCGTTTTGGCAGATGGTGTTTTAATTTTATGAGCTTCATCAAGGATGACGTAGTCCCAGATGAACTCCTTCCCATCAAAGCTCGATAACTGCTGCCAACTGCTGAGGACCAGCTGATAAGTCGTGAGCAAGATACCACTCCTCTTCTGGATCCTCTTTAGATTTCTCTCACATTCATACTTGTTGGGTCCATGAAAGACACTCACGCGCAGCCCAGGAGTCCACTTGGCAAACTCTTTAAGCCAGTTGCTCAAAAGGCTAGGCGGCATAATTAACAGCACAGTCCGAATGAGTTCTTCATCAAACATGCCCGAGAGGAAAGCGATGATCTGAATGGTTTTCCCCAAGCCCATGTCATCTGCAAGGATACCACCTTTCCTTCCATTGCGGTATAAACTGTATAAGAAGGCAACCCCTTCTCTCTGGTGGTCAAATAGCTTGTCATGTATTTCTCCAAACAACATTAGTCCACTCTGACAAACGTCCACAAAGACATCATCTTCCTGATCCAGGGCTAGTGAAGCTAGTGCTTCCTCAACTTTTTTAATTTTTCTTGTCAGCTTTTCACAGGGATAGATTTGATGCGCCTTCCTCAGAAGGCAGAGAGATTCCTCCAGGTTGCCATTTTTTGCTTCCTGCTTTGCTTGGGAGACAAATCTGCAAAATATAAAGTTTGAAGAGTCAGAAATACCCTGCAAAAATCAACTCAGGGTCTTAAAATGTAGGAAGGACAGCAGCATCCATGCATTTGATTCATACAATATAGCATGCCTACAAAACAACTGTCATTTATTGTTTATTATTTATTTTCACACACACACACACACACACACACACTATGTAGTGAGTGTCAGGGAACTGACATCGGAGGAAAGGGAAGTGGTAAGGCTCCCAGAGACTGGGAGAGAGTCAACAGCCAAAGCAGGGACCAGCAGGGGGAGCGCGGGGTCTCTGGAGGAGGATCTCAGTAATGCTGAGAGAGACGCAGCAGCCCAGGCAGGAAGCAGCAGGGGAGAGAAAGGGGTGAGAGACACTTCGAGCGAAAATAGCGGGGAGGTGTCAGAAGCAGCTGCAGGGAGACCCATGCTTCGCCGGAAGCTGCCACGTCGTGAGTCCAGGAGACGCGTTTCCGTTAAGGAACTTCTTTGCTGGAAGCGCTTCCGCAGACAGCCACTGTCAGACTCTACTAGTGACTAGAGCAGACATGTCTGAGGAGCTCTGTCACACACAGAGGTTTGTGGGGTCGCACAAACTCTGAAGGGGCACTATTTTAAGCACAAGCAGCTAATCATCCCCTGACAGCAGTCTGACAGTCTCTGTACGCTGCCTGTGCAGGAGAAAGCATCATGAGCAACCCAGTCGGAACCGGAGACGCAGGGGTTGGAGCTGGTCCAAGCTTGGAAGAAAGGTATCAAGCTCTGGAGGTCCAACTTGCGCTGCAGACGGCGAGGCTCGAGGAGAGAAGGGCTCAGGATGCTGACAAAAAGGGGAGAACCACTCAGTTCCCCAGAAAGGTACCAGGATTGGTGCAGAAGTTTGGGGGGGACCCCAAGGATTACCATGCCTTTAGGACAGAGATGCAATATGCTCTGAATGTGCAGTTTGATGAGTTCCCTGATGAGGAATCGCGAGTTGCTTTCGTAATTGGGCATCTTGAGAAGGGGGCGCGGGACTGGGTTCGACCCCTGATGGCAACGCACAACGATATCCTAAAGGACACTATGAAATTCTTTCGTGCAATGGATATCATGTTTTCCAGCGATATTGAGGAAGGGTTGGTGCGCAGACAGCTAATGGCTTGCAAGCAGGGAAGCAGATCTGTCCGTGAGTACTGGACTGAATTTACCATGCTGATTCACAGATTGGGGTGGGATTTATCGGCAGCACCCATTCAGATGCTATTTGAAGAAGGTCTTTCTTCAGCTGTGAAAGACGAGCTGGCCAGGAGCCCCAGGGCGGTGTCTATGGATCAGCTGACCAAATCTGCGCTGACCATTGGAGCGCGCCAGGAGGCAAGAGCCATGGAGAGGCGGGAAGGGAGAGGGGAACGTTGGAAGGAGTTACGCATTCCAGACATTCCTGAGCCAGCTTTCCCGCCGGCAGAGCCGATGGAAATCGGAACAGCCCGCGCGCGCGCATTTTCAAAGCCCAGTGAGGGGGCGAAGAAGGAGGGAAAGGGAGCCCGGAAATGCTATCTCTGCCAACAGCCAGGTCACTTTGCCAGAGTCTGCCCCCAGAGGAAGGAATGGCAAGGGATGGTGGGAGCTGTTGAGGGGGAAGAGCAGGGAGAAACGGAGCAGGTAAAAGCCAACGCCTGGTTGCCAGCAGGGCACTGCAGCCAGGCCAAAGAGCAGTGAAAGTGCCCCTTCCCCAAGTGCCAGTGCCAGAAGCTCCTCGACCTGCTCTAGTGATTGAAGTGTCGCTAGAGCTGCAAAATGGACACCCCCTGAAAATAAAGGCGCTGTTGGACTCAGGCAGCTCCTGCAATTTCATGAGCAAGGAGTTTGCTGCTGAGCACCAGATACAGACTATCCCTTTAAGCAACCCCCTGCAGGTGACCACGATCGATGGCAGGGAACTGTTGGGAGGAGGCGTCAGCTTGCAGACCGTCCCAATGATAATGAGGGTGGCAAGGCACACAGAACTGATAGCGTTTAATGTGGCCACCTTGGGAGGCGCTCCCATTATTTTGGGAATGAGCTGGCTAGCCCTACATGATCCGCTGGTGGGCTGGCATCAAAGAGTGGTTTCCTTCGGTTCAGCACATTGCTTAGAACACTGCAGGGCGGAAAAGGGGTCAGCAGGGGCCCAAGCCACCCTAGCAGGGACGGAAGTAATGGAGAAGGGGAAGGTGCCACCACAGTATGCTGATCTCAGCGACGTGTTCAGCGAGAAGGAAGCGGACCAACTACCCCCGCATAGGCCCTTTGATTGCCAGATCAATTTACTCCCTGGAGCACAGCTTCCTGTAGGCAAGTTGTATGCCATGTCAGACAGGGAGATGCAGGAGTTGCGAGCGTTCATTGACAAGAACCTGAAGAGAGGCTTCATCAGAGAGTCCAAGGCAGCGGGGGGTAGCCCAGTGTTTTTTGTGGATAAAAAAAACACGGACAAGCCGAGGCTGGTATGTGACTTTCGGGCCCTAAATGCAGTGACAGAGCCGGCGGCTTTTCCTATGCCCAGGATTGATGATATTTTGACCAGGGTGCGAAAAGGAAAGATTTTTACAAAGCTGGACCTAAGGGGGGCGTACAACCTGATACGTATAAGGAAAGGGGATGAATGGAAGACCACCATGTTCACCCCTTTGGGGGCATTTGAATACCTCGTTATGCCTTTTGGATTACAAACAGGCTCCGCGTGTTTTCAAGCCTTTATGAACCATGTACTGGGGCCTTTGCTCTACAAGAATTGCGTGGCCTTCTTAGATGACGTGTTGGTGTATTCGGAGAATGAGGAGCAACATGTGAGAGACGTCAGAGAAGTGTTGAGCAGGCTGCAAGCCAACAGACTGTGGGTGAAACTGGAGAAGTGTCAGTTTCATACCAAGGAGGTGGAATTCCTGGGGTACCGCTTGTCAGACAAGGGGTTGGCCATGGACCCCGGCAAGGTTCAAGCGGTGCTGGAATGGAAAACACCCAAGACCAAGAAGGATGTGCAGAGGTTTCTAGGGTTTGGAAACTTTTATCGTAAGTTCATCCGAAACTTCGCCCACCTGACGGCGCCCATCACGGACTGTCTCAGCAGCAAAAAGAAGTTTGTTTGGACGGGGGAGGCGGAGCGAGCGTTTGAGGAACTGAAAAGGGCCTTCGCCTCTGACGAACAACTTCTACATGTGGATTTACAAAAAAAGCTGAGGGTCGAAACAGACGCTTCTGACAGAGCCATAGGGGCGGTGCTGCTTCTGCAGCCGGGGAAGGAGGGGTCAGAGTGGCGACCGTGTGCCTTCTTTTCGCGAAAGCTGAACAAATCTGAGAGAAACTACGCGGTGTACGACCGGGAACTTCTTGCGATTTATGAGGCCTTCCGGAGATGGAGGCACCTACTAATTGGTGCACAACAGAAGGTGCAAGTGTGCACGGACCATAAGAATCTAGAGTATTGGAGAACGGCGCGAGTGCTCAACCAAAGGCAGTTGAGATGGGCCCAGGAGTTCTCCAAATTTAACTTTGAGATTTGTTACGTACCAGGCCCGGAGAACGTTAGGGCGGACGCTCTCTCACGCAAACCTGAATATTTGGAGGGAGAGGGTGCACCCGAAGAGACTCATGTCATTCCCGAGGACCGCTGGGTGTGTGGGGCGGCTTTGGTGGGGCAAAGGGAACTGGTAGAGGGAACGGTGCAGGATGAATACGCCCAGGACAAACTCAGGGGTCTCAGGAGGGAGGGAGACAAACCCGGGGGTTTTGAGGAGAGAAACGGGGCGTTGTACTACAAGGGAGCGTTATACATACCTGAAGGGGAATTGAGGGAAAAGGTACTCAAGCAACTGCACGATAGCCCCACAGCAGGGCATTTTGGGCAACACAAAACCATGTGGCTGGTTACCAGGGAATTCTGGTGGCCCAAGGTCAGGGAAGATGTGCGTGAATATGTGAGAGGGTGTGACCGATGTCAACGAGCCAAGGGGGAGAGGCGGGCACCGGCAGGTTTATTAGAACCACTACCCACGCCGGAAAGACCATGGGAGGCAGTGGCAATAGATTTCATGACTGATCTGCCCAGGTCCAAAGGGAAGACAGCCATTATGGTTGTGGTAGACCTGTTAACCAAGATGGCCCACTTTATAGCCTGCTCACATGCGGTCACAGCAGAAGAAACCGCCAAATTGTTTGTGGAAAATGTGTTTAGGTTGCATGGTGCCCCCTTGAGGGTGGTTTCGGACCGAGGGAAACAATTTACTTCCAGGTTCTGGAGGAAGCTCATGAGCTTATTGCATGTAGAGGTGAATTTTTCCACTGCCCGTCATCCAGAAACCAATGGGCAGGCGGAAAGAGCTAATGGTGTCCTCCAGCAATATTTGAGGTGTTATGTGAATGACAGAGAGAATGATTGGGTGGAGAAGCTGGCGTTGGCAGAATTTGCCTATAACAATGCAGAGAACGTGTCCACGGGGATGAGCCCTTTTTTGGCCAATCACGGGTGTCATCCCCGAGCCTTCCCAGGGGGGGAGGGGGAGAACTGGAGCGTTCCTGCCGCAGAACAGTTCGTTGAAGAAATGGAAGCGATCCATCGCCAGCTCCAACTTAATTTAAACAGGGCGAAGGAGGAATATAAGAGGCAGGCAGAGAAAACCAGAAGGGAAGGGGAAAGTATTAGGGTGGGGGACCAGGTGTGGCTGTCCACCCAAGGGTTACCATTTAAAGGAGGTTGTAAGAAGTTAAGACCCAAAAGACTGGGCCCATTTGAAGTCACGCAACAGGTCAACCCAGTGGCTTTCAGACTCCGGTTACCGAACCACATGAAGTTGCACCCAGTGTTCCACAGATCATTGCTGTCACCGTATATAGGGGACAGAGAGGGGAGGGTCAATAGGGGACCAGCTATGGAGGAAAAAGAACACAGCTACCATGTAGCGGAGATTCTCGATTCCAGGTGGAGGGGAGATCAAGTAGAGTATTTGGTAATGTGGGAAGGGGAGCCGGAGTCGGAAAACACCTGGGTCAGGGCAGAGGATGTAGATGACGAGGTTTTGATTGAAACTTTTCATCAGAGATTCCCTAGAAAACCCCAGCCAGTGGCGAGGTTCCGGAGGGAATACTTCGCCACCACCGACGACGAAGAAGAGTTGGAGGGGTTCGCTGATTCCGAGGTGGAGGAGGATTCAGCGAGTCGGAACGAAGACCGATGGAGGGAATTGTTCGAGACGTCTGAAGATGAAGAGGATTCTTTTAGGGGTTTCAGCTCCTCACCGCCCAGAGGAGAGAGTAGGGGCGGGGGAGAGGGGGGCCCTGGAGGGGAGGTGGATGTCAGGGAACTGACATCGGAGGAAAGGGAAGTGGTAAGGCTCCCAGAGACTGGGAGAGAGTCAACAGCCAAAGCAGGGACCAGCAGGGGGAGCGCGGGGTCTCTGGAGGAGGATCTCAGTAATGCTGAGAGAGACGCAGCAGCCCAGGCAGGAAGCAGCAGGGGAGAGAAAGGGGTGAGAGACACTTCGAGCGAAAATAGCGGGGAGGTGTCAGAAGCAGCTGCAGGGAGACCCATGCTTCGCCGGAAGCTGCCACGTCGTGAGTCCAGGAGACGCGTTTCCGTTAAGGAACTTCTTTGCTGGAAGCGCTTCCGCAGACAGCCACTGTCAGACTCTACTAGTGACTAGAGCAGACATGTCTGAGGAGCTCTGTCACACACAGAGGTTTGTGGGGTCGCACAAACTCTGAAGGGGCACTATTTTAAGCACAAGCAGCTAATCATCCCCTGACAGTGAGCTACAAAAATCACAAATTTAATAGTAAAAATAAATCAAATATCAAAGAGATAAAAACAATAGCTCTAAAAACTCAGAGACCACTCACACACAGCATTAGAAATTATATAAAAAATTGGGACCAGTTTACTAGAATCATTTACTTGCTCCATGTGCTCTAGCTCAAGCACTTTGATCTGCAGAACTTGCACTTCTATAAGTGCCATATAATGTTCATTCTGCATTTGCTAGGAGCTTATCTTTCAGCGTGGCACCATGTATGCTTTCCTTTCCAATCAATGCTAGAAGATAGCCTTGCTTTCTGATATTAGACATCTGCTAAAATCTTTTATTTTTTAATTCAGAAATCCTGTCCAGACACATATTAGTCTACCAATATTTGCTGAATTCATTTGTGTATTACTGATAATTGTTTTATGCACACTGCTTAAAGATTTGTTTGATTAAGCAGTTTCTAAAGAAATAAATATAAATTATTAAAACCTTTGTGGAACAAAAAGATGTTCAACACTAGGGTTGCCATATTTTATTTCAAAAAGTGAAAACCGGACACAAAAGTTGTTGAGCTTTTTTCTTTTGTCAAAGTTGTTGAGCTTGTTTTTGCAAAATCTCAGCTAGAAAAATATTGCAGTTTTTGAGCTATTTTTAAGGAAATTCACCAAAATCTGCACTTCTGACATGGGTTGCCAAACGTCTGGATTTTCCTGGACATTTCTGCGATTTCTGCCCAGACCCTGTTCCCAACTGCCTTATTCCATCTAACACCCAAAGATCACTTCAACTCAATGGGACTTGCTTTTGAGTAGACTAAATAGGATTGCGTTGGAAAAATTAGAAGTGAAGTTTTGGTAAGTTTCTCCAGAGAGAATTAGGCCTCATCTGCCCAAGGACACAGTATTTTGGGTGGTGTCAGTGCAGTTCCACTAGACCCCACCTGACCTTTTTAAAGCTCTAAAAAGCCACATTAAATAGTCATGGCTTCCCCTAAAGAATCCTGGGAACTGTAGTTTGTTAAGGGTGTTGAGAGTTGTTAGAAGATCCCTGTTTTCCTCATAGCAATCCCTCTTCCCAGGGAACCCATGTTGCTCTATGAGGAAGATAGGGGTCTTCTAACAACTCTGTGAAGTGAATCAGGAGACTCTCAGCACCATCAGAAGTCTTTAGGGGAAGCCATGGTAGTTTCAGCTGGTATGATAGTGCTTAAATCTGTAGCACAGATAGGGTCTTGCAGAACTGCAGTGACACCACCAAAAGTCTCTCTCTCTCTCTCTTTTTAAAAGGCCAAATCACAGGATTAACCATGCCATTGAGCTTTTATCAGCAATGGGAAACCTCTGGCCCAACCTCTGGTTCTAATTAGGCCCAGTATGGGGCAGGTACAGATGTGATTTCAAAGGAGCAATCAGGAACTTAAAGTGAGCAGAAGTAAAAACACCAACACAGTAATCCTTATATTTGCAAAGCTGGTGATTTAGCAGATACTTGGTAGATTTTTTCAAAATATAGAGGAATGTTGCTTCTTCACCTCAGCAGCTTTCCATGCATCTTGAAATATTTTTTAAGCCTAGCAAAACCTAACCTGAATTCACTGCTATACAGTCATATCTCAGGTTGAAGTAGCTTCGGGTTGAGCGTTTTCGGGTTGTGCTCCGCGGCGACCCAGAAGTAACAGAACGTGTTACTTCCGGGTTTCGCCACTCGCGCAGATGCTCAAAATGACGTCGCGCGCATGCGCAGAAGCGTGGGTTGCATTTGCTTCAAGATGCAAACGGGGCTCTGGAACGGATTCCGTTCGCATCCAGAGGTACCACTGTATATACTTCTGAGTGGATGTTGTAGTGTTAGGGCAGAGGCACACCACAAATTCAAAGCACATGGCTTCCAAAAAGGAATCCTGAGAACTGTAGTTTCCCTCAAAGAGCTACAATTCTCAGTAAGGTAAAGGTAACCGGACCCCTGATCATTAGGTCCAGTCGTGACCGACTCTGGGGTTGCAGTGCTCATCTTGCTTTATTAGCCGAGGGAGCCGGTGTACAGCTTCCGGGTCATGTGGCCAGCACGACTAAGCCGCTTCTGGCGAACCAGAGCAATGCATGGAAATGCCGTTTACCTTCCCACCAGAGTAGTACCTATTTATCTACTTGCACTTTGACGTGCTTTCAAACTGCTAGGATGGCAGGAGCAGGGACCGAGCAATGGGAGCTCACCCCGTCGCAGGGATTCGAACCGCCAACCTTCTGATCGGCAAGTCCTAGGCTCTGTGGTTTAATCCACAGTACTCATAACAAATTATAGTTCCCATGATTCTTTGGGGGAAGCAATGTGCTTTAAATGCATGCAGTGGGTATCTTAAAAATGGTAGACTTTGGAGCTTCTGCTTTTTCTTTGTACACACCCTTTAACATCCAGCATGAAGAACTCAGAAAGCTTGTACAGTCATACCTTGGGTTAAATATGCTTTGGGATGAATATTTTCGGGTTGCGCTCCGCGACGACCCGGAAGTAATGGAGTGTGTTACTTCCAGGTTTCGCCGCTCGTGCATGTGCAGACGCTCAAAATGACCTCACGCACGGAAGCGGCAACCTGCGTACGTGCAGAAGCAGGTTGCGTTCGCTTCAGGATGCAAATGGGGCTGCGGAACAGATCCCATTCGCATCCAGAGGTACCACTGTATGCTATATTCTGAGTGGTGGAAAGCTATTCTGTACTGGGTCCCCCCTCCCCCTCATAAAAATAAGCCAGCAGGGCTACCTACATTTACTATTGTTATTTTGAATAACTTTCTGACCTGCTGTTATTTTAACGCTATTAATTGTTTTTGCGGCTGTTTTACATCCTGGAATTTTAACACTGCATTTTTTAGATCTGCTGCAACCTGCCAAGGGAACTTGTGCACCCTGAAATGTGAGCCAGTAATCATTGAAATAACTGTTATTAAATATTTCGAATATCACAGCTCCGCAAAGTAACCACACACAGGTGTATTCTGAAGTAAGACCAACTGAGTCCACCCGGAACGTGCTAGGATTGTACAGTCTTGACTCCCACTTGCCCAAGAGAAACGGGGTTATCACATTTCTTATCCGGGGAAGGAGAAACGCTCGGGAATCTTAGTTCAGAAGTAAACCTTAAATGCAGAATCACCCTCCCGTTCCAAATCCTTTTCGTTTACCTCCGGTACTGTTCATCCCGCTCAGGATTATCAGCGCCCAACGGCTCAGCCATACTTTCGCAGCAGAAACAAACACGGAACCGGCTGCCAGTGAGATTTCAAAACTGCGCGGCAAGCAGCAGCGTCTACTTCCTTAACCTTCCCAGCCTATCACTGAGCGGAATGCAAATGAGGCGCGAAGTTTTTAGCCTTTCAGCTCGTTCCGAACGCAGAGGCTGTACAAGGAGGCGTTCTCATTCCAGAAGGAGGTGGCGGCTCATTCAATGTTTATTC
The DNA here is from genome assembly GCF_965113315.1 of Podarcis vaucheri. NCBI lineage: Eukaryota > Metazoa > Chordata > Lepidosauria > Squamata > Lacertidae > Podarcis > Podarcis vaucheri. The sequence goes on from NC_138758.1 coordinate 23,161,165, forward strand.
GTTCATTTACACCATTCATTCATTCATTCGCACCACTGAGATAAAAATGTAGAGTCACAATTCAGATGTGTGGAATTTCGGTTGCTGGTTTCGTTTTACTCCGGCTGCTCCCGCGCCGCCGTTAAGTGACCATAGAAAACCTTGAAGAATGTATGATTTGGGGGCGGGAGCTGTGACTGGAGAAGAAAAGAGGAGCATTGATGCTCCTCCTAATTCAGATCGTATTTCGTATGAAAAATGTGATTTAGGCTTTAATGAGACTTACTTCTGAGTAGGCCTGCACAGTAAAGGTAAAGGGACCCCTGACCATTAGGTCCAGTCGTGACCGACTCTGGGTTTGCGGCGCTCATCTCGCTTTATTGGCCGAGGGAACCGACGTACAGCTTCCGGGTCATGTGGCTAGCATGACTAAGCCGCTTCTGGCAAATCAGAGCAACGCACGGAAACACCGTTTACCTTCCCGCCAGAGCGGTACCTATTTATCTACTTGCACTTTGATGTGCTTTTGAACTGCTAGGTTGGCAGGAGCAGGGACTGAGCAACGGAAGCTCACCCCGTCGCGGGGATTCGAACCGCTGACCTTCTGATCGGCAAGTCCTAGGCTCTGTGGTTTAACCCACAGCGCCACCTGCGTCCCATAGGCCTGCACAGTACTTTACAGTTAAACCGCAGTACTGTACTATTCATGTATTCAGAATGATGTCTCATTGACAGCATTGGATTCACAGGATAAAAGACTGCAACTTTTTAGCCATTTAAAAATCACCCTACAGGCAATTAAAGAATCCTGTGCCACAGTGTCCTGTAGCAGTTAGAATGTTGGAGGCCAGGATTCAAATCCCTGCTGAGCCATGAAACTCAGAAGGTTACCTTGGGCCAGCCACAGTCTCTCAGCCTAGCCTACCTCACAGGGTGGTTGTAAAATGGGGATGAAAAGAACAATGTACTGCCACTTTTGAGCTTCAACATTCTCACTTTGCGATCTCCAAGAAACTGTTCTATTCATTGCATTACTAACAGTGGAATCTTAACCATACATGAAAATAGAGACAATCCAGAAGCCCCTCATGTTTACTCAGAATCAGGAGTGACAACTTGGCCCCACAACCATGGGTGCCTGGGACTGTGGGTGCCATGCAGCGTGAGAAATTATGTGGGTGCTCGGGCACCCAGGGCCACAGGGAGTTCGCATCTATGCTCAGAATTGTCTTGTTACCCAATAGGTCATCTTCTTCTTTGGCTATCATTTGTGGTCAAATGAGATTGCCTTCCAATCTTCCAACAGTGTGTCCTTAAGTGACTGTGGAGGCCGATGCTGGATTCACACATCCTTCCACATTGGGGACATAGGTTTCCGGGTGGAAATTGATCAAGGTGAGGATTTGACAAACGTGCCTTCCTAGGTTTTCTGTCACCCAGGTCAAATACCCACGCCCCGGATGTGTGTTTACGGACATACATACACATACATACAAACACCTCAATACATTTATTCATAAAGGGCATAAAAAGTAGGTAATATATCAGTGTAATGCAAAGGATTCCTAGGAAGAACTATGACTGCATGACCAAAGTCAAAAAGAGCACCCCTTTCTAGGAAAGGAAATTGTTTGTCAAAAGTAGAACTTCCATGTGCAGCAGTTGTCTATCTGAAGTCAGGTTTTGAATTGAATACTGTCCAACCATCTTGTCCTCTGTCGTCTCCTTCTTGTGCCCTCAATCTTTCCCAACAACAGAGTCTTTTCCAGGGAGTCTTCTTTTCTCAGGAGGTGGCCAAAGTATTGGAGCCTCAGCTTCACGATCTGTCCTTCCAGTGAGCACTCAGGGCTGATTTCCTTCAGAATGGATAGGTTTGATCTTCTTGCAGTCCATGGGACTTTCAAGAGTCTCCTCCAGCACCATAATTCAAAGGCTCTCACTTCCATACATCACTACTGGGAAAACCATAGTTTTAACTATACGGACCTTTGTTGGCAAGGTGATGTCTCTGCTTTTTAAGATGCTGTCTAGATTTGTCATTGCTTTTCTCCCAAGAAGCAGGCGTCTTTTAATTTTGTGACTACTGTCACCCTAAGGATCATCTAGTCCAGGGGTTTTCCTCCGCCCCTGGCCTGGAGGACTCCCAAAGAGAGGGGGCTGGAGAGGAGGCTGAGGGAATACTCCACAAGGGGGGTTCGAAAAGGGGTGAGAGGCTGCCAGCTCTGCAGGCAAGGGGTGACATAACTGGGCTCCTGAGCCCCACAGGGTGCTGCAAAAAGAATTTAGTTGGTCAAGGGAGCCGTGGACTTAAAAAGGTTGAAAACCTCCGATCCAGGCCAATTGATTCTCTTCCTCAGCTTCCTGTCCCTCCCTCTATCCCTTCAGAATTTCTTTCTCATACAGTAGCAAACCCATAGGGGATTTCTATTTTCTGCTTCGCTGGGGAGAACCACACAGCTTCTCCAGATTTTCCAACTCCCCCTCAGCCTGGATCGAGTTGTAAATGAGCCTTCTTCAGCTTCATGGGGAAAGGGGAAGGATGGAATTTGTGGCTACCTTTCACTTTTTCATCTTTCTCTCTGGCTGAAGCCCAGAGATCCTGGGAGGCTAGGAGCCTCAATGGCGTCCTTCTGGAGGTTTCACCCAGAGCAGGAACCCTTGCTAGACCCCCAATCTAGCCATGGCTCTGCCTTCCTCTTAGCTTGTTTCTCCCTTTTATCCTGATTTTGTGCTTCTTCAAAGTTCTTTGGTAGAGGCTATTCTCCAATTGGAACGCTTGCAGGCCAGTGATTCCCAGTTGTTGGTGTTTATACTACATTTTAAAAGATTTGCCTTGAGAGCGTCTTTGCACATTTCTTATGTAATATAAAGCAATAATCTGGAACACTCAGTAAGAAAGCTAATGAAATGAAAATCCAGGCAGATGTTTCACACTTCCCGGCTTCTTTGGTTTCTCGTTTCCTTCTTTTGCCCGAGGCTACTGGCCAGGGAGATGTAGGTGGCTGAAACTGTTTCATCAAGTGAAGTTAAACATACACCCAACTTCAGAGGAAAACTTCAGCCAAGACTGCAGGGTGTTCATAAAATGGCAGAAAATCAGCAGAATGTGAATTGTCAGCTTGGAGCGGGGAGAGGTTCAGTGATGGACATTAATGTAATATGCCTGCTTATCACTTCCTGTGGATTTTTTTTTTTGGGGGGGGGTGGGAGGGAATCAGATGAATACTAAACTTGCAATCCTACACTTAACAGGGGGCAAACTCTATTGAATTCAGTGGGATTTAATTTTTAGTAGACATGCATGTGTTAAGTCGTGGGTGAACATATCAGACGACACAGCGATTCTTCAGACAGCTCTTGTTTATTCACAGGCCAGAACAGAACTGGGCTGAAGGGTTCAGCCAACCTGATTATATAGAGCTCAACTACAAACAACAGTAACAACTTTCTGTAACTATGCAATCATTGAATGTCACTTTCAATTCCTTATTTGCATAAGTGGACCTGAGTGAAAACTATCTAAAGTATCCCCCTGCTGGCCCAGGGTAAGAACTTCAGTACATAACAGCATGATTATCCTTCTGCAGGCTGTTTGCATCAGTCTCATAACAGATTCTAGCAAAGTTAACATTTGTGCCAACGAACTGGAGGGGAGTGGGAGGCAGTAAAGAGAACCAGTGTGGTTGAAACTAACCTGAACATAGGTGCCAACACCCTGATGCCCTGGGTGCCCAAGCACCCATGAAATTTCCCATGAAGGGGCCACGCACCCACATATTTCAGTTCCAGGGCCATGCACGTTGCATGGCACCCACAGTCCCAGGACCCCATGGTTGTGGGGCCAAGCTAGCAGTCCTGAATCTGAAAGTTGTGAATGGTGGGTTTGTTGCTTTTAGTTCCTGTTTTAAATGTTTTTAGAGACAGAATCATAGAATAGTAGTATTGGAAGGGAAGAGGGATCATCTGCTCAAACTTCCTGCAATTTTTTTGCCCAATGCGAAGCTCGAACCTATGACCCTGAGATTAAGAGTCTCATGCTGTACCCAGTGCTTTTTTCGGGGGGGGACGGGACACAGGGGTAAGCATACCCCTAAACGTTTTGTGAATCTTTGTACTTTTGTCCATTTACTGTATTCCCCCCCCCCATTTGAACTATAAAATGGTGGTTTTCTTGAGTCAAAATGAGAGTACCCCTAAACTTTTTTTTAAAGAAAAAAAGCACTGGATGTACCTACTGAGCTTTTTGTTTAATTTTTAATTGCATTGTGTTTCTTCTTTACTGCTTGATGCCTTGGGCTCATTCGGGAGAAAGGATGGAACAGTAACAAATCCTCATTGAAGATTTAGAAGCATGTTTGCTCTGTCCATTTCATCCTCAAATATCACTGCGCGTTCCAAAAAACTACACTAGAATTTGGAACCAACACGTGAGCGAGCGATCAGCGCCAGTCAGTTGCCTCTGCTTCCCTGTAGGGGGCAGTGCTTCAAAATCCCAAAGCGAGCACTCACAGGCGCCCCCGCCTTACTTCAAGGGCCGTGACGTCACCACCCAGTACTAGCACCCCTTAGGCTGGAGGAAGAGCTCCTCCCGTCGCCCTCCTTTCTACTCCCCTCAGAGTGAAGGCTGCGCTCTCATTGGCCAGGGCTCTCTACACACGCGCAGTTTCAGTCCTCTCCCTTTCCCCCCGTCTTCTCTGCCCTGACACTGACCCGGACCACGTGACAGGATGCTGAGGGGAGGGGGAGGAGGAGTAGGCGGAAGTAGGAAGTGGATTCCCGAAAGGAGGAAGGGGAAAAAAAAAAAAACACCCCACACGGAACACAAACAAGCCGGGATTTTAAAGAAGCAGCAGACGCCATCGAACCGGAGCTCACTTTCCTCCCACTTTTGCCGGCACTGAAGCGCCAACATGTCCAACATGGAGAGTATCCTTGGTAACGCCGGAGGGGTGGGGAGGCGGGGGTGGGGTGGGGTGGGGTGGGGGATCTCCGGAATGGAGCCTGAGGGGGCAACGGGAGCCCCGCTCCTGCTGCGGTAGACAGGGGCGAAGGGCGTGGCTATTGGAACCATCCGGACGGCAGAGGGAGCTCTCGATTGGTGGGCTTCGGGTGTTCTATGGGTGGTGTTTCCCTCCGGGAGCGACAGCTGGGGGAGAGGGCTCTAACCCCCTCCCCAAAAACCCCTCCTAGGAGGTGTACTGCTCTGTTTACAATAATAGAGTGGGGGTGTTATTGCACTTTTTGCATACTTGTTTTATTTAATAATAAATTTTTATTTATACCCCGCCCTCCCCAGCCAAGACCGAGCTCAGGGCAGCTAACAACCAATAATAAAAACAAGTTGATTAAAATACAATTTAAAAGATTAAGATACAACATTGAAACATTAGGATGCAACCACCTCACAGGAGGAGAAAGGAAAAAGAAAGAGGGGGAGGGAATCAAACTGATTCTAAGCCAAAGGCCAGGTGGAACAACTCAGCGTTTCATGGCTGAGTAGGCATTTGATCCCTGGTCTCCCAGGTCCTAATCTGACAATTTTCTCCCCTTTTCCTTTAGATTATTTTATTAATCACTGCACCACACTGGCGCTCTTCCTCCCACACACCTTTGCCTGTGTGGTAAGATGCTTTGAGGGGGTGGGGGCTAAACTGGCCCTAAGCTACTCGGTGTGCTTTGTGGCTGAATTGTACTTTGAACCCAGCCCTGGTCCAGTGCTTCAACCTGTACACCACTATGGTTTAATGGCACTACTTCCTAAGGCAAAAGAAAGTATCTGTGGTGGTACCATAAAAGCTGATTGCAGGTTTATTGCAACATTGGCTTTCATAGATGCACCACTTTGTGCATCTGTAGAAGCAGATCTGAAGGTATTCTTACATGAATGAGTACAGAGAAAATAATTGCATACAGTGATGGGTGAAGAAGACATGAAAGGTGGCCTTTCTTTCTTTTTTTCAAAACACCCTGTAGCATATACAATGTAATTGCACACTGGAACCTTGGTTCCCAAACTTAATCCATTCCTGGAGTCTATTTGATTCCCGAAACAGTTTGGGAGCCAAGGTGCTGCTTCTGATTGGCTGCAGCAGCTTCCTGCAGTCATGTTCGGCTTCCAAAGGATGTTCAAGAACTGGAACAATTCCAGTTTTTGTTCATTCAGGAGCTGAAATGTTTGGCTCCCAAGGCGTTTGGGAGCCAAGGTCCCACTGTACTGTCCATACACAAGTGTAATTGGTGATAGTGTGAGCTTCTATGCTTTGTGTTTCTTTGTGGCTGTATGTGTATGTGTCTCTGTGAAGTGCGGATAACATTTAATTTACAATGTCTAGTTCATGGAAGTTTTTGCCCATTCTTTTTCAAAGTCACTATTGTCCCATAATAAGATCCTGTTGATCTTCTAGATGATCTGGATGTTGATCAATTCTGGATGAGAGACTGGGCAGGGGTAATCATGAATATCCTCGGAAGCTCATCCAGTGTGCTCAATGGTCTGGTGGTGTTGTTTCTCAATGCTACTCCAATTTATAAAAAGACCATGTTGAACATCCTAACATGAATGAATAGCTGATGTAGTCTGTATTGCAGGGCTAGGTCAGCCTGATCTGACACACGTTTGCCCAGATGGATACCCTGTGGAACACTAGTTCAGACCAGAGCCTCTGAGAGGAGAAGATGTCATAGTTTATAGAAGTTCTCTTTCCTTTACTAGGAAACATCTCTGCTTAAGAGCTGGACTGGAGAGCCCTTCATGTGGCATGGGGTCATGGAGACTGATTGATGTACTTTCCACTTTGCCTCCCTTACTGAGCTAGCTGAGGTGGTCTCTAGTGTGGGTTTGGATAGACTCAGGACTCTAGCCCTGGGTGACTTCACTACCCATTTTGATAATGCCTCGGAGCCAGCTCAGGATTTCATGGGACTGCCTCAGATGGTCTTTGGTCCCAACCCATAGAACAGGGCTTTGTAGAGAGAGAGGGCATCTGAATATGGAGGGAGGGCTTGTCTTAACCCTATTGTCACTGTCAGATTGCATCCTAGTGAAGTTTGGACTTTTGGCAACAGTCCCACTCTGCAGGAGTGATAACTGATACAGATGGTCGAACCCAGAGGATAAATGTACCTGGTAGGTTTCTGACTGCTCTGGAGGATTTTCCAGAAGCCAGAGCTAGTGATACTGTCAAGTCCCTGCTGTCATTATGGGATAATGAGATGAGGAGGGTTATCAACTCAACACAAACACTCCCAAGGTTCGTCTCTGGTCCTGCAGAGTCTTCACTTCTTACTAAGGAGCTGCAGAGTTTACTGAAGAGTTTACTAAGGATCTGTAGTTAGTGAAGCAGACTTGGAGACAACTGGAGTGTTGGTGGCTGAAAACTCACTCCAAATCGGACACAACTGCATACCAAGCAGCAGTGAAGGAGAACTACTTTGCTGCTTCCATTGCGTTCCCCAAGAGCCAGCCAGCCAAATCATTTTGGGTGGTCTGGAGACTAGTTGTACCAGGCTTGATGGCTGGAATTCTGGAACACTTGGCAGAAAGTTGTGAGCACTTTGCATGGCACATTGAGGATAAAGTTGCTTGGCTCCATAGCGCCATAGATATCACTGTTGTTGCAACTCCAGCTTAAGTGTCCAGTACAATGTCTTCTCAGTGGGATCAATCACAGTTTATGTGGCCAGTTGATACAGGCAGGATTCTGTATGATTCTGCAATGATTCAACCAACTTTTTGTTTTATTGACCCCTGCCCATCCTGTTGTTGGGTGCCTGTAGGTGGACCCTACGGAGATTTTAGAGAGTTATTGTTGCTCTTATTTTTTGTTGCCTGCCTCATTACTAGAAGAGCTGATATTTCTACTGTGTCCCTCCCCAAGACTATCAGAAGGCTAATAGTCGGGATATATTAAAGAACAGCCCCCCCTCCTCTTGGAGAGATCCAGGAACTTTATATAATAAGGAGTTTTAGACTGTCCAAACAGCTGGGAAATGGCTGGAATTAAAATCACAAGATACTTGGGTTGGCTTTGTCTGTATCATGGTACCCGGTTGAAGGACCAATGAAATGGCAGTGGCAGAGCCGAACAGATCTTCTTCTCTGATGCCATTGCATCAACAGAGATACTCATAGTTGTGAGGAGACATTTTTTGTGCAGAAGAATGCAGATTTTTAAATCATTGCTGATTACAATCACTAGGATGTGGTTTGAATCTAATGCTGCTACAGCAGAGCCTGGGCTGGAGATGTCACAAGCAGTTGCTTATCTCAGTTGCTTAATTGCTTCAGCTTGCCCACCCCTGAAGAAAGTAGACAAGGTGCATGGATTTTTGGAGGGCACTATGTGTACCCTATAAGGGACGCGGGTGGCGCTGTGGGCTAAAGCCTCAGCGCCTAGGGCTTGCCGATCGAAAGGTCGGCGGTTCGAATCCCCGCGGCGGGGTGCGCTCCCGCTGCTCGGTCCCAGCGCCTGCCCACCTAGCAGTTCGAAAGCACCCCCGGGGGCAAGTAGATAAATAGGTACCGCTTACCAGCGGGAAGGTAAACGGTGTTCCGTGTGCGGCTCTGGCTCGCCAGAGCAGCGTTGTCACGCTGGCCACGTGACCCGGAAGTGTCTGCGGACAGCGCTGGCCCCCGGCCAATAGATGTGAGATGGGCGCACAAACCCCAGAGTCTGTCAAGACTGGCCCGTTCGGGCAGGGGTACCTTTACCTTTACCTTTATGTGTACCCTATAGCTGACTGGTAAAGGGCATATGAATTTATTGGGAATTTATTGATAAAGATTGTCAGTACTTCCCGTTAGGTGGGATTGGGGTGTTGGAGCCCATCTTTTTAATAATGGCCTTGTCTGCAGTGAACTATCAAATCCAGTACTGAATTTAGAGAATTTTGTGTACAATGCCATGGATATAGCTTTAAAACTTCAATGAGACCATCTTCATACTGTCGGCATTTATATTACTTGTTAACTGAGAACATCATCCTTAACTTAAATTTAAGAGCATCTTTTTAACTTGAAGTTCGCTGCCAAAGAACTTAACAGAAATGCCAAAAAGTGTGATAAAGAAGAAAAGGTTGAAAAAGCCAAAATTAAGAAGGTGAGACATGAAATTATATTGGAAGTTCCCCATATATACTGTTTGATAGTGTGTGAGCAGGATCTTTCGCTGTGACATTAGGAAGTTATAAATAAAAGTTTGCACTGTTTATACACATCATTGGTGATGGCACTGTTGCTGACTGCAATATGTTTGCATTAGAAACTAAAAATAAAATAGTAATTAATTGCGAACTAATTAACAGAATATCTCCCCTCCATCCCCCAACACATGTAGATAATGGTTGAACATGAATCCTTGGATTCTAAAGCAGCCATTTTCAAAGTGGATTTTCTTCTCTTTTCTTTTTTCCCTTTCCCCATCCCCTTTCCCCTCCTTTTCCCCTTTTTCAAGTGAATTAATGAACCTTACCCAGCAGTAAATTTACTGGCCGAAAAGCCTTTAAATCTACAGTGTCAGTTCTCATACCCATCCATACAGTACCAGCTCCTGCTCATTCAGAATCCAGTGTGTGTGTCCAGGAGAGTGGATTTCTATATACTTGGGTAGTGATGTTATCCCATCTGTAGCAGATCATCTGACATGATCTTTAGTTGGACTATTGGTATGTGTCTGCCATCATTTGCAAAGCTTCGATAAGCTCTCCTGAGGGACCTGCCAGTTTGGTGTTGTTAATGTAGAGTGCTGGTCTTCTTCCTGTATTTTTTTAGACAATGAGAGCACTGGTACCCAAGGAAATAAGTGTAATAGTAATCATATGCCATCATCCTTCTTATTGCCATGTGTGTACCGGAATCTGACGGTGACGGTCTTGGACTGAAAGCTAAGATTTATTAGGGTGCATTTCTTAATTAGTTGAAAAGCTGTGTTCTGCTTCTCTTTGTTTAAATAAAAGGCAATTCAGAAAGGCAATACTGAAGTGGCAAGAATACATGCAGAAAATGCAATCCGGCAGAAGAATCAAGCCATCAACTTCTTGCGGATGAGTGCTCGGGTTGATGCTGTAGCGGCAAGAGTTCAAACAGCAGTAACAATGGGCAAGGTAATCAGCTTTATCATGTTTTAGCAAGAAACACAAGTTTCCAAAAAACTTGCACTATGAATGTTTTCGTAAGATGGTTTGTACAAGGCAAGTCCACAGACCTTTTGCTGCTAAGTAGGTAAAACCCTGTAGAATTTCAAATGCTGTGTTAAATAGAAATATGGTCTATTTGAATCTCCTGAAGAAGCAGCTATTGTAACTGGCTAGTGTTGTGCAATTTCATGTCATGTTAGTTTATTTTGGGCTATATTTGCCCAAAGTTTCAAATAAGAAATGTAAAAAAATGTGGTTACTATATATGTTGTTCTCCTAGGTAACGAAGTCAATGGCTGGAGTAGTTAAATCGATGGATGCTACATTGAAAAGTATGAACTTGGAAAAGGTAAACAAATAAATTCAGAAGTTGAGTTTTAAGATATTTCCTTTTGTTCCTGGCTTGACATCCTTTGCTTATGTGCAGATATCTGCCTTGATGGACAAATTTGAGCAGCAGTTTGAAACCTTAGATGTTCAGACGGCACAGATGGAAGACACAATGAGTAATACCACTACACTAACAACACCACAAGTAAGTCATATTGAAGCAGATATAACTTGCCATTAGCAGTCCTATCCAGCTGCCCCTGGGTGCTTTCTTGACCAGTATGAGAGAGAGACTTTCAGAGAAAAATATGGCTGGGCTAAATAGACTCTGCCTTTAGAGCTGGACCTTCTCTGACTCAGCTAGAGAATGGAGTCAAGTTTACTCCATTTATTCTGCTGGCAAAATAATAATAATTTTTTTAAAAAATACAGTGGTTTTTCACTGGGCTTCCTCAAGTGCTTCTCAACGATTATTTAATGAGGAAATCGGGAAGAGCTTGGAAACTCTCCTGAGTAGCAGCTTGTCCACCTCCTCTGATTTTTTGCAGTGGCCTGCTGCCAATATGTTTTGGATGATGGTAAGGCCCGGAAGATGTGCAGCCTAGAATATTTCTCTGATTCCTCTACAATAAGTAGGGTTCCTCTGCAGACGAGTCAGTATGGAAGGTTCTCCTTGAAGACAGAAAGTTAGAAAACCATTAGTGCATCTACACTAGGAACTTTGTCAGTATTAATTATTGGGTGTGTGTTTTGTTTTTTTTAAAGTAGGAAAAATTAGTACAGTCGTACCTCGAGTTGAATGTGTTTCAGGTTGAGTGCTTTCAGGTTGCACTCCGCGGCAACCCGGAAGTAACGGAGCACGTTACTTCCGGGTTTCGCCGTTCGCACATACTCAGACGCTCAAAATGATGTCATGCGTGGAAGCGGCAAAACGCGACCCGCGCATGCCCAGACGCGCAGTCGCATCTTACGTTCCATTCAGGATGCAAACGGGGCTTCGGAACGGATCCCATTCACATCCCGAGGTACCACTAACTGTTTTAGTAGAATTCTGAAGGCCTTCTTGGTAGTGGCACCTTCCCTGTGGAATGCCCTCTCTTTAGATGTCAATGAGATAGAGAGCTACATAACTTTTAGGAGACATTTGAAGGCAGCCCCAGTATTGGGAAGTTTTTAATGTTTGATATTTTACTATGTTTTATATGTGCTGTAAGCCACCCAGAGTGGCTGGGGAAACCCAGGCAGATGGGCGGGGTATAAATAATAATAATATTAGTAGTAGTAGTAGTGGTGGTAGTAGTAGTCTCAGCAGCAGCACCTTTAAACTACAAACTACATGCAAATGTAGTGATAGCATCTCTAAATGATGAATAAAAACAAATAAATAGGCTTGAGTGTAATGCAGCACAATCCTATGAATGGTTATTTGGAAGTAAAATTTGCTGAGTTCAGTAGGGCTTAACCCCCCCCCCCCAATAAATAGGCATAGGCTTGTGCAGATAACACTAGTTTTAATTGCTTTTTAAGAAGCTGCATTTTGAGAGGCCAGATTTTCTTTGTGAATGTGTTAGCTCCCTCTAGTGGTATTCGCAGGTTCAAAAAACTGCACATGATCTTTTCTATTATGCTGGATTTCATGTCTGTTACAATGGTAAAACTAATTTGGTCTTTATTTTTTAGAACCAAGTGGACCTGCTTCTGCAGGAAATGGCAGATGAAGCTGGGTGAGTGTAAACATTTGAAGACTGAAACACCGAGTATTCTAATGGCAGTGCTTAATAAAGTTTTAATGCACTTGAGATAGCAATAAATGCTTCCTTTCCTCTGATCCAGGAAGCATAATGTTAACTGAATAGGTTGCAATGATAGTATAGTGCTATTCTCTCAGGAAAAAACATGGCTATTTCCACCTTTACCTGGAGGGAGATAGATAGATGATAGATATATAATGTCAAGTACAGTATCCTTACTTTGACTGAGAGATCATTATGAGACCAGTATGATAGAAAACTACATGTTGGACCTCTCTGAAATAACACGAATAAGGAAAAACTTGGAACTCTCTAATAATGCTATTTAGTAGCAACAGTGCTAAGCACTATTCATTCATTCATTCATTCATTCATTCATTTAATTATTTCTAGGATTCACTTTTAATTAAAAAAACAGCAAGGTGGTATACCACATACAAAATTACACAGAAGTGGCATAGTCTCCATCTCGAACACTGCAAAGATAGAAGAGGGCAGAAGTGAAGGGGCAGAAGAGTAACAAATATGAGGACAGCAGAGGATTAATGCACCCCTTCAGTGGTGCAGATATTTCATAAAGCTGATCTCTTCTACCTGCTACTCTGTTATTAATTGGCATATTACATGTTGAGGACTGGAGATAGAAGTGAGCACAACTGGGAAGCTTTCAGCAATAAGTGCACCTGAGGTGTGGGGGCTACTATCAGAATAACTTCTTGTATATTGGTTTCTCTTCTTCTGAACTCTAGCCTTGACCTGAATATGGAACTACCTCAGGGACAGACAGGCTCTGTTGGCACAAGTGTTGCTTCAGCGGAACAGGTAAACCCTCTTTTTGCTTGCTTGGTATTTCTTCCCTATCACAGGAGTGGGGAACTTAAGGCCCAGGGACCAAGCGCAGCCTTTTGGGGCTTCTCCATCTGGTCCTCAGCACACCTATTATCAGTCCTCCTCCACACCCTCCTTAAGTGCATTGGCTTGGCTGGAATGTATGCTTGAACTGTAGTGATGCTTCTTGCTTGCCTGGGTGGAGAGGGGTGTGTATAAGTCTCTGCTCTTGTGGGCCCGGAATATAGCCTGGTTTGCAGAGGTAAGTGTCTCACCTGTTGCTCCATCAGGCCTCTGGCTCTGCCCACCACTGATGTGGCCTCCGGAGGGATGCCCATAAGGAAAAGTGCCCCACCCCTGCCTTAATAGCATGTAAGATTGTCTCTTCAGTTGGAGCATTTAGACCAACCTTCCATAAACTGGTGCCCTCCTAAAGTTTTGAACTCTGAACTCCCATCAGCATATGTTAGTCCAGGTGTAATCCCAAAACATGTGGAGGTTGGAGAAAGCTATTTTAGATGTACATGAACTAACTATTGCCAGCTCATAGTTGGGCTAGATCTCATACCAGGACAAGCGAGCTAAGAAGAAGCAGCCTTACTGATTTTCATGCCCTCTCAGTTTCAGAGTTTGCTTGTTTTCCTGTTCCTTCCCATTCCTCTTGCACTGTGTTTATAAGCCTATACAGAGCTTAGAAGGAGTTAGTACAGGCAACTCCCTCACTTACGCGGGGGTTACGTTCTGGGGCCCCATGTGCATAAGTGAAATTGCATAAAATGGTGAGCACCTTCTCTGCTACTCTCGCTTCAGCCCACACCAAAAATACTGCATCCAAAAATATCCACAATTAGAATGGACGCTCTGGGGTCAGGAGGAGGCTGGAGGAGAAGTGTAAAAGCTGTTGCTGCGCTACCATGCACATTAGCTGTTAGGCAGGGAAGCGGAGCAGCATAAACAAAGCCCCACTGCACCTCCAGTCTTTTCAGGGCTTCCTCCACCCTCACTGATGTCCTTTTTGGGCTCCAGGGAAGGTCTCGCGAGCCATGAGGACACTCTAGCTCTCTCTTGCCATTTCCAGGTTTGAAGTGAATTATGTAATTATTTCCCAGCGCTTCCCTTGAGTCGATCGGGCATAAGAGGGTAGTCACCCGTAGTCTTATAATTTAGATGTAGATCTTCAAGCCTAGCAGAGCCCAGTCTCTCTTTGGTCTGGCTGCTGTTCTTCTAGAATGTTAAGTCTTTGTCCCTTAAGTAGTGCATTAATGAATGCCTCTTGTTGGTTGGTCTGAATTCTGCAGGATGAGCTCTCACAGAGACTGGCGCGCCTTCGTGATCAAGTGTAACGGGAAGAGTTGGATCTGCTATCTTCTGCATTTGCTTCCAAAGCATTCTGTGTGCATAAATCACAGCCTGACATAAGGTCTCCATCTCTAATATTTCCAGTTAGATATACTTAATGGGCGCTTCTCTTTTTGTCCTACTGTGCTTTTAAAAACGTGTTAACCCAATGGTGATATGAACATCAGTGTATTTTCTAGTTTTAAGCATTTTTTTAAGTCAAGGGTTATATTTTTGCAGATACTTTTTCCAAGACACAGATTGAATTTTGCCAAGTGTCACATTGGATTATCAATCCGGAAATAGAGTAGCACCTTTTAACATATATGATTTTAAGTTATGTAGCAGGGTTTTAAATTATAAATAATGTCTCTCCCCCCCCCCCCGCAAAAGTGGGGAGTCCCTCAATATCTGCAGGGAAAGACCAGTTTGACAGAATGGTATATTTGTTTGTGTGTTTGTGTACTGTTTAAACATCCCTGGATAATCTTTCCATGGTGTTGCAGAACAAGCTTACTTATGGAACAAGCTTAACTGTAGTAACACAACAAAATGATAGTTGTTATGCTGTCCTTGTAGCTGGAATCATTAGCATCATCACTTGAGAACCGAAGGAATAAACTATATTTTTAAACACTCCTGCCTAGATTATATACTGTATATATTACACTCTCCCAGAAATTTCAGGAATGCTTCTTAAATAACTAATTAAAATGCTAGCTTTGAAATGTCATCTTACATTGTGGCAAAATTGTATTTTATATTCTTCTGTTGGTGGGGCGGGACAACAGATATCTCAAAAGTGGAAATGAACTTACATAGATAAAAGTACATACTCAAATTCTTGCTCAATCTTGTTTCACAGCTGAGCTTAAAACTAATGGCAGCTTCTTAAAAAGGCAGTTAAAAAGCCTGCATTTAAAATGCGAATATCCTGGATGCTTCAGTTTTGCTAGGATTTACAAGCCTTGGGTGTCATCTTCTCTTCAAATCATAGATGTCCACAGTGCCCACCATTTTGATGTATCTTCCTTCTATCATAATTAACTAAAAAGTTCCTGGGTTGGCTGAAAACAACTACTAAAAATTGGGCTGGTATAATAACTTGCACGTGCCTATTGGTGCAAATCTCAAGACAGTTTTTGTGCAACTTAAGAGTACAGTGTTTAATGAGGCCATCAGGTAGGGCGGAGGGCAGTGTGATGTGGTACAAAAGAGGACAAGGAGAAAGAATGTTATTTGGGCATGTTAAAAATTCCTACACTTGATTTCTGACTTGTAGACATTTTCTTTGCATACAGCCAGAAATGTGAAAGTCCAAACAATGTGCAAAAACAAAAATTATAAAGCTGTCTTCCTGGTGAAACAAAGGTAAAATGCATCTGAAGGAAAACCTCCTATCTTTAATTGGCATCCTTCCCCATTGTTTTCTTCCCCCCCTATGAAGCCTGCAGTCTTGTCGGCTGAGGGGCTGGGGTATAACTGGAGAGATCAACTTTCTGCTACTACACGGCAGCAGCTGCTTCTATACAAGGGCCAGGATGTGTGAAAGGGTTGAGAAGACTAGAAGTTCCTCCTGTTCAGACAACCTTTACAGTGACGTTTATTGATTGCACTTTGTGTGTTTCAGGATGGAATTAAAAATATAGTTTATATCCCTTAAACTCAGGCCTATTTTTAAAGCAACGTTCTGTTGCTTTTGTTGAGACATTGGAGTGGGATTAGGTACAAATCCAGATTTATTCCCTCCGACCCCTCCCTAAAAAAATGTGTAAATTTTTTCAAACACCTCATTGGAAAATACATTACAGTGGTACCTTGGGTTACAAACACCTTGGGTTACAAACACTTCAGGTTACAGACTCCGCTAACCCGGAAGTAGTACCTCGGATTAAGAACTTTGCTTCAGGATGAGAACAGAAATTGCGTGGTGATGGTGCGGCGGCAGCCGGAGGCCCCATTAGCTAAAGTGGTGCTTCAGGTTAAGAACAGTTTCAGGTTAAGAACAGAGCTCCGGAATGAATTAAGTTCTTAACCAGAGGTACCACTGTATTTTACTACATTTTTCTCCTCCTGGGTTGCTCAGAGTGGTATACATTGTTCTCTGTTTTCTTCCTTTATTCTCAACACTAATCCTCTAAGGTGGAATAGGCAGATGGTGACTGACCTAGATTCAGCCAGAGAGCTGCTTTGTGGTTGAGTGAGGATTTAAACCTGGGTCTGCCTGATCCTAGTCGGACACACTAGAAACTGGACCACAGTGCCTCTTTGTCTTGGTATTGCTCACTGCTTAATATTTTCTGTAGTAGCTTGCTTTTGGATTTCTGTGTAATCATGAGAACAAGCAGCCAGTGTATTTTTAAAACGCTCCTTTTTCCTGCCTGCCTTTTTTCAATGGAACCAGCAGAGGGAAGTAGAAGACCTATCTTTTGATGGGAAAGGTTGGCTTAAACAGCAAAGGCTGGGTACTGCAAATATATATTCCTCCTTCTGTCTGACTTAGAGGGTCTGTTTAAGAAGCCGGATCTGCTTGCTTGTTCTAAATTTTAGGTTAGATGCCATCACTCCTTTTGTCATTTTTTAAAAACCAAGCTTTTGATAATTCATGAAAATAAGATAATGTATATTGATGATTGATTGGTTAATTTCTATATCACTTAATATATTAAAAAATATCTCTATGTCACTTAATAAGTTTTTTTTAATCTCTCAAGCGGTGTACAAAAAACTGAAGCAACAACAGACAACTTAAAATATTACAAAAATACACAGTTACATATGAAAATGTTACATTAATTCAAAGTTTGTTGTTGTTGTTTAGTCGTGTCCGACTCTTCATGACCCCCTGGACCAGAGCACACCAGGCACTCCTGTCTTCCACTGCCTCCCACAGTTTGGTCAAACTCATGCTGGTAGCTTCGAGAACACTGTCCAACCATCTCATCCTCTGTCGTCCCCTTCTCCTTGTGCCTTCAATCTTTCCCAACATCAGGGTCTTTTCCAGGGAGTCTTATAAAAATCAATATTAATTCATTTTCCTTCTGACACACCCTCTCTCTCAGCCTCTGGGTTCTCACCCAGGGTTCAAACAAACTCTCAGCTCACCCACAAAAAGTATCATAACAAGAATGCCTGGAAACAGTGGACATCACCCTAGTCTGCCACTCTAGACTTGCTTTTTATGAGGAGGCCCAAGGTGGATGGTACTTCCTTAGGCCGCCCACGGCTGTGTTCTCCTCAGCTGCACTCTCCATACCCAGCTCCAGGTACTGCAGGTTTGATGAGTTTCCTAGGGGGTCCAAAGGATAGGGAAAGGGCCCCCCTCCACTCACAGCTCTTTTTTTACTCTGCAGTTCTCTCCTTCTCCAAACAAACCTTAGAAATGTCTTGCTTGCTCAGTTCAATTTCCATCTATTGCAGAGTTGGGGGACCTGTGACCCTTCTGAAGTTGTTGGACTCCAACTTCCATCAGCCCCAGCCAGCAGAGCCACTAATCAGGGGTAGTAGGCATGGTAGTTCAGCATCTGGAGGGCAGTGGATTCCCCTCCTAAATCTAGACTTGCCATCCGTGCATCCTAGAAAGATCAGGGTAGTGCCTCCAAGAAGGTTTACAAAGGCAAAAGAGTGATTGTCTTGTTTAACCACCCAAATGATCAGATATTTAAAGAGTGGCTGCCTTTAAAAAGTGAATGGAGGTTGCATTTGGCTACCATGCACAAAACAAACAGACAACACAAGCCCACATGCAACAATATCACAGTCCTAAAGAATGTTTGCATGTTGATTCTTTTGCAGGCAGGGGGGAAATAACCCAAGAACAGCCGTGCTGGATCAGTCCACTGGTCCATCTAGTGCAGCCTCCTGTTCTCACAGTGCCCAACCAGCTGCCTGTGAAGTCCACAAGCAAGACTTGAGTGCATTGCCACACTCCCCAGCTGTGATTCCCAGCAGGTGGTGTGCAGAAACATAATGCCTCCAACAACTTTTTGTCAGTCCTGAATCTTCCAACATTCAGCTTCATTAGATGGACCCGAGTTCAAGTAGCAGAGGGAGAAAAGCTTTTCTCTACCCATTTTCTCCATGCATATTTTGGGCAACTCTTATTATGCCTACTCTAATGTGCCTTTTCTCTAAACTTTAGAAGCCCCAAAATGTTGTAGCTTTTCCTTCCTATCTAAGTTTCTCCACGCCCTTTGTTGCCCTTTTCTTGTTCTACAACGTCTTTTTGGGGGTGAGGCAAGCAAAGCTCTGCATGGTATTCCAAGTGTGACCACATAATAGTTTTGTATAATGGCAGTTTTATTTTGGCAGGTTTATCTTCCATTCCTTTCCTAATGATCCCTAGCATGGAATTTGCCTTCTTCAGACCCATTGCACGCTATTCATTCAGCTATCCACTCCAACCCCAAGGTCTTGTTCCTTGTCACTCACGGCTAGTTCAATCCCTTAACCAGATATGTGAAATCAATATTTTTTTTTAATGGTAATAATTTATTACTTGTACTTTGCCATCCTGTACTCTAGGCAGCTTCCAACAGAATATATATATATATATATAAACAATGAAACATCAGACATTAAAAACTTCCCAATGCAGGGCTGCCTTCAGATGTCTACAGAAAGATGCATAATTGCTTCTCTTTTCTCATCTGATGAGGGTATAGTGGGGGAGTCCACTATACCAAACCTTGGAGAGCTGCTGCTAGTCAGTGTAAGCAATACTATGAACCAATGGTCTGACTTGGTGTAAGGCAGCTCCCTGTGTTCCTCTGGAGCAGTTTTCACCCTATGAAGTCCAGCTCTCCTCATCGCCTCCTTGATTTGTAAATTTCTCAGTAACTTCTCTTTGGCTTTCACGAAGACTACAATAAGAACTAGCAGTGATGCATTTTCAGAGTTGTGAACAGCATGTTGCGTGTCTTTGGGGAACTCCTCTATACCTGCACATCTATGCTGATTTAGTATGACTCTTCTAATAAAGAGGAGCAGAAGGTCACGCTGGAGCCTGTTGGGCCGCTAACATACCCTCCAGGGAGTTAAAAGGGTTCAGCTGACGCTTGAAATTGGTTACAGATTGTCCCAATAGGCCTTTTCCTTTATTTGAATGGTAATGACAGGATAGCATGCTTTGAAAAGAGACTTGCTTCCGATACATGGAAAACCACTGACCTCCCTTGTCATTTTTTTTATTTTTTTTTTACCAAACACACAAGTACTTGGCCGACATGAAGACATCAGGCAGCACTTTCTGCGGGCTCCAATTGAAATATTGGAAACACCACATTTTAGAAGCAATTTTAGCTACATTGCAAATACATCACGAAACAGATTTCTATCAGATGCCTTCCAGATCCGCAACTGAGGCTGACCCTCAGTTTCCTCCAGGGGACTGTAAAATTCTGCATGTGCATGGTAGCCAAAAGCATTGCAAGAGGTTCTTATTTGGGCTGACTTAATAGTCTGAAGGTTCTTCCAGGCCATTGCAATTTCCGGGTGGAACTCAATCACACATTGGCAAATTCAGGTTGTGCAGTTATAGTTGGTCAGAAGCTCTTGCTCAGCAAGCCCACTTTCCCCAAAGATCTGACTTTTTGTGATGAGGAAAGTGATGGGAAAAATGTATTGGGAAGTGTGGGATAACACTCGCTTTGGTGCAACAGCATCCGTCCTCCCTGCTAACAAATCAGAATGAATGCTAAGTATGTCATCTGATCTCCCTGCAAACAAATCAAGGTGGATGCTCAGTAAACAAATAGGATGGTATATATCTAGCACAATTGGCAAATGAACTTCCCTCCATCTCCACATGCTTTCTAAGGCACAGGTCCGCTTCAGTTCAGTGGTAAAGAGCAGGTATTTTTCAGGGAAAGCACCAGGCCAAAGGAAAAAGAGAGAATAAGTGCTTGGGTATGGCACAGACCTTTGACTAGAAACGCAACACAAAAGGAAGTCTGGATGAGCCTTCAGCTTCACTCCTGCCTCCTCAGCATTATTTATTTGGAATATTTATAAATGGCTAAATCTTTACAAAAGGCCATAATGGTACACAACATGGCCTCATTCTTAGTGAAGCTATGCAGGACATATGACAAAAGGTGAGTACAGACCGATAGCTAGAAATGTGATAAGGGGGCTTAACAGGCTGGGGAATAATTGCCCTACTACTACAGACAACAAACTAAACAACTCTGTATGTGATTTGCAAAAATTCATTAACCCACGACATTTCAATACCTTCTAATACATGGGATCTTAAATCCTATATGATGCCAAAACAATAATGACATATGCAACTCAAAATCTCAAAGCCAAACAGTCCAAATATTCCTGAAATATGTCCATGAGAACAACTCTCTATGTATATGCTTGTGCTGATGCAATCCCAAAAGAACTCTGACTACGCTAGTTTGTGATCGTGTTTATTTTCTAAAAGATCCTCAAGGAAATTTATCGTTTTAGTGCAAGTGGTTCCTAATATGCTTCTGATTTGATCCCAGAATGTCCCTATTTTCTCCATTATTACCGCCACTGAGCTTGAGGAGGAGGAGGTGCCAGAGCCTCTCTTGAGCGGTGGCGGCAGCAGCAGCCACAAGGAAACACCCCCTTGCCTCTTTCCTTGGGCAGCTTGTAGCAGCTGCTGGAGAGCAGGCAAAGAGGGGGAGAGGCCGTGGCTGTCAAGGTGTGTCAGCTCTGAAGGGCAGGCAGAGAGCAGGGCCACCCTGTGCGGGAAGAAAGGGAGAGCCAAGCAGAGAGTAAGGAGCCTTGATTTTTATTTTTATTTTACCAAAAATAAAATAAAATTAATGTGTTGCTCTTCCATGTCTAATCTTGCTTGCCCCTTTCTGAAATTTATTTATTGGTGTGTGTTTTTCTTTTTGTAAATCTACTAAAGAATAAAATAAAATCAGGATTAAGGGGTTTTCTCAGGACAGTGGAGGGTGTGTGTGCTGTGTCGCATTGGTGAAGCTGTGGTGGCATTCGCCCTTCTTCCGATAGGAAATGTTCTGAGGGGGGAGGGACCCCAAAAATGGGGGGAGGGTTTGAGGAGGGTCAGGGGAGGGGAGTGAGAAATATCCCTATTTTCATCGGAGGAATGTTGGAGGATATGGTTAAGTTAGGTCAACAGACTGAGCACGTGCACAGAACGCCAGTTCTGTCTTCCCCAATATGTCAAGACAAATTGTATTTTTTTTCTACAGTTGAATCTACATGCCTAAAGCTCCACCTTGGCTCAGTCAGTAGAGCATGAGACTCTTAATCTCAAGGTCATGGGTTTGAGCCCCACATTGGGCAAATGATTCCTGCATTGCAGGGGGTTGGATTAGATGACCCTCGTGGTCCCTTCCAACTCTACAGTTGTTGGATTCTATGATACACAAATTTTGTACAAAACTCTGTCCTCTTATTTTTGTGATGTGCATCCTCCTTTGAGGTGGGATGTCTGCTTGAGAACTGTCACAGTCATGGAGAGAGACTGCCCCTTTCCTTCCCAGGCCAGACTACTGGTCGCCACCAGTGCTGTAAGTCTCCTGAGCTAGAGAACCCATTCCCAAGAATTTAATTAGTTTTCGTTTATTTTATTTAAACCATATCTTGGCTTTTGGAGTAAAAGTTCCAGGGCAGCTGACGACAAAAAATGGAAACCATCCAATCAAAACATGACACCAGTGCTACCATAAAACAGCAGTAAAAGCAGAGACAGCAAAGATAAGCATCAAAGCAGAAAGATCCCAAAAGTAATAAAAGCAGGGGGAAGGGGAAGAGAGAAAGCATCATTAAGAATAGAGAAGTTGTAGCATCACATCAGGTCTCTGATTCAAAGTTTGGCATGCTGGCTGTTGCTGCTCATCGTCACCATAAGAAATGTGGCCTACCCACTTTATCCTCACAACAACCTTGTGCGGTAGGTTAGACTGAGTGAAAGCGATTAGCCCCGATACAGAGTATTATGGGTTTTGAAGTTGGATCTCCTGGCTCCCAGCCTGACACTTGAACCCAGGACAGGGAACCCTTTTCAACCCAAGGACTGCATTCCATTTGGGGCAACCCTCTGAGGGCGCCACGCCAGAGGTTGGGTGGGGCCTGAGACAAAAAGTGGGTGGAGCAACAAATACGAATTTTTACTTTCGTGAAAATTCTGCACACCCCTCTCTAGTCTCCATTTGGGCAAGAAAGAAGCATGGTCAAAGTTCCAACAGTTCGTTCCAGCCAGGCAGAAACACCCAAGCAGGACTGGTGCAGAAAACCTTGGGACTTTGTGAGAGAAAGTGTGGGCTGGGAGAATCCAAAGGGCCAGAAAGACAGGCAGGCTGCACGTCGTCCCCTGGCCTGACGTCCTCCACCCCAGTTTTAACTCTCTTGCCCCTCTTCGCCAAACTTGATGTGACAATGTCTGTCATTGTGGGAAGGCAGGCTACACAACTAGTCTTCATTTTCCTTTAGGGGAAGACACGTATTGTTGTTGCCGCTGTTGTTTAGTAATTCCCCTTCCCAGCAGGTTCAGGTGCCTAACTGCGAATTTAGATTTTGTCCGGTGTACAAACTTGGTTTCCATCAAGATGGTCATGGTAGCATTTGACTCGTGGCATGTGTGCATTATTCTCTCCCCAGCCCCTTGTGTTTCAGTCTTTGCAACTATAATAAAGTGCCCGCCGTGTGGTTTGAAGCTCACGGCAAGCACAGACCTTTCCATCAGTAGTGCTGTAAATTAGTTCCAGTCTGCAGGAGAACACTGGAACTAATCGATGTGACCTGGAAGTTGGCAAAAAAAGAAAGAAACGAAGAAGAAGAATAAAGAAGTGCACAGCAGTGAAATCAACCTTTCCCTTCAATAACTTGATGCATATATAATCTTTTCAGGTTGTAAATAGATGAGGCCTCCTGCTCTGTCCCAAGATTAAGGACCTGGCTTCCCTTGTCGAAGTGATAATGGCTTTCAGTTTTTCAGTTGATTTGTACAGCAGGTGCCTTTAAAATAAAAATAAAAAACACCAGGAAGTGGGGTGGGTACAGGGAAGGTGGGGTGGGGAGGATGGGGAAAGGAGGAGATGCTAAAGAAAGCAAAGGCAAATATCAGGTGCACATACCTGCTTCCTATATCAGTCTCTGATTATCCAGTTACATTTTCCTCTGGATCTTTTTACTTATCAGATGTAAGTCCCATCAGTTAAAAGAAGGCTGAGGAATGTGCAAAGGTGAACACATAACCATAAATCTAAACTGGAGAGCGGGAGTTTAAAAACACACACTAGCCTGTTGTTCAGAATCACAGAATTGTAGAGTTGGGTCTGCGTGGGTTGTCTAGTCCAGAGGTTTTCTACCTTTTTGAGTCCATGGCTCCCTTGAGCAATGACATTCTTTCTGCGGCACTCCTGTGGGGCTCAGGAGCCCAGTTATGTCACCTCTTGCCTGCAGAGCTGGCAGCCTCTCACCCTTTTTAAAACACACTCCCTTGTGGAGTCTCCCCTCGGCCTCCTCTCTTTCCCCCTCTCCTTGGGAGTCCTCTGAGCAGCCGCAGCTGCTACCCCTAGTCTCTGAGCTGCCCCCCTTCCCCAAAGAGAAGTGCCTCCCCACACTGCCCCACGGGACCTGGGAAGCACTCCCTGGCCAGCCCCACAGCCAAGCTTTTGGGAGGCAGACACAAGAGGGCATCAGAGGATAGAGGGAAGGAAAGAGGGACAGAGGCCAGTGTTGCCTGCGGCACCCCGACCATCATTCAAGGCACCCCAGGGATGAACAAGGCACCCCAGGGAAGCACACTGGTTGAGAACCACTGGTCTGGTCCAACCCCCTGCAATACAGGATCATCTTACCTAAGGTTGAGCTCCGACTCCTGACACAGAGATTAAGACTCTCATGCTCTATCACGAGGGGTAGAATCTTAGGGCTCATCCACACTTCCACCTGCTCCAACTGCTTCCCCCCAGGAAAACCCGCTGTTTGGGAACCCATGGAAGTGTTGGAAGTGTTGCATTTGTTTTTTATTTTATTTTGCAAACAACTTTGCCAAAAAAAGCTCAGCAGCTTTTGTGTCCAGATTTTCACTTTTTGAAATATAAGGGTCAGGTGCAGTCGTGGCTGACTCTGGGGTTGTGGCGCTCATCTCGCTTTACTAGCCGAGGGAGCCGGCGTACAGCTTCCGGGTCATGTGGCCAGCATGACTAAGCCGCTTCTGGCAACCCAGAGCAGCGCACGGAAACGCCGCTTACCTTCCCGCTGGAGCGGTACCTATTCATCTACTTGCACTTTGACGTGCTTATGAACTGCTAGGTTGACAGGAGCAGGGACTGAGCAACGGGAGCTCACCCCGTTGTGGGGATTCAAACCGCCAACCTTCTGATCGGCAAGTCCTAGGCTCTGTGGTTTAAACCACAGCGCCACCCGTGTATCCCCCAAACTTACATATAGTTACCCAGTTAAATGACCTGGTTGAAAAATAAAACCATCATGGGCACCACCATTCCACGTTATTTTGAAGCTTGGATAGCCTTCCAGTTGCTGCTGGACCACAGCTCCCATCATCCCTGATCAGTGTACATGTTGCCTGGGGCTGATGGGAAGTGAAGTCTTACAGCATTTGAAATAACTTAGCTTGGGGTACGGGCTATGCCCCCAATGACTTGCTATTCTTCAAAGAATGAATGGGTGTGTCTACTTCAGGGGACCATGGTGAAGCAAGTAATATTTCACTAAAAATGTTATAGAAACACTGGCTCCACTTTTGCTCCAGAGATATTTGACACTAGCATATAATTATAGGTATAGCAACCATTTCAAGTTAGTTTCCCCAAAAGATGTAGGGTCTTGGAATCTTGGCTCTTCCTTCCTTCGTTTCTTCCTGCTAAAATTGGTGCCTCTTCATCCTAAATTGCCCTTTATAGTTCTCTTTCCTAGTTATAAAACCATTGAAAGCACCTCCCATGTTTAAACAGATGTTTAATATCAAGGTCCATCATCGACTTGAGTGTGGTTTCCAGTCACTAGCGTGCTTCATAGAAAAATGTAGTAGGTACTGGCTGTGTACCCTTGGCAGAAAATAAGACAAAGTAAAAGAGGCAAATCCTGAACCAAGAAGGTAAGCCAAATGCCCCTGTGAGAAAAACTGAATTGTATGCAGAGATTGAATAAGGGGACGTGATATTTGAGGCTGAATTATGGCTATGAATTTGGTTTTGCATTGTAAAGATGTACAACAAGATCTGCCTGAAAACCTTGACAGTCATTGCCAGTCAGTGTAGGCCACTGTTTGGGTACCTCCAATCTATTTGCCAAATTTGGTCCACCAAGGGTTCAAATGCAGCCAAGACCATTTTCCTCAAACTGCACACACGTGCCTCATTCCTGACATCATATACGATGTCAGGTCTCTATCTATGGAGACAGAGGGTGGATCTAAACAAAGGTTAAAAATGCTATACAGTATATAAGTCAAAAATTAAATCTTTACAATGAAAGAAAGGGGGGGAGCCTATCTAAAAATCCATATAAACTCCTTTTTGCTCTCTGGCACCATCTGATGTTGGGTGTTTATATCGTATTCAAAATGTATTATTGTGACTCATGTAGTTGAGTCAAGAGGTGCAACCACCAATGAGAAACTTGGAGCCTTAATGTGTACTCCTTATTGTAAATTGGTATGAGAAAGCAATCTTCAGCTTGTGGGCAGTAGAGCCAAAGTCTGCTGGGTTGGCTGTGCAGACGATGCCTGCAGAAAGGTGTGTAGCTGCTTCTTGTTGTTGTTTAGTCATTTAGTCGTGTCTGACTCTTCGTGACCCCATGGACCAGAGCACGCCAGGCACTCCTGTCTTCCACTGCCTCCCGCAGTTTGGTCAAACTCATGTTCGTAGTTTCGAGAACACTGTCCAACCATCTCGTCCTCTGTCGTCCCCTTCTCCTTGTGCCCTCCATCTTTCTCAGCATCAGGGTCTTTTCCAGGGAGTCTTCTCTTCTCATGAGGTGGCCAAAGTATTGGAGCCTCAGCTTCACGATCTGTCCTTCCAGTGAGCACTCAGGGCTGATTTCCTTCAGAATGGATCGGTTTGATCTTCTTGCAGTCCATGGGACTCTCAAGAGTCTCCTCCAGCACCATAATTCAAAGGCATCAATTCTTCGGCAATCAGCCTTCTTTATGGTCCAGCTCTCACTTCCATACATCACTACTGGGAAAACCATGGCTTTAACTATGCGGACCTTTGTTGGTAAGGTGATGTCTCTGCTTTTTAAGATGCTGTCTAGGTTTGCCATCGCCTTTCTCCCAAGGAGCAGGCGTCTTTTAATTTCGTGACTGCTGTCACCATCTGCAGTGATCAGATATAGCTGCTTACAGTATAGCTGAAGTCTCAGGTGCTTTAAAGTGCCATGCAAATCCTCTGACTACCTTGCAGTGCCTCTGAGACTTCATATTTACCATAACTGCATTGTTTCTGAGGCTTTCAGGCAAATTGCTTATAGCACTACTTCTTTATTTTAGAAAGGTACATCAGAGACTACCATGTTTCCTAAAGATTTTTAAACATATACCTTTGGATTGTTTAATTTGGGAGAGCCATAATTCGCAGTCAATTCAATGACTATATGATCCCAAATTCAAAAAAATGCTGAAACCTGCTGACGTTTAACATCGCCAAAGCTTTAATTGATTCATTGCATGGTATAGATATTTGTATGTCATTACATGCTGCAGAAAGCCTTTGAACTGATTCTATATCCTTGTTGCAGAAGCTGTTGTATATATCAGTCAAGTATGTTACGTGACAGTATATTATGGTAAGACTGCCTGACAGACACACTAGGGGTGGAGAGATCCTAGGAGGCAGCTGGTAAACATATTTAACCGGTGGGGTAGTTAGTCACACTTCTGGAGTTTTAATTGAATTACCTTTGACAGTGAACAGCAAACCTAGTGGGCGATCTCCTAAATTAAACTGACGAATGGGTTCCCCCAAAATCAATTAGCATAGAAAGCTGGGGGCATGAACACATCCTGTTGCTTAGCGGGGACTCGAAGCAGACTTAGAATGACAGCAGCAAATGTGAGACCAAGTGAAAACAAGCATCTCCTAGCGCTGCTGACCTCTGCTCCCAAACATGAAAGAAAAACAGGAGCTCAACAGGAGCTGAAAAACTAGAACGGAAAGTCATACGAGATCCGTTCTGGCTGAGATAATACAGGATGCTTCGAAGGAGCTTGATTAATGCCAAGCAGTATATTAAAGAAAAGATCCGGCAAAAGTACGGAAGCTAGTTTGAAGTGCCATGTCCAAGATATAAACATTCACATCTGCTCCATTTTTTTAATTTAGAGATGAGCAGGTAAGGAGAACATTCGTCCTTCTGATGGCTTCAGTTCATGGGATTGGAGGAATCCTTGATGACCAACAGCATTCAACAGATGCTATGACCAGAGTGGGCAGGAGGGAGACCTCAGGTCAAGCTGCATGTATGAATCATATATGATTCACCATTTGCATGAGAATGCAGGAAGAGCCCTGCTGGATGGAGTAGGCCAAAGAACCACCTAGTCCAGCATCTTGTTCTCACAATGGCCAGGTAGATGCCCATGGCAAGCCTGCAAGCAGGACCTGAGCACACCAACACCTGGAAGGCTAAGATAAGACAATGTAAACTGGTATAAAATTAAGCAGCATGTTAGTACAAATTTATTCTAAGAACACATTTTTAAATTCAGTTTTGCTTAATAAACCATTTTTCCTGAATACAATGCATTTTTGTTTGCAATTTTCATTAATATATGCATTTTGTATGCACAGATTACCCGAGTATGTGCATTTTGTGCAAATTTTGGATAAGCGCAAGTTTCAAAGATTTGCTGTATTTTGGTTTGTGTATTGTTTCGGAACGTGCAAGCTGAGTGGGTTCGCCTATAAATGCAAACTGAGTCAAATGTCTTCCCTATCCCAATATCCATCACCCAATAAGAGATAAAGCCCTTCCTTATTGGGATTGGAAGATATTTGATGATTGGACTCCATATAGTCCAAGACCAAGTGATCTGGTTTTATACTGAGGGAATGGCTTACTCACAAAGAAGGTATGTCTGTAGCTAAAGATTACGACCTCCACACACTCCAGATATGTACTGTTTCTTCCTTGAATGTCTGGACCCCTTAGAATGGGGTTGGTTGGGGGTGGTGTGCCTTCCTTTCACTCCAAAGGCTGTTCGGCTGAATGTCTGTGAGTGACAAGCAATATGTGACAACTGAAAATCTGCTGTAACTGATGCTCAGACTACTGCTGAATATTTTTTGGAGGGCAGAGTCAAGAAAATGAGGAGGGAGTAGAAGAAGGTTGAACATGAGTACACCACACAGAAACCTTATTGTAAGGTCCATTTGTAAATCTATCTTTCACAAAAAGGAAAGAAAAAATGTGCTTATCACCAGGTCTGTCTGGGTTGGGGTTTTTTCCCAGCATCCCAAGCAAGGAAGAACACATTTTCAGAGCTGAACAATAAATTTTAATTCTATGCTCTTTCACAGATCATGATTACACCCTACAGCCCTAGTCTTGTGAGGATTACATCACTTCGTTTGCACAGCAAAGGCACACCGGGGAAGATCAACATGTGTGAGGGTTTTATGAAAATGGGAAGCACTCTTAGGAACAGGATCTCCAATCTTCCACTGATCGCTGGGTTGTTTTGCCTAGCATTTGGCTGGATTGAAAGAACATTCTGAACTGCTGGAACTGGGGAAGATTCTCCAGCAGGAATAGGCAAGAAATTTGATCCAAGGTGAACATGCCTAATTCACAATGCCTGAAACAATGTGCGAACCAAAATACAGTCATTCTTCAAAGCTTGCACTTTCTCCCTGAATTTTGCAAGGCAGTTCTCCAGATATGTAATGTGTCAAAACTGCACATACTGGGGGGAAGCGTGCATATAAATGCCTATCACTGTGAAAATGACATACAGAAAATGCATCATATTCAGGAAAATTGCTTTGAAATACTGTACATTAGGCAATGTTACATTAAAAATGTGTAAACTAGGAGAAATCTGCACTGAATTTATGATTACTATTCACAACGACTGATAATAATAATAATAATAATAATAATAATAATAATAATCAGAAACTGATGTAAAAATGTGGGGAACTTAACTTAAGATTGGAAAAATGATAAGGCTGCCATATGTCTGAGCAGAAATTGGGAAAATGTCTGTAAAAATCCGGACGTATGGCAGCCCATGGCAGCAGCCCATGCCGTCCGCCCCACCCCCAAATTGCCCAAAATGTTCAACGCTTTTTCTGCCTGTATTTTCAGTGTTTGAAATATGACAACCCTAAAAAATTAAAGCAGAGAGAAATAAAAATCAATGAACTCCATCATCCCTATTCTCCAGTGATGATTTCAATGACAGGGCAGTTGCATATAGGAGAAGGTAGCCCTGCAGATAACTGGACCACAGGATTGTTATGGGTGTTTAAAAAATAATTGAATAGGGCCTGGAAATGGGCCAGAAACCATGGCAAATGACAAAACACTGGTGCAATGTGGTAAGTATTTACCATTCCCCATTGGTAACTGAATTGCCCTTCTTTGGACCAACTGAATTTTCCAGGTGATTTACAAATGGGCTCATATGCCAGCTATTTCTGGTAGTACGTATAATTCACAGCACCATCACAATAAATTAAAGTTATTTGTATTGATGTCTTCCTATGCCTTGCATATCCAAACAATGTGGCTGAAATTGAAATGTGGAAGAGCTTTATATTGTGAGGGGTTAGTGGTGTACAGCAATGGTTCCTCTCATGTCCAGACCTCTTTTTTATTATTTAAGGGGTCTAGGACCCTTTAATTAGCCAGTGGTACCTCAGTTTTGGGACGCGGGTGGCGCTGTGGGTAAAACCACAGTGCCTAGGACTTGCTGATCGTATGATCGGCAGTTCGAATCCCCGCGGCGGGGTGAACTCCCGTCTTTCGGTCCCAGCTCCTGCCCCCCTAGGAGTTCGAAAGCACTCCTAAGTGCAAGTAGATAAATAGGTACCGCTTTATAGCGGGAAGGTAAACGGCGTTTCCGTGTGCTGCGCTGGTGCTGGCTCGCCAGAGCAGCTTCGTCACGCTGGCCACGTGACCCGGAAGTGTCTTCAGACGGCGCCGGCTCACGGCCTCTAGAGTGAGATGAGCACGCAACCCTAGAGTCGGACATGACTGGCCTGTACGGGCAGGGGTACCTTTACCTTTACCTTTACCTCAGTTTAGGAACAGTCTGGTTTAAGAACGATTCGGTTTACAAACTCCGCAAAACCAGAAATAGTGTCCTGGTTTGAGAACTTTACCTTGGTCTAAGAACGGAATCCAAATGGTGGAAGGGTACCGGCAGCGGGAGGCCTCATTAGGGAAAGTGCACCTCGGTTTAAGAACAGTTTCGGTTTAAGAACGGACTTCCAGAACGGATTAAGTTCGTAAACTGAGGTACCACTGCATTGTGTTTGGACTCCTGCTGATAAAATGGCTAATGTACTATCTCTTGTGTAGTCATGAGCAGCTCTTGGAAGTGCTTCAAGGTGAGCCACCTGTTAAAGGAGCACTGGTATCTAATCAAATAGCATCCAAGAAAGCTTATATTTATTTATTTCACAAAATTTAGGCACCACTTGCTTGTAAAAAGAACCTCAAAGCAGTTTACAAAAAGATAAAACGATAAAATCAAGAAAAATCCAATGCACAAACCTTAGTTCCTGGAAACTAAAGGAATTAAGCTGTCTGCCTTTTGCTTTTGTTTTCCTCCTTGTTTAGCTTTCTCATCCTGTCTTTAAAATAAATTTGTTTTCAAAATATGGAAAGTAGCCGGGTCATCAAGAAGGCTGATGACATTCCAAAGGCCCGAGTAAGCAAAAGAAGGTTTACTTTGCCTCTAAATGAAGCCAAAATGGGTGACAGCAAAATATAATTCAAGAGGGAGTTATGTACTGCAGCCACTGCCATAGTATCAGTGGTTTGGGTTGTTAATGGAGAGCCATAGACAATATTGGGAGCATAATTGCATAATGGCCAGAGTGTTGGACTAGGACCTTGCCTACCAGGGTTTAAATCCTCTCTCAACCATGAAACTCATGAGGTGACTTTAGGCCAGTCACAACCCCTTCCCAACAGCCCCTAAATTATTGGTACAAATCAACCAGCAACAATGACAGAGTAATTAGGCCAATTTATCCTGTTTATCTAAAGCAGGAGTGGGGGATCTTTTTCAGCTTGAAGACCACATCCCCACCAATGATGGTTGGGAGATCAAAGCAAAAGTGGGCAAATAAATGAGTATGAATTTCACCTTTCTACAGTCTCTACGAACACCCACATACCTGTCTCCATCATTGTCAGTATTAGCATTCAAGGACCCATTCCAACCAAGTGAGGATATGAAGCAAGACTGACTAGAGGTATGGCCTGTGCGAAGAGGGTGTGGCTTGTGAGGAGGTGTGTCCTGAGGAAAGTCCCTAGCTCCAGACAAAGAGGCTTGAAGTTCTGCAACAATGGAATATTAATATTTTTTTTCAGGAAATTTTAGAAGAATTTGCACATTGGTTGTGTGTTTCTGTGTCTATTTTGATTCCTAACTTTCACCAGATTGTTGACAACACTTGGCCTCTTCACAGTTAGGAACAGTTTGAGAAGCAATTAAAAAAACACTGCTGCTATTTTGGTCTCTTGCAGGAAGTGGAACCAAGGTGTATTATGGGATGAAATCCCAGGATTCAATGGGAACCCCTTTTATGGACCCTTTTTATGGTGGGCTCTTGAAATATGTGGTGTACCACAGCTGGAATAATTTCTGTGATCAACTCAGTACAGCACTGTTGCACTTCAAATGGAGACATTCCGTTGGCATTTTGTGCAGTGGCTGCAAGCCGGTCTCATGGCAGAGGAATTATCCCAGTTGTTGTGATCTAATGCCAAAGTCTTTGTAACAGAATTACTCACAGCCATACATTTGGGGTAGGGAGGTTGTAAGTGGGCACATAATAGGCTGGTTTCGATGTTTGCAGGAATTCATAAAATAAACAGCACCCTCGCGTAAGAAATGAGAACTTAAACATTTCATCCGGTTGTGGTGACATTTGCCATAAAATAGATTAATTATAGGGTTCCCCCTTTTCTATTTTGTACTAAGCAACCATTTGATGGAATTCATAAGTACAGTGGTGCCTCGCAAGATGAAAATAATTCGTTCCGCGAGTCTTTTCATCTTGTGATGTTTTTCGTCTTGCGAAGCACTGTCCGTCGCAACTGCGCCTCTTCAAGCGGCTTTAAAAAAAAGCGCAAGACGTTTTCATCTTGTGAAGCAAGCCCATAGGGAAATTTGTCTAGCGAAGCAACACAAAACCGAATAACCCTTTCGTCTAGCGAGTTTTTCGTCTTGCGACAGTTTCTTTGAGTCTTTGTTTTCTCAGCGTAACAATATTTATATACAGTAATGATGTGCAACCATGGGCTCATTTTAATGGAAAAGTATTCAGAACAGAAATTGTTGCTTGAATGTAAGGGATAGATCTCATGTACAGCAATGCACTGTGCATCCATGAGGAACTCCCTGCTGAACAGGTGTTTGGCACTGCTCTGCAAATGCTGCTGATGTATTGCCTAGATTCAACAAGCCCTGAAAATACATCATGTGGACTTACATTATCTGAGCTGACTGGGGATAGAATCTGTTCAGCAAAGAGGTGAGATTGGAGGCACCTATGTGTGCCCCCCACCAATGTCATGTGGCCCTTGGAAGGTTGCCTGTGAGCAGTGCTTTTCCCCCTAAAAATATATATGCATAGCTGTCAATTTACAGATTTGAAAATAAGGGACCAGCAGCCTTGAAAATAAGGGACCAGCAGCTAAAAGAAGGGACCTGCAGTCTCACCTGTTCCAGGCACTCCAGTCTTCCTGTCCTCCTGCAGTCTGGTCAAACTCAGGCTGGGTAGCTTCGAGAACAGTGTCCAACCAACTTTGTAACCAGAGGTTCAACTGAATAGAATCTGAATCACATGCACCACAAGGCCTATGCAGCCTCAACTTAAGATGGCTCCCCGGCCTGGCTTTGCACTGCAAAGTTTGCAGCAGCACGTGCAACAAAATGGCGTCCAGCATTCAAAAACCCCCTCAGCTTGCATTATCTAGCCACACACAAGGCATGCAAGCTCCACCCCCCAGTCGTTCTTAGACTTCTTATTGGGTGAGCAACACAGCCAAGCAACACAGTTGGAGCCTCCCTCCTCCCTGGCCGGCAGGGAGGGAGGGAGAGGAGCTGCTTCCTTTGAAATTTAAGGGACATTTAAGGGACATCTATCAATAAGGGACAGCAGCAGGACATGGCGCTGGAATAAGGGGCTGTCCCTTCAAATAAGGGACACTTGACAGCTATGTATATGTTTAGGGGTACTCTCATTTTCCTACTCATATTGAAATACTGCTCCTCAATGAGGCCAAACTTAGATTCACAAACTGCTTAGGGGTATGCGTACCCCTGCTTCCCCCCAGAAAAAAGCACTGCCTGTGAGTATCTGTGGCCCTCAGGCCAGGGCCGGCCCAATACATTTTTGTACCTCAGGAGAACCATATAATGGCACTCCACACACAAACTGAGGAAGAAGGGGTGAGTGGAAATCTACATCAGGAACAAGGGCATGGGGAATCAAATCAATCTTACTTGACAGCTGAAGTGGGAAGCAAAGACCGTCACAAGGAGAAAAGGGACCCACTCCATCATGCTGGATGGGTGCAGAGCCCAGGAAACCCCAGAGGGCAGCCCCCGCTATTTCCTCCCTAGGGATGGAAATATCTACCTTCCTATTCGCCAAGAAGCCCCTGTGGAGGTGGCATTTGGTGGGAGTTGCCAAGGAAGTAGCAGATCCATTCTCCGAGAAGTGCACAGCAGCAGGGGATGTGTTGCTTGGAGACCAGATCTGCTGCCCCTGTGGATCCTGCTGCCTGAGGCGGTTGCCTCACCTTGCTTCATGGGTGGGCCAGTCCTGACTCAGGCTGAAAAAGGTTCCCCATCAGATGCAAAGGAAAGAGGGGGATTTGCCCTGCCGGACTTAAAATTGTATTATGAATCAGCAGCGTTCTGCTGGATGAAAGAGTGGATGCTCCTTGAGAATACAGATATCTTGGATTTAGAAGGTTTTAATAACATATTTGGATGGCATGCATATCTATGGTATGACAAAGTTAAAGTGCATAAGGCCTTTAAAAATCACATTGTTAGAAAAGCATTATATAATGTCTGGATCAGATATAAAGATTTGATGGAAAACAAAACTCCTAGATGGCTGTCGCCATTGGAGGCTAAAGCTGTGAAAAAACTCAATATGGAGGCCAAATGGCCAAAGTATTGGGAAATTTTGGAACAAGAGGGTGATAAATTGAAACTACAGAGTCATGAGAAATTGAAGACCAAAGTACGAGATTGGCTCCATTATTACCAAATAATGGAGGTTTATAAACAAGACAGGAAAATTGGCTTCCAGGTGGAGAAATCAAATTTAGAAATAGAATTGTTAGAGCCCAATGCTAAGAATTTGTCTAGAATGTATAACTTGTTGCTGAAATGGAATACACAAGATGAAATAGTTAAGTCAGCTATGATTAAGTGGGCACAGGACATTGGTCATAATATCATGTTTGCTGACTGGGAACAGTTGTGGACCACCGGTATAAAATTTACGGCATGTAATGCCTTAAGAGAGAATATTATGAAAATGATTTACAGGTGGTACATGACCCCAGTCAAGCTAGCAAAAATATACCATTTGCCTGATAATAAGCGTTGGAAATGCAAAGAGACTGAAGGTACCTTTTATCACCTTTGGTGGACGTGCCCGAAGATTAAGGCTTTCTGGGAGATGATATATAATGAAATGAAAAAGGTGCTTAAATGTACTTTCTCTAAGAAACCAGAGGCCTTCCTCTTGGGCATTGTCGGCCAATTGGTGCCAAAGAAAGATAGAATTTTTTTTATGTATGCCACCACAGCAGCAAGAGTACTCATTGCAAAGCACTGGAAGACTCAAGATCTACCTACTCTGGAAGAATGGCGAATGAAGGTGATAGATTATATGGGACTGGCCGAAATGACTGGCAGAATCCGTGACCAGGGGAAAGAGACGGCGGAAGAAGACTGGAAGAAATTCAAAATTTATCTTAAGAAACATTGTAAAATGAATGAAAGTTAAAATGTCGAGGTTCTAGGGGGAAAAAAAGGGGTTGACAGCTGTAAAAGATTAAGTAAAAGAAAAGAATAAGGGATAAATCTGATAAAATTAAGCGTTAGGATTTGCTGAAATAATTTTGAGAATTGGGATGTAGAAAGGGGAGGCTTGGGGGAGTCGACGAAGTAAGGTTTATGAAAAAAAGGATATGAAATTATATATGTTTGTTTGTTTCTTTATTTGTTTGTATTGTCTATAAAAAATTTTTGTAAAACCAATAAAAAAATTTAGAAAAGAAAAAAAGAAAAAGGTTCCCCACACCTGATCTAGTAGTTCATACCTGTCTCTGCTGCACAGGATCAAGTTTCTTAATTCTAGCTGTGCATTGTGTGAAGAAGCATGTTCTTATGTCTATCCCGATTCTTCCAACTTCCAGTTTGAAGATCCAAGATTCTAGTATTATAAGGAAGGGATAAGCTCCCCATGCACACACCATCTAGGTATATGGCAGCAACACTCTTGTCTAGAGTAAAGACACAGCATTGCTCCACTGTACTGGCCAATCCTGAGCACATAAGTGTATCTGGATCTGCTCCCATCACTGAAACTAAGACAAAAGCCGGTCTATATTAGGGTTGTTCACAACTCCCCCAGATATGCCACATAGCCCCAGTCTGTACCTCCCAGGGGACCACCGACCCTAGACTCCAAAGTAATTGTGGAGCTGAGGAAACCCTCAGTTCAACATATGGTTGGGTTGGGGAGATGGGAAGGGAATATGTATACTATGTCTTCTTCTTCCTAAACTCTCCTCCCCCACAACTGAGAGCAAGGCAGGTTCAGTCTTGTGGGATACTGCTCTGGTTTACAGTGCTGGGAAGCTGCTTGTGAAGGATGGAATCGTCTCACTTGTCAGCTGGTAAGTGGGAGAATACGATCCTTTCCTGTGCCACGCTACTCCTTCACAAGTGGCTTTCCCTATACTCACATTGAAGCTGCTTACCTCCTGCTTACCAACTGTTAAGGAGGAGGATTCCATCTTGCGTGGTACTGTTTCAGGGGGTGGGAAGAAGGAAAGGTCTGAGGGGAAGCAGGAAAAGTTATGCAGGAAAAGCACCCACCCACTCCTACCGTCTGTCATGAACATATAGCTGCCTTGCAGCTCGTCTTTATCATTGTTTCTTATTTTTATTTTCTGCCCACACCTGCCGCTCTTTCCTGTGCCCCATAACCCTGACAGACCCAGATCGCTCTGGGTCATGAACCCAACCTGCAGTGATCCACGGCTATCTCAACTTGACTCAACCAACACATGGACTCCCTTGAATTAGCCTGATTCAGTTCAGGGCTCAGGACTTGGCTGCAATCCATTGCACAGCCCTTCCATGTATACTAGAATGATGTGCACATCAAAAACACAAGTGAGGACTTGGATCTAACTTGTGCCATTTTAAATAAGCAATTGTGGATACTGAAGAACATCCGAGTCTCTGGACTGGGCCACTGATAAGTGTGTGCGTATCTCTCCCCCCACTCCCCATCGCCCCTTTAATTCTTAAAGCTCCACTTCTAATTGTGTAACATTCTGATGAACCATGTCAGGCTGAAATCCAGGATTCAGAGGCATGTTCAATCAGTCCGAAGAATGCTCTGCTGTCTCGTTTATTTCCAAAATAATGATAGATGACAAGTTCGCAAGAAAGGATAGCCAAATCCCGGAGTCTGCAGAACAGATGACAGTTGCACAGGGAAATGCAGGGCTGCCGCAGAGTGATGATTGACGGCCAGGGTCAGAATGTGGAATGCATTTGTAGGATGCTGTCAAATCATAGGGAGCTGCTGACAGCTTATTCTACAGTTCACTTCCTTTGCACACTGTTGAGATTTATGCTGCAGTTCTGGAGGTGCTAATTAAACTCTGCTTTGCAGATGACTCATTTGAATTGTGTGGCAAATTTATCTACCTGACTGTCTGTCTGTCGTCTACCACTTTTACAATCAGTCTTTATTTAATAGCCCTGTAGGATTTAATACAGGGCTGTAACTTTTGTCGTTTTTAAAAAATATATATTATAATAGGGATGAAGGAGAAATCCTATTCCATATGCATTTAAAGGTTAAATTCACACTTTATGAAGCAATATGTGAACTGAAATACAACTTCCCTTTAAAGTTCTCACTGATCTGAATTTTGTGGTGCTGTTTCTCTAACCAGTGTTTACAAATATGTATATATTCGGGACAATTGGTTGCAAAAATGTGTACATTAGTCAAAACTCCACATAATAATGTGTTTATTAGGAGAAATTCATAGTAAAATGCTGGTGAAATTTCATGAGGATTTTTTTAAAAAAATCTGTAAATATCTACAAAATGTGGAGAAATTAATTCAAGACTGGATAAATGAGAAACAAGAAGAACTGAAATCGACAGAGCATATTATTTTTGTAGTGGGGACAGAACCGATGGTAGAGAGAAAAAGGGCAGAAGCAGATACACAGCTAGTTTAAACAGGACTTAACTATTCTGAGAGCAGCTTAAGGTATACTTTAGCATCACAAAGGCAGGGACCCTGGATCTGACAGCCTGTCTGCTGACAGGAGCATCCAGCAGCATAGGTACTGGATAAATATTACTTAAAAAAAAGGTAAAGGTACCCCTGCCCGTACGGGCCAGTCTTGACAGACTCTAGGGTTGTGCGCTCATCTCACTCTAGAGGCCGGGAGCCAGCACTGTCCGCAGACACTTCTGGGTCACGTGGCCAGCGTGACGAAGCTGCTCTGGCAAACCGGCACCAGCGCAGCACACGGAAACGCCGTTTACCTTCCCGCTATAAAGCGGTACCTATTTATCTACTTGCACTTAAGGGTGCTTTCGAACTGCTAGGTGGGCAGAAGCTGGGACCGAACGACGGGAGCTCACCCCGCTGCGGGGATTCAAACCGCCGACCATTCTATTGGCAAGCCCTAGGTGCTGAGGTTTTACCCACAGCGCCACCCGCGTCCCAAATATTACTTACTTACTTACTTACTTACTTACTTACTTACTTACTTATTTGTCTTTATGTTTTTCCTCCAAAAGTTACCCAGGGTGATAAACACACAAACAATGAAACAATTAAAACATCTAAAAACATCATTTCCCGATTGGGAAGATCTCTACTTAATAGACTTATTGAAAGAGGAAGGACTTCAGTAAGTGCTGAAGAGACAACAGAGATGTTGCCTGTTTAACATTTAATGGGAGGGAATTCCAAGTGGTAGGGGCCACAGCAGTAAAGGCCCAGTTCTTCTACTGTGCAGAACAGGAGACCATCTCCTGCAGAGCTCAGGACTGAGTGGGCATAGAAGTGAGATGATATTGTAAATATCATGTGGTTTCATATGATATAGGTTGTCATACACTAGAGCCAGCAACTTGAACTTTGTCCAGTAGCTAACTGGCAGCCAGTGCAGACATGTGGGAAAGAAAGCTGAATAAGCAGAGCCAACAGAGTATACCTTTCCTCTCTGCCCACAGCCACTAACCAGGAGGTGTTGAGCTGGCCTGTTAAGCCCTTGCGCCCCATGAAAGCATGCAAGGAGCATCCCCTGCCACTGGTTATGGTACGTACATATAGCCCAATTGCTCTGAAATGTCCAGCTATGGTGGGTGCACCTAAACAAAATGTTATGAGCCACCCCAAATCTCTGCCGATTGGTGTGAGATTCTAGGGGTCTTGACACTTAACCAGGATTTGCGTTTCCATTGGAAAAATTGGGCACAGCAGAGACTGTAGTGTCTTTAAGCTATATGGTTATTTCCACACATATACACCTGAGGAGTACTCAGGTACTCAAGAGAACTCTCTACTGTGGAGAGAGTTCAAAGCATTTACAGTCTGTGAAGAGGCAGCTTCTGCCATAATCACAGCATTAGAGTCAAAGGCACCCATAGCAGCACCTTTGTGACACCTTATAACAGCCTGCTCCATTCAGCCCGCATGGCTTCTGCCGCATCCTTCTTCCCAGAAACCCTTCCCAAATGCAACTTCCCCTTCCACTTACTTCATTGCCCCCTGTAAACCCCCCATCCCACCCCCGTGCCTGGCAGTCTCCTGCCTTGTTGATGGGTCGATGACTGGCTATTTGTGCTGTTGTTTCTTAATGGCTTATCCCTGGCCAGCTATGTCAAGATTGACTAGCTTGTTATCCTAAACTTAATCCATCAATGTCTGGCACAGTTTTAACCAAATCTTGATTAATTCTAACTTTTACTAATTCTAGAAATAATGTGTGATCCTGTTCCCACAACTCTGGGACCTGGGCACATAACAATAAAATAAAGCACATGCCTATTTTTTGCTGCTTGCTTTGCGTGGTGCAAAAAAGCCAACTGCAAAGGTCAGTCAGGAACACAGAAAGCTGGTTTATATTGAGCCAGTCCATCTAGCTCAGTAATGTCTACACTGAATAACAGTGGCTCTGCAGGGTCTTAGGCAGGGAGTCAATCTCAGCCCTGCCTGGCGATGCCAGCAGTGGAACCTGGAACCTTTTGCATGCAAAACAGAGGCACTCGCACTGAACCACAGCATATTATGTCGCCACCTGTTGGCAGCCGCACAAACTGCAGAGGATGTCAACATTTGACATTACAGTGGTTGTTGTTGTTGTTTAGTCATTTAGTTGTGTCCAACTCTTCATGACCCCATGGACCAGAGCACGCCAGGCACTCCTGTCTTCCACTGCCTCCCGCAGTTTGGTCAAACTCATGCTGATCCTCAGTAGCATGTTGGATGCCTTCCGACCTGAGGTGCTTATCTTCCAGCGTCATAACTTTTATATGCCTGTTGTCTTTGTCTATGGAGTTTTCTTGGCAGGGATACTGGAGTGGCTTGCCGGTTCCTCCTCCAGGTGGATCACGTTTGGTCAAAACTCTCCACTATGACCTGTCCATAGGGCCTCGGCCCAGTATACCTGAAGGAGCGTCTCCACCTCCATCATTCTGCCCGGACGCTGAGGTCCAGCGCCAAGGACCTTCTGGCGGTTCCCTCATTGCGAGAAGCAAAGCTACAGGGAACCAGGCAGAAGGCCTTCTCAGTAGTGGCGCCCGCCCTGTGGAACGCCCTCCCATCAGACATCAAAGAGATAAACAACTACTTGACATTCAGAAGACATCTTAAGACAGCCCTGTTCAGGGAAGTTTTTAATGTGTGACATCTTATTGTATTTTTGGTCTTTGTGGAAGCCGCCCAGAGTGGTTGGGGAAACCCAGCCAGATGGGCGGGCTACAAATTATTTATTTATTTATTTATTTATTTGGCATGCTGATCAGTGCTTTTTTCTTTTCTTCAGGGGGTACTCAAGGGCACGCAGTACTGATATGTCTTTTGTTGTTAAAAATTGTGGCACTTATTGTAACTTCATGGTGAGTACTGACACCTATTTTTCTAGAAAAAAAAGCACTGACTCTAATGATTAGGAAAGAGCGTCTCCCAGAGTTAACATCATCATCCCTGCTTTGAAATAAATTGTGGTGCTTAATCTCTGACCTGTGCCTGCTCTACTACAGTGGTGCCCCGCAAGACGAATGCCTTGCAAGACGAAAAACTCGCTAGACGAAAGGGTTTTCCGTTCTTGCGTTGCTTCACTAGACAAATTTCCCTATGGGCTTGCTTCGCAAGACGAAAACGTCTTGCGCTTTTTTTAAAAAGCCGCTTGAAGAGGCGCAGTTGCGATGGACCGTGCTTCGCAAGACGAAAAACATTGCAAGACGAAAAGACTCGCGGAACGAATTCGTTTCGTCTTGCGAGGCACCACTGTAGCTTCGACCAGTTGGGTGCTGAAGAGGGTTCTCTCCTATGTCCTGACCTAGCTTACATCAGAAGGTGGTGGAACATACAGGAATATGCTACAAAGGTTAATACAAATCAATTCACAGAGGATAGATATGCTACATAAAGGCTATTCATCCTGATAGCTCATGGATGGAGAACCTGTGGCCTTCCAGACTACAACTCCCAACATCCTTGACCTTTGGCCACGCTAGCTGGAGATGATAGGAGTTTGAGTCCAATGAACCCTGGAGCACCACATGTCCCTAATAATAATAATAATAATAATAATAATAATAATAATAATAATTTATTATTTATACCCCGCCCATCTGGCTGGGTCCCCCTAGCCACTTTGGGCGGCTTCCAACAAAATACTAAAATACAATAACCTGTTAAACATTATAAAAAAATTCCTTCCAGTAGCACCTTAAAGACCAACTAAGTTAGTTCTTGGTATGAGCTTTCGTGTGCATGCACACTTCTTCAGATACATGTGTATCTGAAGAAGTGTGCATGCACACGAAAGCTCATACCAAGAACTAACTTAGTTGGTCTTTAAGGTGCTACTGGAAGGAATTTTTTTATTTTGACTATGGCAGACCAACACGGCTACCTATCTGTAACTGTTAAACATTAAAAGCTTCCCTAAACAGGGCTGCCTTTAGATGTCTTCTAAAAGTTTGGTAGTTATTTTTCTCTTTGACATCCGGTGGGAGGGCGTTCCACAGGGCGGGTGCCACTACCGAGAAGGCCCTCTGCCTGGTTCCCTGTAACTTGGTTTCTCACAGCGAGGGAACCACCAGAAGGCCCTCAGTGCTGGACCTCAATGTCTGGGCAGAACGATGGAGGTGGAGATGCTCCTTCAGGTATACTGGACCGAGGCCATTTAGGGCTTTAAAAGTCAGCACCAACACTTTGAATTGTGCTCGGAAACATACTGGGAGCCAATGTAGGTCTATCAAGACCGGTGTCATATGGTCTCGGCAGCCACTCCCAGTCACCAGTCTAGGTGCCGCATTCTGGATTAATTGTAGTTTCCGGGTCACCTTCAAGGGTAGCCCCACATAGAACGCATTGCAGTAGTCCAAGCGAGAGATAACCAGAGCATGTACCACTCTGGTGAGACAGTCTGCGGGCAGGTAGGGTCTCAGCCTGCGTACCAGATGGAGCTGTGGGGCCCAACTGGGCATTTCTAATCAGGACCATGACATAGGAACAGGAGGTGTTTAAAACCTTGATTGAACATGCAGTCAGGGTGGGGGGAGAGAAGGTAACACAGACAGGCTGTTCAACACCAGACTGCCTCCTCACATTTGATAACCCTGGATCATTCTGTGGGAACCTGATCTGACCCAGGACCATCCAGAGCTGCTTCAAACATGCTCTGGTTGAATCCTTGGTTGACCCAAATTTGCCATATTGGTTCAGGATTTGGGATTTGGTCAAATTGGGTGCACAGTCCTAGGAAACAGCAAAGAAGGGAGACCTGATTCTGATTGGAACCACAGAGGAAGCATTCCCATGTGATGGTCCTGATTTTGTTTAGTTCCCCCCACATGCTAGTTTTTGGTTAAAATGGGACTGGGAGCCATGCACTGGCAAGACCAAATTTCTTGATAAAAAGTCACGTTTCATTTGGCACTGAAAAGCCAAATGTTCATTCCACGACAAGAGGAAGTGCATTGACCAAATATGAAAAGGGGGAAAGTTTTGATTGCAAAATCAATAAGAACAGATTTGCAGAAGACAGCCCCCAACACACACATGCCTTTATCTCCCAGGATGAAGATGAAACCAAGAGCAACAGACATTTTTCATCACTTTGGATCCTTACATGTTGACACTTAAGTGGAAAGAACATGTTGAGTCCCTCAGGAAGAATCAGTTCAAGCAGGCATGGGACAAAGCTGTTTCCCCCACAAATAGGCTCTTTTGTTTTCTGGGGTTGCTGTAAGTTGCAACATACACATATCTCATGCCAGATGATTCATAAACTGTGCAGGACCAATGGGAAACATATTGATCTTGGACTTTTGACTGGTTTCCAGTTTGTTATAGAAAGGAGTCAGTGTTCTTAAGGACCTTTCTCCTCAGTATTGGCTGTTTTACAGGATGTCAGTTGAGTAACTGACTGGGACATCTCTGTTCATCAGCTGCAAATCATAATGAAAGGAAGGCCTGTAGCACATGTGTTTCATGTAGAAGGTCCTAGGTTCAATCCCCAGCATCTCCGGGTAGAGCTGGGGATGTTCCTTGCTCAAAACCCCGGAGAGCTGCTGCCAGTCAGTGCCAACAGTACTGAACTAGATGGGCCAATTGTCTGACTTAGTATAAGCCAGCTTCCTACATTGTTCCATCCTATGTACCATTATGAAACCTGGCTATGTCTTGCTTTATGCGTTGTTTCAGGAAATACAAATTAGGCAGGTTTGCCTTTAAATGCAAACTGAACTGAATTTCTCAACATCCCTACTTTGCATACATGCTCAACCCAGGATTTTGTTTTTAGTAGCAGAACTGGGTGAGCACACAGTCCTTTCACATGCATAAGGTTTGTTTCAGCAGCCTAATTAGGAACCCCCCAAAGTGTTTTGTTGCTGCTGTTGTTAAACCAGGGGCACAAACATGGCCCCCAGTGTGACTACCAGTGGCGTAGCGTGGGGGGTGCAGGGGGGCCCGGCCGCACCGGGCGCAACATCTGGGGGTTAGGGTTAGGGGGTGCAAATCCACGGGTTAGGGGGCGCAAATTACTTGCCTTGCCCCGGGTGCTGACAACCCACGCTACGCCACTGGTGCCTACCAGTACCCCTGAGAGCGACCATGAAAGGTCTCAGTAAATATTCCCTCAAAACTCCACAATGCACAAGAAACTGTTTGCTCTAGCTGCTCAGTCCCTGTTTGCACTGTCCTGGCCCCTGCTACATCAAAGATGCCCCCTTAAACATTTCCATATTTAGATGCCAGGAGTGGCTAGCCACCCTCCCTACCATTCTGAACAGAGGAGAGGTGCAAAGAGCTTCTCTCTGTTAGTGTGGCAGTGGCTGATGCAGTTACCTTCTTAAATGAATGCTATTAGGAGGAGGTGGTTTACAAAGAGAAATACACATGTTTGGTTGCCATTTTGCCTAACTACATCCCTCTACTTCTTAGTAGTCAAATCCTCTGCTCATTTCTAAGCCAAGGAGTTGATTTTGGTATAAATACCGGGGGGGGGGATTTCCATGTTGTGGCAAAAGCCACCAGGATAATTCACCTTTTGTGTATGACCAGAGCT
The DNA here is from genome assembly GCF_965113315.1 of Podarcis vaucheri. Classification (NCBI taxonomy): domain Eukaryota; kingdom Metazoa; phylum Chordata; class Lepidosauria; order Squamata; family Lacertidae; genus Podarcis; species Podarcis vaucheri. The sequence continues at coordinate 23,205,781 of NC_138758.1, forward strand.
GGGTTTGCTTGATGCTAAATCAGGCTGTTGGGTTGCTTCTTTTAAATCTGGAATTGAAATTTAAAGTGACGCTTTTGTTTTCCATGTGTTCCTCTAGGCTTGCCACCTGCCTCTTCTGTCTTTATCCAAATAGTTTGGTTTTCAGGGATGCCCGTTTGGAGGTCAGTGACCCACACTGAAGAAACACCATTTGTCTGTTTGTTGTTCCAGTAGCAAGAGGTACAGATAATATTTCCCCCCAGAGTAGTTTAGAAAGTTAGGTGCCTTCTTTTCAAATGTCTTTTCTTTTTCAAATTTTGAAAAAATAAGAAGTTATTGAAACTCCTAGGGGAGACAAAGTTTGGATTGCCAACTTTTGTACTGGCCCTGCTCCTGTTGCTTAAACTAGTGTTGTCACTTGAAAGTACCTTCGCTAGACAGATTGCAGATTTAACCAGCAAAATAAAGGAGAACAGTTTTAGAAGTCTATCTGCATTGTCCAGCTCCTCATTCTCATTCTGTGATGCTGAGACTACCAGATGCTGAGCTGTTTTCTTTGGATAACTCAAGCTGATCCCAAAGGCTGCAACCTGATGCTGCTGCCTTAGCCGCCCCTTCATCTGCTTCTTCCCCTCTTCTCCCCAGATTATATGTCACAAGGGCCATCCTCTGGCATGTACCATCCATTGCTTACACATGTTTGCCTTAACCTTTCAGGCTGTTAATTTGTTAGTAGATTTTCAGCAAATCTCACAGGGGCATAATTTGTCTCAATGGACCTCCAGCTTTAATATGTATTTCATTTAGGAGAACCCCCCCTTTTTATCCACCCCCCTTTTTTCTTCCTGTAACTGATGAAGCCATTGGAGTGTTGTCAGACTTGGTACTACCTAGGAGGTCTTATCAATGGTTATTGCTTGCTTCACTTCAGAAGGCAGGGGGAATGGAGAATGGTCTTCCACCAGTGCTGCTGAATAGTAGTGGTACTAATAGAGTTGTTGTTGTTGTTGTTGTCATCGTAGTAACAACAACAACAACAACAACAACAACAACAACAACAACAACAACAACAACAACAACGTATCAAATCCATCCAGGCACATATAACTATTATCTGGGAACTCTTCACCCTGATATGTGATGATTGATGCTCTGTAGCTAATCAGTGGTTAAAGAAAAATATTGTGCACCTGCTCAGAGGTCCAGTCCTCTATTTTCCTTCGTATGTTTCAGGTTTAAGCCCTGAAATTCAAAACAAAGGCAAAAGAAATGCAGGTGAGCTCCCTGGTACAAGTTATAGTACTTCATTTTTCAAATTTGCCATCGCCCTTTTTCTCCATTTGAGAAAGATAGAGAGAGAGAAATTGCAGTAAGCTCACCAATAGAACTGAAGTTTGCATTTAAAGTGTATAAGTAGTTAGGGGCAGAAACTGGAGTGGAAATTGCTGGTGTTCACTTATTCGCCCCATGTCTGTAGCAGCAATCAAACCAATGAATACAATGGACATTCAGTGTTGTTTTCAGTCCACAAACAACATGTAATTATTTGTGTCTGTCCCCCTGCCCCCAAATTTGCATTGTGTTTCCTTTGTACTGAAATCAATGGTGTGGAATAAAGTAATGCTAATGGAATTCATTATGGAATTCATTATGTGAAATCATCCCACAGCAAGACAAATACCTTTTTATTTTGGTGGAAGGCAAACTGCAGCAGAATGGCAACAGTGCTGCATGCAACAAACATGGGTAAGAAGAGAAATCAATGCTTTCTTACAACCCAAAGGTAGCCTTTGGGGGTTTCTGCCATCAGCAGAACCAAATTATAAACTCTTCACATGCCTGCACTACTTCAGGCTGTGAGTGATCCATTAGCTAATTTGAGTGCTCCTGCAAAAACAACAAAACACCTCTTGCGCAGAAAGCTAGACTGAATCCCCCCCCCCAACATGCTAGTTTTCCACATGTGGGACATTTTCTCAGAGGGAAGCATATGCAATCATTATCTGTAGTCTGAAATGGGACAGTTGGGTCCAGGAAAAGTTATACTGCTGAACCCGTTGACTGCATAAACTAACCATGTGGAGTGAGAAATGAAGTGATCCAAATATAGTTGTACTTGATTGGTTGTATGTCTTACTCAGTGGAGTAAATCTAAAATGTTGCAGGCTGGAAAATCCAGCAAAAGAAAGATATTACTTGCTAGCATTCTTAACTGTTTCTTTAACTTGCAATGGTTCATAATATATTCTTACTTGTTTCTGGCTCCTTAACCCCAATGTCTCTGAGCATTTTTTTTTTTTAAAGTCAATATCAATTTTCTTTTGACATGAACCGCAGAGATGACCCTTTCTTCCCTTTAGGAACATAAAACACACACCGTGTCATTTCTCTGTGAGAGGGGGACTTAGCTGTGGAAACAGTCAAACAGCTCCCCCCTCCCAAATAGGAAATGTATTTCAGTATGGATTACTCTTTATAAAAATAAAACAGTCCCAAATTGAATCCAATTTTTCCACCTCCTCTTCCCACATGTTCAAAGGTTCCCCTAGCATGCAGCTGTTTCATGCGAGCCCTCTAGAAGCTCTTTCTGTAAATCTTTCTGTTTATTCGCTAACTCTGTAGGGATTCTTAAGCCACCCAATTTTGCTTTGAGATATCCAGGTGGAACTCCCATCATCCAAAAAGGGGACTTATTTAACATCAGACAAAAGTGATAACAGAAGCATATGGTGTGGACATTTAGGATTGGGCTTTGCTTTTTGCCAGCAACTCCTCAGTGTTTTATACTGATTAAAAAGAGTAAGAGAAATCACTGACTTAGAACTCAAATCTGATCATTTCCTGTTCTTACTAGGCTGTACAATATATAATGGCCAAATATAGTAATGATTGTGAGCTCATTGCCTCTATGATTTCTGCAGCCATAATTTTTTCATCTCTGACGGGACTGGTTCCCTGCTCCCCACCCCGCTTTTTACAATCATAACCTGATATATTTATTATTGCTGTTTGATTGTGTTAATGAATTATTGTAAACTTCATTCAGCCTGGACACTGAGCTCCACCTCTGAGGGTCTTCTGGCAGCTTCCTCACTGAGAGTAGTGAAGTTACAGGGAATCAGGCAGAGGGCCTTCTTGGCAGTGGCACCCTTCCTGTGGAACACCCTCCCACCAGATGTCAAGGAGATTAAGAACTACATAACTTTTATTTTTATTTTTTAATTTCTTTTTTATTGATTTTAATTTAACAAGCCAAAAACAAACAAAAACAAACATAAATAAACAATGTGAATTAATATAAATTTCCATTGTAACTAAAGAAGGATTGCAATGGAAATTTAAGAACTACATAACTTTTAGAAGACATCTGAAGGCAGCCCTGTATTGGGAAGTTTTTAATGTTTGATGTTTTATTATGTTTTTCATATTCTGCTGGAAGGCACTCAGAGTGGCTGGGGAAACCTAGCCAGATGGGTGGGGCATAAATCATATTACTACTACAGTGGTACCTCAGGTTACATACACTTCAGGTTACATATGCTTCAGGTTACAGACTCCGCTAACCCAGAAATAGTACCTCAGGTTAAGAACTTTGCTTCAGGATGAGAACAGAAATCGTGTGGTGGCGGCGCGGCAGCAGCAGGAGGCCCCATTAGCTAAAGTGGTGCTTCAGGTTAAGAACAGTTTCAGGTTAAGAACGGACCTCCAGAATGAATTAAGTACTTAACCTGAGGCACCACTGTACTACTACTACTACTACTACTACTACTACTACTACTAATAACAATAATAATAATTCCCTAGACAGTGTACTGTTACTGTGTACTGTCTGAATTTAAAATAGAAGCAAATATGCAAGGTTTATTTTGCACACAAAAGCAACAGGCTAGTAAGTGCTGTGTAAAAATGACATCCTATCCCTATTTGGGGATGGAGGAGGAGAGGCAGAGAGGCATTTCATCGAATATTCTCTTGGGGAATTTGTGTATCAAAATAGGGCCATAGCTCAGGAGTAGAGCATCTGCACTGTACGCAGAAGGTCTCAGGTTCAGTTCCTAGTATCTCCAGACAGGGTTCCTAATAACTTTTGGCTAAAACCCTGGAGAGCTGCTGCCAGGCAATGCAGATGATACTGAGTTAGAAGGCAGCTTCTTATGTTCGTAGAAGGAGGTGCTCACCGCTAGCATAATCATCATGGCCTATTTATTCTTTTTTGACTTTTTTGTTTAGTCGCCACAAGTGGCAATAGCAGAGCTCTGTCACCGCTGCCTTGGTGCCATTCTGTATTTCCAAAAATTGGACTGGATGTAATGCTATTCTGATGGGAAATGGTAGACATCTAAAAAAATAAAGATAAGGAACCATCTACTAGAGGGTGGAGTCAATGAAGTCCTACCCAGAGCAGACCCACTGAAATTAATGAAACTAAGTTAGCCACATCCATTAACTTCATTGGATCTTCTCTGAGTGGGACTAGTGTTGAATACCACCTTATGAGTTTTGGAAAGTTGTTTGTTCTCTATGGGCGGAATTCAATGTTGTGCTATTATAATCTGTGCATCAGCACAAACATTTCTCTGTTCTCCTTGTGCATTGTTCTGCAGGTTCTTCCAACCCATCAGAACCAATCTTGGGGGCACAGAGAGGGGGAAGTCCTGTTGCTGGAGCACAACTTGTTGCAATGGCTGAACCAAGATGGCAGGTCGGACCTTTTAAAACTGCCCGGATTTTAACCAAATGTTCCATGACAGTTCCTGAGTTCAAGGCACAATTATTTTATCCTTTCTGAATGCCATTTTGAATCATCCTGGTGCACTCAGATTTTCAAAATCACACTGATTTTAACCACTGATTTCAAAACTGTGCTGATTTTTTATTTATTTCTTAGGCATCCCTAGCAATGCTAGGTACAGGCCTGCCAGTCTGTTAATATACAGCAAAATGACCCTCTTTGGAAAGGGGGTGGGGGCTAAAAAAGAAATAGAATTTCAACCGCCCCACCAAACAAAAAAGTATTCCCAGAAACTTCAGCATAATCTCTACAAATATCCCTTACCATAAACACAGTGTCCCTGAAACTCTGGAGAGCTTGAGTTGATGACCCATGTCCTCCTGTATTACTCCTTTTATTGTAACTTGCATGAAATCTTTAATGAAGTTTTCAAATTTGCCAGGATGATCAGGTGCATTTTATGTCCTAATCCTTTCAGATGTGTATCTGAAGAAGTGTGCATGCACACGAAAGCTCATACCAAGAACTAACTTAGTTGGTCTTTAAGGTGCTACTGGAAGGATTTTTTTTATTTTTCCTTTCAGACCAACATTCATCTGTCACTCTTTCAGTGGGTCCACATACTATGCTGCACTGAACAAAACCCACCAGGAACTGATCCCAGACACCCTGTAATTTTTTTCTCTTTGGGGTTATTGATAGGATTCCTTATGTTGTTAATGCCCCTTTTATTCTACTCTTTTTTTTTAATCTACTTTATTTTATTTTGTTCCATTATACACACTTGAATAATGTGCTTTATGTGCTTCTTATCTTGTTTTCTTGATGCTGTTCAATGACTGTAACAATGAAGATTTAAGCACAGTCTCTGCAAAATGCTCAGAATCGTTTAAAAAAAAAAGGGTTCCCGCGGACCCAGCCTAAAACAAACACGTTGCATGCGCCATGCCTTCCTCCGAGCAGCGCTTCAAATCAAATGAGCAAACATTCGCTCCTGTCATCCTTCCCTCCTCCTCCTTTCCCCCTTTTCCTTTTCCATATGGCCTTTTCCTCCCTCGAGGCTTTAGAACATCTTGAAGAGCAATTTGCGAGCACATGTCAGCAAGTCTTCTTCGTGCCATTGTGGTATTTCCTCACAAAAGTGGATTGATTGGCATGTGTCTGTTGAGGGAGAGGTATCCTGTTTCAAGGAAAATACATGTCAGGTGCACATGTTGGAAAAAGGGCACTCAGACGCTGGAAGAATTAACAACCTTAAATAATTTGATTTAGCTCAATTGATTGACTGGTGCAAACAAGCAAATGGAATGTTGAGTTGAGGTGATTAACTGTGATGGGGCCTGTCCTCCCCCGCCCTCCCCATCCCCGACTCGGTGGAAAAAAATACCAACGGCAAGACCAAAGAATTAATACACTGCTTATAAACACACACACACACACACACACACACACACACACGGTTGTTGGAGGAGGGAGGACTGTCAAAGAAGAGGAAGCAAATAGACAACAAAGCAGAAGAATCTAAATACACAACATAGGACTCAATTACATTAGTAAAAAAACAACAACATTTTAAATGTGTTATAACTCTGTGTCACCAGTTGGCACTGTAAAGTTCGATCCTTCCGCGATGTGATTTCTCATTATGAGCTTTACAACACATTTTCCTGAAATGGTGTTGTTTTTTTTAATATGTCAAGATCCAGTCATAGTGTACTGGAATCTACAATGCAAATGGAGGAACTGCAATGGGGTGGATGGAACATAGATTTTGTTTTCAAGGCTATCTAGGAATAGGGATGTAAGGGGGCACCATTTTGCTCTATGATTTTTTCATGCAGCACTGTTTCTGATCCGCTGCAGTTCTTCTGCCAAAACCAATGTTACTTTTTCAGCTGTTCTGAAACTGTGTAATTTTGTAATTATGTAAATTACATCACAGTCTGTTATTCAATTATATATCATTTGCAGACTGAAAGCAACAGCAAAAGCTAATTCCGATGATACAGACTGGCTTTGTTTCTTTTCTGAACATGGGATGAATAAGTGAACATTGGCATTTTCTGGTCCTATTTTTGTTTTCATTTGGATTCCTACCTGGGAAGAATTTAGGGTTGGCATTTGCCTTCCATTGCAGTTGTCTTTTTAAATGATTGTCCATTCCCAGCCTGGTTTGCACTTAAAAACAAACAAACCAAGAAAGGAGAGCAGGAGGGACCTTGAAGTTGCACATCCACAGTTGACACCTGGACAGCAGACTGAGGAGGCACAGGAAAGTCACCTGGTCACAGTCGTCCCCCCCCATCCCCCAGCAAGCAATGGCTAGATGTCTTTCTACTGAAATTATATTTCTAAATTTGCAACTGGGTTGCAATTAAATTTGCAACTAAATTTCTAAATTTCTAAATTTGCAACTGGGTTGTATCCAATGTTATTCATAAAACAAGCCTATTGAAATTGATGGGCGTTACTACCTTAGGTACATTAATTTCAGCCGGTCTACTTTGAGTAGTACTTAGATGCAACCAGTTATTACGAATAGTATTAATTTTCCAGTGCTCCAGAGGGGAGAACCCAAACCAGTAGATTCAAATTACAAGAAGAGAGAGTCCAACTAAGCATTAGGAAGAACTCTCTGATTGTAAGAGCTGTTCAACAGTGAAATTGACTACAATGGAAGGTGGTAGACTCTCCTTTGTTGGAGGTTTTTAAACAGAAGTTGGATGGCTATCTGTCAGAGATTCTTTAGCTGTGATTCCTGAATTGTAGGGGGGGGGGGTTGTACTAGATGACCCTTGGGGTCCTTTCTACCTTTACAATTCCATGTTTCAATGATTTATTACCTGCCCCTTACTATAAGGTCTCAGAGCAGGTCATATAACATATAAACATACAGAGATACAAAATTAAAATACATTAAAACAATTTACAGTCAAAAGAATTGGGTGGCTCTCTATAGTATATTGTGTCCAAGGCTAGGGTAAATTATCATATGCCAATGTTATACAAATCTATGTCCTCTTTCATCCTTTTCCTTAGAAATGCATAATTGGCTCCCTAGAATGGCAAGACAAAAAATGAACCCTCCTCTGTTCAGCAAAGAGATATTTGTCTTGTGTATGTGAACAGAGCAACTATTCCGGTAAATGGGGAAAGGCTCTGGATTGGGTTACCATAGTTCAGCTCGTTTGGATGGGACACCCTGTGTTTTTAAAGGAAGGCCTTAGCCTTGCATTATCTGTTTAATATGCTGCAAGCCATTTATGGCATAAACATTTCCAGTTCATTTTAACTTCATATCAGAGGAGAATAATAAAGACAGCCCACTTATTGGCTGCAGCTGTGGCTATGTGCGAAATGTAACCTACAGAATTAGACTGTCAAGCATCTGGAGCCAGGGAGTATTGTTTTCCATTCTAATCTTGCCAAAAAAGTTGAATATAGGGTTTTATTTATTTTACCAAAAAAAAAAACCCCTTGCAATTAAATATATCTCACCTATAAAGATCAGCTTCTTAGTTTTATATGATGATAGATATGTATTATATGTTTATATAAAGATGACTGGGCTTTGCAAACTTACTGACTGAGCTCCCTCAATGGAACATTGACATGTGTTGCCATGCTTTCCAATTAGCCATTGCCCTGAAATTTAGTGCACACACAGCCAGAGATACTGTGATCATGAACACAGCTGAACACAGGACATTTGAACACTTCTTCCAGAAAATGGACACAATGGCTGTAGCTCAGTGGCAGAACATCTGTCTTGCATTGCAGAAGGTCCCAGGTTCAATCCTCAGTCTCTCCATGTAGGGCTGGTAATTCCTCCTTGCATGGGCGTAGCCAGGATTTTTGTTGTGTGGGGCAGGACTTTTGTTAGGGGGGCAGAACCGACATGATTTGTCAGTTAGTTAAGTATTTCCATTGTTTTACCAGATCTGGGGGGCAGCTGCCCCCCTGGCTACGCCCATGCCCCCTTGTCTAGAACATTGGGCAGCTTCTGCCGATCATTGTAGGCAAAGGATGAACCATTGCTCTGACGTTGTATAAAGCATCTTCCTATGTTCCTATACTCCTTTGCTTCTGTGATGCAGCAAGGGATGCCTATGTGTCCTGATTTGCAGCCCAAGTTCTGACGTGTGGTAAAGAACCGCAAGTAGGAAGAGCCTTGCCCATCATCAGTTTGCACCTGGAGAGCAGACTGAGCAGACACATGAAGTCGCCTGGGCGTAGACTTCTCTGCTATGGGGAGATGCAATGTATATGTATTGAAATTAGAGCAATTGCTTCTCAATTTGCATTTAAATTAGCTTATGCACATTATCAAAACCTGCATCCTCTTTCTGGACAACATGCAGGTGCCAGCTCTAATACTGCATAGTGGCACCAGGCCAGGCAGACACAATCATGCTGTTCCATATACAGTCATACCTCGGGTTAAATACGCTTCGAGTTGAGCGCGTTCTAGTTGCGCTCCGCGGCAACCCAGAAGTAACAGAGCGTGTTACTTCCGGGTTTCGCTGATTGCACATGTGCAGACGCCCAAAATGACATCACACGCATGCGCAAAAGCAGTGAAAAGCGACACGCATGTGCGCAGACGTGCCATTGCTAGTTACGTTTGCTTCTAGATGCGAACGGGGCTCTGGAACAGATCCCATTCGTATCTAGAGGTACCACTGTATATGCATTCTGATGGACATCTGAACAGGGTGCATGTATAGGCCCCTGACACAATATGCTCCATCTTCTTGTTTCTGTGTATCAGATCTCTGATAAAGGGAAGGGAGGGTGCCATTTTTGCTAATGTGCAACCTTGGAATTAGCGGGTCCCTAGGGATGGCTATAGGGAGATAGCAGAACCCCTAATGGTTAAGCATGTCCATTCATTTCAATAGTATGACTAACTCTGCATATGACTAATATTGGATACAATCCAATGCTAGTTGTATCAACACTGAGAATAATACAGTGGTACCTCTGGTTACAAACACTTCTGGTTACAAACGCTTCAGGTTATGAGCTCCGCTAACCCGGAAGTCGCTTCTTCTGGTTGCGTACTTTGCCCCAGGATGTGAATGGAAATCGTGTGCTGGAGGCACACGTCTAGCAAGAGGCCCCATTAGTGAAAGCGCGCCTCGGGATAAGTACGGTTTCAGCTTAAAAACAGACCTGCGGAACGAATTAAGTTCATAACCAGAGGCACCACTGTACTAGTAGCAATGCTGCTAGTGGCAGTAAGGCATCACTTTAATTTAATATATTTCACCATGTTACTTAAAAAAAATTAAGATGTTCATCCACCTTGAGCAAGTGGGATACTCACTAACCTAAGCCACTGTGTGAAAACTTGCTGCAGTTTTACATGGGTAGTATTTTGTAAGCCTCCTGGAAAAAAGAGAATAGTTCTTCCTCCCTGTAAATCCAGGCAGCAGGCATATGGTTCCCCAGATGTCAGTGAACTCCAATTTCCATCAGTTCCAACCATCATGGCCAGTTGTCAAGGATGATGAGGGTTGTCGGCTAGCAATCCCTGGAAAGCTATAGGTTCCCCATGCCTGCTTAAAATGAAATATACCAAAGAAAAGGGAGCTTGCCTCAAATCCTGACTTCTTGGAGACTTGTCCAGGGTTCCTATAAACAACTGCTCCAGTCTACTATATTCTGATCAAAATACTCTGTTCTCGGTATATTGCAGGCAATGCATCATGCCATTGTGCGATCACTGGAGCGAATCATCAAAAATAGAAAGTAGAAGTACTCAAAGCAGCTTAATAAAGCCCAGATTGGCTCTGCCTCTTAGGAAATGTTTTAGAAAAACACATACAGGTGTATTTTGTACAGACAGGAACAGATAACTCAACGGTGAGGACAGGTGTCTATTGTTGGCATATGGCTGTCAAACTGTAAACCATTAGATTAAGCCAACCAGCTACAATTACTGGGAATGAATTAGGAGGAAATGCTTCCCTCTGACTACATGTATGAGGGTCCTTTGGGGGAGGGGGAGGTTAAAGCCAGCAATTATCTTGAAATCATTCTTTCATGTCTTTACCTGCCAAAGACATATCCACTTTCAAACTCTTCAGAAATGACGAGAGCCCCAAATGTATTTCCCGTGATTAGCAAATGAGCCATTATTTGCTAAAAGTCTTCTGTCCGTCAGAGGAAAAATATTTCAAGGCAGTTTGTCCTTTGGGATGATGCTAGCTCCCGTGGATTGCTTGCAGAATGGATGCTAGCTTCTGTGATGTCAGTTGATCCCTTGTTTACTCAATTCAGGCTCTGTATAAGCACTGCTAACCCGGCAGGTTTATTGAATGGTGGTATATACAGCTCTCCGGCAGTGTTCCTTTCTCTTCTTAGGGTTCTCTCTCAACTTTTTCAGCACTGTTGTCCCAACTTTGGAATGCCTTGTGGAAGGAGGCATGTCTGATGCTGACATTAAAAATTTGCTGGTGCCGGGTGCAATTCTTCCTGTTTTTCCTTAGAGGATGGACCTGTTGCCTCTATGGATCCTTCTGCCTGAGGCAGTCACCTCACCTTGCCTCATGGGTGGGCCAGCCCTGATTGCTTGGGGGATTCATTCCAGATTGCAGAGTGAACCAAAATCATCACCCATCCCTATTATACAGGAGGATTAAGGACAGTCTATCCCTTCTCACTACCTCCAAGTGATCATGCTTACAGTCTTGGTTTTTTGTTCTGCTTCTTTTTACTTGCACACAATTTTCCTCTTAGGCCTTTCCTCCTCCTGTCACCCTTCCTTAACTTTCTCTGCTGCTTATAAATCCCAGGCACACACATGCCTGTAGATGTGTGAAATGAGTATATACATATACTAGTTTAACATATGCATATACATATACATATACATATACATATACATATACATATACATATGTAGTTAAACTAACCAAACACATTTTAGTATCCACTTCTTCTTCTTCTTCTTCTTTTTGCATATATTTGATATTACCTCCTACCTAAGGGTTGATTATGGCAGAGATGAAAAAGGAACCAGAGAGAAAGAGTGAGAGGGAGAGAGAGATGAAAGAAACAATGGAATAAATAAATTATTTGCTCCAGGCTTTTGAGATGTTTATAGTAAAAATGGCAGAAATTGGACTGAACTCCTAAAAAATTCTAGATCTTCCAGGGAGGGGAGTCTTGTGTTCACTGCATTTAGCATGGAGAAATATTTTGGATCTCAAGTCTGTTTTATTCGCAAAGTTGACTTAAAGCAGATGGACCTGTCAAAGATCACTCACACAGGTGAGCCAAATTGAGCTGATTGGTTGCTAAGTGTTAACAGCTGTTTGGCTAGGCAGCCAAGGAAATTGTTGCAGAGATCACAGCCTGCTAAAAGATGAGATCTGAATCAAAACATTAGGGAGAAAAACAGAACTTATCTGTGAAGTTATTCCATTGAAATAGGCCTTCAGAGAAGGGGGGGCAATGTGGCACCCTCCAGATGTTGTGGAATCCAACTTCCATCATCCGCAGCCAGCAGGGCCAATGGTCTGGAATTATAAAACTGAAGTTGAAACATTTGTAGGGCACCACATTGGCTATCCTTGCTTTTGAACATACATTTCTTGAGCAGGATAAGATGTGGATGCTTCTTCATAAGAATAAAACATGAGAAGATGCGCCAAGACAATGTACGGCAAATGACTGATGGGGGAGGGGGGAAAACTCTCCCTTCTTTCCCTATGTGATTAAACAAGAATCCTCTCCCCTCACGAGTCAGAAATGTTGTTTTAAGGACTTAAGCTGTGGATTTAAGGCTGTGTGGAGATAAACTTTCAAACCAAAGCACGTTTTAAGAAGAGTGTGGAATGTGTAAGAGTTTTGGAATGATGCAGTTAAAAATGCTGTTGCCATATTGGGAAGTTCTGTCGGAGGTCTTGAGTCTGGGAGGAGAAAGAGAGAAATAGAGCTGTTTATATATTGTCGGTTAAACTCCTCAGTGGGACTTAAGAGCGACAGTTTTACGAGACTATGATGGAAAGAGTGATGTTATCTATGAAGGAGACGATATATGGAAACCATCTCGATTTGAAGATTGGAAGAACGGAAAATTCACACAGGACTATTATTACTATTGGTGTTTATCAGCTTAAAGAGACTATCAGAAGAGATCATAAAGAAAAAAGAGAAAATATATAAACAAGATGTGATGTGGAAACAGCAAGATAAGATGGGATAGAACTATGAATTTTGTTTGGACTGATTTGGACTGATTGGGACTGATTGGGACATTAACGCAGCAGCAAGAAGATGATCAGAATCCCCCTTCGGATCTTGAAATATGGGTCCCCCCAACAAAATTTAAAATTCGGCTTTGTAATTTGGAATTTATGTGATATAATTTAATTTGCTGTGACTGGCCAGTTAATAAAAATTATTTTTTTTAAAAAAAGAGAACAGAAATCGTGCTTCGGCGGCGTGGCAGCAGCAGGAGGCCCCATTAGCTAAAGTTTTGCTTCAGGTTAAGAACGGTTTCAGGTTAAGAACAGACCTCCAGAACAAATTAAGTACTTAACCCAAGGTACCACTGTATTTCTTGGGCTCCATGATCACTGCAGATGGTGACAGCAGCCACGAAATTAAAAGACGCCTGCTTCTTGGGAGAAAAGCAATGACAAACCTAGACAGCATCTTAAAAAGTAGAGACATCATCTTGCCAACAAAGGTCCGTATAGTAAAAGCTATGGTTTTCCCAGTAGTGATGTATGGAAGTGAGAGCTGGACCATAAAGAAGGCTGATTGCCGAAGAATTGATGCTTTTGAATTATGGTGCTGGAGGAGACTCTTGAGAGTCCCATGGACTGCAAGAAGATGAAACCTATCCATTCTGAAGGAAATCAGCCCTGAGTGCTCACTGGAAGGACAGATCGTGAAGCTGAGGCTCCAATACTTTGGCCACCTCATGAGAAGAGAAGACTCCCTTGGAAAGACCCTGATGTTGGGAAAGATGGAGGGCACAAGGAGAAGGGGACGACAGAGGACGAGATGGTTGGATAGTGTTCTTGAAGCTACCAGCATGAGTTTGACCAAACTGTGGGAGGCAGTGGAAGACAGGAGTGCCTGGCGTGCTCTGGTCCATGGGGTCACGAAGAGTCGGACACGACTAAATGACTAAACAACAACAAACCACTGTATAGTAATATATGACTCTTTCGTGTGGATTACTTGGCTAGAGAACTGCGTTGTGAAATCTGGAGAAATGTGAATTTCAAGGTTGGCTGTGTTTCCATCCTTGTATTGTTTAAATGACAGTTAGGTAGGTTTGCTTTGGGTGTGAACTGAATCAAATTTCTTTCGCATACTTAGTCTACGCTAAGCCTGGATCCAGACCAATGATTTGGAGCAGAGATGCATGAGACTGGTTTCTATTAGGATCAAAATCACCTCTTCCCCAAGCAAAAAAAATAATAATGCTCATCAGGCTTTTGCCATGTGCCCATGTGGGTGATGCATAAAAACACTTTCTGCAAAAACAGTGAAATGTAAATTGTTATGGGTAGTACTCAGCAAATGACTTCCGGCTGTGCAACAGAACTTCCTTTCTTCCTCCTCTATCTGCTGCCTCATGCACCCCTTATATCTGTTCTGGGTTTTCTTCTAACCCTAACCCTCTGGAGCAGATCTTGGAAGGGTACAGGGGTGTATGGAGAGAGGGGAGAGATTGGAAGTTCCCTTGCACAAATGGGAATTATTGCACTAACTGAACTACTTAATTGGATACCATCCTGCGTATTTGTTACTTTCAAATCAGTTCCCCTGTAATCCTGATTGGATGCCTTTCTTCCCTTTTCACCTCACCTCACTCTGTTCATTAACTTTTAAAAAGAAATTAATCATTATCTCCTGGTTAGTTTAAGGCATTTGTAGATTGAGATCCTTATTTAAAAATTAAAATTTTTAATTTAACTTGTGAAGTTTGAAAATTGTACTTTTTAAAACACACAAGCATACATATGCAAAATATCCATCACTAAACCTGAAATATTGACTCCCCTACATTTGAAAGGTGGAATTTTTTCCATGGCATTGGAGTCTGTTTTGAAAAAGTGAAAAGTAGAGAAATGGGTTGTGAGGCAGCCATAAAACACGAGATGTTTAGTAGAAAATCACTTGTGTGATCCATGGTCCAGAAGCCAAGAAACCATGATGTCATTTCCAACATCTGTAAAAACTCTACAAGTCAGTATTGCTCCCCATAATATATGGATGGCTGAAATCCACTGTACCAACAGAACTCTATTTACTTTGATCTAAGAAGCTCCATCTGAAACATTTATACCTTTCCTTGGCCCAACAAGCTAATGAACAACAATTTCCACAGTAATTCCTTTTGGTACATTTGCTTTATTATGGATCTTCTTCTTCTTCTTCTTCTTCTTCTTCTTCTTCTTCTTCTTCTTCTTCTTCTCTTGTGCCCCCTTGGCTTGACACACTTTGTGGGGGAACCACCCTAAATCCAGACCATTTTTGCCTCTGGTCCTGCCTGCTACAGGCTTGTGGGCCCCAAGGAGGTTGCCCATGGGAGAATGTGGGACCTGGCTGAAAAAGGTTCCCCAAATCTGTATCAGTGGGTCTTAAAAAGAAAAGAAAAGAAAAGAAAAGAAAAGAAAAGAAAAGAAAAGAAAAGAAAAGAAAAGAAAAGAGTGCCTTTAAACAAGAAATATTTACATGCAGTGGAACGGATAAATGTAGGAAGGTGAATCTATGAAGCTGCTTTGTCCTCTAAGACCTTTGTTTCACCTTACACAGTATTTTCTAGTCTGCATGGAAATGACTCCAAGGATCTTAGGCAGAAGTCTTCTACTTCGCTTGCTACCTGATCCTATTACCTCGATATGCCAGAGAACATATGTGGGATCTTCTGTTAGCAAAGTGACATAAATAACACAGATTGCAGAGAGAAAAGTCCTAATAGCATTTTACTGAGCATACCAAACAAAAGCTGTGTATGATCTGATGAGAGAGTTTTGCCTTTCTTAGGTCAGACCATGCACACAGCAGGATGACATTCAACCAACCAAACAAACAGTGAAAAACTACACAGCAAATCAGAGTGTGTGCTACCTCATACCTAATTGCTAATCAATGCCTCCAATTGTCCACCTCTTGGCTTTAACAGAATTAACCCTTAATTTAAGACCCTGATGTTGGGAAAGATGTAGGGCACAAGGAGAAGGGGACGACAGAGGACGAGATGGTTGGACAGTGTTCTCGAAGCTACCAGCATGAGTTTGACCAAACTGCAGGAGGCAGGGGAAGACAGGAGTGCCTGGCGTGCTCTGGTCCATGGGGTCACGAAGAGTCGGACATGACTAAAGGACTAAACAACAAAACCCTTAAGTTGGACACTATATGATCCCTGCTGTTACACTTCCAACATCTGCATTCAGATCACTGCTTGTGCTGCTTCTGTTGCTATCCCTACCGTTAGTCCCAAAATATGGCTTGCAAGCATATGAGGTCACCATTTGCTGTGATAAGCAGGTCTGGGTCTGGTCAATGCTTGGATGAATGACTGCCTGGGAACCATGTGTAGAACACCTTGGGTCTTATTATGGAATAAAGGTGGGATATATATGTAAGAAAAGGTTGCATCTTTGTGTATAATATCTCATACATATACCTTTCTATGTGCATTATTGCTCATCCTGTCCTCATCACTCATTCCCAAGGAAAAGGTATCACCAGGTTCGTGGTAACCCCAAGATCTGCAGAAGTATAAAAAAGTTAAGGGGTGGGGAGTCCGGTAACTGTTGCTCTGCTTCTGCTACACTATAGCATAAGAATACAGTGGTACCAGTGGTACCTCTAGATCCATTCCAGGGTGCTGTTTACACCCCAAAAAGTCTGTAACCAGAGTGCCGCTTCTGCGCACGCATGTGGCGCGATGGAGCACTTCTGCACATGTGCGAATCGCACAGGATGCTTTTGCACATGCGTGAACCACGCAGAATGCTTCTGCTCACGTGCGCGGGGTGAAACCTGAAAGTATACACTTCCGGGTTTGCTGCTTTTGCAAGCCGCAAAGATCCAACATGAACCTAACGCAACACGAGGTATGACTGTACTGTCTCCCTTCCACCAGATGGCATTAATGCAACGATGTCGGAGAAGCATCACAACACAAATATTAAAGTGGACTGATGTGTGGACAGTCCAATATAAATCCACCACTAATGCACTGTTACTACATCAGCCACATGTGGCACAATACACAATACAAAAAAAATTAAAACCCTAGGGTTCATCCACACTTACCATTGCTCTGCATTTCTAGGTACAGGCCCATGCTTAATTGCCCTGGTACTTTTTCCAAATAAAACACTCTTTATAACTGAATTGGAGTCAACAGCAATCCATGGAAAACCTGAATTGCTGTGTGTTCCGATTCAGCAGTAAAGAGTGGGTTTTCGAAGGGGGGAAGTGCTGGAGCAAAAACAAAAACAAAAACCCAGTGGTCTGACAGAAGGCTTTAAAGCCTTAAAGGACCTGTGCCTAGAAAGCTCGGTGCAAAAGTAAAGTGTGGGTGAGCCCCTAGTTTGGAGGGACCCTACATCTATATGACAATGAAATGAACAGATTGATATTGTATGTGCATGCATCTGCTTCCAATAATATCTGTTTACATATTAGTGTGCAGTACAAATTTGTAAACATGTACATTTGAAACTTTTGAAGGAAATGATACAAGCTTTTCTCCTTTATTGGAACAGCATGTTTGAAGTGGCTGAACCACACATGTAAATATCTTTAATACTGGACAGGTTTCAAACAGTATGCGTATACCTATCTGCCTGTTTCATATTGTCATCCAATCCAGGTTTGTTTATATAATTCCGATACAAATTATCATCTAATTGCAGACCAAACTCAAGGAGTGTGTATGAAGGAACACATATCAAAGCAACAACCCACCACCGTTTTCAAGCTGTGCCTTCAGTTTCTTTTAAATTTTTACCATAAACATGACTAAATTCTGGCAAAACCAGCTGGGGAACTGAACTTGGATACAAATGCGTTCTTTAATTTTGGCTCCTGGAGGATCAAAACGCAATACATTTCAAAGAGGTTGTAAAATCACCGTACTTCAAATACTGTCAAATCCATTCACCCTGTTCTGTAAATGTAAGCAGACATAGATGGGGGTGGGGGGGTGGAGAGTGGGGACTCATGCATTGACTTCTCTCATGCAAAGATGGAATATTTATAATGGGTTAAGTTTTAAAGCAATTGCAAGTGTGAGGATTCTGGAAATTTGTTGGAGGTGACCCAGCTGAAGCTGAGAGGGTGTGAGCAGAACACATGTAATCTCCTGAAATTTTATTTCTGCGCATGCAGCCTATAAAAAGGTAAAGGGACCCCTGACAATTAGGTCCAGTCGTGACCGACTCTGGGGTTGTGGCACTCATCTCACTTTACTTGCCGAGGAAGCCAGCATACAGCTTCTGGGTCATGTGGCCAACATGAATAAGCCGCTTCTGGCGAACCAGAGCAGTGCACGGAAACGCCGTTTACCTTCCTGCCGGTAAGTAAAGGTAAGGGTACCCCTGCCCGTACGGGCCAGTCTTGCCAGACTCTAGGGTTGTGCGCTCATCTCACTCTATAGGCTGGGAGCCAGCGCTGTCCGCAGACACTTCCGGGTCACGTGGCCAGAGTGACAAGCTGCATCTGGTGAGCCAGCGCAGCACACACGGAACGCCGTTTACCTTCCCGCTGGTAAGCGGTCCCTATTTATCTACTTGCACTTTGACGTGCTTTTGAACTGCTAGGTTGGCAGGAACAGGGACCGAACGACGGGAGCGCACCCCGCCATGGGGATTCGAACCGCCAACCATGCGATCGGCAAGTCCTAGGTGCTGAGGTTTTACCCACAGCACCACCCACGATGCAGCCTATATGCACATATATATTTCTGATGTTGCTGTAATCACAACACACAAATGCAGAAACTTATTGTGGCCATAGGATTCAGTATCATGCAAGCATTTTAAATTCAGCACAGAAACTAACTGGCAGCCAGTGCAGTAGGACCATGGTTGGCATCTTCTGCTCAAACCATCTTCCTTTAAAGAGAGTGTAACCCCACCAAGAGCAGGCAACTTCCCA
The DNA here is from genome assembly GCF_965113315.1 of Podarcis vaucheri. Taxonomy (NCBI): domain Eukaryota; kingdom Metazoa; phylum Chordata; class Lepidosauria; order Squamata; family Lacertidae; genus Podarcis; species Podarcis vaucheri. Next base: position 23,224,634 of record NC_138758.1, read on the forward strand.
TCCATCCGGTCTACAGTACCACTCACTAATAGTGCCGCAGTCTTCTCTGGATTTAGGTTCAGTTTGTTGGCTGGGTTTGACCTATAAAGCCTAAAACGACTCAGGACTACAATACCTCAAGGACGACATCTCCCCATATGAACTGACCCTGACCCTAAGATCACCATCTGAGGCCCTTCTTCGTGTACCTCCTGCATGAGAGGTCTGGAGGGTGGCAACATGATAATGGGCCTTTTCTGTGGTGGCTCCCCACTTGCCAATCAGTCTAGGGTGTTGCCTTTGTAGATTTCACTAGGAAGGTGGACAGAGACAAAGTCAGAAATAGTTGTCTTCTCCTGCCATTGGCTACAAGGAAAAGGGGACGACAGAAGATGAGATAGTTGGACAGTGTTCTCGAAGCTACCAGCATGAGTTTGACCAAACTGCGGGAGGCAGTGGAAAACAGGAGTGCCTGGTGTGCTCTGGTCCATGGGGTCACGAAGAGTCGGGCACAACTAAACGACTAAACAACAACAACCACTGGCTATGGCTCCACTTACTGTGGCCTCCTTACCTTTTATGATGCCTGTGTCAATACCACCACTGGCAATCAGGGTTCTAAGTTAGGGGCAGGTAACCTCACCTGAATGCAGTCCTGCAGACTGATATCTCTGGCCCTTAGAATTCTCCCTAGGCCACACCCCCTCACCCTAGACCTCACTGGTCCTGCTCTGCATCTTTAAGTGATTTTGCCTGGCTGAAATGTGCCCTTCGGCTGTGATAGTGTTTGCCTGGATGGAGCAGTGTAGAAATCTCTGATGGTATAGCCCAGGCACGTCCAACTCCCAAGAGACTGCAATCTGCTCCCAGTATAAAAAAAAAACTTGCAGTGATCTACCCATTGTCATTGGAGGGAGGAGGAGCATGCACAGGGTGGGTGTTTTGGGGCAGGATTGCCCAGAGTTGTTTAGCTTTTGGGGGGAGGATTGCCCAGAGTTGTTGAAGTTTTTTTGAGGGGAAATGCCATAAATCGTTCACCTAAAAATCTGCCGCTAAAGCTAACCATGGTATCCCCAATCACCAACAGCAGATGCCAAATGACTGTCCACTTTACGCAACGGAGGGACAGAGCGAGGGGGGCAGAGACATTCATTCCCCCATTTTTTAAATCCCGTGATTGATAAGGATCCCGCAATCAACCAGGAACACCTGGGGATCTATCTGTCAATTGCGGTTGACCAGTTGAACATGTCTGGTATAACCTATTATACAAGGCTCCACCCACTTCCCCAGCCCCACCCACCTTTAGCACACTCACCCCTGAAGTTGCACATGTGGGAATGTGGCCCTTGGGTAGAAAAAGCTTCCCCATCCCTGTTCTAAATCATATGGGCAGTTCTAAATCATACTATAGCCCATTGAACTGTCGCCTGACCTAATTTAGCACTAATAGTTAGAATTGCAAACTTTAAAAATCTTAAATATTAGTAATGCACACTCAGAGATAAAATCATTATGGGAAGTAGCTTGCTAGCTTATTTCTGCATGTCAGTAAACTCTCCAAGTGTCCCTATTTTCCAGGAACATCCCTAATTTAGAGAAGCCATCCCAGTTTCTGATTTGATCCCAGACTGTCCCACTTTTCCTTAGGATGTCCCTATTTTCATTGGAGAAATGTTGGAGGGTATGAAGTTATCTAACCCCCAAGGTGTCTGAAGGCAATCCTGTACAGAGAACTTTTTAAATGTTTAATGTTTTATTATGTTTTTATGTAAGTTGGAAGTTGCCCAGAATGGCTGGGGCAACCCAGTAAGATGTCTGGGGTATAAATAGTAAAATTATCATTGTGGAATGAGATGTCCCTATTCCCATTGGAGAAATGTTGGAGGGTATGTGTCAGGATGCTGTGAAAAGCTCTGAAGCATCACCATTTTGATTTCTCACAATATCCTGGAGCAACAGCACATCCAAATTTCAGCTTTGTTTATTACCTTGATACCTTTCCTCCGAAGCAGTCAGGGTGGTGTACATGGTTCTCCTGCTCCTCATTTTATCTTCACAACAACTCTGTGATGTAGGTTGGGCTGAGAGACTGCAACTGGGCCAAGGTCACCCAGTCAGCTTCATAACTGACTGGGGATTTGAACCCTGTCTGACACACTTAACCACTTTTAATCACGACATCAGGTGCTGGAGTCAGTCTGTTAATTCTCTAGTAAACATTTGCCCCACAGCACGTGGAAGTGGTGGGAGTTTCTGAGGCTGTCACATGCTAATGACCTAATTCAAATTAGGAATGGAAGAGAGATTTGGTTCAGTCTGCATTTAAAAAATGAACTTGACTAATTTGTATTTCCCAAAATCAATATGCGAACCAAAATTCATCTGTCCTTCAAAATTCAAACTTCTCTGAATATTGTGATGGAGTTCTCGAACTAAAACATGTCTACAAAGATATATCAGTGGATATATCTTCCTTTATATATATGGGAAATGTGTATGTAAGAGGGATATATATGAAAAATAAATTTAATTCCCTATATTGGGGGAGACTCTTTGAAAACATGTACCGGTATATTGGGCAAGATTGTGCATGTGTATATTATGAGAAATGCATGCTAAAACAACAACACTTTTATTCTTGGTACAGGGGTACCTCAGGTTAAGTACTTAATTCATTTCGGAGGTCCGTACTTAACCTGAAACTGTTCTTAACCTGAAGCACCACTTTAGCTAATGGAGCCTCCTGCTGCTGCTGCGCCGCCGGAGCACGATTTCTGTTCTCACCCTGAAGCAAAGTTCTTAACCTGAAGCACTATTTCTGGGTTAGCGGGGTCTGTAACCTAAAGCATCTGTAACCTGAAGCATATGTAACCCAAGGTACCACTGTATATAGCTTTGTTCTGTTTTCAGTAGCTTTTAGGAACTTTTATCACTGTTGTATGTGAGGGCTGCAATTAAGAGTGTTCACAGTTCGAACAGACTGCTCCTGCTCAAAGCAGGGCTGCTTGCTGTCACTGTTTAATGTCACATTATATCTGCAATATCCTCCACCAGCTATGCATTCTGTAGCTGAGTGTGCTTTACTGTGTTAGGGGGTTGCACAGAGGGAGTTGCAAGGCTGTCAGTTTGTCTGACCATTTGCCCCCTTCTAAGCCTCTTAACAGGACATGGGTGGCTTGCCGATCAGAAGGTCGGCAGTTCGAATCCCTGTGGTGGGGTGAGCTCCCGTTGTTTGGTCCCAGCTTCTGCCAACCTAGCAGTTCAAAAGCATGTCAAAGTGCAAGTAGATAAATAGGTACCACTCCGGTAAACAGTAAGTAAACGGCCTTTCTATGCGCTGCTCTGGTTTTGCCAGAAGTGGCTTAGTCATGCTGGCCACATGACCCGGAAAAACTGTCTGTGGACAAACGTTGGCTCCCTTGACCAGTAAAGCGAGATGAGCACCACAACCCCAGAGTTGTTCATGACTGGACTTAAATGTCAGGGGTCCTTTACCTTTAAGCCTCTGAGCATACTGGTAATTGGTTCTTTGTTGCGATCATCTTGAGGGAAAGCCTGCTTGATTGCTCCATGTAAATAAAAGACATTGCATAACTTACCTGGAGATACTGAATGACTTTTGGTTGTCATTTTCTGCATCTGTTCAAGTAGCGCCCAAGGTAATCACCCCATCAACCCACACCTTAAACCCTCCAGGGCTGGTAATATGGAAAGGGAAGCCAATTTGACAGCTAGAAGAATTTTGGTGGGTGTATATGGCAATGATTTGGGAGCTGAAGGGGGGAAAGCTGGTAGAATAGGTAAATTTCCCACAAATGTAGTGATGCCCCCCAGCTTGGTGGTGTTAAAAGAGGACTAGACAAATTCATGGAGGATAATGCTATCAATGTAAGTCATGATGGCTACGTTTTTCATCTACTGCTGAAGGCAGTATGACTCTGAATATGAGTAACTGAGAATCACAAATGAGGAGAGGACTTTCCACAGCCATCTGATTGGCCACTGTGAGAACAGGATGCTGGACTAGATGGGCAACTGGGTTGACCAAGCAGGGCTCTTCTTGCGTTCTCAATTATTAGCTACATTTTAGCATGAGAAATTCTGGGAGTGGACTTGAGCCATTGGCTTAAAAGCAAATTCAGCCCTCCGGTTTATTTAAATCGCTCTCTTCCAGTCTGTAGTCTGGCAGATGGGGAACTCTGGCTCAAATCCTCCCTCAGTGATGAAGCTCTAGGAGTAACTTAATTCACATGGAACTATGTTCTGCTCTTCTTATACAAATGGTGAGCTATAATGTGTGTGGCTTAGTTTACTTTATTCTTTTAGGGAGGGGGGTCCCTTTACTTGTTTCTGTCAGCTCTAATTTTTTTGATTAAAAAACAAAAAACCTACAGGCATTCCCTGCAGAGGCAAGATCTACCTCCTATCAGCCTCACGCTGTTTGCTAGAGACAGATGGAAGGAAGGAAATAAGAAGCTGAAGGAGTCTGGAAAAGTTGCTATAAGGCAGAGATGGAATGTTGAATGTGGCCCTCTGCGCCTCTTTAAGTGGCCCTTGGGACTTCTGGAGCCACACCTTTTCCCAAGGCATTCTTTTTATAGGTCATGCTCCATGCCTGACTGGAATGTGTCCTTGAACTGTGATAATGCCTGGAGAAAGGATGGAGAGAGGTACAGGGGTGGGGTTATATGTAGAAACTTTTGGCTTTTGCATGGCTGAAATGTAGCCTACTGTACAAAACGGTGAGCCATGCCAGTTGCCCCACCCACTTCTACTTCTGGACCCACACCACTAGTGCCATGTGGACCTCCAAAGGTTGCCTGTAGGGGAATCTGGCCCTTGGGCTTGAGAATACCTGTAACGGATTAGGACCAACATAAAGAATGTGATTGGCTTTGCATGCCTCCTTTAAAAAAAAAAAAAAGCAGTAGCTATGGGAAGATCCAGACTACAGTGTGGAAGGAAATTGGGTTTAACCATTTGCCCTTGTCAAAATCTTGATCTGGACAGCACACCTGTTCACTCCTGGAGGGAAACTGAGGAACAAGCCAGACCATTGGTCTATCTAGCTCAGTAGTCTATCTGCTCTCCAGGGTTTCAGACAGGAATCTGCCTTAGCCCTGCTTGAAGATGTCAGGCCTTTTAAAATGCGAACAGAGCTGTACTGACACCATTAGAGGCCCTGAGCATTGAAAAGATTATGGTGCCCCGCCATTTGTAATGTGAAATGAAAACAATACTAAACTATAAAACAAAACAAAACAGATTTATTGTAACGCACAACAGGATCTGATTTCCTGGCATTATTTCTATCTACATTTGTAGGAACGCCCCCAGGTTCAGGTGGGGATAAGTAATAAAAATAGAACCAAAATAAAAATAAAAATGGAGAAAGAGTTGTGGTGGAGTGTAAGAAAGTGTGTGTGTGTGTGTGTGTGTGTGTTTCCATTATGATGGAATTTGATGGGTCTCCTTTTTGTGTTCCTCTGCTGTTTTGGTGCCCTGAGCACACGCTGGCAACACAGCACTGAATGAAAAGCGTGTGTACAACCACTTTCCCTCCACCTGCGCCCCAGTAAATATCTGCCATGCTCAGAATGGCAGACTGAGTCCAGAATGAGACTCTGGATACCTGCCCCAAAGTCCTGTCCTGAAAGCACCACTGCCACTCCCACAAGTACTATTCAGTGAACGAAACTAAAGGCACATAAAAGGACCAATCACATGCTTCATGCCATGTCTAGTTTGTCCCTCTGTTCTCATGGTGGCCAATTTGTGTTTGGGCTGGAGCAATTCAGACCACAGATGTGAGTCAGCAGGACTGAAACCTTCACTCAGAATATCTCCCTCCATATATTAGATGAAGTGTCAAGAGAAGGGTTCCAGACCCTCCAAGTGTCCTTATTTTCCAGGGACGTCCCTGATTTAGAGAAGCCATCCCAGTTTCTGGTTTGATCCCAGAATGTCCCTATTTTCATTGGAGAAATGTGGGAGGGTATGGAATTATCTGACCCCCATAATTATCATTATGGAATGGGACGTCCCTATTTTCATCGGAGAAACGTTGAAGGGTATGGGGTTCCTACCTAGAATTTTCCCTAACATGCTAATTTTCTATGCGCAGGGCACTTTTTAGAACATATATAAAGAGAAGCAAATAATGCAACAGCCTCTATCTGCAACCTGAACTGGTACAACCCAGAGGAAACAGGCCTATGACACTGAACATAGAAAAGGTTAATAAACAGTTAATAGTGATTGGAGGCAAGGGGGGAGGGGGGAGAGATTGAATGGGACAATAGTCTAATAAGTGCTTTGCTCAGAGAACAGGGAGAGGGAGTTGGGGACAGGAAGAATTGAGGCATCAGTCCTTTAAAAGATCCATGAAATCAATTTGAGTATGCAAAGATATTCTCAAAATAACTCTGAGGAATGAGAAAGGCACAGAGTCTGGTGAAAATAACCTTTGGATCACTTTACACTTCAGTAATCTCATGGATGCTAAAATTCTGCTGAAAAGTGCTTTAAAAAAATAAAAAAATAAAAATAAAAGAAAGAACGTCCAATCTACATTTTACCCAAATTCTTTAAATGACTGAGTAAATTAGCAATCTCAGCTTCCCCCTATTTCAATATCTTTCATATTTTGTGTAGTTATTATGAAGACAGATGGTCCCTTGAGAAAATCAGTGAGGCAGCTTGGGTAGAGCTCAGCCACAATTTCTCAAAATACTTTTTTTTCTGAGTGGAGAGCAAAATTCTGAGTGGTGTTTTTTTGTTTTTTGTTTACCCTTGAGCCTTCCCCCACAAAAGGAGGGTCATTTTGTCAAATATTCACCAAATAGTGTCCACCTCTCCCTGCCACCACCTTCCCAGAGATACACCAGAAGCTACGGACTTCCCATCTTCAGGGAATGATCCTGCATCTCTATTTCTGAGGCACAGTGGAAGACACTATATAGTGTCCAGGCAGCCCGGACTGAAGCTCTGCTATGATTCACTGCAAGTAATAATGGTGAGCCTCCCTCCCGCAACAAACAGATGGCGGATTTTGCCCTTCCAGTAAATATTTAGCAAACTCCACTCCCTAAAAAAACAACCCACACACAATTTCATTGCCATAGAGAATCTCAGGATGCCAAAGTTTTGCACTCAACTCATCCGATTATGGTCCACTCCATGGTCCACTGCCAACAATCCATCAGCTTTTGCTGATGAGCCAAAGCCAGAAGCTCTGCAGTTTTTGACATGCCACTGCTTCTGCGATGTTAAAGGAGTCCCATTAGAGGCAGTGGTTAATTGCAGAAGGCCAGGGAGAGTGGTTGCACCTGCTCTCTCTGAGAGGGGATGGAACACCGTCATTTGCTTTGAAATGTCCTGTTGTGTTCATCAGCCTGGATGGCATGGAGAAGTTATAGCCGTAGAAACCATATGGAGGATGTAAGGCACAATTAAGGGCTTCCTGGGTAATGGGACTTGATGGGAAAATGTTTCCAGATGCATGCAAGCCATATAGCATATGTCCAGCAGAACTGGGCCCTTGGGGGCTTGGTCCATTTAGGTCTTCTGCTTTGCCACTTTTGACGTTGGTTATGCTCAGAGAAGACAGTGCAGGCATCTCCACCATGAAGTGAGGCAAAAGGGGTGGGCTGGAAGCATTTCCCAGTTTAGGATGGCTTGGGAATATCAGCGATGGCTGTCTTAAAAGGCCGGTAGGGCAAATCTTGTAGCAGACGGGGAGGCCAAAGTGGTGGAGGTAAGATTCCGGGCATGACATTCTGAGGTTGCTTGCTGACAGGTGGAGTGTAGGAGGAGAGCAAGAGGGAGAGAGAAGAGAGCTGAGAGGAGACGGAGTTCCCCCGGGGGGTGTCACAGGGGAAGACCCAGGACTTCCACCTACAGTAAGGCAAGGAAAATTATGTTGTTAAAATATTTTTTTAAAAAGAGAGAGAGATTTCCCTTTCTCTCTCTGGTTACTCCCAGATTGTTGCTGTTTGGAGGTGGGTTTCGATCACATACCTGAAAATGCACCATGCAATAATAGAGACATAGAGACATTTTGTGTGTTTAGAAAGTGGCCTACTGAATCAACCACTCTCATCTGTTGCTCCGTGAACTTTTGCTTTTGGCCCTGCCCACCACTGTTGCATGGACCCTGGAAAGTTGTCCATGGCTGAATGTGGTTGTTGGGATTAAAAGGTTCTCTACTTTTGCTCTAGAATGTAAAGAGATCCCAGGTATTGGAATGACTCCACCCAGATTGGCCATTGGCTTGCCTCAACAGGAAGAGCTAAAGGGACTTCCTGTTCAAACACAAAGTTTGCCTGAGCAATTATTGTTTTCTCCTCTCTATTTTCTCCTAACCTGCTGGCTCCATACCCATCAACTGCCCCAGGAAAACTGGAACATCCCATTTTCTCCCATGAGAGCATGGGCAGCCATTTGGGAACCTTGCTCTGTCATGATTTTGGGCCGAGATCTCACTCCGGGTCTGTATTTGGTCTCCAAAGGTATGAAAACTATTAGCATAACTGAAATTATGGTGTGTGCAACATGGCTGAAATTGTAACACTGTTTGACAGAATGACAGAAATTCAACTAAGAATTATTTTCTGCAGTTGATTCGTGGTACCAGTTTCTGAGGGAGGGAGGAGATGAGTGCCATGGTAAGTTCTCTGACTGCCCTTGTGTTCCTCTCTCTCTCTCTTCTCTCTCTCTCTCTCTCTCTCTCTCTCTCCAAACACACACACACACACACACACACTCATTCTGCCATTTCTACACTCTTTTGGAGAGAGTTTAAAGTGGAATGAGTGTTCCTTGCAATCAAGCATGTGTAATTATCTCACCAGAATGTAAAGCTGGGTATTTATCCAGGCTGCAAGCTTTGAGCAATTTAATTGATGGATTAATGAGCAAAATCTTAAAAGGGGGCAAATCCCCCTTTGATTAATCAGTTGGGCTCAGAAGAAGCCAAAGACCTAGGATTCTCAAAGGACAAGCTGCCCGCAGGCCCCAAAGATGCAACAGCTCCCTCTTTGCTAGGCTGATGAAAAGGAACTGTTAAAACAGCATATCCTCCTTCTACTTGGCATCCAAAATCAACAAATATTTTAGCTTTCTGTACGAAATTATTGCAGGATTATTCAGAATGAAAATAAGGACCCCAGGCAACTGAAACACACTGGAACTAATGTAGCAGCATAGTAGCTAAAGCCCCGTTGAACAGAGTGAGACAGGACCTGCCTTATTGTTGGTGAAGCTACCCTTGTGCCTGGTGTGAAGGCACCAGCTGTTGAAAAATGCTGTAGCTAGACTGTTGCTGGAGATAGACTACTGCCAACACAGAACTCTGGTTCCTAAAAGCTCTCATTGGCTGCCCATATGTTACCAAGCCAAGTTCAAGGTTCTTGTATTAACTTACAAGGCCCTGAACAACTGGGGTCCACAATATCTTTAGGACTATCTGCTCCCTTATATTCCTGATCAATCAATGAGATCCCCTTTGGTGTTTCCCAGTGGCACAGATGAACAGCTCATAACTTGTGGCCCAAGCTTGTGGAACTCTCTTCCTAATTAAAGTTAGACACCCTCTTTTCTGAACTCCAGGTGCATGATGAAGTCCCCCTTATTCCAGCAGGCATTTTAAGTTAGTTTGAGTTTCTGTTGGTTCTATGATGATTTCTTTGGTTTTGTTACATTCCTTGTATGGTTTATTTTTATGTACACCACGTAGAAATTCTAATGATTAAGCAATATGTAAATGTCATAAATAAATACATTTCCAGTGGCAGATGCTGGGGTGTGTGTGTGCAGCAGTAAAGGTTGGTCCACTTGGGGAAATGAGGCACTGCCCCACCAACCTCAGGCTATCCCCAATAACCTGTGCAGTGTGGATTCAGCGAATAGGAGGGCAAATGAGAGAAAACTAGAATTAATTGGCTCTGCCTCCACTTAATAATGGACACCCTGGCTTCCACCTTGCCAGATCCACTGGGCACCAGACACCACTAAGTGGCATCTGCCATTACCCTATCTGAACCCCTCTGCTGGAAATTAGAGTTCTTTTTGCAACTACTGCCATACACAGCATAGGACCATTGGTCCATCTACTTCTCCAGGCACTCCATCTGAGACCTTCTGCATGCAAGGCTATGGCATTTCCCTAAATGAGCCTGCTTTCTTTAGGGGCAGTGAATGAAGCTCCCTGTTGAAATGAGATTCAGCTATCAGTCCAGTCAGCTTCTCTGCGTAGGTAAGTGGAACACTATCTCATCCTTTGCCTCAGGCATCCAAATTCCTTGGGCTGGCTCTGCAGTGAGACTGACTCCTGTGTAAACAGGCCTGGGACTAGGCTGCACAAGGTTGAGCAATGAACCAGAAAGCCCTTCAATTCAACTCTTGCCTCTATCAGGGATTCAGGGATTCATTTGGTGGCCTTAGACAAGTAACTCCCAGTCACCCCCTCATGGGGATAATCAGGTCCAGCATCCATCATGCTCAGGCAGATGTTGGGGTCTTGGTGTTCTGATGAGACCCATCACACTGACCTATCTCCATTCATTCCGGAGTGGATAGGGGCTGGGGGCTGCCAGTGCCCTAGACTAGGCATGTCCAACTTTCAAGAGACTGAGATGTACTCCCACTATAAAAAAAACTGGCAGTGATCTACCAAAGTTGTTGAACTTTTTTTAGGAAGCCAGAGTTGTTGAGCTCCCCACCCCCTTTTTCATTTTTTTGGGGGGCCACGAACCACCAAGATCTACCACGAACCCCCTGCAATCGACCAGAACTACCTGTTGGACACCCCTGCCCTAGACCATTGGTTCTTCTTGTTCCCCAGGCATGGAACCAGATTCTCTACCACCAATCTATGGTCTTTCCAAAGGAAATCTGCTTCTTCTTAAAACAGTTTAAAAGGAAAAATCCTTCAGCTCTGCTCAGGCTTAGCCATGCTTAGAGCAGACCTGATGGGGCTCAAGTCAGTCCAGCTCAGCATTATATTGCTGTGAGACATGGCATTGGTCGGCGTGGAAAGGCTCTTTATCAAAAGCATTTCATGAGCATGCTGACATACAGCATTAACAGGAATATAGGAATCTGCCTTATACCAAGTCACATCACCAATCCATCCTTCTCAGTATTGTCTGCACTGATTGGCAGTACATCTCCAGGGTCTCATACAAGAGACTTTCCCAGCCCTGTCTCAAGAAAACAGGGAGTGAAACATGGATCCTGATCCTAACCTTCCCCGGGGCAGGGAAATGATGTTTTAAATAATTTTAATTCTCTAGCCCAGAAAGTTAAAAGCCAAATTTGCATGGCAATCAGATGCAATGTCTTTACTGAAAATTAGCTTCGTTGCTATCCCAGTATTCAGGTTGCCAAAGCCTCCGAGGAACTGACTGCACTGAACATGTTGAAAATCATGCCACTGTTGCTTAAAGTTCAGCATAATGATCTCAGAAACAGTGGAGAATTCTGTACTTACCCTGACTTTCTGCACCAAAAGACTTAAAATCTAGGGTAAGTGATGGTCGCCACGGATATGATTCCAGAAGTCCATCCAATACTCCTCTACAAAGCAAAGCAGGGACATCAGCCTAGCACTTGCATAGGAATATGTTCCAAAGCCTGGTTCAGATATTGACAAGTCGGGTACTACGGTATTTAGCAGAGTCATAGCATTATAGGAAATAACCAAACAGGAAATATGAACACTTGTAAAAGTAATCAAATTTCCACTTTCCTTTATGGAGATGGGGGGGGGGGAATTACAGAATTCAAGCAAAATATCCCTGCATCACACTTTCTTTCTTGCCCACGATCCTAAGAGACCAAGGCATACAAAATAGGATATTGTTGAGATTATCAGTGTATCAACCTACCAATGACTATATACCAAAAGTTGTATTACACCCACCCACCCACCCCCCTTCACGGAAAATGAAGGCCTCGGTTCTGATAGGGGCAATCCACATTCAGGTTTCCACACTAGGAATGCACCCTTCTCATCAAAGGGGAGTACAAGTGGCTCAGTCACGCCAGGTGTGAAGCTTCTGGGGCATCACAGAAGGTGCTGCAACTATGACGTTCAATGGAAGGTGAGTGATGGGTGCCACAGTGCAGAAGCTTCTGCATCCAGCAAGTTTGTAGACAGGAAGCAAGGCAGTTTTGTTGCACTAAACAAACAGATGTAGTGACAGACTATTCACATATAGCAAACAAATAGCCTGCAAATAATCTAGTTTGGCCCTCAAGAGGTAGGGAGGGTTGTTTTTGGAAGGTGGATGTCTCAGAAGCTCTAGTGAGTATGCAGTACATCCTGGGTGGCTCTTGAGATTCTGGCAAAAATATGTCTTACTGTGCACATGAAAGTAGGATATGACACATAAATCAGATTGCAACCGATTAATTTTTGTTTTGTTTAATTGCTTAGCTTAAAATGTGCTCCAGCTTGTTAAGGAAAGCCTTGCAGCTGGATCAGACCAAAGGCCCATCTGCCACAGCTTTCTGTTCTGACAATGGCCAACCAGATGCCCATTATGGGAAGCCCACAAACAAGACACAAGAGTAACACCGGCATTCTCTCCACTTGTGGTTCCCAGCAACTGGTATTCAGGGGCATACGTCTGAATATTAGAAATAAACATGAAATATTGTGAAAACTGCGAGTAATAAGGACCACTTTAAAATAGGAGTCTCTCCTCCCTTTCTCCCACATTGGGTGCCTCCTGCAACACCCATGGGGTCATCAGAAAACAAGGTGAGGGGTTGGACAGAGGGGGTTTGTAACTATTGTTTTTACCATGTGCAAATATTATTTATTATTTCATATGTGTATATGCAGCTTAATAGCAAAGCAGACTCTAAGTGTTTTAGGAAAATAACAGATGAAACTGGAAAACTGCAATATTATGTAATAGAAAACTACAAGGCAAAAGCATATACTACTCCATTGGTTAACTGGTTATTACACTGAAACTCATACTATCAATTAGTTAGGATAGCCTTCATGGATCTGGTCTCCTCAAGATGTTTTGAACCACAGCTCCTCCCACCAGCACTTGCTGGGGCTGATGGGAGTTGTAGTCAAAACATTTGGAGATCACGAAGCTGACCAAGGCCGGACTATGATACAGTGGTGCCCCGCAAGACGAATGCCTTGCAAGACGAAAAACTCGCTAGACGAAAGGGTTTTGCGGTTTTTGAGCTGCTTCGCAAGACGAATTTCCCTATGGGCTTGCTTCGCAAGACGAAAATGTCTTGCAAGTTTGTTTCCTTTTTCTTAACACCGTTAATACAGTTGCGACTTGACTTTGAGGAGCAACTCATAGAACGCGGTGTGGTAGCCTTTTTTGAGGTTTTTGGTGATTTTTGAAGCTTTTCCAAAACTTTTCCGACACCGTGCTTTGCAAGACGAAAAATTCGCTAGACAAAAAAACTCGCGGAACGAATTAATTTCATCTTGCGAGGCACCACTGTACCTTTAACTAGTGGACAGCCCAGCAAATAAATAATAATAATTTACCTGTTTCTTCCGGGGTCTCTAAACCCTTTAGCAAAGGGATTCCGGTCAATCTTCAGTTTTGTTATCTGTGGACATTCGGAGCAAAACAACAAAGAAAGAATTGTTTGAGTGCTGTAACCAGGTCAGCAAACTTTTTCAGCAGGGGGCCGGTCCACTGTCCCTCAGACCTTGTGGGGGGCCAGACTATATTTTGAAAAAAAAAATAATGAACGAGTTCCTATGCCCCACAAATAACCCAGAGATGCATTTTAAATAAAAGCACACATTCTACACATGTAAAAACACGCTGATTCCTGGACCGTTCGTGGGCCAGATTTAGAAGGCAATTGGGCCAGATCTGGCCCCCGGGCCTTAATTTGCCTACCCTTGAAGTAACCCAACACTAGAATGGCAAAAACCTAGTTAGACAGAATGTCATTCATTTGCAGGAGAAAATTGATTCCATTCACACTTAAAGGCAAATCTATGAAATCTGCCCTTTCTGAAACAATATGAAAACGTAACTACAGTCATCCTTCAAAATGCACATTTGCCTGAATTTTGTGTTGCAGTTCTCCAAACAATGTTTTTTAAAAATGCATATATTAGGGGGAAGTGCATAAAAATAAATGTAGTAGTGAAAAACACAGAATCACAGAATCACAGAATCACAGAACTGTAGAGTTGGAAGGGACCCTGGGGATCATCTAGTCCAACCCCCTGCAATGTAGGAATATGCAGCCGGCCCATACAGGGATTGAGCCTGCAACCTTGAGTGTTATCAGCAAACACATTAAAAATGCATTCTATTAAGGGGAACTGCTTGCAAAAAATGTGTACAAAACAGCATGCAAAAATATGCTTGCTGGGGGAAATTCACACTAAAATGGTGATTAATTGTTCTTTTTTTTAAAATGCAGATTGCTGCAGAAGTGCTGAGAAATGAATTGAATATTGGATAATTGAGAAATGGACAGAACAAAACCAACAGATCCTTCCATCCCTACTCATATGTGCTCAATGTTAGAACAGGTTTTTAAGAAATTGTCACAATTACCCTACATATAAACATGAGCTTTTCATGGTCACGAGAGTGCATTCTGTCAGTTTTGTGGAGCACTGTCCTCAGTAAGGGGTTTTAGGTATACATGAGTGTAGGGAGAGGGATATAAATGGTGAGGCCGTGAGAGGCCATTGTTCTTCTGCTCTTTGAGTTTGTTCCACTCCTCTTGAGTCCCAGTTTAACTAATAATCATTTGCTGGGTTAGAATGTGTTGCATTTGCTACACCTTTGAAGTCATTCCTTGATTGATTGATTGATTGATTGATTGGAATTCATATACTGCTAATATTTTTTAGCCTCTAAGCAGTTCACATAAAATAAAATACTCATTTAAATTATCAATAAAAAGTCAGAAGTAAAAGCAAGTTCATTTTTAAAAGATACAAAACATAAACAAAACCAGCATAAAATTGCATATTAAATTGTGCATCAGCTTTTCATATCTGGATAGGCTTTTGCAGACTCATACCCTAATGTTACTGCCCTGATTCGTCTAAAGAGAAAACTTCACCAAATCAGCAGTTTTGATGTGATCTTATGCATGCTCACATCAATATACTTTCAGTACTGTTCTATTGATGCATCCGTGCAGTTTGGCACACTCGTGGTTAAACCGCCACACAATTTTTAAGTAATAATAATTATCATTCAATTTATGTCATTTAAAGATCTTAACTATGAGCAAATAGTTTGTGAGCAAAAAATGACCTCACATGCATGATATAGTAGGGATTGTTTTCAGTAAGGTTTTTTTATTCTATTAATAACCCTGTTGTATTGTTGTTTGTGTTGCCCCTGTTTTTAATTGTAACTCAAAATAAAATCCTATGAGTGGTGCCCCCTGCAAGGAAAACACCCCCCCCCAAAAAAAAAGAATTTTGGTATAAATAACTGAACTAGGAATGAGAGAGCAATTCATTTGGGTTTCACAAAGCCCACACTTCCCTAGCCCAAACATGTGAATCGGAACACAGCTCTTCTTTGCTTTTGTTTGGATTTTGTGATACAGTCTTCCAACTAAAGAATGCAAACAAAAATGTGTATATAAGTGCAAAGGGTGTGGAAGGAACTCATCCATCAGCCAAAATAACATGGATAAATCCACCCTACAGAGGAAACCTGACTTGCAAAAATTGTATGATAGGAGAAATGTGCCTGAGAATGCATATGAATTTTCATGAGGGCTTAAAATATAAAAATATCTGAAAAGTATGCAGAAATGGGGCAGACCAAACTTAACACTGGAAAAATAAGAAACCAAATTACATGTAAATTGACAGATTCATTCACATTAACATCAAGTTTTGTGTAGGGGCAGCATTTAATCAACATTGAGGCACACTGCAATTTGGTCTGTGCGCGCGCACACACACTTTTCCATATACAGAAGCTGACCTTATTGGTAGCACTTTCCACCACACTTGAGGGATGCAATCTAGCTTAGAGGGTTCAGGCCAAGACTATGCGCACTAGGGATAGGTGAATGTGTCAATTTCAGTTTCTCTCGGTTTCTCACTTTTCCTGTGTTAAATTCAGTTCTCCACCTTTCCACATCAACTTGTATTTCTTTCTTTATTTTTTAAAACGAGTTCTCATGAAACTCCATTGGGATTTTAGTGTGATTTTCTCCTAATACACACATTTTAGCATGATAGTTTTCCTATTTTTACAGAGCAGTTTTCCATAATATAATGCATTTCTGTGTTAATTTATTTGCGTGCATTTTTTTTTAATACATCAGTCCCACTTCAGGGTGGAAAAGAAACTACCTTAATTTGCACATTCCAAATTCTGAAGAGAAATGAATGGAAGTACCATTTTTGAAGCATCTCTTAAGTAATGGCGCAACCTGACTCCCTCCTCTGGCAATCTGCACAGAATTTTGCTTAACGGTTGCCATCAATTTGATTTTAATTAATTTTTATAATGAAATGTTTTTAGAATGTTGGATTATTTGATTGTTGTTAGCCGCCCTGAGCCCGGCTTCGGCTGGGGAGGGTGGGATATAAATAAAATTTATTATTATTATTATTATTATTATTATTATTATTATTATTATTAACTTGCCTGCTGGTTTTGATAGGCTGTGACAGTGGTGAATTCAGTTTCTTTAAATGAGAAGGTCTGAACACCGGCTGCTGGCAGTGACTGGATCTGGGACAGATCAAACCGGGAATCCTGGACGATGACATGGACTCTTGGCTTGTATTTGTGCATGGACTGCAGAATAATCTGTAAGAGAAGACAGGCAAATGTCTTTAAAAACCTCAGGTCTAGGGACCTAGTGCTACTATATCTGGCTCTTGGGACTCTCCCAGCCCTATTCTGTGTCCTTGAGTGCCACTCACTTGCATAGGTGGATGTGTGAAAGGGTGCATAGAAGCCTCTGGCTTTTGCATGGCTGAAATGTAGGCAATTGTACAGAGGTAAGAATCATATCCATTGCTCCACCCACTTTTGCCCCTGGCCATGTGTATCACTGGCATGTAGCCGCCAGAAATGGAGATGTAGTGCTTGGAATGAAAACATTTTCCTATCTCTGGTTTATAGCGTCAGTGCTGATCTATGCTCCAAGGGAGGTGACCTTGACAATGGGGGTGGTAAGGAGCTCCATCATTGGATCTTTATGCCCTTACATTACCAGAGCAGGATGAGAGGGACAGGTGCTGCAGCACAAAGGGGCTCTAGCTATGCATTTTCTCCGATGTGGCCCTTGCATCACTGTGGTGACTTCATGGTAAAGGTAAAGGGACCCCTGACCATTAGGTCCAGTCATGGCCGACTCTGGGGTTGCGGTGCTCATCTTGCTTTATTGGCTGAGGGAGCCAGCATACAGCTTCTGGGTCATGTGGCCAGCATGACTAAGCTGCTTCTGGCGAACCAGAGCAGCGCACGGAAATGCCGTTTACTTTCCCGCTGGAGTGGTACCTATTTATCTACTTGCACTTTGACGTGCTTTCGAACTGCTAGGTTGGCAGGAGCAGGGACCGAGCAACGGGAGCTCACCCTGTCACGGGGATTCGAACCGCCGACCTTCTGATCGGCAAGCCCTAGGTTCAGTGGTTTATACCACACCACCACCCGAGTCCCTTGACTTTATGGTAAAGGAACTCATACACTTATGCACAGAGACAGAACTTTCTCTCCCTCGCTTGCAATTTCTTAAATTCCAACCTGCAAAGCATGTGGGGCTGTGACTCTGAATGTAATAATGCTGAAAACTAGACAGACTACCAACTTCCTAACTGATTGTGGGTTTTGTTTTAATTGGCATGAGCTCCCCTAGAAATTTTGGTAAAATGAAGAGTGCCGCATACAATGGTTTCAAATGAACACACATATAAGGAAATTCTAGGGTAGCCCTAAAAGTTATTTCTTGTTCCAACAAGAAAACTCTGTCCATCCCTCCCTTCTTCTCCCGTTATAGCAGTGCACCCTCCAATCCACACCTACATGCCCTTTGTCGTCCATCTCATTGTTGGTCAGTTTCACCCGATCAAAGCTGATGATCTGTCTCATCCAGGTCTCTCCAGAGCAAGGGGAATCTGGGTGGATGTAAAGCCGGGGTGTGATGCAGGAATGGTCTGTGTTTCCAGCCACCATCCACTGGGAGCTGTGGTAGACATACCTTCATAGGGGACAGAGGTCGTGAGGTTAGGAATCAGCAGAGCAATCTGATGCAGAACCCACATTAAGTCCTGTAGTTGGCTTCTCAACCACACATCATAAGAACATTAGATGCACCTGCCAGATCAGACCAATGGCCTAGCATCCTCTTCTCACAGTCAGACTCTGCCTGTAGGAAACTCACAAACATTCTTGAGCACACCCCCCAATACAATATTATGCCCTCTTTCTGAGTTATGCAGAGTACACATAATTGGCAGCAGTGCTGAGTCACCTGGCAATCAGAGCCTACCCTGTCAAGAGCCCTTAAAAATGGAATGTTGAGGACATTCCTTCATCTCTCACTGCCCATTCAGAAGGCTACCCTTTTATTACATTTGCCACTTATTTAAGCTGTTTTTTGTTGGTAGCCTAGGATTCCTTTTCTGGTGTAAAGAGAGACCAAGAAGCTCAATGAAAAAAAAAACCCCAGTAAGTTCTTCCCCTGATGCTACCCTCCAACATCAGTTATTAGTAGCAGATCAACTCTGAGTTGATCTCTAACAATAATGATTAAATACTAAATCCTATAGCTGCAGTTTCCTCCCGGTTCTTTCTGTTCTGGGGTCCTGTGAAATGTGCATGGAGTTTGGGGGTATTGCCTGTGCCTCATTATAAACTCAGGGCTCCTTCAAAGGGATTCCAAAAAACTGACCAGGTGTGCAGCATCCCCAGCAGTCAGGTTTTTAAAGCCTCCTTTTCCTTGCCAGACACTCCGCGGGATCGTAACTGGCTCGCGATCGTTAAGTCTCAGCCTTCCGCCCCCCCCCCCCTCCGCCCTATACTCTTACCCCTGCTTTGCCCACAAAGAGATTATAGTTCTATTTAGGACTCAACGCTTGAAACATTCGCTTCATGAAATTCACTCACGTCAGGTATCTGAACCCTGAGTATGTTTCTCTCTGCAGCGGACATCTCAATATTTTTTCACCTTTAGAACACCGACAGAAGGACCACATGCATGCTTACTCAAAAGTAAGGCCCAATGAGCTCTATGGAGGGTACTCCCAGGCAAGGGTGTATAGCATCGCAGTGTTAATAATCCTATTCTTTTGTTTTAGGTAGTAACTCCTATGGAACTCGGGGAACTTTCTTATGTATAGGGTTGCGCTGCGAAAGCAACGACAGAGCAAAAACGCGCCACATATTTAAAGCACGGTTAAAGCATATGGCTTCTCGCAAAGAATCATGGGAACCGCAGCTTTCCTCTCACAGAACTAGTTTCCAGCGTGCTTTTCATATGTGTTGAATATCCTAAATGTGTGGGGCGGATCTTCCCAAAAGGAACACCGAAACTGGCATTATTATTATTTTATAGAAAGTGTATCTGATTTCCGTGAGCGATTTAAACAACAAGATTACATATCCCGCATTGAAACCTTTGGGACGTAACACGCTCACTGTTGCGTTAGCTCAAGGCTCCTGCTGCCTTTGATGTGGGAGAGAAAGGCAGCTTTTTCAAAAGGCAGCCCCTGATCTCAACCTGTGAAATTATTGTCGAAGGCTCCCTGAGGTCCTGCGAACTGTTTGTTTACTTTGCAACTTTTCCCAAGCCCTTTGGGGAAAGGCCGTAGCTCAGCGGCAGAACGTCTCTTTTGCCCCGCATCTCCTCCTGGTAGTGCTGGGAATACTTCCCTGAAATCGGGGCGCGCAGGCAATAATCACGCTCAGTATAAGGCAATTTCCCGTGTTCCTAAGAGTCCTGATCAAAAGCACCTATATGGGAAAGAGGTACTGTAGAAACCAATGTGCACATCGTCTCCCAGACCAGCGGTGGAAGGAAGAGCACGGGGTGAAAGTAAACGGGACTGTGGGGCACACAGCTTCTGTCTGTGGCACATAGAATCTCGCGCCAGGGGGACGCAGGCCCGCCGTGTGTGTACGTATACTTCTTTACGCAGATCTGAAGTGTGTATATTCCTTCGTGCAGCGCATAGTTAACCTGTGGAACTCCCTCATGAGGCACTGGCAGTGATGGCCACCAACTCAGGTGACCTTTTTCCCCCTCCTTTTTTTAAAAGGTTTAGATAATTTCATGGAGGACAAAGCTGCTAGCCTCGATGGTTTTGTTCTACCACCACGGTCTGGGGCGCTATGTATGGAATACCATTTGCTTGGAACTGCTGCTGTTCTCAGGTCCTGCGTGCAGACTTCCCACAGGCTTCTGGTCGGCCCACAGGATGCTAGCCTAGATGGGCTATAGACCTGAACCAGCAGGCTTGACTTATTATGGAGTCTGAAGGAGTTTGCTTAGGCTGCAGTGTTAACCGCACCTGCATGGAGGTAAGCCCCACTGAATTCAGTAGGGCTTACTTTTGTGCAGACATAGGACTGTGCTTTAAGAACTCGCATTTAGAACTGACTTGGATCTTATCTTTCTGTCAGCGTCTGAAGAGCCCTGCCTACAATCCGTTTTTGACTGCTGTTTTTCATGCGGATTTAAAATCAGTAGGAATTAGTGGGGGAAATATCTCTTTGGGTCCAGATACTTCAGAGTATTTGGGATGTCGTCAATTCGTGCAAACAGCAAACTATTGATATATTTTGCCAATGAGTCAGAAAAGCTTTAAAAAAGAGGAATCGGTTTAGGATTACTCCACGTAACTCCGGCCCTGAATGATTTGAGGAGACGAGGTTATTTCCTAGAAGGGGGGCGGGGGGGAATCCTGCTGAATATGAGAAAATAGGCATAAGAGCGGACTGCAGTTTCACGTGTAAGTTGATGGTCATATTATGAAATTAGGAAGGGAGCGGGGGAAGTATTTGAAGAGAAAAGGGAATCCTGCATGAAGCGCATCTGCTTGCTTTAAAATGGCTTCCAGGCCTACTGGGGTGGAGGGGCAAGTCCCTTCGACATCAGCGGGACTGATTCACACGTACATGTAGGAAGGAACCATCCTGTAACTGGCAGATGAAGCTGGGAAAAGATTGAGTGTGAGGTGATGCTACCATATGCGCATCGCTTTCTGTGCTGGTTGGGAGCTGAAGGCCCTGACACAAGCAGGAGGCACGTCGTCATCACCTCCTGCTGAAGTCATCCGCGAATGAGAGCGTGCACGTGTGAACTGACCCTATATCTTGCTTAGCTTCCAAAGGAGAACGGTCCGCGTTTTACCTGTATCTTTTCGAATCTACCGGCACCACGTCTATGGCGATGTAATATTGCTTCATCGAATCCAGACCTTTCACTTTGACTCTGACCGACGGAAACATTCTCCTGCGAGAAGCGTAAGAAGAGCAATAGGTTTCATTTGGCATCCAGTTCCTTGGTTCTTTTCTTATCCCGCTCTGTCTCCACTGCTCAGGGGTCATCGCGCAACTGTCCACAGCCATACCTGAAGGGATACCTGCCGCTTTATGAGCCCCGGAAGTCTCAGGCCGGCGAACCTGCCTTTCACACCCCGTTCCCTTTGCATTGCAAGGCTTACAGCTGATGAGACTTGCAAGAAATGGGCATGATCCTGTGCGCGCTGACTTGGGAGTAAGCCCCCTTGAACTCAATGGAAATTACTTTCGAGTAAACATGAACAGGTTCCGGCTGAGTTTCCCTCTTTTGCTGCTCCCTCTATTATCATCACCCCCCATTCCCTATCACATCAGAAGGGGATAACTGATCTATTTTCAGGTGTAGCAGAATCAAAGAATTGTAGGATTGGAAGGGACCCCAAGGGTCATCTAGTCCACCCCGCTGCAGTGCAGGAATCTTGCCCACGAACCACAAACCTTCTGGTTAACAGCACTGGCACATTGCGCCACAGAGACCTGATAGAAACTGGCGTGGAAGTAATAGTTTGAACCCTTCCTATTAGTAAGAACATAAGTAGCTATAGTGTTATGCAAAATACTACTAGAAGTCGTAAATTGCTGGTTTCTGTCATAGTGAATAAGCCCGATTAAAAGTGTTTAGTATTTTCTTTCGTTTTCCAAAATCTTTCTATACCCGCGAATGAGTGTGAAATCATTCAGGCACCATTATCAGTGCTAAATCTTAAAACATGCTTCGTGGGAAAAAGGATCCCAACCACAGCAGGATTTTTCTCTCTCTCCCTCCAACAGATTGTCAGTAGGACCAGACTGTTCGTTTACCAAGCCTTGGGCTGCGGCTGAAAGGTAGGAAGGAAAGTCGTCAGAAGGACCGAAGACCAAGGGGAGGAGAGAGTGGAGATGCAAGAGCATGTCGATGTGCCAGTTCCGTAGAAAGGTTTACCAGAAAAACAAGATTCCAGCCCAGCAGTGAGGAACAGAGAGCCAGCAATGGTATAGTGGCGATAATGTTGGACCAGGACCTTTCAGGGTTCAAATCCTCACTCAGCCATGAAGCTTCCTGGGTGACCTTGGGCCAGTCACCATCTTTCAGCTTAACCTACTTCACAGCGTTGTTGTGAGGATGAAATAAAGAAAAGTTAGGATGTGAATGTAACAGTAAATAAACATGCCAGATGTTCCTGAACTATACAACTCTCACTGCACCTGACTGTTGGCCATGGTGGCTGGGGAGACATGAAGTTCAGAAACACCTGGAGGGCCACAGGTTCCCCATCCTCCTCTAGTCCCCTAACAAATGTGTCTGCAATCCTATACTTGGGGTATGTTCACATTGCCATTTTAGAAGGCCGTGAAGTTGTTAACATAAACACACACCTTCCATGGGTCTTTCCTCTCTCCCTGTTCACATCAGCAAGGCTTCATAGTGTCACAAACACATTTTGTTTGTGTACACACTACAGGATGGGGGTGTCTTTGCCCTGTGCAAAGGAGGCTAGAGAAAAATTAGAAAAGGCTTGAATGCTCCAACCCATGTGAATCTGGTTTAAGAAACAATGCATCAAAAAAACCAGCTGTGCTTTTAAAAAAACCCTGCAGGAAATGTGCATTTTAAAAAAAAATATAATGGCCTGTGTGAACACGGCACAGAAATCTGGGTAAAAACCCAACACAGTGAGTGCACAGTAATTGAGAGTGTGAACTCAGCCTTAGTTAGCTAGGAGTGAGTCGCAGTGCATTCAATAGGGCTGTTATCTGAGTAGAGTTGTATAGAATTCCAGTGCACCTCTGCCTTTAAGGCACCACAGAACTCCTGGCTTTCCACTGCAATGCTGAGGTCAAGGGTAAGGATGAGAGAGCAAATAAGGCATGGATGGTTTCCCACATTTTGAAGTAAGTGAAGTAAAACATATTACCCTCTGCATAGCACTTTTCTGAAGACCATTCTGTCTGCACCTGCTATTCAGGGCAGAACCTTTTATTGCCCTAGACTTCAGGGGTAGCTAACATGGTGCCCTCAAGATGCTACTGGACTTCAACTTGACCATAGGCCATGCTGGCTGAGGCTGATGGGAATTCCTATCCAACAACATCTGGGGGCACTGCATTGGCTTCTCATTGTTTTAATAATTTTGCAAGGGATGTTGTGTGAGGTGTTTTAAATAAGGGGAGATGTCTACATTCTGACTTGGCCAGGGACTTTTACTGCACTCTGACTCCTCACAACTCTTATCTGTTGAGAATGAGGCTGTCAATGGCTAATAGCCATGATGGCCACGTTCTCCCTCTATTGTCTGAATCAGTAGCCTCTGAATACCAGTTGCTGAGAATCACAAGTGGGGAGAACTCTGTTGCACACAGGTGCCACTTGCAGGTTTCCTGAAGGTTGAGAACAATACATCTTTGGCCTGATCAGACTGGGCCCTTCATATCTTCTTATGACCTTCATAAATTAATCTCGCTTTCTCCCTCTCTCTGCAAAGAACTGCAAAAATGTTCAGCCAAACAACAAATGGGTGCACAAAGCAAAAGCATTTAAAGCTATGCATTTCATCCATCTAGCTACTGAGTGCCAAAAACACTGGAATCTTGAGATTTGGAATTTCACGGCACACATCCTCAGGCATGGATGTTCAAAAGCGAATTTTTAAAAGCATCTTCCTTCCTTCCTTCCTTCCTTCCTTCCTTCCTTCCTTCCTTCCTTCCTTCTTTTAATGACACCATACTGGTGACAAGGTCAGCCTTCTCTCCAGGAAGGCTTATCAGAAATGTTTTGTGTCTCTTTCTGACCTTATAGTAGAGGGCAGGTAAGAAATCAAATAAATCAAGTACTCAGAAGTTAAGTCCTTGGCTTAAAGGGCCTTACTCCTAAGTAACCATGGGCAGGATTGTAGGCAGATCAAATCCATGCACAGTTTCCTCCAGTAGTTAAAAGAAAGGACACCTACTTAGGAATAGGTTGCCTTGAAATGTACTGACATCAAACCAAGGATGTTTAGGATCCTGATGTTAGGCTCCTCACAGTCACCCAATCTTACTAACTCAGTGGAAGAGCACATGCTTTAATTTTTGGTATCTGCATTTAGAACCGAGGAAGATTATCTTTCTAAAATCCTGGAGAGCCGCTGCTAGTCAATGTAGACAAACTGACAGTATAAGGCAGCTTCTTCTGTTCCTTTAAGGCTTCACTTGGAAGTAAGTCTCACCGAGTTCTTACTCCCATGTAAACGTACATGAAATTGCAGCCTCAAGCTTTGCCTTAACAGCTCGGCCTTGGTGATAATGACTCGTCACCCACTAATTCATGGAGCTCTGGTTTGGGAATCGAATAGATTTAATGGAGAAAAGACCCTGCAGAAGGTTATTATAGTCATTTCTCTTGATCAGCGAAGGATGAACTTGTGAGAGAGGCGATGGTAAGAGAAAGAATATCGTGGGAAGAGATTGTCTTTTTATCGATTCAGTGGTGCAGTTAACGTAATTTTAGACTCTGGGTTTAGTGGTTTACATATATTTTACTTTGTTTTCACCGAAACCTGCTAAGTTGGCCCTGCAGGGTTTGCGGGCCCGGGACTTGAATAACCTTTTATTTAAAATGATATTAGAAAATGGCTACTGCATTGTCGGTGCGGGAGACCAGTGATAAGTTTTACGCATATCACAAAATCCCCATAGTAAAATCCTCGGCCACCGAATTATCCATTAGCTCATCAGTTTTCTCTCACTCTCCCAAATCACGATCTTATCAGGATCACTGTTATTAAGGAGGAGCTTTTCGCTACAGAATTTATTCCAGGTCGTGAGGAGAGGGGAGCCTGCAGTGTAGATGAAGGACAGGAGCAAACGATAAACATATCTGCCTGTGCTTCCCCCATCCCCCGTACTGCAAATATTTGGTTTGAAATAGGGAAAACAAATTATCTTAAGCGCGGGTGTGTGTTGGTCCTTGGCGTTAGGGGTGTGTGTGAAGGAATTACCCTCCAAGATTATAAGGAGCTTCGGTTCAGGATTGAGCAAGGACCAACACACACCCGCGCCTCTAGAGAACTGGAGCAGGCAAAGTAATTGTTAGGGTTGATGGAACTACGGTTCTGAATTGTGATTTATGTAAGGCTCTTTCAGACTTTCCTGTATCCCTTCGCCTTACCATGGACGGAAATTCTGCCTCAGACACTGAGGTGCTGAGTTTAAAAAATGTAACCTCTGGCAAGAAAGGTCCCTTGATTTCCCTGTTTCGTTTTCATTGGAAATAAAAGGGGGAGGGGAAGGATAGCGAAGCCTCTCCCTGAGTTGTGGGGAGAACAAATTTGTCTCCGTTGTTAAAATAAGCCTCCCCCACCCTCTAGAACACAGTGTGGCTTACTTCTGAGTAAGCATGCCATTTGTGCATAGTATGGGCACGACCCACCCCGACCAAAGCACTCTCAAGATTAATCAGTTACTTTCCAGGAGAGAGTTGAGCAAGCGCTGAATTATTTGGCGTTGAAACCGGCGGGACTTGGAAAGTGTCGCTCAGAAACAGGATATTAATAAGAATGAATGAAAGGTGGAATGTACCAGAATCCACCCGTGTTTGTTAAAAGAAAGAAAAAGGCCTTACAGTACAATCCTATACATGTCTATTCTGAAGTAAATTCGACTCAGCGCAGTGGGGCTTGCCTTACTCCCAGGTAAGCGGGTACAGTATAGGACAGCAGCCTTAGTAATTTGCTTGATCGAACCCACAATTCCGTGAGCGCATAGACTTCGGACCATGCCAGCGCTGGTTTATTGGAAAGGGTAGAGCAATCGTGTGCATTTTTAGCACAGCAGCTGACACGCCGGCAAGCACAGTCGCTAACACGTTACTGGAAATTTAGAGTGCTATCTGGGGGCAGATCGCGCGCAGCACACGCATACACACAATAACAAAAAAAAGGAAGAGAGATATGAAACTCCGGACCAGATGCCCTACCTGCCGGCTTTGGTGATAATCATTTCAGTGCCGATTTCGTGAAACCTCTTCCACAATTCCGAACCTTGCAGGTCCACTTGGATCGCTCCGGCCCCTTCTCTGGTTTCCTCCGCGAGGGAGCCCGCCGTTTCTCCCTTAGATTTCTTTTCTGGGAGGAAATAAATGCAAGCGGGGTACGGGGACAGAACTATAGCGAGTGCCCGCGGCTTGGACATGCCATTGGCTCCCTTTCCTTCCGAGTGGCTCGGATCGGAATTCAAGCGGAAGCTGCAGGGATGCGTTGCGAGGGCCACTGAGAGCCATTCGTTTTTAGGAAGTGCTCTCAAATATCCATTGGAAGTCCTGGAAGGATTTTCTAGGCAGAGACTTAGTAGGCGCCGATAATTCCTATGGACTGCTGGGAGGAAAATCTGATGGCACTCGAACCTGCTCCATTCACACTATGGATTTAAAGTACTTTACCAGCACCACGCAGGAATCTTGGGAACGTAGTTTGTTAAGCACCCTTAACAAGCTACAGATTCCATGAGTCTTTGGGGAAAACAGAGTGCTTTTAATGTGCTTTAAATAGATAGTGTGGATATTTTTTTTAAGAAACGATTCAAACAATTGCAGCCACGCACGCACACATATGACTTATTTTAGCACGGCTTCGTTCCTAGAGAAATTTTGGGGAAATATGAGCTCGCAAGTAAATGTGTGGAAGACGAGAGTAAATCCGGGATGAGGAACTCTCGGTCCCTGCAGGTGCTCTTGGACCGCCACCTTCCATCTGCTCCAGTCAGTCTGGTCAATGGTCAGGAATGATGGGAGTTACAGTCCAGTAACATTTGCGGGGTCGTATGTTCCCTGGGGTGTAAATAACGATGGGGGGATTTCCTCTCTTCCGCCGCCACTGAAGCAATTACTTGGCATTCAATTGAGCGCTAGGTGTAGTTTACGCTGCAGTTGGCCTCTCTAAATTTCATTTGAATTGCGCGAGTTTAAAGGTTATGCCCGAAACAGAACACAGATCACCCACAGGCCCCAGATTAATCGCTTTGGTCTTCCCTCGGTGTAAAACGAGGCTTTGATCCATTCCCTTTAGTAGAACTGGGAGCACGGCTGAGCCCTATTCACATTTAAGAATCTTAAATTAAAAACTCACAGTTTAGCACTCGGATTTGGAAAAGTACCCCCTCGGCGTGCGTCCGCCTTCATTGTACAAAGACCCTTGTTATTTTACCCTTCGCTTATTCAACACAGTCCTAACTTTTTATTTGGGGCAAGCGTTATTGAAAACAGAGCAAGTTTTAGGGGGACGCCGGATTCTTCTTCCGGCTGGCAAATGAGGAAATACAATAAATAATATGTTCCCGTGCCATGCTTTTCTTAAGGTTGTACCAGGGAGTAAACCCTATCAGACGCAGAGGGAGACTCAGCTGAACCGCGCAATCCTAACTCAAAAGTAATTTTTTTTTGGATTAAATGGGAATTTGCTCTCAGGGAAGCTGGGAAATTAGGACTGAATCCTTTCAGGCTACAATTCTAAACGCGCTGACGGACTACCGAAGAATGTATAGTTTGGACTGCACGATTCGGAGATTGCCGGACTAGCACTACAGTGAGAAGAAAGAAGAGAGAAGGGCGACTTTACCTGGCGCCTGGTTTTTCCCGAAGACTGTCTTCTCGGCTACTTTCTCAGCAGAGCGCTCCTCTTCTTCCAAATCCAGAAGTTTGCGCTTCCCCGAGTTGCCCACTAAAACGTCCACGGAGAAAGCATGCGCCCTGGAGCTCAAAGCCATGATCCCCGTTCCAAATGTGGAGTCTCTTTCTTCTTTTAGAGAATAAAATAAAGAAAGATCAGGAGGGAAGCCTTCCTTCTTTGCTTCCCCTACTCCCCCCCTCTTCAAAGCCGAAAAGAAACTTCAGCCCAGCTCAGAAGGGCTTGTGGCCCGATCAACCCCCTTCCAACACTTTGCGCAGCATCCTAGAGAGTGAGAAAATATATCCAGCTTCCCAGCTCCATTCAGGATTCCTAATGGCTCTCCGAGGAAGCGACTAGCAAAAAGAAGACGACATTTCCATCCCTACTTTTTTAAAAAGGTGGGGTGTGTGTGTGGAGAGAACAGAACTGCCTTCTTTGGCAAATCCCAGGGACAGAGGAGTAAGACTGACAAGGGTAAGAAAAGGAGAGGGAACGCGAAGTCAGCTGAACCTGGATCGAGCCAACAGACTCCACTGTTTGTGTTAGGCACTGTTGGAAGTGCTTAAGAGAGAGGATGAGGGAGAGGGAGAGGGGGATGGGGGTGCGGGGGAGAAAAATGGGGAAGGGCCATGGGGTTGAGGAAAACTCGCCCCTCCTTACCGGGATGAATGTCGGAGACTCTGTTCTCCTTTCCGTCGGCAAACTTTGAAGGGAATTCGACATATATTGCTTGCTGGGTGCCAATTTGCCAGGCAAAGCGCAGAAGCGAGTAGCAATAGGAGGCGTCTTTCTGGGCGTCCCTTCTGCAGTCCCCGTCTAGATCTGGCGAGTTGCCTCTTGCTAAGTCTTCGCACCACTGGGCGGCGCGGGAGGGATAAGGAATTAATGAGGACTAGAAGCAACGTTTCAAAGAGTTTGCTTCCGGACCTTTCCATCGAAACAAACATGCCTGCCTATTATTATTATTATTGACGTTTAATTCTGTTACGAAAACAGCAACAACAAAATAAAATAATCAGCAACGACAAAGCTGTCGCTATCCCAGCCGCAGCAAGCCTGTGAGTCTTTACTTGCAAGCAAGTGGCAGAGAATTTAATGGAATCTAATTCTGAGTAAACATAGACAGGATCGGGCTGCATGTTAATTTCTGCGCGCTCGGGGTCAAATCTTCCGATGAAGCCTTTTATGGGGAAGGAAGTTCCGTTGAAATCTCCCCACATCCACTGCCCAGTACAGTAAAAGCGATACGTTGTAAGCGACACGTTGATTTCAAGTTATTATTCCACGCAGACTTATTTGATAAAATGGCTTCTCTTGAAGTTGTTTTAAAATGCCCCAAAGAGGCGACTAGTTTTGTCGGAACTGAGGGTGGGAACGGCGTCTCTTTGATGATGCTGATCCTGAGTTTCATTCAGCGCTTTACAACAGCAACGCGTGAAACCTAATGGGGCTGGTCCCTGCCGCGAGGCGCATGCAATCGAAGCGCACGATCCGGCCAGCTAGGCGCGTTGAAATTGCTGTTGATTCCAATAGGAAACAGCTAAGCACGTCCGTATGCAATCTGACTTAAATGAAAAGTGCTTTTAACGTTGGCTGGAAGGTGCCCTGAATTCCCACCGGGAAGGGACAGCAATAGGGGAACAGTAAGGGATGGATAAGTCATAGCATTCATTGATCGTTGACATTTCAACACATTGGCTTCCATTTAGGAGTACAAAAAGCATTTACGCAGGCCGCTTAAATCCAAATACTGTACTTTGGTTTCAATTCCTCTCTACTTAAGCAGTGGTGAATGGCCGGGCAGGCAGACGAGTTGGCGGGGGGTGGGATTTTCATTTATTCAGGCTTAAAACGGTTTGGTGGTTCCCATTTGACGTTCAGAATCCAGGATGTGATATTTCCTCATTTTGATTTTAAAGCCACTCCAGGGACAATCGCATTGTTGCAGAACCACCCAGAAAAATAACAGCCTGGAACAGATTAGGCGAAGGAGGGACTCCATCAATGGAAATAAATCGCGCTGGGCTTGCTAATTTCAGCTGCCTTCTCAAAACCTTTGCATTTGTCCAAATATCAGAGCAATAGCATGTTTACCTGGAGGCAATTCCCTCCGAGTTCCATGGGGCTGAGAAATATGGGTTGTATTCAGCTAAGTTTTACGCATTTAATGGACGTAGTCCTGCCTATTAGTTTCAATAAATCTGACATGAATATGACTAACGCTGGGCACAACCCTGGATTAAACAGAGTGGACCCCTTGAAATTAGTGAACAGGACTAAATTAGGTAGATTAGTTGCAATCTAGCCAAAGTTCAAAGCACTTTTCATTTCTGCTTGATTGCATTGGGGCGTACTTAATTCCTCTTGGAATCAGTGGCAATGTCAACGCGCTTCGCTAGCCGGATTGTGCCCTTCGACTGCAGGATGGTACTCGCGTTGTTCTTGTAATGCGTTTTATAAACCTATGTTTATGCAGATCTAAATTTAAATATCTAAATATTTAAATATGCAGTATACCGCCCTTCATAACATCCCAGAGCAGTTTACAACACAAATTTTAAACCAGCAAATTACCCCGCGCAAGAATAACTGGTAAACCTAACATTTAGTTACACAAACAAAAACGTGTGTTTTAAAAACGTGTATAAGAGGTGGAAACAGCTCAAAAAGGTCATCTCCTGGTCACTCCCTTAAGCCCTACTCTGGTGACTTATTAGTATATGCAAGTTTATCGGAGGAAGTAACCCCCTGTTGAACCGAGTGGAATTTACTTCTGAGTAAACATACATTGCCAGAGCTACCAGACGCGTCCCAAATACAGTAAGGGCAGGAATGAATCAAAGTAATACGTTGCAGATGTCCCGGTTATAATATTAAACACTCTATTACTGCATTTATAATATCAGTCTATTGTAATCATAAATATTTTTATTGGTGTAAGTAAAATACACACTGGTATTATTAATACGGCACGATTTTAGAATGATATTCTGAGCAAGGGGATCTCCATGTGCGTGGATTTTTATTTTATTTTTAAAAACAAAAGAAGTGTTATTTTGGCTGCAATCCTATTTCCACTTACATGGAAGTAACCTTCACTTACTAACATATTATTATTATTATTATTATTATTATTATTATTATTATTATTATTATTATTATTATTCCCTGTCCACTTGGCTGGGTTTCCCCAGTCACTCTCAGCGGCTCCAAGCAGAACCATTAGCCCTATACCGAGGACTGCACTTAAAAAAAATAAAAAATGGGGAGAAGGCTTATGCTACTACAATTCCACATACTTCCAAACCGGAAACAGTTGTGCATCGATTTAGCCCAGGCACCCCCAAACTCGACCCTCCAGCTGTTTTGGGACTACAATTCCCACCATCCCTGACCACTGGTCCTGTTAGCTAGGGATGATGGGAGTTGTAGTCCCAAAACAGCTGGAGGGCCGAGTTTGGGGGTGCCTGATTTAGCCTTACTTACGGTAATCATTGTGTACACAGTCCATTCATTCTTCAGGATAGTGAAGTAATGTGCATTTGTCATTTACATACTGTGCATGTCTTAATGCACAGTATGCTTTGAGGAGGCTCCTAGCCTGCTACATATATTCTTTCACACAAATTAGTCAGCTATTTTTTAAACAAACAAACAAACAAACAAACAAACAAACAAACACTACTCCATTGCAAAGATAACTCTATTTACAATGTCTCTCCTCTCCCTCTCTACCCCCACCCTCAGACCTGGGACAGTCACAAGCTAGGAAGGGCAACATTAAAAGGTGGTGAACAGTCACTATTTATTTTATCATATGGTGTGGGCAAGATGAGCACCACTTGGAATTCCTGTTTTGTCCCCCAAATGCCTTGGTCCAGACTTGTCTAGACCAGGGGACTGCTCCCCACCACCACACCGCATGACTTTTAGTGAAGAAGGCCTGTTGGCCTCTAAGATGTGCTACTCGTTGGAATATTGCTAATGGTTAAGAGAGTAATGGAGAAATTAAATTTTAAATCAATCAGATTTTCACTGCAAACCTCTGCTTGTTTGCTCAGAAGTAAGCCTTACTGTATAAAATGGAGCTTAGGAAGTGTATTTTGTATCCTTATTATCCACCAGGGTTTTTTTTGGGGGGGGGCATAATTCATCACCACAATCCTAACCAAGATGGATTACTTCTGTACTGTATTGGGAGTAAGGCTTCTCCTAAACCTGAATGTTGCACTCTAGCTAGTGTGCAGGACACTCAGCTCTTTCTTCCACACTAAATTATACATGGTGTGAAGAGAGCAGATAGAGAAGATATTTTCTCCCTCTGTCATAATAACCCAATGATGTTGGAAGATTCAAAACAGGCAAAAGAAAGCACCTTTTCACGTGGTGCATCGTTAAACTGTCTTTCGTTCCTATAAAATGTAGTCACGGCCACCAATCTGGATGGCTTTGAAAGAGGATTAGACACATTTCTAGGGGATAACTGCTTCCAGGGACTGCGAGTCACTATGGCTATGTGTTGCTTCCATTGCTGCAGGCAAGGCTAGTTGCTGGTATCACAGGTGGGAGGAGTGTTGTTGTTGCACTTTGGTTCTGCTTGCAGGTTTCCCATGGGTTTGTTAATAGCCTAGATGGGCCTTTGGCCTGATCCAGCAGGAATCCTCCAATGTTCTTATGTTCCTAACTAATACTTTCTAACTAACCAGGACACTATATAGTTCATTAGTAATAATGATGCACAGAGGGCCAGTAACACTTCTAGTGTAGAACATATGAACTGTGCAGATGCATAGCTGCAATGTTATTTCACCACAGAGCCCCCAAAATTTTAAAAACTGGATTCCTCTACAGTCAAAAAGCATACCAGCAATTGTTCCTGACACAAATAATCCAATAATCAAATGAGGCTTACATCTGAGTAGATACATGTAGGGTTGCACTGATAGGATACAAGTCTACATTCTCAGCCAAAGGAAATAGAAAACAAAACGAAACAACTACAACAGAACAACAACAACAATTTATTATTTATACCCGGCCCATCTGGCTGAGTTTCCCCAGCCACCCTGGGCGGCTCCCAATAGAGTGTTCAGCATTAAATACTGAAAACTTCCATAAACAGGGAAAGACATCAGATGTCTTTTAAAAATAGGACAGCTGCAAAACAAAAGACTGGCAGTTCAACCCTATTCACGTGAACTCAGAAATAAATGATATTTAATTCAGTGGGGCTTACTCCTGGGGTGTAAGATTGCAGCTTAAGGTTGATGCCCAGTTCAGTCAGGCTCACTGAAATAAATCATATCACACACACACACACACACACACGTGTGTGTGTGTGTGTGTGTGTGTATACAACTTAATGCCATAATAGTTCATAAGCGTGTGTGTGTGTCTAGCATATTCATTAAAATAATTAAAATGCACAGTGGGTCTACTTTGAGTATGATTCCGTTCGTCTTGGAGAAGAAGAGGAAGAGGAGGAGGAGGAGAAAAACGGGGTTTGGTTGTTGGGGGGTCGGTTGCCTTTGATAGGAAAACGGGTTTGTTAGGAGGGTTTTTTTTTATTACGATTTTCATTTATGGCCTATCGACAAGCACCTGGCTCACATATGCATGCAGCACATCTCTTCCTTGCTCAGCACTTCGTCAGTAGTAGCTGGATGTGTGAGTCCATTACAAAGCGCAGCGTTCCAGGCGATAAGGAAAACTGTGTCCCCGGCCCTTGATCTAGAGGCTGGTCCACGTAGCCGAAATCACTAGAAATCACTTTTCGAAGGCGCAGCAACACGCACGTGTTAAGAGGCAGCTAGAGAGATCGGATCAAAAACCTTGCAGTTCACTCCTCCCAAAGCCTTCCGGACAGGACAGCTCCCAATATTAACGCCTTAAATAATCTTTGGGGAAGGACCTAGCTCAGTGGCAGAGCCACTATTTTGCACGCAGAAGGTCCCGGCATCTCCAGGCAGGGCCGTGAAAAACCATAGAGAGCTGCTGCCAGTCAGTGTCGGCAAAACTGAGCTATATGGACCAATGGTTTGACTCAGTGAAAACAGCTTTCTTTGTTAGTGTTTTGGGTTGTGTTGCTCATTTCCTGCGAAGCTTTGAAAGAAAGAATGAAAGCTCAGGTTGCGCACCCCTGGTTTCTCTCTCCAACTGGAAAATCGCAAGCGTTGCTAGTGACCCATGGCTGATAAAGTGGCAAGGGCAGGAGAGAGCCGATTACCAAACTCCCTCCAGGGTAGGAAAGCGAAAGCCACGCTGACTTGTAATGGGCAAGTTGTCTCGTAATTGACAAAATCTCATGTCAATTACGAGGCGGAGAAAGCGCGCGCCTTTCTCGATTTCACTTTCCGAGAGAAGAGACGGGCGCGGGGTACGGGGCGTGGAGACCGAGTGATCCGATCTCCACCTGTTTGTTTGCGCTGAAGGAGGGCTGTCAGTAAAATGTCAACAGGCCGAAGTAGGGCGGGATCATCCGCAAGTTTTGGAGAAAGAGAGGGGCAGGACCCCTCCCGCCGCCTCCAAAGCATCAGACATGCTGAGATTGGTTTCCAAATAAGGATTTCCTCTCTTATATCGACTCAGCTAGAGCCTAGATGGGAAGCAGATGCATAAATAGATAGATCTATATCTATCTATATCTAGCTCACGGGATAGTGCGGAAAGGGTAGGAATACACAATTTCAGCTGTGAAAGGGATGGCAGTGGTGACGCTCCCTCTAACCTATCAAGGCAGCATGTGATCTGGTTCTGTCGAGTTTCCTATCCCTTAATCCCTCCTCAATCCCTCTTTGCCGTTGTTTTCAAACCGATTTCTAGAGTGATTAGGATTTGTACCTGCACCCGTTCCGCAATTCTGGGTGTTCAGCAATACTCTTCACACAATTACAAGAATTCGTGCAGCATTAACTATCCAGCCTTCGGGTTGTTCAAAGACACCTCCCGCGAATACAGTATCCCAGCAAATCTTTACAGCAACCCTGAAATGTAGATGAAAATTGTATTCCCGTGCGCGGCAGTTAA
The DNA here is from genome assembly GCF_965113315.1 of Podarcis vaucheri. Taxonomy (NCBI): domain Eukaryota; kingdom Metazoa; phylum Chordata; class Lepidosauria; order Squamata; family Lacertidae; genus Podarcis; species Podarcis vaucheri. The sequence goes on from NC_138758.1 coordinate 23,259,786, forward strand.
GGGAGGCTATCTAGCCATTTCGTGAAAAAAATACCCACCGAGGCAAGATTCGAACTAGGGATTTCAGCGTGTTAGAGCGCAATGCATGTTTACCATCTATCGACTAATGAATATAATGCGCGCATACACAAAAGTCACTTGTAGTGCAATTTTCACGTTTAGATTGCAGGGTTGTTTGTGGTTTTGTTCTTAAAAAAGGCGTGGCATTTATTCTTCCAGTCCATAAAGTTTCGCGCACTTCCAGCCGGATACTATGCATATTTTCCCTAGATGTAATCCCCTCTCTATACAATGCGTCTTACTCCCTGGTAAGCTTGTGTAGTACAGTGGTACCTCGGGTTACATACGCTTCAGGTTACATACGCTTCAGGTTACAGATTCCGCTAACCCAGAAATAGTGCTTCAGGTTAAGAACTTTGCTTCAGGATGAGAACAGAAATTGTGCTCCGGAGGCGCGGCAGCAGCAGGAGGCCCCATTAGCTAAACTGGTGCTTCAGGTTAAGAACAGTTTCAGGTTAAGTACGGACCTCCGGAACGAATTAAGTACTTAACCCGAGGTACCACTGTATTTAAAGTCTCACATGAACACAACGAAAAGGGGCCGCGGGTGGGAGAAAGGAAACAAGTGAAGGAAATATTTGAATTCCTCTCGCCGCCGCGTTTGGACGTGACATTTCTTGGACGTGGGAGGGAACACAGGGAAGAAGCTTGCTCGCTCTTTCCCTAATTGCACACAAGTAATTTAAGACTGCATATTTACATCGTGATAACTTTAAGTGGGGGGCGACTAAGGGAATGAATAAAAGAGACAGCAGAGCAGCATCAACATTCAGCTGGGATTTGCTACTGAATGGTGTCTGTGCTTCCTTCTATGCTATATCTTTACATATCTAAGATCCAGTCCTGTTTGATCAGAGCCCACCTAGTCACAGTGGCAAACCAATGCCCGGGGGGAGGAATTGTAAGGAGGACCTGGGCGCAATAGCGCTCTTCCCTGTGGAATACCAAGCAAATGGACATCATCTGCGAGTGGACTTCCTTAGTTTCAACTCTGCATCGTAAGAGGAAATACTTTCCGCTTCATTGGATGCTCCTGAGTTCTAATGTTATTGATTACTTATTATATGCATAAGCCTCCCTTTAACCTTAACGGATCCAAGGAGTTTACAATTTAAAAAATGTATTCAGTCCGAATATTCCAAACCAGGTCGTTTTGCTCCTTGCTCAGAGACAAACCCTGGTCTTTCATAGTGTCCGCTCAGCCAGGAGCTGTAGCCCAAGCAAGGCTTAGCGGCTGTGTGCTACACCTGCTTCTGCTTGTTATAGGAGCTGACCTACCCAATTCTACCTTTTATCTCGTCCAAGTCTCTGGAAACCGCCTCTGATCAAAAGCGAGGTATTCTGTTCCAAACCTTTATCCCCACGCTCCAATTCGATTCAAGGGCTGAGGTTTAAAGAACCCTGGCTCTCATCACACGGAGCCAAAGGGAATTTTTTCTATCCTCCACAAAGTTTCACAAAAGGTAGCGCTCACAATTAAAGAGAGACAGAAAGCCTTTGCAAAGAAATACTGGAAGTATGTACATTTCCACTGAAAACCTCAGAGCATTCCTTGATCCTTTATTTCTTTCTCTGAGAACAGGCAAGGCTGTCTGTACAAAACCAGTCGATCATGAGGAAACTGAAGTTAAACCGGAGCGCACGGTAGCGGGTTTGGAGGCGGAGGCGAATTTGGAGCTATTTGGGAGGAAAAGGAACATTCGATTTTAGAACGTTCCAGGATCTTTCAAGCAAATCGAGAGGGGCGTTTGCCGTTTATCCAGTCTGAAAGAATTCGCTCTCAGCTTGGCAGTGACGTTCTTTCCTGCCCAGAAATCGCTAATCATCCACTAGGTCTATCTTTTATTTCAGCAAAGGCAGCCTCAAAGTTTTGATCGTGGATATTACATTTGGGAGCCAGCGATTTACATTCAGTACGTAAGTACATTTAGGAACTCAAGTATCACTACTGCTTATTGAACTGAACATCTAGCGCCAAGCAGAACTGAAAAAAGAATATCCGACTCGGAACGGGATAAAGATTCTCAGGCAAAACACACACAAACACGCCCCCCCCCCCAGTACTTTGCAAAACCCAGTTTGCAAAAATCCCAAAGAGCAATTTCCCAATTCAATCTTTTTAGGACTCTTATTTGATTAAAGAAACCACTTAAAACTCCCTACAATTGATCAGGCTATTAAATTTGCATAAATTTGCATGAGTGTAAAATAACATCCCTGGATCAAAAAGCATACCTCTTGTTTTAGATTATACCTGTGCCTAAAAGGCATAAATTTCGAAGAGGGAGCTCTTTTGGTATGATATGGAAGAGAGAATATTAGCACTGTTTACAATTTCTATAAGTGTTTTGCATTAGTTTCCATTTGTTACCTTTTACCCGAGAGTAAGTCTTAGGACCTATGTATGAGTAGATTTGCATATGTTTGCACAATCACAAGAAGCATTGCTTAATAGATAAAATGAAGTCTAAATATATTCATCTAATTAAATAAACCATTCAGATTAAAACTACTACTACTAATACTAATAATGAAACAGACAATACATTTGTTAGGCCAATCAAAATACCGCAAAATAGTGTACATGTTTTTGAGTTCTCTAGAACTATTGATCAGGCTAGACAGCACCACCAACAACAAAGAAGCAGGGGAGAGGTGGCCAGTGCCCATTTAGACTGGTAGAGCAGAAACCAGAGCCAATGACAAGCAGAGCCACCCCCTAACTGGCAGTAAGAAAGAAGACAGGCAAATGGCTAATGGCAGTAGGCTTGGTGGGGCAGTGCCCCATCCGCCACTAGGTGAGGGGAAAGGAAAAGGCTGGCTGAGGGTGAAGCCTTGAGCATTGACCTCAAGACGGAATGCAAGAGGAGGTAGCAGCCATTCAAATGTGGCTCTGTTAGGTGCTATGCAAAATCTCTTGGGCGGAAAGGAACAAACAAGGGTTCATCCTCTGGAAGACCAAAGGGGAATTGAAGTTCAATTTCTGTTGGGCTCCAGGGAGAGTCTTAGAAGCCTTCTCAAGCTACTGAAAATTAAGGCTGCATGCCACTCTACTTATTAAAGCAACCCACATTTTCACCCAGAAAAAAACAACAACAAATTATGTGACTGAAATTACGGTAATAATTAAAGATATGGAACTATTGGATTCCCTTCCCCATCCTGGCTATGAGTTAGGCAGTGGCTACACTGCAGGGGTGGAAGGTGGTAGTATGAAAGCAGTAGGATTAAATTCTCAGGGAGACAGGTCTGTTTTGCAGTATGCTTGCAATAGTACAGGAAAGTGCCTTTGATTTGAAAAAAAGTAAGTAATTTTAGAGGAGAAACATAGATGTCCAAGTGTCATGGGAGTGGCCAGACGCATTTTTGGTGGGTGTTGTGGAAATCTTTTGTGCTGGGTCTTTTTGTGCTTGCCCCTTCCTTATTTTTTACTTTTTTTAAAAGGAAAGTTGTTATTATATTTAACTCTGCTTGCAATTATCCATATGTCCCACCTGAGGGAGGTACTGGTGATGGTAACATGAGAATGGCCTTTTCACCAGTGGAATGCTCAACCCAGGGAAACATACTGGGTGGTATTTTGTCAGCCTTTAGGCACCAAGCTAACAGCTTTTTGTTCACCCAGGCCTTTGGTAATTAATAGGGTTGCACATGCACTGTGACTCCAATTAAGAGGGGACATCTGGTTGACAGTGACTCATCCTGGGTTGACCTGGGGACCACTTTCTACCCTGGATCTGGTCCTGAGTAAGTTTAAGGTTGGAACTAATGTTTAATTAGCATTTTAAAATGCAATTAAACAAATAGCTAGGAGAGGTGTGTGGGAAGGAGATCTGGTGTTTTAAGGTTTTCTAGTTTAAAATTGATGAGATGGGACGGCAGAGGACGAGATGGTTGGACAGTGTTCTCGAAGCTACCAGCATGAGTTTGACCAAACTGCGGGAGGCAGTGGAAGACAGGAGTGCCCGGCGTGCTCTGGTCCATGGGGTCCTGAAGAGTCGGACACGACTAAGCGACTAAACAACAACAACAACAAAGTTTAAAATTTGTTGGAAGTTTGGGTGCAACTCACCTTGCAGAAGAGACGCCAGCATAGGGTTAAGGCCGATAGAGTGAAGGACAACAACATTCCCAGACTAGCCTTGTACCCTTAACATATCAGTTTACTTCTCTATCTCTTTGTTGTTTAGGCTGATAAATACTGCATTAGATTACATCCTGTTTACAGCTTCCTCCTCCTCCCACTTCTCTCTCAGATCTCTAGATGAGAGTTTACCTTGGAATTAACTTCAGAGAACAAAGGAGAAAGCATGGCTGCCTTGTTCTTCTCTAGGTTGGTTACTTAGGCTAGAAATGAAAATTTTCTATTCAAGTTTTTTTTTTTTAAAAAAAAATGTGCTACAAACAACTTTATTATTTTATTATCTACAAGCATCTTTCTCGGTGTGTGACTGCAACAAGTAAATTCTACTCTCTAACCAAGGCTCACAAGCTTAAAGGCTGCTCACTCTACATACCGAAAGGATTTCAATGCTATCCCATTAAAATTGTTCTTATTTGTTGTATTTCACCTTGGCAAGTCACTTTGAGACCTCTTCTTTTGTATAATTATCATATTAGTAGTAGTAGTAAAGGCTGACTGAGCAAGTTACAAAGTGCAATACTGGTGGGACCTTAGCCACCTAGCACTTTAATTTTCACATATGCAGTTGTTTATGTTTTACTAGGCATTAAACAGCAATTCTCACCAATAGATTGCAGATTGAAAGGTGGGGGGAGCAAATCTCGCTGGACACAGAAAACCCTTTTGGCACTCCTGAACTCAGATAAAGCCCTAACAGCCACAATTCATTTCCTCATCCCCTTCCCATGTCAGCCTAAATGTGCATTTCTTCCCCTCTGTAAATTAACCTATACACATTTGAGTCATGGGCCTGTCCTCATTATGACTTAAGAAGTTGCATTGCTAGGAGAGAGCTTTGGGGCAGAAGTCCAGGGCCCTACTCAGCAGGATGACCAAACATAGCAGACCTGGCTATATTTGAAGTTAATAATGTAATTGGACAGTGATGGCTGGTGCTCAATGAAACTGGCAGGGCAGAAGGCAGGGAGGCTAACAGTAGGTGGAGCCAGAGTCAATGAAGACCGATCCAGCTACTGTAATTCCAGTTTTGTCCACATCCTTCTCCCTGCTGAGTTCTACAAGGGCAGCATTGATAAGGAGGAGAAGGAAGTTGAGAGGCAATGCTTCTACCCCCTGAACTAGATGTAAGCAAGAAGGCAGGCAGTTAGGGGCTGGCTGGGGATAGATAGCCTGTGTTGGCGGGATAGTGCCCCATTCACCCTAATGGATTAGCCTCCACTGATAATAGATTTCACTGAGCTCCCCAGCCGTACCACATAAGACAAGTAAGTCACAGTCTAAATTTACCTAACTGCACTACCTGGGAATGATAAGGAGTGCTGGAGCCCTTCAAGCAATAAAATTCCTGTTCATAATTCCTCCTCTGCCTCCTGAGATTTACTGGTGTGCTTTCAAATGTATCAATTTAATCCATAAGGACTAGCAACTTGACTTTGAAAAGAAGTACCACCAAGAATCTCAGGATGCCAAGCAGTGTTGCCAAATTCTGTGATACAATCACAGATGGAATTTGCATCACTCTGCCATAAGGTTTTTGTTTTGATCATTTTGTTTCCAGGTCTATGTGTTTTAGTTTTAAAATGTAGGAAATGTGGTCATAGGGATTTTTTTGGAGTTGGGGTTGTTTTTTTTTTTTGGTGATGATGGAGTATTACAATTCAAGGATGAAATGTGGGTTTTTAAAGAGTGTACACACTTGTTTTTTTTCCTTTGTTCTCTTATCGACTCTAATTGGAGCCAGCTGAGAGTATTATGAAGAAACTGTTATCTCTGCTGAGATGACATGTTATTTAAAAAAACTATTTCAAGTAATCTTTTATTTCCTTCACACTGCAACACATTTGAAAAAAAAGGAAAAGAAAACCAAAGAAACTTGGCCAGGGATCAACCAAACTTTTTAAATTTCCTATGGTGAAGAATTAAAGAAAAGCAAAACATGATTGAGGATGATATAATCAGGAATGGTTTGGAAGCTTAGGTCATATTAATGCAGTATTATCCTTTTTTTCCTAAAGAAAAGAAATGCAATGAATATGGAAAGCCTTAATCTTCACAGACAGATGCTGAGCCCCTTTCTGTGATCTATTGTCATTTGCAAATTATTTGACCTCACGCCCTGCTCTCCTGTCATCAAGAAATAGAGAAATCATCTCATGGTGATGCTTCAAAGATTCTCTTTCTTTGACTTCTTGTCCAAAGGTTCAATTTCTGAATTACCTAGACTTTCCCCACCAAAAGTGAAACCAATGTATTAAGGGATTGTCTATCATTCATTCGAGAACAAGTGCTGTTCTTTATATATGGTACTCAAAACAGCACCATCCACACACACACGAGGCAGCTATCAGAAGACTCCAGGAAACTCCAAGGTTTGCAGAATTGTTTAAAAATCATTAGGAGCCCTGCCCCCCACAAGAAGTGTAAGAACACAAGAGCAGCCTGCTGGATCAAGCCAATGGTCAGCAAAGCATCCTCTTCTCACCGTGGCCAACAAGATGCCTCGGAAAGACTGAAAGCAGGACACTCTACCCAACTGCAATTCCTAGCAAGTGGTATTCAGAGGTGCATTGCCTCTGACGGTTGAGGTAGAGCATAGCCATCCTAGCTAGTAGCCATTGATTGCCTTGTCCAAAATAGTCTAGTCCTATTTTGAAGACATTCATTTTTGTGGCCATCATCACTGCCTAGAACATACAGGTTCCCTTAGTATTTCCAGGTTGTAGCATTATGGGAGAAGGAGGAAAACTTACCTCTATAATTATCAGGTCTTGCTTTCCTTTTCTCTAAACTAAAAGGCATCAAATGCTGTAACCTTTCCTCCTCTACCCCTTGAACATTTTTGTTGCCCCTTTCTGAACTTTTCCCAAGCCTACAATATCCTTTTTGAGTTGAGGCAACCAGAACTGTACACACCAATCCGAATGCAGCTGCACCATAAAAACTCCTCAAACAACCCAATGAGGACTGTGCATGCATCTGTAAGAGGCTGGTAATGGACAATTGGGTGGGTGGGTGGGGGCAGAATGGAGTGTCTTGCAGGAGGGCTTTGTCTGTTTGAAACACTGAAAATGAACACTCCATGCTGCAACATTTAGTTGCAGGTCATGCTTCTTGTTTCATTCCTGGACTCTGCACAAAACACTGTGTATGCAAGTTTGCTGTAGTCACTTCCCCTTCCTCTACATCCCAAATGCACACATATACGTTGAGAAGAGGCATTTCAGTATACTTCAGTAATTTGCACATTCAGCAACAGTTAACTGGAGTACTTGGCTCAGGGCCAGTGCACCAGTAGTAGTAGTAAAAAAGAATAATTTTATTATTTATTTATTATTTATACCCTGCTCATCTGGCTGGGTTTCCCCAGCCACTCTGGGTGGCTTACAGCACATGTCTAAGGTTCAAGGACATTGGAAGCTGAGATAAAGGCAATTTGCTCTCAGTTTGTAGCAGGCAGTAGCATTTTGCACTCTGAAGTGAGACGTTCAGGCATTTGAGATTGCAGGACGAGCCTGCAATCTGCAGTGTGAGAACGGCAAGGTGGTGAGAAGAACAAAGTGAAAGGATTCTGCTTTTGTACATAGTCTGCCTATCTTTCAATAAACACTATCAGTATTCAACCGCAGATGCTTCTGTTACCGTGCACGACCAGCTCAACAGTCGGCAGTATAGTGGTTACGGTGTTGGATTAGGATCTGGGAGACCATGGGTTCAAACTCCCACTCAGCCATTAAACCCACTGAGTGACCTTGGGCCGCTCATTGTCTTTCAACCTAACCTACCTCACAAAGGTGTTGTGGGGATGAAATGAGGAGAGGGAGAGCAACGGAAGCCACTGTAACCTCCTTAGAGGAAACACAGGATGTAAATGTAACAAACAAACAAAACACCACAATGGACCAACACTTTGAAACATTTATTTTTTGTGATTGCATCAAGCCTACATTAACAACACCCCCACCCCACACCTTTATGCACAACAATTGTGTGGCCAATGCATATGGGAGAAGGAAATATGTAAAGGTTTTAGCAAAAGGCAAGCTGAATTAATTTTAGAAATTCTGCCAGCTGAACAAAAAATTTGGGAAGAGGGGCAGATCAAGCCAAAGAAATAGCAACGGAAAGAAATGCAGTGGGTGGGTTAGAAGAGAATCCATTGTTTCTTATGGGATGTCCTCAAAATTCTCCCCATCTGAATTCCTTAGTTTTGGAGTTCCAAATTACCTGGTCTAGCTTCTAAAGTGGAACCAATGCACCACACATTCAGTTCCATCCCACATGCCCACCCCACAACCCCCACTGCATGAATGAGGGGCATGTTCCTATTGGCAGAAAACCCTGTGGTTTAGAGGTGTGCACATTCCCTTCTGGGTATTCATGAAACTCTGCAATAAAAAGCAATACTGATGCATTTGTACTTTCCATGATTGTATCATGAGTCAGGGAGGCCACAGGGGAATGCCTTTGATTGCTTAGAATGGAACTACCTATAAGCAGTACTAACCAACATAAAGTTTGGCCCTAACTTCCTACAAACCCTCTGACAAATATATTTGCAAGCCTCCACAAAATGCAGAATTAACAACATGGACTCTAATATCCTAGCACTCCAAAGAGGCACAAAACAAGGATGCTCAGTGTTTCCCTTCCTATTCATTCTGGCCCTGGAACCCCTAGCAATCCTAACCCGGGCAGTCCCTGACATCAAGGGAGTGGAAATAAAAGGCAAAACCTATAAATTAGGGCTCTTTTCAGATGACCTGATGGTCATGACACTAGACCAGGAGTCTGCAACCTTTAAGACAAAAAGAGCCACTTGGACCCATTTCCGAAGGAAAAAAAAACTGGGAGCCGCAAAACTCGTCATTATAAAAATAACTTTTTTGTCACTTTTTATTATTTCTTTGTTTGACCCCTCAGAATTACTCCTCCTCATAGAAATAAACGTTAAATTAACAAGTTACCTTTTTGTGTGTGTGTGTTCTTCACTCCCCTTCAAAACAGTGACCAGCGTACATGCCCCTTACAATGTAGCCTCCTCCCCTCGCTAGTATCCGCCCCGGAGCCGCGGCAAAGGTGTAAAAGAGCCACATGCGGCTCCGGAGCCGCAGGTTGCAGACCCCTGCACTAGACCCACCCCCAGAGCAACTACCTTAACCAAAGAACCCAACACATTTTCAATGGTATCGGGCCTAGAAGTAAACTTTGCAAAATCTGAGGCTATGTGCTTCAACACTCCCCTCCCCCATATCCAAAAAGAATTCACCAATATCACAAAGAAAAAACTCTGCCACACCAAGTTCAAATACCTAGGGGTACAAATAACCAGAAACCTCAACAATTATAAACCCCTATGGTGACAAATTAACAAAGACCTGAAGAGATGGAGCAATACCAACTTCACTCTCTCAGATAAAATAGGCGTGATCAAAATTACCGCCCTTCCAAAATTAACCTACCTATTCCAAACCCTTCCAATTTGGATTCCACCAACGCAACTCCACAAATGGCAGAAAAAACGACACTCATTTATCTTCTCACACGAAAAGCCAAGAATAAGCCCCAAACACCTGCACCTCCCCTACTCAGGATGTGAAATCCCCAACACAGAACTATACTACATTGCCAACCAAGTGTGCTACATAATCCATACATTCTAGAAGATGAGACAAAACAATGGGTATACTTGGAGAGAGATATAAACGAAAACACTCCCACCCCAGCATACACTTTCCTCCAAAACAAACTAAGGAAAATCCCCACCACACTAAACAGGTTCACACAGATCATGCTTAAAGCATGGAAGGAAGAAGTAGGCAAACTGTCCCCAACCCAATCTCCACTAATCCCTCTGGCTCACCACCCACTATTCCACCATGCAGCACAAGATCTCCAGATAAAAACCTGGTAAACCAAAGGCCTATATCGCCTAGCAGACTTCTAAAAATAGCAAACCCATATCAAAAAAAGAAACACAAAACAAACTAGGGGACACCCAAATACCTTGACTAACAAACCGCCAACTACATGCCTTCTTAAACAACCCATTGGTAAAATCAACAGCCACTAGGCCCTTGCCCACCTTTGAAAACCTTCTCCTAACAACAACAGGATGTGGCAAGGGGATGGTATCCACAATATATAAAACACGGCTGTGAAACACCCCCCCCAAACCCCTTGACGCAATCAAAAAACAATGGGAGGATGACATAGGCTATGAAAATAACCCCACCAATTGAATTAGAATGTGGTCTAAACCTCCCTTAAAATCCATATCAGTGAAAAGAAAAGAACTCACTCTGAAACTCACTTACAGATTATACCTAACACCATGGAAAGTGGTGCTGATACACCCAGGAACCTCACCAAAATGCTGGCAAGGCTGCACCTTCACAGGCTCATACGTCCACATATGGTGGGAATGCCCCCAAACCCAACTCTTCTGGACAACAGTCATATAAGAAATAAGCAAAATAACTAAACAGGTACTAGAAGTCACCCCAGAACTGGCCCTACTGAACATCTTCCAAGATAACAATGCCCACTCACCTATAAAGAGCTCATAACCCACTTCTCTCAGCAGCCAGAAACAGCATAGCCAGACACTGGAAGAACTTGTCAGGAATAAACATGGAACACTGGTATCAAGTAGTATGGGAAACAGCCTTACTAACCAGTAGACTGAAACTGACACGGGGAGAAATAGATGAGGATGCCTTCACTCCAGCATGGCTCCCCTTTATCACATACACAGCCCAACAAGACAACAGTGTTATGTACTGAAGTTCTCACCCTGGGCCAGCAGGGGGATACTGTAGATACGGTAGTTTTCACTCAGGTCCACATATGCAAATAAGGGATTGAAAGTGATTGGATAGTTACAGAAAGTGGTTACTGTTTTGTTCTAGTGGAGCTCTATATAAGCAGGCTGGCTGAACCCTTCAGTTCAGTTCTGTTCTGACCTGTGAATAAACAAGAGCTGTTTGGAGAATCGTTGTGTTGTCTGATATGTTCACCCACAACTTAACAAACAGCATGAACCCACTGACAGCATACAATTCAGTATGGCTAACTTAACCCAACAACCCCCCCCCCACAAACAAATCCCACTGCAGCCAACCAAAGACAACCAACCACACCCCAGGCCTCCCCAACCTCTCTTACCACCAAGGAAACATAACTAGTGAATAGAAAGACAACCTACCCAAGTGACACTGACACAAAACCCACATATATACGCTAAGTAAAAGAACATAAGCTTCACCACCCCACTCCCTCTCTCCCATCCCCCCTCTTTCCTTCCCAACCTTATACTGCATATAACACCAATGTCTCACAACAAATGTAACCGATCCATAGAAAACACAACCTGAAGAAAGAGACAATGCATGTGCTTTTGTAAATGAGGAAAATCTTTAATATACATTATTTAAAAATAAAAATAAAATAAAGGAACAGAAGGGGTGGGGAGGGAGATCCATTAATCTTAAATTGCCTATTGCAGAAACCAATTGCACCATACAGACCTGGCAGAACCCTGTGAAGGTTGTTGTATAGCAACTGCATTTGACAGATTGCACCTTTGATTTTGATGGAGGAACATTTGGCTTGCTAATGCTACTTTTTTCCACTGAACAAGAACAAAAAGAGAGAGAGAGAGAGAGAGAGAGAGAGAGAGAGAGAGAGGCAAGAATTGACATATGACTTTCAGCTTACAGTACAGAGTTACTGGTCACCTGCACTTCATCAGGCGCCTGATACCTTTATCTTCTATATCTCCATCTGACATAATGCCCTGGATGTATACAGCACTGCAGTTATAAATCTGATACTAACTTGCCTTCAGTTCCAACATGGAGCTTTCATAAATTGTTCCTTCCAGTTTGAGGAACTCTTAGCAGGGAAACATTTCAGATCTGTTTTTACCATTTGGGGGCGGGAATGGTGGTTGGTTTCATTGCGGCACAATTTATTGTCACATGTAATTACTGTTGTTTATGGGAGATTTGAGTCTTAGCTCGTTGCCCACGGATGAGGTAGCAAACCCCACTGAAATCAACAGGACTTGCTTCTGAGCAGAGGCATATGCCTGAGCTGTAAGCAATATTAGCTTCATTGATTAGGAAAAATGTAAACTGAATTTCAGGCTATGAGTCAAAATACAAACTGCTATATGTCTAATGATCTCTTGCGTGTGTCTCTTCCATCATGTGGTTCTCTGAATTCTGGGCTTGCTTTAATTTCTTTTTAAAGGTAGTAAAAACTTGGCAGTAACCATCCCTAGTAGTCCAGTCTCAGTCATGCCCAAGTTATTTTTCCTTTATGTGCTCAAATGTCAAGTCCCACAGGATAGCTATAATTTCATCCTCCAATTTATCTGGCTCATAATGAACTTTAATAAGCCCCTGCTCCATAAATTCACGAGCACTGTAATTAAGGTTATGCCATAACTATTTAGTGTTTTGGGGAAAACATTTGGGCAGTATTGAAAAAAACACCCCCTTGCCCCCTCTTCCTATTCATCTACATTGCCCTCATTTCTTTCTCCCTTCCCTTAACCTGGCCTCAGTGATACGGACACATAGCCAAACCTGGCTAAATAGTATAATGAAAACATCCCATTCATTGCAATGATCCTTGACTCATTGGGGTTCTGTGTGTGACTATTCCAGGAAGCAATACATTCACTCTCAGTTAATGTTGTTTGTCCTCACTGATGGTTTTATGTTGCATAGCCAAACACGGTTGGCTGAAGACCTGCACGATGTCATCCACTTCATTCTGTGATCCCCAGTTGGTTAGAATTTCCTATGTGGCAAACCCAGGAAGAGGAAAGGAAAAGGGTGGGAGGTGGAGTGGATGTTGCAGAAGCAACAGCACGTAGGGGTAACAGAACAAAAAGGGGAGTAATTTTCACTGATAGGTTCTCAGGAAATGTTTCTTCTGACCATGCACCCCTCACCAGTATATTATACCCATGAATAAAAATGGAAATCCTAATTATAATCTGTTATTTGGTGCTATTCAGAAAAGTAAGCAAATAATGAGCACTGGATGAAACCATGAGCAGGATTATTAACCATTCGTCCAACCATTGATAGATCTAATGCTGCAATCCTATGCACCTGGAAGTAAGTCCTACTGAACTACCACTGAGTAGACTGCAATAGGATGCACTTTAAATTTATCCATTCATGTTAAAATTCCAGGATTTCCTCTTCCATCCCTAAAACTGTTTTTAGATACGAGCTCTTTCCAGATAAAGAGGAATTAGTAGCTGGGTGGGTACATTTTTCAGCTTGGTTTTATCACAACACAACATAGCATTGGTCCTACGGCTAGATCTGATAGGTATTGGGTCCCCATGCAAGAGCTTGAGCCCAGAAGCCATGCCAACTGTTGATTCCAGGTCCGTATGAATATGGACTGGTTTTAACCAAAGGGATCTCAAGCAGATGTTTCAGTGTTTCCTTAACTCCTAACAGGAGCATTCTAACCAGCCAGATGTGTTGGTCATGGGTTCCATCCCCCGTGTCACAATTATTAATTTTTTGCTTTTGGCTCCAGTCCCACCAATATTTTGCACTTGGCTTCTCCATGTGACAAACTACAAAGTAGATGCCACAAACCTGAAATTTGCCCACAGCTGCTCTAAAGTGCCACACCACATAATGTAAATTTTACCAGCTGTTTTGAGTATCCATTTTGGGGATGAAAAAGCAAGAAAGAAATATGTTTATTATTATTATTATTATTATTATTATTATTATTAATGCTAATACTAATTCTAATACTAATAATACTCCGCCATCTAGTTGGGTTTCCTAAATGCAAAATAAGTATTAATGGTGGAGCAGGGATCCTCAAAATTATTACTGCTTTAGGGCTTCAACTAACTTTAATCAAATAATGGAAAAGAATGGGACATACTTTTAAAAACAGCATGTTTGGTGGAGTATGCAATTTTATTTTGCTTTTTAAACAAAAGTTGCAAGCATTTCTGGACTCTTTCTTGATGCACCTCTTCAGAGAGCAAACACAAATCATTTTCCTGTTACCCTGCTGACCTTTGCCATGAGATGTTTTGCAATCCCCAATGAAAGACCCTTTCTCTTGAACCCCTCCCTCTGAAACACTGCAAAAAGAGACCTAACAGCCTCCCTTTCTCCCATTAATTGAAGGGGGAAATCCTCAACATGTGTTGAATCTCCTCATAATACTTAAAAAAATACTTAAAGAATGTGTAATAATAGGGGAATTAGAGAGAGGGTAAAATTAACCCATATGGTTAAAACTGAGTGGAAAAAAGAGGGGGGTTTGAGTGACATTTAAATGTACTCTGTCCAATTTTACCCTGGGGAGGAGTACTGGAATGGAGAATGGTAGAATGTGCTCTTGCTTCCAGGACAGAGTGTGTGTGTGTGTAAGTGAACTTAGGTTCTCTCTTGTGCAAATGAAAAAATATTCTGAAGGCCACTTGATTGGGGTGGGGTGGGGGGTTACCTGTCACATGTAATGAGGGAAAATCTATCAGCTGTCTAGGTTAGCGTCCAGGAAAATCAAATGGTATTTTTTGTATTTAAAAGGGAAAAAACACAGAGAGGTTTAAGGGAAACCACCTCAAAGAAATTTGCCTAGGCATTTAATAAAGAGAGAGAGAGGGGGACAGGGAGAGAGAAAATGATTTTGACTCATTTCCTTTGCTCAAATATAAATCCATGCTTCCTTCACCAACCAAAATTGGGTCATTATAGATTGACACCATTGCATATCAGGTTAGGGCTTTGTCCTTCAGGCATAATTTCACCTGGGGGTGTCCCTTCACATTCATGTAATGGGTTAAAATGAACTTCTACATGCACAACAATCAAACCTGGTAGGAAAAGGCTATGTTTAGATAGGAAATTTATACTTTTCCCTGGCTTGTGCATTGATTTGGTCCATTTTAATCAATAGCTAGAAGGGATGGGTGAACTTGTCAATTTTTGTTTCTCTTAAGTTTCTCATTTTTCAGTTCTTTTGTTCTCAACAATTCCACATTTTTATTTATTTAAAGAATCCTCCTGAAAGGGAAGGAGCTTGAGCATCAACAAGATGGTGGCGTAGGCTGATAGCTCCGTTGTCTATGAAAATTATCCCTGAATCTTGTCTATAGAACGGGGTATGCTGTAGGGACCAAGCAAATCTAAGAAGCATAACATTCGAGTCCATTTTGCGATGATATACAAAGAACGTCACTTGGGGCCTGAGGGTGATGCCGCAGCATCTAAAATGGCGTCAGAACACCCAGCTGGACCAGCCACAAGAAATGAATGAGGACACACCAGTAACCTCAGTGGCCTTGAAATCAGCTATGAAGGAGGAGGTGGCACAGAAGTTTAAGACTTTCCAACAAGAATTAATAGACTGCTGTGCCACCTCATCGAAAATGAAGCTGGGGTAGAGGGTAAAACCAGAACAGGAAAAAACATGAAACTGCCCTAGACGTAGCCCCAGAAACATTACAGATGACAATTACTTTAAAGCTCCAGGAAGTGGGGTTCTGATATTACTAGGGATTTCTCTTTCATTTAGTGGTGCCCCACAATGGAGACACTCACACAGCAACCAAGTATAGATTCTGCACTTGGAACTACATGAAGGAATAAGGGCTGGGGGCCTAGACAAAGAAGACAATGATGGTGATTTGGAGGAGGAAGAAGGCTGATAAGAAGCAAGCCCTCCAACAGCTAGGATTAGGGGGGGAATGGAATTTCGAGTCTCAGAGCTCTTCCAAATAGATATGACTGGCATTGAAACACATTGGATGCTTAGAGTTTAAACATCCCACAGATACAGTACAGACATGCAGCAAGGCTTAAAGTGATAAAGACTGGGAAACAGATCAAATAGTTAGAGATATTTATTACAGAATGAATATCTCAAATAACATCTCTACTAACAAAAGAATTGGTAAATATTGTCCTTGCCTCAAATACCACATGGGTGTGGCAATACTAATAGGTGCAGATTTAGACTTGGGGGGCAGGGGGCGGGAATTATTGAGATGAAAATGGCCAACGCCTATTTGTTGAAGAAGTCCTGGAAAAACACACAATGGTCACGTTACTGTCGCTATAGGCACCGAGTGAAGAGACAGCTCAATTTTCTTCATAAAGGGCTTAAGAAATTGGGGAAGTTTACTTAAGCAGAGATTATACTTGGGGGAGATGTAAATTGGAATTGAATTTAATGGAAAATTAAAATCAGCAAGGCAGCAAATTTCACATATGGCCCATTTTATGCAGCTATTACAAAAATATAACCTTCATTAAATATGGGCAGAAGGAAATTCAGGATGTTTTGTTTCTCAGATAATTTCAGAAAGTGTGAAGGAGGTACATTTGCCAGTAAGTGCAAATTTAACTGAATTTCTCCCCCATTCCTAGCAGCTAGATAATCTGGTAAATCTATAAGAAACTGTTTTAAACATCCATTTATCATTAGGTTTACCAGTCTTGCTCAACCTGGAATCCTCCAGATCTTTGGGACTTCAACTCCCATCAGCCCAGCTAGCATGTTCTTTTACTTCTGACTTTGCTGCCTGCCACACCACTGGTAATACCATCAGCTGATGTAGCCATGATGTCTGGCCACCATTGGCTCAGCTGTTGTGACATCACAGAAGGCCTGGGTAGCAGAGACTCAGGAAGCTAAGTGCTTAAGTTAGCCTTCTTCATGGAAACAACTGAATATAAATTTATTCCAATAGGCTTTTCCAGCTAGATAAATGAATATTTACAACAAATGTCTAGTTTGCATGATTTTAAAAGTGTTTGCTTGCTTGCTTTTGGTTATCGTATATCAACCTGAGACAAATATATATATATATATATATATATATATATATATATATATATATATATATGCAGGTTTTGGTGTCTTCGGGTGTCTTCCCGTGTAAGAGTCGGGGTGTCTGTGCGACGTTTCGACGAGGTCTCACTCGTCATCTTCAGGCTGGTGCTTTCGGCTTCTTGTTACTGGAACAGAGCAGAATCTGGTGTTTGAGTTTCTATAAATACTGTTGAGGGGTGTGGTGTATAGCCTCCAACGTTCTGGGCAGAGAGGAAGTTCCTAGATTAGTGTGCCTTTTCTTCTTTTGTTCCTTAATTACTTGAGGGATATCTTGAGTGATTTCATGAGTGATATTCTGAATACCACTGGGTGGGTCATTAAGTGTAGATTAGTTGCTAAAGCTTTTGTGTCTTGACCTCTTGAGCTTGTGAAGAGTTTTTCTATATATATATATATATATATATATATATATATATATATATATATAGCAATACAGTGGTGCCTCAGGTTACATACGCTTTAGGTTACATATGCTTCAGGTTACAGACTCCGCTAACCCAGAAATATTGCCTCGGGTTAAGAACTTTGCTTCAGGATGAGAACAGAAATCATGCAGCAGTGGCGCAGCGGCAGCAGGAGGCCCCATTAGCTAAAGTAGTACCTCAGGTTAAGAACCGTTTCAAGTTAAGAACAGACCTCCAGAACAAATTAAGTTCTTAAACCAAGGTACCACTGTAAATGATAATAATTAGTGCTTTTTTAAGGGGGTACTTTAATTGTTAAAAAGTGTGGCACTTACTGTAACAACTTCACGGTGAGGGTACCTTTTTTTTCCTAGAAAAAAAGCACTGATAATAATACTGCAGTAAGTTTATGGAGCCTTTTACCAGAAAGAGACCAGCAACAATTGTAGATCATGTTGCAGAGTTGAGCCTCAGCTATTTCATAAAAAATGATGTATGCAGTCATCATTGCTAAGAAATTAATAATGGTGCTTCGTGAGCCCACAAGGGGCTGCTAGTTGCTTTAACTGTTTGGTAGCCCTGGAGATATAACGGTGTTACATTGTTTAAGTGATGGCTTACTTTTTTTTCTAAGGGACTATTCTGAGGGTTGCTGGAAATATTCAAATGATATGAGCATCATTTAACTATGATATTGACTTTTTTCTTTTTACACAGTCAGTACACCCATTATTCCTCCTCCTTGATGCTGAAGCAAAAGAAAAACATATAGTTCCGAAGCATCCTTAGCAAAAACAGCAACAGCTAAATGACCAAAGTCAATGTGGTGCCCTCCAGATGTTGTGGACTACAACTCCCACAATCCCTGACTACTGGCCATTCTGGCTGGGGCTGATGGGGGATGTAGTCTGTAGGGAATCCAAATTGGCTAGTCCTAAAGTCTGCAATGTAGCTACTTGGACATAGCTGATGCTCATAAATTGATTGTCTGATTTAATGAATTCCATAGGAATCTATTCTCTCTCCACCCATGCCCCTGACTGGATCTTTTCCCCGCTCTGGGACAGTGGTGATGATGACTCTACTATGCACGCCATTCTTTCTTACCTATGAAGCCAGATGTAGAAGGTAGAGAACAGCTGCAGAAAGTGCTGGAGTTATTATATATCTCCTAATACCCACAGGGACAATCAATTGTGTTTTATAGAGGGGCTGTTTGTGTCTTTCATTTTGTGTGTGTGTATTAAGATCTTGATGAAACCTTTTCTTTCCAAAGGCCCAATATTTCTCTTTTGCTCAACAGCTCAAACAAGTTGCAGCTGGGTCCATCTCCCTGGAGGAATCTTGTAACTTTCATATGGTGAAAGAATTACCATTGGTCCAAGTGAGGAAGACTTTCAGGTCCCCTCCACTGCTGACCATTATAGCTGGCAACACATTGAAGCATTCCAAATCCATCTGATTCAGCTGTGTACTGGAGAAGTACAAAAGCCCATGTAAATATATCATGCTATTACTGGTTGGCACAATTCATCTGCCATGGATAGACTCCACACGCCTGGATATTAAGACTCCCTATTAATTTTCATTACTCAACTTTATTTTGTTATTGGATCCTGGCTTGTTCCAATGAATGAAAAGTGGGAAAAGTAACATTATGAGGAGAGGGGAAAGCAAAAAATAGGGAAGGTCATAGCCTCTTACTTAAAGAACAATAGAATCTGTAGTTAATGAAGCTTTTCCATTGTACTCAGAACCTCCATCTTAATTTTCATGTTAATTTGCTAAGCATTTTATTCAAAGCAACTTTTTGGAAATGCAGCCAGAATGATCGTTTGCACTGCATGAGATCTGCCAATGCAAACATCTGACAACAGGATAAAATAATAATATCTTATTGAAACAAAGAAGGGTGGGGGGAGAGAACCACCAAGCAACTTTCTGTGGAAAGTGATGTCAACCACGAAGCGAGCTATATATTCTTTGTATTGGAAATTAGAACCGCATGAACCCTCTGTATGAAAACATGAGTGAAAGCATGCTTTTTAAGATAATCCCCTGAGGGGTTCTGGTTATTATTTCCTGGTTTTAATTTTAAAGTAATAAATAAGTGCAAGTGATGGACCAGACACCTAGAAACACCAGCTTATTTGGACAAATGTAGATCAGCGTAGTTTTTTAATACAAATGAGGATGTTGGTAGTTTTAAAATGTATTTCTTCTTTTTATAACATGGATTAATAGAGATGTTATCCTGAAACAGAAAAACCAACTAGAGCTTCAGTGATCAGCAAGCTGTACATTTTCATGAGTCAGTTTGATCACTGGACAGAAAAATCTGTCCCTAAAGTATTATCTCAGTTGCCTCCGGCTGTGCAGATGATCAGACAATGGGCTGTAAATTATCCTGCAAATAATCTTTTGCAATAAGGCAAACACACAATGATTTAATATACGAGCCCCTTAAACTTATGGCCCTTTCAGCTTGCAAAATGGGACAGTTTTGCTCAGATTCAAAAAAACATTCCAAATAACCCCCAAATTAGTAAGTAACCATCTGTTCTGGTGGCTCAACACCTTCCATGACCATAAATTTCAATCTCAGCAACATTAACAAGGGATTTACTTGGCAGAAAGAAGCTCCACCTTTGGATTATGGGGAGTCAAGGTCAGTACAAAAAGGTCCTTAGGTGGTTTTTATTACTAGTTGTAGCTGATTTTGACAGGCAAACTCAAGAGGCCAAGATTAACTAGTGCCTGAATTTTAAATCCCCTCTCTACTGTATTGCAAATTCAGCTCCCCCCCCAACCCTGCAACTTTACTGATTACAAATGAGATCCTTATATTTGTCAGCTTAGGAGAAGTGCAAATAAGGGTCCCACTTCTGATGGTGCTCTGCACTACTGCAGAACACAATGTTTTACACGTTGCTATAAGATGGCAGAGTGAAGGCTGAAAGTTTAAACAAATCAAAGCAGTGCTGGGGAAACTGTGATCCTCTGTATATTTTATTGGTCTGCAACTCACATCAGCCCCAGGCAGCAGGGCCAATTATCAGGGACTCATAGTCCAACAATCTGGAGGACCACAAGTTTCCTATCCCTGAAGTAAACAGCACACATACATCCATAAACAGAGGAACATAGAAAACTGCCTTATACTGAGTCAGACCAATTGGTCCATCTAGTTCAGTTTTGTCTATTCCTAGTGGCAGAGGCTCTCCAGGGTTTTGAGCAGGAGCTTTTCCCATCCCAACCTGGAGACAACAGGGAATGAACCTGGGGTCTTCTGTGCCTTTTTTTCGCCTCTCCATAGTCATTTTTAAAAAGCCTAAAACTAAAATGTCCCAAACATTTTAGCCTTATCCCATGGGAAATGTGTACTCTATCATTTGGGTTGACATAGGAATGCAAGAAGAGCCTGCTGGGTCAGGCCAATGGTCCAGCCAGTCCCCCATCCTGTTTTCACAGTGGCCAACCATATGCTTGTTGGGAATCTGCAAGCAGGGGCCAAGCACCAGAGCACTCTCTCCTCCTGCGGTTTCCAGCAACTCGTATTCAGAAAGCGTTGCTGCCTCCTACTGTGGCGGCAGAGCATAGCCATCATGGCTAGTAGCCATAGATGCGGTCAGAGGCAGTGGTGATTCCTGCTGGGTCAGTGATGATTCCTGCCTTATGGGAGGGAAGAGTTAGGTCCCTTACAACTCTACAGTTCTGGATTCTATGAATACCAGTTGCTTATGTTCTTATAGAAGGTGCACTCTTATCATTTGGGTTGGCATTTTCCTTCATCTTCCCCATCTCTGCAATGTCCTTTTTTGAGATGGGGAGTGGCTGAAATTGTACACACCGTTGCTTATTTAAAAGGCTTCTAGAAATCTTTTCAGGCGGGTCACCCCTCAAACCATAAAACTGAACAATAAACAACGAAAACACAGGGAAATCTAATTATGTCCAAAAAGTACACAAACCAGCACAATGATAAAAGCAAAGTAGTGCAATCTAACTCCAAATGAGGTCGTGCCACAAATTCATACAAAGGCCCAATGCTAGTGGCTCAGTCTCTTTTCTGACAATCCTGAATATGATTAATCATCATTTATATAAAAAGGAATAACTGAGTCTACAGGTGTTGTTGGGCTCCAACTCCCATCAGTTCCAGACAGCAAGGCCAGGGGACAGGGATGATGGGAGCTGGAGTTTAGAGGGTCGCAGGGTCCCTGTCTTGGATTTATATGAATGCTTTTTAAAGGCATAATTTCATCAAGACTCTGTTACAAACAGGAAACTGTCTGTAAACAAATTTCTCTACATGGATGGCCAGTTGCCATCACCATCATCATTATTCAACTCTCATTACCCTTTACTACGCTGTTCCTACAAAACAGCATCTACACAAACACTCATTTTGAGCTTCAAACTACCTTGTGAAGTAGGGCAAGCTTAGAAATGGGGGATAAATTTGATTCAGTTAGTATTTAAAGGTGAACCTAACAAGTTTTCCAAAACAATATACGGACTGAAACACAGACACGTTTTGAAATCAGCACCATTCCAGATTTGGCAATGTTGTTTTCCAAAGAAGTAATGCGTACCAAAAATGCATATATCAGTTAAAAATAACATTAAAAAATTCATTAGGGATAATTGCTGAGCATAAATGTACAAAATTCCATTAAAATGCTGATTAAAAAAATGTGATGTGGAAATTTGGAAAACTGAACTTAAGATTGTAAAAATGAGAGAAACTGACACTAACAGATGTACCCATTTCTAGTAAGGCTAGATTGGCCCAAGGTCATTCATTGAGCTCCAGGGATAACTGAGGATCAGAACTCTGCTTCAACTACTATACTATGCAACAGTAGTTCCTCCTTCTCTCTGTCACCTGATGGCATTTCTCTGTCTTCTTCATAAAGAGGACTTCCTACTTGGTTGTTCTTCCTTTTGCTTCTAATATAGTCAAAGAAACCTTAAAAACATATTTTTAACCTCTCTTGCAAGCCTGGGCTTGTTCTGAGCTTTGGCCTGCCTAACCTTGGCTACTCATGTATTCCCTTTCTTCATGATTTCCCCTTTATTCCATTTGTTATACATGCCCTTCTTAAATTTCAACCCATCTGTAAGTTGCTTAGGTAGCCATGCCAGTTTATTTAGAGGCCCCCCTTTCCTTTCTTGTTGGAATTGTCTGCATTTGTGCCTTCAGTATTTCACCTATAAGAAACACCCATCCATCTTGGCCTGCCTTCTGTTTGAGTAGTTCTGACTATGGGATCTTACCCAGTAGTTCCTTAAGTTTTTTGAAATCAGTCCAGTGTGCTTGTCCGACTATACTCAGATTTCCCTTGCCTGCTTATAACAAAATCCAAAAGGGCATGAGCACTTCTTCCCAAGGTTCCCAGTACTTCCACTTCATCAATCAGTTCTTCCTTGTTGGTTTGGATTTGGATTTGATATCCCGCTTTATCACTACCCTAAGGAGTCTCAAAGCAGCTAACATTCTCCTTTCCCTTCCTCCCCCACAACAAACACTCTGTGAGGTGAGTGGTGCTGAGAGACTTCAGAGAAGTGTGACTAGCCCAAGGTCACACAGCAGCTGCATGTGGAGGAGCGGGGAAGCGAACCCAGTTCACCAGATTACGAGTCCACCGCTCTTAACCACTACACCACGCTGTTGGTGAGAACCAGGTCCAAGAGAGATGACCCCCTTGCCGCTTCTTCCACCTTCTGGGAAATGAATTTGTCAGTGAAGCAATGAAGGAATTTGTTGAACTTTACATTCTTGGCAGAGTTTGAGTTCCAACAGATATTGGGGAAATTGAAGTCTCCCATGACTATTCTATCTCTCCTTTTTGAATGTTTGACAATCTGCTCTAGGAAGGCATCACCCAAATATTCAGTCTGGCTTAGAGGTCTACAGCAGACACCCACAGTAAGGTCACTGTTGTTTCTGTCTCCTACATGTTTTACCCATATACTCTCAATCTACCTTCCATACTCCATACTCATCTCTTCATGAGTGTGCACTTGTGAACTCACCACTCAGTTCTGCCTCTGGTTTTCTCCTCAGTCCCTGACAACTGACTTGCACCATGGATTCTGATTCAAAATGCAAAAATGCTCAAAGAGGGTAGGAAGCAAAGCTGGTAAAGGGTGTGGCTGGTGAGAGAGTTTGGTTGAGTGCTAAGGGCCAGATGGACAGGTATGGAGGGCTGTATTTGGCTCTTGGGCTTGAGCTTCCTCACTTGTGGGCTTTGAGATTGAAGGTCACGATAACTCTTGTGCTTTGGAGAAAACCCAAAAGCCAGTGTCTAAAAAGTTCTTGTTCATTTAACAACAACAACACTTTACATCCACCCCAAGGCTGGAGGGAATGGCTATTCTTAAATCAACAACATCTTAATTATGGAACTGTTAATTTTATTTTATTTGCATTTATATCCAGCCAATGGGTCCTCTATGTCACAGCAGAGTCAAAGTTAAGTGTGGCTTAGTTTTAAGAAAGCAAACCATCCAAAATTCAAGCAATTTAAGATAAGCGTTCTGCTTTTGTGTGAGAGGTTGTGTGATCCTGCCAAGGTTCAAGGAGATACAAAGGGGCACACAGTCAATCTGCCAAAACCTCTGGCAACTGCATGCAAAACGGTTGCAAGGTCTCTGCATTTGAGAACTGATCTAAGCCTGATATGAATGGATGTGAATGGGAAAATTTCTCAATTGATTTTTGTTTGCTTTGGCTAAAGCTTTTGGGCATTCATCCAGCAAAACAGTAACAAGGGACTTTTCAAAGTGTTTCAACGAAACAATCTATGCTGAGTGGAAGGGTGATTTGAGGATCAAATTCCCACTTATATTCTACTTCATTCATGTATTACCCTAGTTAGTAGTAGTAGTAGTAGTAGTAGCAACAGCAAATTACAAATGGAATCATACCAGCATGGAGTGCTCATAGTAGCCCATATAATCTCAGTCATGTTTACTATACTTACCAAGTAGTTTAGTAGTTTTATTCCCATATTCAGGGAAGGGACAAAGCTTAGTGACAAAGCAACGGCACTGTGTGTGGAAAGTTCCAAATTCATTCCCCAACATCGCCAGGTTGCACTGCTAGAGAACCCTGCCTGAAACACTGAATAGCCACTGTCAGTCAGTATAGACAACACTGAACTGCATGGACTGATGAGTCTGACTTGGTATGAAGCAACCTTCTATGTTCATATCCTGGTGAGATGCTACTAGTCAGTGTACCATAGAAGTAGGGAACATTTTCTGGCCAGAGAGCCAGATCTTCATCTCCTCCACCCCATAGGGCATCATAGTGACACCAGGTGCTTTCCTTTGTTTGAGGTCCAGATTCTTGCTACTTCAAAGCAAGCAAACTGTGGGACTGCTTACAAAGGGCTTTAAAGCTACCCCACTCCAACTTCTCCTTCAAACCTCTGTAGCTTGAATGAAAAGTGTGTGTGTGTGTGTGTGTGTGTGTGTGTGAGAGAGAGAGAGAGAGAGAGAGAGAGAGAGAGAAGGTGTGCTTTAATCCACCCATCATCTTTACCCTAATAAATGCATTTTTGTACACATGACTTGGATGGAGAACTGCATTTCAAAATTCAGAGAAATGTGAATTTAGGGTGGCTGCATTTTTTATTGCATAGTGTTTTGGAAAATCAAAATTAGGTAGGTTTGCCTTTAGAAAGGAAAATAATAATAAAAATTATTCCCAGTATCCAGGCAGATCTTGGTGCAGTCATTCCTGCTTGCATGCTACTTTTGCATACAAGCAGAGTGCCTGAAGAGGGCCACGGTTTTAGCCCAAACAGAACGTCCCTTTTATCTCTTCCTTCCTTCAAGGGCCGCAGAGGCTAAACATGGTGGGTGAAGCCAATCAAGAACCTAAGAATATTTTACTGCCCAAGAGGATGTCATAGTCTGATGCTCTGCTGAAGCGCCACACAGAATAGCAGCTAGTCCCAGTGGGAACATCCCTGTGTCAGGAGACAGGAACCCCTGGAGCTAGAAATTATATATTATCCTGGCTTGGGCCTGACTTGAGGCATGACATATTATGTTACCTGGTGCTAAGCTGCTTAGCGATTGAAAGGCTCAAACCAGCCCTTTTAATTGAGGCAGATGCAAATATGAAGCCAGCTGAGCTGGTGTAAAAATAGAGATGTATGTTTGGCCCTATGACCACCAGAAAAGTTGGCAGCTTCTGCACTATTGAAGCTTTCAGACTGGCTTCAAAAGGCACTTCCATGTAGAACTGCACTACAACAATCCAGCATGGAAGTACCCAAAGCATGGGTGGCTGAAGCCAAGTCTTCTCTAGGAAAGACCCTGGCTGCCTTATGAGCCAAATGTGATAGAAGGCACTCCTAGCAACCACTGCCAATTGGGCATCCAGGGATGGCAAAGGTTTAGGGAATACCACCAAGCCAAGGAACCACTGAAGACCAGTATCATATTTCTCCATCCTTATCATTTAGCTCAGAAGGATGTCATGCCTGGTGGTCTCAAAAGCTGCTAAGAGTTCCAGGAGAACCAACAAGGCAGAGAACTCCCCCAATCTATCCTTCACTGCAGGTGACCCATCAAAGAAATCAAAGCAGTTTCTTTTCAAATACCAGTCTTAAAGCCAGACAGGAATGGATCTAAGCAACTGGTTTAATTCAGAAAACCTTGAAACAGAGGCTAATGGGAAGGCAGATTTCCCCCACTGTTTCAGATGTGTACTTCCCTCCCATACCATCAGGCTATTCTTGTTTTTTTCCCCCATTCTTTAGACTTCAGAGCCTTTCCACATATGGGATAATGGATTTACTCTAATTTCCCTGGAAAACAAAAAAACAGAAATATCAAATCCCTGATTTTATGAATAGTGAATACATATGGCCCAGGGCTGTGTTTCAAACTTTTCCTTTAAACTGTGGCCTTTGGGATATGCCTGCTGGAAATTAAACAAATAACTCAAAATGCTGACGAGGTTTGCAGTTGTACGATGCTATCCCGGAACTGGGGACAGAGAACAATTTAGTGGTTATGCATGTATAAATTCATAGACGTAATCACTTGACCCTGCGTGTTTATTCTGCAGAATTCAGGGTCACGAAGGAAGCAGTCCAGTGTCCATCAAATCTGAAAATAATCACAAGATTTACAGACTTCAGGTTAGTCATCCTAGAATCAATGTTTTTATAGGGAAAGTTTTGTATTCCGCCCCCCCTCCTCTACCCCCTTAATGCTTAAATTATTACTCCAGTTTTATTCCAGTTTCCTAGAACCCAGAAGAATGTTTGCAAATGGAAAACCATTGAGCGTTTGCAAAATCAAAAGAAGGTGTAGTTCTCCATCTAGAGGCACTATGTCATATTCCCAGCCTGCAGGGATACCAAGTTTTTGTGCACCCTTAAGCAAAATACCTGGCTGGAGGCATCCTAGGTGTCATGCAAAAAGATGGCATCCATCTTCAGAAGAGAGGACAAAAGAGGCCACTAACTTGGATAAATTGTGTATATGCTCATTTATATGTATAGACAAACATTTAGAAATTGTTACTGTTACAACATGAACCAGCCCACAGCCTGCAGTCTTCATCAGAGGGTCCACTCTACGTGCCTCATCCAAGGGGGGTACATGAGAATGGGCTTTTGCAGTGGTGGCCCCAATTTTGTGGAACACTCTCCCCAGGGAATGTCAGAAACAGCCTTGGTTTCAAAGGCACTTCCCAGCCAATGAATGCACACAGGACAGCAGTAACTCTTTATTGTCAATAAAATCACTTCTGCAGCTCTGGAAGCCTATGCACACCAATCCAGCATATAGGCAGCTATTCCCAGGTCTGCTCTCCTTGGAGCAGTTGCAGCAACTGGAGACCACTCCCAGTTTATGTACCTTCTCCAGATGAGCTGTGCATACGTAGTCAGAGACTACATCTGCATGAAAGCTTCTTTGGCTCCTCTCACTTCAATTCTCTATTGGTTCTGGAAGACAGTGGTGCAGAAGAGGCTGGGGAAGAACCCAGCCCTGCACTTACTTGGCATGCCTCTTCCTCCAGTTATGAAGCTTTGCCTGCCTCTGATTCTTGCTTCCTGGCTGGGACAGATCCCCACAGCCTCCCTTCCCCTGGTGCAGACACCAAGGGGGATGCATGAGGCCCCCACAGTGCCCATGGGCTCCACTTTGGGGATCCAAGCTCAGAAGAGTCAGAAGGGAAGCTGAGCCAGTGTATGGATCCTTTCCATCCTGAAGGCCACATTCTCTTCTGTGCAACCTTTTGGAGGTGATATGTCAGGCAGGACAGGGCAATATAAATTTCCGCTTTGTACAAATTGCTTGTTTCTACACACTTACACACCCCTCTGTCCTTCATCCAGGTAAGCAAGACTCATTCGGAGAGTTCGAGGGCACAGTCAAGCTGGGCAAGGACACTAAAGCAATATCTGAAACAATGCCAGCAAGGTGTGGCCTGGGGAAAGATGGTGTGGCTCAAGCGTATGTGTGAACTGCGGATAGTCCCACAAGGGCCACACAGAGATACTTTGAAGGTTGCATTTGGCCCCTGGACCTGATGGTCCTGACCCCACTGTGTGGCAAGCAGTGCAAGTTGGTCTGTTAAAGAAAATGGGGCACTGCCACACCAACCTCAGTCTGCCAGCACCTGCTCACCTTCTTACTTAAAACGAGTAGTTTGGATCCATTGCTCCAGAGAAGCGGACACGGAGCAGTGGATCCAAACTACAAGAAAGAAGATTCCACCTAAACATTAGGAAGAACTTCCTGACAGTAATAGCTGTTTGACAGTGGAATTTGCTGCCAAGGAGTGTGGTGGAGTCTCCTTCTTTGGAGGTCTTTAAGCAGAGGCTTGTCAACCATATGTCAGGAGTGCTCTGATGGTGTTTCCTGCTTGGCAGGGGGTTGGACTCGATGGCCCTTGTGGTCTCTTCCAACTCTATGATTCTATGATTCTATGAATCCAGGAGGTGGCATTGGCTGTCCTGTTTGGCCTTCCTGTTTGGGCTGAGCAGGAGTGATCTTCTTGGCTCCGACTTCCTGATTTATTTCTGAAAGCTGTCTATCACTCAGCCTTGACAAAGAGAAGGTGATCCTTCAGATATGTCAGCCTTCTCCAATTTGATGCTATCCAGTCATGCTGGCTGGGACTCATGGGAGTTGTAGTTCAAAACACGTTGACAACCCCATGTGCCTATCTTTTGGTTTCTTCAAAACAGCTGAGTGAATACACAAAGTAAATAAGTGTAAGGAGAAAACAGCTTGAAATGAAGTAGCCCCAAATAGTTGCACAATTCCTTGTCAGTGTCCTGTGACAGTGCCCTGGACGTTGACCTTGGAAAACTGTTCTCTTGTTGCCTATGGATTGAGCTGCAAACTTTATTATGTACATCTCATTTGTTTTTCTTTCTAAAAAGGAAAGCACACAGATGAGTAAACTCAATTTAGAAGGAATACTGGTAAGCCGTCCAATGTAATTTGATTTAAAAGTACTGGATTATACTAGCATTGTAAGAGTAACCTGATCCCTTTAATTTTTTTTAAAAAGTGAACTTGGTCATTCTTTCTCAAAACCTTTGTATGAGACAACTTTTATCAACTTGTGACCAAAAAAAAGTTGGGTTTTTTGCTCATAGCTTGCTTGGAAGTAGTTAAATAAATTAAATGGCTTATTATTCAGTTGCTTAATTTTTTCATACACAAAGGCCTGGTTGTTTTGCTCATGTGGGATGGATTCCATCAATAACCTTTCTGTCAAAGCCCCATGGAATTGAATGGGAATTAAATGCTTCCCACTGACAAATACTTTATACCGTATACAGTGGTACCTCGGGTTACAGACACTTCAGGTTACAGATGCTTCAGGTTACAGACTCCACTAACCCAGAAATAGTACTTCAGGTTAAGAACTTTGCTTCAGGATGAGAACAGAAATTGTGCAGTGGCAGTGGGAGGCCCTATTAGCTAAAGTGGTACCTCAGGTTAAGAACAGTTTCAGGTTAAGAACAGACCTCCAGAACAAATTAAGTTCTTAACCTGAGGTACCACTGTACTTTTTTTCTGCTCCACTGCCAATATCTTAGCAATGACAGGAGATGGAAGCTCTTACAGCAGTGATGGCTAATGCCCATGAATCTACTAAATCTCATTTTAAAGTGGGGATGGGGAACCTGTGGTCCTTGGGTTCCAACTCCTACTAGCCCCACCCAGCATGGCCAGTGGTCAGGGATGATTGGAGTTGGGCGTCCAGTAACATCTGTAGGGCCACAGGTTACTGACGCCTGTTTTAATTTAAGCAAAAGGCCATCACTCCATCTTGTGGCAGTGAACTCCATGAATTAAGTATGCATTGTGCAAAGAAGGAAGTGCATTGGTTTGCCTTTTCTGAATCTACTGCTCATCAGTCTGACTGGGTGACCCCTAAGTTCACAGGGCATTTCTGCACTAGGCTTATGTTCACATCTGTGATTTGAAATGCTGGAAGGTCATTTCCCCCTGCTGCGTTTCCAAGTCGCTTTCTCCCATTGCTGTTAGCATCAGAGTAAGGGCAAGGATACCTTCACCTGATGACTTCTTTTTGCATGCCAAGCAAAGCTTTCATGTGCACATGTGCAAAAATCTCCTCTTTGCAGCACAATTCCTTGTGGTTTTCGAATCACAAGGAAGCTGAGCTGAGGGAAGGCACATCAAAGAGTATTCTTCTAAAAGCAACAGGATACAGATGGCTTATCGTCACTATCATTATAGAATTTATTGCTCACCAGTCACCTGAAGATCCCAGGGCAGGTTACAACAATCAAAGCACAAGATTATACAATAATAAAAAAACAGTTTAAAACAACTTAAAATTACAAGAATAGGGAAGCAGGTGCTTCAGTAGGTGCTGAAAAGACAGCAGAGATGGTGCCTGTCTATGCTTTAATGGGAAGGGATTCCAGAAGGCAGATGCCACAACACTAACAGCCCAATTCCTATATTGTGCATCCAATCATTGGTGCTGCCCAAATGCCCAGGAAAATGCAAACACTAAAAATGAAGGCTAGGACAAGCATTCCATAGATCAGGAGCAGAAAAAGCCAATTCTCTTGTTGCCAGCCTTCAGGCTTCCCTTGCATGTGGCACACAGAGGATGGCCTCAGGTGATGATCTAAGGGTCCAGGCGGGTCAATACAGAGAGAGGTGGTCCTTAAGTACCCAGATACCTGTTCCTTTTAAACTGGAAATGACGAGGGTTGGACCTGGGGCCTTCTGCGTGCACTCTGGTACTCAGCTATGGAGGCCACACTCTCTTCAGGCCCAGCAACAGCATTCCTACTTTGGGGAAGAGGCTGTCCTGTCCCTGTCACATAATCAGACCACAGCGAAAGGTAATGCAGATGCAGCCTCCCTCATATTGTTCCTCCACTAGTATAATTATCTCTTCTCCTACCAAACTCTCACATTATCCTGAGTGGGGTATGGGGGACAGCAAAGGGACCATAGGGAAGAGGAAGGCAGAGGAGTCCACAGCTGCATCCTCTATCACAGCTGGAGACCTTGTTAAAGAGACACAGTGCTCCTCTGTGTTATGACCTGGCAACTCTGCAAGCAAGAACAGGACATGTATAAGGTTAGAAAGAAGTGTGTGTATTTCTCTGTCCTGGAGCTTGGACAGTTGCTGCCTTTCATGATTGACAGTACTAGGGCAGATGGAACACTTAATCTGCTTCGGCAAGTTTCAGTGGCATTGCTAGATGATGTGGCAAAATGTCGTCTTGGATTATTGTAGAGATCTAGAAGCTAGAAGTGCTATCTTATGCAGCTCCTAAATCTCTACCATCATCAAAAGACACCCTTGACCTGTGTCATCTGGCAATTCTAGGGAACTTTGCTGAACCAGATTAAGCGTTCCATCTGCCCCAGCACTGTCAGTCATGAATGGAAGCAACTCTCCAAGGTATAGATGCATCTGTCTATCCTTGGTCTGTGTTGCATATGCAGGTGTTCACTCATAAGTCCTTTCCAATCTGTTTATGAGTTAGCCTGCAATGAAAGAAACAACAGATCCACATTAAAGCACACATTTGAACAAACATTTAGTCACATATTTTTAAAGACCTTTCTTTGCAAAATACACATTTCTACAAGTATTTTTGTTAAATAATATCTGGTTATTGGAGATATAAGGAAAAGTATCTATACACAGTGTACTACCCAATTGCTTAGTAGGAAGTAAACCTGCTCTTGCCTTCCAGTGACCTGACCAATGAGTGCAAAAGCATTGGGATGACGGACAAATGTTGAACTTTTCTTTATTTCTTATTTTATATGGCCAAGGCTGGATTAAGACATGCTGAATCCCAAAGCTATGTCAAGTTTAAGAAATCCCATAGCATTATAAAAAATGTATAGTATTCTAACAGAAATGACAATGAAAATAGAAATGGACACTTGAACTAATTATTTTTGTAATATAAATTATAGTCATTTCTGCACATACTAATAAGCAAAATATGAGAAAAAAAAATCACTTAGCCATTGAGTATATTTTTGCCATGTCTGAATGATACTGTTTGCTTCTGACTCTGCTTTCGCTGTTGAGTTTTTTAACCATTTAGGTAAAAGTTGCAATTCAGTGATTTTTTGCCAGTTAGATGTGCCTCATAAGGCTCATGCACATTTCAAAAGGTGCAAGAGGTTTTTCTTTCAGCCCGCCACTTTCTCGGGGAAAATCCGTCTTTTACTGCCGAATCAGAACAAATGCCAATCTACAGAAAACCCGATTGATATTTGTTCTAAATCAATAATAAACCATGGGTATTCTGAGTGGTATCTGGTTAGGAGGGGGGACGGGACCCCTCTTGAATTCATGCCTAGAAATCACTGCACAGATGGAAGTGTGGACAAGCCCGTAATCTGAGGCTCTAAACTGTGTGTAAATGTGGCACCATATACAGTGGTACCTTGGGTTAAGAACTTAATTCATTCTGGAGGTCTGTTCTTAACCTGAAACTGTTCTTAACCTGAAGCACCACTTTAGCTAATGAGGCCTCCTGCTGCTGCTGCGCCGCCGCTGCACGATTTCTGTTCTCATCCTGAAGCAAAGTTCTTAACCTGAAGCAGTATTTCTGGGTTAGTGGAGTCTGTAACCTGAAGCATATGTAACCCGAGGTACCACTGTACAGAGCTCTCTCTCATTATTGCCTCATGACCAAGTATTTGTAGCTCAGAGGAATACTGCTCTTGAACATGGAGCTTTCATCTAACTGTGTGACAAATAGCTATTGGGAGGCTCCATCGCCTCAATGAATTTGTCTAATCTCCCTTTAAAGCCACCTAAGTTTTGTCCCATCACTGCATCTTGTGACAGCAAGCTCCATATGAATTGCATGTTGCCTAAATAATTTCCCTCTCTCCTGGATCAACTGCCTGTCAAATTCATGAAGTGGTCGTGACTTCTAATATTATGGGAGAAGGAGGGTTAAATAGAAAATGTCTCACAACCACTTTATCTACACCATTTAAAACTCTATAGGTCCACCATAAAGGATTACTGAGAAGGATGTGCACAAGAAAGCCCATTGGAGATTTTTGTTGTTATTGGGTTTTTAAATTGGAAAACTTTAAGTTTTATATGAATGCATGAAATGGAAGTACGCAGAGATGGAGGAGAAATTTGATTCTGTTTGCATTAATTATTATTATTATTGTTGTTGTTGTTTAGTCATGTCCGACTCTTCATGACCACATGGACCAGAGCACGCCAGGCGCTCCTGTCTTCCACTGCCTCCCGCAGTTTGGTCAAACTCATGTTGGTAGCTTCAAGAACACTGTCCAACCATCTCGTCCTCTGTCATCCCGTTCTCCTTGTGCCCTCAATCTTTCCCAACATCAGGGTCTTTTCCAGGGAGTCTTCTCTTCTCATGAGGTGGCCCAAGTATTGGAGCCTAAGCTTCAGGATCTGTCCTTCCAGTGAGCATTCGGAGCTGATTTCCTTAAGAATAGATAGGTTTAATCTTCTTGCAGTCCATGGAACTCTCAAGAGTCTTCTCCAGCACCATAATTAAAAAGCATAAATTCTTCAGCGATCAGCCTTCTTTATGGTCCAGCTCTCACTTCCATACATCACTACTGGGGAAACCATAGTTTTAACTATACGGACCTTTGTTGGCAAGGTGATGTCTCTGCTTTTTAAGATGCTGTCTAGGTTTGTCATTGCTTTTCTCCCAATAAGCAGGTGTCTTTTCATTTCGTGGCTGCTCTCACCATCTGCAGTGATCATGGAGCCCAAGAAAGTAAAATCTCTCACTGCCTCCATTTCTTCCCCTTCTATTTGCCAGGAGGTGATGGGACCAGTGGCCATGATCTTCGTTTTTTTGATGTTGAGCTTCAGACAATATTTTGCGCTCTCCTCTTTCACCCTCAATAAAAGGTTCTTTAAGGTTCCTTACTTTCTGCCATCACGGTTGTGTCATCTGCATATCTGAGGTTGTTGATATTTCTTCCGGCAATCTTAATTCTGGCTTGGGATTCATCCAGTCCAGCCTTTCGCATGATGAATTCTGCATGTAAGTTAAATAAGCAGGGAGACAATATACAGCCTTGTCGTACTCCTTTCCCAATTTTGAACCAAGCAGTTGTTCCATATCCAGTTCTAACTGTAGCTTCTTGTCCCACATAGAGATTTCTCAGGAGACAGATGAGGTGATCAGGCACTCCCATTTCTTTAAGAACTTGCCATAGTTTGCTGTGGTCGACACAGTCAATGGCTTTTGCTTCGTCAATGAATTAATAATAATAATAATAATAATAATAATAATAATAATAATATAAAGGTGAACCTATCTAATTTGCATTTTCCAAAGAAATGTGTGAACCAAAACACAACAATCCTTCTAAAAACTGCACTTCACTGAATTTTGCAGTGCAGTTTTTCAGTCAAGTAATCTGCACAAAAATGCATATAGTGTGCATAAAATGCACATATTCGTGAAAATAACATAGAAATGCATCATATTAGGGAGAACTGCTTTGCAAAAAATTGTGGATAGTAAGCAAGAGGTGATGTGGAAATGTGGAGAACTGAATTTAAGATTGGAAGAATGAGAAACTGAGAGAATGAAAAAAATGACAGATTTACCCACCCGTAAGAGTAGCACCAGTTGCACTAAAGATCAGACTATGTTAATGACACATTGGATAGACCTACATCACAACAGGATTAGCTTGAAGTCCTTCTCAGAGGAGAAACTCCCAACCCCTCCTCCCCAAATTTGAGTGTGCTCCTGTCTCCAGCTGTGCGAAATGTTAAGCGGCATGAAAACCCATCCAAGCAAATTAGCAGAACTTTGGAACGGCTAAACAGGCCCCCAAAGGTCGCCGACAATATAGTGCAGCTGAAAAGAGGAAGAGGCTGACAGCGGTGTGCAAACTGCCACTGAAATTCATTTTGGAACTTGAGGGTTATGATCCTCTTAATGAAAATTTGACAAGATCCCATCAAGACAGACAGCTGTCACTGCTTTTAATTTTCTTTTTCTTTTCTTTTTCTTTTAAAAAAAGTTAACAATATATCAGTTATAACATTCATTCCCCCAGCTAGAAAGGTTAGGCATCTGGGCCTGGAAAAAAAAATGTTTAAAAAGAAATGGTCACCCCTAGAGACTCCACGGCCTGGAAATGATTTCACTGAACTGCTATGCAGATGGATTAATTCCAGTACTGTAAAGTCAACATGGCCGAACACTAGCTATATCACAGTCTTCATTACTGTGGTCTGGATCAGGTTTGATGAAGTAATTTCCCTTGGGTTTAGCACTTAGGAAGCATATAGGGCGTCCTTCTCGAATTTGATTTGAGAGTTGTCCTCCCCCCACTCTCCTCCCCACCTTTCCAGCTAAATTGGGCTTTATCAGTTGCACATGGACCTCTATGGTTTGGAGGAGTTTCAAACGAGGGCCATATGTTTTGTGGCATACAATGCCCAAACAATTGGATGCATGAAATGAGATTCATTTCTTGCTTTTCTCCCTCTCCCTCTCCCCCTCCCGTCTCAGTCATAGATGATAGAATTAATAACAAATGATACAACACTCCACTGAAGCATGTTCATATGGGGAGAGCCAGCTCTGTGGGGTCCTTGGTTCTTTGAGGCGGATCCTACCTCCACAAAGAAAAGGGAGCACTTCATTGCTAAAAGCTCACAATCACCCAGAGCTTTGAATTCTGATCCACCTGTTCTTTATAGTAATGATCAATGGCAGTAGTGCCTCTGGGGCAGGACTTTGGGACAGGAGCTCAGGGCCCCATTCAGCAGACTGAGCAGGCGTGCTGCCGAACACAGCACATTTTGAAGTGTGTAAAGTAATACACGAGATCATCTTAAGAGATCTCCAC
This sequence comes from Podarcis vaucheri, assembly GCF_965113315.1. Lineage (NCBI taxonomy): Eukaryota > Metazoa > Chordata > Lepidosauria > Squamata > Lacertidae > Podarcis > Podarcis vaucheri. Next base: position 23,295,669 of record NC_138758.1, read on the forward strand.
CACCAACACCCGCCACACCATTAAGTTCAGAGTCTAGGGTTACTTAACTGCACTGCTTTGTCAAAGCAACACAAAACAGAGTGAAATTGTATCTATATATTTTTATTGGGTCAGTAAGTGCAAATGCATGACATCCAAAACGGGTTCTGTATCCAGCACAGCACAGAAGTGAATGTCCTTTAAAACCTAAATCTACGGTCCAGATCAGTGATGTAGAACAGCTCCATAGAAGGCAGAAGAACAGACTATTTGCACTCAGCTAAGAAAGTAAAACTGTCTGAAAAATTACTCTCGTGGTCATCAGTATCAGGCCTCAAGCCATAGATAGACAGACAGACAGACAGACAGACAGACAGACAGATAATGATGATAGATGATAGATGATAGATGATAGATGATAGATGATAGATGATAGATGATAGATAGATAGATGATAGATAGATAGATAGATAGATAGATAGATAGATAGAGGTAGATAGATAGATAGATAGATAGATAGATAGATAGATAGATAGATAGATGATAGATAGATGATAGATAGATAGATGATAGATAGATGATAGATGATAGATAGATAGATAGATAGATAGATGATAGATAGATAGATGATAGATAGATAGATAGATAGATAGATAGATAGATAGATAGATAGATAGATAGATATAGATAATAGATAGATAGATATAGAGACAGATAGATATAGATGCATAGATATGTGTCCCCTGCTTCATCCCCCATCCAACCATTTAAGGTGAGGAACCTCCAACCCTTGGACTTAATTAGGCCCACCAGGCCTCTCCATTTCACCAAACCAAGACCATCTGCTGTACACGTGATATCTCATGTGGATGTGGATCAGATGTGGATCAGGTAAAAGCAGAACTGGGCCAAAGGCATTTTGCAAGCACCTGGAAAGTGCTTCTGCACGGTGCTTTGCAAGCACTGATAATCAGCTGGCTGCTGGAGCTAGCAGCCACAGAGCCTGCAACCATGAGCAGAATAGACTTTTCACCTCTTGTTGTTTCCTCACTCAGCATTGCCCCCTCCAGCTGACTTTCCATCCACAGGGAGCAAATATAGTTGCCTGCCTCTTTTCTCTTTCAGGGCATATTGGGCTGATTCTGAGCAGGAAACACTCTTGGGGTGGGGGTGGGTTTAGCAGCGTTTTCACCCTCCAGTTTGCTGTCTGGTTGCTAAAACTTGAAGTCTCCTATGACTGCTTTGTAAGAAAGAGGGAAATGAGGCCAGGAGAAGGGAATTCATGTGATTTGAGGGTCACAATCAGTTTGGCCCTGAATCTCTTCTATTTAGTGAGATCATACAAATGAGACTTCAAGTAAAGCAAAGTGCTAGCAGGGAGAATGGTGTCAGATGACCATGCTACTGTCTCCTGCACTGTCTATGAGCTCGAGGGTAAACTTCTTCTTCTTTTTTAAAGCGTTTACTAATTTTCCAATAAGAACATCCAATTAACATATCAAATCAAATCCAATAAAAAAATAAAATAAAATAAAAAGTCCAATTGTCTTCCAAAGACAGTAAACTTCTAAAGTGGGAAGTTTCCTGTCCCTGTAGAAGCTCCCCACATTGTTTAGGCTGTGCCTAGATCATATGGGGGAGCCTCCCACATGACACAATTTTAAGAAATTGTATGGATCAAAGAATTTTGAGAACTGTGGTTTATTTCCTGAGAGCTGTTGGAGGATGCAATAATAATAATAATAATAATAATAATAATAATAATAATAATAATATTTTATTTATACCCCGCCCTCCCCAGCCAAGACCGGGCTCAGGGCGAGTAACACCAGGTACAAAAACAATTGATTGAAATACAACTTTAAAAACAAGATTAAAATACAGCCTCCTTTCAGTAGAAACTCAAATCAAAACTTTTGGGGGGATGAAAACGTCAAGTCTTCACCAAGGCTAACTATCCAGACTGGTCCTACGTGGGCCAGAAAAAAGCCAAGAAAATCCCCAAATAGGAGTTCCATCACAGAAGGAGAGAGGAAAAAAAGAAAGAGTGGGAGGGGATCGTTAATTCCAAGCCAAAGGCCAGGCGGAACAACTCTGTCTTACAGGCCCTGCGGAAAGAAATCAGATCCTGCAGGGCCCTGGTCTCATGAGGCAGAGAGTTCCACCAGGCCGGAGCCAGAGTTGAAAAGGGCCTGGCTCTGGTTGAGGCTAATGTGACTTCCTTAGGGCCCGGGACCTCTATGATGTTGCTATTTATGGACCTTAAGTCCTCCGTGGGGTTAAGGTACCTCACAGAGCTACAATTCCCAGAATCAACCCCTCTTCCTAGGAAACTCTGGAAACCATAGCTTTGTGAAAGCAATAGGAGTTTCCTAACAACTCTCAGCACAGTTAACAGATTATACCTTCCAGAAGTCTTTGGGGAAAACCAAGGCTGCCATTACAATTTTCATAAAAGCCACTTCTGGAACTGTAGTGGAATATAGCACAAGTTTAGTGTTCATTTCTGTGCTATTTGCTTCCAGAAGAAAGCCATTTGCAAATAATATGGGAGTGTGAAAATTGCACTATATTCCACTTTTGCAGTGTGTGGATAGCTCAAATATGTGAAAATTAGCAGCAAGGGACATGTTGTGAAAATGGAATAAACTGCCATGTGAATGCAGCTCATGACTGCCTAAAGTGGTATGATACTACTTTAACTGTGTAGTGCAGATGGAACCTCAGTTAAAATAATCAGCATATTAAACTGACAAGAAGAACAGTGGAAAACAACATTTTGGTGCTGCCAGTTGGGGGCTGAATATTGGCTGTTCAGATATCACAAACAGGAAATTGTGTGTGAGTGTGTGTGTGTGTGGTTTTTTTAATTTGTCAGATTTCCCTCAGAAACGGTAAATCCAGATTAAATGGCTGTAAGGGGGGGGAGGAGATATGGGCTGGCAATTGTTGTTGTCTCATAGTTTTTTACATAAATGTGTGACAGGATGGAAATAATAAGAAACATTAAAATAGAAGAACAATAACCTAAAATGCTCACCCACAGATTTAAAAAACAAACAAAAAACAGGTCCACTCTGCCCCATTAAAAGGATGACTACAGAATGGGCTATAGGCACACTCGATTGTTCTCCAAAGCAAGGACCAAAAGCCTGGGTAGATAAGCATGTTTTTGTCTGTGCCAAAAAACAGACTATGATGGCACAAGGCGTGCCTCCCTGGGGAACCACCATTGATAAGGCCTGTTCAATGTGTAGCCATCCTCTGTACCTCCCTTGGAGTGGCACATAAAGAAGGGCCTCAGATGGCCAACACATGGTCCGTGTTGGTACATGTGGAGATAGGTGGCCCCTGGGGGATTGGAGTCTTGAGTCACATTTTAAGGCCAGCGATGCCATGTGACACTGTGAAAAATATGCATGCTTGAGGAGCACTGATCCCTCAATGAACACCAGTGGTGGTGCCTATAGGGGATGGTAGACCAGAAAGCAGAGAGGCCAATGGCCAATGGAACCAGAGTCAGTGGTGGGCAGAGGCAACTAATTCTAGTTTTGTCCCCATCTTCTTCTCTGCTGTGTTGTACAAAGGAAATGCTGAGACAGAGGAAGAGGAAGCTGACAGCCAGGGCCACCCCATGGACTAGATGTAAGTAGGAAGACAGGCAGCTGGGGGCTGGCGGAGAGCAGACTGTGCCCTACAAACTCCAATGGGTCAGCCTCCCCTGAAAACTCCATTCATGGAAGCAAGCTACTTACTCTCCACTGGAGCATATCCTAGTAACCTGCAAATCCTTCAGCAAGCAGGTATGTGCATATAAGTGTTGCAGCCTTCCCCTACTAGTCATGATTTAAGGATGCCTCAGTGTTACTTTATTATATTTGCTTTGGTTTTATTTTTATAGCCACTCCTGCTTCCTCTAACTGAGAAAAGCATTTCTCCATTTTTATATTGTTCCTCTTTTCAAACCTCTGGGAGGTAATCAGTCAGTTCAGGAGTACTGAGTCAGGCTGAGAGATAGGGCTGTTTCCCCAAGGACCCATCTGAGAAGACACAGAAGTTCCTGGTGAACAAGGAACAAAACAGATCTCTTGCAAACAGAAATAACCGTCCAGCGGGTGAGCTGGGAAGGTGTAATGGGAACATATGATGGAGCATCTGTGATTTATTAGCTGCACAGAAAATGCATCTTTCCTGCACCAATTATTTTGCTTTCATCACTAATGAGAAAGAGGCTCAGGGGTCTGTTGCTCATGGCAAATTCAAACAGCCTCCCACGCATACTATGCATGCACATTTCTCATGCGCTGTTGCGCATTACATTAAACAACAAATAATACATACAAGGACAATTCATTAGGACAGCAGCAAAATGCTCAAAAATAGGGCTGGAACTAATTTGAAGGGAAGGAGGCAGAAACAATCTCAAAGCAAAACTTCCTTACTCAAATTTGCCTGTAAGAATTCAAACTTATATTGTCCCAATATATATTTCTCTGTGCGCATATATAGGCTTACTTTTCTTCTTCAACAGCATCAGCAGCTTATTTTCCCAGAACACCTCCCAACACAGGTATAAGCTGTCTTGACACACGTGCAACGTGTGTGAAAGAATGTACATTTGCACAGCTCATTGATCTGTGCACACAGGTGCACAGGTGCAGTAAGTGCTCATAAGGGCCTCTGTATTTCCTTTTCTGCAAATGCACTAGAGTCTAACTCTAGATCACCATTTTAGATTTAGCAGCCTATAACGTAGGGCTGCCATATTTCAAAAGGTGAAAATCCATACACAAAAGCTGTTGGGCAAAATCTCAAAACCAAAATACCTTTTAAGGAAATTCGCCAAAATTGACATTACCGACATGGGTTTTCTTATGTCCAGATTTCCCCGGACATTTCAGGGATTTCGGCCCGGACACAGTTTCTGACGGCCTAATTCTGGCAATGTCCGGGAAATTCCAGCTGTATGGCAACTCTAAGATAATGATGCAAAGCCTAGGGCCACCATGAGGATTGATGATGGTATCAAACCAAAATGAAATGAAGAAATGAGTGTAGCAACATCAAAACACAAACTCCACCAGTGATAAACATCCCCTATTTGATAAAAGATAAACACTTCATCAAATTACTGTAATTAATGCGATGTACAAGCAGTACTGTTATACATTTTCCCCCTTCTGGTGCAAATATGAATGAAACCATATAATCATTATATAATGACACACACATTTGATTCCCCATATTCCAGAATGCTATAAACAGGTAGTTTCCAAAATTTGCCTTTTGATGGCCTGAAACTTGTATGCCAAAAAAGATGCCCAAAAAGGGGCATCTTTTAGAGAAGGAGATATCAACTAATAAAGATAACTTTCTAAGACATGGTTGGGTTTTGATGAAATAGAAATCTGGTGAAAATGTTGCCTCAGATGCACCATATCTAAGCTGACAAGATGAAACTAAAACAGTTCTTTGGATCCCACAGTCCCCTTAAACTCAGTGAGACTTACTAGTAAGTAGGCATGTCTAGGATGGCACCTAACATTTTTTGAAAGTTCCTTTCAGATTCTAATCTCAAAATCAGCATTTGAACATATTCAGAGTTCAAACAGTTGATCATAGATTTCCCCCTGATATATGTTTCTTTGTAAGCAGATTGCCTAATATACACATTTTTGCAAATCAATTTCATTTTTATAATGCATTTGTATACACAATTTTCACTAATATGTCCATTTCCATACACATTATTTGGCTAGAAAACTGCATGGCAAAATTCAGAGAAGCGTGGTTTTGAATGAGGGCTCCGTTTCAGTTTGCATATGAAACAGTGAGAACTGAACTGAATCTCTCTCTCTCTCACCCCTAAATCTAAACGAGCACTATCCCTCCTATCAAGCAGAAACTCTCCTAAATTTCAGACACCATTGTCCACCATTCACTGACTGCTCTAAATTTAAGTAGGAACTGGAGAAATACTTAATACATCAGCCATACTTCTTCAGAAGAACAGCTGTCACTTTAAGGTTTCTGCATTGTTAGATGGGCATTATTCTCATACTCCGTCCAAAGTGAGCTTTTGCTTTTGTGTTGATACAGTGCTAGAATATATACCGTATTTTTCGCTCCATAAGACGCACCAGACCACAAGACGCACCTGGTTTTTGGAGGAGGAAAACAAGAAGAAAAAATTCGGAATCTCAGAAGCCAAAACAAGAGGGATCGCTGCGCAGTGAAAGCAGCGATCCCTCTTGCTGTTCTGGCTTCTGGGATAGCTGTGCAGCCTGCATTCGCTCCCTAAGATGCACACACATTTCCCCTTACTTTTTAGGAGGGAAAAAGTGAGTCTTGTAGAGCAAAAAATACGGTAATCCCATATCTGAGTACCTCTTTCAATACTAAAATTTATTTATCCAATTTTGTGGGATTCTGCAAGATGGATGACCCAGAAGAAACCAGAATTAGACTTTATAAACACCCGTATAAATTCGCTGACAAGAGTGTTTTCAAGTGTAAGATTGATTGTTATCTTCTCTGCTATTTTATACCACTTTAATTTTTGTACATTCTGGCATACATCACTCTCAAACTTGATAATAAATGGAGCATTGGATATGAAATACTTATTACAACAATCTTATTTTTAATTTTTTTAAAAGCAGTTTTTGTTCATGTTCATGAATTTAAGATCAGATCTTCATCAGATCTTCTGCTGTTTTATGCATTCTGTTTTAGTTTGGGTTGCTTATTTGTAGGTTGATCATGGTTGCTGTTTTTAGATATGGCTAAACAAAATCACATTAATTTTTCTCTCACTTGTAGAGCGTAGCAAAGTTCCAGAGCACTTTCACAACACCTAATGTCAGAACAAGCACAACTGACTGTATCCTAGGCTGTCCTTCTGCTCACAAAAGAATCTTCGGCTCACAAAATCTGATTTTGTTCCTTGCCATAGAACACCAATATGAGAAAAGTGAAACTAAATCCACAAATGTCGTTCTGCTAGTGTAATACACTTCATGGAGTTGCTTAAGTATGAGAATTGTTATTGAACCATATCTACCATGGTACTTTATTTTTTAGCATTTATGCAATGAACTACACTGAGATCTATGGTTGAACGGCAGTATACAAATTTAATAAATAATAATTTGTAGAACAGCAATCATGTCTATTTTCTCTCCATTTATAATTCGTTGGTTCCAACCCTATAATCTGGATCCAATGCAATATCTACTCAATGGGAAGTTCACACATTTGGGTAAGTGTTCTCAGTTAGGGGTATGTGTTTCTCACTGCATTGCCTTACTTCATCACTACAAACTTATTTCATCCCACCATTCATTTGTTTAAGGAAGGAGGGGAAACATAGGACTCTGGTGGCAGCCATCATTTCCACTACCATCCAGGACCAACTCAGAAAAATGCAACTTGCATTTTGAATGGGAAATGGCAGCTGCTAGAAGCAATGAATGAAGTCAGTTCTGCTGCTGCTGCCACCAACCCCCCCCCCAAAAAGATAACAACACAGGTAACGAAAACTGTGCCCATTGTCCTGCTTTTCACCCAACACACACAATGAGGCTCTTAAATGTAAGAAAGAGTTCTTTATTCAAGCAACTAACAGCACAGGATTAGGGACGCGGGTGGCGCTGTGGGTTAAAGCCTCAGCGCCTAAGGCTTGCCGATCGAAAGGTCGGCAGTTCGAATCCCCGCGGCGGGGTGCGCTCCCACTGCTCGGTCCCAGCGCCTGCCAACCTAGCAGTTCGAAAGCACCCCCGGGTGCAAGTAGATAAATAGGTACCGCTTACCAGCGGGAAGGTAAACGGCGTTCCGTGTGCTGCGCTGGCTCGCCAGATGCAGCTTTGTCACGCTGGCCACGTGACCCGGAAGTGTCTCCGGACAGCGCTGGCCCCCGGCCTATAGATGTGAGATGGGCGCACAAACCCCAGAGTCTGTCAAGACTGGCCCGTTCGGGCAGGGGTACCTTTACCTTTACCTTTAACAGCACAGGATTAGCAGCAGACAGAGTTCAAGAGGCACGATTCTGGAGTTTAGGGATCAGGCAAGATGTACACAACTGGACAGAAGCAACAAAGGTGTCCCAACAGTTCCCATGCCCTACCACCAAGCTTTTAAAGATACAGTGCGACGTCCTCACTCGAAGTACTTGCTCGCTTTGCAGCAAATGTGTACTTCTCTGGGCGATAAAAACACTTTAATTGTGCTCTGGTGTGCATTTGAATCCCTCCTGGGGCGGGGAAGGAACAGTCTGGATGCACCGCGAGTGTCTTAAGAGATAAGAAATGAATGAACGGGTAAGCATGCTGATCAAGCCTTAGTTTTCAGAAAACAGAGATACATGAAATGGCACGTGGCAACTCCTTACAACAGCAATTCAAGTTAGTTCATCTAACAACTGCTATCTTTATTTTTTATTTATTTTTAAAGTGCCTTTTCTTTGCTGTCAGAAGCAATACGACTTTCAGATGCTGAACATATGCAAACGCTTGGCAGGCACTTAGCCTCCTGTTAGAACAATAGCGACTGAACACATGCACTGGACAGCCTGTCATTCCCACGGTCCTAGATTTAAATGAGACTGTTGTGCTTTATATTGCTCATGGGGATATTCCTTTAAGATTGTAAAGTTTTAATGTTTCTGCTGGCTCAATTCTCCCCATCGCAGTTGGTTGACTTACACTGGGATGAGGAGACAATTGAGGATGCTGCTTTCTGTTCCGAGAACTTGTGGTTGTCATCAGTTTATATACCTCCAGGGGCACAGTTTGTGGTCAATAGAAAATTTCATTGCCTCCAAAAAGACTCAGTGGAGGTCCAGCTTCCTGTCCATTCCGGTCGGGGGATTTCATCAACAATTTCATTTGCAGAATTCCTTGATACTGATAATTCAAGATCAATTTAATTTAACTGTCCCAGGAAGAGTAACATAAGGAGTTCTTTACAATTTCCTGAACCGAAATGGTTTATATTACTAACCAGAATGTAGGTATTTTGGGGGGTTTTTTTAGTTGGGGTGTGTGTGGATTCTAGAGCACATTTTCCTAACTTGAGAGTGCTTACAGCATTCCCCCCCAAATTTATATGTTCTTTAATTCGAGTCCATTTATTTATTTAGTAAGAGATCTCCTTATCAACATAGTACATAATAAACAAAAGCATTCAAAAATTATAATAAATTGTATAAGCAGCATGGTTAAGTACTCCATAAAAGTGACTTAAACATGTCAGACACTAAAATCTCAGTGAAAAGGGTGAGTTTTTAACTGGCATCTTAAATTATGCAGAATTGGGATGAGACACAACACAGTGAGAAGGTCATTCCAAAGGAATGGTGCCATCACTGAAAAGACTCTTCTGCTTTCACTTGAACTACAAATGAAGATACTTGTAAGGAAGAGGTTTGGACCCCAAGACAATTTAAGGAAATGAATGGAAGCAAATTAATCAGTGAAAAATTTCCCAACTTGCCCTCTTTTGCCCACCCTCAGTGGCCACAACTACCACTAGAGATGGGTACACACTTTCTGAGATAATATACAAACTGAAACACAGCCACCTTGCAGAATTTGCACCTCTCTAAAAACTGCAATGCAATCCTCCAAAATTGCATATGAGCATGCATAAAAATGCTTGTATTTGTGAAAATAACATACTGAAATGCATTACATTATGGAAAATTTCTTTGTGAAAATGTGTATATTAGGGGGCATTGCCTACAAAAATGTGTAAGTGAGAGGAGAAATTAATACGTACTAAAATGCTGGTCTTTCTTCAAGAAAATGCCAAAATGATGCAGAAATGTGGAGAACAGAACCTAAGACAGGAAAAAATGAGAAACAGAGAGACTCAGAAATGAATATATTCACCCTTCCCTTTCCTGTTTCCTGAACACTGTGGAATAAGACACAATAAATGTTCTTTCTGTGAACTTTCTTTTTTTTATTTTTATAAAATTTTTATTGGTTTTACAAAATTTTTATAAACACAAACAAACAAAAAACCACACACAAACAAACATGTATAATTTCGTGTCCTTTTTTTCCTTAAACCTTACTTCGCCGACTTCCCCATACCTCCCCTTTCTGCATTCCAATTTCCAAAGTTATTTCAGCAAATCCTAACACTTGATTTTATCAAATTTTTCCCTTATTCTTTTCTTTTACTTAATCTTTTACAGCTGTAACCCCCATTTTCCCCTAAAACCTCAACATTTTAACATTCATTAATTTTGCAATGTTTCTTAAGATAAATTTTGAATTTCTTCCAATCTTCTTCCGCCGTCTCTTTCCCCTGGTCACAGATTCTGCCGGTCATTTCAGCCAGTCCCATATAGTCTATCACCTTCATCTGCCATTCTTCCAGAGTGGGTAAATCTTGAGTCTTCCAGTGCTTTGCGATAAGTACTCTTGCTGCTGTGGTAGCATACATAAAAAAAATTCTGTCCTTCTTTGGCACCAATTGGCCGACAATGCCCAAGAGAAAGGCCTCTGGTTTCTTAGGGAAAGTACATTTAAGTACCTTTTTCATTTCATTATATATCATTTCCCAGAAAGCCTTAATCTTCGGGCACATCCACCAAAGGTACCTTCAGTTTCTTTGCATTTCCAACACTTATTATCAGGCAAATGGTAAATTTTTGCTAGCTTGACTGGGGTCATGTACCACCTATATTACTGACTGCTCGACTAGAAATTGTTAAAACCTAGAAGCCGACAGTTAGCTTAACCTTTGAGCAATGGCTCCATGAATTTTGGCACATTGAAGGAAAATTAACATTCCGTATAAAATTAGCCAAAGGAAAAGCAAAACCTTTTGACCTTTTTTTCTACCTGGATTCCACTCATGAAATATGCTAAGGGAGAAATACACATACAAGGCTCTTTTATCTGCTTTCCTGAGACTGTTGAACACCAGCTGAAATGGCTTTTGTCCTTTGCCATTTGGACGCTGTAATTTCTTTTGCTTTGGATATCCTCAGGAAGCTTTTCAACTGCTTGTTCTACTGTGAGGGTGGGGTGGGACTTACCTGTTTCTATATTGTTATTTTCTCATGAAAACCAATATACTACACAGTATATACAGTACAGCTTTTGGGCAGGGGCACTCAAGGGTAAGCAGTACCGGCACCCAGTTTTCCCTAGAAGAAAAGCACTGGTTTAAAATGTGGCACTCGTAACAACTTCATGGTGAGTACCGGCACCTTTTTTCTAGAAGAAAAGCACTGTACATATCTCTCTCTTATAATCCTGACCATTGGCCCTGATGGTGGGGCTGTTGGGAGCAGGGCCATTTTAAGCATATCCGGCGCCATGGTGCAAAGCTCCCTCTGGCAGCCCACCCCACCCATCGTTTCCCAGAGTTGTCGACCTTTTTTAGGGAGGACGGCACTGCCAGCGGGGCTGGAGGAGGTGGGCAGTGGCTGGAGGGCAGCTCCTCTGGTGGGAAAGAGGCGGAGGCTGGACGTGGTGCCTCCCAGTTCAGCTGACTGCTTCATGTCATGGAGGCTCCGGGCACGGTGCTGCTTTGGCACAGGTGGCATGGCGGAGGCAGGCAAGGGCGGTGAGCTGATGCCGGGAGGCAGCGCGTCCAGCCTCTGCCTCTTCCCTGGCACCCTCCAGAACTTGGTGCCCTGGTGCCCAACACCACTAGCCTCTAGGGTAAGATGCCCCTAGTTGGGAGTCAAATGCATACAATATCTGGGGGACCTCAGGCCCCACATCCCACATTACTCTAGTTCTCTCTGCCCAAAGAGTCACTTGTTTAGGTTGGCTTTAATGGGAATTGAAAAAGAAAACAATTTTGATGCTGTATGGTATCTATTTATATTCCTAAAAAGAAAAAGAAAAGCATGCTGTATAGCCCCACAAACACCATATGCCTCTATGGGGCGAGGCCACCGTATCTGTGTGGGGTTCTTACTGCCAAAAGTGTCCCTTTTAGGAGTCTGTCTCATTACTTCTGCAAACGTTCGTTGAATCTTCTGCTTATTTTAACTGCGATAACATGCTTCACACAGCTGTTGTTGTTCTTTGTTTCTTTGTTGTTCATCTTGTTTTTATGTTGCTGTTTTTGAAAATTTAATAAACACATCTTTGAAAGAAGGAATTCTGGTTTAGATTGATGAATTTCACTCCAATTAACTCCAGAACTGAAGCAAGCAGAATACGTCATAGATCTCGGTTCCTCAAGTTCCTTGACATATTTCGGCAAAACTGTTTCCCTTACACTTATGCCTACTGAGAAAACACTGCCAAAAAGAAGAAGCAATTCTGATACAATCATAGGTATAATTGCATGAGGCATTTCATTTTGTTTTATTGGTGCACACACAGACAGGCACCCCTGCCAATTAGTAAAACATAGCACAAAAGAATCTGGATGCAACTGGATGCACAATCACAACAAAGTTGTTCTCTTGCTGAGTTGTATTCATGCATATCTGCACACTGGTAATGAACTGAAGGTTTGATAATTGGTGCTGAAGTGTGCATGTGGTGCCTTATATACATTCAGAAATAAACATCAGAACAATTGGGATTGGGGATTACTATTCCATTTATTGGTCCATTTTGTTTTAGGCAATCCAGGACTCCCAAATGTGGGGTTTGATGTTACCTCTTGAAATTGCACTGCAGTTATCAAGCAGTTGCACTATACAGACAAAACTGCATAGATTGAGAACAGGCCTTGTGGTTTGATCAATGCAAATTTACTTCCTTTGCTTTTCAATTTTCCTTTTTTGGCCTATTAATCCTAAATTTCTGGAGAACTGCACTAGCTGTGAGAAACAATTTTTTGATACCTGAAAATCCCAAAATAATATTGTTATATCACCTTATAGACCTTTGTCAATTAAATGTATTCGTCTGCCACCTAGTGGGCATTGCTAAGAAATGTGTGCAGAGAATGAGGATAAATGAAGGCATAGAGTCAATGAATGTTTCTGCACCACGAGTAAAGTGGTTGTGCAATGAAGACATAGTTATAGAAAGAGAGAGATAACTTGTGAGCATTTTGTTACTGATAGTGGTTTTTATTTGAGGGTGGTAGAGTTAAAAAGAGCTGTGATTAACAGTGTATAGCAGAAGACCATGAGACTGTCCCAAGTATTCTCCAAAAGTTGATACCTGCTGTTTGCTTTCTGGGGAAAAAGACTGGGGGTTCTGCTGAGACTTAGAACCAATTTGTTAGAACCAAAAAGAAACTACTGGTCTTGTCTGGTGGTTTCTGGAATCAGTGCAAGAGTATTTGCCCTTTTCCCTAGGAAGTTTGGCTTGCCTTATCTCCCCATAGATATTTAAGGAAATCTGGCAAGTCATTCAGGTGACTGAGATTGGCTACCATTTGAAGCATTGTCTCTCAGTGGTAGAGCATCTGATTTGCATGTATTAGGTCTCAGGCTCATTCCTTGACATCTCCAGATAGGCTTGGGAATGCCCCTGTCTGAAACGCTGGAGAGTCTTTTCTAGTCAGTGTAGCTGGATCAATGGTTTGACTTGGTATAAGGCACCTTCTTTTGTACTCATTGAGACTGATGTTTAAAGACACTCTACTGCGTGTCTCTCAATAAACTTTCCGTTAACTGAGCTACTTTTGTCAAGGTGTGTGAGTTAGTACTTTTTACTCCAAGTACTGCCAGCTGTCTTGTTTGAAAACAGTGAGAAAGTGACCACTGTAAGCAGATGAAAACATTAGCAGAATTTTAATAATACTCATAATAAATGCTATGGACCGTATGGAGTAATACTATGGATTATGAAATAATATGCAGTTGAAAATGTTGACAATAGGACCCATGGAGGGGATGGTGGGAAGTCAGGAGATTCAGAGAACTATCTAAATATTTGGTATTGTTATAACTTTACACTTGTAAAATCAAATAAAAAAATATTTCAAACAGAAAAAAGAAAACAGTGAGAAAGCATACTCTTGTAATTCCTTTATGATATTTTTTTTGCTTGTTTGTTCACCCCCACCCACATAAAAGAAAGAAAAAGAAATGTCACTATTGCAAAGGATGTAAACATGCAGCCTGCTCTAGCTATGTGAAAAGAAGTTGCAATATTACCAGGAACAGCTATGGGATGCAAACAACCATTTTTCTGCTCTCAATATCTCCCTCTCTCTCTGAGCACCCTTGACTGGACTGCCTTTGCCAACCTGGTGCTCTCTGTGTATTTTAGGCTGCAATTTTCATCAGCATCAGCCCCAGCCAGCACTGGCAAAGGTTGTCCTAGCTAATTAATAGTGTGAGAGCTGCTGTAATAACCAGATAGCTAATATTATTGAACTGCAGTTTTCTATAATATTCTACTGTGGTTTTACAGATTCATTGCACACACACTTGCTATTTTTGTAAACCACTTAGAGACTATTTTTTGTATTTTATGTCTTCATATTTATCATCTTAGTATCTGGTGTCTTGTTGTTTTATATTTAGAATTTAGTGTTTTGGACTGCAACTTTTTGGGGTTTTTTGTTATTTCTGGGATGGGTTTTTTATGTTTAATATTTAATGTTTTGGACAGTGACCTCCATCAACCCCAGCCATTATGTACTGACTGGGGCTAATGGAAGCTGAAATTCAAAAACCATTTGAGAGTGCCAAGCTGGCAGAGTCTGGACTAGAGCTAAGAAGAGTGTCTGAACCTTCATTTCCACTATAAGAGAACAATTGATTGCAAATACTTGCAGATAAAATGCAAAGAGGGGCAATAAAGAACCCAATGGCATTAATTTTGAGCAACTAAAGCTGCAATCCCAATACAAGCTTAGTATTCCATTGAACATGGATGTCTCTATTTTCATTGGAGAAATGCTGGAGGATGTGGCATGATGGAACATAGTTGGAGGGTATGACACAATGAAACCTATGTATACTGGGCAGATTTACCATTTCTTAGACAAGGTAGCAGGAGAAGAAAATGACAATTTCCCCCTGAAAGCTGTTTTTATTCCTCTAGATTTTGCCATTGTTGTTGTTTAGTCATTTAGTCGTGTCCGACTCTTCGTGACCCCATGGACCAGAGCACTCCAGGCACTCCAGTCTTCCACTGCCTCCCGCAGTTTGGTCAAACTCATGTTGGTAGCTTTGAGAACACTGTCCAACCATCTCGTCCTCTGTCATCCCGTTCTCCTTGTGCCCTCAATCTTTCCCAACATCAGGGTCTTTTCCAGGGAGTCTTCTCTTCTCATGAGGTGGCCAAAGTATTGGAGCCTAAGCTTCAGGATCTGTCCTTCCAGTGAGCACTCGGAGCTGATTTCCTTAAGAATAGATAGGTTTAATCTTCTTGCAGTCCATGGAACTCTCAAGAGTCTTCTCCAGCACCATAATTCAAAAGCATCAATTCTTCGGCGATCAGCCTTCTTTATGGTCCAGCTCTCACTTCCATACATCACTACTGGGGAAACCATAGCTTTAACTATACGGACCTTTGTTGGCAAGGTGATGTCTCTGCTTTTTAAGATGCTGTCTAGGTTTGTCATTGCTTTTCTCCCAATAAGCAGGCGTCTTTTAATTTCGTGGCTGCTCTCACCATCTACAGTGATCATGGAGTCCAAGAAAGTAAAATCTCTCACTGCCTCCATTTCTCCCCCTTCTATTTGCCAGGAGGTGATGGGACCAGTGGCCATGATCTTCGTTTTTTTGATGTTGAGCTTCAAACCATATTTTGCAATAGCATTATGTTTAAACAAAAATGAAATCAGTTGCATCTTAAACAGTTGCAACCACCCCCTGAGACCTAATGGTGAAGGGAAGGTAATGATACTTATAATGTTGATATGACTATTACTGTATATCTTTAGTACAGGAGAGATGAAACTGTGTCTCTCCAGGTCTTACTGTACTCCAACTCCCATCAGCCCCAGCCAGCATAGCCAACAGTCAGGGCTGATGTGAGTCGTGATCTGTCAACATCTGGTGGGCACCAGGTTCCATCTGCCTGCTTTAGAGTAAAAGCAGTGATGCTTGACAGCTGTTTACAACTGCAAGTTGCCTTTGTTTCACAATGATTTCAAAAATAATAATAGTATATAGCAATAACATATGCAATTACTTTATACAAATTGAGCAATTGGCTTTAGAAATCCAGTCCTAGTCAGGAGCAATCTATCCTCTTTAATTTCTTCCCTGTTATGCCAAACATCAGAGTGCATTGTCAGAAAAGTTTAGATAAAATGAAGAGACATTGCGATGAGCACGCTGGATGTCAGCATGGTTCATAACATGTTTGCAAGTGATCAAAAATTATCGGCTTTTCTCTAATGCCTCAAGATAAAAACAAATGATTTCCCTGTGTCTGCTATGCAATTTATCCTGCTGTCTGCCAAAATATATTTTTTGGCAATGGCTGGAAGGAGGAAAATTGAAAACTGTTTTGGAAAATATGAATAGAGCAGGAAGGACAAAATCTTAAACACGGCATTGTTGATAGATTTTGTTTCTCCAAACTGGAAAAAGGCGACCCTGTTCTGACTGAAGGCAAATGCGTTGGAAGAATACAGTTCTACAAACTGTGTTCCTGGACACATGAAAGATACTCATCTTCAGCTGAGAGCACAGGGACAAATGGCAGTTTCTAGAATGCAGAGGAAATCAATACAAGGACAATGATACACAATTTTTGATATATCAGTATAGATATAACAACAGGTGAGGACATTCTCTTTACTGCAGGCAGTCTGTGATCTCCCATCAGTCTGAACCTGGTCAACAGGGATGATGGAAGTTGCACTCCCAGCAGCACCTGGAAGGCTGCAGATTCTCCCACCCTTGTTTTACTGCATTGCCCAAGTAAGGAAGATAGAAAACTGCTTTATCCACAGTTGTTTTCAAAGGACTCTGAGCTCCTTAATGAATAACTGTTGGTTGTTTTCTGCTACTATAAACTGTTATAACCTTAGATCAGGTAACTAAGGTATTGAGTTGCAAATCCGTCATCTTGGAAGGGTGGTGGCTGTAGAAGGATGTAAATGAAGTTCTCCAGAAGGGAGAGTAAAAAGCCTAAGGCCAATGGAGGCTGGAATGCAGGCTGTGGAGAAAGAGAGAGAGAGACCTTTGCTTATATGTCTGTTCGGATTATTTCATATTTTGTAAGATGCCGCATCTGTACATTGTATGTACATGTACAATACATTGTATGGATATTTCGGCTGTGTCTATGATGCTTATGTTTTGTTTTGAAGAATTCTGCCAGTAAAAGTTTGACTACTATATTTAAGGGCCTGGACAATGAGTCATTTCCAAAAGGAGGCAGTTCTTATGCTTCCATTTGCTTTGAACTGTGCAAAATTAATTTCTGCAAAAGACTTGCCAAGTCTAACTTAGAGATGGTGGTGCTTGAACCTGAACCTAGAGCTTTTGACGTGCAAATCATGTGCTCTATCATGGAGATATGATTCTACCTCACCTGTTGACTATGCCAGTCCCAGGTGGGGGTTTTTTGTGGGTGAGGGCAGTTGGTATGTTCATTCTTGGATAAGGCAAGAGCTAGTGAGCAAAAAGCCTCCTTCTTTGGAGGTCTTTAAGCAGAGGCTTGACAACCATATGTCAGGAGTGCTCTGATTGTGTTTCCTGCTTGGCAGGGGGTTGGACTCGATGGCCCTTGTGGTCTCTTCCAACTCTATGATTCTATGATTCCTCCTCCCCCTCCTCCTCCTCCTCCTCGGGTTATCATATTTCTAAAAGTAAAAACCAGGATACCCCAAAAGTTACTGAGTTTATGGCAGCCCTACCTCCTCCTCTTTTTGCATGGTTTTGTTTTCCAGAAAAAAACCCAGAATACATATAAATACATCAAAACTAATGGTCCCTTTCTGAAATCCAAATCTTGATTGCTCAACCAAGGCCATCACCATTCACTAGCACAATGAAAAAAGGAGATAAAACACAGTCCGCTATAAATATCCAATATACATCCAGTGTCTTTACAATTAACCCCCCCCCCCCAATATTCATTACAGAAGTGTCTAAAACAGCATCTCACACCTATGTTCTACCCACAGGACCAGTGGCAGTGAATACTGCTTGCTGTAAATTACAAGTGCAGAGAGCACTGCTGTGGCACTTAGGTCGTACCTATGGGATTCCCACAGGCATCTGATTGGCCACTGTGTGGGCAGCACACTGAACTATATAGACCTTTGGCCACATAGCCAGCTCAAGACATTTTGCTGCCTGAGGTGAAGGACAAAACTGCACTGGAGGCCTTCCACTGCACTGGAGGGCAGCAAGTTAGCACAGAGGGTACAGCGCACACCACATGGCACTCACAACTGCATTCCCTCCCCGCACCTCACCATCTGCCACCTGAGGCAGCTGACTCACTCTGCCTCATCACAAGGCCAGCCCTATTGGGTCTGACAAAGCAAGGGTGTGTGTGTGTGTGTGTGTGTGTGTGTGTGTGTTATTCAACCCTGCTATTGGGGATTCTCCAGCCTCTTTCATTTTTCTAAATTGTTCGGGCAATCAATCAAAAGGGAATCAGCCCATTCTTCTTCTTCTTTTGACAGAAAAAGTAACACCAAAAAAACTATCTGGGTCAAATATGGTTGTCTGGGCCTGATTTTTCAGAAACAGACCTGTGCACCCTCTCCTATCCAATGCCTGTTGTCCCACAATCCTTTTCCAAACTGCCTTCTACACTGCAAAAAAGAGTTTCTGCCTTCACAACACTTCTTCCATTGTTGAATTATTGGATTGGAGACCTCCATGGAAGTGGCACCCCCAGCATTTTAGTCTAACTCCCCCCCCTTTTTTTTTGCCAGCACAAATACCTCTCTGGACAGACATCTTCCTTTTCAGAATACCTCCTCCACCCACCCAATAAAGAGATTAATTTTAGCCAGGGGGTAAAGACTTAATACCCCCCTTCCCCGATTTCCACAACACACTGTTGTTAAGTGCTTATTACCTGTTTTGCATACCACGAACCCTTTCAACAAATTGCTTCCACACTACACTCTTAACTTTTGGAGGGAAATTTTCAAAGTCCAAGGGTTAAGAAATTTAAACGTTTAAAGAGTCATGAAATGGACCGTTTCCGCTTCCCATCTGGCTTTTATCAATTTTAAGTCAGTTTCAGAAGTACTGCTACACAATCAAAACATACAATCTCCCTTAGTCGGATAATTCAATTTTATAAATGAATTACTTATGTGCCTATAAGTAAATGCATTCCTATGCAGGGAGATATTGACTGCTGTCAATGAAATAATCAAGTCCAGGGAGGGGTGGGGGAGCCGTCCCTGGAAGCGGTCTGAGCTCCAGAGGGCTTATAGTATGCTAGCCTTGGGTCCAAAGGAGGGTAGAGGCAGAATTCACATCTGTATTTAAAACAAAACAAAACAAAACAAAAACCCACGTCTTTACAAGCAAGAAACCCTGGCAGGCCTCAAATTACTACTGCTTATTGATGGAACCAAATGCCTTCCCTACAGGGCTGAGTTATGGGCGATGGAAATCTTGCTTGCTAATAGGTTCAAAATTGTTTCAAATTTGGGCATGACCCAGTCAAAGTTAAGCACGTTCAAGGTGCTTATTAAGAACTCATGTGGATCTTTTCTGCAGGAACCTCCCTGCCTATGATGGTGGCTGTGTGTCCTACTTTGTAGAGGGCAGATGTTTATTGGAAGAGCTGTCATTGGACTGTCTTCTCTTTGGAAGGCTATTCAGTCAAAGTCTGGGTTAAAGATATAGAGTCATAAGGAGGGCGAGCAGGAGGAGGGGCCTTGAAGTTTCCCATCAACCATGGTTTCCTGGATGGCACACTAAGAAGGCACACAGACCATAGTCTCCTCTGCTAGGATGAAATGTACTGTACTTCTGTTCAAATGACAGTAATTGTTTTAGAAATTTGCATCCATAAATGATGTATTATACTTCTATTTAAATTACAGTAATTATTTCTAAATTTGCAACCCTACAGACTATTTATTTATTTATACATACCCTGACTTTTCCCCTGATGGGACGCAAGGCAACATACAGATAAAAAATAAGGACTGCTAAAAACAGAAGAATCAGTCATTAAAATGCTATTAAACATTGATAGAATTCAAATTACAAACATACAAAATCTGCCTTAAACATACCAGTAATTACAATAAAAACAGCATGACACCAGCCCTTTAATGAAAAGGAGTCAGTCCCTCAAAGCCTGTTGGAACAAGAGCTTCACCTGCCGGCAGAAGGACAGGAAGGTGGAAGCCAGCCTAGCTTCCCTAGGGAGCAAGTTCTAAAATCTGGGAGCAGCTACTGAGAAGTCCCTTGGGAAATTGAGTGAAAAGCAGCATCCTGTTGATTGGCAGTGTGTTCCCAATGCCAATGTTGTTTCGCAATGCCTAGCCTAATACAGCTGAAAGGGTCAGGTCTCTTGTCCATGCCACTGCCAGTCCAACCAACACAGCTGCTAGGGTCAACCCTATCATTAGGCGGAATGAGGCAGCTATCTCAGGTGGCTGATGCTAGGGAATGGGAGTGGTGGCAAGGTGTTGGAGGACAAAGGTGTCTGTGCCACCTCATCTGCCTGGCATCTCCTCAGATAGCAGGCTGCCCTTAGGTGCAGTGGGCAATGCCATCCCCGCATCAGGGTGGAAGTGAGATTAAATTGCCGCCCTTTTAAAAGTTTTTGCTTACATATCAAACCTGAATTGCAACTGCACCCGGTGGGATAGATCAGATCCACAGAAAGGTGTGCTCGATACAGAAAAGAGACTGAACTACATAATGGGAAGTCTCTGAGTCTAAGGAACTGAGGCGGATAGTGGAGATGAGAGATGAACTTCTAGGCCTAATGGACAGATTAAAGGTAAAGGTAAAGGGACCCCTGACCATTAGGTCCAGTCGTGGCCGACTCTGGGGTTGCGGCGCTCATCTCGCTTTATTGGCCAACGGAGCCGGCATACGGCTTCCGGGTCATGTGGCCAGCATGACTAAGCCGCTTCTTGCAAACCAAAGCAGCGCACGGAAACACTGTTTACCTTCCCCCAGGAGTGCTACCTATTTATCTACTTGCACTTTGACGTGCTTTCGAACTGCTAGGTTGGCAGGAGCTGGGACCGAGCAATGGGAGCTCACCCCGTTGCGGGGATTCAAACCACTGACTTTCTGATCAGCAAGTCCTGGGCTCTGTGGTTTAACCCACAGCGCCACCCTTGTCCCTAATGGAAAAAATAAAGGCTGACAAATATCTGAACCCAGATGGTGTCCACCGGAGAGTTCTCAAGGAACTCAAATGAGAAATTGCTTGTCTTCTATGTAACTTGTTCCTCGGATCAGCCTCCAGGATTGGAAGATTGGAAAGTAGCCAAGATGAACGTGTCCTCGGAAAAGTGGAGGAAATTTGGTAACTTTGGGCCAATCAGGATTCCTAAATGTGAGGAAAACCTCTATTGCAATTATTAATATTGTGCATATGGAAGCAATAGGATGCATAAAAACTACTCTTCTTGAAATAAACATTGTCCAGTCAAAAAATATGGTTCCAAAGCTTTACTAACAGAACTTGTTCCAAAACAGACACTCAAAACATTGAAGTTGCATCCAAATAGTTGCATAATATCACGTGCTTCTCCAAGCACAGGTACAGCATCTTAGATATATGAAATTACTTCATCCAGAGCTGGAAACAAAGCTCTGCCTCTGCTGCAGCCTCCATTACAGCCTAAGAATGTATTCTTAGAGAAAATCATTTGCATACCTTTCTACCCAAATGCTTCAGAGAGAGAACAATGATGAAATCACACAAAATGGAGATTTGCAACTGAATACCCCATGTGATCTAAGTTAAATACAGTGGTGCCTCTGGTTGCAAATGGGATCCGTTCCGGAGTTCTGTTCGCAACCTGAAAAAATGCAACTTGCATCTGTGCACGTGCGGGTTGCAATTCGCTGCTTCTGCGCATGCGCATGATGTCATTTTGCGCATCTGCACATGCGTGAGCAGCAAAACCTGGAAGTAACCATTTCCAGTACTTCTGGGTCACCGCGGGACACAACCTGAAAACGTGCAACCTGTAGCAAACGTAACATGAGGTATGACTGTACATCACGAGAGCTGGCAGAGATACATTCTAAGTTAATTATCAACTGTTAAGCACTCAGCTGGTCTTACTTCAGTGGAATTATCCAATGTTAAACCTTTAGCAATACGCATACAGAGTTACTTTCCATTTCAATATACAATTAAACAACATACAATTAAACAATTATATTTAACAAGCCCTACGTGTGTGTAGTCTGGCCAGTCAGGGTTTCTCATCACAAGGAAGACTCCTATGTACATACAGTTTGGCCATCAGGATCCCCAGTCCTACACATGTACAGCCACCCTCAGTACCTGTTCATTCAGACCAACCATGCAGTAGAGGGTGTGGTGTTCTGTGGGGACATGTCCCTTATACTTTTGGTGTTATGGAATCGGAATTGGGCGATTCCTCCCTATGCATTCTTCTAAGCATAGGGGAAGTAGTTTGAACCTAGGTTCCCTGCTCTGAAAACAAAAGCCTCATAATTAAATTTATTATTTTATTTATTTTATTTCTTTACTTCTCTTCATCCAAGGATCACAGGGTGGTTTACAATATAAAAACACAGAAATTCATAGCATAGTAACAAATGAAAACAATACCCCACCCTCCCAACCATTTTGAAAAACCATGCATTGCGTTTTTGTTTTTCCACCATCCTGTAGAACAACTTTCACCAAACATCACCCCAGATGATTTGGGCAACAAGTCTCATCAAACCCACCCAACAGGGTCATTGTAGTCCAAACCATCTTGAGAGGGCATCTGTACAATATCTGCATTCACCCTAAATATGATTAGAGCACAAATAATAGAATTGTAGAATTGAGGAGCTGGAAGGGACCTTGAGGGTCATCTAGTCCAACCCCCTGCAATGCAGGAATCTCAACTGAAGCATTCATGACAGAGGGCCATCCCACAATCTGTGTTGATGCAGAGACCTAGGTTCACATATTCAGAGACAAGGGCCATATAGGTGAGGGGAAAAGGGAGATCTTACATTTCCATTTGTTGCTCCACCCACTTCTGCCTCTGGCCCTGACCCTGACCACCATTGGCATATGGCCCTGGGAGGGTTGCTCAGAAGGGAATGTGGCCCTTGTGCCGAAAAAGTTTCCCATCCCCAATCTACAGGATTTTCTTTGCCATCTTCCCAACAAATTGTGGTCCTGAGGTCACATCTATCTTCCACACCTCAAAGATAACAGCCAGTAATGGCCAACCCAACTTTCAGTTTCATAGTAGGGTTGCTTCTGTGTGAGTTGGGCATATATACACACTAAGGGCCCCATCAAATCTGGAACCAGCCCTACTGTGACTGGTGGTATGTCTGCACAAATTTCCCTGTTCAGAAAAGCCTTTTGGTGTTTGAGAAACACCAACCCTGTAAGAGCTAATAGACCATCTTCGAAAATTCCACTTATGGGACCATGAAATAGAGAATATTGTTATGAATTCAAGTGTTAAAATTTAACCATGTCTTCTAATTCTTGGAATCGCCAGGCTGGCCTCCTGTTGAGATGATAGCCTGGGTGATGAGCCATTATGGGGAAACAAAAGAGGTTCTGTACGAGATGGAAAGTGTGTGGGGGCTCCTTCCCTCAACAGACGAAGCCAGAGTTTAGGATCAAAAGCTGCATTGAAGTGAGATAGAGGGGAAAGCAGCAAGCTGGAGAGAAAGAGCAATGTTTGATTTCAGTTTGAATCCAGGGTTGCTGCTGTGGAAGAAACAAGACCCTTTTGGGATGTCAATGCTTGTGAGCCCCACCATCATAGACTCAGGTTGTACATATGTGTAAATAAAGCACATATCATAAAGATGCCACAGTCTCTGATATCCCTCATTCTAAAAAGGAAACATGAACCCTGGGTAAGTGCTTGGAACTCTTGGAATCTTGTACCGCTCCAAGATTGGGGTAATGTACAACAAATCATAGGGCAGTGACCTGGAAATGGATATTTTCTGCTATTGCCTCTGGATTGGGGAATGCTATTCTCTCTGCCATTTAACAACTCTCAGTTGCTTCAGACATCTTGTGAAGACTTACTATTTGCCTAGGCTTTTCCCTGACCCGGGGTTACATGTTTACATCCCTTTATGTGTTTTTATACTGCTGTTTTACTGGTTTGAGGTTATCTTTTTGTTTTAATGCTTTGATGAGACATTGTATGGTTTTTATACTACACCATACACAACTTGGAGGTTTTTGAAATATCAAGCGGTTCATAAAAAGCCTTTAAATAAGTAATAAATGTTCTAGAAAGAAAACAATATAAATCCTATTCAGCAACTTTGACAGGTTTTGAGGTGCTTTTGTGAGGTGCTTACATTTCAGGACTAGTGGGACAGGGTTGGTTGTGGGCGGGGGAAACAACATCTAGAATAATAAATCTGTACCGTTATTCAGGCCCTAAAATGGGTGGAGGTTGATAAGCTTCTCTGCAGTCAGCTCTCCGCAAAGTTCAGGAGGTCCCTCTTTCCATGGGGGAAGTGCTTTAATCAAGATTACACCCCCCCCCTTGAAGTAATTGGAGCTCTTCCTGAGTTTTCCTCCACTTTCCTTTAGGATGAAATTATCAAATTTCCATGGCAATTAAATGGAAAAGTTTGAACATATGGATCACTTCGTACAATAGATGGCATGAAGCAAGTGAAATTAAGTAGAAAGAATATGGAGGGGATCCCCAGGAAGGATTTCCACCACTGAAACATCAACCTGTTCTAAATCTGCGATTATCAAAGCCACTTCAAATGCATTTCCATCTATCAGTTCTAATCTTTTGTCACTAGCTAAACAAACTCCAACTGAAATGTTGGACGATGATCTAAAGCACAAACTTGCAGAGGGGAATGAATTAATTAGGCAATTAAGAGGAAAGCAAATAGCCTGCACATTAATGCTAGCCAGACCGAAATAATTTTCTGCCCTTCCAGGATGGCTATATTTCTAGGTGGGACAGATTAGGGGCCCTGAAGCAATTGCAATTTTGGGGAGTCCCTGGGGTGTGACAATCTCCCTGCCTTTCCGTAATATAGGCATATTTTATGCAAAACTCACAACCATTAAAGGAATCTTATTGAAGCTCCTTTCACTTGCCAGCCAGGTAATAATGTGAAATGTGAAATGAAATAATGTCTGCACAGCTTCCTTTAATCTGTGCTTAACACGTCAAATGCATCTCTGTGGCTTCCCTTGAGGTCTGCTGGACTTGGCTGATCAACGCTGAAGTACACTGTGCGGTGATTTAATAAGAGCTAAGTAAGAGTCCTGCTGGATCACACCAAAGGCCTATCTGGTCCAGCAGCCTGTCCTCACAGTGGCTGATCAGATGACTACTAGGGGAAGCCTATAGCAGAACCTGAGCACAGCAGCCCTCTTTCAACTTGTGACACAGAACATTAGCAGCCATTGATGGCCATATCCTTCATGAAGTACACAGAGTAGTCCTGGATCAGTCACCATCCTTTGGCTTAACATATTTCCCAGGGTTTTTGTGAGGATAAAATGGGGGAAGGGGAGGAGACTGTGAATGTCTTCTTGGCCTGCTTTGAGGAAATGTGGGATAGACATGTAATAAGTTAATAACAATGCAACTCAATGCATGCTTACTTGGAAGAAAGCCATAATGTTCAATGTGGCTTTCTTCCCAGTGAGGTCTGTGTAGGATTGAAGCCTAACATCCCATCTCCTTGAAACCCAGTATCCCTGTATCTGCAGGAGTAGGAGAGTTCAGTCTGCATTGACCACAGAACTTCACACTAGTAACCTTGCAACAAAAAGAAGAGAAATAATGGCAAATCTCAAACTAATATATTTTTATACATCGCAAGATACATTTATGTGGAGCAGAGCTCCTGGCTGTGACCATGTAACACCACCACCACCATTATTATTATTAAAATTTGTATAGCTCTCTATACCCATAGATGTCAGGGTGGTTCACAACATAAAATTACTGTATTTTTCGCTCCATAGGGCGCACCGGACCATAGGGCGCACCTAGTTTTTAGGGGGGGGGAATAAAGGGGAAAAAACCCAGCTGCAGGGCTGGAGCGGGGGAAGCCTGAGCTTCCCCTGACCCCAGCCCCCAGAACAGGTCCAGGAGCAGCGGAAAGATTGTGCGCAACCTCGTTGCCGCTCCCAGAGCTTGCGGGGCTGGGGACGGGGGAAGTCCGAGCTTCCCCCGACCCCAGTCCAAAGAACAGGCTGCTATCTGCAAGCCTTCAGAGCCCAAAGGCTTGCGGATAGCTGCCTGCAGCCTGAAGCCCGGGGAGCGCAGCACCAACTCCTGTCTCACTCAGAAGGTTTGCGGATAGCTGCCTGAAGCCTGGAGAGCGAGAAGGGTCGGTGCAAACCAAACCCTCTCGCTCTCCAGGCTTCAGCGAAAGCCTGCATTTGCTCCATAGGACGCACACACATTTCCCCTTCATTTTTGGAGGGGGAAAAAGTGTGTCCTATAGAGCGAAAAATACGGTATAATATAAAAAACACAAAATGCATAATAAAATACTTAAATAACTGCACTGCTTGCATCTGACAATCCATTTAAAAGGAACAAGTTCTGCCCACCCCACTTAAAGGTTGAGCAGAATAGGGGCTACTGACACATCTAACTACCCTCCCAATTAAAAACCATAAGCCTGAGTAAATAAGAATGCTTTTGTCTGGCACCTAAAAACAGACAGTGATGGTACCAAGCAGAGTATTTCTGGGCAGAATACTCCCAAATGGAGAGCCACCACTGAAAAGTCATGGGACTCAGCTATATTAGTAAAAATAAACATTGTAAATGTGTTATAACATGGTGACACCAGATGGCACTGTAGAGCTGAAATCAGAACTCTATAAAATGTTCCACTGTGAGCTTTAAAACAGTTTTTCCCAGAGCATTTCCAGAGCCTTTTTTAAAATAGCTGTGTAGATGCAGCCCCGTTCTCTGCCACCATCCTCCACACTTCACTACTAGGGGGATAAATGCAGGGATGCAATTCAAAGCGGTGAATCCAGAATTTTAAGAATGAAATTCAAAGTGACCTTGGTAGAATAGAAAACTATGCTGAAACTAAAATGAATGAAATTCAAGGGAGAGAAATGTAAAGTCCTGCATTTAGACAACAACAACAATTAAACATACAAGTTTAATGCTTGGATATTAGGATTGTAGTGGTCCACGAGCACAACATGAGCTAACAGTGCGATGCAGCTGCAAGCTAAAGCAATTTTAGATTGCATCCTTAGAGCTACTGCTTCCAAGTCACGGAAGTAATAATTTCAGTTTAATCTGCATCTGAAGTACTGTGGGCATTTTTGGTTGCCACATTTTAAGAAGGACATAGACAAATTGGAATGTGTTCAGAGGAGAACACCAAAGATATTTGGGGGTATGGAAAACAAGTTCCATGATGAAAGTTTGAAAGAACTGGGTATGTTTAGCCTGCAGAAGAGAAAACTGAGAGGGAACACGATCACATTCTTCAAGTACCTGAAGGGCTGGCACATAGGAGAGGGCAACAGGCTTGGTTCCTTCTGCCTCAAAGGGCAGAATTAGATCAAATGGGTTTAAGCTGAAAGAGGGCAGATTTAGGCTGAACACTTGGAGAAATTATAAGAGCCGCTCAGCAATGGAACCAATAACCTGGTGGCAGAGTGTCCCTTATTTGAGGCCTTCCTTTAGGAGCTGAACCACCCTGTGTTGAGGATTCTCTAGCTCAAGATTTTTGGAATCAAGCAGGGGGATGGAATAGATGGCCTTAGAAGACCCCTTCCAAACCCTGTGATCCTATGACTCCAAGTGCATGAGATCATTTCACTCGACTCTGAACATAAATCTGGCCCAGATGTGTAAAGAAGAGAAAAAGAAAGGCAGCATTTCTCTGGCAGCTGTAGCGTGAGTGTCCTTGTGGCTGAAGAACCCTTGGAATCCCTTAGTAATTAGTTGGAACATGATGACCTGGGAAGTTCCAGTAATGAAGTGCATCCTGATACATCTCAGTCAACAATTTAAATGCAGCAGCTGGATTATGATGTTGAGAACTTGCTGTTACAGGTAAGCCAACTCAAAAATGTTTTTGTTTTTTTTTAAGTTGATTAAAGTAATTGTGTCACTGCCATCAGCCTTGCAGCTGAGAGCTGGCTAATTAACTATCTCAGTAATCAGATGGGAAGACAAACCAACACAAGCTTCAAATCTTGCTGGAACCATGGGAACAAAGCAATGGCTAAACTACAGCATCTGGAGATTCTCTTTGGTAAAGTTTTCTTGTTGAAGAAGTTAAGTTTCATTGCCTGCACAAGACTGTGCGCTTGAATTTAGGGTGTGGCTGCCTCACTTGGGACATCTAAATTTACGCACTAGGTCCTGTGGCCTCCATAAGTCTGAAATTTTGGCAGTGATATCAGTAACTGCCATGCTTTTTTAAAAAATGCATCTGTTGTCTGCTTGTTGTGGGTCAGAAAACATTTATTGTCTCATATGCTTCTGTCAACAAGCACTACCTGGACTTGTGATAGCTGCACTATTACGATGCTAGAATGTATGTTCCTTGGGGCATGGCCCACCCAGTCTTTTTAAAATGTGTGCATACGTTACTTTGTAAAGGTGCTATAGAAATAGAGGAAATGGTCCTCCAATATAGGGATGGGAGAGAAATTCGATACAGTGCACACGTAAAGGCAAACCTTCCAAATTCTCACTCTCTGAAACAATGTGCAAAACGAAACATAGCCATCCCTCAATGTTTGCACCTCTCTGAATTTTGCAATTTTCCAGGCAAGTAATGTGTCACAAAAATGCATATACTAGGATAAAGTGTGCATACATATGCACATATTAATGAAAATAAAATACAAAAAGGTAAAAAAGGTTTAAAAAATGATCTGCATAAAAATAAAATAAAATAAATCACACTACAAATACCAATGAATTTTCATAAGGACTTTTTAGTGTTATCCCATTTAGCCCCCGAGTACTCGCGGCAACATAAAGAAGGCCTATATGTGGCCTTTTTAGATCTTAAGGCTGCTTTTGATTCAGTCGATAGGGGGCTGTTATGGTCCAAACTGGAGTCATTGGGCCTAGATCCTAGGTTACTTTACCTGATTAAAAAGCTTTATTCAAATAATACTTGTCATACAAGAATAATCCCAGGGGACGAGGTGTCAGACCCTGTTGTTATAGATAGAGGTGTGAAACAGGGCTGTAGTTCTTGCTCCCTCTCTTTTTAATTTTGCTCTAGCTCTCCTAATACTGCAGTACCTTCCACCCAGTGGCAGAAGAAGGTAGTGCGGGTGGTGCCGGTCGCCCCGGGTGTCATCACTGAAGGAGGGGATGACAAAATTACAAAAAATTGGGCTCACAAAACTTTTTAGTTCACTCAACAAACGGAACGTGGCTGACACTGGGCGCCACGCCGTGGGGGCCAGCACTTACCATGGGGTCTGCAGCATGCCTGAGCCACGTGGCTCTCCTGGAAGTGATGTGGCGGCTTGGGTGCCTGTAGGCTCTGTGCTGCCTGAAACGGCTGCGTGGGGCTTGCATCTGCCCACCACCCTCCCTCAGCCGCCCCATAGCTGAGGGGGAGGCGGCGGAGAGGCTCCATGCAGTGCATCCTGTCCCCATGGGCAGTTCACCTCGCCCCCATGGGTGGCTCACCCCGCCCCCAGCTGCAGGACACGCGTGTCGCACCGGGCACCTGAGTGGCTAGCTACGCCACTGTTTCTCCATGCCTTACTCTCCAGGCCCCCAAGTCTTTCTCAATGAAAACACAAACTTGACATGCCACTATTGCACTGAAAACATTTTCCCAATCCTGGAGTCTTAAGGTTAGTTTCTGTGTTCACACAGATTCAAAAGTCTCAAAACACTGTCCTTGGATGCCTTTGCAGCAGACATCAAAGGCTCAGAGCTGCAACTTTGGCTCAGGCAGAAAGGCCTGAAATGCTCCAGGCTCCAGGAACTTTGCCCAGGAGAGAAATCACTGTTATATCATGCCATCTTCTGTGGCAGATGGTGGTAGGATCAACAAACAACAAGAGCAACAGAATTAGAAAATATTTAGCAGCTAAGTCCTTGATGCAGTTGTTTCTATATTTGCATCCCTGAAAAGCAAGCTCCTTTGGTACAGGTTTAAAAATGGAATTAAGTCAATAATCTTAGGTTGCAGTCCTATGCTTACCTTTTCCCAGGTCCTATTCAGCTCATTGGGGCCTATATAGGATTGCAGTGCACATATCTGGGAGAAGACACCATTGACTATAGTGCAGTTTACTTTTGTGTACACATGTATAGGATTGAACTGTTAGCCACTATGCTCCATATCTTCCGCATGGACATTGACTTATTTGCTTTTTTCTGTCACAATTCTATGCATGACTACGCAAGCTGCACTGTGTTCAATGGTACTTACTGCCAGGAGAGCACATGTAGAACTGCTGAATATTAGCTGGTTATGTTAATACAGTCAAAACTTGGTTCTCGAACTGCTCCATTGCTGAATGTTTCGGCTCCTGAACGTCGAAAACAGTCCATTTTTTAAATGTTCCTCAAAAGACGAATGTCCGATGCAGCTTCTGATAAGTGCAAGAGCCAATCAGAAGCTGCGCCTCAAAACTCGAACGTTTCAAAGTCGAACGTCCTTCCAGAATGGATTATGTTCAAGTTTTGAGGTTTGACTGTAATTTGATGTTCCTCTGAGCAATCTGGCCACTGTATTCTTTTCTAGTTTTAGCTTCCAGACCAGATACAAGGGCAGCCCTGCATGAAGCATGTTGCAACAATCAAGCCTTGAGGTTACCAAAGCATGGGGTGCTGTGGTCAGGCTGCTGTGGTCCAGGAACAGTTGCAGCTGGTGCTACTGAAAATCACTCCTGACCACAGGGGTCACTTGGGCCTCTAGTGACATATATGGAGTACCCCTAGACTTGCCAAACCACACTTGTGAAACAACTCCCTTTTCAATTAAATAGCTCACATGGGCTGCCTGCACTCACACTGCTTGTTTGCTTGCCTGCCTGCCTGCCTGCCTGCCTGCCTGCCTGCCATTCTGTCATCATGCTGGAGTTGGTGTGTCCTGCTGGTGGTCATGTGAACTGCAGCATGACAACAGCCTTACAATTTTATGTATATAGGAAGATTCTCTCTCACTCACTCACTCACTCACTCTCTCACTGACACACACACACACACACACACACACATTTGAGATGAAATCAGTTCTCCACATTTCTACATCACTTTGTAAAAAAACATTTTAAAAAATCCTTAAAGTCCTCATGAAAATTCATCTACGTTTTTTGTTTGCCTTTCTCTTACTATACACATTTAGCTGCATTTTTGCCTAATATACATTTTTTTCAAAGCCATTTTCCCTGCTAAAATACTTTTCCATATATTGTTTTCATTAATATATGCATTTGTATGCATCCTTTACCAAGTTATGTGTGGGTGGGTGGGTAAAGGGCACATATAAATGTATATGTGTATTGCAAAATATGGATAAGTGTGACTATTCAAGAACAGCTGTGTTTCAGTCCACATGTTGTTTCAAAAAATGTTGATTTGGTACGTCTGTCTGTAAATGGTGAACTGTATTGAATTTCTCCTCCATCCCTAGTTGTACTTATCCTGGTATCACTAAGGGAAGTGTGAACACACCCATTGTCTCTGCCATTCTTCTTCCTGTCTGCATTATTTTCACTTTCAGCACATGATGGCTATCGTCAGATGCTCCCTGGATGGCTCCCAGCTTCTCAGCCATTTTATTATATCTCACTGACCTCACCATAGTCCCTCTCTTCAGTTCCTTACTAACTTCTAATTAACATGCTCTCAGTTTCCCCCGCACTTCAAATGGAAACTTCTTCCTTAGATAAGAGCCTTACCTACTGGATGGTGTTGTTCATCTTTCCTGGGTGTTAATGTGTTTTGCAGCAGTGACCTTTGAAGAAAAACCTTACCAGATAGACTTCCTTCTCGTTTCCATTTGGAAGAGCTCAAGCAGCACCTTGATTTTCAGGAAATATCTTTTCGTTTATGTCATACCTCAAACCACAAACTGTTTCAATCAGGGTTTTGTATTATTAGCAGAGTTCGGAATAGGCAACAAATGCTTTTTAAGTCCTTGGCTTTTGCCTTTATCATCAGACATCTGAGATGGCTTAGAGTGGAGTCCCCCCCCATCTCCACCCCCGCTTCTCCTTCTGTTTATCTCCAAGCTAAGCCTCAGGCTGCATAATTTAACAGTAACATTATCACCCCAGAGTTGATGCAAAAAAAAAAAAAATGTTTAAAGGATAGGGTCGGCAAGAAGACGATGACAGTCTCTTTCTTCTGAAGACTTCATTCCTCATTCCTGAAGATGGTCTTTCCTCACCTCCCCAGTGGTAAACTGTGGGAGAAGCATTCAAAGTTCTCTTTCTGTATACCAGGGTGTTGTCAATATGCACATGCACCCATAGAGGCCTTCCCTACCTGTAGGGTTCTCTCCTGCTGATAGTAAGTTTGAAAGAAGCCTTCTGTTGGAGCCAATAAACTAGGTGTGTGTGTGTGTGTGGTTTTGCAGATGTCCTCTGTTTGAAGACCTCAAGTGAGGGAGAGCTCATAGTGGTCCTTGGTAACTGATTCTCTTGTCAAACTGCTCTTACTGTCAGGAGCCAGTATCCAGCTAAATAAAACTCAATTATTAGTGCTAGCATGATAGCATTTTCCCCCACCCCTCTGCCCATGGGCACATCACCCACAAATCTGCTCCAGGGGGCTGAGGGGATCCCCAGAAGAGATTTAGAGATGAGTGCAGCAGAGGAGGAGAGGGGAGGATGTTCCACTGTGCAATGAGAAATTATTGCACTGTTGTTGAACATAATCCAATATATTTCTCCCAATATTCTATCAAAATCTATCCTCCTATAAATTAAACCTATTCTAGTACTGCTTTCTGGAGATGCAGAGAAGGGGGATTGCATCCACCTAAGTTATACTGAGAGAAGACCTGTTGAAATTTATGGGCTTGCTAAAGATGCTCATTAATTTCAGTAGATCTCTTTTGAGCATCACTAACATAGGATACAACCCCAAGTCTTTGCCCCTTATTATGTGACAGCCCTTCAGGTATATCTTCCCCCACTCAGTCTACCTGCTAGAAATTCTGAATCCTCCTCAACAACATCACCACCTGAGCTTCAGAAATTGCCTGCATACTTTCGAGACCACATATTTTCAAACCTTTAAGACCCAGGACCCACGTTTCACCCAAGCATGTGTTTGGGGACCCATTTCTTTATCCTTTACCATATATCTGCATGGTGGTAGTGCTTCTGTTGCAACCTGCTTAGAATCACAACATGACCCAATAGTGGGTCCTGACCGACCAGCTGAAGGTAATGTTCTAGATCTAGTCTATTGTTAAGGCTCCTTACTGTTAGGCAGGTTTCTGGTTAGCTGTTCAAGATAATAGGATGGTGCTTCATCAAGTGGAAGCTTGTAGGAACTTGTGGTGCTCCAGATATTGTTGGATGCAAATTCCCCTTAGGCACAGCCAGAATGGTCTCTGGTCCGTGGATCATGGGAGTTGTAGTCCCAACAACTTCTAGAAGGCTATCCCTGGGTTATGATGTGGCCTTTGGGGACCTCTTTGTGTTTGTTTTTATTTGAGAAGGTTCTCTTAATCAAAAGAAGAAAAATAATGAATGTGCACATATAGCTATGGTGATAAAAGTCACCATAATAAATAAATTAAGTATATTCTTGCCAGAAAACTAACATCAGAAAAGGATAAGTGAAGGCCACAATAGCAAATGTAGCATTTCTGCCTGCACATTTTTTTAATAAGTTGTCTCTGTGTATAAGAGTGTTCCAAAATTAAATAAATAGATGCAATTATTCATACAGTTGTGAGACAGGGTTATAGTTACCTTTCCATGAGTTTTGATAGGACACAAAATTATTCAAAAGCACTGTAAGCTGGACTCTGTACACCTAAAAATGGAAACTGGGTTTGTTCCCAATATTTCAGTTAGGATCTGCCTGCCATAATACAATCCTTTATAAAACCTAAAAAGCATAATAAAGGTGTAGATGATATGTGACATCTCACTAAGGCTGTAAGCCTATGTACATGTATTTGCAAGTAAGCCTTGCAGTGAGGCTCACCTCTCAGCAATTACACATAGAAATGCACTGAGAAAATTCCCAGATACTTGTGTATAGAGTTTCAGCTTAGTTTAATTTTTGTAGGGTGAATTATACATCTTTCCAAAAGGCTTGGACACAAGGTAATACCACTCCATATATAAATAAATGGCCCTTCAGATGACCTGTGTATTCAGCATTGGTCCTGATTTGCTTGCACAAAGCTTACATGGTGTTCAGACGATGTTTAGTCTTTACTGATTTGTTTACAGCGTGGTTACAGGACAAAAACATTCCTCCTAATTTACTTTCAGAGTGTTTACAAGTCTTCCCATTATTCATACAACCCACACTTTTCAGTGCGTTTCACTAGCACTTTCCTAAGCATAAAAAGTCATGCAAACACACAAACGTATAAACACACATATTAAAAGTAGATTTATTGTGCTAAGATGACAAAGCTTATGAATCTACTTTAATTGCACAAACCTATATTCCTTGTATGCACTTGACTCCCTCCTGCAAAATAGCGAAATTTTGGAGGCACCCTACAATCCACCCTTATAATTTACCCAAGTCCCACTAGTGTATGGGACCATTATCTTATAACAAGGTTCCTTTAGAGAGGTTCAAGGAAGCTCCTGATTATAAGATCTTCCTTTGGACATTCCCCATGCCTTAGAAGGAGATACCCATTGTGCCTTAGAGAAAATGACTCCTCCAACTGAGGGAGGGGCCAGATGTGTGTATGTGTGCATGAAACAGCTGTTGACAGTTTTGGATAAGGCAGAGGGGCAGTGTGAGGGGGGGGCTGACAGTTCCCAGCTGGAGAGAGCTGCCCAGTTGGTTCACTGCAGGCATACTTGCCTACACCTAAACCCTGCTTGCATGTTTGGAAACAAAACTTAAAGTTACAGAGATACATTAAAGTCTGAGACAGACATATCAGAAAAGTTTTCCAGCAGAAGGGAAATGCTTCTGCCTCCACAGTCAGAAGTAATTATGCCTCTGAATTCCAGCTGCTGGAAACTACAGAAGGGAAGAATGCTCTCCTGCTTGGGTCCTGTTCTCAGTTTTTCAACAGGCATGTGTTTGGCCACTGTGGGAACAGGATGCTGGACTAGATGAGCCACTGGCCTGATCCAGCAGGGTTCTTACGCCCTTAAGTGGCAAAGGAGGAAGAGGATTATGCATGGGCAGCAGCTATTAGAGATATGGTAAAGTTCTCCTGAGGAAGCTTTGGAGGGTCAAAGAAGCCCATCTCAAGTGAGAGGCAAACTTTTAAAGTCCATTTCCCCCCTCTCCAGTTGGATTAAACTCCAAGCCTGTTCAGCTAAACTGGCATCCATAAATGGTGTGCAAATCAGAAATGGCCATTGTTGTCAGAAATGGCAATTGTTGAGTATCTGATGAGTCCCAAGCCCCTGCAAGATGACTACTGTCAACTAGATTAAATTGTATTTTAATCAAGTTGTTTTTATTATTGGTTGTTAGCCGCCCTGAGCCCGGTCTTGGTTGGGGAGGGCGGGGTATAAATAAAAAATTATTATCATTATTATTATTATTATTATTGTTGTTGTTGTTGTTGTTGTTGTTATTATTACTATTACAGTGGTGTCTCGGGTTAAGTACTTAATTCGTTCCGGAGGTCCGTACTTAACCTGAAACTGTTCTTAACCTGAAGCACCACTTTAGCTAAAGTTCTTAACCTGAAGCACCACTCCTGCTGCTGTCACGCCGCCGGAGCACGATTTCTGTTCTCATCCTGAAGCAAAGTTCTTAACCTGAAGCACTATTTCTGGGTTAGCGGAGTCTGTAACCTGAAGCGTATGTAACCTGAAGCGTATGTAACCCGAGGTACTACTGTATACATACCATTACAGGAATGAGAAAGAAATTTGATTCCGTTCACATATATAGATGAACACATCTAATTCACAGTTTCCCAAACCAAATCACAGCCATTCTTCAAAATTTCCAAATTTAGCAGTGCAGTTCTCCAGCCAGGCGACGTGTACAAAAATTATGCATATGAATGCAAATATTAGCAGAAAAAAGTATGAAAATGTGTGTGTGTGTATGTGTGTGTGTAGTATATATTAGGCAAAAATTAATTCCAAGGTGGTTATATTTGGAGAACTTTGCACTAAAATGCTACTTGTGTTGTTTTTTAATGGCAGATTGCTGTGGAAATGCGGAGAACTGAATTTAAGAGTGGAAGAATGAGAAACTGAAAGAAACCATTATTGACAGATTCACTCATCCCAAGCCACAGCCCACCTGATAATCTCTCAGCAATACTGGATCCAGCAGTTGTCCTCAAGCTGCAAGCCTGCTTCTTAGAACAGATAATGAGCCCATCTCAAATCTTGAAGTCAGTGGGATTTAGGAATGCTTAACCTTGGCTGGATCACGCTATTGTTCCTTAAAACTGTCAGTCAACAGAATACTCTTCTTAACAAAGAGCAAAGAGATCCGAGGAATCTCCACTTTCCTTTCAGCTGCCAAACTTCTATATACATGAATGTTTTTCCCCACATTACTTTCAGCCTTATTAAATGTGTCATGTTGTTATGGCCTCCGGTCCTTTTTTTAAAAACGGAAAACAAATAAACAGCAAGAATTTGTCAATCTCCGTCCTAAGCGAGAGTGGCAGCAAACTTAATCTGGTGCTAATTAGGCTTGTGGAAAACTAAATCAAGCATCAGAAACCACAGATTATTTTAAGCTTCCTCCAGCATAAACAGAAAGGGCCGAGGATCGGTAACATTTTATTTTTGTTGACAGTTTCCCACTTTCCCCCCATTTCATTCCCTGCATCTGATAGGCCAGCCCTTGATTGCCTCTAGCTCTGTCTTCTTTTGGCCTCTGCACAGCAGTTTGTTAATCCTTCCTATTTATGTGTATTTAAGCAGGATTACAAACTTCAAATACACTGTAAAAGGAACCTGTATACAAGCCTTCAAAAGCACTTAAATGGGCTGCTGATAGATAGAACAGCCTCTCAAGGAAATGCCCAACCTTCTGGAAAAAAACAATCCCGGGTGTTTATTTGCAAGCCATTTGCAATTACTACGCAGCGAGGGACAAAAGGACTGGAAAATGTAAGATGACGGAGGGTTTAGCATCACATTTCAACTTGTACAGGACAAGGCAGGGATCAGTGTGCTTTCAAGTCAACGGAAATGTCATTGGGTAGATGCAATTTGTTGGCTTATTGGCAGGCTAATACAAAAAATGGGGAGGGGGACATTAGAAGGTGCCTTATACTGAGACTGATCATTGGTCCATTGAGAACAGTATGATCTGCAATGACTGGCAGTGCCTATCCAGGCTTTCCAATTAGGGTCTTTCCCAGGCCTACCTGAAGATGCTAGGGATTGAACCTGAGATTTTCTGCATGTAAAACACAAGCACTGCTCCTATTACAACCCTTCCCCAATCAGTAGGGACACAGGAAGCCACTTTATACCTAATCAGACCATTGGTCCATCTAACACACGCTGCATTTTCCCGATGTTTCCCTGTTAATTTTTGTGTTATAATTGAGCTTCCACATGTTGTAAAAGCCACTTCTAGAAGACAGGTGGAATATAGCACATGTTTAGAGATAATTTCTGTGCTGATTCCAGAAAAAAATCCAACTGCAGCCTCCTTAACCCTGAAAATTATGGGAGTAAAGTGAGAAAATTTGGGGTGGCATACTGGCATACAGTTCTTTCCTGCTGTTTCCATGGATAAAAGAGTGGGGGAGTAACAGCGTTGTCCAAAGATGTTGCACCATGCCCACTGGTGCGAATGAAATTTAGCATGGCATGCTGGTATAAAGGTAATGAAGTCATAGTTACATAACACAGCATGTCTGCAGAAACATTAGAAAATGGGACGGAGGCACTAGGATTATAATCTGGAAAACTAAAGCAATATTCTCCACGTCCGAATGCACCCTCAGTACTGAGTACAGATGCCGATGGACTACAGCTCCCATCATCCCTCACCACAGGCGTTTCTGCCTAGAGCTGATGGGAGCTGGAATCCAACAGCATCTGGTGAGGCACAAGGTTTCCTATCCATGTTCTGCTTACAAAGAGCTCTGGATATGGGATATAGGATAGGGATTCTTTTAAAGATGGACAAAGACAGGAAAAGGAACCATAGGCACCAACAAGCAACTGATTGATGATCTTCAGAAGCACTGCTCAAGACACTTTGCAAGCCCTGTGCATGGTGTTTTGGAAGCATTGTACCATCATTGTTGAGTGTTTGGAAAGCACTGCACAATAGCACAACAGCAGAGACTTCAAAGGAGCTCCCCTTGACCAATGAACAGGTAGGCTCTTTGAAGGTGTGTCCCCCAGCACCAATAAACTGAAAGTGTATCTTCAAAGGCAGTTGCTCTAACCCACGATCAGCTGATTGGCAGTTACAGCAACCCCAAAACTTTGATAGGTGTCCAACACCTGACATCATTATGATGTCAGGTGTTTCAGGAGCTTGTCCTCTCAAGTAGGACCCTGGCAGAGATACATGCCTGACTGTCATGTTCTCTCCCTCTTGGTCAATCGTTCGGGAGCTTCAAAAGCTTTCTTCTGCCCAAACATCACAGCGACCGATGCCAACAGATAGCGGCACACTTAGGGATCTGCAGAGTCTGCTCAGTTCGCATAACAGACCTCAGCAACTCAGCATTTTGGCTAATCTACATTGTTTACATATAAACACACAGAGAGCACTGCAACATGGCTCCCTCTCTCTCTAGCATCAGACAGCAAAGAGAGAGAACAAAGGTCAATAGTCCCACTTCATGGAACACAGTAACACAAACATCCTGTCTCCGTCACTTCCCACTCTGTGGAGTCAAAACATACACCATCATGTGAAAGACAACAATCCCATGACTGTAATCACAGAGCAGGAATTCTAACAAGGTGATTTGAAGATGGGGAGACCTGTTCATGGTGGTATCTGTTCTATTGCCAATCAGTTACACTGGGTCATCCCAAGTTCCTGGGTTAGGGGATAGGGAGAAAAAGTTATCTCTATTCCCTTTCTGTACATCACACATAATTTATCATCTCCCCCAACCCACTCACAAGCTAAAAAGTCTCAAATGTTCTTGCTCTATCTTCCTATGCTAGATGCGCCACCCCACTTGATCATTTTGGTCACCCTATTCTGTTCCAAAACCTGCCTGTTGGCCAAGCTCTTCTTAGCACACCTCACCTGCCCCTTAATGTTCTGACCATACAGGAGCTGAGTAGGACATATATTATGCAAGGAACTACAAAAAGCCAGTTTCCTATTTGCCAAGTTTCCTATTTGATGATTTGATTTGGGTTTGTTCACACCATTGCACTGAACGGAGTAAGAAGGTGTCTCTCCACATGTACAAGCTTTTATGTGAGTGTATTTTTTTATTTGTGTAGCTCAGCCATTGTGTACCCAGACTGTACCTTCATTGAATGTTACACATGAATAATTGAATGAATGTACAGCTCATCCATTTCTGCATAGCTTGAACACTCATTGAATGTAACATGTCAACAGCTCTTTTAGTTAAAAGCCAGGTGAAACCCTCAAGGTTAGCACTCCTTATAGTGATCTTTAATAATGCAACTTAAAGAATACCATAGAAAAACGATTGCCTCCAATCCAGTACAGTGCCATGCCACATTAATTAGTAACTCAATATTGCATGAGAGGGCAATGAAAAGGCAAACAGAGGGAATGATATTTCAATGCGATAATTGTTTCCTAGCCGTAATATTTCTCTCCACACTAAGTAAATAAAGCTGCCATGGCTTCCTGGGGTTGTCAGTGCTCCAGTCCCCAGCTCTCAGGAGCCATCAAACAAGGATATCTCAAATATTATTTTTTTGGGTGGGAGATAAGGGCTGATCAGTGTACTCCAATACCAGTACCAGTACTCCAATAACAGTGTTTCTTGTGGGGGGGCGGCTTCTGGATATGCATATGGGGTTGTCCTGTTTTAAAGTGGCTTGGATGCGGGTGGGGCTGTAGGTTAAACCACAGAGCCTAGGACTCGCCGATCAGAAGGCCGGTGGTTCGAATCCCCTCGATGGGGTGAGCTCCCGTTGCTTGGTCCCTACTCTGCCAACCTAGCAGTTTGAAAGCACGTCAAAGTGCAAGTAGATAAATAGGTACCACATCGGCAGGAAGATAAACGGCATTTCCGTGTGCTGCTCTGGGTCGCCAGAAGCGGCTTAGTCATGCTGGCCACATGACCCAGAAGCCGTACACCGGCTCCCTCGGCCAATAAAGCGAGATGAGCACCGCAACCCCAGAGTCGGTCATGACTGGACCTAATGGTCAGGGATCCCTTTACCTTTACCTCAGTTCACTTAGAGCAATTGGGTTCATCGAAGTAAATGGGGAAGGCATTCAGAGCATGGGCAGACTTTTGTTGGGGGGGGCAGAACCGACGTGATTGGTTAGTTAGTTAAGTATTTCTATTGTTTTACTTGATGGGGGGGGAGCTGCCCCTCCACACACACCCCTTGGCTATGCCCATGACCCAGGGATGGACGAACTGCATCACAACATTTGGATAAGTTCAAATTTTGATAGATAGCTGCATTTTGGTTTGCAGCTATCTATCAGTGAGTGTGAATTAGGTAGGTTCTCATTCAAATGCAAATTGAATTGAATTTCTCTCTCACCCTTTGAACTATGAAGGGTGGTGGCACTTCCAACAGAGGTTTGTCTTGATGATCTTAATACCTGGGCAGGTTTATGTGTTGTAAGAAGGTATTTCCCTGTTTGTCCTCAATCTCTCGTACATTGATTTCATTGGATGAAATATTTCTTATAGCTACTTTATGCAGGCAATGTTCATACCTCAGCAACACGCATTGACTTCAGCAACACGCATTTGAATAAGAAATTCAAAATTCTATATTCATATAGAAAAGCAAGTCTTGGGTTCAGGGTTGCCAACTTGAATAAAATATTGAGGGGCAGATAAGCCCTGCCCCACATAATCTATCACAAGATGTGGTGCACACACCCCATTTGAATGGCAATGCCCATCAACTCTGCAGGGACCCAGCCCCCTCAAATATTTTATTGGAGGGGCCAAAGGAACCTCAGCCCCCAGGAATTGGCTCCTATGCTTGGGCTACACAGACTTGAATTCATACAAGTCTCAGAATTGATGAATGGAGTATAGTTGCACTTGTTCCAAACTGCCACAAGGTGGAGCATTCAAATACATTGGGATGCAGACAATATTACTGTATAATATTCTCTCCCCCCCCCCCCAAGAAAAAGGAAGGTAGTTAGAAAGGGGGTGTGCGTTATAATGTGTGGTAGACAATTACCACCTTTTTATTCCAGTAAACAGGTTCATTGTTTCCCCCCTAAAGCTTCAAAAAATCTGAAAATATATTTGACCAAAATCCAATATTGGGGAAAAAGAAATATATGTGTGTATGTGTGTAACTGCTTTTAACCCTGTCTAGCTCCAGCTTTACTTAACAAAGCATATGAATGTATTGTTTTAGGGGGAGAAAATTAATTGACTTAAGTAAAGGTCTGTAATTGTGCATAAACCATAGATTCACTTGATATAAACAAAAACAACAGCAGCAGGTTCTTAAAGCCTGCAATGGCACTGAGAAACAATCCAAGCCTATTTATTTACGTCACTGATAAACACCTAAAATCACTGTATGGACAGCCACTTTTAGAATTTTTTTATTAACCCTCAAAGGGACTGTGGTATTAATATCAGCTTGAGAAAAAAATCCCAACTCCACTGTTGGGCAAATAATTTTTATTAGGACAGACCAAAAGGTCACAAAATTTTGACAGGCTTTCAAATTCAGCAGAACTTTCCCACAGGTGAGCTGTCACACAGAGAAAGGGGAGCTGGGGCTCAGAGGCTTTCTGAGCAGCGAGACGCAACTCAGGGGCACCCTTGCAGGTGGCACATCAGTGAACCTGCCTGTAATAATAAATGCTCTAATCAAAAAAGGAATTGAAAGGGTGGCTAGATCCAGCAGCCTGAGGATGCTTAGCATGGCAGCCTGGGTGTTAAATGGGACCTGTGAGACCTCACCAACCCTGCCCACAACTAGGGTTAACTAAGGACTAAGCAGAAAGAACTAGAGGCCTATATTTGGCTCCTGGGCTTGGGATTCCATCCTTGGTTATATATTTTTTAGTCCTCGCTTTCTACTGCTTATTAGATCCTGCCTCTGGTTTGCTCCTCAGTCCCTGACCACTGGCTTGCCCATTATGACTCCCAATGCCTGCCTCATCTTAGGCACTACTCATGGTCCCTCCCTGACACCAGGGGACCTCTCAAAACTGATGCCAACCCTGGCTGGAGTAATTTTAAACCTTCATATAAGGGTGCTCCAAAGTTCAGTTTCGATATGTGATCATGCAATTGTGTTAAGGGACCTGGAACTCTGCCAGTAAAAAGAGAGAGAAAGTTAACTCTAAATAAGGTGCTTGCATCATCATCAGTGTTTCCTGAGTCTCCTTTGGTGCAATAATTTACAGCAACACTCCCTGAATTCAACACTACGGTTACCATTGTACTGAAGATATAGCTCTCTGGTCCAGAAAGATACATAAACAAACAAACAATGAGGAAAGGGGCATTTAAGTTGGCTCTGCTAGGAACCTTTTGCTCACATAGCCAATTTCTCTATCTAAAAAGAAATTTTCTTTATGGAACATTCACTCAACACAGGGGGCAGGTGAGGTTGCTTTTTATATTTGCCTTCCTCATTGCTATCAAATGCTTTAAAAAATGCTACATCCGATTATGAATTTAGTTGCCAGAAGACAGCCTCTGTGATGTAGTTGTTAGAGTGATACAGGAGGGGGGGAAGATGAGGGGCAACACTGCACCAGAATGCCTCCCTCTCACTGGAAGAAGGGGGGGGGAGTTTCTGGCACTGGTGGGAGCAGTGGGGCAGGTGGGAAAACGTCCTTTGTTTTTCCACCAACTGAGGTAGGTGCTTCAACCCACTTTATTGGTGGGCCTGCCCCAGTTTCAATGAAGGCAAAGTGGAGTGTAGGATGGCAGAGAAAAGTTGAAAGAGTAAGGGAGAGAGAAGGACAAATAGCGACACCTCCCCCCCACACACTGACTTCTGCCCTGCCCACTATCAGCATGGCCCCTGACAGATAATTTGTGAAGAATGCAGTCCTTGACAGGAAAAAAAAAAAAAAATCCCTGTCCCTGAGGGGATATATTGCAATATTGTGTGGCAGCTTCCACTTGTCAGTGGCTATTAGCCATGATAGCCGACCACAAAGGCAGTATGACACGCGGCAGTTACTGAAGATCAGAAATGTTGCTGCATGAGGTGAAGGACAAGATGGTACCCCCTCCTGATTCCACACTTCAGAGCCAACTGGGCTGGCAGTTGAATCTTATTTTGGTGGGACAGCATTGTCCACCGCACCTGAGGCATCAGGCCAGATTAGTGAGCCCTGGAGAGGCCATGTAGCAACAGCTGGGGGCTCAGGAGGAATAACCGCGACTACCACCTGAGGCAGTTGCCTAATGGTAGGGCCAGCAATGGAAGAGGGGCTGTTGAGAGCCAGTGTGGTGTAATGGTTAGAGTATCAGACTAGGTACCTGGGTGATGAGGGTTCAAATCCCTATTCAACTGTTAAGCTCACTCGGTGATCTTGGGCCCAGTCACTGTGTTTCAGCCTAACTGACCTCACAGGGTTGTTGTTGTGGTTTAAATGAGGAGGGGGGAGAACCATTTATGTTTCCTTGAGCTCCTTGGGGGAAATGATGGGACATAAATGCAACAAACAAACAAACAAAAATACTGCTTTCTTGCCCTACTTAAGGGATTTGTCCAATTGACCACTTTAGGAAACAAAATACTTCCTTAGATTGGTCCCTAATATGATCCAGCAGGACTCTCTTCATTTGTGTCATGCTTAGGAAGCTGATTATTCATGTGCCCCTTGCACTCTTTTCAGCAGACCTTGTGAGGGTGAAACAGCCGGTGAAGTGTGCCCTTTGTATTTGACATAATTTTCAGGAAGGAGACAGAAGGCCAGAGGCTTTGCAGGTGTACCTGTGATTTTTCCCCCTT
Source organism: Podarcis vaucheri (assembly GCF_965113315.1). Lineage (NCBI taxonomy): Eukaryota > Metazoa > Chordata > Lepidosauria > Squamata > Lacertidae > Podarcis > Podarcis vaucheri. The sequence goes on from NC_138758.1 coordinate 23,339,921, forward strand.
TCTATTTTTGACATAACAGCCTTATTTTGGGTTTACCACAAAGCAACAAAATTTACCCTTCAATGTACAAAAGGTTCTTATTTATAACAGTGCAGGGATAACATCCAAATATAAGTCATTTGTGTGGGTTTCACATGGCCTGTTTAAGAATTAACTGGAGCAGGTGCAAGTAGCACCTGCACTTTGGAACACACCAACACCTAAAATCAGAATGGTATCAACATTTTGTTCTTTCAAGTGCTATATACATATATTAGTCAGACTTTTTAGGGGTAGCATTTTTGGATATTTTTCATGCTGATTTTGCAGAGGGATTTAATGTATTCTTGTTGTTGTAACAGCATTTAGTTTTTTATTTCTTTTTTGTACAATACTACAATATTTTCAAATTGGTTGGTTTATAAATGCAATAAGTAAATAAATGAATCATTTAAGAAAGTTTCAGTGTGGCATGGTGATCTGCAATAGGGCGGTCCTGTAATGAAATGGGTACGTTTAATTTTGTAAATTTACAAAAGATTGTAAAATAACAACAAGGCTGTCCTAATTAAAATAAAAATTGTCCGCAATTCTTTTCTGATTTCTTTCTTACATTTTTAAAAATTGGGACCACACAAAGCAATAAAACAACAAAGTGATAACAAAATACATCAAAACACTAATATATTGCATATTCAGAATATCACTGGGATATACAATTTATTCCTGTATTGTGGGGGGTTGGACAAGGTGTCCCTTCCAACTCTACAACTTTATTATTCTAAGACACAGAGGATTATGCTAGCAAATGCAGAGGCAATAAATCAGTTTGGGGTTTTTTACTTTGGGTGCCAGCTTTGACAGGCAGGTGAGCCAACCTATTTATTTCTCAATCATATTGTGTCAATATGATATCACAGGATTGACAGCTGGGCTGTCCTCCCCACCTGTTAAAATCCCTTGCATGGGATCCCCAAACTCGGAAACCACAGTGCAAGGGGCTTTGTCAGCCTAATTTCAGGGGTTGAAAGGAGCAGCGGGAAATGGCTCACAAAGCCTTTTGCAAGCCTCAAAAACTGGAGGTTGAAATGAACAGCACACTGTGGTTTCAAAGAGCAGTTTAAGAAGGAGAAGCAGTTTATATTTATTCTAAACTGCTTTCCACTCCTTGAGCAAGGCATGCTCCTAGGGCCCATTGGGAGCACACCTTGTGCCAGCAAAGGAGCAATCAGCAGCCCACTCTAAGTGACTGGTTGTTCTTTTGAAGCCCTGTCCTTACCTGCTGCACATCTGACATCCAGTCATTGCATATCCTGTAACTTCCTGCCAAAATCCATAACTGGTTTATTTATGTCCTGCTTTTGTTTTGCCGTAGCCCCCCTGGACAGGCAGCAATAATGTGTTAACAATAGGGAAACATTGCAGAACCAACAAAAACAGAATAAACTCACCACCCGTGCACTAATATTATGTCAACCATATGTTGCAGAATTCTCCTGCAATAAAACACCAGTCTTCTCTGGATTAGAAAGGTCCTTGGATGGCAATTTGTGTTACTTCACTTACTGCAAAGTTGCTGAGTGGGGCCTTGGACATCTGCCCCAAAGTCTTGTTCTGACAGCACCACTGAATGCTTTGCAGCAGAGGTGGGGACCTGTGGGCACTCCAGATGTTGCTGACCTCCAGCTCCAGTCTTCCTTGGCTATCAGTCATGCTGGGTGAGGCTGATGGGAGATGAAGACCCACAATTAGCCAGTCATTTTAACAATTGTTTTGTACTGCTTTTCACTGCAATTGTTTTGTACTGCTTTTCATTGTGTTTTATCATTGTACACTGTCCTGATTCATCATATGGTAGCATACAGGGTGGCCCCAAGGTAGGTGTACTGCTTTAGAATCCACTTTCTTTGTTCTTGACTCATGTTCACTGTCATCAGTCACAGTATCAGTAAAGAAAAATACCGGTAATCCTTTTATCTGACTCCACTATTCTTTCCGACTACCAACCTGAAATTTAACTGCCACTTTGTTGTGTGCCAGTAATGTGTACCCATATAACCTGTTGTGATGAATTTCATTTATTCAACTGTATACCTACTTTGGGGCCACCCTGTATAATGCCTTTATAAACAAACAAACAAACAAACAAACAAACATATGGCAGGCCACAAACATATGCCTTGCCATGGCGAAGGGGCTTGAAGAACTCCGAGAAGCTATGAGCTATGCTGAGCAGGGCACCCAAGATGAACAGGTCATAGTGGAGAGTTTTGATCAAACGTGATTCACCTGGAGGAGGAACCGGCAAGCCACTCCAGTATCCTTGCCAAGAAAACTCCATGGACAAAGACAACAGGCATATAAAAGTTATGACGCTGGAAGATGAGCCCCTCAGGTCGGAAGGCGTCCAACATGCTACTGGGGAAGAGTGGAGGACAAGTACAAGTAGATCCAGAGCTGATGAAGCGGCTGGGCTAAAGCCGAAAGGACGCTCAGTTGCGGATATGCCTGGAAGCGAAAGGAAAGTCCAATGCTGTAAAGAAAAATATTGCATAGGAACCTGGAATGTAAGAACCATGAACCTGGGTAAGTTGGATCTGGTCAAAAATGAGATGGCAAGAGTAAATATTGACATCCTGGGCATCAGTGAACTAAAATGGACGGGAATGGGTGAATTCAGTTCGGATGACCATCATATCTACTACTGTGGGCAAGAAACCCGCAAAAGAAATGGAGTGGCCCTCATAGTCAACAAAAGAGTGGCGAAAGTAGTACTGGGATGCAATCTCAAAAATGATAGAATGATCTCAATACGAATCCAAGGCAGACCTTTTAACATAACAGTAATCCAAGTTTATGCACCAACTACTGGTGCTGAAGAAACTGAAATTGACCAATTCTATGAAGACTTACAAGACCTTATAGAAGTGACACCAAAGAAGGATGTTCTTCTCATTATAGGGGATTGGAATGCTAAAGTAGGGAATCAAGAGATAAAAGGAACAACTGGCAAGTTTGGCCTTGGAGAGCAAAATGAAGCAGGGCAAAGGCTAATAGAGTTCTGTCAAGAGAACAAGCTGGTCATCACAAACGCGCTTTTCCAACAACACAAGAGACGACTCTACACATGGACATCACCAGATGGGCAGCATTGAAATCAGATTGATTATATTCTCTGTAGCCAAAGATGGAGAAGCTCAATACAGTCGGCAAAAACAAGACCTGGAGCTGACTGTGGCTCAGATCATCAGCTTCTTACAGCAAAATTCAAGCTTAAACTGAAGAAAGTAGGAAAAACCACTGGGCCGGTAAGATACAATCTAAATCAATTCCCTTATGAATACACAGTGGAAGTGAGGAACAGGTTTAAGGATTTAGATTTGCTAGACAGAGTGCCTGAAGAACTATGGATGGAGGCTCGCAACATTATACAGGAGGCAGCAACGAAAACCATCCCAATGAAAAGGAAATGCAAGAAAGCAAAGTGGTTGTCCAATGAGGCCTTACAAATAGCGGGGGAGAGAGGGCAAGCAAAATGTGAGGGAGATAAAGGAAATTGAATGCAGATTTCCAAAAAATAGCAAGGAGAGATAAGAAGGCCTTCTTAAACGAGCAATGCAAAGGAATAGAGGAAAACAACAGTATGGGAAGAACCAGAGATCTGTTCAAGAAAATTGGAGATATGAAAGGAACATTTCGTTCAAAGATTGCCATAATAAAGGACAAAAGTGGTAAGGACCTAACAGAAGCAGAAGACATCAAGAAGAGGTGGCAAGAATACACAGAGGAATTATACCAGAAAGATATGGGTGTCTCGTACACCCCAGGTAGTGGGGTTGCTGACCTTGAGCCGGACACCCTGGAGAGTGAAGTCAAATGGGCCTTAGAAAGCACTGCAAATAACAAGGTCAGTAGAAGTGATGGTATTCCAGCTGAACTATTTAAAATTTTAAAAGATGATGCTGTTAAGGTGCTACACTCAATATGCCAGCAAGTTTGGAAAACTCAGCAGTGGCCAGAGGATTGGAGAAGATCAGTCTACATCCCAATCCCAAAGAAGGGTAGTGCTAAAGAATGCTCCAACTACCACACAATTGTACTCATTTCACATGCTAGCAAGGTTATGCTTAAAATTCTACAAGGAAGGCTCAAGCAGTATGTGGACCGAGAACTCCCAGAAGTGCAAGCTGGATTTAGAAGAGGCAGAGGAACCAGAGACCAAATTGTAAACATGCGCTGGATTATGGAGAAAGATAGAGAGTTCCAGAAAGACATCTACTTCTGCTTCATTGACTATGCAAAAGCCTTTGACTGTGTCGACCACAGCAAACTATGGCAAGTTCTTAAAGAAATGGGAGTGCCTGATCACCTCATCTGTCTCCTGAGAAATCTCTATGTGGGACAAGAAGCTACAGTTAGAACTGGATATGGAACAACTGATTGGTTCCAAATTGGGAAAGGAGTACGACAAGGCTGTATATTGTCTCCCTGGTTATTTAACTTATATGCAGAATTCATCATGCGAAAGGCTGGGCTGGATGAATCCCTAGCCGGAATTAAGATTGCTGGAAGAAATATCAACAACCTCAGATATGCAGATGACACAACCGTGATGGCAGAAAGTAAGGAACCTTAAAGAACCTTTTATTGAGGGTGAAAGAGGAGAGCGCAAAATATGGTCTGAAACTCAACATCAAAAAAACGAAGATCATGGCCACTGGTCCCATCACCTCCTGGCAAATAGAAGGAGAAGAAATGGAGGCAGTGAGAGATTTTACTTTCTTGGGCTCCATGATCACTGCAGATGGTGACAGCAGCCACGGAATTAAGAGACGCCTGCTTCTTGGGAGGAAAGCAATGGCCAACATAGACGGCATCTTAAAAAGTAGAGATGTCACCTTGCCAACAAAGGTCCGTATAGTAAAAGCTATGGTTTTCCCTGTAGTGATGTATGGAAGTGAGAGCTGGACCATAAAGAAGGCTGATCACCGAAGAATTGATGCTTTTTAATTATGGTGCTGGAGGAGACTCTTGAGAGTCCCATGGACTGCAAGAAGATCAAACCGATCCATTCTGAAGGAAATCAGCCCTGAGTGCTCACTGGAAGGACAGATCGTGAAGCTGAGGCTCCAATACTTTGGCCACCTCATGAGAAGAGAAGACTCCTTGGAAAAGACCCTGATGTTGGGAAAGATGGAGGGCACAAGGAGAAGGGGATGACAGAGGACGAGATGGTTGGATAGGGTCTTCGAAGCTACAAACATGAGTTTGACCAAACTGCGGGGGGCAGTGGAAGACAGAAGTGCCTGGCGTGCTCTGGTCCATGGGGTCACGAAGAGTCACACACGACTAAACGATTAAACAACAACAACATGGCAGGCCACAAGTTCTCAATATCTGCTTCATAGTTTTGTTCTCCTGCCAAACCTGTAAACTACAATTTCCCCTGTTTTACAAATTGAGACTAGGGAACAGCATTATCTTTGGGGAAACCCCAGTGAATTCACATCTTCCATATCTGAATCCAATTGTCTGTCCACACTGTCTCTCCCATAGGGATGAGGGAGAAACTCAATTTAGTTTGCATTTAAATATGAATCTATACCTAATATTCACTTTCCAAAACAATACATGAAACAGACATTGTTCACAATTCACACCTTCCTTCCTTCCTTCCTTCCTTCCTTCCTTCCTTCCTTCCTTCCTTCCTTTTTAGCAATTCAGTACTCCATTATGCACATTTTGGGGGAGAGTGAGCATAAAAATGAATGTACCCATGAAAACAATATACACAAATGGATTATATGAAGGAACACCACTTTCCAAAATGTGTATATTAGACAAAGTGCATACAAGCATATGCATATTATGAAAAATTTGCACTAAAATGATGCTGAATTTAACAAGGACTATTTTTCCCCCACTAAGCGACCACTGACTCTTGTAGACATATTTTTTCCCTCCTCTGTGGAGGGAAAAGCAACCGATGACTAGTTTGCAGGGAAAAAATTTTGCTTGTGCCATTTCAGCTGCTGCCCTCATCAACAGGCACCCTCGTCATCAAGGTACTTTCCCTGGTGTGGACAACAAGGAGTGAGATAGAGCAAAAAGTTGCCTATGGCAGGACAGCAACCTTATTCCTCTGCCTCACTACATTCCAGGCAGTTTTGAGCCATAACTAAAACAAACCGACCAAGGAGTTGTCCTTTTACTCCGGGTGAAAGGTGAGACACAGCACTGTTAGAGTCACCAAGCAAGAGGCCATTGGGAAATCAAGCGAAGCCCAAGGATAAAGAAGGTGGGGTGGGGTGGGGTGGAGGCGTTTGACAGGTAAATCTCCGCTCAGCCGCATGAGGGCCAGGAGATTGGACAGGGCCATCCGCAATCGCTCTCCAGCATAGCTATTCCTCAGGGCCAACAATGCATAGGACCAACAGATTGATGAGAGAAGAAGGAGCAAGCTGGTTCTTCTTGCCCACTTGTGGCAGAAGCAAAAGGGTTGCTGGAACATGGAGCCCCTGAGGGTGGCATCAGTGCCAAAGGCGATTGAGAGGGAGAAAGAAAGGTCTCCAGTGACACCCCTGAAAGCCAAGGTAAAACGTGGTGTTCTGGGTTTCTTTTGCTTGGTTCAGCCGAATTCTAGTTTCTTGCTGTATTTCTTCATTTCCTTATGAATTCAGCAGAAGTATTGGTTGGCTTTCCCCGCACCCCATATATATGTTTTTAAATTGCAACAATAGTAGGTTTGTTTTTGGCAACGGAGAGAGGGATTCTGTATTGGATTTCTTTGGGAAGTATTTTCCTGAAGACTTGATTCTTTGGCCAAATTTGTCTCTGGTGCAATAACACCACTGGACTGACAGGTGGAAGACGCTATTGTGCAGTAAACCCAGCGATCTATTCCATAATTGCCTACTTCAACTGTCATCTATCTTTCACAGCCCTGGTACCTTAGATTTTTTAGCTGGAGGTTCTGGAGTTGGAACCTGAGACCAAGACATTTTTAATGTCTTGTGTAAAGGATGAAATGGTATCACAAACACACACACGCTCCATATACAGAAGTCTGACTGGCAGCAGAGCATCTGCTTTGCATGCAGAAGGTCCCAGGTTCGATCCCCGGCATCTCCAGGTTGGGCTGGGAGAGACCCTTGCAAATCTTGCTAATGTAAATTTTTGCAAAGCAACTTCTCCCATTACAATGCATTTTTGCATGCTGTTTTCACTACTGTATGCACTTTGATGCAGACTTTACATTCATAAATGCATTGTTTTATGTGTTACTTGTGGTACTCTACTGAAAAATTTGAGGTAGTGTGCATTTAGAGAAATGGTTGTGTTCTGGTTTGTCAGGAAGAGTGGATTTGGTAGGTTCGCCTTTAAATGCAGACTGAATCCAATTTCCCACCCATCCCTATGCAAGGATGACCTGGCCTGAGACATGCATATGGGAGGAGAGCATAGGCACTACCACTGAGTTAGTTATCCCAGAGCCAAATGCCCAACACCCCTTCACTGCAGTTCATTAGGCCCAGGGAAGATCTACAGGTTCAGTGGCAGAGCATCTGATTCGTAACCAGGAGGTCCCAGGTCCCATCCCCTGTATCTCCCGGTAAGACTAGGAATGTCACCTGTCTGAAACAGCAGAAAGCTTCTTGCCAGTGGGCAGTGTGTGGCTTATGAGAGGAACTTTGCCTTTGAAATGGCCCTTAGCTCACAGTCATCTGGCTTATTTCTATAGCGCAGGATTTGTCATGGAAACTTTAAAAGCTATTGATGGAATGTCTTGTGATTCAGTGCTTTTACAATTCTCCACAGTGTTTGGTTAGCAGAATACAGTAATTACATAGGTGTATATGTTGGAGGATTTGCCCCCCCCCTTTCATTTTTACTATGTTGCACAATTGGTAATCTCAGTCAGACTCTTCTTTTTCTTCAGCTACACAGTTCTCCAATTGCAAAAGAAGCAATATTTATCATTATATGATTTTCCTGTAAAGGTGAGGATTTTCCTCACTTCTCAAGTCACTTTTCAGTCTTGAAAACAAATTATTTTAATAATAATAATTCCACATCTGTATCAAAAAGATACAAGTGGGAAAAGAACAGGGTGGAGAACATTGATAAAAGAGCTTTCATTATCTGTACAGTGGTACCTCGGGTTAAGAACTTAATTCGTTCTGGAAGTCTGTTCTTAACCTGAAACTGTTCTTAACCTGAAGCACCACTTTAGCTAATGGGGCCTCTTGCTGCTGCGCCGCCGCTGCACAATTTCTGTTCTCATCCTGAAGCAAAGTTCTTAACCCGAGGTACTCTTTCTGGGTTAGCGGAGTCTGTAACCTGAAGCGTATGTAACCTGAAGCGTATGTAACCCAAGGTACCACTGTACTGTATTCCCTTCGCATGCATAAGAACTAATATATGCCTCTCACAACTAGCCATTATAATCAAAATATTGCTGTATTGGATGAGTTCTCCTGTTCCAGATACACCATTCAATTCCTCCTCCCAGTTTTTCTCCTCTCTCCCCACCCCACTTAAAAAATAAAATAAGCCAATATTATGTGGCTACTCAGCATGTTCAGTCCTTGTTGGACTGTTTCAGGGGTTTCCTTCCCTTTAGACCCACCCCCAAACATATTTTTGCACTTATGCAAACTTCAGGGCTTCCCCTAGTTGGCTGATTCCTCACTCTTATTGGGCTGCTTTTGACTGCATAGGTGAAAACACTTAAACAGAGGGAGCATTGTTACTACTCTGGGGCTGAAACTGTCATAGGCCTAGCGAATGCATGGCTATGGCAAGATTTGAACTATGGCATAGGACTTCTGATCTCAAGTTCTTAGCAATAACCACACATTGCGCCATTTCTGTTGGTTTCCTGTTGCAATATGGGAAAACACCCACAGCATCAGGGTGACCCAGGATTACAGTCAAAGAGCCTAAGAGAAGTAATCTGGGCTCGCAACAGAGACAATTTCAGGTTCTGGACAGAATGCCCCTACACCCCTATGTAGATCTTAAGAGCTTTCTGATGCTTGAGGTGCTAGGCCAAGCTTCACCAACCAGCCACAAGCTGCCTGGGGCTATTGGGAGTTGGAATCCAAAAGAGCTGAAAGTTACTAGGTTGGTGAAGATGGTGCTAAAATGAGAGCCAAGTGACATGTCCTTCTTTGTGCACTGGTTTGCTGCTTATGTTTGAAGTAGAGAGTAGCCTGGCAGAGTCAATTCCAGGATTAAGGGGGATTCTCGGTCTAGTGTTTTATGATCAATGGCTTAGTGGTTGAGCAAATGCTTTGCAGATAGAAGGTCTCAAGTTCAACCCCCAGCATCTCCCATGTCTAAAACCCTGGAGAGCTTCCAGCAGTCAGTGGATACCAGGGATGCGGACCTTGTGCGCCTCCAAAACTTGTTACAGTTGAATTCCCACCAGCCCCAGGCAGAATGTCCAGTGGTCAGGGGTGATGTAGTCTGACGACATACAGAAGGCCACAAGTTTCCTATTCCTGGTGTAGATGATATGGAGCTAGATGGCTCAACAGTCTGAATATGTAAAGCAGTTTCCTGTGTACCTCCTGGTTGAAGAAAGGTGGTAGCTCAGTGGTAGAGAACATGGTAGAATGTCACAGGTTGAGTCCCTGGCATCTCCAGATGGAGCTGGTTAAGACTCCTCTGAAACCCTGGTCAGACACTTCCAATCAGTGTAAACAGTACTGATCTGGATGGGCTAGGAGTCTGACTAACCTTAAGGCAGCTTCCTATGTGACCTGGTGTTGGGCAGTTGGAGCAGTGATGATCCAAAGGGTGTTTGCAGCAGCTTGAAGTCACCATATCCTACAATCTCCTACAGTAATTTCCTGTAGAAATTTAATAAATATATAAATAAAGACACAGCTCACCCAGACACAGTTTTCCCTGTTATAGTAAGGTGTGTCTTCATATTTAAATTATATCATTTTTAAATTTGCAGGGTGTGTGTGTGTGTGTGTTTGTGTGTGTATTAGGAATGCCATACATCTGGACATATCTGGCATACTGCAACCCCAAGCAGTGTCCAGGCAAAAAAATTATTTGGGAAATTTTGCAAAAAAACCAACAAAGCAAAACTCAACTTTGGGCAAAAAGAAAAAAGCTCAACAACTTTCCTGTCCAGATTTTAACTTTATGAAATATGGCAACCCTAATATATGTGTGTCCACACACATGGACATTTTATGCAAAAGAGGTGCAGTGGTACATTGGGTTAAGAACTTAATTCGTTCTGGAGGTCTGTTCTTAACCTGAAACTGTTCTTAACCTGAGGTACCACTTTAGCTAATGGGGCCTCCTGCTGCCACTGTGCTGCTGACACACGATTTCTGTTCTCATCCTGAAGCAAAGTTCTTAACCCGAGATACTGTTTCTGGGTTAGTGGAGTCTGTAACCTGAAGCCTCTGTAACCTGAAGTGTCTGTAACCCAAGGTACCACTGTATCCTCTTTGGGGGTCATGCACAACTTTCCTTTCATCCTGGTTCACTTCCATTATCAGAGCTTGAAGCAGCAGAAACAGCCAGAGCAATTGCTTGTGGAAAGGTAATGTGCAGGGCAGAGTTATCTATCTATCTATCATCTATCTATCTATCTATCATCTATCTATCTATTTTCTATACTACCCTTCATCTGAGGATCACAGGGCAGTTTACAATAGGCAAAAATACATAGCATAGTAACAAACAAACAAAGCAATAACTCTCCTGCACAGTTTAAGAGATTGTTTAACTAGCCAGAGTCGTAGGAGAAGAGGAAAGGTATGTAATGAGAGCGTGATGTGAGCCTCCCTGGGAAGGCCATTCCACAAGCAGAGAGCCACTACAGAAAAGGCCTGTTCTCATGCTGCCACCCTCTGGACCTTGGAGGAGAGGGCCTCAAAAGATGATCTAAAGGTCTGGGTAGGTCATATGGGGAGAGGCGGTCCTTGAGGTATTGCAATTGGTGTTATATGCTCAAACTATCCTGCCCACAACCTGGCCGCTGAATTCTGCACCAGCTGAAGTTTCCAAACAGTCTTCAGAGCCATGCTCTTACTTTTTGTGTCTACTGACGTCAGGATTCTGACTTCAGTAGGGCCCAGAACTGGGTGAATATGTACATTTTGGCTTCTCTCAGCTTCTCCTGTTTGTTTTTTTTTAATCTTAAATTCAGTTATTCACATTTCCACATCAGTCTGTGAGATACACACACACACTTCATGAAAATTCATCAGCATTTAGTGCAAATGTATCCTTATATATACATCTTGGAAAGCAATTTTACCACTACAATGCATTTTGTATGTTTTTTTCCATGAATCTGCCTTTTTATGTGCACATTACCTCAGCATTTTGGTACACATGGTACACGACATTTTGTACACATCCACCCGATGCTGTGGAATACTCTGCCAATAGAGATTCAACAGGTGCCTTCTAAATCAGTCCTTAATCAATTCTGTTCAGCTAACCTTATACATCTTTCAGAAAAGCTTATAATTTTATGTGGTTTTATACTATATAGATATTATTGTAAACCACTTTGATATTTTTCATGATATAGCAGTGTGTGTGTGTGTGTGTGTGTGTGTGTGAATGAAAATGAACAAAAGTGATTTGTTGGCTGGAGAACTGCATTGCAAAATCTGGAGACGTGAATTTCAAAGGATGGCTGCATTTTGGTTCTTGTATTGATTCAGGAAGTGTGGGTTAGCGAGATTCTCCATTAAAAGTGAACGGAACAGATTTTATCCAACATCCCTAGTAGCACAAGGGCTGTGGAAGTTTCCAGGGCAGTGGAGAGGGGGAGTTCAACATTAGATCATCATACTCCATGTGGTGATATACATAACAATATGTGCATGTGGTATGTCAAAAAAATCAGTGTCGGAGCCGGTCTGTGAAGCTGGTCATCACTTCTCTTGTGGTTGCTGCTGCCTCAACTGTCCCCTGCTTCCTGCAGAGGGCAGCAAACCACAAGAACAGGCACTCAAGAAAGCAGCCTACCTGGGAACTTTCCTTAGTAATATAGATACCATGAGCTTCTTGTTTTAAGCACCAGGCACCAGGCTGGTACGATATGAGAGAGATGCCAGTGCGAGATGCCTTACGGTTCTTGCTAGGAACTTCTTTCCCTCTTCCTTGCTCCTCCTTTGGGCTCTCTCTGCAGGCAGGGCCATGCTAGTTCAGTGGAAAAATAAACTGTAATCTCAATATTGGGGGGGGGTACGTAAAGCCACAGATCCCCAGAATGGGGTGGCAGCAAGGTGGAGGGCTGCTTACCTGAATTTAGGAATAGAGTGCAAGGGCTCTGGGACAGTTGTGATCTTGGTATATCGTGATGTTTAGCTGGTAACATATCACAATGTTGTACACCAGGCGCCATTTCATTAAGTCCATTTTCTGTTCCTATCATGATCTGTCATAAAATGGTGCTGTTGCATCCCTCAGTGAAGGCAGTGCCCGGGCTCTGGCAAGTCACTGCCAGGGCTCTGACCACATCCGGGAAGCCTCACACTGCCCTTCCAAAGCCGGAAGCTAGGGAAGGAAAGACGGGCTCTAGGACCTGCCAGAGCCCTAGAGGTGGCACCTTGTTTTGCTGTAATGCGGGGATGCGGCACAGGGATCTGAGCTGAAGTGGTACAAAATTGCGAAGATTCATAATTGAGAAGTTCCATTTAGGCGTGCCACATATTGGCTTAAAATATTATTAAAATCTGTCCATTTTATCCTCCTTTGGGAAGGCAGTGTGAGGGATCTGGGGTGTTAGCAGAACCCCGGCAGTGCTTTCCCAAAGCTGGGAAAACCTCATTTGATCCTAGCTTTGGCATCTTTATTTAACTGCTCTACACACCTTCACTGGGACCCTTGCCATACCTCCCCTAAATCCTCCAGGTTGCTGCCCAGCTCTGCCTTTTGAACAGCCACTGCCTTCAGCCAGTGCTAACTTAGAAGCTGCTGCTAGTGCCGTGGAAAAATAAACTGTGATTATTCCTTTTGGTACTAGTATATGGTTTTGTCATGGCAGGATGCTGGGTGACAAAATCTGAGTCTCCACTCAGCTGAATGTGGGGGGAAATGTGTGGAGGGCTGGTTACCTAACTTTGGGATGCTGTACCCCAGAGGTCTCCCATCTGTCATAACTCAGAAGCTCAGAACTCAGAAGCTAACTCAGAAGCTGCTGCTAGTGACGTGGAACAATAAACTGCGATTATTTGCTTCTAAATTGAAAAAATAAAATCACGCCTTCCCCTGTTGTTTAATTTTAATTTTTAATTTAAGAGAAAATGTGCTGATATAAAAAACCTATCTGTACTATAAAATATGTAACCATATGTTAAAGTATAAGTTTGCGATCTCATATATCGTGATGTTTAGCTGGTTACATATCACAATGTTGTACACCAGGCGCCATTTCATTAAGTCCATTTTCTTTTCCTATCACGATCTGTCATAAAATGGTGCTGTTGCATCCCTCAGTGAAGGCAGTGCCCTGGCTCTGGCAAGTCACTGCCAGGGCTCTGACCACATCCGGGAAGCCTCACACTGCCCTTCCAAAGCCGGAAGCTAGGGAAGGAAAGACGGGCTCTAGGACCTGCCAGAGCCCTAGAGCTGGCACCTTGTTTTGCTGCAATGCAGAATCCAGCAGTTTTCCTGCACATAGTGCGGAGCTGTCACCTCCTTCTTAGAGCCCCGCGTTCTAGGATGCCAACAGTGCCATGGCCCCACCTTCATATGATTGAGTTTTGCTCAGGTGTGTGTGTGGAAATGGGGGAATAAATAAATGCAGTGTGGGATTCCTTCACTGTCCATTTTTTTATTTACTTTCCCTTGCACCTCCTGCACTGGGACCTTAGGACCCTGGACTCACCAAGAGCCATGACTCGCTTGGAAGCCACCGCTAGTCCCATGGAAGAAAGAACTGGGGTTATTTACTTATGAGGTTAAGAAAATAAAAATAAGCCTTGTATTGTTGTTTAAGCATATTTATTCCCTTCTCCTCTGTGTGTGTGTGTGTGTGTGTGTGTGTGTGGTGTGTCTGAGTCTCCTGTTTGACTAGAGCCAGTGTGGTGTAGTGGTTAAGAGCGGTAGTCTCGTAATCTGGTGAACCGGGTTCGATTCCCCGCTCCTTCGCATGCAGCTGCTGGGTGACCTTGGGCCAGTCACACCTCTCTGAAGTCTCTCAGCCCCGCTCACCTCACAGAGTGTTTGTTGTGGTGGAGGAAGGGAAAAGGAGAATGTTAGCCGTTTTGAGGCTCCTTAGGGTAGTGATAAAGCAGGATATCAAATCCAAACTCTTCTTCTCTTCTTCTTCTTCTATTAGGGAGCACTCTCTCACCTTATTTTGATATCTATGCTACTAATTGCATCTGTAGTTTTAATGTTGGGAAAAATGTTGCCCTGCCTCTACATAGTCCCACCCTTATTTCAGCATCATGTTATATTGGCATATCACAGTGTTTAGCTGTTGACACATTACAATGTTGAAAACCAAACATTGCCCAGCCTTCATTGCAGTGGATTTAGCGTCTGAACTATGTTTATGTAGGATGCTCATTTCAGTTTGTCATTCTTGATGCCTTTTCAATCAGCAGAACCTCATATATGATAGAATACATTGCCTGTAGCGATCTCCTTTTCTTGTAGGGTATAATACTTCTGAGATACTTAGCACTGATTCCAGTCCATTATTCCTGTTCTCATTTCTACATAGTTCTATACTATTTCAGCCAGCCCAAAAATCCCAACTGTGCCCCTAGTAGTGAAACCTGTGATGCGCATAAGTTCTTAATCATACAAAAAGGTACGACTGAACTACTTTGCTTAATTGTCATATTTCTAATGACTATTTCTGAGAAATGAGGTTGCCCTGCATCTGGTGGCTTTTAGGGGCTGCTGTTTTGTTACCTCTGAAGAGCCACCCCCTTATCTCATTTTAACCTACTACTCTCTCTCATGTCGAGGGGGTTTATGAAGACTGATCACTTCAGTGCTGCTAATACCACCGAGCCAACATTAAGGGTGGATCTTTATTATGCATATCCCTTTGCCTCAGGCTTATTACCCACCAGTTAGTTAGTGTTTCAAGAACAGAAGTAGGTGGCAGAGTGGAGCATATGCTTATGAACTGGGGACCCACTATTTATTTTGCTGCAAGTATATCTTTGTCTGTCACTGTGTCAGGACAGGACACTGGGAGACAAAATTTGGGGCCCCACTCAGCTGAATGTGTAGAAGGATCCCGTATATGGGGGAAAAATGTGTAAAGCCACAAATTTCCCAGTCCAGACCCCAGAAAGGTGTGGGACAGCTTACCTGACTTTGGGAAGGTGGTGCAAGGGCTCTGGACATGTCCCAGAGTCCTCCTGCCAAAGCCCAATAAGCACTTGTGCAGCTAGTGGAAGGGCTTTAGGACCCTGTTGGAGCCCTGGAACAAGTGCCTTGATCCACTGCAGGGCTGAAGTGGTGCCAGCAGTATTTTTGTACAGGGCACTGAGCTGGTGCAAAATTAAGAAATTCCACTTGGTGGCGCCAAATATTGGTCTTGCTCTGGCCGCCATTTTAAGAAGTATATTTTGTCTAGTCCATTTGTAATCTGTCACAAAGTGCGCCAGTACAGACCGATATTTGGCGCCTCCAAGTGGATTTTGTAAATATTTAACCATCAAAACCCTAGTAATTGTTCACCCGTCCCCCCCCCCCCCCGCCCCGCTTTGGGAAGGAGATAAGGCTGGCACTGCCTTCCCAAAACCAGGGACCTCATAAGAGAAGAAAGCCCTTTCCCCCTTGCCTCCCAAATTGCCCCCAAATTGCTCCTCAGTCTTGTCTGTTGAACAGCTGTTTCCCTCAGCTCCAGCTTTCTTGAAATCTGCCAGTGGTCTGCTTGTGCTGTGGAAGAATAAACATGGATTATTTACTTTTGAGTTAAAAATATATTTTTGTGTGTGTTTCTGTGCCCCCATCCTGTCTACCAGGGAACCATCTTTCACCTTACTTTTGATATCTATGCTACTAATTACTTCTGCAGTTTTAATATTAGAGAAAATGTGCTGATTTAAGAATTATATGTACCATAAAAAACAATTGCAAAAATATGTTAAAGGTAAGTAAAAAATTATAAATTTAATACCCCATGAGTAGTAACAGGGGCTAACAAGTTTTTGGCCCCATGTAAAGCCTACAGAGGGGGGCTATTGATGGTCCAGCCTCTGTGTGTGTATGTGATCACAGATGTGAGTGGGGTGTGTGCCAAACTGGGTCTTTGACCCAGAAGAAATAAAGCCTAGTTTTGCCCCTGCTCTTCTCCTCCAAATAATTCCGCCCTTATTTCAGATATAGTGTGGTATTGGTATATCTTGATGTTAAACTGATAACGTATCAGTCAATAAAATAGTCATGATGTTGAAAACCAGGCATTGTACCAAGCTGAGGTGATGTCAAATTATGAAGATCCACTTGGGGCGCCAAACATTGAACCCACACCTGCCGACATTATATGAAGTATATTTTGTCTGTAATCTGCCATTACCTGACACCTTGAGTGAGGCCAATATTTGGCGCCACCAAGTGGATCTTCTAAATGTTACATCACATCAGTAAAGGCGGTGGGAGGGCTCAGGGAAGGCAGGGCTGTGTCAGAGCCCTGGCACCACCTTCACAGAGCCCTGGCACCACCCTCCTAGTCATAGCTTGCCCAGCTTTGGTAAAGGAAGAAGGGCTCTAGGACCATGCCTGAGTCCTGGAGCTGCTTTCTCAGAGTCAGCTGTCGTTCCATTTTATCTGTCTTTGGGAGGGCGGTGCGAGGGTTTACATATGCTTCAGGTTACATACACTTCAGGTTACAGACTCCGCCAACCCAGCAATAGTACTTCAGGTTAAGAACTTTGCTTCAGGATGAGAACAGAAATTGTGCTCCGGCGGCGTGAAAGCAGCGGGAGTGGTGCTTCAGGTTAAGAACTTTAGCTAAAGTGGTCTTCAGGTTAAGAACAGTGTGAGGTTAAGTACGGACCTCTGGAATGAATTAAGTACTTAACCTGTGGTACCACTGTACTGGGTAAAACTCATACTATCACAGCTTTGGTTTATTTACTTCCCTACATCCCTGCACTGAGGCGCTTACCTCATCTCCCTAAAGCCCCCCCTTAGTTTTTGCCAGGTTTTGCCTTCTGAACAGCTTCTGCCTTTAGCTGGAGCTTCCTTGGAATCTGTTTTAGACCCCTATGGAGTAGAACTTGGTGGGACATTGCCCCGTTCCCCTCAACATAGCTCCATTCTTATTTTAGACTATGTGTTATATCCGATGTTACGACCCCTTATCTTCTGAACTGTGTTTATGTAGGATGTTCTTTCAGTTTCTGAATCTGCATGCCTCTTCAGTTAGCAGAACTTCATATATGAGAGAATACATTGCCTGTAGGATCTGCTTTTCTTGTAGAGTATAATACTCTTGAGATACTTAATTCTGCATCCAGTCCATTATTCCTGTTCTCGTGTGTGTGTGTGTGTGTGTGTGTGTGTGTGTGTGTGTGTGTTTATGTCTATAAACCTTACATTTGATATCTAGGGAACTAATTACTTTGACCTTTTTACTATAAAATATCACTTGTAACAATATTTTAAAGGTAAATAAAAATTTGTAAGCTTTAGACCCCTCAGTAGGAGCCATTGCAAGGATATTACCCTGCTGACATCCACTTGATGCGGTCCTTATTTCAGACATCATGTTTTCTTGGTATATTGCGATGTTTAGCTAGTAACATATCACGGTGTTGAAAACAATACATCGCATCGAGCAGCCACCATTTCATTAAGTCTATTATCTGTTCACATCACGATTCGTCATAAAATGGTGCTGTTGCATCCCTCAGTGAAGGCACTGCCCGGGCTCTGGCAAGTCACTGCCGGGGCTCTGATCACATCCGGGAAGCCTCACACTGCCCTTCCAAAGCCGGAAGCTAGGGAAGGAAAGACGGGCTCTAGGACCTGCCAGAGCCCTAGAGCTGGCACCTTGTTTTGCTGCAATGCGGGGATCCGGCACAGGGATCTGAGCTGAAGGGGTACAAAATTACAAAGATTCATAATTGAGAAGTTCCATTTAGGCGTGCCACATATTGGCTTAAAGTATTATTAAAATATGTCCATTTTATCCTCCTTTGGGAAGGCAGTGTGAGGAATCTGGGGTGTTACCAGAACCCTGGCAGTGCTTTCCCAAAGTTGGGAAAACCTCATTTGATCCTAGCTTTGGTATCTTTATTTAACTGCTCTACACACCTTCACTGGGACCCTTGCCATACCTCCCCTAAACCCTCCAGGTTGCTGCCCAGCTCTGCCTTTTGAACAGCCACTGCCTTCAGCCAGTGCTAACTTAGAAGCTGCTGCTAGTGCCGTGGAAAAATAAACTGTGATTATTTGCTTCTAAGTTGAAAAAAATTAAATCACCCCTTCCCCTGTTGTTTAATTTTAATTTTTAATTTAAGAGAAAATGTGCTGATGTTAAAAAACTATCTGTACTATAAAATATGTAACCATATGTTAAAGTAAAAGATTGTGATCTCAGTATATCGTGATGTTTAGCTGGTTACATATCACAATGTTGTACACCAGGCGCCATTTCATTAAGTCCATTTTCTGTTCCTATCACGATCTGTCATGAAATGGTGCTGTTGCATCCCTCAGTGAAGGCAGTGCCCGGGCTCTGGCAAGTCACTGCCAGGGCTCTGACCACATCCGGGAAGCCTCACACTGCCCTTCCAAAGCCGGAAGCTAGGGAAGGAAAGACGGGCTCTAGGACCTGCCAGAGCCCTAGAGCTGGCACCTTGTTTTGCTGCAATGCGGGGATCCGGCACAGGGATCTGAGCTGAAGTGGTACAAAATTACAAAGATTCATAATTGAGAAGTTCCATTTAGGCGTGCCACATATTGGCTTAAAGTAATATTAAAATCTGTCCATTTTATCCCCCTTTGGGAAGGTAGTGTGAGGAATCTGGGGTGTTAGCAGAACCCCGGCAGTGCTTTCCCAAAGCTGGGAAAACCTCATTTGATCCTAGTTTTGGTATCTTTAACTGCTCTACACACCTTCACTGGGACCCTTGCCATACCTCCCCTAAATCCACAGGTTGCTGCCCAGCTCTGCCTTTTGAACAGCCACTGCCCTCAGCCGGAACTAACTCAGAAGCTGCTGCTAGAGACGTGGAAAAATAAACTGTGATTATTTGCTTCTAAGTTGAAAAAAATTAAATCACCCCTTCCCCTGTTGTTTAATTTTAATTTTTAATTTTAGAGAAAATGTGCTGATGTTAAAAAACGACCTGCACTATAAAATATGTAACCATATGTTAAAGTATAAGTTTGTGATCTCAGGATATTGTGATGTTTGGCTGGTAACATGTCACAATGTTGTACACCAGGCGCCATTTCATTAAGTCCATTTTCTGTTCCTATCACGATCTGTCATAAAATGGTGCTGTTGCATCCCTCAGTGAAGGCAGTGCCCGGGCTCTGGCAAGTCACTGCCAGGGCTCTGACCACATCCGGAAAGCCTCACACTGCCCTTCCAAAGCCGGAAGCTAGGCAAGGAAAGACGGGCTCTAGGACCTGCCAGAGCCCTAGAGCTGGCACCTTGTTTTGCTGCAATGCGGGGATCTGGCACAGGGATCTGAGCTGAAGGGGTACAAAATTACAAAGATTCATAATTGAGAAGTTCCATTTAGACGTGCCACATATTGGCTTAAAAGATTATTAAAATCTGTCCATTTGATTCCCCTTGGGGAGGCAGTGTGAGAGATGTGGGGTGTTAGCAGAACCCCGGCAGTGCTTTCCCAAAGCTGGAAAAACCTCATTTGATCCTAGCTTTGGTATCTTTATTTAACTGCTCTACACACCTTCACTGGGACCCTTGCCATACCTCCCCTAAATCCACAGGTTGCAGCCCAGCTCTGCCTTTTGAACAGACACTGCCCTCAGCTGGAACTAACTCAGAAGCTGCTGCTAGTGCCTTGGAACAATAAACTGTGATTATTTGCTTCTAAGTTTCAAAAAAAGTAAATCACCCCTTCCCCTGTTGTTTAATTTTAATTTTTAATTTAAGAGAAAATGTGCTGATGTTAAAAAACTATCTGCACTATAAAGTATGTAACCATATGTTAAAGTATAAGTTTGTGATCTCAGTATATTGTAATGTTTGGCTGGTAACATGTCACAATGTTGTACACCAGGCGCCATTTCATTAAGTCTATTATCTGCTCCTATCACGATCTGTCATAAAATGGTGCTGTTGCATCCCTCAGTGAAGGCAGTGCCCGGGCTCTGGCAAGTCACTGCCAGGGCTCTGACCACATCCGGGAAGCCTCACACTGCCCTTCCAAAGCCGGAAGCTAGGCAAGGAAAGACGGGCTCTAGGACCTGCCAGAGCCCTAGAGCTGGCACCTTGTTTTGCTGCAATGCGGGGATCCGGCACAGGGATATGAGCTGAAGTGGTACAAAATTACAAAGATTCAAAATTGAGAAGTTCCATTTAGGCGTGCCACATATTGGCTTAAAGTATTATTAAAATCTGTCCATTTTATCCTCCTTTGGGAAGGCAGTGTGAGGAATCTGGGGTGTTACCAGAACCCCCGCAGTGCTTTCCCAAAGCTGGGAAAGCCTCATTTGATCCTAGCTTTGGCATCTTTATTTAACTGCTCTACACACCTTCACTGGGACCCTTTCCATACCTTCCCTCAATCCTCCAGGTTGCTGCCCAGCTCTGCCTTTTGAACAGCCACTGCCCTCAGCCGGAACTAACTCAGAAGCTGCTGCTAGTGCAGTGGGAAAATAAACCGTGATTATTTGCTTCTAAGTTGAAAAAAATTAAATCACCCCTTCCGCTGCTGTTTAATTTTAATTTTTAATTTAAGAGAAAATGTGCTGATGTAAAAAATCTATCTGTACTATAAAATATGTAACCATATGTTAAAGTAAAAGATTGTGATCTCAGTATATCACGATGTTTAGCTGGTTACATATCACAATGTTGTACACCAGGCGCCATTTCATTTAGTCCATTTTCTGTTCCTATCACGATCTGTCATAAAATGGTGCTGTTGCATCCCTCAGTGAAGGCAGTGCCCGGGCTCTGGCAAGTCACTGCCAGGGCTCTGACCACATCCGGGAAGCCTCACACTGCCCTTCCAAAGCCGGAAGCTAGGCAAGGAAAGACGGGCTCTAGGACCTGCCAGAGCCCTAGAGCTGGCACCTTGTTTTGCTGCAATGCGGGGATCCGGCACAGGGATCTGAGCTGAAGTGGTACAAAATTACAAAGATTCAAAATTGAGAAGTTCCATTTAGGCGTGCCACATATTGGCTTAAAGTATTATTAAAATCTGTCCATTTTATCCTCCTTTGGGAAGGCAGTGTGAGGAATCTGGGGTGTTACCAGAACCCCCGCAGTGCTTTCCCAAAGCTGGGAAAGCCTCATTTGATCCTAGCTTTGGCATCTTTATTTAACTGCTCTACACACCTTCACTGGGACCCTTTCCATACCTTCCCTCAATCCTCCAGGTTGCTGCCCAGCTCTGCCTTTTGAACAGCCACTGCCCTCAGCCGGAACTAACTCAGAAGCTGCTGCTAGTGCAGTGGGAAAATAAACCGTGATTATTTGCTTCTAAGTTGAAAAAAACTAAATCACCCCTTCCCCTGTTGTTTAATTTTAATTTTTAATTTAAGAGAAAATGTGCTGATGTTAAAAAACTATCTGCACTATAAAGTATGTAACCATATGTTAAAGTATAAGTTTGTGATATCAGTATATTGTAATGTTTGGCTGGTAACATGTCACAATGTTGTACACCAGGCGCCATTTCATTAAGTCTATTATCTGCTCCTATCACGATCTGTCATAAAATGGTGCTGTTGCATCCCTCAGTGAAGGCAGTGCCCGGGCTCTGGCAAGTCACTGCCAGGGCTCTGACCACATCCGGGAAGCCTCACACTGCCATTCCAAAGCCGGAAGCTAGGCAAGGAAAGACGGGCTCTAGGACCTGCCAGAGCCCTAGAGCTGGCATCTTGTTTTGCTGCAATGCGGGGATCCGGCACAGGGATCTGAGCTGAAGGGGTACAAAATTACAAAGATTCATAATTGAGAAGTTCCATTAAGGCGTGCCACATATTGGCTTAAAGTATTATTAAAATCTGTCCATTTTATCCTCCTTTGGGAAGGTAGTGTGAGGAATCTGGGTATTACCAGAACCCCGGCAGTGCTTTCCCAAAGCTGGGAAAACCTTATTTGATCCTAGCTTTGGCATCTTTATTTAACTGCTCTACACACCTTCACTGGGACCCTTGCCATACCTTCCCCCAATATTCCAGGTTGCTGCCCAACTCTGCCTTTTGAACAGCCACTGCCCTCAGCCGGAACTAACTCAGAAGCTGCTGCTAGTGCGGTGGAACAATAAACTCTGATTATTTGCTTCTAAGTTGAAAAAAAATTAAATCACCCCTTCCCCTGTTGTTTAATTTTAATTTTTAATTTAAGAGAAAATGTGCTGATGTAAAAAATCTATCTGTACTATAAAATATGAAACCATATGTTAAAGTAAAAGATTGTGATCTCAGTATATCGTGATGTTTAGCTAGTAACATATCACAATGTTGTACACCAGGCGCCATTTCATTTAGTCCATTTTCTGTTCCTATCACGATCTGTCATAAAATGGTACTGTTGCATCTCTCAGTGAAGGCACTGCCCGCGCTCTGGCAAGTCACTGCCAGGGCTCTGACCACATCCGGGAAGCCTCACACTGCCCTTCCAAAGCCGGAAGCTAGGGAAGGAAAGACGGGCTCTAGGACCTGCCAGAGCCCTAGAGCTGGCACCTTGTTTTGCTGCAATGCGGGGATCCGGCACAGGGATCTGAGCTGAAGTGGTACAAAATTACAAAGATTCATAATTGAGAAGTTCCATTTAGACGTGCCACATATTGGCTTAAAAGATTATTAAAATCTGTCCATTTTATTCCCCTTGGGGAGGCAGTGTGAGGGATCTGGGGTGTTACCAGAACCCCGGCAGTGCTTTCCCAAAACTAGGAAAACCTCATTTGATCCTAGCTTTGGTATCTTTATTTAACTGCTCTACACACCTTCACTGGGACCCTTGCCATACCTCCCCTAAATCCACAGGTTGCAGCCCAGCTCTGCCTTGCCCTCAGCTGGAACTAACTCAGAAGCTGCTGTTAGTGCCTTGGAACAATAAACTCTGATTATTTCTTCTAAGTTTCAAAAAAAAGTAAATCACCCCTTCCCCTGTTGTTTAATCTAATTTTTAATTTAAGAGAAAATGTGCTGATGTTAAAAAACTATCTGCACTATAAAATATGTAACCATATGTTAAAGTATAAGTTTGTGATCTCAGTATATTGTAATGTTTGGCTGGTAAAATGTCACAATGTTGTACACCAGGCGCCATTTCATTAAGTCTATTATCTGCTCCCATCATGATCTGTCATAAAATGGTGCTGTTGCATCCCTCAGTGAAGGCAGTGCCCGGGCTCTGGCAAGTCACTGCCAGGGCTCTGACCACATCCGGGAAGCCTCACACTGCCCTTCCAAAGCCGGAAGCTAGGCAAGGAAAGACGGGCTCTAGGACCTGCCAGAGCCCTAGAGCTGGCACCTTGTTTTGCTGCAATGCGGGGATCCGGCACTGGGATCTGAGCTGAAGGGGTACAAAATTACAAAGATTCAAAATTGAGAAGTTCCATTTAGGCGTGCCTCATATTGGCTTAAAATATTATTAAAATCTGTCCATTTTATCCTCATTTGGTAAGGCAGTGTGAGGAATCTGGGGTGTTACCAGAACCCCCACAGTGCTTTCCCAAAGCTGGGAAAGCCTCATTTGATCCTAGCTTTGGCATCTTTATTTAACTGCTCTACACACCTTCACTGGGACCCTTTCCATACCTTCCCTCACTCCTCCAGGTTGCTGCCCAGCTCTGCCTTTTGAACAGCCACTGCCCTCAGCCAGAACTAACTCAGAAGCTGCTGCTAGTGCAGTGGAAAAATAAACCATGATTATTTGCTTCTAAGTTGAAAAAAAATTAAATCACCCCTTCCCCTGCTGTTTAATTTTAATTTTTAATTTAAGAGAAAATGTGCTGATGTAAAAAATCTATCTGTACTATAAAATATGTAACCATATGTTAAAGTAAAAGATTGTGATCTCAGTATATCACGATGTTTAGCTGGTTACATATCACAATGTTGTACACCAGGCGCCATTTCATTTAGTCCATTTTCTGTTCCTATCATGATCTGTCATAAAATGGTGCTGTTGCATCCCTCAGTGAAGGCACTGCCCGCGCTCTGGCAAGTCACTGCCAGGGCTCTGACCACATCCGGAAAGCCTCACACTGCCCTTCCAAAGCCGGAAGCTAGGGAAGGAAAGACGGGCTCTAGGACCTGCCAGAGCCCTAGAGTTGGCACCTTGTTTTGCTGCAATGCGGGGATCCGGCACAGGGATCTGAGCTGAAGGGGTACAAAATTACAAAGATTCATAATTGAGAAGTTCCATTAAGGTGTGCCACATATTGGCTTAAAGTATTATTAAAATCTGTCCATTTTATCCTCCTTTGGGAAGGTAGTGTGAGGAATCTGGGTATTACCAGAACCCCGGCAGTGCTTTCCGAAAGCTGGGAAAACCTCATTTAATCCTCGCTTTGGCATCTTTATTTAACTGCTCTACACACCTTCACTGGGACCCTTGCCATACCTCCCCTAAATCCTCCATGTTGCTGCCCAGCTCTGCCTTTTGAATAGCTACTGCCCTCAGCTGGAACAAACTCAGAAGCTGCTTCTAGTGCCTTGGAACAATAAACTCTGATTATTTGCTTCTAAGTTGAAAAAAATAAAATCACCCCTCCCCTGTTGTTTAATTTTAATTTTTAATTTAAGAGAAAATCTGCTGATGTAAAAAAGCTATCTGTACTATAAAATATGTCACCATATGTTAAAGTATAAGTTTGTGATCTCAGTATATTGTAATGTTTGGCTGGTAACATGTCACAATGTTGTACACCAGGCGCCATTTCATTAAGTCTATTATCTGCTCCCATTACGATCTGTCATAAAATGGTGCTGTTGCATCCCTCAGTGAAGGCAGTGCCCGGGCTCTGGCAAGTCACTGCCAGGGCTCTGACCACATCCGGGAAGCCTCACACTGCCCTTCCAAAGCCGGAAGCTAGGCAAGGAAAGACGGGCTCTAGGACCTGCCAGAGCCCTAGAGCTTGCACCTTGTTTTGCTGCAATGCGGGGATCCAGCACAGGGATCTGAGCTGAAGTGGTACAAAATTAAAAAGATTCATAATTGAGAAGTTCCATTTAGGCGTGCCACATATTGGTTTAAAAGATTATTAAAATCTGTCCATTTTATCCTCCTTTGGGAAGGCAGTGTGAGGGATCTGGGGTGTTACCAGAACCCCGGCAGTGCTTTCCCAAAGCTGGGAAAACCTCATTTGATCCTAGCTTTGGTTTCTTTATTTAACTGCTCTACACACCTTCACTGGGACCCTTGCCATACCTCCCCTAAATCCTCCAGCTTGCCGCCCAGCTCTGCCTTTTGAGCAGCCACTGTCCTCAGCCGGAACTAACTCAGAAGCTGCTGCTAGTGCCGTGGAAAAATAAACTGTGATTATTCCTTTTGGTGCTAGTGATTATTCCTTTTGGTGCTAGGGCAGGATGCTGGGTGACAAAATCTGAGTCTCCACTCAGCTGAATGTGGGGGGAAATGTGTGGAGGGCTGGTTACCTAACTTTGGGATGCTGTACCCCAGAGGTCTCCCATCTCCTGAAAGTCCAGAAACCGCTTGTGTAGCTTTGGGAAGAATGGAAGGGTTCTCAGACCCCGCCAGAGCCGTGCAGCTTTATTCTGAGAAGCTAGATCCCTGGCACTGCCTTTCCAAAGCCAGGTAGACCCCGGGTTCCTGTCCCCCCCATCCACAAAAATTATTAAAAAGCACTGAAATACTCAACTAACTTTTGAAAATATCAGTAACAAAGAAACCATAGATATATCTCCTTGGATTGATAGATTAAGAGATACCACGGGGGCGTGTTCTATATGCAAGTACAGCTGCTAAAATAGTGATCACTGCTAGGTGGAAGTCACAAACTACCCACAAAGGAGGAATGGATTTGTAAACTAAACAAATATTTAATTTTGGCAAAATTAACTGCTATAATAAGAAATGAGTCATATCAAAAATTTAAAAAAGAGTGGAAATGTTTTTTATAAATATATGGCAAAATATTGCTCAAAAAAAGATACACTAATATGCCCAGATTAAAATGTGAAGTACTGTATGAAAGCAAAATTAGTAAGGAAAGATAATGATAATATATAGATGATTTGAGAGGATTGTAGAATGCAAAGATTATTGTAAATTGTATAATGTGGAGGAAATTGAGTGGGGGCAGAAGAATGTGGGAGGAAGGAGAAAAAAATAATTTGATGGATTGAGGAAATAGAAATGTAAAGGTATGGGGGAATGGGGAGGAAATGGTGTTGGCTTTGGTACATCTGTATTATAATGCAATATGTGAAAACCAATTTTTAAAAATGGTTCTGCTGCCCCAGCATAAGCTCCCCCCCCAGTAAAGCCAGCCCCCTATAATGTCCTCTTTTGGGGGTTATTTTTTACCTGTAATTTCCCCCAAAAAACTTCAACAACTTAGGGAGCTATCTCCTAAAAGAGAGCTCAACAACTTTGATTACCTCCTAAAAAACCTAGTCCTGTGAAAGTAGAAACTGGGATTACAGTGGTGCCCCGCAAGACGAATGCTTCACAAGACGGAAAACTCGCTAGACGAAAGAGTTTTCCATTTTGGAGGTGCTTCGCAAAACAAATTTCCTATGGGCTTGCTTCGCAAGACGACAATGTCTTGCGAGTTCCTGCTGTTTTTTTTCCCTTCCCCCCCTTTTTGTAAGCCGCTAAGCCGCTTATCAGCTGATCCGATCAGCAGATAAGCTGCTAAAAGCCGCTAAAAGCCGCTAAAAGCCGCTAATAGCGCTAAACCGCTAATCCTTCAATGGGCTTGATTCGCAAGACGAAAAAACCGCTAGACGAAGAGAATCACAGAACGGATTCTCTTCGTCTTGCGAGGCACCACTGTATTGGCTTCTGAGATTTAAAAAATAAAATTAAACCTTCCCCTCTTGTTTAAGCCTCTTTCCACCCTTCTCTTCCTTTTTGTGATTGTTTCTGTGTGTCTGTGTCTCCCTCATGTCACCTGGGGATCATTTTCTCACCATATCTTTGATGTCTATGCTACTAATTGCTTCTGCAGCTTTACTCTGAGAGAAAATATTGTATTTGTTGTATATAGCAACAATATGTTAAAGGTAAGTAAAAATGTGTAAGTTTTCGACGCCTCAGTAATAGCAGTTGCCAAGACATTATCTCGTTCTCCTCTAGAGAGCTCCATCTTTATTTCAGACATCATGCTATATAGGCACATCACAATGTTTAGCTGGTAATATATAATGATGTTGAAAGCCAAACATCGCCCAGCCTTCCTTGCAACACTCTTCTCTTCTTAACTATGTTTATGTAGGATGCTAATCTCAGTCTGACAATCTGCATACCTTTTCAGTTAGCGGAACCTCATATATGAAAGAATATGTTGCCTGTAGGATCTTCTTTTCTTGAAGGGTACAATACCCCTGAGGCACTTAACACTGTTTCTTGTCCTTTATTCCTGTTCTCATTTATTCATAGGTAAAGGTAAAGGGACCCCTGACCATTAGGTCCACTTGTGACCGACTCTGGGGTTGCAGCGCTCATCTCGCTTTATTGGCTGAGGGAGCTGGCGTACAGCTTCCGGGTCATGTGGCCAGCATGACTAAGCTGCTTCTGGCAAACCAGAACAGCACACAGAAACGCCGTTTACCTTCCCACCGGAGCGGTACCTATTTATCTACTTGCACTTTGACGTGCTTTCAAACTGCTAGGTTGGCAGGAGCAGGGACCGAGCAATGGGAGCTCACCTTATCACAGGGATTCGAACTGCCGACCTTCTGATCAGCAAGTCCTAGGCTCTGTGGTTTAACCCACAGTGCCACCTGCATCATAGTGCTATGCTTTTTCAGTCAGCCCAAAAATCCCAACTGCCCCTCTAGTGGTGGAACCCCAAAACTGAATAAGTACTTAATTGTACAAAAAGGTACAATTGAATAACTGAGCTTAATCATGTTACTTCAAATTATTATTTCTGATGAATGAGGTTGCCCTTCAGCTGGTGGCTTTTAAGGGTTGCTGTTTTGTTACTGCAGGAGAGTTACCAACTGATCTCACTTTAACCTACTGCTGTCTCTTATGTCGAGGGTGTTTGTAATGCTGCAACAATCTGAGCAAACCTCACATAAATGCAGAGTGGAGTCCCTAAGGCGGTTAGATGGCACCTTGTACGATTTCTTTGGGCCACTCCTGCAGACAAGCTGGTGCCAAATGTATTGCTCTGCTTTCCTTTGCACCACATCAGTGAGGTCAAGGGTGTGTGTGTGTCTTGCCCTCTTGGCATCCAAGGACCTCCACACACACTGCCCAGGCTTGTGCCCCAAATAAAGCCCCAGAATAGGGCCCCAGCAAGGTGGAGGGCTGCTTACCTGACTTTGGGAAGGTGCTGCAAGGACTCTGGCAGCCCTACTGTCTCCTGTCAAAGCTTGGTAGCGCTTGCACAGTGTTAGTAAGAATGGACGGGCTCTAGGACCCTGCTGGAGCCCTGGCCTTCCTTCCCAGAAGCAGGTGCCTTGCTAAGCCGCAGTGCCAGATTTATTGTACAGTTTCTCTGTACAAATGCCTGAAAAAATAAGAAGATCCACTTGGGGGCACCAAATACTGGTATTGTGCCGGTCGCCATTTTTTCTGGTCCATGCCAATACTGTCTTTGGCACCCCACGTGGATCTTCTTAACATTGCACCTGGGAAGGAGAAAGGGCTCTAGGACCCTGGAGCCACCTTTCCAGAGCCAGGCTCCTTGCTTAGCTGCGTGCTGGATCCAGCATAAGGAGTCAAACTAAGGTGGTGCAAAATTAAGAACATCCAATAGGGAGTGCCAAATATTGGACTTGAAAGATTGCTAAAGTCCATCTTTGGGTGGACTCTGCAAGGGCTCTGGGATGGCACCACCTTCCCAAAGCCGGGTAAACCTCATGTGATCCCAGCTTTGGGCAGGTGTGTGTGAAAGGGGAAAATAACATACAAACAGGACTCTTCAGGGCCTTTGCAAGAGAAGAAAGCCCTTTCCTGCTCTCCTCCCAAAATCCCCCCAAGCTGTAGCCCAGGCTTGTCTTTTGAATGGCTGCTGTCCATAGCTGGCGCTTGCTTAGAAACCCCTGCCAGTTATAGAAATATAAACTTTGGTTATATGCTTCTATACGCACGCATGTGTGTTTCTGTGTCTTCCTTGTGTCTATTGAGGAACATTCTCCCACTTTCCTTTTGATATCTATGCTACTAATTACTTTGGTGGTTTTAGAGACTATGTGCTGATGTATTAATTATCTGTACCATAAAATAACAGTTGTAACAATATATCTGAAGATATCTGAAGAAGTGTGCATGCACACAAAAGCTTATACCCAGAACAAACTTAGTTGGTCTCTAAGGTGCTACTGGACAATTTTTTAATTTATTTCAACAGCATCTACCTACCTGAATCTAGAAGTTGTAACAATATATTAAAGGTAAATAAGAATTTGTAAGTTTTAGACACCTAAATAGTAGAAGTCACCAGGAAATTGCCCCATTTGCCCCCCATAGCTCCATCCTTATTTCAGACATCATGTTATATCAGTATATCTTAATATTTAGATGGTGATATATCACAATGACATTGCACAGCCCTCCTTGTGGCCCTTTTCACTTTTGAACTATTTTCTGTAGGATGCTCAGTCTGTGGCTCTTCATGCCTTTGCAAGTAGCAGAAATTTAATATAACACATTGCATAGAAGGCTTGCTTTTTTGTATGGTATGTTCACCCTGAGGTACTTAACACTGTTTCCAGTCCGTTATTCCTGTTCTCATTTCTACTTAGAGCTATGCTATTTCAGTTATCCAGCTGCACCTCTGGTGGTGGAACTCCAGAATTGCATGTGTACTTTGCACAAAAATGTGCAATTCAAGCACTGTGCTTAATCGTTCTACGTACTTTCAATGATTATTTCTGATAAATTATATTGCCCTTCAGCTGGTGGGCTTTAAGGGCTGCTGTTTCATACCCTCCAACATTTCTCCGATGAAAATAGGGTCGTACCATTCCATAAATGATAATTTTACTATTTACACCCGCCCCGCCCCCCCACATCTTACTGGGTTGCCCCAGCACTCAGGGCAGCTTCTGACATATATAAAAACATAATAAAACATTTTTTAAAATACCTTTCCTATACAGGATTGCCTTCAGATGGTTCAGGGATCAAATTACTCCATACCCTCCAACATTTCTTCAAAGAAAATAGGAACACCCTAAGGAAAAGTGGGACATTACGGGATGGCTTTGGGTTGTGTCTTGTACTCCTCCTTTGGGCAGCAGCCCAGGACCTCCACACACACTGCCCAGGCTTCTGCAGCAAGATGGTGGACTGCTTACCCAATTTTGAGAAGGTAGCATAAGGGTTCTGACAACGTTCCAGAGCCCTCCTGCCAATGCCAAGTAAAAGGCAGCACAGCTTCAGGTGCCTTGTTTAGGCATGCCACTTATTGGCTTCAATGATTATTAAAATCTGTCCATTTTACCTGGCTCTGAGAGGGCAGAGTGAAGGACCTGTGATGCTTGCTACAAGAGTTCTGGCACTTCCTTCCGAAAGCTGGGAAAACTTGATTTGAACCCAGCTTTGGTTGCTTTATTTAATTTCCCACACACCTGCACTGGGACACTGGCCTCAACTTCCAACCCCCCACCTCTTTCTGAGTGTGTATATTTTTCTGTGTATCCCTCCTGTATATTAGGGAACAGTCTCTCACCTTCTGATATCTGTATTGCCAATTATTTCTACACCTTTAATTTTCCAGAAAATGTGCTGATTTAGAAATTATCTGTTCTATAAAATAAGAGTAGAAACAATATGTTAAAGGTAGGTTAAAAATTGTGTTTAAACCCCTCAGTAGTAGTCGTTGCAAGGACATTATCCTATTTGCGTCTAGATAGCTCAGTTTTTTCAGACATCATGTTATATTGGTAAATCACGATGTTTAGCTGGTAACATATCACAATGTTGAAAACCAAACATCGGACTAGACTGATGCCACAAAATTAAGAAGATCCACCTGGGGGCGCCAAATAGTGACCTTGAACTGGGCGCCATTTTCTGGAGTCCATTTTCTCGGGTCCACCTGTAATCTGCCATAACATGGTGCCTTTGGGATATCTGGTGCCACCAAGTGGATCTTCTGAATGTTGCACCACCTCAGCATAGGCGGCGCCAGGGCTCTGGTAGGCAGTGCTATGGGAGGTGTCATAGTCCTGGCACCGCCTTCTAAGAGCCCTAGTATCACCCTCCCAAAGCTGGAAGCCTAGCAAGTGCTTCCATGGCTTTGGGGGAGGAGAGACGGGCTCTAGGACCCAGCCAGAGCCCGGGAGCTGCCTTCCCGGAGCCAAGGATCTGGCATCCTGCAGTTTTCCTGCAAAGGGCTCTAATCTGATGTGAAGTGGTTCAAAATTATGGAGATTCATAATTGAGACGCTCTGTTTAGGCATGCCACATATTGGCTTCTATGATTATTAAAATCTGTCCATTTTATCTGTCTCTGAGAGGGCAGAGTGAAGGACCTGTGATGCTTGCTACAAGAGTTCTGGCACTTCCTTCCAAAAGCTGGGAAAACTTGATTTGAACCCAGCTTTGGTTGCTTTATTTAATTTCCCACACACCTGCCCTGGAACACTGGCCTCAACCTCCAACCCCCCACCTCTTTCTGAGTGTGTATATTTTTCTGTGTATCCCTCCTGTATATGAGGGAACAGTCTCTCACCTTCTGATATCTGTATTGCCAATTATTTCTACACCTTTAATATTCCAGAAAATATGCTGATTTAGAAATTATCTGTTCTATAAAATAAGAGTAGTAACAATATGTTAAAGGTAAGTTTAAAAATTGTGTTTAAACCCCTCAGTAGTAGTCGTTGCCAGGACATTATCCTATTTGCGTCTAGATAGCTCAGTTTTTTCAGACATCATGTTATATTGGTAAATCACGATGTTTAGCTGGTAACATATCACAATGTTGAAAACCAAACATCGGACTAGACTGATGCCGCAAAATTAAGAAGATCCACCTGGGGGCGCCAAATAGTGACCTTGAACTGGGCGCCATTTTCTGGAGTCCATTTTCTCAGGTCCACCTGTAATCTGCCATAACATGGTGCCTTTGGGATATCTGGTGCCACCAAGTGGATCTTCTGAATGTTGCACCACCTCAGCATAGGCGGCGCCAGGGCTCTGGTAGGCAGTGCTATGGGAGGTGTCATAGTCCTGGCACCACCTTCTAAGAGCCCTAGTATCACCCTCCCAAAGCTGGAAGCCTAGCAAGTGCTTCCATGGCTTTGGGGAGGAGAGACGGGCTCTAGGACCCAGCCAGAGCCTGGGAGCTGCCTTCCCGGAGCCAGGCACCTTGTTCTGCTGCAATGCGGGATCCGGCACAGAGATCTGAGTTGAGGTGGTGGAAGATTGTGAAGATTCATAATTGAGAAGTTCTATTGAGGCATGCCACATAACTGGCTTGAAATATTATTAAAGCCTGTTCATTTTATCCACCTTTGAGAGGGTGGCGCAAGGAATATGGGATGTTAGCAGAGCCGTGGCATTGCTTTCCCAAAGCTGGGAAAGCCTCATTTGATTGCAGCTTTGATTTCTTCATTTTCTTCCTCACATGTCTGCCCTGGGGCCACGGTCTCACATCCCAAAAGTCCCCCAAGTTGCTGCCCAGCCCTGCCTTTTGAGCAGCTTCTGCCCTCAGGCAAGGCTTGTTTGGAAGCAGCTGCCAGTTTAATAAAGAATAAGCTATTATTATTATTATTTAAATATATGTTCCTCTGTGGTTTTGTCAGCATAGGATACTGGGGGGGGGGAATCTGAGGCCCCACTCAACTAAATGTGTCTGAGTTTCCCATATATGCGGAAAAAAATGTTTGGAGTGCTGCTTACCCAACTTTGGGAAGATAATAATAATAATAATAATAATAATAATAATAATAATAATAATTTTTATTTATATCCCGCCCTCCCCAGCCGAAGCCGGGCTCAGGGCGGCTAACAACAATCAAATGGTTCAACATTGTAAAACATTCATTATAAAATTAAATCAAATTAAAATCAAATTAATGGCAACCATCAGGCAAAGTTTTGTGCAGATTGCCAGAGGAGGGGGTCAGGCTGTGCCCTGACAAAAGGCCTGGTGGAACAGCTCTGAGATGGCTGAGGTGGTGCAATATTAAGAAGATGACCTCGGGAGCACCAAATATCAGAACCTCACTGGACACAATTTTGCATTGCCAGGGCTCTGCATTACCAGACATTGCCCAGAACTTGTTGCAACCACCTTTGTCTTTGTTTGCGTAGGATGCTCTTTCAGTCTGTCAATCTGCATGCCTTTTCAGTTAACAGAACCTCATATATGATAGAATACATTGCCTGTAGGATCTACTTTTCTTGATACTCCTGTGGTACTTAATGCTGTTTCTAGTTTGTTATTTCTGTTATGATTCTTACATACTGTTATGCTATTTCAGTAAGTGGAATTCCAGAATTGAATAAGTATATAATAGTACACAACCACTTTTCTTAATTGTGGTACCTGTAATCATTATTTCTGAGAAATGTTGTTGCCCTTCAGCTTGTGGCATTTAAGGGTTGCTCTTTTGTTAACTCAGGAGAGTCAAACCCTTATCTCACTTTAATCTCAGTGTTGGGGGATATCTTCCAGAGAAGAAACTGCTCAGGAGTAAACTCTACATAAATCCTGAGTGGAGTCCCTAAGGTGGTTGGATAGCGCCTTGCATTCCACTTTCTCAGACAGGGTCTTGTCTTCTGTGCTGCCCAGAACCTCCTCACACATTGCCCAGCCTTCTGCTGCAAAGAGATCACTTCAGTACTGCTATTGCAGCCAAACAAACATTAAAGGGGGGACACTTTATTGTGCATATCATTTTGCTGCAATTATATGTTTGTCTGTGGGTAGGATGTTGGGGGGGGGGTAGAATCTGAGGACCCCCACAGCTGAATATGTAGAAGGATCCCATACATGTAAAAAAAACACCAATAAATACACAAAACCTCAGAACCTGCACCAGCAAGGTGAGGGGCTGCTTGCCCCACTGTGGAAAGGTGGTGCCAGAGCCCTCCTGCCTCTTGTCAAAGCCCATAAGTCATGGGTAGGCAAACTAAGGCCCGGGGACCGGATCCAGCCCAATCACATTATAAATCCGGCCTGTGGATGGTCTGGAAATCAGAGTGTTTTTACATGAGTAGAATGTGTCCCTTTATTTAAAATGCATCTCTGGGTTATTTGTGGGGCCTGCCTGGTGTTTTTACATGAGTAGAATGTATGTTTTTATTTAAAATGCATCTCTGGGTTATTTGTGGGGCATAGGAATTCATTCATTTCTTTTATTCCAAAATATAGTCCAGCCCCCCACAAGGTCTGAGGGACAATGAACCAGCCCCCTGCTGAAAAAGTTTGCTGACCCCTGTCATAAGTGCTTGTTCTGCTTTGGGAAGGACAGAAGGGTTCTAGGTCTCTGGCACAGCCTTGGCACTGCTGTCCCAGAAACAGGTGCCTTGCTCATCCACAGTACCAGATTTACAGTGCATTTAGTTTAGTGCCTTACTAGCAATTTCTCTGCAGCTCATCTGAGGTGGGGCAAAATTAGGAAGATCCTCTTCAGGGCAGCAAACATTGTTTTTACACAAGCCGACATTTTACAAAGTCCATTTTCTGTTCCATTTATGATCTGTCATAAAACAGCACCCTGTGCAAGGCCAGTATTTGGCACCCCCCAGTGGAATTTCTTAATGTTGCACCTCCTCAGTGAAGTCATGGATAAAATGAACAGGCTTTAATAATATTTCAAGCCAGTTATGTGGCATGCCTCAATAGAACTTCTCAATTATGAATCTTCACAATCTTCCACCACCTCAACTCAGATCTCTGTGCCGGATCGCGCATTGCAGCAGAACAAGGTGCCTGGCTCCGGGAAGGCAGCTCCCGGGCTCTGGCTGGGTCCTAGAGCCCGTCTCTCCTCCCCAAAGCCATGGAAGCACTTGCTAGGCTTCCAGCTTTGGGAGGGTGATACTAGGGCTCTTAGAAGGCGGTGCCAGGACTATGACACCTCCCATAGCACTGCCTACCAGAGCCCTGGCGCCGCCTATGCTGAGGTGGTGCAACATTCAGAAGATCCACTTGGTGGCACCAGATATCCCAAAGGCACCATGTTATGGCAGATTACAGGTGGACCCAAGAAAATGGACTCCAGAAAATGGCGCCCAGTTCAAGGTCACTATTTGGCGCCCCCAGGTGGATCTTCTTAATTTTGCGGCATCAGTCTAGTCCGATGTTTGGTTTTCAACATCGTGATATGTTACCAGCTAAACATTGTGATTTACCAATATAACATGATGTCTGAAAAACTGAGCTATCTAGACGCAAATAGGATAATGTCCTGGCAACGACTACTACTGAGGGGTTTAAGCACATTTTTTAAACTTACCTTTAACATATTGTTACTACTCTTATTTTATAGAACAGATAATTTCTAAATCAGCACATTTTCTGGAATATTAAAGGTGTAGAAGTAATTGGCAATACAGATATCAGAAGGTGAGAGACTGTTCCCTCATATACAGGAGGGATACACAGAAAAATATACACACTCAGAAAGAGGTGAGGGGTTGGAAGTTGAGGCCAGTGTTCCAGGGCAGGTGTGTGGGAAATTAAATAAAGCAACCAAAGCTGGGTTCAAATCAAGTTTTCCCAGCTTTTGGAAGGAAGTGCCAGAACTCTTGTAGCAAGCATCACAGGTCCTTCACTCTGCCCTCTCAGAGACAGATAAAATGGACAGATTTTAATAATCATAGAAGCCAATATGTGGCATGCCTAAACAGAGCGTCTCAATTATGAATCTCCATAATTTTGAAC
The DNA here is from genome assembly GCF_965113315.1 of Podarcis vaucheri. NCBI lineage: Eukaryota > Metazoa > Chordata > Lepidosauria > Squamata > Lacertidae > Podarcis > Podarcis vaucheri. Next base: position 23,376,061 of record NC_138758.1, read on the forward strand.
CACTTCACATCAGATTAGAGCCCTTTGCAGGAAAACTGCAGGATGCCAGATCCTTGGCTCCGGGAAGGCAGCTCCCGGGCTCTGGCTGGGTCCTAGAGCCCGTCTCTCCTCCCCAAAGCCATGGAAGCACTTGCTAGGCTTCCAGCTTTGGGAGGGTGATACTAGGGCTCTTAGAAGGCGGTGCCAGGACTATGACACCTCCCATAGCACTGCCTACCAGAGCCCTGGCGCCGCCTATGCTGAGGTGGTGCAACATTCAGAAGATCCACTTGGTGGCACCAGATATCCCAAAGGCACCATGTTATGGCAGATTACAGGTGGACCCGAGAAAATGGACTCCAGAAAATGGCGCCCAGTTCAAGGTCACTATTTGGCGCCCCCAGGTGGATCTTCTTAATTTTGCGGCATCAGTCTAGTCCGATGTTTGGTTTTCAACATCGTGATATGTTACCAGCTAAACATTGTGATTTACCAATATAACATGATGTCTGAAAAACTGAGCTATCTAGACGCAAATAGGATAATGTCCTTGCAACGACTACTACTGAGGGGTTTAAGCACATTTTTTAAACTTACCTTTAACATATTGTTACTACTCTTATTTTATAGAACAGATAATTTCTAAATCAACATATTTTCTGGAATATTAAAGGAGTAGAAGTAATTGGCAATACAGATATCAGAAGGTGAGAGACTGTTCCCTAATATACAGGAGGGATACACAGAAAAATATACACACTCAGAAAGAGGTGGGGGGTTGGAAGTTGAGGCCAGTGTCCCAGTGCAGGTGTGTGGGAAATTAAATAAAGCAACCAAAGCTGGGTTCAAATCAAGTTTTCCCAGCTTTCGGAAGGAAGTGCCAGAACTCTTGTAGCAAGCATCACAGGTCCTTCACTCTGCCCTCTCAGAGCCAGGTAAAATGGACAGATTTTAATAATCATTGAAGCCAATAAGTGGCATGCCTAAACAGAGCGTCTCAATTATGAATCTCCATAATTTTGAACCACTTCACATCAGATTAGAGCCCTTTGCAGGAAAACTGCAGGATGCCAGATCCTTGGCTCCGGGAAGGCAGCTCCCAGGCTCTGGCTGGGTCCTAGAGCCCGTCTCTCCTCCCCAAAGCCATGGAAGCACTTGCTAGGCTTCCAGCTTTGGGAGGGTGATACTAGGGCTCTTAGAAGGCGGTGCCAGGACTATGACACCTCCCATAGCACTGCCTACCAGAGCCCTGGCGCCGCCTATGCTGAGGTGGTGCAACATTCAGAAGATCCACTTGGTGGCACCAGATATCCCAAAGGCACCATGTTATGGCAGATTACAGGTGGACCCGAGAAAATGGACTCCAGAAAATGGCGCCCAGTTCAAGGTCACTATTTGGCGCCCCCAGGTGGATCTTCTTAATTTTGTGCCACCTGAGCTTGGTGCGATGCACGGTTTATCATAATATGTCACCGGCTAAACATCGTGATATACCAGTATAAGATGAACTGCACGGAAATGAACAGGGTAATGTCCTGGCAACTGCTACTACTGAGGGATCTAAAACTTACAAATTTTTACATACCTTTAATATATTGTTACAAATATTATTTTACCGTACATATATTTTTTAAATCAGCACATTTCTCCTATAATTAAAACTGTAGAAGTAATTTGAAGCATATATGTCATAAGTAAGGTGAGAGAATGTTCCATAATAGATATGAGGTCGACAAAGAAACACATATATGAACATAAAAAGAAGAGGAGAAGGGAAGAAAGAGGCTTAAAGAGCAGAGGAAGGTTTCATTATTATTATTTTTTAACTCAGAAGTAAATTAACACATTTTATTCTTTCAGAGGACTAGCCTTAGCTCTGACTATATCCCAGAGCTGTGGGATATTTATCCCAAAGAAGGATAAAATGGACAGATTTGAATAATCTTTGAAGCCATAATGTGACACGCCTAAGTGGAACTTCTCAATTATGAATCTTCACAATTTGCACCACTTCAGCTCAGATCCCGCATTGCAGCAAAACAAGGTGCCTGGCTCTGGGAAGGCAGCTCCAGGGGTCTGGCTGGGTCCTAGTGCCCTTCTCTCCTTCCCGCAGCTGGGGAAGCAATTACTAAGCTTCCAGCTTTGGAAGGGCGGCATGAGGGCTCTTCGGATGTCATCATCTTTGCGGAGGTGCTGCAACATTAAGAAGATCCACTTGGGGGCGCTAAGGATTGGCCTCGCCAAAACGCCATAATATGGCAGATTACAGACAAAATAGTGGCTGGTTCTAGTCCAATATTTGGCACCCCCAAGTGGATCTTCTTAGTATGGCACCACCTCAGCTGAGCGCGATGTTTCATTGTGATATGTTACCAGCTAAGCATTGTGATATACCAGGATAACATGATGTTTGAAAAAAGGGAGCTATCTAGAAGGGATCAGGATAATGTCCTGGCCACTTCTACTACTGAGGGATCTAAGACTAACAAATTTTTACTTACCTTTAACATATGGTTACAAATGTAATTTTACCATACAGATAATTTTTAAGTAAGCACATTTCCCCTAAAATTAAAACTGTTAGAAGATACAGGATGGATAAGGAAACACATAGACATACACACAAAGAGGAGAAGGGAGGAAAGAGGCTTAAAAAGCAGGGGAAGGTTTCAATTTTATTTTATTTTATTTTACTCAGAAGTAAATAATCCCAGTCTATTCTTCCACCAGACTAGCGGCAGCTTCCAAGCGAGCTCCAGCAGAGGCCAATACTATTCAAAAGGCAGGGCTGTGCAGCAACTTGGGGTGCATTTGAGGTGGCAGGGGAAAGCGCATTCTGTTCTTGCAGGCTCCAGGGGTCAGGCAGGGTCCTAGAGCCCGTCGCTCCTTCAAAAAACCAGGGAAGTATGGCATTGCATTATTATTTGTAATAGCAGGTGTTCTGCTCAGCTGCAGTGCGGATTTAGGGTGTGGAGTGGAAGAGGTGCAACATTAAGAATTTCCACTAGGGGTGCCAAATACTGGCCTCCAAAGGCACCATTTTATGACAGATCATAAATGGAGCAGAAAATGGTGGCCAGCACTAGACCAATGTTTGGCGCTCTGAAGTAGAAGATCCATTTGGGGTTGCCAAATATAGACATCTTTGGGAGGGCTGTGTAAGCTTTGGCAGTGCCTTCCTATAGTCAGGTAAACATTATGTGATCACAGTTTTGCACAGTTTTGTCTGTGTGCATCAAATTAAATAAATGAAGAATAGGTTTACTTCAAATGGGGGGGGGGATTGTCTTGTTGTCTGTGCAGTCCAGGACTTCCATGTACATTGCCCAGGATTGTGTGCTGCTGGAGAGATCATTTCAATGCTTTCCATTGCAGCCAAACCAACATTGAGGGTGGGTAGGGGGGGTCCTTCTTGTGCATATCCCTTTGCCTCAGCATTATCACCCACCTGCGAGCTAGTGCTACAAGAACAGAAACAGGTGATTGGGGGAAGGATATGAACAGTGGTTCCACTATTCATTTTGCTGCAGGTAGATGTTCATCTGTGGTTTTGTCAGGGCAGGACGCTGGGGGGGATGGGGAAATCAGAGGCCCCACTCAACTGAATGTACAGGAGGATCCCGTACATGGGGGGGGGGGTGTGTAAAGCCACAAAACACCAGAATGGGCTCAGCAAGGTGGAGATCTGTTTACTTGACTTTGGGAGGGTGGCATTAAGTCTGGGAGCATCCCAGACCCCTCCTGTCTCTTGCTTTGGCAATGACAAAAGGGCTCTAGGACCCTGCTGGAACCCTGGAGCTTCCTTCCCAGAAACAGGTGCCTTGCTCAGCAACAGTAACCGAATTTAGAGTGGTGCCAGCAGTTTCTCTGTCCAGGGTGCTTCTCTCGATAGTTCCACTTCCATCCATATTTCAGACATCATGTGATATTGGTACATCACGATGTTTAGCTGGTAATTTATGCCGATATTGAAAACTAAACATCGGGTTGAGTTGAGATGCTGCAAAATTAAGAAGATCCACTTGGGGGCACCAACGGGCCTCACGCCAGGCACTATTTTACATTTTGTCTAGTGCATCTCTTATCTTTATTAAAATGGCATCTTGCCAATATTTGGCGCCCCCAGGTGGATCTTCTAAATGTTGCATTATGTCAGTGAAGGCGGGTCCCAAATACACCCTCCCATGTTGCCGCCCAGCCCTGCTGCCCTCAGCCAGGGCTCCCTTGCTAGTCCCTCAGCCAGGGCAGAATAAACTGGGATTACTTGCTTCTGAGTTTAAAATAAATAATTAAAATCTTTCCCTGTAATTTAAGCCTCTTTCATGCCTTCTCCTCCTATTTCTGTGTGTGGAGTATCTATGATACTAATTACTTTCACAGTATTAACTTTAGAGAAAACATCTGATGTAAAAATTATCTGTACTATAAAATACCGGTTGTATCAATATGCTAAAGGCAAATAAAAATACGTAAGATTTAGACCCCGTCAGTAGTAGCAGTTTTCAGAACATCACCCCCGTTCACCTCCAGATATTTCCATCCTTATTTGAGACAACATGTTATATTAGTATATTGCGATGTTTAGCAGGTAACATATCACGATGTTGGGAAACCAAACATCGTGCAGAGCTGAGGTGCTGCCATTTTATGTAGTCCCATTTTATCTGGTTCATCTCTTATCTGTTAAAATGGCGTGCTGTGCGAGTCCAATGTTTCGCGCCCCCAAGTGGATCTTCTTAATGTTGCCAGGGCTCTGGCCGTATCTGGGAGCCCTTGCTGCATTTCCAAAGCCGGAAGCCTAGTGCTACCTTAGGGAGGAAAGAAGAGCTCTAGGACCTTGCCAGAACCCTGGAGCTGCCTTCCCAAAAGCAGGCGCCTTGCTTAGCTGCACTGCAGCATCCTGCAGTTTTCATGCATAGGTGTTGATCTGGTCAGGTGTAAAATTGGTAAGATTCATAATGGAGAAGATCCATTTTTTGAAGAGGGCAACATATTTGCTTCAAAATATTACTAAGCTCCATCCATTTTATCAGTCTTTGAGAGGGTGGTGCCAGGGCTCTGGGGTACAAGAGCTCTGGCACTGCCTCCCCAAAGCTGGGAAAAATATCATCGGATCCTAGCTTTGGTTCCTGTATTTACTTCCACACGTACCTCCTGCGCTGGGGTCCTGGAGCCCTTGCCTCACCTCCGCTGTATGCGGAAAAAACCTGTGTGGAGGGCTCCTTGCCGATCTTGGGAAAGTAGAGAAAGGGCTCTGGCAGAGCCCCAGAGCCCTCCATTCCCCTTCCCAAAGCCCAGTAAGCAATCCCACAGCTTTGGGAAGGATAGAAGGGCTCTAGGACCCTGCCAGAGCCCTGGAGCTGCTTTCACAGAAGCAGGTGCCATGCTCAGCCGCAGTGCGGAATTAGAATTCTGACACCAGTTTCTCTATGCAGTGCACTCAGCTGCAAAATTAATAAGTTCCACTTGGGGGCGCCAAGTATTGGTCCACACCAGGCGCAATTTTATGAAGTCCATTTTGTGTGGTCTATTTGTGATCTAATATAAAACGGCGAGCTGTGTGAGGCCGATCTCTGTGAAGGTTGTGCCACCCTTCCGAAGCCAGAAGCCTAGTATGTGCTTTGGGAAGGAGAGAAGGGCTCTAGGACCCGGCCAGAGCCCTGGAACTGTCTTCCCAGAATCAGACACCTTTATTTGCTTCAATGCGGGATCCAGCATTTACCTGCACATAGGCGGTGTCAGGGCTCTCCTTCCCACCCCATCCCCACCTTCACAAAGCCAGGTAGACCTCATCTGACCACAGGTTTGCTCAGGGGTGGGGGGTGGGAAGGAGGGGAATAAATAAATGGAGAGTGGGTTTCCCCTTTCTCCTTCTCTGAATTTACTTCTCCACTCACCTGCTGTAATGAGGCACTGTCCCCCAATTTCCCCCTTGCCTCTGAAATGCCCCCCCAATTATTGCCCAGCTGTGCCTGTTAAACAGCTGCTGCCCTCAGCCAGGACTTGCTTGGAAGCTGCCGCTGCTGATCCCATGGAAGAATAAACTGGGATTGTTTACTTCTGAGGTTTTTTTTTTTAAAAAAACCCTCCCCTGTTCTTTAAGCCTATTTCCTCCCTTCACCTCCTGTTTTTGTGTCTCTCTGTGAGTTTCTCTCTGTGTGTGTTTCTGTGTCACCATCGTGTCTATTAAGGAACAATCTGTCACCTTACTATTGAGGTCTATGATACTAATTACTTCTACTGCTTTAACTTTAGAGAAAATGTGTTGTACTATAAAATAACAGTTGTAACAATATATTAAAGGGAAGTAGAAATTTGTAACTTCAAGACAACCTCAGAAGCAGCAGTTGCCAGGACATTATGCTCTTCACCTCCACGTGGTTCCATCCTAATTTCAAACACCATGTTTTATCGGGATATTGCAATGTTTAGCCACGGTGGATTTAGAGTGGTGCCAACAGTTTCTTTGCACAATCTGCAGTGCTGAGGTGTCTATCTGCCTCTCTGTTTTTGTGTCTCCTTAAATGTGCTTCTCCAGATAGTTCCATCCATATTTCAGACATCATGCAATATGGGTACATCATGATGTTTAGCTGTTAATGTATCACAATGTTGAGTATCACGATGTTGAAAACCAAACATCGGGTTGAGCTTAGATTCTGCAAAATTAAGAAGATCCACTTGGGGACGCCAATGGGCTTCACGCTGGGTGCCATTTTATGAAGTTTATCTTATCTGGTTCATCTCTTATCTGTGTTAAAATGGCATCTTGTGAGGCCAATATTTGGCTCCCCCAAGTGGATCTTCTTAATATTGCAGCACTTCAGCTCTGAGTCTGAAATCCAGCCTTGTGGCTGAGGAAGGCACCTGCTTCAGCAAATGTAGCGCCAGGGCTTTGCCAAGAGCCCTTCCTCCCTTTGCAAAGGTAGGGGAGCACTTACTAGGATTCCAGCTTTGGAGCCCTGGAGCTGCCTTCCCAGAGCCTGGCACCTTGCTCAGCAGTTTCCCTGCACAGGGCGCTTAGCCAAGGTGGTGCAAGATTGAGAAGATCCATAACTGAGAAATACTATTTTGGGGTACTAAATATTGGCCTCACACAGGGCACCATTTCATGAATATTTACCAAGTATGTCCCTTTTTTCTGCTTTTTTGGAGGATGGCACCCAGGCTGACTGACCGAACCCAAAGGGTGCTCATCAATGGTTCCTCTTCATCCTGGAGAAGAGTGACTAGTGGGGTGCCACAGGGTTCTGTCTTGGGACCGGTCTTGTTCAACATCTTTATCAACGACTTAGATGATGGACTCAAGGGCATCCTGATCAAATTTGCAGATGACACCAAACTGGGAGGGGTGGCTAACACCCCAGAGGACAGGATCACACTTCAAAACGACCTTGACAGATTAGAGATCTGGGCAAAAACAAACAAGATGAATTTTAACAGGGAGAAATGTAAAGTATTGCACTTGGGCAAAAAAAATGAGAGGCACAAATACAAGATGGGTGACACCTGGCTTGAGAGCAGTACATGTGAAAAGGATCTAGGAGTCTTGGTTGACCACAAACTTGACATGAGCCAACAGTGTCACGCGGCAGCTAAAAAAGCCAATGCAATTCTGGGCTGCATCAATAGGAGTATAGCATCTAGATCAAGGGAAGTAATAGTGCCACTGTATTCTGCTCTGGTCAGACCTCACCTGGAGTACTGTGTCCAGTTCTGGGCACCACAGTTCAAGAAGGACACTGACAAACTGGAATGTGTCCAGAGGAGGGCAACCAAAATGGTCAAAGGCCTGGAAACGATGCCTTATGAGGAACGGCTAAGGGAGCTGGGCATGTTTAGCCTGGAGAAGAGGAGGTTAAGGGGTGATATGATAGCCATGTTCAAATATATAAAAGGATGTCACATAGAGGAGGGAGAAAAGTTGTTTTCTGCTGCTCCAGAGAAGCGGACACGGAGCAAAGGATCCAAACTACAAGAAAGAAGATTCCACCTAAACATTAGGAAGAACTTCCTGACAGTAAGAGCTGTTTGACAGTGGAATTTGCTGCCAAGGAGTGTGGTGAAGTCTCCTTCTTTGGAGGTCTTTAAGCAGAGGCTTGACAACCATATGTCAGGAGTGCTCTGATGGTGTTTCCTGCTAGGCAGGTGGTTGGACTCGATGGCCCTTGTGGTCTCTTCCAACTCTATGATTCTATGATTCTATTCTATGATTCTATGATTCCCTGGGATGCTATCAGAGCACTGCTGGCACCACTTTCTCAGAACCCTGGTACCACCCTTCCTAAACCAGAAGCCTAGTAAGTGCTTCCCTGGCACCTTGCTTAGTTGCAGTCTGAGATCTGACAGTTTTCCTACACAGGGAGAGGTGAGATAGTGTAATATTGAAAAGATCCATTACTGAGAAGATCCAGTTGGGGGAATGACACATATTGGCCTCAAAAGATTACTGAAGTCTGGCTTTGGGGGAGGGGCAGTGCAAGGGCTTTGGATACCAGAGCCCTGGCACCACCATGAAAAAATAAACTTTGGTTATCAACAACAACAACAACAACAACAACAACAACAATTTATTTGTACCCCACCCATCTGGCTGGGTTTCCCCAGCCACTCTGGGTGGCTTCCAACATAGATTAAAAATACATTAATATGTCACACATTAAAAACTTCCCTAAACAGGTGTCTTCAGATGTCTTCTAAATGTCAGGTAGTTGTTTATCTCTTTGACATCTGATGGGAGGGCGTTCCACAGGGCATGTTCCACTACCGAGAAAGCCCTCTGCCTGGTTCCCTGTAGCTTTGCTTCTCGCAGTGAGGGAACCCCCAGAAGGCACTCAGCGCTGGACCTCAGCGTCCAAGCTGAACGATGGGGGTGGAGATGCTCTTTCAGGTATACTGGGCTGAGGCCATTTAGGGCTTTAAAGGTCAACACCAACACTTTGAATTGTGCTTGGAAACGTACTGGGAGCCAATGTAGGTCTTTCAAGACCGGTGTTATGTGGTCTCGGTGGCTGCCCCCAGTCACCAGTCTAGCTGCCGCATCCTGGATTAGTTGTAGTTTCCGGGTCACCTTCAAAGGTAGCCCCATGTAGAGTGCATTGCAGTAGTCCAAGTGGGAGATAACTAGAGCAGGCACCACTCTGGCGAGACAGTTCGCGGGCAGGTAGGGTCTTAGCCTGCGTACCAGGTGGAGCTGGTAGACAGCTGCCCTGGACACAGAATTGACCTGCACCTCCATGGACAGATGTGAGTCCAAAATGACTCCCAGGCTGCAAACCTGGTCCTTCAGGGGGCACAGTTACCCTATTCAGAACCAGGGAGTTCTCCACAGCCACCCACCTCCTGTCCCCCCAAAACAGTACTTCTGTCTTGTCAGGATTCAACCACAATCCATTAGCCGCCATCCATCCTCCAACCACCTCCAGGCACTTGCACAGGACCTTCACTGCCTTCACTGGTTCTGATTTGAAAGAGAGGTAGAGCTGGGTATCATCTGCATATTGATGGACACCCAGACCAAACCCCTGACTATCTCTCCCAGCAGCTTCATGTAAATGTTAAAAAGCATGGGGGAGAGGATGGAACCCTGAAGCACCCCACAAGTGAGGGCCCAGGTGTCTGTACACTCATCCCCCACCACCACTTTCTCAACACAGCCCAAGAGGAAGGAGTGGAACCACTGTATAACAGAGCTCTCAGCTCCTCTAGACAGTCCAGAAGGATGTTATGGTCGATTGTATCAAAGGCCACTAAGAGATCCAGCAGAACTAGAAAACAGCTCTCACCTTTGTCCCTAGCCCGCTGGAGATCATCAACCAGTGCAACCAAGGCAGTTTCAGTCCAATGATGAGGCCTGAATCCTGACTGGAAGGGATCCAAATGGTCCGTTTCCTCCAGGCGTGCCTGGAGTTGTTCAGCAACCACCCGCTCAATCACCTTGCCCAAGAATGGAAGATTTGAGACTGGGCGATAGTTGGCCATATTGGCCGGGTCTAAAGATTTTTTTTAAGAAGCGGTTTAATGACCGCCTCTTTCAGTGGGTCTGGGAAGGCTCCCTCACAGAGAGAAGCATTCACCACCCTGCACAGCCCATTGCCCAGCCCTTCCCGGCTTGCTTTTATTAGCCAGGATGGGCAAGGATCAAGGAGACAGGTGGTTGGCTTCACACATCCAAGCAGCCTGTCCACATACTTGGGGGTAATGGATTGAAATTGATTCCATGCAACTTGACCAGACAGGGCGCTAGCACTCTCCCGCCCCAGCCCTGCTCCCACGGTGGTGTCTACCTCTTCCCAAATCTGAGCGACTTTATCTGCAAAAAACTTTGCAAAATCATTGCAGAAGATCTTGGGTCTTTACTAGGCCCCAATGGTAAAGGTGGTTCCGTTAAATTGAGAACCACCTGAAAGCGTCTCCTGCTACTATTTTCTACAGATGCAATAGAGGCAGTGAAGAAAATCTTCTTCGCCGTCGCTATCACCATTTGGTAGGCTCGACGTTGAGCTCTAGTCTGTGTATGGTCTGGTTCAGAAGGAGTTTTCTGCCACCGAAGCTCTAGCCATCTCAGCAATTGTTTCCTCGCCCTCAGCTCTGAAGAAAACCATGGGGCTGTCCGGACTCCGTGCAATTGGAGAGGGCACTTCAGAGCCAGACAGTCGATAGCCCTGGTTAACTCCACATTCCAGCAGACCACCATGGAATCAGCTGAAAGGCTATCAACATGGGATAAAGCATCCCCTACCACTCTCTGGAAGCCAATTGGATCCATTAAGCGGCGGGGTGGACCCTCCAAATTGGTCCCACCTCCCTGCAGAGGGAAAGGGTCAAGGAGAAGTCCAGTTGCACCAGGAAGTGATCTGACCATGGCACTTCTTTTGTTTCACTTTTTCTTAGTTTCAGATCACCCCCGTCACTAGAGGTGAACACCAGGTCTAAGGCATGTTCGTGACTATGAGTTGGGCCAAACTTATTCAGGGTCAGCCCCATGGAGGCCATGCTTTCCACGGTCCTGAGCAGCCCCTTGTAAGGTCTTGTCAGCTTGGATGTTAAAATCCCCTAGGACAACTAAACTAGGTGTTTCCAGGAGAACATCCACCACGACCTGAAGCAATCCTGTACTGCCCCTATTGCCCAACTTCCAGAACATGCACTCAGAAAACTGGGTCTTCCCAGTTGGATGCCTAATGCAAGCTAGTGGCTTCCTAAAAATCACTGCAAACCTGCCCCTCCCTGCCCACATGACCTGGGTTGCTGTGCTTAAGAGAAATCTGGTGGACAAGCAGCAGCTAAGACAGGGCCATCTACTTCATCCAACCTTGCCTGTTCTTAAGCCTCTTTTCTCCCCTCCCCCCCTCCAATGTTGATTGGGGAACATTCTCTCACTTTACCTTTGTTTTCTAATTACTTCTTCAGTTTGAATTCTGGAGAAAATGTGCTGGTGTAAAAATTATCTGTACTATAAAATAACAGTTATAACAATATGTTAAAGGTAAGTAAAAATGTGTAAGTTTTAGACCGCTATATAGCTCCATTCTTATTTTGGACATCATGTTATATTGGTATATCAAGATGTTTAGCTGGTGACATACTATGGTGTTGAAAACCAGACATTGCCCAGCCCTACTCTGAAGTTGGCACAGACTTTCCAGCCTTGGAGGGGGATATCCAATGTTTCCATGGCTCCTGGGATGCCCTTCCTGGGAGCATATGATTATTCTCTAAGTGGTGCAAAAGTATGCATCTGAGTTGGGATAAGCACTAAATTTTTACATGTTGCTCTCTGTTCAATCCTTCATTCTGATCAAGCAATTCTTCGTGAAGGCTGATGCTGCATATGTTTTTCCAGAAGTATTTCCCAATGAGTTCAGCTAGGCTTGCTGCCAAACAAGTATTCAGCCTTAGAGTAAATATTAGTAAATCTTTAATAATATGTAAAAAGAAAAACAAATGCAAAACAAGTGTTTTAGTGAACTGATGCTGCTGGTTGGGCTAGCTATCTGGAAAGTTTGTTTGCTGAAGTGACACAATGACAGTCTGAAGGGCAAAGTTGACATGCAGTATTTGCAGACAAAATGATAAGAAAAAAGGTCTTGTAGGTGTTCAGCAAGATCATACCCCTGGCTCTTGCTTGATGTGGCTCTTGAAGAACATTTAGCAAACAACCAAACTTTGCCAATAATGTTTTCCCATAAAAGCAGCTTATGTACTGCAGCAAATGTTGCACACCCTCAAAGAATGTGTGCTTTGACTGAAGTCTCAGTGGAAGCAAAGTAGTCTAACCCTTGACCCTGTATATGTGGGATTGGTTGTTGAACTCTAATCCTTGGCCCTGGTCAAATCTATTTCTGAACGAAACCATGACTTAGTGCAGACAGCAAACATGCAGGTTCCCAGAGAATATCTCAGGTGCTCTGTTCCTCTTACAGTGTGGCTGCTATTGCAATGCTGTGAGCTATGCCACTGTTTGGCTTGGGTCTCATCCACGCCATACATTTAATATTACCGGAAAAAATAAAGAAGAAATACACAAAAAAAATGAACCAACCAACGTCTTAATTTTCAAACCCTTTATTGTTTAATAATAGTATAAGCATACACCCGTAGATAAGGGCTGTACAACGTAGCATACAGCGGACCCTTGACATTTGTTATTTTGACAGCTGCTTGCGAAACAGCGCCCCCTAACAAAGACTATGCAGGTACTGCAGCTGCCAGACGCTGTCAAACCATGCACCTGCAATTTCCACGCTCCCTTCCCCACAGGTGGGCGGGGTTGGCGGCACCGAGCGGGGGCTCATCTGGGCGGGTGTCTCCCACCTGCTTGGGCGGGCCTTTGAACCATCCCCGGCCAGGGAGGACAATGGACAGCTGGCCGGGTTTAGCGCCTGTGCCCGCAAAAGCAGCTAAGACTTGCAGAGGAACCCTGCTGAAAGTCAGTGAAAGTGTGAAACTCACTTGCAACATTGTATCTAGCCTTGTTATTTTGTACCCAGTAGATCCGTAGTCTATTTTCTATAGTATAAAGCTTTAAAGTTCAATATAAAATCACGTTTGTGACGGATTTTCAGCATTCCAACGGTGTTTTGCTCAGGGAAAAGATGGCAACTAGAGGAGGAATGTGAGGCCTGGGGTAGCCATACCCCCCCAGGCGTATGGTCACGTATCCCTGCCCATTCTCAATAGGTGCTAAGTCTCACCTTCCCGACTCTGGAGTGCCAGACTCAAACCCATTCTGAGAACAATAACCAACCGGTTTCAGTGTACTGGGATATTGGGAGAGGCAATGGGGGGGGTATTTGACTTGGCCGGGAAGACAGAGATTGCTAGTATCACCTGTCTCAACTAGCGCCAGGGATGCCAACTATCCCTGATGGACAAGGCATCAGTTTTCAGCCAAGATGCTACTCCTAGTTTGCAACATATGTGTGACGATTTCAATGTGGGATTATGGAGGATCCGGAAAACTTTTAAAAGAGGGTGTCACCCTTTGTTCAGGGCTTCTCTATGTATCTCCTATGTTGTCGTTTGGAGTCATCGTTGCAACAATAAAGATCAAGCCCCTTGGCTGCTGTTTTGCTTCTATATCCTGGCTATAATCTTTGTCTGACTCTCCAACCTGAACCTGCAGAACTTTTCAGCAGCGTTAAAGCACTCTTAAAGGTAAAGATAAAGGGACCGCTGACATATTAGGTCCAGGATTCTTTGGGGGAAGCCATGACTCATAGTGTTATAAATATGTTTTAAATACATGGTGTGGATATGACTGTAGCATGAAATAGGTACATTTTTTTATTTCCCCACCCCCACCCCCTGTCGCCCACAAAGCACAAAAAAGGCAACTGAACAAAGCTTGGCGCTGCTCATAGTTTGTCTGGGATGAAATAAAACACAGGTCTTGGTCCAGATTTAATGCCAACACCATTATGAAGAACAATTACAGTGTCTGGGACTTTTTGGTTTAGAAAAAGGTTGAGTAAGGCTCCACCCACATTTACCAATGCTCTACATTTCTAGGCTTTCCAGGTCTGTGTCAGAGTGTTGTTGGGTTTTTTGCCCCAACACTTTCTCCATGAGAAAGTGCTCTTCTTTGCTGCTGAACTGGAGCAAACAATAATCCACAGAAAACTTGAATTGCCATTTGCTCCAAATCATTGGTAGATATTGGGTCTTCCTGGGAAAAATGGGAGAGGGGGAGAAAATGCTCATACACAGACCAGGAAAGCGCAGGCCTATGCACTTATAACAGAATAATAATAAAAAATAACAAGACATCAAACATTAAAAACTTCCATAGGTGGGGACTGTGTACCCATTTATCCCAGCCTCACCTTTGTTGGTGAGACTGTGATCAAGGGGCTTCGAAGAAGATGCTGGGACTATGAGTTCTTCAGAACATGAAAGCTTAAAAAGATTGTGACTTCCATATGACAGGATGCTTCCACGTAACAGTTTATTCTGGACTCCGTGCATGTATGTAAGCTTTGCACAGCAGCCACATAACTTTTGTCTTCATCAAAATGCTATCCCATATTCTTTCCTCATTAGACCTGGTGTGGAGGATAACCAGGGACTGCCCTGCTCTGTGCTTCTATCTTGTGAATATGCAGGTGAGCAAGGCTTGCTGATGGAGATCAGCTGAGAAACAACCCTGCAACCAAACAACCATTTCTCCTCCTTGCAGTGGGACCTGATGAGACAAATAAGAAAGGGCTGAGTGAGGGAGACATACAGCTGTTGGCAATGGGGTTCTATGATCCTTATAAATGAGGAAGCGGGTGGGGAAGGACTGTGGCACAACATCAGCCTAAAGTTCCAAAGCCTAGTTAAGAGAAGGTGCTGCAGAGGAGATCAAGGGGCTGATAGACCACAGAGCAAGATGAGGTGTTCAGACAATGCCAGAAAACGGACCCTAAGAGGAGCTGCTAGGGTGGTAAGTACATACAAACAACTGAAGCAATGAATCTGGATTAAATGAGGGGAGGAAGAAATATGGGGTGCTATTTTTAATGAATATAAAGTCATGTGATTGTTGCAAACAAACAAACAAACTTGCGTGTGTGAGCTGCACTGAGGCCACAACAAACTATGTGGAGACACCCAAGGCCTATCTAAACAGTACTTGCAGAAGTTCTAATGTATACAGAACACACACTTTACATGTGGTTTCCCTGACATGTGGTTAATGTATCAGATCATCTCACAAAAACATCTTGCACTAAGTTTCCACTATCTGTTTGAAGCGGAGGTAACCCATCTCTGAGTGTGCAGTTGACTAGCGCTGTATGAAATTCAGAGATACCAGAAAGATACAAAATGATGACTGAGTGCTGGCACTGTGCTATCATACAGCACATGTTGCTGGGTAATTTTCCTGCCTCATCCGGAAACTGTTTTCTTGGTGGTTTGGCTTGCTTTCATTTCAGGTTATGCTATTTAATCTTAAGAGCAGCAGCAACTTTTTATGTTTTGAAAATGGGAGTCAGACAAGAACCTTTCTGGTCCCTGGGTATATTGCAATACAGTACAGTATTAGGCACGTTTAGCAGGCTTATTCCAAAGTTCTACACGTTTCATTGCAGGATCCATAGGAGCCAACTCCTAGGGGCTTGAGGTCCCTTTGCCCCCCATAAAATATTTGAGGGGGCCAGGCATGGATGTAGAGGCGCTTTGTTGGACGGGGGCGGGGCGGGCAGAACCGAGTTATCTGCAGCATGATTGGTCAGTTAATTAAACACTTTTATTCATTTATTTACTGGATGGAGGGGCAGTTGCACCCCCTTGGCTGCCCCCCCCCAAATAAAGTGGATGGGTATTGCCATTCAAATAGTGCATGTGTGCTACATCATGTGATTGATTATGCAGGGTGGGGCTTACCTGCGCGGCACCGGCCCCATCCCCATCCCCCAGTATTTTATTCAAGTTTGCACCCCCTGGCAGAAATTCTTTTAAGATCTACTGACAGGGCAGTAATGCCACTTGTGTGTAGCATACGTAAGGACGGGCGAATCTTGTCCATTTCGGTTCATCTGAGTTTCCAGTATTAAATCATTTCTACATCTTCTTGAAGTGCTTCTAAACGGAATGTGTGTGTGTATATACACACAAAATTAATGTGTGCGTGTGTTTGTGCGCGTGTGTGCGCATTCTCACGTTACGCGCGTTTCAGTCTCGGCCAACACGTTTCGCTGCCGGGAGAGGGAGACTTTGAGGTGGTTGTTGTTGTTGTTTTTAACCTAAGCCTGACTCTTTTTATCTTTACCGCGTTAGGCCCCGCCCCTCCATCTAGGTGGCCGACCGAGAGGCCCTATCGGCGCTTGTGGCAGCAGCAGCCGCCTCAGCAGCAGAAGGAACCGGAGCAGAGCGAACTACGACCGCCGCGCGAGAGGCGGACACCCGGCTCCTATCACAGCCGCTGCCGCCGCCGCAGCCGCCGCCAACAACATGGTGAAGATCTCTTTCCAGCCGCCCTTCGCCGGCAAAGACCAGTCCAAGAAGGAGGCGGCCGAGGTGCTGGTGGCCGACAAGGTGAGCGCGGGTCGAAGCTGCGACGTCGGCCCGTAACCGGCCGCCCTTTAATCTCCCTTCCCCCACCGGCGCCATTTTGTGGTGGCGGCGGCGGCAGCGGAACGGGAATTAGAAGGGAAGTAAAAACACACGACGAAGAGTGCGAGGCGGGGGGGGGGGGCGCGCATCGGGAGCGCTCCCTCCACCAGCACTAGCACCCCAATAACGCACCTTCGGGGAGCAAAATAATGGTGGCGCTGCCTTGGCGAAGGCCTCTTTAACCCCAAAGGCAGCCCCATTCCTAAGCCTCCCTTGGCCACTTCAGAGACCGGGTCCTGTCATCTCTAGCCGGACAGCTCTTTTCAGACTCACACACCCATCTGCCCCCCCCCTTATTTAAACCCATTTCGCAATCGGCAGGTGCCTTGGATCCATAGCTGTCACTTTTCCCTTTTCTTGCGAGGAATCCTATTCAGAATAAGGGGGTTTCCCTTTAAAAAAAGAGGAAACGTTGACAGCTATGCTTGGATCAGGCCGCGGACCCCCCTAGCTTTTCTAGCCCGCACCTGCATTAGGCCCGTATAAAGTGTGTGATAATGATGATGATGATAATAATAATAATAATAATAATAATAATAATACACGACAGCCTCTGCCTGCAGACTCATACTCCCCAAAAAGACGGCACCAAAAAACAGAGAGGAAGTGATAGTGACAGTGGTGGTTTTAAGGGTAAGGGGAGAATTAATGCTGCTGCTGCTTGTGATTTGGATTGCAAAGCTGCCTTGAGTGTATGTGAAATTTAAGTAATAGTTGCTGGGGTTTATAATAACAACAATAGCATTAAAACATATTTTCTCCTGCGTTTGACTGGGTGTAGTGACTCCCTTAGTCTTGCAACCCAGCAGTGGTTTAGTTGTGGAGTAGCCTGCTGCAAGCATCCCAGACACTGCACCTTATAAAAGGATGCTGGTGTTCCATAACACAATGGTATGGCAGATGCTTTGCATGAAGAGGCTGCCAGGTTTTAATCCCTTGCCTCTCCGGCTACATAAAGGATCTCTGCTAGCATGTGCAAGACATTTGTCTGAGATCCCGGGACACTGTAGTTTAAGCTGACATTGATTCTAAGTCCACTAGTTAAAAGTGCAGAAGTAGGTCACACCCACGCATGTAAGGGGGGGGCGTTGCACCTGTGTAAATGTACCTGTTCATTATGGGGGTTTCTACTTTGCCTTTTAAACAACTTATCAGTGTGACTAACCAAAATATATACATCAGAGTACACATATGGGTAGTGTTGAATGAGCCCTAGGCAAGTGAGGGTAGGATTTCAGCATAAGTCTTCCACTTCTTTCAGGTTCTGGAGCCGTCTCAAATGCATTAGGGGACCACTTCTATTCTTTTAAACCACCCTTGTCCCAATGTTTTGTATATGTTCCCTGAGAACTTTTCATAGCTCTATATAGGGGCTGGGAGTTGAACCTGGAACTCGCTGCATGCAAAGCAACAGTGGAACTTTTTGCATTAATTTTCCTGGTATTATTATTATTATTGGTGCAAGCCTGCATGGAAAGTGCAGTTTTCTTTAACACATTAATATCACTCTGCCTCTGTTCAGAGCCATCTTCCCTTAGTATCTCCAAGGACCTTAAGGTAGCATACATGTTATCCCCCTGTGATAGAGGTTAGGCTGGGAGATGGTGACTACTCCATTGTTATCAAATGAGCGTCATGACTCAGGAGGGGATTGAAATCCAAGTTCTTCTAGGTCCAACATTCTAACCACTACACCACACAGCTGAGACTTAACACACAGGTGGTGCTTTGCCTGTTTCATAGTTGCCCTAAGTGTCGTGTTGGTGGGTTTTGCTTATATACATTAGGATAGCTAGTGTCTGCCTTTTTCTGGCCAAATGCTCTTTTCTGTGTTTTCCTGCACAAAAGTTGTGACTCCTTCTCAATTTAAAGAAGTGATTGATTGACAGTGCATATGTTTGTGCATGATTGCATTTGGAAATGGTTGCAAACATGTACTGGGGAGCTGCAGGCAGTTGAAGAACACCACATTGTGACACAAATACTTGCTTCACGTGTGATAGCTGTGTGCCATCTCTAACTTTGTAGCATGTAAAGCAACCTTAATTGCCTCAGTGCCAACAGATCTCTGCTTTATCCTCATGTTGGGAATAGCTACACTTCCATTGCAGGATAGATCTAGGTAGTGGAAAGCTGGTTGATTGTAACTCCCATGTGATCACTGAATATTTTAAATCCTTAAGTTTCAGTAAAATCCACAATGCATTAGAAACTAAATGCAAGCTCTTTATAACATAATCTTAAATTTGGCCTTCTATCCCTGCCCATTTTTACCTGAGAGAAAGCTCACTAAATGCAGTGGGGCTTGTTTCTGATTTAAGATGTACATTTGATTGGTTTGCAGATATGTCTTGACTCTGATGGAGAGTTCATGCCTAAATTTGAGGCATGTGAAGGCCTAGTTCCAAAACTTTGAGTTTTCATTTATACAAAAGTGTCTCAACATTACAGGTGATCTATATTTTATGGTTCTAAGCATATTTACATGGAAACAAAATCTACATAAGGCCTGGTATGTCCCTTAGCAAAACAAAAAAAAGATAACCATCACATGCATCCTCCTCACCCAAGAGGAGTCTAACTAGACAGCCTTGCCTAGTTTCCTGTCTAGCAGTAAAAAAACCAGGTACGAGTGGTGCATAAATAGAATCCTTTCAAACATAAAATGGAAATGTTGCTTTGTTTTCACAGATGTTTCCTCTCTTCTTACTTTCATTTTAGGTGAAATAATTGAACTGAAATGTGCCTGAACCCTTATTTCCTACAAATTTCCAACAAGTGGCAGGCCTGCTTTTTCTAGTGTTACAGTTCACTTTTGATATTGTGCAAGTAAAAGCATTTTGAGAAATTTGTTTTGCAATTCAGCATTTGTATTGGCATAATGATTCAGAGGGTGGAGGCTACTGATGACTAGCAAAGTTTATGCAACATTCCTGGTTTGATTCCTGATAACCAGCCAAAGAACTTCTTGGAGCAGAGAGTCTGGGAAAGATTTATTTGTGAGCCTTTAGGAGATGCTGCTAGGCAGACATGATAGGTACAGACCTGTCTTCAAATGCTGGGTTACTATGTAATCTCTGTAAAGCAGTGGTACAATGTAATGTGCCAAAAGGTACTCTTAATCCTCTCCGCTCCCACATTCAGTCCCTCAAAAGTTTCCCAGTCAGGTTATAGACTATGAATAACTAATTTTCATGTCTTTCTCTAATGATATAAATCACATATTCTACTCCCACCTCTAGACAGGACTGCAGCAGACATCCACTTGGCCTGCATCTGCCACTGATTTGTGTAGTTGAACCAATTGTCTGCTGAATAGACAATATTGGGCAAGTTATAAGTCAGCTTCATATGTTTAAACATGCAGCTATTAGTACTATAATGAAATTTTGCAGGTAGTTACTTGAAAAGAATGAATTGCTGTTTGGGATTGTGAGATTAGCCAATTAATGTGCAGGCTCACTTGTTATTAAATATCAAGAAGACGCATGACAGTTCTTTGGGCAGAAAGGAAATACTGTTGTGGCTGCTACATTCTAATACTAATTTTGCTATTTAGTGCAGAATGCTATTTTATTATCTGCAGTCTTGCAAAACTTATACTTGAACATACAGTTTTAACATTCTGAACTGTCTAACATTGCATAAGAATAAGGTCGAGTTTATTGCTTTCTGAATTTTTTTCTGTGGGCTAGGGGCGCAACTGTTTGTGTATTATCCTGTGTCTGGCACATTCAGAAGAATGTTTAGCTTTCCAGCTTCAGGGTTGTCCCCCACCCTGCAATTCGCTGAGTTCCTTGCGAAAAGGGCTAAAAAGAGATGATTGTAAATATTTTGGTCTTGGTGTTCCTAATATTGGGATTTTCTGTAATACATGAAGTTGAATTAAACCAGGCTTAGACTGGACTAAAATGTATATTTGTGCATGAAATAAAATTGTCTTGATCTTTGCAATAGTACATGAGTAGTTGTCCCAAAAGCTGATGTGGAAATAACCAGTGTTGCTAGTAATTCCTTGTGAACTGTGCAGGAGCTGTACATTTTATGATTGTACAGGTAGCACATTGGTGCCTGCTCTTTTCTTCATTTACACTGGCTCAGTTAAAAGGCAGGTTACAACTTGACCACGGTGCCTGACTCTGGATTTTTGAAGATGCTTGGCTTCAACTAAATGACATAATTGAACCTGGAAAAGCATATTTAATTTTAACATGCTAGCATCAGATTTCAAGATGCTTGAGCAAACTAGTGAAGAAATCTTCCTGGCTTGTATATACACAGCTGAAGTTAACTATCTGTAGAGCAGAACTGAAATGATATTAGACAATTATATGGATTCTGAAACTTTAGAACCCCATCTACTTGCTTACTAAAAGTGCAAATATGTTTTGGCTGTTAGTATTGCCCTTTAAAAAAAAAAAGCCACATATCTAGCATTGTTAACTGGCAAAATTGCTTCAACAGCATATTAGGTTCTCAAAGAACTAGAATATTATTTGCATAGTAGAAGTTCAGAATCTGCTGATGCTTCTTTTTTGATAGTTTATAACTTTCTGTTCCTCTTCTAAATCTGAGGGTGGAGAGGTAAGGAGGAGGAATGTCTCATCTTGCCAACCCTTTGAATACTTTTATAGTCCTATTGTACTGATGATTTGAGTGGACAGAGATCCTTGAAATCAGTTTAACATATGAATTTCCTGTTTTAAAACTCATTATTTTTTTAAAATGTGCTTAGCTGAATGTTAAAAGCAAATGCCACACTGAAACCTCTCAGCTGATAATGCTCTTGAACAAACAAGGCTAAATATGCATGTCATTGAGTCATACTGCTTTTGTTTTTAGAATTATGGAAATAATCTTCCTTTTGAAGTCACACACCCCATAAATATGATCTTGATGTTAGCAACTATGGATTGGAAGGTCATCACAATTTTGTGGTTTTGTGTATATTTGCAGTTAACCACAACCCCTTTAAATGTTCTTTGCCATAAATATGAGCAAGGAGCAAATGCTGTTGAATAGATAAATTGACTTTTTATAACTTTAAAGAGTTATAGAAGTTATAACTGACAGATGTTGCTGAGGAACAGCTCCAATCACCCCTGACCATTGGCCATGATGTCTGGAACTGATGGGAATTGGAGTTCAACATTTAGAATGTCACAGGTTCCCCATCCCTGCCTAACACTTAAGGAAGGATTGCCTTGGGAGGGAAGGGAACAATGAGCTGAATTATGTTAAGGGAAGTTTATTTTTGCAGCCTAGTAGGCAAAATTCACTGTAGCACCGTTCTGTAATTTAACAGGAGGCACAAATCCATCTGTAGTTTTTTAAAGGCTATTCAGTTTTGTTTAAAGCAGATGCTATGGCATCCTTCTTTTAAACACAGACAAAGGGCTCAAAACACGTTCCATTCTCCTATGAATGAAATATAGGTGTACTATGGCATCCTTGGGTCAAACATTTCTCAAGTGTGTTGTCTGGCACTGTTGGCTTTCACCTTGAATTGTAGTATCATCCTGCTGAGTCAAGGTGAGGTGTAATTAGTTAAAGAAAACATTGTCTCCAAGACAACAAAGAACTTAAGTTCTCTCTCTCTCTCTCTCTCTCTCTCTCTCTCTCTCTCTCTCCTAAGGATCCAGAAGTTGCAACACATGGGCACGAAAGTTCATCTGGAAGATGTCTGCTGATTCTTTTGGGGCTTGCGCTTATATTGGCAGGAGTGGTGGTTGGTGGAGCCTGCCTCTATAAGTACTTCATGCCAAGGGTAATGGAAATACAATTCTTTTTCCCTTTTTTTTTCTTTTGCAGATAAAATTGACAAAGCAAATATAAACATACAAAATAAGCAAAATATTCCACACAGTGTAAGCATGATATGTAACTGAATTGGAATATGGGTCTAAACTTAGATCTGCGCCTCAAAGCTGTGGCAGTGAGGAAGCTAAGAACTTAAAAAGTGAATATGCCTGGATTCCTCTCATGTTTGTGACTGGGACAGCCAGAGTTATCTTGCTGAATTGAGGCCTCAGTCCTGGGAGCCGCCATCTTGGCTCCCCCCCCTTGTCCTTGTTCTGTGACAGGCCCCATGGGGCCCTGTGAGATCCTTGGGTCTTGCAGGATCTCAGATGCATCCTTCCCTGAAGCTTCCGTGTCTGCCTCAGTAGGACTGGCATTCTTGGCGGTTCTGCTGCTTGCCATGATTTGGGTGCCAGACTCTGCACTGAAGCATCCTGAGATGGTAAGCTGGTCTTGGACATCTTAGTGGTGTTGGGGACCAAGTCTTGTCTTCCTGCCCCCCACCAAAATATTTTTTAAAAAAATATGCAGAAAAGTTCAAAACTTTTATTTAACTGTGTGATTGTAGCAGATCTGCTATTTTCTTGAAGGACTTTGCAAACACAACTCAAACTGCTGTGAGCTTATACATTAACAGAATATATATAGGCCACATGTTCTGAACAAAGTTTAATAGACAAAACATTGAGTCAGGAGGAATTTGTGGAAATGTTTAATAAAAGTATTTGTTACAACAGTGCCATCACACAATTCACACATAGAAAGTCACCTTTTCTGCTTGTCTGCACCAGTCTTGCACATATATTTTACAAGGGATTGGGTACAATTGGAATGTCATTTATTACAGTTCTATCATGCATCCAATGAAATGGAGAAATGCCTTCCTCTAATAAACTGAAAAGACTTAAACAAATGCGAAACGGTATCCTGTACATTTGTTCCACATTAACTTAAAAAATTACAGCATCTTTGCTGGAAAACAACAAACTTGGAAGTATTTTGTATTTCTTTGTATTTTTTTGTTGTGTTTGAAATGTAATTAAATGACTTTATTGCAACTAACAGAACCACAAAAACACTTGCCCTCATTAGTTGTTGGTGTTTTTTTTGCCCAATATTGATTTTATTTCAGGTGACACTACAGAAGTGGAAAATCTGCTAAAATGCATTATGATTGTGGCAAACCAATGCTGGGTTGTACCCAGCTAAGTTATACTTGGAGTAGACCCATTGCAATTAACAGACCCAAGTTAATAATTTTAAATGGGTCTGCTCTAAATAGCACTGGATAATCTGTCCCTAAAAGAAGTCTCATAATTGATTACTGTGATTTATTTTTAGCGTGCAATGATGCGTGGGCAAATGTGTTACGCGGGAGAGGATCAGCAAGAGCAGGCAGCTGAACCCTACTTCTTGCCCATTGCTGAAGAAGCTGACATTCGTGAGGATGATAATATTGCCATCATTCAGGTTCCTGTTCCAAAATTCTCTGACAGTGATCCTGCGGCTATTGTTCATGACTTTGAAAGGGTGAGTTGTGACAAATCTAGAACTTTTCTTTTTGAAAATTACACCATCTGTTGAATTTTCATAATTGGCAACACAAAAAACAAACACCCTCATCCTTCTACATCAAATAACAGAAATGATGTTAGTAACAGCTAGCCTTGTTGCTTGCTTTAATTTTGGTTCACCTGGTGCAAGTTAGTACAAGCACATAATTCACAGTTTCAGCTTACTGGCCACTAGTCTTGCCTAAAAAAGATCAGGAATGTTTCTCCCTTTTTGAGTCCTAATTTTTTGTGTTAAATTGTCCATTATTAGTCTCCTTTTTTATTCTTGGTTCTGATGTCACTATGTCATCTTCTCTCTGCCACCCCTAAACTTGTTACATGAGTTGTAAGTGATTTATGTGCAAATTGCTTATCTTCAAAATGGATGTCAAGAATGTATTACTCTAAGACCTATGGTTAGAATGGCTGTTTTAAAAAGTTATTAGCATCTTTGCTTGCCAAAATAGATTCTCTTACTCCATTGGAAAGGACTCTTTCTCTGTGTTGGAAAGGAACCTTTTGATAAATCCCCAATACTTGAAACTTTATTGCTTCTCTTCAAATCGGTTACATAATTTCACTGATTTAATCTGTAAAGCTCTTGGAACATTTTTATAGGAACTAATTTGAAAACAATGACTTGGTCGTAAGATGACTTAAGGAAGTTAAGTGAAGGAAAGTTTTCTGCCCCCTCTTCCCACCTATACTCACTCATTAAGACTCCTAAACTGCCTCTCTAGAGGGTTGGGGAACCCTCTTGAAAAATGTGGAACTGATCACATGGAGCTGCTGGAAAAAGGAGGAGATGGGAAAATTTCCTTCTCTTGAGATTCCTTCCGTTATCTTAGAGACCAAGACAACAGGCATATTAAGGTATGTATTCAAATTACTGAGATTTCTTGTTTCTTCTTGCAGCTCCTGACTGCCTACCTTGATCTGCAGCTGGGTAACTGCTATGTGATCCCTCTGAACACGTCCATTGTTATGCCACCACGGAATCTGATGGACCTCTTTTCAAAATTAACGGTTTGCATTGTTATATTTCAGTGTAACATGGGGAAGAGTTTTCTTTTTCTATGAAGACAGTGAAATGTATTCTTGCTTATCGATGGTATCTTTTCTTCAGCGATATCTTTCTTTAGCTGGCACGTAGCTTGCTTACGAAAAGTCTGTTGATGGCCAGTGTTGGTTGACTGATGGCTTATTGAGAGCATCTGTATCACTGATGCCGAAAGTATAAACACTGTTTTCAGTATGATTCACGTAATGTTTTTATTCGTGTCACTCAGAATTTATAGGCAGAGATAAGACAAGCCTAACTATGTCTAGACCTTTTTACTTGCATTTAGAAGCGGGCAGCTGGTGAGACTGAATAGATCTCTACTTAACTTTGTTACAAGCCCGGGCAGGGGCTGCTTCCTAAATCAAGCATACTTAAATAGTAAACTACATTAAAATAAGACTTCCTTCCAAGTGGATTGGTGTGGGGAGCCTTTTTCAGTCTAAGGTTCACATTCACTTCTGGGCAGCCTGGAACCCAAATGCCAACAGGAGGTGGAGTAATGGATTTAACTACTACCTTTGTACAGGAGGCTACATTCTAGCCATGCAAAAGCCAGAGGTTTACACACACACACACACACACACACACACACACACACACACCATACTAGGAAGCAAGAGAAATTATCATTATTCATGGACAAATCCTTCAGAAAATTTTATCAAGTGCATTTGGTAAGAACTCCTAGAAACATGACCCCAAGGAACAACCTTTTGTGATCAAGGTCTGGGCACACTATCTGCAATAAATCTTGCTTTAATCATCTGAAGTTTTCACCTTTTCTCATAGATTCCACATGTATAGTTGCTCCCTTTATTTAAAGTTCCTTTGCAAATGTGAATCTTCTTCTTTGGGTATTGAAAAAAAAGAATTGCAAATATTCATATTGGTGATATTTGTGTTTTTCCACAGACTGGTTCCTATTTGCCTCAGACTTACCTTGTTCGTGAAGAAATGGTTGTGACAGAAAAGATTGATAATGTGTCGGATCTGGGCATTTTCATTTACCAGCTCTGTGTAGGGAAGGAAACTTTCAGGCTTCAGCACAGAGATAAGACCAATGGTGAGTATTTCAACTGAGAATGTAAACTTAGCTTCTTATCTTAAGCAGAAAAAAATAAAATTTAAAAATCTTCTGTAAGCTTCCAGAAAGAGCTTTACTTGATAAATCTATCTAGTTTTACTTGATAAATCTATCTAGTTTTTTCTTTTTTAATTTTCCTTTAATAGAAAAGGCTTTTTCTTTCTAAGGTTACATATGGGAAAGTGGAGGTACATAGTGAGACTAAATCATTAAATTAAACTGGTGAAAAGTCAATGTTAACACTTCTAGCAGCAGTTCAAGCATGAATATTCTGATAGTCAGAAATTTAAGATTTTGTTCAGAATCTAAAAATGAACAGTTAGCTGCATTGGTGTCTTGTTTGATGGTATTTTGGAAGTATTTGGTTCAGTATTTAGCTAGTGAAATATGGGAAACTTCACACAGTGGCTCATTTCCAGGGTAGGAAAAGTGTTTGTACCCAACCTACACATCACTATCCCTAACACTCCTTCCAGAATTGCATTTCCCTGGTTTTAAATCAATAGATACATTCAGCTTGGCACATGCAGCCATAAACAGACTAACCAGGAAATAAATCTTCTGTCTGAAATCTTCATATTCTGTTCAGCATTAATTGGTGTTGTGTTCTCTTATTTAGGCCTCCAGAAACGCTCAGCTGAAAAGTGTCATTCAATCCGGCACTTTGAAAACTTGTTTGTTGTGGAAACCAAGATCTGTCAGCAGTGAAAAGTACAGGGTAGAAAGTGACAATCACACATCTTCATTAAGAAGTCGAAGCTTTATATCTTTATTTTCAGAATTAAAACATGCAGTGATAATCAAAACCTTATGCTTTTTTGTGGGTTGCTTAAATTTAAAAACAAAAGAAGGAAATTCCAAATTTACCATGATTTTTTCTTTGTGTCCCTGGTGTGGCTAAATTTTCTAGCTTTCATTCGCACTTGCTAACACAAAAGTGAATACCCTATACCCACCTGATTATCTGTTTCACAGCATAGTCTTACACGTCTACTTGGAAGTCTTATTTTGTTAAGAGACTTACTCCAAATTAAGTGTGTAGGATTGCAGCCTCAAACTAATTTAAAAAAGGACTGCAAGTAGCAAATTCCTACATAGAAATGTAGTCCAGTCAACACCTGACTCTTTACAGAATGATGAAAGTAACACATTAATATCTGGTTTGCACATTTATGTGTAGCTCTGTAGGATTGCTCTACATTAAGTCTGGTAAGAAACTACATCAAGACTTCTAAGGTTTATTTGAACTTCATAGGAGAAGCATGTAAACTAACCTTGGCAATCATAAACATTTTTTCCCATTTTGTGCAATTACTGTATTGAACTTGTATGTATATTTGGAACCTTCCCTGAGTTGACTTTAGTACTTCTTTATTTTGGTTCTTTGGTGATATTTAGTTATTTGTTCAGGAGCAGTTACTCTTTAAAAGCTTTTATGTTAGTATTTTGGCGCTGGACTGGTTTCAACATCTTTATTGCAAGCTTATGTAATTACAACCTGATTTGGCCCAATTGTCATTGTTTCTGTAGCTGTGAATTCCAACCCCCCAAGCCTATATTTCAGAAAATAACTTCTTATAAGCACAGTAGCACTAAGACTGCAGTTGAAAGTATTATCTTTGCTTAAGACTGTGATACACGATGGTAAAGGGATTGTTAGTGAGCTGCTAAGTTGAGTGTTTTGTATAAGGGACTTTATATTTCTCACAAATCCTGCAGCCCTCCAATAAATGTTTCTTTAAGACTATGGTGGTGGTCTCACTTTGTTGGCAATAAAAGTAATTGTGAGAGGGAATATTAATGCTGTCAAAATATTGATAGCGTATCACTCCTGCGCTGAAACTGCTATAGTCAAGAACCATGTATTCTACAGTACTTCAGAATGTTATATTAGGTGCAGAATCTAGTTTCCTGAGAAACTTAGGCTTTCAGGTTTGTGTTTTGCCATCATTGTTCTGAATTATAGGCAAAGATTTGTGTATCTCTAGAGCTAAAGGCGTGGAGGAATTGATCACAGGGTTTCCTTTTCTCTCACAGACTAACAAAGAATAAAGTATGTAACTTGTATATAGTTGGAGAATAAAGTATGCACCTGAGAGAGGCATAATTTAGCCTGCTGAATTCATTTATTCATGGGTGGGGTGGGAGGTGCTTGTGAATCCTGTTTACTGAAAACCTTCCCGTACACCAAATAAAGAAGCAGTCAGATAGGCTACTTTGTCCTTCATCCTTTAATACAAATGCAAGTCCATCTTAAAAATTGATCTAGTGCACTGGACTTTTGCTGTCTGAAGTCTTGTACTTTTCATTTAAATATGGAAAGTGGTGCTCTTTAGTTACAGACCTTAAGTGATTCTGATAGGAGCTTTAATTATATATCCCAGCCTGCCTCAGAGAATAAACACTTTCTAGTTCCAGAAACAGGTCCACTTTTTATTTTTGCAGGCTTTAGTGTTATTATTTTTTAGTTTGTTATAGACTATGGAGTTTGTTATAGACTATGGAGGCCTTCCTTCTACCTGGTGGAGATAAGTACCCTTTCAAAAGCTGTTCATGGTTGTCACTGCCTGCCTATAGAATATTGGGTCATGGAGCCATTCTGCCTACAGGAACTACCTTTGTCTTTCCAGTCAGTAGGTGCTCAAGAAGTGCTGCACTTTTTAATTACTTCATCCCCTTACCTACAACCTTTTCTTTAGGTACTCCATGGTTGTGGGGGAGGAACAGGTATCTACTGCTACAAGTGGTGGCTTGTTGGTAAAAATTAGCTAACTATTTACTCCCCCTTTCCAAAAGCTGACATCTGCAAACAAATACACATGCTAGAACTGGAATGTTAACATTTGCACCTGTTGTATGTCAAGACTGTTCCTTGCAAAACTTTCAAGGATGCAGCCTTGAGTTTAGTGCTTGTTATCCCTTACAAAATAGATATGTCACTTATCCACTAGATGGCGAAGTTGGCAAGCTAAAGGTATTTTTGTTTTAAGCCTTCTAGCCTTTTAATGTTCTTGATGAGAGCAGCATGCTTATGCTTCACACCAACTAATCTGGAAATAAGTTTATGATACTCCAGGGAAGCAACATATGATTCAGAATCATGCCTTTTGGAAGGGCAGTGAAGGCTTATCACCTTCATAACATTTGGTGTAGATCCGGACTTTTTACACCCATTTGTGCCCATTAATACTGGGAGGGCTACAGTTTACATATAAACTTTTCAGACTGCCATCTGGAAAGCTGCATGCCCAAGACAAGCCAGCCTCTTATGCACATTGTGGTGCACTTGGGCATACAGTAACTGGAGCAAATATTCCAAAAGCAGTCTGGATTTCTTCATGTTAGGTTCTTGCAGCAGGGAGGGGGTATAGCCTTTTATACCAAATCCAATTAACTCATGTTCTGCACAGCCTTATCCCACCATGGGGTGCTCCAGCTGTTTTGGACTGCAACTTAAATCAACCAGCCACCATGGCAAACGGGTTTGTAATCCAAAATACCTGAAGGGCACCCAGGCAGGTCTGACCTGACTGGCAGAGGCTCTCCAGCATTTTGGGCAGCACCCCATTGTCAGTCTTATCTGGAGAGGCCAGGGATTAAACCTGGGACCCTCTGTGTGCAAAGCATGTGCTCTACCACTGAGCTATGGCTCTTTCTAACACCACTTCCTTCAAAGCAATCTTTCTTGGTTCCGTAGTTTGCTCAGGAAACCACACACACCCCTGGCCAGTTCAACTAGCCTTGCTGCAAACCATTTTGCCTGTCTGTTGCAAGTAGCTCATCAGACCTGCTTGAATGTGAGTTTAAATTTACTTGTTATACTTGTGGGGGATAAATCAGGCCACATCCCCCTATTTAATGTTTCAAGTTAGCAGCTCTTGACTTTTGTAGTTAACACATTCAGCATTTATAAGAATTTCCTGAGTCACTGAGCTACTTCTATACTTCCTTTCTACCAACCACTGTACAAACACATTTTCCTCACCACTAAAAGTGATCTTTGCTCGGGAAGGGGGAGGACAGGAGTGCTTCATTGCAGGGGGTTGGGCTGGATGACCCTCAGCATCCTTTCCAAATCTACAATTCTATGAAAATATCTCAGGCACTCTTGTGTTTAAGTAAAGGTAAAGGTAAAGGTACCCCTGCCCGAACGGGCCAGTCTTGACAGACTCTGGGGTTTGTGCGCCCATCTCACATCTATTGGCCGGGGGCCAGCGCTGTCCGGGGACACTTCCGGGTCACGTGGCCAGCGTGACAACGCTGCTCTGGCGAGCCAGAGCCGCACACGGAACGCCGTTTACCTTCCCGCTGGTAAGCGGTACCTATTTATCTACTTGCCCCCGGGGGTGCTTTCGAACTGCTAGGTGGGCAGGCGCTGGGACCGAACAACGGGAGCGCACCCCGCCGCGGGGATTCGAACCGCCGACCTTTCGATCGGCAAGCCCTAGGCGTTGAGGCTTTAGCCCACAGCGCCACCCGCGTCCCTTGTGTTTAAGTAAAGAGAGTTAAAGTGTGAGGAATAAGTATCGCCTTTCAGTTGTTTCAAGGTATTCACACAATCCCTATAATTCTGTGAGGGAGGGCAGTGTCTGCGAAATGCTCTGTGGTCTTGTGATGGAGGAAGGTATATAAATCTAATAAATAATAATAATGTTACTGTACCTATTTTGCAGAGAGAAAGCTCAAGGTTATAATGAAAGCTTTTTTGGTTTTTCAAATTCCTAACAATGGAGTTGCCTCCTACTTGTGGATTTGGGCAACCTTTTTTTCTTTGCCATTCAGAATCTGAAATGTGAAATTTGGATTTCCAAGCTAAATTTTGAATGGTGTTTACTTCAAAAGTATGTATGTGTTTTTGGCATCTCTTTGAATTTGACAGGCACCAGTTCTCCTGTACTGTCCAATCTTAAATATTGTTGCGTGTCATCTATCAACCAATTGTCTATTTCAGAGGTTCACAATCTGGTCTGTGAAAAGGGTGTGGAATAGTGGAGATTATCAGTACTGAGAGAGAATTGCTGAATAAGCAATTTAGATTTCCTGCCATCACAAGTTACCTGCAGTTACAAAACAAAAAAAAACCCCTTCATTGTGGTCTTTTGAGATGAGACCTTTTTTTTGCGGTGAACAGTTAACTCTAAAAGGAAATATTCTGCAGAAAGCAACACACTCATTATGAAATAGTCTCAGAAGGTGCACTAATCTATGTTAGTCCTAAGAAAACCCAGTATTGCATAATACATTTGGAGATCAAAATAGACTGGTTAAAAACAAAATAGAGAGCCCTGCCTAATCAGAGCGAAAAGCTTGTCTGCTTCAGCATCTACAACTATTTGCAATGGCCAACCAGATGCCTCTGGGAAGCCTACGAATGCAACTACCAGTTGAGAAGACTTCTGATCACGTGTACTCTGGCTCACAAAGACTTGTTCCATGCACAATTATTGCGAACAGGTTTGAGAAATCTGTTTGGACCAGCATGCTATGTTTTATATAGAAGACATATAATATGTGCATGGAGTCACAAACTAATAAGAATCGAATAAATGTTCCATGAACAGGAATGGTAGGAGTGGTAAGTCACTGTCAAAGATCACTGAAATGGAGGCAAAGTACCTTTCCGCAGTCAATATCCTACAAATGTGAGATGTGTGCTCCAAACGTCACAATAGGGTGCTCCAAGCGCAGCAGCAGACAGTACAGTTCTCCCTCCTTTATCAGCTGGTTTAATGATGATGTTAGTATCATTAGACAAGTCATTAAGGCAGGCATGCTGGGACTTGGTTAAATTGTCCTGTGTCCTAGGGCCCCTCTTTTCGAGTTGGTCCAAATCATGGCTCACCAATTGATGGAATGAAGTGATGGAAGGATTAGAACTGGGCGGGATAAAGGATTATTTAGGTCTAAAAAGCTGTGTTTGTTGATCTCTGAAACCAAACATGTCACATGACTTAATATTACGCACAAATTTATGTAAATCTACCCTGGTGCAAAAAGCATTACAGCAAGGCTTAGGAACAAAACCGAGTCCCAATTGTAGGACCTGCTTTTCCGCTGTATATAGGCCAGCTTTTACAGGTGTGTAAGCAGGGCCATCCAACTACCAATCACCTAATGTCATAATGAGTTCAGGTGACTGATTAGGTGGGCGGTCCTGCCTGCCTGCTGAAGTTGACCCACAGGTATGGCAGTAAGGGGGTCTGTTTCACCAGCACATTCCACACCAGGAATGTGTTGGCACCCAGCAGGATTGAATTCCATGCTCATTAGCTGATGAGTGGAGGGTTCAGTTCTGTCCTCTGCAGGGGCAGAGAAAGTGGGGGTGCGGTGGGTGCGGGCCACCTGAATGTCATCACTCAGGGGGGTGACAAAATGCCGGGCGGCACTTACCGCGGGGCCTACAGCGCACCAAAGCCACACATCTCTCCTGGGAGAGACGCAGTGGCTTGGGCACGTGCAGGCTCCATGCTGTCCGCACTGTCCACCTGCTGCCCAACCCCCAGCTGTAGGGCGGCTGAGTGGGAGGAGGCAGGCAGACTCTGGAGGCCCCACAATGTGCCCTAACCCCTATGGGCAGCTCACCTCATCCCTGGGCACTGCCCCAGGTGCCCAAGCGGCTTCCTCTGCTGCTGTCTGTCTGCAGGGGTTTGATTCACTACAGTGAAGCAGCACCAACAGCACCAGCTGATTGACAGGCAGGTGTGGTTTTGGGGAAATTGTACTGTGGGCCAAATTGAACTCTACGAAGGGCCAAGACTGGCTCACAGGGCAGAGGTTCCCCACCCCTGCTTTTAGGCATCACACGATGAGCTAATACAGCCGCCTGTCAACTGTAACTGTAATTAGCACTGTAGCACTCTTGACAACACTGGGATAGCATATCAAGAAAGCTAGTGCTGACCTGAGGATAACCCCTCTTCAGAAGGACATGATCCATCTTCTCCTACTTGTGCACAGGGAGATTATTGCTTGGCCTCCCCCTACATGCCCACTCAATTCCTCTGCAATATGTTCAGTCATTTCTGGTGACAAAGGAATTATTCCAAACATTACATATCTGGGGGTCCATCATGCAGGCTGAGAGAAGGGAGAGCCCAATCCACTACCTATGAGCAAACCCTGCTCATGGTAGGCACATGCAATGGGATCCCTAAAAGGTCTGAGCCTTGGGTTGTGCTGGTGGATTTAAAATACCTGCAACCGATGGCTAAAAAAAAATCATCTGTGTAGCGAGCAGAGTGGCTGGTGCCTTTTCTGGGTTGACTGCCTTTCTTTGTAATGCACAGCATCTATCACTTATCTGAGCCATCACAGTGTGCTCCATCTTGCCTCTTTCCCCTTCTTCATCTTCAGGTGGCACGTTTCATCTGAGCTTCCTGTAGCAGTGTTCCTTTTCACTTTTTCTTTCTTTCTTTCTTATTTCGCACTGTGGTTTCCGCTCACTGTTACTGGGGTGGCAGCAGGGAGCTAGGTGTTGGCAGAATGAAGCGAGAGCTATTTGTGACATCATTGTGGCAGATTGAAACAGGTGTTTTTCGTCCCAGACTTAGGTGTTGTAGTAAGCTGGGGCGGGGAATCGTTGCTGAACAATTAATATACCTTCCAGTAATGCTCACATTACAGTTTAAAAACCCCCAAATGGTTTAGCCTCAGACATCTAGAAGACCACAGAAAACCTCTCAGATAAGAAGGCCAGCAGCCGTTCCCCCACTGTCAGAAATTTGAGGGGTGGCATCCCAGGAGAGGATTTTTTTTGCAGCAGCCCCTAAGCAGTAGAATTCCCTCCTCGCAGAGGTCCATCTGGCAGCTTCATTGTATAGCTGAAGCCCAGCTTTGACACCATATCTATCTATCTATCTATCTATCTATCTATCTATCTATCTATCTATCTATCTGAACCCACCCTATTCTTCTGAGTGTAGATTGTCTAAAGTGGTTTTAACCTTGCATTTTCATATTGTAACCCACCCTGGAATCTTATGTTGAAGGGTAGGTAAGAAACAACAACAACATATCCACTTCTAGTCCTACTCAGTACACTCATGGAAATTGATAGACATAACTAAGGTTCATGAGTGAAACTTAGTTGGATACAATATGATAATAATAATAATAATAATAATAATAATAATAATAAGAAGAAGAAGAAGAAGAAGAAGAAGAAGAAGAAATTATTATTGTGTTGGTTATTATTATTATTATTAGTAGTAGTAGTAGTAGTAGTAGTAGTAGTTCAGAAAAGGGCAATCCAAATGTTCAATGGGATGAAGCAACTCCCCTATGAGGAAAGGATGCAGCATTTGGGACTTTTTAGAAAAAGCAGGTCAGAGAGGGCATAATACAAGTTCATAAAATTATGCATGGCATGGAGAAAATAGATAGCAGAAGGCTTTTTGCCCCCTCATAAAACACTGGAACCTGCAGACATCCAAAGAAGCTGAATGTTGGAAGATTCAGGACAGATAAAATACTTCTTCAAGCAGCGCAAAGTTAAACTATGGAACTCAATTCCTTAGAAGGCAGTGGTGGCTTCAAAAGAAGACATACCCTCTGACATTTCTTCAGGGAAAATAGGGACATCCTAAGGAACAGCAGGACATTCTGGGATCAAAGCAGAAACCGGGGCAGCTTCTGGAAATCTAGGACTGTTCCTGGAAAATAGGGACACTTGGAGAGTCTGGGAGGATTAGACAAAAGGCTATCAACAGCTACTAGCTGTGCTGGATTTACGTATAATCTAAACAGGCTATAGCTCTCTTGGGGCCCCCAAAAAAATTAAAGGGGAAAAAAACCTGGATGTACATTTCCAAAATATAAGATAAGTTCAACAATTACTTTGATAAAATACATATTTTGTTATGCGCAAATGGCTTTAGATACCTATTAGGTCCATAAATTACCATATAGCATATATTCAACACAAAAAACAGTGATAATTTGTTGTTGACAAAGGACAGCTGGACATATAAAGAGCCCCATTACCTTCAGTAGCTTAGGGCCTCATTAAACCTAAATCCAGCCCCGGCTATTAGTCATATTGGCTATGCCCTGCCTCCAAGTTCAGAGACAGTACGCTTCTAAATACCTGTTGCTGAAAACTGTGGAAGGAGTTATGCTCAGGTCCTGTATCTGTGCTTCTTGTGGGCTTCTGGTTGGCCACTGTGAGAACAGGATGCTGGACTAGATGTGCCCTTGGCCTGATTCAGCAGGCTCTATGTAACAGTGTTGTTCCTTAGTGAGCAATCGGGTAGCATATTGAGCTGCACACTTCCATATTTTTTTTTATTCATTCACTTAAGACATTTCTATTCCACCTTGGAAACCAAACCCTATGAGGAAAGGTTTTGAGTGCTGGGTATGTTTCTAGGCTGGAAAAGAGACCATGTGATGACATAATGGTACTCATCAAATATTTGAAGTGTTGTCACATGGAAGATTGTTCTCTGTTGCTCTTGTGGGCAGCCAGCCATCCAGAGGTCACATACCAGTGGTGGGTGGTGTTAGATGGAAAAGTGGATGGAAAATCGATGTGACGCTTACCTTTGTACTTTGCAAAAGTTGAAGGTTTCTACATGCACACCCACACACCAAGTATCTTTCCATCTTTCTTCCAGGCAAGCAAGATTTCATGGAGGAATCCCAGGTAGACAAAAATGTTCAAGGAGGGCATGACCTGTGGGGGGGGGTGGTCTGGGAATAGCCCCGAGAGCCAAATTGAGAACCCCGGAGGGCCATATTTGGCCCAAGGCCTAAGGTTCCAGATAGGTTCTCTCCCTCTTTCTCTCTCTCCCCCTCTCTTCCTCTCTCTCTCTGAAGACATTCTTTTAAAACTATATTTCACTGAGACTTTATAGCATTGCAGTACCACACAGATCAAATTTATTACAGTACAAAAAATAGATGCTTTTAAAAAATAAATTACTTCCATCAACATATTAAATTAACAGTTCACAGCATTTTTCTGCTTGTACAAAAAAATAATGAAAAACAACCTACCAGCCTACCAGCCCCTCAAGCAAATATGAAACTTCATTTGGGGAAAGTAGGAAGAGCATATCCCCCTCTCCCACTTGCACCAATGTTCCAGGACATACACGATTATTTTCAGGAACAACTATCCCTCTAACACAGCCTTTGCCAAGGGGGTCTGGGGTCCTTCAGATGTTTTGGAATAGAATCCCCACCAGCCCCAGCCAGATTCTATAGGCATCTGCTTGGCCACAGTGAGAAGTGTTTGTTGGACTCAGTGGGCTTTTGGCCTGATCAAGAAGGCCTCTTCTTATGTTCTTACATCTGATCCAGCACATGGGGATGCCACAAAGCCACCCTTGAGAGCTGAGGAGTCATTGGCAACTTTGGATGTTGTTGGAACCCAGTTCCCATCAGCCTCAGCCAGTACAGCCAGTGGCCAGCGATGATGGGAGCTGTAGTCCAACAAAACTTAGAGGACTGCAAGCTCCATATTCCATTGTTGTAAACAGTGAAATGGGTCTACATCCTAAATCATGAATGCAGATGCAACTAATCTCTAATAAGCGTGTTGGTAATCTTGTTGTGTATTATGAGGTATAAAAAGTACCGTGATCGCAAACAACAAAGGCTCTTAACATTATACTGCTGTGTACGGATTTACATACATTTTTACCCTGAAATATGTCCCAGAGAACTTAATGGAACTTATAACAACAACAACAACAACAACAACAACAACAACAACAACAACAACAACATATTGACTGTTTAGGGCTTTAAAGGTCAGCACCAACACTTTGAATTGTACTTGGAAACATACTGGGAGCCAATGTAGGTCTTTCAGGACTGGTGCTATATGGTCTCGGTGGCTGCTCCCAGTCACCAGTCTAGCTGCCGCATTCTGGATTAGTTGTGGTTTCTGAGTCACCTTCAAAGGTAGCCCCACAGAGAGCACATTGCAGTGGTCCAAGCGGGAGAGAACCAGTGCATGTACCACTGTGGTGAGACAATGCACAGGCAGGTAAGATCTTAGCTTACGTACCAGGTGGAGCTGGTAGATAGCCATCCTTGACACTGAATTAACCTGTGAGTCCATGGATAGCTGTGAGTTTTAAAAGTACTTTGTAACATTCCTCAGCACTGCTTGCCAATGTAGCCAGCTAGTATTTCCTAGCGAATATCAGCAGTTCACTGCTATAGGACGTGAGGGTGGCCACTACCTTAGATGGCTTTTAAAAAAAGATTAAACCAGTTCATGGAGGAGAAGTCAGCCAGTGACTATTGGACATAATGGGGTTTAGGGTTGTATCTATCAGTTATGTAAGAATTAGCACTAGAACAATGCTATTTCCTCCTCCCCTCATATGTACCCTATACCTAACCCAAATCTGATCTGGAGGGATGGGAGGAAACCAAGAATAGATTTAGGGGGCATGCAGGGGGAGAAGAGGTGGATAGGGCTCCATTGCACAAGAATAAATCACTGAGCCAATGAAATGAGCTGCTGAACGCTATGTTGAATACAATCCCATATCTCCTTGCAAGACCCCAAGCACCAGCACTGTGTCACTTCTGGATAAGCAAAAATGTCTATTTAGTCAAATGCTAATGTTCCAGTATGCAATTAAATATAAGTGTTGGTATAATTTTGAATATTATTTAAAATCAGTAGTATCAGTGGAAGTGCAGGCAAAACACAAAAGTTCCATTGGTCAAAGCATGAAAGCCAGCTAGTCCACAGATTGCAAAGGGGACCAGACCATTGCCTTGCCACGCCAGTAGAGTTTCAAGCCCATAGAGTCAGGTTTACCCACTTCAAACAGTATGACTTGGATTTTCTGCCACACAGCCAAGTGAGGTCTGCTGCTCTGGGCCATTTGTATTTTCATAGCGTGTGTTATGGAGCTGAATGCTGTCCTGCAAATCTTGCCTTGAAAGCCGTCTTCGGAACTCATCTGTGGTAAAATAATAAATGACAGGGTCTGCACAAGAGTTTAAGCTGGCAAGGCACAAGGCCACCGTGTGGAATATCAAAATCACTTTTCGGGCATAGCAGTCTTTTATCTTGTTGGCTTTCACAAAGTAATCCAACGGGAAGCTGATGTGGTAAGGTGCAAAGCAAATCAAAAAGACCACGGCACAAGTCAGGATCATCTTCAGAGCTTTCCGTTTCTCTCCAAGGTCTTGGGAAACTGAATTTTTTTCTTTTAGAGATAAGATGGTCTTCCACGAACAATAGACGATGATCAGCAGAGGAGTTACAAATCCAACTAGTTCACCAAAGGACATCATTACTATAGAGATGGTACCATCAACAGCCTTCACTGGAAGATCCACAAAGCATTTATTACTAATGTGTGTCTCATTAGAGGTGAGTCGTAGAAGGGGGAAAGGCAAGCAGCCAACACAGACTAGAATCCACCCAGCAATGCAAACGTACACATCGTAGATGCGTTTGCAGTCGCTGAACCTAAAGGGATACATGAGGAATAAGAACCGCCTCACACTGATGCAAACCAAGAAGTAGATGCTTGCATACATGTTGACATATTTCAGGTAGAAGCAAAACATGCACAGCTCCTTCCCAAGGTGCCAGCTTTCTGACAGGTAGTAGAAAATCCTCAGCGGCAAAGACAAAACTTGTGCCAAGTCTGCAATCGCAAGGTTGATCATAAAAATCACAGCCCGCTTTGTTTCTTTCATGTACCCATAAAATACCCAGAGGGCTAAAATGTTCCCAATCAGCCCAGGAACCAAGATGATGGTGTACATGACTGCATAGAAACGCTTTGAGAAATCGTTCTCCCCATTGCAATCTGGGCCATCAGCCACCATGGTGCTTTTCAGGAGGGAGCAGAGATGCTGGTGGAAATGTAAGGTAACCAGCTAAAGATTTACCCCCCTTGAAACCTTGTGAAAAGGAAATGAGGATATAAGGCAACTGGAGAAGCTGCAGATGTGGAATCCATGAATTGTCTGTTTTCTTGGCATTCTCTCCAATGTAAAAAATGTATTCCAGAAATCTTAAGAAGATTCTTTTGGAGGCTTGCTAGGATTTGTTTCTCCAAATCTTAGAGATTTATGTATAGGGCCTTCTTCAGCTACTTTTATCATATTTATGAGTTGGTCTTTTCATTGGCCATGGCATCCACTGGATTTTGACAGAAACAGAGAGCAAACTCCTGTCCATGTCCTTTCTCAAATGAATTTTACATCAAGGGAGAGGGTGGTTTCCCATCTGGATGCACCAAAGCTGTGCATGGTGATGAGTCAGACTGAAGCAAGTATCATCTGAAGTGTCGCAGCTACTGTAATGAAATGATCTTCTATTTGATTTTGAGTGACACCCTTAAAAGGCACCTCGTGGCCGGAGCTCTGCTGCAAATGATAACTCTACACCTACAGCTGAAGAAAACACAAGAAATGAATTACTCTATTGTTTGTTTGTTTTTTATTTATTTCACTTAACAGTATCTATATATGTAACAACACCTCTAAGCTGTTTCCAAGAAATATTAAAATTATAAATGAAAACAGCTAAAAATAAGTAATTAAAATCAATTTTATAAATAGAACCTGCAGTAAAGAGATTTATATCAGCATCTACATGGCTGGGAAGCTGTCCTAAAGAAAAATGTTCTAAGCATGCACTGGAAGGAATGCAGTGAAGGCACCTGCCTGCCTGATGTCAATAGGCAGGGAGTTCCAAGGTGTAGGTGCTTTTCTTACAAGTGTGAACAAGTATCATGTGGCATCTGTAAAAGTGCCAGTTCTGCAGATTGAAGCAGTTGAGTGGGCACATATGGGGTGAGGTGATTCCCGTCCCAAGCCAGTAAGGGCTTTATATACCAATAAAAACACCTAGAACTTGGCCCGGAAACAAATCAGTAACCAGTGCAGATCTCCAAGCAGAAGTGTCTTACACAGTCAATGCTGAAGTGGTTATCCACTTCCAAGACTACAATGGGGTGAAGAACCTGTGGCCTGTGACCAAGAAGTCACCCTCTCGGTCTCTCTATTCAGCCCTTGGTACTCTTCCCACATTCCTTCTCCCCATGCATGCTACACTTTCACCAGCCTTGCTCTGCACTCTCTTCAAGTCCCTTTGCCTGGATGAAATGTGTTATTGAACTGTGACAGCGCCTTTTGCTTTCATGGATGGAGAGATTTGGAGAGGCAGGGGATTGTTACCTGTTGGTGATTCAAACTGGCTTATAGAAACTTTTGCGTGGCTGGAATGTAGCCAGCTTGACAAACGTAAGAGTCCCATCCAAGAGTCCCACCCTTTTTTGCATTTGGCACCACCCACCAATGGCATGTGGTTCCCTTCATCCAATACAAAGAAGCACCACCAATCTAATGTGCCAACAACCACATGTTAAGTTAGTGACATGTTGTACTCATGATACTCATTGCTGAGCTTGGCCAAAGTCTTGTTGGATTTCATGGTTCTTTCACAGCTCACTTTGCTCCTCAGGACAGATTCAGAAGAGCAGGATTCCCCCCCCCCCGTGACGTTTATTGACTTTTCGTAAACTCCAGGAACATTTCAAATTAGTATAAGTGAAGGTATGGGATTTGGAGCTATGAAATGAAATACAGCTTACATAAACAGAACTGTCTCTTCCGGACACAGTAATGAAAATTCAGGGAAGCTTTGCCCTCCATTTGATCAATCCTGCACAGCGTAAATACAATCTGGCTGTATTTCTTATTCTGCTTTATTGCACAAGTCAGAATGCATGATATATTGCTGCCTTAACAGCATGGAATGTTTTATAGTCCAGTGCTATTAGTAACAAAATGTATACACTTAATATGGATTTGATAGTGATGGATAAAGCACATTACTTAATGTTAAACCATGTTTTAAAAACAGCCTCTTGTCTCCTGCGACACACAGATTGCTAAGCAGAAATGAAGTCCACGATGCCTTGTAGGGCCCTTCAGGCCTTGAATACTCCTCATTGTTAAAACAAAAAAGAAATCTCCCAGCAAGCTGAAAAGTTATGACATCTGTTGTTAAATTTTTATACTGCTTTTTGTCTTAGGATTACAGTGTAGTTTACAATACATTAGGTTAAGAGAACATTCAAATATGTGAGTCTCCACCTGCTATGGTACATAGTCTATTCTGCCATCACAAGATTTTATGTACCTGGAGACCAGGCCTAAATTCTGTAACCACAGAATACTGGCAACATCTGGGAACTAGCCCATGAGACAACTGGCCAACCAGACCTGTAGAGATGGACCAAAACTTTGGCACAGATGGGTCAGATTTGATCAGGATGCAAGCCTTTAACATCACCACCCCAGTCAACCAAGAGTTTGGCCCCATGGCTTTGCAGGAGGTGAGCACAGGTGACTCCCTACTTATGTGGGGGTTACATTTGTGGGAACTGCATATAGTGGGGGAAACCACCTAATAAGCCAGACTCCTTTGTGGAAGAGGGTGTTGATCAAGGGGAGGGAAGTTAACAGAGTGAGTAGTGGTCACTCCAAAAACCAAATGTGTCCACAGACCTAAAAAAAGATCAGTGACCCTAAATTTAATCTTTAGCGTGTATTTTTTAAAAATCTATGCCTGTCTATAAGCATATGAACATTTTAATGCAAATCTGTATCCCCTTTTTATTTGTGGGGGCGGTATGTGTCTCCTCTGTTTAGGCACCATGAATATGCCACCCTGGTTAGGCTGACAGCGCAAGGTCACCCAGTTTGCTTCATAGCTGAGTGAGGGTTTGAAACCTAGTCTCCCAGGCCCTAGTCCATGGGTAGGCAAACTAAGGTCTGGGGGCCAGATCCAGCCCAATCGCTTTCTAAATCCGGCCCGCAGACAGTCCGGGAATCAGCATGTTTTTACATGAGTAGAATGTGTCCTTTTATTTAAAATGCATCTCTGGGTTATTTGTGGGGCATAGAAATTCGTTCATTTCTTTTCTTCCAAAATATAGTCCGGCCCCCCCACAAGGTCTGAAGGGCAGTGGACCAGCCCCCTGCTGAAAAAGTTTCCTGACCCCTGCCCTAGTCCAATACTCTAACCAATTCAGCACACTGTGAAGCAACCAACCAAAGTAGTAGTACAGTGGTACCTCGGGTTACATACGCTTCAGGTTACAGACTCTGCTAACCCAGAAATATTACCTCAGGTTAAGAACTTTACTTCAGGATGAGAACAGAAATCGTGCTCTGGCGGCGCGGCAGCAGCAGGAGGCTCCATTAGCTAAAGTGGTGCTTCAGGTTAAGAACAGTTTCATGTTAAGAACGGACCTCCGGAATGAATTAAGTACTTAATCTGAGGTACCACAGTAGTAGTAGTAGTAGTAGTAGTAGTAGTAGCAGTAGTAATAATAATAATAATAATAATAATAATAATAATAATAATTACTTATACCTCACCCATCTGGCCGGGTCTCCCCAGCCACTCTGGGCAGCTCCCAACAGAATATTAAAAACTCGATAAAACATCAAACATTAAAAACTTCCCTAAACAGGGCTGCCTTCAGATATTTCCTAAAAGTCAGGTGCAGTGGTACCTCAGGTTAAGAACTTACCATAATTTGATCTGGAGGTCTGTTCTTAACCTGAAACTGCGCCGCTGCTGCGCGATTTCTGTTCTCATCCTGAAGCAAAGTTCTTAACCCGAGGTACTATTTCTGAGTTAGCAGAGTCTGTAAGCTGAAGCGTCTGTAACCTGAAGCGTATGTAACCCGAGGTACCACTGTAGTTGTTTATTTCCTTGGCATCTGATGGGCTAAGCTCACAAGTGTGAACCATCCCTATGTCTTATGAAGTCTGAGTAACCATCTTCTTACCACTATACTTAACTGGCAGCCTGGAAATTTCAAGCAGTGTTGCCTGAAGTTAAAAATAAATGTGGGCATTTTAGTCTACGAGACAATGGAAAAATCAGCAATGTGCTATAAAAAGTATGTAAGGGGGATTTTTATTTATGGGTTTCTTTCAAGTTCTACTTCCTGCACCCATTTGCTAAGACTCTTCTACATAACCTCCCCCTCCTCCACTCTTTGCTTTCTACTTAAGCAGTAGTAGTCAAACCTCCACATATTTGCCACCAGGTATATATAATACCTGACTATAATGAACATTTTTTGTGTATGCCATCTTGCCAAATGGGTATTGACATTTGCCAGTTAGAGTTTAACAGAAGCAGGGAGATGAGAGCAGTTTGGCCCTTAAAGAAAAAAAAAGAAAAAGAAAGAAAATAAGACAAACTCATAATTTATAGCTGCTTGTTCCATGAGTCACTAAAGGACGGTGGCTTAATAATTCATGGTTATTTCTCTCTTAACATACAGAGGTGAACCCAAGGTGAAGCCTCCTATGCAGGAACAAAGAGGCTTGAAGAGAGAGATGGGTTGCCTTTAACCAAGTGCACAATAAGCAAGACAGTTACTTCCAATATGGTGATTCTATGATATCCAGCTTTTAACCAGATTGTTCCTTTATTTTACAAAGCACTCTGAAGCCTGTTCCTCATGACGTTTCTGCAAGTTAGAGCATTACTGAGGATGTGCCTGTCTTCATATTACAGCTTAAACCTATTTCAAGCTTGCTTAATTGCCATGAGTTTACCCCCTAAGGATTGTAGGAACTTGTATTACTGTG
This sequence comes from Podarcis vaucheri, assembly GCF_965113315.1. Lineage (NCBI taxonomy): Eukaryota > Metazoa > Chordata > Lepidosauria > Squamata > Lacertidae > Podarcis > Podarcis vaucheri. Next base: position 23,419,745 of record NC_138758.1, read on the forward strand.
AAGGAACTGGGACTAGCTAGAAAAATCGAAGACAATATATTCAGCATTCACACAAAATTCTGGGAATTATAATTTTGTGTGAGTGCTGAATATACTTCATCTTCCCCCTGGATCTCAGGTGGCCTATCTGGCACACCAAAATCACATACAGAAATACCGTATGTGCAGATGATCTCAAAGCCTGCTGCTTACAGAGCCTGTGTTTTCTGAATGATTCCTCATATTAACCCACACAATGCCTGGCAGCTTTTGTGAATGCCGCACCCCCCCCCCCCCGGAACTGTGATGGGGTATTTAATTTTTTATTTCTATTTTAAAGACCTAGCACAAGAGAGTGCTTTAGACATTTACGGCCCCTGTGAGCCAGCTATAAAGAAAACACAGGAAGATGTCCAATGCTAAGTCAGACCATCTCCCAGCCCTACCTGGAGCTGCTGAGATTGAACCTGAGACCTTCTTAATGTAAAGCAGATGCTCTACTGTTCAGCTACTCTTAGGAGACATAGGAACCAGGAAAGTGGCTTATAGAAAGTCTAACTCAGTATTGCCAACACTGGCTGACTGCTGTTCCCCAGGGCTTCAGGGTCCTTTTCAAATACCACCCGAAGCTTTCAGGGATTGAGCCTGAGAATTTCTGCATGGAAAGTAACTGCTTTATCAGCGAGCTTCATTGAGCTTTGGCCCTTCTCAGTGGCAGTGCTCCACACAGCAGAGGGCACATGGAAAAGCCTCCCTTTGTAGCTGCTGAAATGCACACTGTTACCTTCAGGCTGGTAGTACACAGCCACAGTGACTACCTACTGACACTGATGCAGAATTGAGGCTTGAGTGTGGTCTGGTATAGTGCTTAGATCAGCGAAGCCCAGTTTAGGAACATAGGAAGCTGTTTAAGTCTCCATTGATCCATCTAGCTCAGTGCTGTTGACATTGGCTGGAAGTGGCTCCCCAAGGTTTCAGACAGGAGACACTCCCAGCCATACTTGGGGGATGCCGGGGATTGAATTTGGGGCATCACATATGAAAAAAAGAAGCAGCTCAAAGGCCCTTCTTCACATATCCCTACTCAGTCATGAAGTTCACTGAAGCATTTTAGGTAAGTTACTACTTCTGCGCCTAACACACCACACAGGGCCACTATGGTAATAAAAACCAGGTGGGTGAACCGCTTTGAGTTCCCTGGAGGAAAGATAGGCTATAAATGTAACTGATGAGCACATGAGGCGATATAAGGACCTTTTACACATCATGACTGCCACATGGATGCTTTCATGCAGCCACTGTCAGCCTCATGTCCTGCAGATTATTTTCTTTATTTTACAACACTATGCTTAATTGTAATAGAACTTCAAATTGGTTTACAGAGCTGGGGTTGATTGAAACAATAGTCCAAAACATCTACAGAGTACCACGTGTGTCTCAATTGTGATCTCTGTGTGGAGGCTATGGTCTAAAGTTGTTGCCAAAATATTGTGTGCCCCTCTTTTCTTTTTATGCATAGTTTCCCTTCATTCAGAGCTGCTGTAGGAACAAAGGTAGCAATAATATTGCATCTAAAGCAGGCTGAGATCAAGGGTGGAAGCAGAAAATTCTAGCCAGGACAATAAAATAAAATGATTATCATAATTCTACATTCTTCCAAATGTAAAATTCCTTTTTAAAAGGGACAACATTTAACACTCATTTTCCCTTTCTAAAGACTGTACATCTGCATACATTGGAGCAAGCTGTATATATAATCCATTCCTCTACCCATTTATTCCATTTGCAAATATTTCAAATATTTTAAATAAAAACCAATAAACATTTTCTTTCATCTCCAGCGCAAAAGTTCTATAACAACTAACTTACAGTTAAGATCAAATTCATTGTCAACTTCTAATGAGAAAAGATCAGAGCTAGATAACTAAAAACAATAGTAAGAATGAGAATCCTACCGTTGCAAATTGCCTCCTAACTTCAGATGAATTCTGCAAGTGCCTGATACTGTATACAACTCACCCGATAAAGAAGGTTGCCGCCACTTTCTGGCCTCCAGCTTAATATAGAAAACAAAACTGGAAGTATGCAAGGCGTTCAAAGAGCATTTGATCGAACAGAAGCCCCGGTATAACTCGCAATGTGCTTCCGAAAGGCATTTGCAAACTTCGTGCAGTCAGCACATGGCGCATTGACTTTTTCCAGTAGGCAGCACACCTTGTGATTGATGTTGGAAGAAGGCTATTTCAGCAGAGAGCATCAAGCAGCATTTGAACAACCTTTGCCGTTCAGCTCATTCTTCACGGTGGAGGTGGAAAGTTACTGTTTCTATATATAGATTGGTGCTTTTCTTCTCAATTGTATTTTGAGTGGTCCTGAGTCAGGGCTGGTTTTGTGGTCGCAAACGGTGTCATTTTTTGTTTTTAATCTGTGCAATTTGGTATGCCAGAAAGATAAGCAGATACACCCCATAACAAGTGGGTACCTTTTACCCACAGTAGCATGTGGCAAGCATTTGAAAACAAAGCACTGACTAGCAGCTATGCCAGTTACACCTGTGTCTTCACATTCAGTTGAATGAGCATAGAAATTTGCCTTATACCAAAAACAGATCATTGGTCCATTTAGCTTAGTATTGTCTACACTGACTGGCAGCTGCTCTAAGGCATTTCAGAAAGACCTACTCCAGGTAGGTCTTTCTCAGCCCTACCTGGAGATGCCAGGGATAGAACCTGTGACCTCCTGCATGCAAATAATAATAATAATAATAATAATAATAATAATAATAATAATAATTTATTATTTATACCCTGCCCATCTGGCTGAGTTTCCCCAGCCACTCTGGGCGGCTCCCAATCAGTGTTAAAAGCAGTACAGCGTTACATATTAAAAACTTCCCTGAACAGGGCTGCCTTAAGATGTCTTCTGAATGTCAGGTAATTATTTATCTCTTTGACATCTGATGGGAGGGCGTTCCACAGGGCGGGCGCCACTACCGAGAAGGCCCTCTGTCTGGTTCCCTGTAGCCTCACTTCTCGCAATGAGGGAACCGCCAGAAGGCCCTCGGCGCTGGATCTCAGTGTCCGGGCTGAATGATGGGGGTGGAGACGCTCCTTCAGGTATACAGGACCGAGGCCGTTTAGGGCTTTAAAGGTCAGCACCAACACTTTGAATCGTGCTCGGAAACGTCCTGGGAGCCAATGCAGATCTCTCAGCACCGGTGTTATGTGGTCCCGGTGGCCACTCCCAGTCACCAGTCTAGCTGCTGCATTCTGGATTAATTGCAGTTTCCGGGTCACCTTCAAAGGTAGCCCCACGTAGAGCACGTTGCAGTAGTCCAAGCGTGAGATAACCAGAGCATGCACCACTCTGGCGAGACAGTCCGTGGGCAGGTAGGGTCTTAGCCTGCGTACCAGGTGGAGCTGGTAGACAGCTGCCCTGGACACAGAGTTAACCTGCGCCTCCATGGACAGATGTGAGTCCAAAATGACTCCCAGGCTGCGCACCTGGTCCTTCAGGGGCACAGTTACCCCATTCAAGACCAGGGAATCCCCCACACCAACCCGCTCCCTGTCCCCCAAAAACAGTACTTCTCTCTTGTCAGGATTCAATCTCAATCTGTTAGCCGCCATCCATCCTCCAACCGCCTCCAGGCACTCACACAGGACCTTCACCGCCTTCACCGCTTCTGATTTAAAGGAGAGGTAGAGCTGGGTGTCATCTGCATACTGATGAACACCCAGTCCAAACCCCCTGATGATCTCTCCCAGCGGCTTCATATAGATATTAAAAAGTATGGGGTAGAGGACAGAACCCTGAGGCACCCCACAAGTGAGAGCCCAGTCTGAACACTCATCCCCCCCCCCACCACTTTCTGGACACGGCCCAGGAGGAAGGAGCGGAACCACTGTATAACAGTGCCCCCAGCCAGCCCCTCTAGACGGTCCAGAAGGATGTTATAGTCGATGGTGTCAAAGGCCGCTGAGAGATCCAGCAGAACTAGGAAACAGCTCTCACCTTTGTCCCTAGCCCGCCGGAGATCATCAACCAGCGTGACCACGGCAGTTTCAGTCCCATGCAAAGCATGTGCTCTACCACAGAGCTATAACTTTTTGCATATTATAAAGTGATGAAATGCTGACATAGTTGAATTTGTGATGGGCCAAAGTATTAAATCCAGCCAAATTTTGTTGGGTTTCTTTGGGGGGAAGTGGGGGACACCAACCAAAATTGGGGAATTCTAGTGTTTTGTTGTCATCTTACCTTATTTCATAAAATACCTGTCTGCATATGTGCCACAACAGAATACAGCCCTAAAGATCATAAAGGTCCTTGGGCAAATTATTCTGTGCTTTTCTTCACTGTGATCATGGTATAATAGCGTGTTTCCCGTGTTCCCAATTTCAGCACTTGCTGCCCCTCCTCCCAGGTTACCCACCTCATACATCCCCTCACCTGCATAGGATTATCATACCACCATGTATGTATTTGGGGACATAATTTTTAATGTGTTTCCTCCCCCACCACCGCTGGAAGGGCCTCGAAGACAAGAGACTGCATACATACTTGACGTATGCCCCCTCTCCCTACTGTCAATTTTGGTTCTTCTTTTTCTTTTTGAAGAAAACTCTAGCACTTGGAGACTTAGTTAAACAGGAAAAATGTTTTATTTTCACAACAAAATTGGTAAAACAAAAGATGTGTCTGGAGATGGAATTCTTTCAAGAAATAGGTGTGCATGTGTGTGACACCAAACGTTGTCTTTTAATGTATCCCCCAGCTCAGAGACTTCTTTCTCTGGCTGTAGATCTTTCCTCAGGGCGAATTGCACACCCAGCTCAAAGGCTATCCTGCTATCCAGTCGAATGCCAGGAACTCAAAACTCCTTTTTCTTTTTTCCTCCCAAAGTGCTGTCTCCCACCCTGGCTAGCTGTACCTGCAGCCAAGCAGAATGAGGCTATAGCTCAGCACTCTGCAACTACACCACTCTGGTGGAATTCCGTGGCAATGCACCACAAGCTCTGGTCTACCTGGTTCGTTCGGGGTGCTTGTGCAGAGATGTGCTTTAAATGTATGGTCTATACATACAGGCTCAGTTTTACCAAATTTTTCTCCCAGGGTAAACTGCCCAGGGGGTGAGTGTTTCAAAGATGGGACTTCAGAAACCTGTCTTATTCCTGCACCCATTCCAGCATACCATTATTGATTTTAAATTGTATTTTTATTGCTTCTTTTATTTCTTATGTTGCATTTTTATTGCATCACAATTTGAATTTTCTGGAGTTTGGATTGTAATACCGTACAATAAAATATCTAGCACAATGATTTGCAACTGCTATGAATCAGGCAAAAAAATCATTAAGTGATCCTCTAAGACCCCTGGCAATTTTCAAGTTCTTTATTCATAGAGAATAAAGAACAACTGCCTAAAACTTCAAGCCAACTTCTCTATCTAAACATCTATCTATCATCACCATGAGAAAATGCTAAAGAGTCTTGTCTGCCTGCCCTGGAATCCAACCACATCCCTACCTTCTCTGCCTCTGGCCCTTAAGTCTACCTGAACTAAAACTGTATATGAGCCTGACACCAAGTCACCCTTAAAAGAGTTCACACCAGCCAACATTGTTAATTCATGTTATTCTCACAACAACCCTTGGTGTTAGGTTAAGCTGTGCAGTGCTCTTCATAGTAGTGGAAAAATTTGAACCTGGGTTTCTTCTCACGTCCATACTCTGCCACTAGCTCTCTAATAATATACTCTGTACCAGGGATGAAACAAAAAATAATCAAATTAATATGGCTGAGTTTTGACAAGAAAGGAAAGCATTTTTCCCCATTCTACAGTGACGAGGGGTCTTGGGATAGTTTAGAAATCTTATGCTTCCTCTTTTGAGGGCACTATGCAGCTGGCTCTCATTATAGTGATCAACCTGGATAGAAGATTTATGTCTTTTCAAAGCTCAAATTCAACCATTTTGCACTGTGACGATACCTTCATTTTTTATCAATATTTTTTTTATTGATTTTCATTAAATACACCGTATTTTTTGCACCATAACACTCACTTTTTTCCTCCTAAAAAGTAAGGGGAAATGTCTGTGTGTGTTATGGAGGGAATGCCTACGGGTGGCATGCCTACAGATTTTCCTCCTCTAAAAACTACGTGCGTGTTATGGTCGGGTGCGTGTTATAGAGCGAAAAATACGGTACATTCAGTATACAAATAAATTTCACATATATCTTTGGCTTTGCCGAGCTTCAGACTTCCCTCCACCCCTTCAGTAAGTATCGTACATTTTCTTACATTGTGTATTTTGTTTGTTTATCTGGTTGACCATATGCTGTTAGAGTTAATCTAACCCTGCCAGTGTCTTTAAGGTTTTACAGTTATCTCTTATATACAGCAAATATTTACTCCAAGTTTCATGAAACTTCTGTTCATCCTGATCTCGTATTCTCCCTGATAATCTAGCCAGTTCTGCGTAATCCATCATTTTAACCTGCCAATCCATAATAGTTGGTATTACATCCGTTTTCCAATTCTGAGCCAACATAGTTCTTGCAGCCGTCGTGGCATACAGAAAGAGGTTTTTATCTTTCTTTTTAATTTCCTTCCCTACCAATCCCAATAGAAAGGCTTCGGGTTTTTTGGAAAGGTATACTTAAAAACTTTTTAAAGTTCATTGTAAATTGATTCCCAAAAGCCCTTCACTTTACCACAATTCCACCACATGTGGTAGAGGTCTCCTTCCACCTCTCCACATTTCCAACATTTCTTATTTTTCATTCTGTACATCTTTGCCAGTTTTACTGGCGTAAGAGGCCACCTATATATCATTTTCCATATATTTCCTTGCAATGCCGTACAGGCCGTAAATTTCAAATTTACATTCCACAATTCATGCCACGCTTCTAATTCAATGTTATGCCCAAAATCAATGGCCCACTTAATCATGGCTTCTTTTACCTCCTCATCTTTAGTATACCAGTTCAATAATAAATCATACATTTTTGACAGTAGTTTGTTTTTACCTTCTATAATGTCTATATGAAATTTTGATTTCTTGTCCTCAAATCCCAACCTCTTTTTATCTTCTTTTAGTATCTCATTAACTTGGTGGTACTGTAACCACCCTGTCAGTAAATTCTCTACTTCTTCATACATCTTAAGCTTTATACCTTGATCAATATTTCTAATAAGCTCTTCATATGTGGCTCTCTTTTCTTCCATGTTGACTTTCTTAATAATTAATACATCTGTTGGTGATATCCACCAAGGGGTTTTCCTTTCTACCAGATTTTTATTTCTTTCCCATACTTCATATAAAGGTCCTCTAATTATATGATTTAAAAAAACCCCGTGGACTTTCAGTTTATCATACCACAGGTACAAGTGCCACCCGTACCTGTTGTCATATCCTTCTAAATCTAGAAGGTCCATATTTTCTAATTTTATCCAATCTCTTATCCAAATTAGGCACGCTGCTTCATAGTATATACCCATGTCTGGCAGGGTGAAGCCACCTCTTTCTTTTTTGTCAACCAAAATCTTCATTTTTATTCTTGGTCTCTTTCCCTGCCATACAAATCTTGCTAATGTTTTCTGCCACTCTTTAAATTGTTTTGATCCTTTAATCACTGGAATTGTTTGGAACAAGAATAACATTCTAGGTAAAACATTCATTTTAATCACTGATATTCTCCCTAAAAAGGATAGTCTCAGTCTGTCCCATATTTCTAGATCTTTCTTAATATCTCTCCACGTGATTTCATAGTTGTCTTTATACAGGTTTATGTTTTTTGCCGTCAACCATATTCCTAGATATTTGACTTTCTTGACCGCAATAATACCAGTTGCAGTTCTTCTATCTCTTCTTTACTTATGTTTTTGACTAACATTTTAGTTTTGTTCTTATTGAGTTTGAACCCTGCTACTTTGCTGAATTCTTCTATTCTTTGTAAAGCTTCTTGTATACTTCTCTTTGGATCTTCTAGGGTTAAAACTATATCGTCCGCAAATGCTTTTATTATAAATTCTTTGTATCCAACCTTGATACCTTTCACCTTTGAGGTGTCTCTCAATGTCTTATTAAGAACCTCCAGTACAGATATAAACAACAGGGGTGATAGAGGACACCCCTGTCTGGTCCCCTTAGAGATATCAAAAGTTTCTGATACGTTGTTGTTTATGATGAGTTTGGCTGTTTGATTTTGATATATGGCTTCTATACCCTTCTCCAATTCCCATTGTTTTAAAATTCTCTTTCATAAATCGCCAGGAGACATTATCAAACGCTTTCTCCACGTCAATGAAAATCAAAGCCGCTTGTTTATCAATTCTACTTTCTAAATATTCAATAATATCTACTGCAATACCTGACAATACCTTCAGGCACAAACATTCCATGTAGCTTTGCCCCAGTAAGGTCCCAGTTAAGAATGTCCTACTGGATATTTGTAGCATCGCTGCCCTTATGATACCATCACACATCACCCCAATCTCTGAGAGGTGAGATATTCCAGGGGTTCCAGGTGCTTACCTAGGGTTCAGTTTCCTTAGCATGCAGAACAGCAGAGACTGTGGTGTCTTTAAGATACAGTCGTATCTTGGAAGCCAAACAGAATCTATTCCAGAAGTCCATTTGACTTCCGGACTTCCAGGGTGGCGCCATCGGCAATGGCGGACTCCCTCTGAAACGGAGGGACCAGCTCCGCATGAAACGGGTCCTTTTCGCTGCGGCGAAGTGGGGACCCTTTCAGAAATCACAGGCGGATGAAGCCTGTGACCGTGGGACTCGGCGGGCACACTTAGCGCCCCCCCAACCCGCAAAGGAACCCACTAACGGGCTCCGAAGCGAAGAGGGGGAAGTGGCGCGGTGCTGTGAGTCAATTGCTTTTTCCGTGGAGCGAAGCCGCATAGCCGTTGCCGGAGAGCGCTGCCTTTTTCCTGGGACAATCTGGCATCTAAAATAATCACCCGTGAGTACTTAAACATTGAACAATTGGACTTCAAATAAGAACTGGCGATTAGAAAGGAATTGGACTTAAAATTCACCTTAATTTGGTACTGAAACGGGAAGCTCTAAACAGGAAGTCAGCCTTCTGTTTCCTTGTAGTCAGAAGAAAGCAAAGATAACGTACACTAGAGCTTAGAAAATCACTTTTAAAGGATCGGATTTCACCATTTAAAATCGTTGAACCCCCCCTTCGGTAGCAGGAGAAGAAGGGGGATCTTTCTTGGACTGTTTAAACCTGCAGGAGTAAGTTTAAAGTAAAGTAACCTTCCACCGTCCTGACCCTGGAGCGGGGTGTCAGAATTGACGTTTTGAAGCTCATTGACCAGAGACAAAGGTTTTTGACAGATAGTTAAAAGAAGAGTAACATTGTGATTCCACTGTTTCCTTTCGCATTTTAAAGGAACAAATATTGACAAAATATCTTAAAAAAGAAACTTTGTTGCTATTGTCTTTAAAAGAAAGAACAACCAGAAGTTTTCCCCCTAGAGGGGGACCGTGAAACTGTAACCAATTCTAGGGAGCTTGCAGCTGCTACAGATTACAACCATGGGAAAGGACTTGTGACCTTGCAGGACAATGTTTTCAGAAGCACTTTTGGGTGCTTTCTGTAAAATAAATGCCCTATTGGATCAGTTAAGTCAGAAGACGGATTTGATGACTAATGCGGCCAGAACATTTGAACAGGTAGTGGGAAACTATATGGAGCCCACCCAGGAACTTAAACAGGAGTGTGTCCTGACAGAGCAGATGTGAGAAGAGGATGTTGCAGAATCTTGGGCGCTAGAGATGGAGGGACTTTTGGCCCAGCAGGAAAATGAGCCTTTGGATTTGACAAATGAACTTGGAAAAAACCAGATTTGGAAAGACAAAGTTTGGACTGATTTGGAAATGGGGGGCTGGATTGACCCCCCCCTTTGCAGGGATGTTTGGACTTTCCGAATCTGGCAATGGGCCGTCAGAGGTTTGGAGCTGTTGGGACTTCCAAATTTGGAAGGAATTTGAAACATGTCTTAAAATACCACATGGAGTCTAGTCTGGACTATGGGAAAGGGGCTGATTTGTTGAAGAGGGTCAAAAACACTACCAAGCTGGAGTTCCCACGAGTGAAAGGAAAATATGAAGAAGAGCTGCGGAAGGGACATGGAAGAGATTTGAAGGCCTCGGATATAAGGTCACCAGGTTAATGTGCCAAACTAATGGGATAAAAAGGACTGACAATCCCGGGACCGGGGGGAGGGGACGCTGGAAGAATATTGGATTGTTTTTATTTTCTTTTTTTATCATTAGAAATGTTTTATAAAATTGATGAACGTTGGAAAAATGTTGAAATGAAATTACTTGGCTCTTGTAAAAATGTTTTAAGAGTTAGGCAAAAAGGTAATGGTTATGAGAAGTTGGTAGAAATTAAGATTTAAGTCTTAAGCTTTAAGGTATTTTATAAGATAAGATGAAAATAAAATAAGGTAATGTAATGACAGAATATTATGAATTATGGAAAGGATTTGCTGCGACAATTATTAATCAAGATACAAGAGATGGGAGGAGGAGGAGGTCATGGAAAGAAGGTAATGAAAGTGGAGAATTTGAAAATGATGGTTTTATTTTTTCTTTTTCTTTTTCTGTTTTTGTCTTTTTTCTTTGTAATTTTTTTAAAAAACCCTTTTTTCAATAAATATCATTTTTAAAAAAACAAACAGAAGTCCATTTGACTTCCAAAATGTTCAGAAATCAAGGTGCAGTTCCGATTGGCTACAGGAGCTCCTGCAGCCAATCGGAAATTGCGCTGGAGGTTCGGGTTCCAAAGAACGTTTGCAAACCGGAACACTCACTTCCAGGTTTGCAGCGTTCGGGAGCCAAAATGTTCAACTCACAAGGCGTTCGTCAACCAAGGTACGACTGTATATTGTTTATTGACACATATATACAAACTGAGCCTATAATGGAGGGGCTCACAGCATCAGCACCACAAAAGTCCTCATTAGTATAGTGGTAAGTATCCCAGCATGTCATGCGGGAGACCCAATGGGGAGAAGCACACATTTGTGTAATCTCACTGTATACAAGTTGTACAAGTGACAATAAAGTATTTCAAAAGTGCCTTGCTTCTCCCATAGACACAGCCTTGGAATCTTGTCACTTTCTCTCTAGCTGCTTCCTGCTTCCAGCTCACACAACACCTCTCTCTTTTTGTCTTTCTCACTACCAGCCAGGTGAGAGAGAAGGTCCACCCATTTGCCCTCTGGCACAGAGCAACCTCTTTTGTTATACTAAGTACTTAGGGACATTAATTCACCAAGAAAGATGCCCAGCTATTTCAGTAATGGAATGCTCCATGAGATTGCTGGAGCCAGGACCTCAGAAATTAGAAGGGACTCAGGCAACATACAGACCAGCCTGCCAAACTCACAACAACAACCATCCCCGTAAGGGGCATCTGCATATTCCTGCATTTCAGTGGGCTGGACTAGATGATCCTCAGGGTCCCTTCTGCGGGATGAAAGCACCCAAAATGCTAAGTAAATGGTTAATGCTTACAAGAGCTGTAGATCTCTTTGATGTTTCCCATCTGAGGCAGTTATTACAGTTGGTACAGCAGTGGTAGTTATGATCAGTCTTAACAGTTAGAGCAGCAGCTATGTTTTGTTGTGCTGCTGCTGTCTGCCTCAGAGTACTAGTCTGTAGCAGTTTTGTCTTAGGTACAAATCTATGTAAGATTTATTAGCAACGTAAGGTAAAGGACCCCTGGATGGTTAAGTCCAGTCGAATTTGACTATGGGGTGCAGCACTCATCTCCACTTTCAGGCCGAGGGAACCAGCGTTGTCCGCAAACAGCTTTCTGGGTCATGTGGCCAGCATGACTAAACCGCTTCTGGTGCAACGAAACACAATGGTAAAAGCCAGAGCACACAGAAACCCTGTTTACCTTCCCACCACAGTGGTACCTGTTTATCTACTTGCACTGGTATGCTTTCCAACTGCTAGGTTGGCAGGAAGCTGGGACAGTAACAGCAACCTGAATTGTATATTTTCACTTGCAAATCGCAAGCACACTAAGTAAAAGTCACATTATTTTAACTTTAAAAGAGAGTGGCTTACATTGTTTTTATAGGAGGGAAAAGGGAACTAATTAAAGAGTTGAATGACTAGGGCTCTCTTCCGAAAACTCTTTAAATGGAAACTAGAGTTTAATTCCCACACCTTCCAAATCTACAGTTCTATAATTCTATAACATCTTCAAAACATGACTTTCCAGGAAAGGGGCCTCCTTAAATATTAGAAACGTTTGTGAAAATTCTGGGGACAGTAGTTGTGCAGTCTGTGAGGGGGAGGAGAAATGGGCATGTTCAATAAGGGTTTGGGGTTCTTGAGGAAACTGGACTGTTTGATTCACTTTTACAGCCATAAGAAACGGGACTGACTGCCCATTAAAAACAGCTCCCTCCCCATTTGTTATTCCCAGCAATTGGAATTCAGTGGTGCTGTGGCTCTCATACTGGAGGGTATACTGTATAGCCATCGTGATATAGCCCTTGATATCTTTCTTGATATCATCAATACCCCCATTAATTTTTGTAATCCCCTTTTAAAGCCCTAGCTGGTGTGGCCAATGGTTGGTGTAATGGTATTTGCAGTCCAACATCATTGTGCACATGTTGTTGTCTACACTTTTTACCTACTAATAGTAAACTTGCTCTCTGAGTGTGGATGCATATGTAGCCACCTTTACACAATAGCAGGTATCAATAGGGATAGGAAAACCCCAAGACTAGCCAAAGTACATATGTATGTATGTATGTATGTATGTATGTATGTATGTATGTATCGGTGCTAAAGGGGAAGGTAATGGATTGGAGTATTCTGATAAGGTGCATGGTTGGCAGGCCTTCCTCACTGCAGCACTGCGCAGGATTCACCTAATCTACTCCATAAGTTAAAGCCTGCTCAAGAACATCCTCCTGAACAAATGGGGTTTCCCCTCCTCTTCCCCCCCCCACCCCATTACACAATTGGCCCTGTGTGGCTCAGGAAAACCTCCCCCGCACCAGCACAGTGCGCAGAGGAAGGAGAGAGATAATCATTCTGCCTGGCAAGATTAAATGCTTGCACAAACAAGGGGATGTTGAATTCCTTCCCTGGTTTGAAGGTCTCACTTAATTCTGCTTAAAAAACCCCAGCGAGGAGGTACAAATGCTGTTGTTTTGAGATGACCTAAGAGATTGTGGGTGGAGGGGAGAGAGACATTCGAGGAGCTATGCTTGCAAGTAACATAATGGCTCTTTCTCATCCTTTGTGGTTTGTGCCTGCTGATTACTTAATACACCTTAATCAGAGTCTTGAGACTGAAGGAACTGGGGCTTTTAACATCTTGGCATGTCTGACAATGCCGCTTATTTCTGCTGGCCTTTGAAAGGCCTTCTTTCTACATATAAACACTAAAAGCCTGCTTTTACTCCCTCTTTCCAAATTGCTTTAAATTGTTGATGGTGTTATGAGTTTTTTGGGGGGGAGGGAAGGCTGAATGCCTGAGCTTGATTGGGGCTCTCCCTCCTGCTTTCCTAACTTACCTGGGGTGTGTTGTGCTATATCCTGACCCAAATCTCAAGGCCCCAGAAAGCTAGTGCTTCTTCTGCATCAGGAAGGTGGTCTTCTACCTGTCCCTTGGAGGTGTCTCTTTCCCAAGCTTTCACCTCCCTCCTCCCATAAGAATGTAACCAAAGGAGCCAATCATCAGCTTGATCAGGCCACAGGGGGCCCATCTAGTTCAGCCTCCTTTTCTGACAGTGGCTGACAAGCAGAATTGGAGCTTCTTCCTCTTCTTCTTTGGCGATCATTCGTAGCTGAGTCTTCCATGAACATGATCTTAACAGTGAGTCCGTTAATGATTGTGGAGGCCAATTCTGGATGCACACATCCTTCCACCATGGGGACATAGGTTTCCAGGCAGCAGTTGATTGATGTGAGGGTTTGCCAAACGTGTCTTCTAGCTCATTTAGCTCATTTCTCCCTTTTGTCCTGAATTCAAGAGTCTTCAAAGCCCATGACACCTTTAGTAAAGGCTGTTCTCCAATTGGAGTGCTCACAGGCCAGTGTTTCCTAGTTGTCAGTGTTTATACTACATTTTAAAAGATTTGCCTTGATACAGTCTTTAAGCCTCTTTTGTAAACCACCAGCATTTCCATTTTTAAGATTGGAATAGAGTAGTTGCTTTGGGAGGTGATAATCAGGCATCCGAACAACATGACCAGTCCAACAAAGTTGATGTTGTAGAATCATTGCTTCAATACTGGTGATCTTTGCTTCTTCCAGTGCACTGGTATTAGTTCGCCTGCCTTCCGAAGTGTAAATTTTTTGGGAGACACCATTGATGGAATCGTTCAAGGAGCAGGAGATGGTGCTTATTAGTGGTCCATGTTTCACACGCATACCGTAAGGCTGGTAGTACAATAGCTCAATAGCTTTGTAAACAAGCATTTTGGTTTCCCTCTGAATGTCCCGGTCCTCAAACACTCTGCACTTCAGTCAGGAGAAAGCTGCACTCGCAGAGCTCAAGCGATGCTGGATTTTGGCATCTATGTCAGCCCTTGTGGAAAGATAACTGCCCAGGTAGAAGTGATTGGCACTTTTCAATGTAACACCATTGAGTTGGATTTGTGGCAGAGGGGTTGTTTTGTGTTTGTTGGTGCAGCACTTTGGTTTTTTGGATGTTGAGTGATAGGCCATGCTTTTCATAAGCTTCTGCGAAGATATTTAGGATAGTTTGGAAGTTCTCCTCTGAGTGTGCACACACTATGTTGTCATCAGCATACTAAAGCACTATGATGGAAGTTATGGTAACCTTATTCTTTGCTTTCAGCCTACTCAGTTAAAGAGCTTTCCACCTGTTTGATATATGATTTCTACTCTCTGGTGGAGAGTTTCCCTTCAACAAAGTGTAGGATCATGGCGATGAAAATAATAAATTGAGTTTAACACCTGTTGGAGCACAACAGCACCAGCCCTCTACCCACCTGCAGTTGTCTTGAACAGGTGCTATTAGGAGGTATTTTGCTGCTTCTGCCCCAAGAGGGGGAAACCTCTCTCCTGGACTTTGTCTGACTTTCTGCCCCACACCTCTCCTACCCAGGAAGCCAAGAGCAGCCCTCAGTGACACCTGAAATGTACCCTTTTCGCAGAGAGACATAGGCTGATAAAGCGCCCTCAGCTGCTGGAGAAGATTATCACACTATCTATCATCTATCTATCTATCTATCTATCTATCTATCTATCTATCTATCTATCTATCATCTATCTATCTATCTATCTATCATCTATCTATCTATCTATCTATCATCTATCTATCTATCTATCTATCTATCTATCTATCTATCTCTGTCTATCTATCTATCTATCTATCTATCTATCTATCTATCTATCATCTAGCTATCTATCATCTATCTGTCTATCTATCATCTGTGCATCTGGGTAGGAATATAAGAAGCTGCTGGATGAGGCCAAAGGCCCATCTAGTCCAGTATCCTGTTCTCACAGTGACCAAAGAGAAGTCTATGAGGAAAGTGGAACTGGGCTGTACGTGTTGGGGAGCTGAATTTCTATTACTTAAAGGTTGTGATGCTTTGTAACTGAATTGCCTAAATGTTGCGATATTGTGCGATGCATTGATGAGGGGTGCTTCCTATGGAAAGTCAGCACAGAAATGAATGATGATGGCGATGATGACAGTGTGTGTGTGTGTGTGTGTGTGTGTGTGTGTGTGTGTGTATAAACTCACCCACCCATTGCCACTAGCACCTTGTACTTGTAGGGAACAAGCCTTTCTTCTTCAAGAGTCAGCTTTCATATTAAAAAACAAGGGTCGCTTTGCATTCATTACTGCTGCTGCCAAATGGTATATTGGGTGCTGTTTTGTTTGGAAATGCATTGTGGTTTCTGTTTTGTGTTGCCTGTGGGCTTGTAGCCGGGGCTGCTACAACAAATAGCTGTGCAAGCCTTTGGGAGGCAGAGGCCTGAGAGGAGGGAGGGAAGGAAAGAGGGACAGAGGCCAGTGTTGCCCGTGGCACCCCTGACCATCATTCAAGGCACCCCAGGGTGCCAGGCACACTACTAGTTGAAAACCACTGCAATAGAATGTTAAGAGATACATCGTAGCAAGGCTCACAGCAGGGAGCGGTTTCTATTGCTTATAAAATCTGAATACTTTAACTTTACTGTTAAACTAAATAAAGCTTGTATTTATCAACGAAGCCTTGTATAACACCATTTGCTATTGTACAAATCTTGTTTTTTGAACATGTACGTCGTTTGTGCCCAATGCATTATGAGAAAACTAATGAGACCACATAGGCTGCTACCCCTCAGGGGAAACGCCTGAAGGGTTTTTCTTAGATGCTTTGGGCACAAACCAGTATATGTATTGATAAAGTCTCACAAATAACCCCACAAAAATTGCAAGCCTACCTGCTTGTCTGCATGTGGCAGTATAAGTAACATCAACAGCCAGAGAAAACAAAGAACTAGCCTTGATGTTGCTGGTAAACTGCTGATAACAATAATTACTATTTAGAATGTATAGTAGAACAGGCTTTTGAAACTGTATATGTTAAGCATGGTTGAGGGATAATATTGGTTTGATTTTGTAATGCATATGAATAAGAAAATGAATAGTATAATGCTGTCATCTCACTGTATTGCTTTGTGGTACTTATAGGTGGTTTGGTTTGGTTTTTTTTGCTGTAGTAACATTAAGAACAGCAACAACATTTGTTATCTTTCTACTGCATTTTGTAGATTGTTTTCTTGTGTGACATCTGCTGTGCCTATTGGTCTCTGAGTTTTATCTATGCTTTAAATAATTTTCAGAATTCTATTTATGGTTCCAGTTCATTTCTTTGCCTGTTTCCATGAAATACACACATACACATATAGCATGCATAGGACTGCACCCCTCATATGGCAGGAATGTTTCACTTCTCTTTCCTAAGGAATATTTGGCTGCAACCTTATGCTCTTTGGAATAAGTCCCATCAAACACAGTGAGCTTGCTCCATCCAAAAGGCTGCTCTGAAAGTTTTTTGGTCTAGTGATTTCATTTGCCCTTTGAGACATTTTCAGGGTGAGGGAGGCTATTCCTCAGTGCCAGAACACCTGCTTTGCATGCAGAAGGTCCCAGGTTCAACCTTTGGCTTCTCCACTTTGTTTTCTTTAAAAAAAAGGCAGGAAGGAGGTGATAGAGAAAACCTCTGCCTGAGAATCTTAGTGAGATGCTGCCAAGCAGAGTGAAGAGAACCAAGCTAGATGCTCACCTGCCGTATCTTCATCTAAAGCAGCTTTTTTTGTTCTCATCTGAGGTATCTACCTAGATTCCTTTTCACAAATATTGGAAGAGAGTAGTTCACTAACCTTAGTTGTCCAAAAGATCTTGTCCAGTTCTCTGCGTGGGGGTCAGCATAAGCCCGCAGCCAGTGCCGTTGTTGCTGTTCTTATCTTAACTCAGAGCCAAAGAGCATCCTTTTCAAGATGTCACGTGGTGCTTTTATTCATTCCGGAGAACAGAAGCAAACCACATGAGGATGATGGAGAGAGAGCAGCAGCAAGTTGAGTGATCACGTTTGAAACTATCTTGTTACAGGCCCAGCAGTTAGCCTGATTTGGGTTCTCTGTAAATGAAGTGAGCAGACGGCAGACACTGGCTCAACATTAGCTGACTCCACTTTGATTAACAGATTCCATTACTGCAGATATGGAATCTGAGGACACATGCTATTGAATGTCTAGAGATGCTGCTGCATTCATCTTCCCATTTTGCTTTGCCTGCCTCATACTTCCAGGTATGGGGGCCTATTTCTGTTCAGCCCACTCTTGGCCATTGTGCTCTCCAGTCAATAGGCATCAAGCTGGTCAGTTGGATACCCCAGGAAGGCAGATGGTACTGCCTCAAAGTTGGGCCCAGCCCAAGCCACCACAGATCACACTGCCCTAAATGCTCCGTGTCTTCCTTCTCCCTAACACCACACCATGGGCAAATAAATATTATTGCCAGAGTGCAAGGATCTGAGGACAAGGCACTTTCCTCCAGAGCAGATTTCAGAAAAGATTTTTTAGGAACTTAATATTGTGGGATATGTGAGGGTTGGACAAGACAGAGTTATTATTCTAATTATTATTACATTTATTTATTACCCGCCCTTCATCCTAAAGTCCCAGTTAAACCTGCTGGCCAGGCCTGACCTAGCACATCATTGCAGCATGCTTCCTGGAGGGAAATTGTAGATCCCTGTTATGTACTGAGTTGAATAGGATCCAAAATGCACCAGTCTGATTGGTTCTAGAGCAATAGGATTCAGAATGCAGTAGTCTGATTGGTCCACAGGAGCCACCCAATCCAGCTCCAGGTGGAAGTGAATCTGCGACCTGGTTGGCCTACAGGAGAATCCCGGAATTAGCCAATCACGTGGGGCCCATTGTGTAAATAATGTATATAAAGCAGACATTCTGGGGGGACTTCCATTCCTCCTCACCACTATGAGCTGAATAAAGAGCATGAAATCCACTCTCGACTTTGAGTATATTTCAATCCCAAAAGCTAGCAGGTCACACTCAGCCTGTGTGTGTGTGTGTGTGTGTGTGTGTGTGTGTGTGAAAGAGAGACGGATCTCCTCACCCTACTTAGGGTGGAAAAGCTTCACCAATGGACACTGATTTGCATTAAAAATGCAGGTGCTAATTGATATATATATAGATGTAAATTTAGAAACAATTGCTATAATTTAAAGAGAAATCCAATGATTTCACCCTAGTGGGGAAGACTGAGGGTAGGTGAACTTGTGAGCCTGTTTAGTATGCTGATGAGGTGTTCAGGGGAACTTCAATGCCTCTGCTCTTGATGTTTAAACTTGTGGCTCTTGATGTTTAAACTGGACTATTACCAGACAGTCCTCGAGAAAGTGGTGGCTGGTGCCCACTGGTAGGGCAGAAAGCAGGAAGACCAATACCTGGAGGAGCCGGAGTCAATGGCAGGAGGAGTCAACTGATGCTAGCCCCCCCCCATCCTCTTCCCTATTGGGTTCTTCAGTGCCAACACTTAGAGTAAGTAAGAGGAGGAAGGCGAGAGCTGGTGCCACCACTGGACCAATGTAAGAAAAAAATGAGGCAGGTGGGGGCTGATTGCAGATAGAACAAGGTATTGTGCATGTAATGACCAAAATCTGCATTTTATTTTATCTTTTGAGGTGTGTATGCTTACATGTAATTTTCACTTAATTGCATAGTTTTCGGTTTTCAGCTGTCGTCAAATTCATAGAAATAAGTTTTTCTGCATCAGCTGAAAATGGTATCTATATTGATATTATTATGAACATAAGAGGCTGTAAAAGTAAACTACTTTCCCCTCATGGGATGCAACCTATCACCAAATCCAGAATTAGCATAATCAATGAGGATGCTGTGGCATTCGTACGGAGCCCCCGGTCGTCTCATGGACCATTGGCCCGTACACCACTAATCCGCTGCCACCAACCAGGTACTCCCTGGTAAAATCACTTCAGTCTCAGTCAGCTTCTCAATTAATAAAGAAGAGTGTATTTTATTTCACACACAAACAAAACTTTTACAGCATTCCAAACGTTGTTGCTCTCTACTTTCTTAGTCTTATTTTCCTCTCTTTATCTCTTCTACCTCCCCCACACTCATGAACCCACTGCCCTAACTGTCTCTCTATTACCAACCGCCTTTCCCAACCAGCCAACCCACTAAAACCAACCAACTACCCACCAACAACTCCCAACCAACTCCTCTCAGAACTCCTCCCAGAACTGGTTTTATAGACTCCACCCCCCTGGGTCATGTCTGTGCAACCTAGTTAACTATTTCCCCTCCAGCACTCTCTCATATATGTTAACGTCACAGATGCTACTCACCCCTCTCCTATTCCCTAAGCCCTCTCACCAGTTGGTTAGAGCCTGGTGCTGATAATGTCAAGGTTGCAGGGTCAATCCCCATATGGGGCAGCTGCATATTCCTGCATTGCAGGGGGCTGGACATGATGATCCTCAGAGTCCCTTCCAACTCTATCCAACTTCAAATATCTCAAGGGCTGCCATGTGGAAGATGGAGCAGGCTTGCTTTCTCCTGCTCTGGAGAGTAAGACCAGAACCAATGGATTCAAGTTACAAGAAATGAGATTCTGACTCAACATCGGGAAGAACTTTCTGACAGTAAGAACTGTTTGACAGTGGAATGAACTCCTTCAGAAGACGATGGCCTCTCCTTCATTGGAGATTTTAAAGCAGAGGTTCTATGGATATCTGTCATGTTAGTTGAAATTCCAGCATTTCATGGGGTTGGACTAGATGACTCTATAGTTCAATGATTCTGATTCCTCTTTTCCTTCTCTCTCTTGAACCATGCAAAGCAGAACCACGACTGCTATATTCATCCAGTGTAACAGTTATGCTTTTCCATGTTGTCTGTTAAAAAGCTCAATAAAAATATTTGGGGGCAGGGAGGGAAGTAATGTGTTTCCACTGACATGGATCAGCTTTCGGAGTCATTCTTTGCTTTCATTTAATGCATTTCCCCAGAACTGGAACGGCTTATTCTGCCCTATCATCTGTAATGAATTATTTTATGTGATTTCTTTTGAACTGTTGATGATTGCTCTCAAGGGCTATTTGAGGTTCATTTGGCTAATAAGTGTAATTCTATTTGCATCTACTCCGAAGTAAAGCACATTGTTCTCAATGGCGCCTGCTCCCAAATAAGTGAGTATTGGATTACAGCCTAAGATGTTTTGATTAGAGGTGTGTCAAACGTTCCAGCTGAAATCTCTTTGGGCAATATAGTGGAGTCTGGGACTGATGAAAAGGGGAGGGTGTGGAGAGAAAGATGCCATGGGTTTCTGTGGTCCAGATAAATTATTCCAGATTTTGAGTGCTGTTGTGCTCCGCTCTTCTTTCTGGCTAACCATGGGGAACTGGTTTGCCACAGGAACACAGTCTTATACCGAGTCAGACCATTGGCCTATATAGCTCAGTCTTGTTTACACTGACTGGCAGTGGTTCTCCTGGATTTCAGACAGAAGTCTTTCTTATCCCTACTTGGAGATGCCAGAGATTGAATTTGGGACCTTCTGCATGCAAAGCAGATGTTAAATCACTGAGCTCTGCCCCTGTCCCAAAGAGTTCTCACCTTTCACCTGATGGGCAGTAGGGCTCAACTCGTGTTCACTTCTTGTCCACTCAGAGGCCATTCTTTCCATTGCGTGGAAAGATTCTGCAGATCATCTCAGGTCCTGATCCAAACCTCCAATGAAGAAACAGACCTCCCAGAGTGAGGAGAAATCTTGGAAACAGATGGAGCCCCCAACTCAGGCATTTACCTGAAATATCTTAATATCCATGGAGAAATCTCACCTTTCCTGGTGAGAGTAAGGAAGAGCTCTTTATTGAGGAAGAGAATGTGGCATGTTAGCATCCAAACTGCACATGTAAAGGGTGAATTGCAAGAGCTGTGGAACTCTGTGATGTCATACGCCTGAGGCTGTTATGGCAGTTGGTACAGTTACGGCAGTTAGTTGAACATTCTTAACAGTTAGAGAAGCAGGTGTAAACCGTTGAGCTGCTGTCAGTTTCATCTATGGAAGATGTTTTAGCAACTTAAGCATCGCCTCCCTGCATTATATATTTAATCTGTAACTGCAAGTTCACTAAGTAAAAGTCATATGTTATTTAAACTTTAAAAGAAAGTGTCTTGCATAGTTTTTTATTGGAGGAAAAGAGACCCAATTAAAGTGTCAGAAGACCCAGGGCTGTCTTCTGCATACTCTGCAAATGGGAACTAGAGTCATAATTCGCACAGAGAAGAGATACAGGTTCAACAACAGGCAAAGAGTCACTGCAGCTGCTATGATCAGACGGCAGGCTAGGAAGCAGCAGCCCAAGTTAAAGGAGTTTAAGATCAGGCCAAGGAGTTCAGAACTGCACCCATCCGGTTGCCTGAAATAAATTCATGGAATTCAGAATTTCTGAAAATTGAGGGCAGCACATTTTGGCCAGAGAATGGAGTTCTGAAGGTAGAGAGGCACTTCTGGTTCAATACTGTAATAGTGCTACTGCTTCATGGTAATTCTGCATCCTTCGGCTAGAATCTAGATATCTCTGTTTGGTTGTATTAGGGCTAATGCTGAAGCCCTCATGCGCGAATAGTTAGCAAATGATTCTGTTGTGGCACCTTGTGGCAGGACAGAGCACTGCCTTGAAAAGGGTATTTAGAACAGAATCATGAAGAATGGAAAAAGAAAGCATTATTATTGAGAGGATGCACTTTTAAACAAACAATTCTGTGTTAGTTCCATGCAGTATTGGGGTATCTACTGCATACACTGGCTGTGTAAAAGGACACTTAGAGCTTTTCCATATGTGAATGTCCAAAACTGCCAACAACTGTAAGTGACTGCTTCAACAGAGCCAGGAGTAAATAATTTCTCACAGCTTATCTACGTTGGCAGCACAAGGCTTGGAGGGTGTGTGTGGAATACCCTCCAACATCCCGGGGACCAAAATCGGGCACTCGTTTTTTGGTCCCAAGCTTTCGTGCATGCATGAGAGCACAAGACAAAAGATGGTCATTTTTCAGTCTAGCGCAGGGGTCTGCAACCCGCGGCTCCGGAGCCGCATGTGGCTCTTTTACATCTTTGCTGCGGCTCCGGGGTGGATACTATCGAGGGGAGGAGGCGCATTGTGCGCCCCGACACTCCTCACTGTGGCGGGCACTATACTGGCTGTGACGTCGCATGGGGGCAGTGCGTGCGTTAGTCACGCACCATCCTGACGTCACCTTCCCGCTCGCTGTCAGATCGTGGCTCCAGAGATATATTTGTTTTAAATGTCACAATGGTTTTGCGGCTCCCAGTTGTTGTTTTTTCTTCGGAAACAGGTGCAAGTGGCTCTTTTTGTCTTAAAGGTTGCAGACCCCTGGTCTAGCGGGACCTGAAAATAAGCGAATTTTGCTCTGGCGCGCCCCAGCTGACTATCAAAAGAATGACTCTCTTTTGGTCCAGTGCTCTGGTGAGAGCCAGCTGACTCACACCAGAGCACTGGAACAAAAAATGGGACATTATGTGATCCAATCAGAAGCCAGGACTGCCTTCTGTAATTCCAGGATGTCCAGCTTAAAACAGGACAGTTGAGGAGGTATGGGGGGGCATTAAATTTTGACCTCACTCCCCTGCACCATGTGACCTACACCTATGCACTGAAGTACTCTTGGTATGAAAAGTTGGGTTGCCCTGAACTAGTACATGAAGCAAATAGATACAACAATGCATATAACTGTATAAAATACTTATGTACTGCATGGAGCTTGTCTCTTTCATGTATATTACATGTACAATATTTGCAAACCTTGCACATAATTTTGCATGTATTTAGTATGAATTAAAAAATAATAATCTCATATTGCACAAACAGCTCTGACATATATGAGCACTGTATGCCAGAGGCAGCGTGAGGAAATCTCAATCAGGTCAGCAGCACCATGTATAAAACAGATTCCCCCTCCATCTTTAATTTGCATTCTGTGGCGTTCGTATGGAGCCCCTGGTCATCTCACGGACTATTGATCCGTACACCGCCAATCTGCTGCCACCAACCAAGTTCTCCCTGGTAAAAAAACTTAGTCTTAGTTGGGTTCTCAAGTTAACAATGAAGATTGTAGTTTATTGCAAACACAAATAAACTTTAAATGCATTTGAAACGCTGTTACCCTTTACCCCCCTAGTCTTATTTTATCTTGTCTCTAACTCTTCTACCTCCCCTCACACAGGAACCAACTGCACTGACTGTCTCTCTATTTTCATCTGTCTTCCAACTGCTTTCCCAACTGTCTAAACCTCTGGCTAAGCCTTTTAAAAACAGGTAGGCTCCGCCTCTGGCTTTTCTATTGGTCTACCTATTAACCCTTTCTCTCCCCCTGTACAGACATTTCCAATAGAATGGGCAAATGCCACACATTCCTCCTTCATTGGGAGGGAGGCTTCTTGGCAGTGGCTCTTTTATTTCCCCATCATTCTCCAGACAGCACATCATTCTGGAGAGGAAAAAAGGCACCTGCTGTTTTGTTTGTGGATGCCATCCATAAGTCTTATCCTGACCTGGAAGCAATAATGCTTCTAAATACTGGTTGCTGGAAATCGTGGTGGGTGGGTTGAGAGTGCTCTTGTGCTTGGGTCCTGCTTGTGCGTTTCCTACAGGCATCTGGTTGGGCTCTGTGAGGATCCTGGAATAGATGGGCCATTGGCCTGATCCAGCAGGGCTCTTATTATGTCTCTATCTACTCTTTGAGGTTGGGGAAACCAATGGCTGCCCTGAATGGGTGGAGTTAATGCAGAACACTTTCACCTCCTCGAGTCTGCTGCACTTTATAACCCCAGTGGCAGCGGCACACAGGTTCTTGGTCCCAATTCTGGCAGGTTCTAAAAATGACTGGTTAATATTTATATCACATGACTGCTCTCAAGCCATCAGTGATTAATTATCAAAGACAGAACTTTCATGTCACTCAGCAACAACTCAGATGCAATACTTTTTCAATGTTGCCTGTTCACACATTCAGCAGAGTGTCAAGTGCTGAGTCTCTAAGAGAAGCAAGTGAAGTACAACCCATGTGTGAACCATCCCTTAGCTAACAAGAGAGAGGAGATTCCATGCCATCGTGTGGCCTAAGAGTCCAAAAGTATGCCATTAAGACATTTTTATTTTTGTTATCCGCCTTGCTTTTCAGCTCAACTTCAGAGGTTCTGCTGCTGTCAAGACTGTTGAGGCAGCTCAAGGGGAAAGCACTGCTGCACTTGAACCTTTCCCGGAACTCTGATGTCATGAAGTAGTAGAGAATTGGATCAAGACAACAATTGAGGCTTGCGAGGCACAAAGAAATGGGATGGAAATATAAAGCTCTACGCCGTACAGAACAGTCTGTGACCATGTTTTGTTTCACCATCATAAATATAGGGAAATTCACATGATACGGTGTGAAACATATGAAAAACACAGCTGCGCACCCTAAGATCATGTGCCAAGCTTTCTGCTTCTCATTGGTGTGCTGCAAAGGACTGTGGGGCTCCTGCAGGGATTGCCTCATTTTCCAAGTGCAGTAAATGACTATCACAACAGGGGCCACAAATGCACAGAATTCAGCTACAATCACCAGAGTGATTGAGGCTCCCATAGACAACCGTTGAACTTCGAGATCAGCAAAGCAGATGTTGGTATTGTTTGATAAGCGAGGACTCCTCAGGATTGGGAGAGGTAAGCAAGCAGCCCCAACCACAGTCCATATGGCAGCACTTATGGCCACATCATACCTGCACTTCCAGTCCTTGGCTTTGAAAGGGTGAAGTAGGAAGAGGTACCTTTGGATACTGATGCAGGTGAGAAAGCAGATACTGGCATACATGTTAAGGTATTTGAGGTAGAAGCAGAGCTGGCAAAGGAAGCCCCCAAAAGGCCAGCTGTGGTTGATGTAGTAATACATCCGTAAGGGCAAAGAGACGACGTGGGTCAGGTCAGCTACAGCCAAATTCATCATGAAAACTACCGCTTTGCTCTTCTTCTTGATGAAGCGGCACAAAACCCAAAGGGCGATGCTGTTTCCCAGGAGACCCGGAACAAAGATGATGATGTAGATGACTGCATAAAAAGAGGCCTGGAAATGCATTGGAGGGTCAGGACAATTTTCTGATGATTGGTTGTTCAACATCTTGATCAGGTCAGTGGCCATATAGGCTAATCAGAAGATACCTGTTAAGAAGATGATTGCTTTTTGAGAAAGAGATTTATGCTGCAGCATTAAACACACACACTCAGAACTAGATCAAGACATTTTGGCAGCCGAAGAACAATAGTCAAATGACATCCTCATGCAGATTCATGCACTTTCACCAACTGACATGGAAGTGCAGTTTCCTGAGACCTTCACATCAGAAAGCTGCATTGACAGAATCACCAGAAAGAGAACGACCAATTTAGAAGGAGGAACTAAAAGCTGTAAGTATTTTCATCAAAGCAACTAAATTCTCTTAATGTCAAGGGTGTGGTGGCGGCACTGGCTACAGACATTTTATAATATACTTCTTCAAATGTGCCTGCCTCAAATAATCTCCCTTCCTGTCTGATGACTCTGAGATTGTGTCATCATTCTCCACCCTGACTTTGGAAAGCACTGGGAAAGCACATAGAAGTAGCAGGAAACTGAGAGCATGAGACTCTTGATCTCAGGGTTGTGGGTTTGAGCCCCACACTGAATGAAAGCTTCCTGAATTGCAGGGGGTTGGACTAGATAATCCTTGTGGTTCCTTCCAACTCTACAATTCTATGAATCCATGATTCAAGTTGGGGCAATTCTGTCAATTCTAGTTTCTCTCAGTACCTTATTTTTCCACTCTTAAGTTCAGTCCTCTACAAACTCCACGTCAGTTTGTTGTTGTTTTTATTATTACTGTTATTATTAAAAATCCTCTTGAGAATGTATCCCAGTGATAAATAATCTTTTTCCACCCAAGAACTGCATTCCAAAACATCTGGAGGGAACTAGTTCAGGAAAGAGGGAACTAGTTCAGGGAAGGTTAGGAAAAAGTACAAATGAGAGCATGTTAATGAAAGCATGGGAACATACTTAGATCAGAGGTGGCTAATTTGTGGTCCTCCATAGGTTGTTGGACTATAAGTTCCATTATCCCTAGCCATTGGCTATGCTGGCTGGGGTTGAAGGCAGTTGTAGTCGGAAGCACTGAGAAGCCAACAGGTTGAGTAAGACTGCAGTTGGGCATGGGAACAAGGGTCAAAGGTTTCAGAGAGTATCTGAGTAGGCAGTACATGACAAGAGCATTGTATCCTCCAAAACCTGAGGCTCCCACAGTCACCTGAATCATCTGCCCCTAACTCAGGCCCTGGAAAGACGGCCTTCTCGTACTCTCTGTTCATGGACAGTAGGAGGATTGAGGTTGTTGCTACAAAGCACATGAAGAAGCAAGGTTTTGTAAATACGCCCTAAGAAGGAAACTATTTTCTAAAAGATAGAGTATTTTGGTCTCTGATTCTGGTGGTGGCTACTTTTCTATTTGTAGCTTCTGTTTCGTTTCCTCCTTGAAAATGTTTGCAGAATTAAAGATCACAGATAGTGGTTAAAGGCAGTTCATGCAGTGGTGCATGTGCATGTGCTCAATATACAAGAGGAAGCCTCAAGCTTCATATGGTTTGTATGCAGCAAATTGTAGCTTTGCATGCAGAAGGTCCCAGGTTCAATTGCCAGCATCTCCAGCTAGAGATGGGATAAAACTGCTTGCCCCAAACTTTGGAGAGCTACTGCAAACAAGTGGAGATAATACTGAGCTTAACGGTCTGAATTATTACAAGGCATTCCAACCCCCTCCCCCTTTGCAAACAGTGGGCATATCCTGTACATTTAAAGCAGTATTAGACCACTTTAGCAGGCATTGCGTCCCCCAAATAATCCTGGGAACACGTGGTGAGAGTTGTTTTGAGGCCCCAATTTGTCTTCCAGAGCTACAATTCTCAGAGTTTCTTGGGAAGAGGGATGACTGTTAAATCACTCCATATCCAACAGTGCAAGAAAGTGGCATTCAAGAGTATAGATGGATGAGACTGTGACCCTAAAGAACCAGTAACAGACCCTAAAGATGAGACTGTGACCCTAAAGAACCAGTAACCAAAATAGTTGTAATAACCAACTAGGAATAGGGGAGAAATTAAATTCAGTTTACGCTTAAAGGTGAATCTCCCTCATTTGCACTTTCCAAAGTGATATGTTTGGAATCCAAACTGAAATGCATTCTTCCTTCAAAATTAGTGCTTCTCTGCATTTCACAATGCAGTTCCCCTGCCAAGTAATGCTAATCCAAAGTGTGAATAAAAATACATATATTCCTGAGAATAAAATAAAAATGCATTATATTAAGTGAAATCTCTTTGCAAAAATGGTTATATTAGGCAAAATCACATACAACCCTTATATTAGGGGAAACTCATTTGTTAAAAAATGCACACAGCCACGTGCATATTAGGAGAAATTCAATGATGAATATTCATAAGCATTAAAAAAAAATCACAAAGTGATGTGTAAATGTGGAAAACTGAAGACTGCAAAATGAGAAACTGAGAGAAACTGACAGATTTGCCCATCCTTATAGTAAATAAAAACCAACAAGGATATTTCTCTCTCCTCTTCCTGCTCCGCCCCCCCCTTGTTCCTTTGAATATGGGCACACTCTTCATTTTTCATTCCTGTGGGTTTTTGTGTGGTTAAAAACTTTCCTCTTCACAGCAATATGAACTCCGAAGCTTCAGCGTTTTGATCCTTTTAACAACACATGGAAACATGTGTCATCGTGTCCCCCCACCCATCCACAGTTCATTTTCCAGACCCTAGCCACACCAAACTGAAGGCTACTTATAACTAGAGATGGGTGTCTGGGGAGACTAGCAGTGCCAAGAATTATATGCGTCCTTCAGGAGGGAGCAGGCAGCAATAATAATGGCTGAGGGCTTTCTCAGAGTATCATTTCCTAAAGCTTTTGAGTGATGAGGATCAAATGGGGGAGGTTGGGGTTGGGTTTTTTTTGGTATGCATGGTAATTATTATTACTTCCCAAACCTCTGCAAGTCCTTGCTCAGCAACAATAGGAAGCTATCTTATACCATGAGACCATCAGTCTATCCAGTTCAGTATTGTCCACAGGGACTGGCAAAGATTTTGGGAAAGTCTTTCAGACAGCGGAACATTCCTAGACTTACATGGACGTGCTAGGGATTGAACCTGGGACCTTCTGTACACAAAGATGGTGGTCTGCCACTAAACAAAGACCCCCTTCCCATAGATTTCTGGGACATGGCCGCATAGATGTGTGCCTAAGTCTGTAACTATAGACTTTAAATAATGCCACTGGCAGGAAAATATCAAACCAAAATTACATGTAATCATTTCGGTATAATGTGCTATCCCTCTCTGATACAAAATAAACAAAATGAGAATCATTTATTGTCTCCAATTCAAATAGCTGTTGTAAAAGCATCTTTCTAAAAAATGTGCCTATTTATTATTCTATAATTTACATTTACCCTTCAAAGTATCTTCTATGTTAAGTAAGTCTTAAACACTTCTGGCTTATACATATCTTAAAAACAAGAAACTTTTAGGAAATGGCAAAGCATCTGATCAACAAAAAATCATCGTAAGGCACCAAATCAGCCACATTGATCAGTAAGATTTGCTCAACCAAGCATGTGGTTGGTAATTTAGATTTCTGTACTGTATGACATGATTTTGTATCCCACACTAGTGAAAAGGACTATCAACACCTTTATGAATCCTTTATTCAACTCTAAAGCAAGTCTAAGTTATGCACAGTGTTGGACAACATTCTTGAACTGTACAGAGGTGATGTACTCAGGATTGGGAAGACAAATAAATATTTATACAAGTCTATTGCTAGACCTTACTGTGTCTAAGCAATGTTTGTACCTCTCTATGCTTATTGTTTAAATATTATTATGTATGTAGTGCTTGTTGCTTAATAATAAAAAATAGTTTTTAAATCGTTTTTCCCCAGGCTGAAATCATATTCCCTTTAAAAAGCATGCAGTCAATCCATCAACACTATGGCAGATCCAGAACAACTCCGCAGAATTTGATAAAACTTTGTTCTTGGAAAATATGCCTTAGTCTGCAGTTTCATGTGCTGACCCCTAGCCATGTGTATATAAATGTAAGGACCATTGGTTTCCAGGGGATATGATTTGGCTGCAAGTTAAGTATGCCCAGGACTGTAGCCTTAGCTTTGCCAAAGGAAACATGCTTTTAAAAGACCCTCCCTTACCTCACTGCAGTTTCCATTCATTCTTTGACACGGTAGCAACCACAAGAAGAAAAGCGAGCGTCTTTTGGGTTTCTTTTGAGCAGATGCATCTTTTGAGCTTTACAGCAGCACCATTTCCACCACGATCCAGATTTCTTTACAGGATCACGAGTTCTAAAACCGTCTTGAGGAATTGGGTAGAAGTACTAGTGGTGTTCGGAGACGGGAGCTATGACTGTACTAAAGGAAATCCTGTATTTTGTTTCTCCTCCTCACTTAAAAAAAGACGCTCACACAGCACAGCTTTTGGAGTCGAAACAAATCAACAGATGACATCACAGTGATATGTCTGCCAGTAGAGGAGTAGTTTAGCTGCTGGCTTTCTATCCATTCCTACTTCTTTGCATTCACGTCCAGTTCTACATACTGCTTGTATTTTCCTCTTACGAGCTTGGTGTGGTGTAGTTGCCAAACAGAGGTTGTATCCTATGTTAGTCATACTTGGATCAGACCAACACTAAAATTAATTCAGACACATTAATTCCAGTGAGTCCGCTCAGAGTAGAATTTAGCTGGACAGACCCAAGGGGAACGGTTTTGTTTGTTTGTTTTAAATTCCATGGTCGTACCCTGCCCTGATGCCATGTGGTAATGAAGAACGGATGAAAGATATTGTGTTCGTTGAAGGAGCTGATTTGTATCATATAATCATACAGTTTTAAGGGACCACAAGGCTCCTTTTATCCACCCCCCTGCAATGCAGGATATTTCCCCCCAGTGTGGAACTCAAACTCACAATCCTGAGATTAAGAGTCTCAGGCTGTACTGACTGAGCCATGTCATTTCTGTTTTGTTCATTGTTTATGTTTTTTCTTTGATCAATAAAGTCTTTGAAGAAGAAGAAAAAGTGGTTAATGGTATTTTTTAAAATAAATAAATAAATAATACATTAATAAATGAATGACCAGTAAGTTTAAATTTCAACAAGTCCAAGCTTTAGCTATCCTTAAGACAGTATTCCTTCAGCCTATTTTTCATTTCCCAATCAGTATTATTAGAATAGAGAATAATAATTAAAAAGTGATGCCTCTGAAAGGGTTTGTATTAATGGTAGCTAAAAATGTATGAAGGGAGTCAGCATTTTATGTTTGAAATGTGCTGGAGGAGTGTGACAATTAGTCATTAGTGTGAATTGAGTCACACTGCTGCTGGGTCATTTTTCAACAGTAGTACTTTATAGGTTGATGGTTCATGCCAGTGCTACCATATCAAGCAGTTTTACAGCAACTGGATCCTATTAATGTACACACCACTTTCATGCAGTAATTAATTGCTACATCATCAAAGGAACATTGCAAAATGCCTTATACCGAAACTGACTACTGGCCCACCCAGCTCAGAATTACTGTCCACAATGACAGGTGGGAGGTGTCCAGGGGTTCGGATTGGGGTCTCCCCCAGCCCTACCTGGAGATGCCAGGGATTGAACCAGGGGATGCTGATACCCTACCACCAAGCTATGGTTCTCCCCATCATCAACATATTCATCATCTCAAGGACATGGAGATTTGCCTACCAGATTCTTTTTTATTAAGAGAGAAGCAGTTCCCAGCACATTTGGGGAGTCTTGAGTTATATACTGTCCTTCAAAATGATATGAGTATGGATTTTTCTGCTGCATAGTAGTGTGGACAGGAGTTTGGTCTTCAGGATTGTGTATTACCTCATTTCCTGTGTGGTAAATTGGGCCAATATTCCATTATCCACTCCACAACATCCAACAGGCAGCATGTCATCCATTAACATGTTCAGTCCTAATTGGGCTGTTTTTGACTCTCTTCCACCATTTTTTTTTTTTGTACTCCTGCAAAGTTTATGCTTCCCCCAAACTTATTGATTCCTCCCTCTACTGTGTAGATGCCCTGGCCCCCTCTAGATTCCTGGTTGCTATTTATTCTTATTATTTATTTGATTTATATACCACCCTTTATTAAAAGATCCCAAAGCGGTGTACAACATTCAGAACACATTTTATGGAGCATATAATAAAAACACAACACAAAGCATAATAAAAGACAGGATATTAATACATTAATCATAATAATAGTTGTAGGGTTTGATCTTTGCTTTGAGAATTAAGAAGAGCTGGCAGATGAGTGTGAAAACGCAGGCTAGCCTTGTTTTTATGGACCAGGGTGTTGCTGGGAGGTGAGCCATTAAGGGGAACAAAGGCTGGTGATGGCCAGCCATCAGCTCATGAGGAAGTCATCAATAGGGCTAAGATGGGGGGGGGGTGAGACAGGGGGGCGGGGCTCACTCTCCAGTGGTGTGTGTTACTGGGCAGGGAAAGAAAGAGTTTAGGGCAGGGGTCAGCAAACTTTTTCAGGAGGGGGCCGGTCCACTGTCCCTCAGACCTTGTGGGGGGCCAGACCCACCCTCTCCTGAAAGCACCCCCCGAAAGGACCCTCCCTCTCCCGAAAGGACTCTGCCGACGCCACTCACGCCGCATCCACCGATGCTACCTTGTCTTTGACAGTGTCATTGTTGTCCTCTGCCCCGGCCAGGGGTCTGTGGGGTGCAGAGCCGCTGGCCTGGGCAGCGGAGGTAGCCTCGCTGCCGCTGCTGCTTCCTCCTGCTTGGCTCTTGGCCACATGCGGCTGCCTCAGTGGGAAGGAAGGGGCATCGTCCAGAGGCGTCCGCAGTCTCAGAATGGTCACAGGAGCTCCCTGCAGCCAATCCGAAGCCACGTCAGTGTCGTGGAAGTCAGTCCCTGCGTGGCGAGGCCTCTGCGCCATGCTGGTTTAGTGCGGGAACTGACCGAGCGGGCGGCAGGGTCCGCAAGGTTCGCGGGCCAGATTGACGAGGCCGGTGGGCCACATCCAGCCCCCAGGCCTTAGTTTGCTGACCCCTGGTTTAGGGCAGTGGTTTTCAACCAGTGTGCCATGGCACCTTCCTGCCCTCCTCTGATGCCCTCTCACCTCTCTGCCTCCCAAAGGCTTGCACAGCTGTTTGTTGCAGCAGCCCTGGCTACAAGCTCCCCAGGTGAATGGCGCCTCTGGGGCTGGCCAGGGGGTCCTTCCCAGGCCCCTGTGGGGCAGTGTGAGGAGGCACCTCGCTTTGGGGCAGGAGAGGAGAAGCTCAGACACCAGGGATGACAGCAGCAACTGCCTGGAGGACTTCCAAGGAGAGGGGAGAGGAGAGGAGACTGAGGGAACACTCCATAAGGAAGTGTGTTCAAAAATGGGTGAGAGGCTGCCAGCTGTGCAGGCAAGGGGTGACACAACTGGGCTCCTGAGCCCCACAGGAGTGCCGCAGAAAGAATGTCGTTGGTCAAGGGAGCCATGGACTCAAAAAGGTTGAAAACCTCTGGTTTAACAACAAATTTGGATGGCGTGCGTATTTATGGTATAATAAAGGGAAGGTACATAAAGGGTTTCATAACCACATAATTAGGAAATCGCTCTTAAAATGAGAGGGCGTTCCACAGGGCAGGCGCCACTACCGAAAAGGCCTCTGTCTGGTTCCCTGTAACCTCACTTCTCGCAATGAGGGAACCGCCAGAAGGCCCTCAGCACTGGATCTCAGTGTCCGGGCTGAATGATGGGGGTGGAGACGCTCCTTCAGGTATACAGGACCGAGGCCTTTTAGGGCTTTAAAGGTCAGCACCAACACTTTGAATTGTGCTCGGAAACGTACTGGGAGCCAATGCAGATCTCTCAGAACCGGTGTTATGTGGTCCCGGCGGCCACTCCCAGTCACCAGTCTAGCTGCCGCATTCTGGATTAATTGCAGTTTCCGGGTCACCTTCAAAGGTAGCCCCACGTAGAGCGCGTTGCAGTAGTCCAAGCGGGAGATAACTAGAGCATGCACATGGCAAAAATGTTTAAAACAGGTTCCAATAAGTGTTGGAAATGCAAAGAAAAAGAGGGTACATTCTTTCATATGTGGTGGAATTGTAAAGTACAGTGTTACCTCGGGTTACATACGCTTCAGGTTACAGACTCTGCTGACCCAGAAATATTACCTCGGGTTAAGAACTTTGCTTCAGGATTAGAACAGAAATCATGCTTTGGCGGCACAGCAGCAGCAGGAGGCCCCATTAGCTAAAGTGGTGCTTCAGGTTAAGAACAGTTTCAGATTAAGAACAGACCTCCAGAATGAATTAAGTTCTTAACCCAAGGTACCACTGTAATTAAAAAGTACTGGGAAATGATTTATAATGAATTGAAGAAAATCTTTAAGGTAACCTTTGTGAAAAATCCAGAAGCTTTCCTGCTAGGCATTTCAGCTCAAGATTTGCCAAAAGAGAAGAAAAAACTTTTTATGTATGCTACAACTGCGGCTAGGATTTTGCTAGCAAAAAGATGGAAGAGTGTTGAAATACCAGCTAAAGAAGAATGGCAAGAAAAATTGATGGAATATGCTGAAATGGCAAAATTAATGGAAAGACTTCGAGACAAGGAAAATAGAGACTTTAAGAAAGACTGGGAACCAATTATGTTATTTCTACAGAATCAATGTAAAGAAATGGACTCACTTGCAGGGTTTGATTAAACACTTGCAATTAACAAAACGAACAAAACAAATGTAGAGATGGAAATACGAGGTTAGAATGATAAAGCGTGTTCTCCCTAACAGAGAGCACGTGTTGCGGTTGGGGGAACAAGCCACCCTGCCATTACTGGACAGATTTTGGGAGGAACCCAAGCCTTTAAGTGGTTAAATTGGATTGCTGGGGAGTTTTGATTGTTGCCAATTTGGAGGAGGGGTCAGAGTCTTTAAATACAGGGGCCAGACGTTGGACGTCCTCTTGGCCATTTTGCATTGGATCACATGGAGCACTTGGACAATCTTCTCATTGTCTGGTTACATTTCTTTATTTCTTTATTTCCCCTTTCTTTTTAATCCTCTCTAGTCCCTTAAATAATTTAATTCCCCCCTTTTTCCTGTTCGATTTCCCACCCCACCCCTTACCCTGCCCTGTGGGAAGATTCTCCTTGTATCTGTGGCTTGCCTTTCCAATAAGGAGAGAGCCCCCATTAGGGGCTTTCTTTCGCAAAAAGGTTTTCCCCATTTCTCCTGTTGCAAAGGGCAAAGATCCAGCAGCATCAGCATGAACCTGAAAATCCCTGTGCGGGTTCAAGGTATCCTGCCATGGCGAACTACTATTGGATACATTCAGGAATTGCAACCATCGCCTGATATCTGCCTTCACCTCACTTAGTAGGTGTACACAAAGGTAAGGGGGTCTCAGGCCCCAGGCAGCCTGGCCTAGTGGGAAGATTAATTAAGTGACCCAGCAAGATTGGATCTGATGAAGCATCACTTGCTACAGAGGAAGTATTACAAAATAACTTCCTTCAAGGCAGACAGCTTCTCCATAGGCAAGTGGTATGTTTTTGCAACGATATCCAACTGGATCCCTAAATAAAATGGGAATATGGGCAAAAGGTATTGAGGCATCTTGCGCTGCCATCATGATATGTAAATTTACAGGGCCGACGCTGGCCAGAACCCCTAAAGAAGTTCCAACAAAGCTGCCACCGAGCCAGCTTCCTTATCAGAGACACACTTTGTGCAATGCAAAAACATACTCCGTGCAGTGCACACACACTCCATGCAATGCAACTACACTCCTTGCAATGCAACTACACATTCCGTGCGACACAACTACACACTCCATTCAATGCAACTACACACTCTGCGCAATGCACACACAAACCCTCCATGCAATGCAACTACACACTCCGTTCAATGCAACTACACACTCCGTGCAACCTGCAATGCACACACACTCCATGCAATGCAACTACACACTCCTTGCAATGCACCAACACACTCTGTGCAATGCACACACACCCTCCATGCAATGCACACACCCTCCGTGCAATTGCCTACCCCTCCAAATGGTGCAGAAAGGGAATTCCGTTAAAGGAATCCAGGGGCTTGCCATTCTTTTCGTCCTTGTCCCTGGCATCGGACTTGGGCCGTGCAAGCTACCAAGAGCATGAGGGTGAGAAGTGAGGGACTGATGCCCAGCTTCATTTTCTCACCCAATACTTGTTTCCCACGCTGGCTTCCGTTGGTGTCCGGAAGGCCAGCTCTGTCCCTGAGGGCAAGGACAGATAGTCATAACCAATGCCTAAGCAACCACTCACATTTTTGTATTTTGAATAAAGTTGTGGCCAAAATTATGCCACAAATCTTAAAAATTGATGTGTGAAGTGTGAATTTTTTGGGGGGTGGCATTGTGGGACTCAACTCACAAGAGAAGAATAATAATTATGTTTTAAAAATCTTAAAGAATAAGTGTCAGGGGTTCAGGAGCAGAGGCGAGGGCAAGGGAGGAAACAGAGAGCGAGGGGGAGGAGGCAGAAGAAAGGATGAGTGACGACGACGACCCGAGATCTCCGAGTCTGTCCAGTGAATCAGAAGATTCACAAAGAGGAGCACCAGTGGCAAGGGCAAGGGGGGAGACTAGGGGGACACCCCAGGAAGAAAGAGCCAGAGGGGACTCAGAGGGGAGCAGTTGGAGATCGGGACCTACGTCACCGCCAGAGAGTAGGGAAGAGGAAGAGCGCCTGGGAACTAGCGCTGGCAGCTCACAACAGGAGGGAGGGCACGAGTCAGGAGTGGCCACACCTTCATCGGGGAGCGAAGTGACGGTTAGACGGAAAGTGGAAGGTTGGGCACGCGCGCCAAGTTCAAATGCACAGGAAGGTGGCGCAGTAGGCAGCCCGGAAAGAGAGCCAGGTCCTAAAGCCCGGCGCAAGGAGACAGGGGAGTCAGGGGGGTCAGCGTCAGAAGAATCCCGGAAGGGAGAGACCCAGGGGGGCAGAGGGACCCAGAGGAGAACTGTCAGGCGGAAAAGGTGGAGCAGGGCTAGGATATTAAGTTGGTGCGCAAGGGGCGGAGACTCAGAAGGAGCTTCGCCGACCTAAGCATAAGGCGTAGGGTTGCACGCAGCAGCTCAAGAATGGAGACTGTAACTCAATAAAGACTTTTAATCAACAACCGCTGGCTAGCGTGATCCTCTGTGAGCTAGGATCTGGAAGTAACCCTGACAGTAAGCTCCTTCTCTTCAAATTGTGGACATCCACGACCTCGCGGAGAGGAGGGAAAGCGGGTGCCTACAAGAAAGCTCACGAACGGTAGACAATATGACGGCCGAACAGCAAATAACGGAACTCAGAGACGCGGTTTCACGACTGACTGCCGAGGCGGTGGCGTCCAGGAAGAGAGAGGAGGACGCAGCGGCCGCCTACAGGGATCTCCAGGTCAGGTTGGACGTGCTTACGAAGCAGGGGCAACAGACACCCAAATCAGAGGGGATTGGGTTGGGGAGACGCACAGGCAGTCTGGTCTCGCACTTCGATGGGAATTTGCAACAGTACCCCAATTTTAGAGCAGACGTAATGTGTGCACTACAACTACTGCACAAAGACTTTAGAGATGAACAAGAGAAAGTGGGGTTCATCATGTCCCATTTGCATGGAGACGCTAAAGCATGGCTGCGCAATTTGTGGAGGGATAAGGATCCTGCGCTCCAAAATGCGGACGCCTTTATTAAAGCGATGGATGGCTGTTTTTTATCAAGCATTGACGTGGATCTTGCCCGAAGGGAGGTGCACGGACTAAGACAAGGGAGGGCCAGCGTACGGCAATATCATGCCCGCTTTTTCGCTTTGGTCAGTGCCCTGGAATGGGACAGAGATTCGGCTCCCGTCAGAGACCTTTTTTGGGAGGGCTTGAACAGCTCGGTGAAAGATGAGATTGCGAGGGGGGAGAGACCCCGGACCACGCAGGAGATCGTTCAGAGGGCGCTGGCGGTGGGAGTGCGGCTGGAAGAACGTCCGTGGAGCAGGGACGAAGGGCGCAGCGGGCGCGAACCAGCCAGGGGCTCCTCCTTCCTTCCCAGAGAAGCAGCGCGTGCGCAATCCACGCCCCCAACAGGGGGAGGGGTGGAACCGATGGAGGTTGGGAGTGCAAGGGCTCAGTCAGCAGCCAGAGCCCTAGCACCGGCAGCAGTGAAAGCGAAGCCTCCTAGAGGGAACAGGAAGTGTTACATCTGCGAGGACCCAGGCCATTGGCGAAAGAGTGTCCCCGGAGGCTCCACAAGCACACTGCAGCCTCAGCAATGGTGACTGCAGCAACGCAGCAAGGAGAACCACAGCAGGGAAACGACGATGTCTGGCTGGAAGAGGAGGCACTGGGGCCCAGCCAGACGTGTCAGTGAAGCAGTCCCCAGAGATTTTACCGCCCATGGACCCCCTCCCGCCCAAGCCAGTAGTGAGGCTCACCGCATCGCTCCAGCTACCCAATGGAATCACCATGGACGTGCCAATCACCGTCGACTCGGGAAGCAATGCAGACTTCATAGGGCAGGACTTTGTCGACCGGCACGCTATACAGTTGCTGCCTGCCGCGCTGCCACTGCAGGTTGTCACGGTGGATGGCAGGGAGCTGTTAGGGGGGCAAGTGGTGAAGCAGACGCCACCTATGGTGCTGCGGCTTGGAAATCACAAGGAGATTATCAGCTTCAACGTCACTCAACTCTCAGACACGCCTATCGTATTGGGCATGAGTTGGCTGGACAAGCACAGCCCGACGCTGGCTTGGTACCAGAGGCAGCTGACCTTCGGTTCTTCCTTTTGTGCATCATGCCCCAGCAGGAAGGGGAGCAAGAGGAGTCACAGCTGCTGCTCGGCACGCTGCAAGCGATTCCCCACAAGTACGCAGAATTTTTGGAGGTTTTCTGCGAGAAGGAGGCAGACAAGCTACCCCCCCACAGACCATATGACTGCAAGATTGACCTGCTGCCGGGGGCGGCGCTGCCCAAAGGGAAGCTGTATTCCATGTCTGAAGACGAACTGCAGGAACTCAAGGAGTTCATTGATCATAATTTGAAACGCGGTTTCATCCGAGAGTCCCAGGCAGCGGGGGGCAGTCCTGTATTCTTTGTGAAGAAGCGAGACACGCCCCAGAAAAGGCTCGTGGTGGACTACCGCATTTTGAACAGTGTCACCAAGCCGTCGGACTTCCCCATGCCCCGAATCGACGACCTCCTCGCGAAAGTACGCAAGGGCAGCGTGTTCACCAAGTTGGACCTGCGAGGGGCGTACAACCTGATTCGCATGCGGGAAGGAGATGAGTGGAAGACAGCCATGTTCACACCCCTGGGCACCTACGAATATAGAGTTATGCCTTTTGGATTGCAAAATGGCTCCCACGTTTTTCAAGCTTTCATGCATCACGTGTTGGCGGGGCTCCTCTACAAGA
Organism: Podarcis vaucheri; assembly: GCF_965113315.1. Taxonomy (NCBI): domain Eukaryota; kingdom Metazoa; phylum Chordata; class Lepidosauria; order Squamata; family Lacertidae; genus Podarcis; species Podarcis vaucheri. The sequence continues at coordinate 23,458,883 of NC_138758.1, forward strand.
CGTGCGTCTGTTTCTTGGATGACATCCTGATCTTTTCGGAATCGCAGCAGGAGCATGACAGACACGTCAGGGAAGTGCTGAGCAGGCTCCAGCAACATAGGCTTTACGCCAAGCTGGAGAAGTGCCAATTCGACGTGACGGAGGTGGATTTCCTGGGATACAGGTTGTCTGACAAGGGGCTCGCCATGGACAGCGCCAAGGTTCGAGCGGTGTTGGATTGGAAAAGCCCACGCAACCGGAAGGAGGTCCAACGATTTGTCGGCTTCGCGAACTTCTATCGCAAGTTCATCAAAGGCTTCGCTATGCAGACTGCAGCCATTACAGACACGCTCAGTTCCAAGAAAAAGAAGTTCATCTGGACAGCGCAGGCGGAGCAGTCCTTTCAGGCACTCAAGCGTCTTTTCGCCTCGGAGGAACAGCTGCTTCATGTCGATCCTAGCAGGCCGATGAGAGTTGAAACAGACGCCTCGGACAGGGCCGTCGGAGCAGTCCTGCTGCAGAAGGACCCGCAGGGGGTTTGGAGGCCCGGAGCGTTTTACTCCAGGAAGCTCAGCAAGTCCGAACAGAATTACACCATCTGGGACAGGGAGTTGCTGGCTATTCATGCAGCGTTCAAAGCATGGAGGCATTTCCTGATTGGAGCCAAGCACACGGTGCAGGTCTGCACGGACCACAAGAATCTGGAGCACTGGCGCACGGCACAGTTCCTGAACCAGAGGCAGATACGTTGGGCTGAGTTCTTTGCGAATTTCGACTTCCGAATAGAGTATGTCCCGGGGGACACCAACATCATGGCGGACGCGCTATCCCGTAAGCCACAGTATCTGGAGGACGCCACGCCAGCGGCCGCCATGCACATCTTCGCGCCAACAGTGTGGGCGTGCGCTGCGGCGACAGTGGACCTGGAGGCGGTGCGACAAGCGTTGCAGAATGACTCTTTCGCGCAAGCAAAGATGGCTGAGATGCGAAGGGGCACGGCAGCGACCAACGGGTTCCAGCTGAGAGATGGATTGCTCATCCGCAAAGGGGCCATCTACGTGCCGGGAGACGAACTTCGCGCCAAGGTACTGCATCAGCTGCACGACGCGCCCACTGCCGGGCACTTTGGCAAGGAGAAGACGGTGGAATTAGTCGCCAGGGATTTCTGGTGGCCCGGAATGAGAGGGGAGGTCGCGGACTACGTGGCGAGGTGCGACACCTGCCAGAGGGCCAAACCAGTGCACAGACCGCCGGCCGGACTGTTGGAACCGCTGCAAACTCCAGTCGAGCCATGGGAGAGAGTCGCCCTGGACTTCGTCACGGATCTGCCCAGCTCGAGGGGCAAGACGGCCGTGCTGGTGGTGGTGGACTTGTTCTCCAAGATGGCGCATTTCATCCCGTGTGCGAAGGTGGCCACGGCGGAACAAACCGCCAAACTGTTCATAGACCACGTGTTCAAGGTTCACGGTCTGCCACGGTCTATTCTGTCCGACCGCGGGCGGCAGTTCATCTCGAACTTCTGGCAGAAGCTGATGGGCTTCCTAAACGTCAAGATCAACCTGGCGTCGGCGAGACACCCGCAGACCAACGGGCAAGCGGAGCAGGTCAATGCCATCATGCAGCAGTACCTGAGATGCTATGCGAATCAACAGCCTGCGACGTGGGTGGATTACCTGCCGCTCGCCGAGTTCGCCTACAACAACACGAAGCACGTGTCCACGGGGGTCACGCCGTTCTTCGCCAACAACGGGAGGCACCCCAGAACCTTCCCGGGACTGGAAAGACTGGTGGAGGGGGAGCCGCAGACAGCAGATGCGTTCGCGTCGGAGTTGCAAGAGGTTCACGATCAGCTGCGGCGGCACCTGGAGCTGGCCAAACACGCATACAAGGTGCAGGCAGACAAACACAGAAGGGTTGGCGAAGAGATCCAGGTGGGAGACTGGGTCTGGTTAGCAGCCCACGCAGTGCCGGCCAGGTCGTTGGCCAAGAAGAAACTAGGGCATAAGCAACTGGGGCCCTACCAAGTCGAAGAGCAGGTCAACCCGGTGGCTTTCAGGCTGGCGCTTCCGGAGGGTTCCAGAATGCATCCGGTGTTCCACAGATCGGTGCTCACTCCCTACAAGGCACCGCACAGGTTTCAGGAACCCGGCACGGCGCCGAGTCCGCTCCGAGAGGGAACCAGGCAACGGGGAGTGGCACAGGAGGTGCGCCTCAACGAAGTCACGGAGATTTTGGACTCCAGATGGGGGGAAGAGGGGGTAGAATACCTTCTCGCTAAGGAGGGCACCCCGGCCAATGCCAACAGCTGGGTGCCGGGCTACGCTCTAGATGAACCTCTGCTCAAGGAAGAGTTTCATGCCCTCTTTCCCCATAGGCCAATGCCGGCGGACTTTTTCGACGACTGGCTTTTCACGCCCACGCTTTCAGCCAGCACGTTCCGGGGGTTCGACTCGGATGAGGAACCGACACGAGACGCCCGTTCCCCGGAGGGGTCACCCTCGGGATCTGCCTCAGAACCCTCGTATTGGTGGGATGATCGACCAGAGGAGCAGTGGCGCAGGAAGTGGCTGGAGGGTCCAGGACGAGCTACGCCTACAGAAGGAAGCGAGGGAGAGACCGACATGGACTTTTTCGGGGAAAACCAGGGTCTCGAGCACGGCAGCACGGAGATGGAAGCAGAGGTGACCGTCGTTGACGAGAGCAGGGAGGAAGAACCGGGAGTCTGCGGATGGAGGCCGGCCACGGGAAGCGAACTGTACCCGACATTCGTCCCTTTGACACTGCAGCACCCAGTTCCCGCACCGGAGGGAGGGGAGGGGGGAAGGGGGGGCTTTGAGGGGGGGATGGATGTCAGGGGTTCAGGAGCAGAGGCGAGGGCAAGGGAGGAAACAGAGAGCGAGGGGGAGGAGGCAGAAGAAAGGATGAGTGACGACGACGACCCGAGATCTCCGAGTCTGTCCAGTGAATCAGAAGATTCACAAAGAGGAGCACCAGTGGCAAGGGCAAGGGGGGAGACTAGGGGGACACCCCAGGAAGAAAGAGCCAGAGGGGACTCAGAGGGGAGCAGTTGGAGATCGGGACCTACGTCACCGCCAGAGAGTAGGGAAGAGGAAGAGCGCCTGGGAACTAGCGCTGGCAGCTCACAACAGGAGGGAGGGCACGAGTCAGGAGTGGCCACACCTTCATCGGGGAGCGAAGTGACGGTTAGACGGAAAGTGGAAGGTTGGGCGCGCGCGCCAAGTTCAAATGCACAGGAAGGTGGCGCAGTAGGCAGCCCGGAAAGAGAGCCAGGTCCTAAAGCCCGGCGCAAGGAGACAGGGGAGTCAGGGGGGTCAGCATCAGAAGAATCCCGGAAGGGAGAGACCCAGGGGGGCAGAGGGACCCAGAGGAGAACTGTCAGGCGGAAAAGGTGGAGCAGGGCTAGGATATTAAGTTGGTGCGCAAGGGGCGGAGACTCAGAAGGAGCTTCGCCGACCTAAGCATAAGGCGTAGGGTTGCACGCAGCAGCTCAAGAATGGAGACTGTAACTCAATAAAGACTTTTAATCAACAACCGCTGGCTAGCGTGATCCTCTGTGAGCTAGGATCTGGAAGTAACCCTGACAATAAGTAATAACCAATAAGCAGGGGGAGACAACATGCCCAAAAGCCAGAAAAGATAGTTGAGGAAAGTCATGGGCTTTGGGTTTTTTGGGGGGGCGGGCGGGCGGGATTTATACTCTAATTTGCTTTCTTATTTGAAATAATGATTGTGATGATGATAAAATTGTAAAACTCAATAAAATCATTTAAATAAAAAGAAAACCTCTGGTTTAGGGTTTCAGCTTGGATGATGTTGACTGAAGGAAAGTTGTGGCATTTTGCAAGAGGCTTGAAAAATGGTGAAGAAGAGAGGTTGGCAGAACTATTGGAGGGCTGGCTGCAGTGGTGGACTTTGGCCTCTCAAATTTCGGCGGTGTCCTGTGTGACGCTAAAAGTTGACACACACACACACTTCTTGTGGTCCATTCTGCAGCATCGTTGTGACATATCCTGCAGCAGAGTGCCCAGTGCAGCTGCACCATTCACGCTACCCTAAAACTACATTTCTTGGTTGGAGCAGGCAGCAACAAAGGGACAGGCAACGTGGCTGGTTCCTCTATTTGAAACCTAATCCTGCTGCTCCTAAGAGAGGAGCAAAGACTCATCTTGAGATGTGAATGCGCTGAACTTTCTCTTCACTGTAGACACAGGTTGTATATATTTGTAAACAAACCATATATCCTAAAGTCACCATATATCTGCCATGCCCAGAAACATGAACCCTGGGTAAGCGCCAAGACCCTGAAATCTCACACTACTCAGAGTCTGAAGAGGTATTTTACAATATCAAAATAAGAGGCCTATGGGAACACTCGGTAACAAAGGGGGTGTTGGGTCACCACAAAACTTCACTGGAGACCCAAGACCCCAGCAAGGATTCCTGCCCTTGCTGTAAACAAAACTGAGATGGAATCATAAGGCGGGTTCTTATTATTGGTTGTTTTAACCAAGTGTTCCTAGCTAGAAGCATTTTAAATGTGTGAGTATCTGTATCAGAATGTGAATGCTCCCTCTCATTTTGCACTTCCTTTCCAGTAAAACATGTGCAGCCTCAGTGAGTTTCATTTCTGTCCCTGTACATTGCAATTACGCAGGTGAATTGCTGATGTTGTTTCCCACGCAACAGATTCAAGGAACCTGTTTCTTTTGCAACTATTTTCTGCAATGTGGGGAGGTTAACAAAATTTATTGTTGGACACATGGCTGATGCTTTCAGCTAACTTACACAGGGATTCCAGAATTGTTTTAAGGGATGGTGGTGCAGGCCAATATTAAATTGCGCAGGGTGGGGGCTTTGTCCTCTGCTCACTCCTCTTGTCCACTCCCCCCACCACCTCCACTAACTCCCTAGAGGTCCCCCTTCCTATCCCTCACAACTACTCACCTCACCTTTCACCCCTCTAACTCTATTTTTAAGCCACTTGCTTTTTATTATCATTCATCCCAATCTTCATGCTTTCCCTTCCTTTTTTGAACTGCACTTGCACACAAACCACCCTCCATGGTAACCTCCTGCACCTTTCTCTTCTCACCCATTGCAGCTATGCAACCATTTCACTTTCCATCCAATTATAGTCATCCTATGACTCCCGTATTGCATTGCCATTTTTACCTCCACTTTCATCTTCACCCATTTCCAAAAGTACCACTTTTGATAACCCACTTTTGCAACTCTTATTTTCACTTTCACCCTATTTCCCCCCACTTTTCTCCTGCTTTCATTTTTCAACTCCACCTTGCACACATCACCCCATTTCCATGCCACCTGCTCTCGTATTCTGCAGCCCACCTTTGAACACACACTATGCTATCACCTTTGTCCCTTTTCCCTCCCTCCCCCTCCTTTTTCCAACTTTCTTTGTGCACAGACCACCTCCATGCTGTCTCCTATTTTGCAGTCCCCTTTGTGTGTGTGTGCACGCACACACACACAAAAATGATGATGTATGTTGTTGCATTTTTAGGATGAATAGAATCTTAAGACCAGGGCTGTCAGTTGGCTTGTTCAGTTACGAAAGGTTAATTTCAGTTAATGGATGCTGTACATATAAGTGTCTTTGCTTGTTAATTAAATATTTGTTCTAAATTACTACATTCAGTGTGGAACTTCATATCGAAGAGAACACATGGTACCAGGAGTGAAATGCATAATGTGAAATATAATGTGGAAGCTGTGCTCTTTTTCTAGAAAAAGAGGTGCCGGAACTCACCATGAACGCCACCCTTGTTCTCTTAGAATGGCAGTGGTGCCCAACTGAGAGGTGCTGGAACTGAGTTCCAGCAAGTTCCATGTGGAAAAAAGCCCTGTGTCGATTGCACCATGCATCCTTTACTACTCTCACATGAGGCAGCTGAGGAACAGAAGAGGGAGAGGTTCTATGTTGTACCCATCTCTGCTATTACCCCTTGTTAAACCTTTTTTTTTTAAAAAAGCAAAACAACCACTTTTGCCCTCTCAATGGGGAAGCTGTCATACCCAGAGGGAGATCCTCCCCCCCCGGCCCCCTTCAAGGCCTTTCCTCCCCCTCAAGTTATTTCCTACAGACATGAGTTCCCTCCTTTTTGTTCCTGTCCCACACCCATTAGTACCTTGGGAAACAACCAATGAAAGCAGCACAATGACAGACTGGTGTAAACATTGCACAAAGAGAGAAAAATCTAGTGTATTTCCATAAGACATAATTCATGACTAGTACAAAATAGTAGGGGGGGAAAGCCCTAGAATCTCACTGTTCAGGGCTCAGCTTCACCCGCACCCTCACCCATGTCTCCCTCTTTTCATTTCCCTCCATACATTATTTCACAACTCACCTTGGCTTTCCCTTCCACAGATAAGATATGCTCCATGTTTGCTGAATTGTACCTTTTCCTCAATTAGCTTTGACTACAGCAGTAGGGCTGTTGTTTGCCTGATCTTCTCAGGAGGGTGCTTACTTCTCTCTAAGTTCTCTCCAAATGGGGGCTGTAGCCACGTCTGCCCTCCCATTCCAGGGTCTCTTAGCTTATGTGTTGCATGTGAACCAAATTAGACATGAGGATGGTTGACATGTGTTTCTTGTTATGTGTCTTACCTGGTGAGTACTTGACTAGCAAAAGCAATCAGGGCTAATACCAAACCCCCTCAGTTCCATGTGCAGTTGTTTTATGTGGTGGACTGGTGGAACTACAGTTTGCGCCATGTTACTGGGTAGTGAAGTATTCTTACTGTGGAGTAGAATCACTCACCTAGGCCAAACCCTGTCCATCCATGGCCTATCTAGACAGGAATGCCATAAAGAGCTTCCTGTTTGGCTAGGATTTGGCCAAATCAACATTGGTCTTTCTGGCTCTGGTAGGTTTTTTGGCTTTCATTCATTGGTTCACATCCTGGATCATCTCTGGCAACCTTGTGTGGTTCAACACCAACAATGGAAGAGATGTACTGGTCTATCTCTCCCCCCCAGTACCTTACCTGTTCTCACTTGATTTCTCCATCCATGTTACTCCATTCCCAGCTTGCTTCTGCTGTTTGGAAGGGAGCCAGCTTTGGGGAAGGAAAGCCATCCATATCTGTCCCCTTAATGGCAAGCTTACCTAATTTGCATTTTCTGAAACAATATGTAAACTGAAACAGAGCCTTCCCTCAAAATTTACACTTCTCCAAATTTTGCAATCTGGTTCTCCATTCAAATGATATGTAACAAAATGCCTTTATTGGGGCAAAGTGTGCATAAACATGCATATATTGGGGAGGGAATAAAAATTCGGAAAGTCATTGCATTAGGTGAAATTGCTTTGCAAAATTATACATATTAGGCAAAGTTGCATGCATAGGAAATTCACACTAAAATACTGGTGAATTTTCATGAATACTCTTTTATTTTTGAGGGGTGTGTGCAATCTGATGAAGAAATATGGAGAACTGAACTCAAACTGAGAGAAAACCAAACCAACAGATTCAACTTTCTTTTGCCTTTCCCTTTGGATATTCCAACTCTCGTGCGTTTCGGATATGGGATACTACCCGCGCTACCTGGAGATGCCAGTGATTGAACCTTCTGCATGAGAAGCAGATGTTCTACCACTGAACTCAGTATGGCTCTTCCCTTGTATCTGATGGAAAAACAGTTACACAGATTAGCTTTTCTTTTGTTCAGTCTGAATGTTGCATCTGTATTAGTACTTAGGACATAATATATTGGCAATATATAAATGTGCAAATTCGCATGGGCACATTGCCCAGAACTGTGTACCACATACCACTAGATGGCAGGAGCTTTGTTAGGGCAGCAACAATATTATTGGTCTGTGAGGTAAAACATACCTCCTCCCAGATCTTGGACCACATTTTGGAGAAGAGCAAACAGGGAAATTGACTGCCTTTTATACACAGTATTACAAGAATGGAGAAGGCAATGTGCAGGATGCATTTTAGTGCCATCACAGACACACACTGGACAGCTTATCTCTCCAGCACCACCCACTTCCCCGAAACTATACTGAGAGTGATGCTCCAGGACAGGAGTGAGGATCCTCAGGGCTGGAAGCCAAGTGTGGCCCCCCAAGCCTTTCAATCTGGCCCTTGGGAGTCTTCCCAGGCCCCCCTTCCTGTCCCCTTACTGACCCTGCTTTGCACTTTCCTTGAGCATTTACCCTAGTTGGAATGAGTCTTTGCACTCTGATAATGCTTCTTCCTTGCTGCATTGGAAGGTACAGAGGAGTTTACAAGTATGCGTAGAAATTAGCCTTCTTACTGACAACCAGTCCAGGAGGTGGCACTGCCTGTAAGCTTCCACCTCCTTAGTCTTGGTGTGGCCCTACAACTCAGCAGGGAGGAGAAGGAGGAGGATGGGGAGAAAACTATTGCAAGTTGGCTCTGCTTGTCTTTGGCTCTGGCTTCAGCTACTGATGGGCTCCCTGTCTTCTGCCCTACCAGTCTCAATGGGCACCAGCCACCACTTCCAGTGTGCAAAGATGAAATTCACACATTTGCTCTGCCCACTATTGCTCTGACCCTGCCCACCCCTAGCATGTGGCTCTCAGATGGTTGCTCAGTAAAAATACAATCCCTTGGGTTGGAAAAAAAAAGTTCCCTTCCCCCTGCTCTAGGACTCCAGGGTGCTTCTCTGGTGCATCTGGTCACACTGAGACAGCGATGAAATTAAATGCAGCCTAGAAAAGTTCCCATCCCCTTTTGTGAGAAGGATGGAAACTTTTCAAGACTGCACTGCATTTAAAAGGGGGGGGGTGTTTTTCTGCCTGGATACTTTATTATTTCTTTAGAATCACAGTGGCTGTGTGGTTGAACTTGCCTGAGCATTATGAGGTGGCTGTGAGTGGTTTTTCCTCTTTCCATTAATCTCTGCAGTCTGCTGGCTCCTCAGCTGCCCACAGTTCCTGATCCCTAAAAGGTCCCATTAAGGGAAAAAATGCTTCATGGCATAATTCTTTGGGTTTCAGTTGAAAAGTGGCAAATGGGATGACCCAAGATTTGTGCACTTGCTGATTTTCTTTTAAGAGAGAGGTGATTTTTAAAAAAACAAAACAAAACAAAAACAACATTTTTAAAAGACCAGGCTTCTTTAGTGGAAGCCACGTGCTCTAAATACGCTTTAAGTGTGTGGTGTGGATGTGACCTCTATCATTTTATGAGTCTTCATCTTCTGAAATATCATGTATCCCTAAGGGCATGGCACAGCGTTGTGGCATCTTTCAGAACACTTTCAAAGCTTTGCTAATTTTTGCATATGTACTAACCAAGGTTTGTAAAGCATTCCTTAAATCAAGAGTTTTCACAATCCCTTCTCCCTGGTCAATATTAGCAGTCTTGTTGGGAGACTGACAGTTGTACAAACCTCTGGCACTGTTAAAAAAACCCCCATTGTTCTGGTTAGTGTATGTAATGTAGATAATTAGACTGTAGGCGGAAAAACAACTGTACCCTGTCAACCATCAACCGTTAAAAATAACTGACAGGATGCACCTGACTGTAAAAGGAGTATGCCCGCACCTTTTGAGAGGAAAGAAAGAAAAGTAACAGAAGGGGAAGGGGAAGCCCTGTGCAACGCATTATGCATTCATAATGCGTGTGGACGTCCTCACATATTGTTTGTATGTGGGTGAGGAGGTGGGTGGACCAATGGACAAAAAGATACAGAGACAGCCAGACTGACAGCCAGATAGATAGATAGATAGATAGATAGATAGATAGATAGATAGATAGCCAGATAGATAGATAGATAGATAGATAGATAGATAGATAGATAGATAGACAGACAGACAGACAGACAGACAGACAGACAGACAGACAGATAGATGGAGGCATGATAGAGGTATAATTAATTTTACATCGTGTGGAGAAAGGGGATAAAGAAAAGTATCTCTCTCTTAACAGTGGAAATTAGGGACATCCACTGAAGATGACGAGATGGCTGGACAGTGTTCTTGAAGCTACCAGCATGAGTCTGACCAAACTGTGGGAGGCAGTGGAAGACAGGAGTGCCTGGTGTGCTCTGGTCCATGGGGTCACGAAGAGTCGGACACGACTAAATGACTAAACAACAACAACAACAATGAAGATGAATCTTGGAAGGTTGAGGACAGACAAAAGGAAGTGCTTAGCTAAGCTATAGATTTTGCTCCCACAAGAGGCAGTGATTGCTACCAGCTTAGAGGGCTTAGACAAATTCATGGCACATGAGGCCAGCAGCAGCTACTAATCACAACTACTACGTTCTTCCTCCACTGTCAGAGGCAGTATGCTTCTGAATACCAGTTGCTGAGAATCACAAGCTGGGAGAGAACTGTTGTGCTCAGGTTCTGCTTGCAAGTTTGCCACAGGCATCTGGTTGGCCAGTGTGAGAACAGGATGCAGGATCAGAGGCACCACTGGCCTGATCCAGCACATTTTTCTTATGATTGGACTTCTTCAGGTGCCCTCATGGAATAAAAAAGTGATGAGGGGGGTGAAATCAAAATGTTTTGCTATATCATACCCTCCAACATATCCCAGAGGTAAACTGGGACTCGTGTCTTTCAGGGCCACGATGTTGTGTGAGATCTGTGTGACTTTCACAGAGTTGTTACTTGGTCTCAATTTATTATAAAAAAGTATTTATTGTATACGCTGCTGTCCTCAAGGCAGCTTACCAAGATATTCAAAATCAAAACGCAATCAAATTAGGGAAGGCAGGGTTCACTGGAGAGCCAGTGTGGTGTAGTAGTTAAGTGTGATAGACTCGTAATCTGGTGAACCGGGTTCATGTCTCCACTCCTCCACATGCAGCTGCTGGGTGACTTTGGGCTAGTCACGCTTCTCTCTGAAGTCTCTCAGCCCCACTCACCTCACAGAGTGTTTGTTGTGGGGGAGGAAGGGAAAGGAGAATGTTGGCCGCTTTGAGACTCCTTCGGGTAGTGATAAAGCGGGATATCAAATCCAAACTACTACTACTACTACTACTACTACTACTACTACTACTCTTCTTCTTCTTCTTCTTCTTCTTCTTCTTCTTCTTCTTCTTCTTCTTCTTCTCCTTCTCACACGCCTCCCAGTTGTGTAGAGTTTCAGCAAGTGAAGCCTCTGTGTCACTCCTGTTAAACGTCCAGGACACCCCTGTCCTCTTTCGCCTCCCCAAATCAAATATTAAAAACCACAGGAAAATAAAAAGGCAATAAATAACAAATAACAAGGCGCTCAGCTGACAATAACCACCCCACCTCATATAAAAACAGCAAATCTGTCCATTAAAGGGGGATCAAGGCTCCTGAGGGGCCATAAAGGCCATTACAGTATTACAAAGATTACTTCTTAAGAGGGAACAAGTTGCCTAGGAGAACTGTAGCTGAGGCAAAGCAAGCGTGGAGCTCATAAGAAACCAGGCTGAAAGCCCCCATGATAGAGTGGGATATATAAAGTATAATAAACACTAAAGTAGTGTTTATTATACTTTATATATCCCACTCTATCTTAGTTATAAAAAGCAGTGCTTCTGTGAAGGTACTTTATTTCTGTGGTTAAGGATATATAGGCTGTTGTGGGCACAGGGGCCAACTATAGGGGGCCCTAAGGGCCCAGGCACCTACAATTTTTTTGTGGGTGCTCAGCACCCACAGTGCGGGCTCTGATGTGACTGCCAGGCAAAAACGTTCCTTTTTAAACAGGCCTTTGGTTGGTTTGATTGGCATCTTATGTCCATTTAAAATGTGGAGGTTTTTTGTGGGGGGAGGGGTGTTACTGGGTTGTTGTTTTTATTTTGATTATATATACAGTGGTACCTTAGGTTACAGACACTTCAGGTTACAGACACTTCAGTTTACAGACTCCGCTAACCCAGAAATATTACCTCAGGTTAAGAACTTTGCTTCAGGATGAGAACAGAAATCATTGGTGGCAGCAGGAGGCCCTATTAGCTAAAGTGGTACCTCAGGTTAAGAACAGTTTCAGGTTAAGAATGGACCTCCAGAACAAATTAAGTTCTTAACCTGAGGTACCACTTTATTGTAGTTTTTATGTTTATCTTTTCTGTGTACAGCCCTGAGACCTCCAGGTATAGAGCAATATATAAATTCAACAAACAAACAAACAAAAACAAACATAATAAGAATGTGACATGGGCAGGGAATGAGGCAGAACTAGCAATCCATGTCCTTCCTCCCCATCATAGCAATCTTTGGGGTGTTGAGAGGATGGCGAAATAAGGCTTACGTTTTTGTTGAACAGTGGTGAAGAGAACACAGTGCTCTTGCCTTTTTTCCTTAAAACTGTTATTTTATTCATGTATGTACCTGTTTGTGTACACAATTATGCAGATATAATCAAGGAATCTACAAATAAAATGCATATGTTTCACAGGGAACATTCCCAATGGAAATCAGTAGGATTTGCTTCTGAGGAAAGGGGCATATCCTTGGCCAGCATACTTTTTTAAACTAGGTGACTACCTTATTTATTCTCCAAATGTCATAGTATCATAAGATCATAGAATTGTAGAGTTGGAAGGGACCACAAGGGTCATCTAGTCCAACCCCTTGCAATGTAGGAATATTTTGCCCAATGTGGGGCTTGAACCCACAACCCTGAAATTAAGAGTCTCGTGCTCTATCAGCTGAGCTAGTCTCCCACACAGAACTGCAGAAGCTGCTGTATGGGGGTTAGCAGGCAATGGGCTGCAGCCTAGTGGTGGAGCCTCAGCTTTGCATCTAGAAAACCCCATAATAAATCCCTGAGCGCTCCAGGTAGGAATGAGAAAGAACTCTGCCTGTAATCCTGGAGAGCTGCTACCAGTCAGTGTTGATAATACTGAGCTAGTTTTCTATCTTGCTTTATCAGCGAAAGCATCAGAGCTGAGTAGCAGAACATATGTTCAGTCACTGGCATCTCCAGGTATGAGTTAGAATAAAGATTCCTGCTTGAGACACTGGGCTGGATGAACATGCAGTCTGAGTCACTGCAAAGACAGCTCTGTCTTTAGACAGTTCTTGTGTTCTTTGGTTGACAAAAACCCTACTTGGCTGTTTTCCCTTATACAATTAACATTAAGGCAGAGTGCCCCCACCATCATAGCCCCACCCACACTTTTCACATACTGGGGACATGCCTGTAGAAATGACGCTGTCAAGTTTTGTAGGATCTTCTTCTCATTCACTCTCCCCCTTGGTGTCAACGGCGTGGAGTGAGTTTCCAGTTCCCATGGCTACATGGAGGGGGTGGGATGGGGAGGGGAGTGAAACGAACGGAGTATGCATGCACATTCAACTGCATAAGGACATCCGCGTCACCCAGGAGATTGCAGCCACAGAGATAAAAAAAGAAGAGTCATTCTGTTGTATAGAGAGGTCACTTTCTGGTTCACATGGAGAAGTCATTTTCAATGGACCCCAGAGACAGCAGCGCTCACCTGTATTGAGGCCACACCGGGTGTTGAAATTGTGCACTCCTGAGAGTTTTGAGCCCAGGGCGGTCCTCTCCATGCTATGCGTGGAATCCTGACTGCACAAGATGATACGAAGCGAGATGGACGAGTCATGTGGCTCTGTATACAGCTTCTGACTATGACTCCTTGAATGATTAGAAGTCCAACTTATTTTATTCCTTAACAGAAGAAGCACTTTCTCTGCTCATCAGACGACTCCTGATGGCCAAGCTGCTGTGTCTTGACACCTGACCCTTGAATTCTGATGTTGTGAAGAAATAGAGGATTGGATCTAAGCAACAGTTAAGACTTGCAAGGCTTAAGCAGAAAGGGTGCAGATGCAGGATAAACCAGCGTGCGCCGCAGTCTCTGATAACGTCCTCTTTCACCATCATAAAGAAGAAAAACACGATGTGATATGGCGTGAAACACACGAAGAAGACAATGGCACACGTAGCAACCATCCGTAGTGCCTTCTGCTTCTCGGTAGTGTTTTGCAGAGGGATATGGCATTCTTGGAGGGAGGCTTTTGTCTTCCAAGTGCAGTAGACAATGGTGATGAGAGGGGTCAAAAACCCAACAATTTCAGCCACTAGCATCAACAGAACTGAGCTGACATGGCTGCCTATTTTCTTGACGCCAAGGTCGGTAAAGCAAGTATCATTGCTGTTCGAACTTCTCATCAATGGAAATGGCAAACAAGCAGCTCCAACAAAGATCCACACAGCAACACATATGGCCACATCATACCTCCGTTTCCACCCTTTGGCCCTGAATGGATGGAGAAGGAAGAGGTACCTTTGAACGCTGATGCACGTAAGGAAGCAAATGCTGGCATACATGTTAAGATACTTCAGATAGAAGCAGAGCTGGCAGAGGAAGGTTCCAAAGGGCCACTTGTAGTTGATGTAATAATATATCCGCAGAGGCAAGGAAAGGACTTGAATGAGGTCAGCAGTGGCCAAATTAACCATGAAGATGATGTTTTTGTTTTGCTTGCTAATGAAGCGGCATAAAATCCACAGGGCCATGCTGTTGGTCAGGAGGCCTGGGATGAAGACAATGGTGTACGTCGCTGCATAAAGAGAATGCTGGAACTCTTTTCTGGGTTCTGTGCAATTGTCTGTTGCACTAATGCTCTGCAGCAGCAGCACAGCTGCACTCCCATTAGAGGCAAAGTGAGATGAAAGGGGCACTTCTTTGGAAATATTTACCCTGTTTTTTTAAAAAAAACAGAAGCAAAAACAAGTAGTGTAAGGTTTCCTGTTTTCATTATTGCGAAAAGACACAGTATTGTCTTTGAGTTGATTTACAATGCTTTAAAAAGCATTGGACTAATACTTAGCCATACTGACCAGGGAAAGTTTGACCACAGTAGATCATACGTTGGTTTATTCAAGATTGAATTACTGCAATGAACTTTATGTGGGGATTCCCCTGTACTTGATTCAGAAGCTGCAGTTAGTGCAGAATTATGCAGCAAAATGACTGGCAGGACATGTGCCCCCTCCCCTGCAGATTCACACAGAAAGGACCAATGAAACTCTGTTTTTGGCGGGGGGGGGGTAACCTGAGACTATACTGGTAAAATGGGAGGGGCGTCCCTAGATATTGCTGCAATTTTACTCACCTCTGTGTATTGCTGCAAATCTTATTTGCACTGTAAACAAAAACAACCAATTCCTGGTCTGTTTCCACCCACGGAAATAACTCTTGCACATAACCAATTCTCAGCTATTGTCTCCTGCAATTGCTCAACTCATTCCCTCTTAGCCTGTTTCATCACTTAAAGGAAAATCTTCACCTAGTTGTGTGCTCATATGTTTTCATTAAGTCACTCAGAAATTCAGTAAAAAACACGCAACAACAACTGATTTCCAGCTTCAATTTTACATGAAGATGTCTCTGGAGAAAATAAAGCTTAATGCAGTTTACAAAAGGACTCTGGGTTTTCTCCATCCTTGGAGAATTAAATCAGTGCTTCTAATATAATTAGGGTTGGCCCAGAAGATCAATAGCATATGTAGGTTGCTGGCAAAGTAGTTGTGTCAGTGGCTGACACAGGATTGGCCCTACCATTTAGGCAGAGTGAAGAAGCTGCCTCGGGTGGCAGGCGCAGGTGGCAGGTGTAGGGGTGGGGATGGAGCTGTGTGTGCCTTGTGGCAGGCACTGCACCCCCAAAGTTAGCCTCATGTCCTCAGGAGTGGTAGAGGGTGCTGTCTCAGTGCCAGTGCTGAAGGAAGATTCACTTGCCAGTCTGGTCAGCTTCAGTACATGGAATTGTGTACATTAGGCAGCCTAATGTCTTGGGCTGACCCTGCTGACCCTTGTTTCTCTCTGGGCATTCAGCCTGTTCACATATGAAATGAAGTGAGGTAGGAGGGGCTTCCTTTAGCACAGATGTATCCAGCCTGCGGGCCAGATCCTTACCTTCACTAGCCTGCACAGGCCAAATTCAACAGATGGGCAGGTTTGCCCTCCTGTCTATCACCTGATGTCACAATAGCATCAGCTGCCTGCACGTAGGCAAACAGCTGCTTATTAGGGCTCGGAAGCAAGTCACATATGACAACCTTAATGGTCAACTGCTTGCTGCTTGCAAAGAGCATTGCACAGAGCTTTTGCAACCACCAACAACCACCCGGTCGTTATTAGGAATTACAAAGTGCTGTGTGTAGGGCGTTGCATTGAACTATGCAGGTGCTGATGTTTGGCTGATTGCAAAACATCTGCAGCCCAACCACATCTTCACTTGTTTCATATCTGATTCCATATATGATGTCAGGTATAGGGAAGTTTGGTGTGGCTTTTCAAAAATGACCAGGCAGGCCAAACAAGGAGCCCTAGAGGGGCTAATTAAGGCTGCAGGTTCCCTACTGTTGTTTTAACTGAAAAGGAGCAGATTGAAGAAGTACATTGATCCCCATGCCCACTAACAACTTACCTCCACACAGTTCATTGTACTAGGACCTAGAATTTAGGTACTTTCCCCCCAATCCTCATTCAATTACTAAGGTTGAGAAGGGAGAGGAGTGCTTGGAGCAGCACCCTATAGTAGGATGTGTTGAGGGGCAGAGGAGGATTTCCCACTTCCTACCTATGCATTCCTTTTTCTATGATCCATACCCCTTCCTTCCATGTTAAATGTCAGAAGGATGGGCATGTCAGTGATGACTTTAGCACAGGTGTTGCTGGGTACCGCAAATTCCATCATCTCTGACCATTCGTCATGCTTGTCTAAGCTGATGGGAGTTGAAGTCCAACAATATCTAGAGGAGCACAGGGTGGTTGCTCCTGCCTTATCACATGCCTTCAGATAAGTATGCATGTTTAAACTGAGTGCCCACAGAGTGGAGAAAATGTATAGGTTTAGGAACATTAACAAGTGGCCACAGCATCTGTTTTTCTCTGCGCCTCTCTCTGCTAAGAAAACCATAAGCTGTTCCATGGTTGTTGGATTTATTAGGCAGCCTTCCTGTAAATTGTCAAACAGACTCTCTGCACTGTGGACCAACTTTGTTTGTACAGGCTGTTTTTTAAGAGCTTCCTCAGTCTGTGGCTTCCTTTCTCCAGTAAGTGGGTGTAGGTCTTAAAACAGTAAACACAGCACTTGTAACTAGTAGCTTTTTCTGTACAGCGGCAGAAATAAGTCATATCTGGACCATGTGCCTTGAAGAATAGGGTCTCCTGCCTGTCTTTCCGCTTTGGGTTTTCCACAAGAATTAGGCTTTAACCGGATTCCAACAATGACGGCACAGTCCTGTCAAAGTGTTCTTAGAAATAATACTTTTTAGCTCAGTTGAATTTACTCTCTAGTAGTAGCTAAAACACATTTATGAAACCTAATTTCTGGTGAGGTGTGTGTGTGTGTGTGTGTGAGAGAGAGAGAGAGAGAGAGAGAGAGAGAGAGAGAGAGAGAGATATTTTGGTGCACATGTGGTTGCAGTGTGCATACTGTTGTGGTGTCTGCATGGTACCCACAATATTTCCTCCAGGTGGCAAAAATGCCAGTGGGCCAGAAAAGGTTGGCCTAGCAAAATGTAAGTCAGTTTGTGTGGAGGTGTTGTTGTTTTGTTCTTGTGTGTGGGTATTTCTTTTTTAAAAATTCACTTCCTTTCCATTGACCCCAGTTTATTGAAAATAAAAACTGCAGATCTTATGCATGCTTACTTGGAAGTACGTAATTTCATTGAAATCTGAGGACTTTACTTCAACGGAGGCACAGTAGAGAATTTCTATTCAGTTTGCATATTAAATATGAATTTATCAAATTATCATGTTATGAAACAATATGAGAACTGAAACACAACTATCCTTTGAAAATTACACTTATACACACTTTGCAATGCAGTTCTCTAACCAACAAAAGTTATTGTTTTTTAAATGCTTATATCAAGAGAAAGTGTGCATCCAATTGCATATATCAGTGAACATAATATAAAAAAACGTATTGTGTAAGGGAACACTGCTTGCAAAAATATGTTCATTAGTCAAAGCTGCAGACAAATATGAATTTATTAGGGAAAAAATCACACTAAATTGCTGCTGAATTTTCATGAGATTTTAAATGAAAATTCACAAACTGATACAGAAATATGGAGAATGGCATTTAAGAAAAAAAGAAAGAACAGAAATAATAATAACCCGCCCATCTGGCTGGGTTTCCCCAGCCACTCTGGGCAGCTCCCAATAGAGTATTAAAAACACGATAAAACTTCAAACATTAAAAACTTCCCTAAACAGGGCTGCCTTCAGATGTCTTCTAAAAGTCAGATAGTTGTTTATTTCCTTGACATCTGATTTGAGGGCATTCCAGAGGGCGGGTGCCAACACCTAGAAGGCCCTCTGCCTAGTTTGGCAGATCCTTCCTTCTCTCATTCAGAGTAAATATGGATGGGCTTGTGCTACTGTTGGCTAGAATGTGGGGCCAGCTGAGACAGCAATGGCTCAAGCGTTAATGAAATAATCCTCAAAAGTGTATTTCTAACATAACCCATAGCTATTAATCTGGTTTAATTCTTCAAATTCCGCCTGGCTGGAAGTGGAGAAATAATGTAATTCAGATTTTAGAAGGCAAAGCTCCTTACTCTTCCTGGAGATCTCATCTGTAGTTTTTAGGGAAGGGGCCCTTCTGATGGTGGACTCCCATCAGCCTCAGCTTCCAATCTTAAATCCTACTCTTCCCATTTATGCAGCCATTTGGAATTTAAAAATAATCATCAAAACTTTTGTGCATATTTCTCCTAATATCCATATGTGTTCATGCTGTTTTGACTAATGTAAACTTTTTGAAAGTTACATAATGCAGTTTTGTTTGTTACTTTCATGAATATATTTTATGCACACTGTCACCTAAAACGCATTTTTGTAAATATTGTTTGATTGGAGAATTGCATTGCAAACCTAGGAGAAGTGTGAATTTTGAAGGATGTCTGTGTTTTAGTTCTGATAATGTTTCGAAGAGTGCAGATTCAGATGATTCACCTTGAAATGCGAGCTGAATCAAATCTCTTCTCCGTACCTAGTGAAGGCTGCTTTAAGCAGCTGCGCATAATGTAGTCGTTCATTTAGGTTGTTACTCACTCTTTCCCAAGGTTTGGCATGGACTGCAACTTCTCCCTCCACTCTCCTTCCCAAAACCACACCCTTTAAGAAGTTTTATAAGCCAAGAAGGCAACTCCCTACTTTCACCAACTTTTATAATTGAAATTTGGACTGTGGTGGAGCCAGCCAAGGGAGGGGAGAGGGAATAATAAGGGATGGATATGAGATGCATTGGACAATAAATCTATGCCAAAAAGCATGGAGAGGTGCCCTCAGTCATTTTCACATTGAGAACAGTTTCTGGTTAAGTTCAATTCTCCACATTTCCGCATCAGCTTGCAAAGAAAAACACCCAAAACTTCCTCATGAAAATTCACCAGCATATTATCTGGTAAAAATTTATCCTAATATAAACATTTTTTGGTCTGGACGTAACCAGAAACTATTCTCAATGTGAAAATTGATCAACAAACTGCAGGACCCAGGCCTCTTAGATTTGGAGGGTTATGATAATCGATGGGGATGGCACGGATACTTAGCGTAAGGGAAAGCAAAAGTTCATAGGAATTTTTCAAACCATGTTATTAGGAAATCTTTAATGATGGTTTGGGAGAAGTATAAAAACCTGCTTGAACCCATGGTTCCCTGGTGGATTGCGCCAAAGGCGGTCAAGAGAAAAAATACCCAGGGACCCTGGCCAACATATAAAGTACTCCTAAAGGAGGATAATAACCAATTGAAATTAAAAAGCTTTGGGGAAATAAGAGAGTGCCTTTTTGACTGGTTTCAATATCACCAATTATTTGAGACATTCAAAATTGACAAACAAAAGGGTTTTTCCACTGAGACCTCTAGATTTGAATAGGATTTGGTGAACTCCAGAATTAAAACACTTTCTAAAGTATACCAACTCCTCCTTGACTGGGAAGTCAAGGAGGAGGAGGTTACAGCGGCTATGATTAAGTGGTCACAGTATTTTGGGTACTTAGTAACAATGAAGCAGTGGGAAAACCTCTGGAAAACAAACTGGAATTTTACAGCCTGTTACTCTCTGAGAGAGAATTTTCTTAAAATGCAGCATCGGTGGTATTTAACCCCCTGGAAATTGTCCAAGGTGTTCAAAAATGTCCCAAATAACTGCTGGAGGTGTAAAGAAAAGCGAGGTACTCTATTGCATATGTGGTGGCAGTGTAAAGAAATCAATGTGTTTTGGGAGGACATCCACACAGAATTGGAAAAATGTTAAAGATATCTCTAAATAGGAAACCAGAAGCTTTCCTTTTGGGAATCACAGATTTGGATATTCCTAAAAAGGCTGAAGAGATCTTCTTATATGCTACGGTAACAGCAAGAGTTCTCAATGCAGCAAACTGGAAAAGTGAAAAGTCCCATCAAGATTAGAATGAATTCAAAAATTGGCTGAATACGCAGAATTAGATAGCATGTCAGAAAAAATAAACCAAAACAGGTATTTATCTCAAAATGGGAAGTTTTAAAAATATATTTGAAAAATAATAATTGTAGTCTAAGGTCATTCACACCGTTCGAATAATTTCAGTAGCAGTATTAAAGGTAAAGGTAAAGGGACCCCTGACCATTAGGTCCAGTAGCAGACGACTCTGGGGTTGCGGCGCTCATCTCGCTTTATTGGCCGAGGGAGCCGGCGTACAGCTTCCAGGTCATGTGGCCAGCATGACTAAGCCGCTTCTGGAGAACCAGAGCAGCACGCAAAAACGCCTTTTACCTTCCCATAGGAGCGGTACCTATTTATCTACTTGCACTGCATGCTTTTGAACTGCTAGGTTGGCAGGAGCAGGGACTGAGCAACGGGAGTTCACTCCGTTGCAGGGATTCGAACTGCCTACCTTCTGATCGGCTCTGTGGTTTAACCTATGAATGGATCAAAGGATATTAAATTTGAACAAAACTAGTTATGCAATGGCAGTGAAAAAGACCACTTTTATGTTTTGAAGGTTATTAGTTGATGTATTAATTCTTTTCTTTTTGCTTTGGCGGTGATGGAAATTTATTTTCTTTTTCTGTATGGTGTATTAATGTGAATGGTATGTGAATGGTATCAATAAAATCTAATAAAAACAAACAAACAAACAAACAAACATTTTTATAGGCACCTTTGCCAGATAGACAAGCACCTCTTTACCCTCACTTTTGGCATAAGGTGAATATTTTCAGGACCAAACCTTGTTTTTGTAATTGTAAGTTGTTTTAAACTGTTTTAATACTGCATTTTAATGCTGCAACCCACACTGGGATCTTAGGATAAAGAGTGGCTGATAAACAAACAAACAAACAATTTATCCTAATACAATGCATTTCTGTATGCCCTTTTCACTATTTTTTATGCACACTCTCTCCCCACCACCATGCATGTATTTTTGGACATGCTATGCGTTTGGAGAACTGCATTGCAATATTTGGAGAAGAATGAATTTTGAAGGACCCCTGTGTTTCAGTTTACATATTGTTTCGAAATGTGTGAATTAGGTAAGTTTGCCTTTAAATGTAAACAAAATCAAATTTCTTCACCATCCTTTCTAAGAAGTTCCATAAAATAAAATAAAACTGACAAGTAGTACTGCAACATGCCCACTCCATTAAGAACATTGCACCCATTCAGTGATGCAGCCAAGTCATTTTAGAGGATGGACTTTTCCAGGCGGCACTTCTCTTGAGATGGTTGTGTGTATTGCTTCACTTACGTCAAAATGAGGTAAGCCAGCCCTGTGGCATTTGGGGACCCTCTTGCTCGTTCAGTAGAGCGGGGTTCTGGACATCTGCCCCACACCATCAAATCCTGCTCTGATAGCACCACTGAGTTAGTGTGGCCTTTTAAGATAATTTCACACTTGTTTCTGTGCCTGTGCCTTTTTCTGCTTTCTCTCTATCTCGTCTGTGAACTTCAGCTTTTTGTTACACTTCAAGCTTTTTGTCACAAGGATTATGCAGGGGAGGAAATTGAGTGTGGCTCCACTCCAGTCTGGTCCCTGCCACCTTCACATTAGCATTTCTGTCTGATGCAGGATAAACCTAAGCACATTTACCTTTTGAAAAAGTGAACCTCAGACCTGGGGCCAAACGCAGCCCTCCAGGCCTCTTTGTCCAGCTCTCAAGGCTCTTTCTAGACCCACATGCTTCCCCCCCCACCCTTCCCAGGTTACATCTCATGCCAAACCTACCCACATCCTTTTCAAAGTTTTTCTTAGCAGCTGAAATGTTTCCTTGAACTAGGATAATGCCTCTGGATGGAGGATGGAGAGATGGCTCTGTGTGTCGCTACAAAGGGTCACCCTTGTTATCCCACCCACTTTTGTTTCTGGCCCCACTCACTGTTGCCCCTGCAGGGGCCCACTACTGTCATGTTGCCCCCAGAAAGTTCCCCACAGGGAATGTGGCCTTAGGGCTGAAAAAAGTTCCTGTCTCTAGCATTAAAGCTTCCCCAAATCCTGGAAGCCTGATCAAATATGCTACAATGCAAATAGCAAGGGCACAGATGTGGTGCCATGCTCCTTGGGGCAAGGGCAAAAGCATGGCCCTGTTACCCCTTTCTGCTTGATTTCCTTCTTTGCACAAGAAGTACATTTAGCTATGGGGTGTATAGGGTGTTAGAGGAGGTGTAACATCTCTGGTGGGCAACACATCATGTTCCTCCTGGGATAGTTTGTCCACCTTTGGTCCCCACCCTGCACTCTGCTCTCACCTGTGGTTCCTAGAAGCTGTCAGCATGCAACAGCAGCCGCACCCTGGGAATGGCTTCTACGGGCTGGCTAAATCAGGTGAGGGTAGCTGGTGCATCTCAAACTCTTGGTAAATTGGGGACTTCCCTGCACGTGAAGACAGACTCTGGCAGACTGAGCAGACAAGACCAATAGTGGGTCCAATGGTCAAGGAGGCGGTTTCTGAACATGTGGTGGCAGGAAGTGAGGGGGAAATGGGGCTCATCAGCCTAGGAAGGTAGCCTATCCAGGAGAAGAAAACTCTGGTCCTAAATCTCTGCTGCCTTGTGGGATATCTTTAGGAGAAGTAAAGGCTAAGGAGTAAACCCTACACAAATCTGGAGTGGAGTCCCCAAGGCAGTGGGATGGGGACTTGCTTGTCTTCTTCCACCAACTCCTGCAGCCAAGCTGGAGCCAAATGTATTGCTCTGCTTTTCTGTGGACCACAAAATCAAGGCTGAGAGGGGTTTTTTTGTTGTCTGGTCAGTCCAAAACCTCCATACACACGACCAGGGCTTGCACCCCAAAGAGGTCACTTTCGTGCTGCTAATGTAGTGGTTTGAGTTCACCCCCAGAGGCACACTCCATTGTCTCTTGAGATAGATGGATGCCAAAAACAACATTTAGCCAGCAATCCTATACACCCTTACCTAGGATTAAGTCCCACTGAAGTCAGCAGGATGTTCTTCTGTGGGCAATAGGATTCCTATGCACATATCTGGGAATAAGCCTCACTTAAAATTGTGGGACCCAAATCTGAGTAAACATGCATAAGAGTGCATTGCCAACCTAAAAATCTAACCTTAAAGCCCTCTCAGCAGTTACCCGTAGATGGTAGATTTGACTGTTATTTGATCAATACCAGCTGCAAAATGTGAGATAGCTGATAAAAGTGAAGACAAAACAGAATCATTTGCTAATATTTCCCACCCACAAAAACCTTCAACCTAGCCATGAATATCACAGCATGAACGATGCTGTTCTAAGCTGTTTCTGAAAGATTCTTAGCATTGTAAATTGGCATATCTCCAGTGCAAGGAAAGCCCCCTGTTGTAAGCCAACCATACTCAATCAGCTGTGGGAAATCCATGAAAAGGATGTGGGAGATCTATGGCTGGATCTAACATTCTTTTTAGGACTAAAAAGAGCCGGGTGCGAGAGTGGAGAGAGGCAATTTGGATTAGGAATGTGAAGCTACTCTAGGTGATGAAAACTGACTTTTCCATCCTATTTTCCTGATTCAACTCAACACACACACACACACACACAGAGAGAGAGAGAGAGAGAGAGAGAGAGAGAGAGAGAGATTGCTCCCTGGAGTTTCAGACTCTGTTCTTTCCCAGCCCTATTTGCAGTTGCTAGGGATTGAACCTAGTGTCTTCTGCATGCAGGACAGATGCTTTACGATTGAGCCACAACCCTTCCCCATATTCTTTAAGGCAGGCCAGCAAAAGTGTATGAGTGTAACCACCAGAAACAAGAATAACTGTTTAAATTTTCAACTGAGGGTGGTGGGATAAAAATAAATAAATAGGCCAGTCTCAGTTTGGGAGTCCAAGGGATCTACGTTCAGCCAGCCAGATAGCACACATGGTAACTGACCAGATAGGCATCAACAATTATTTCCCATTGTTAAAAAAAGAAGTTTTCTGGGGCAAAACAATGCAGATCTTGCAGATTCATCATCTAAAGCAGAAATGGGTAGCCCGTGCTCCCTCTAGGTCAGGCATGCCCAAACGTGGCCCTCCAGATGTTTTGGAACGACAATTCTTCTTTTTTTGTGTGTATATAATTTTTATTAGTTTTTTTAACATACTATTTTCAACAGTAATTAAACATACTTTTATATCTTATTCAAATTTTTGACTTCCATCAGTCCTGTCTGAATTCCCACCATCCCTGACCACTGGTCCTGTTAGCTAGGGATGATGGGAGTTGCAGTCTCAAAACATCTGGAGGGCCAAGTTTGGGGGTGCCTGCTCTAGGTGTTGCCACATCACCTAACCCTCTCTGACCATTGGGCCCTGCAGGCTGGGTCTGAAGGAGTCCAACAACATCTGGAGGGCCACAGGTTCCCAATCCGTGATCTGAAGTTTAAACTGGATGGAGGGGCAAGTCTGGATTCTCTTTTGCTCTGTTACATTGTCAACACAGAGTGACAACACAGAGTGACATCTTTGATTTGTTAAGACCTAAGAGAACCTTATACTGTCACCAGCATGGTCATTTCTCAGTCTGTCACCTATGTTAAAGTTGCATTCAATTCAAGCTTATCCAGCTAATCAGTTAACAGTAGGAATGGAGGAGAAATTCAGTTCAGTACATATTTGAAGCCAAATCTATCAGCTTTGCGCTTTCCAAAACAATACGTGAACTGAAGCACAGCTATCCATCAAAATTTGCAATTACCGTACTCACATTTTGTGATGCAATTCGCCAAGCAATCAATGCTTACAAAAATGCATATTTTATGGGGAAATGTGCATAAACATATTAGTATATTAGTAGGACTAGCATACAAAATTCATTGCATTAGGGGAAATTGCTTGCAAAAATGTGGACATTAGTCAAAACTGCAAAGGAAAATGTTTTTATTAGAAGACATTTGACCTAAAATGCTGGTGAAGTTTCATGAGGGTTGTTTTTTTTTTTTATAAAAAAAAATGCAAAATGTGGAGAACTGAATTTCAGATTGGAAACATTATATATGCATAGAACCAAAATTGGGAGATCTTTCCATCCCTAATCAACAGCTTTAAGTGTTTTCAGGGGGGGGGAATTATATTAGCCAAATTAGCAGAGCCAATTACGTCACTAAATTAATAATCCCAGCCCAACGTAGGGCTTTTATGCTGGCCCGGTTGAATGTTTTTCCCTCAGCATTTGTCTGGGGAAGATATCAAAACATCCCTAGAAACAAGAGACTCTGCAGATGTTCTATGAATGTCCCGGACACTGTAGAGCATATTCTCTTTCATTGCCCATTGTACAGTACACTCCGTCAATGCGTGCTGTCCCCTCTTTTGGGTGGCCTGGAACCCCAGCAAGGTGAATGTGTGGGATTCTGCCTATCCGACGTTGACCAAAGGGTAACGGCGGGGGTAGCTGAGTTTTTGGTAGCAGCCCTCCAAGGAGCAGGTTAACAAGGAAAACCACTGACTCTATATGTATATATATATATGTATGTAGCCAACTGCTGCCTTTTTATATATATTTCAAGTCACCTATATGTTATTTTCTCTTTTATGGTTTTATTTGTACAATGCCTAATAAAGGTTTGATTTCATTTCATATTAGCCATTTCATGCTGTCTACTGTTTTGCAGGCAACAGACTAGTTGCCCAAAGGGCGATAGAACAATAGAGTTGGAAGTCACCTCAAATATAAGATAATCTACCCCTGCCCTAGGGTAAAGGAAACCCACAGCTACAGCATCCCCGACAGGTACATATCTAGTCTCTGCTGAAAAACCTTCTGTGAACGTTAATCACCTTCTGAAAAATTTTTAACCCTGCCGATGAGAAATGTTTAGTGAAAACTAGAGACTGGAGAGAAATTTTATTCTGTTACATTTAAAGATGAATCTACTAATTTGCACTTTCTGAAACAATCTGAGAACCAAAACATATCCACCCTTCAAAATTCAAATTTTGTAATGCTGTTCTCCAGACAAGCTGCGAATATAAAATTTATATGCCAGGGTAAATTGTGCACAGAAATGCATACATTAGTGAAAATAACATACCAAAAATGCATTACATCAGGGGGAACTTGCTCTACCAAAATGTGCACATTGGGTAAAATTGCAGACAAGAAAAATGTGAATTTTAGAAATTTGCAATAAAATGAATTTTCAAAAAATCACATACTTCAGTGTGGACAATTGAACTTCAGATCAGAAAAATGAGGAACTTAGAGAAACCAAAATCGAAAGATTTTCCCACCCTGTAATTTGAAATCATTGGTTTGGATCTTATCTTCTGGAGTCTGGCTTCAAAAATATCCTTTTAGCAATCTTTTTGCTGGGCAGAAGCAGTTCTCCTGAAACTCACAGTGGGTGGTGTGGTGAGAACTTTCCTACAGCATGATTCCAAAGCCTTACCTCATTGGAAGGTCCCAGTATTAGCAAAAGTAAGCCCTCTGGGAAACTCAGCGTTCTGGCAGCAGTGTTGCACCTTGTTGCTTTCATGTGTGATTAAAACGGAGAAAGGAAGACAGTAGATAGAACTTGCTACAGCCAGGTTAATGCAACAGGAAGTAAAAGGCTGTGCTACTTCTACCACGGAAGTCTTATTTACATGCAAGAACATCAGTCTGAATCATAGTGTTGCTATGCTGGTTTTCTGTAACCAAACAAAGACTGGGACAGATTCTCACAGCCACAGACCCACCCACCCACCCACATTTATTCTTTGCGACCAATGATTAGGGATGGATGAATTTATCAATCTTGGTTTCTCTCAGTTTCCCAATCTTAAATCCAGTTCTTCACTTTTAGGCATCAGCTTATTTTTTTCCAAACAACCCATTGCACCCTTGGTTGCTGCACTCACCACCTGCCATTCCCCCCCATTAACCCCCAGAGTTTCCCTTCCCACCCCATGCAGCTACTAAGCTTGCTTTCCACTTTCCCAACCCCATTTCCGAAGCCACTTCTCTCTTCTGTTCTGCAGCCCCACTCTGAACCCGTTTTCACCTTCCCCACCATGTCCTTGCCTCTCCTCTCCTTGTGTGCAGCCCCCATGGTTACCTCCTGCACCTTCTTCCTCCCCCCCCCATTGCATCACAACTATTAAGCTGCCTTTTCACCACCAGCACAATTATGAAGCCCCCATCCCTCCTATTCCCCAGGCCCTTTCATGCACCAGCATTCATCTTTGACCCCATTCACAAGGCTCTTACTCCCCCTCCTCTTTTTGCAATCCCTGTTGAAACCACATTTTCACCTTCACACATTTTCATCCTCCATCCCCTCCTTACTTTTCTCAGCTACTTTTCCCTTACACACAGATCACCCCTCATTTCCATGCCTTGTATTCTCTTCTATTGCACAGTCTCATTTGTGCATGCACACACCATGCTATTGATGATATCTAGGCTGGATTACTGTAATATACTCAGTGTGGGGCTTGATCCAGAAACTGTAATTAGTGCAGAATGCTGCAGCAAGGTTGATGGCAGGAATAAGATCCTATCAGTGTAATCATGTTACCTATGCTCAGAGATCTGCACTTGCTTGCTTGTTGCCAGGCCATTTGTTTCCATGCCATGTTCAATGTGCTACTATTAGCGTGGGCAAATAATTTCAGTAGGAATCAATGTATATCCTAATTCCGATTAAATTATTTAACTGCCGCTGCTGTAGTCAAAATAGCAACACGCAAGAGGAAGGCATGAGCAGATATGACGTATCACAGAGATGTGCACAAGTACCAAAAATATATATTGGGAAGTAAAACCTTAGTTGGTAGAAGGAAGTGGAATCCAAAATAGTCCAAAGAGGTCTAAGCTTAGTGCCCACAAAACTTTGTATGACTGTGTTGAGGAAGAAAGAATCCTGCATGGGAGGAAGAATGGAAGGGGAAGTGTTATGTACTGAGTTGAATAGGATCCAAAATGCAGCAGTCTGATTGGTCCTAGAACAATAGGATCCAGAATGCAGCAGTCTGATTGGTCCGCAGGAGCCACCCAATCCAGCTCCAGGTGGAAGTGAATCCACAACCTGATTGGCGTACAGAAGAATCCCGGAATTAGCCAATCACGTGGGGCCCATTGTGTAAAAAGCAGACAGTTTGGGGGAACTTTGATTCCTCACTACTATGAGCTGAATAAAGAGCATGAAATCCACACTCGACTCCAAGTATATTTCAGGAGGGTAGAGAAAGGGACCTTATATACAAAGGTGCCCACCTGGGCACTCACCCTTTCCCCAGGTGTCACCTATTAGCTCACTCACTCTGCGCAGCCAGGGAGATATTTGAAAGTTCTGCCACCTCCCCATCCAGATCCAAACATGTTTTGTTGCTCCCTCTATTGCTGGTGCACAGGGAGTAAGTGCTGACTCCACCCACAATCTGCCCCCAACCCAACCTCCTTCAGTAGCTCCTGAAACATGCAATGGTCAATGGTATCAAAAGTTGCCAGAATGTCAAGAAAAACAGGAAGGTCATACTGCCGCCCCATCTTTCTCCCATCAAATGTAATCAACCAGGACAACCAAGGTAGTTTAAGCGTCATGAGTGGGTCTGAAGTGAGGCTGAAACAGATCCAAGTATTCAGTCTCTGCCAAGGATGCTTGAGGCTAGACTGCCGCCACTCTCTTAAGCACCTTGTCTCCAGAGGATATTAGCTTGTTTTCATACCTGGGGGGGGGGAGGACACCCCATTTTTTATTACAAGACAACAGTGGCCATTTTGGTTGCCTTGGTCTCGCGTGATTTCACAGTGCGATTTTGCATTTGGGTCGTGGGGAACTGCAGCATAAAATTGCACAAGATCGTGGCAGCCAAAATGACTGTTGTGCTCTCAATAAAAATAAATAAATGAGAAGATGGCATCCAGGAAGATGGTGTCCCAGGTTTTGGCTTTAAAGTGTTGGAGGGTATGTGTTTCAATACACACACACTACTCTCTTCTTTTCCGCCATTCAGGCAAGCAAAAATCTTTATCGGAATTCAAAAGCACATTCCAGCCTGTCAAAAATACTCAAAGAATTGTGAAGCAAGGCTGGTGACAGGGACTGCCTGGGGACAGGAGGTGTGGCCAGGTAGGGGTGCAATGTGGGGAAAGTCCTAAGGGCCAGATTGAGAAACTTGGAGGACTGCATTTGGCCCCTGGGCCTGAGGCTTCCCTACCCTAGGGTAGACAATAGAAGGTAGATAGACCAATGGTCTAATTCAGTAGGTGGCAGCTTCCTAGGTCTGGTAGAGTTCCCTTAGATGATGCCAGTTTTTCTTCTTCTTAAGTATTCTTAACTGAATGAATGTTCTCTAGCATAGGATGAGTCATCTAGCTTTGCACATTGTCATCTGTTAAACCTTTGTGGCATTCATTTTCAGGCTTTTTTGGCAGTGTCTTATGGGGACTACATGTGCACAGTTGACTGGGTGGTGGTTTGACAGTTTATATGCAGAACGGAAACTTTCATATACATGAGCTCTTCCTCCTCAATTCCCATCAAGTTTCCCCTGCTAAATGCAAATATCAGAATCTATTAGAAACATAGGTGGCTACCTAGAAGCACCATTCATCCATCTGGTTCAGTATTGTCCACACTGAGTGGCAGCAGCTCTTTAGGATTTCAGGTAGAAGTCTTTTCTCGGCCCTACCTGAAGATGCTTGGGATTGAACCTGGGACCTTCTGCATTCAAAGCAGATGCTCTAGAACCTAGCTATGGCCCTTCCTCCTACGTTACAGCAAGGGAAGTGCAGACACAGCACAGAGGAGCTGGTCTCCCTCTTCCTTTTTGGAATGGAAATAGTGTTTAAAATGCAGTAGTATTGGGAGGGGAAATTAATATGGGATGGAAGAACTCAGTAGCATTTCTCTGCTCCCACTTCTGCCTTGCAGAGTTTTGGATAATGTAATTCTACCACTTTTGGTTTCTGTTCCTCCCTTAAATGGCACCTTAAATAATCAGTTCTGTTTTTGCAAAGTGGATCGTTTTCAACAAGCACCAACACTTTGGCTTATTAGTTGTTCTCCTGTGTAAAAGGCTGGTGCATTGTCATTTTTTAACCTGTAGGGAACTGCCTTGCCCTGATCAATTTTACAGCTGTTTCATTTATTTATTAGAGTTAGGGGCTCAACTATTGCTCATTGTCTAAGGTTACAGTCCTAAGCACCCTTACCTGGGAGTAAGTCCCCCTAGACACAGCATCAGATTGTGCTGCAAGTGTTCCTTGTGAAACTCAGTCATTGCAGATACGTTTTGCAAACTTTTAACAATTCTTTCACACTTTGGATTTACCCAATATATGCCTCTGGATTGTGACTTAACTAATTGTCTATCTAAATGAAAATAATATAAGAAGAGCTCGCCCTGCTGAATCGGGCCAAAGGTCTACCTAGTCCACCAACTTGTTCTCATAGTGGCCCACCAAATTCCCCAATGGGAAACCAACGATAAGGACATGAGCATGAGTTCTCTCCCTTTCAGGTTCTCCAGCTAGAGATGGAGGAGCAGTTTGATTCAGATTGCACTTAAAGACCAACTTACCTATTTCTCATTTTTCAAAACAATATGTGAACCGAAACACAGCCATCCTTTGAAATTTACACTTCTCTGAATATTGCAATGCAGTTCTCCAGTCAAGCAATGCATCCAAAATAAATATACCAGGATAACGTGTGCATAAAAATGCATATATCAGTGATGCAACCTACAAAACTGCATTGTATTGGGGAAATTCATTTGCAAAAATGTGCATAACAGGCAAGATTGCACACAAAAATGTGTATATCGGGGGGGGGGGAATTCATTAGGATTTTAAAAAACAAAAATTAATAAATACCAAGCTGACGTGAAAGAAACTGAAACTGGCTGATTCTCACATCCCTGTCTCCAGCAAGGGGATCAGAGGAAGACTGATCCTTGAGGTAACCATCATGATTTGCAGTCATCAAGGTGCTCAGAGATGCCTTCTTCTACTTCTTCTACTTGCTGAGCAATCCGGCCTTTTCACTTTCATAAGCTTATAGCAACAGAGAAAATATTGCAAAAACACTCTTTCATCATAGCTCCACTGAGTGGTTAGGAAGTACATGAAGCAATCAGTAGACAAAACCAATGTTTTAGGAAGCTATAGAAGTGTGGTCAGAGAGCACACACCCAAGTATGGATGGATATGATGAAAAGATAACGGTTGCATGAGAGCTTTGTGTGGAACGCAGCTGCAGGCCATCTGCAATAACAGAAAGAAAGAAAATAAACTCCCAAAGCAACACAGAAGTATAGATACTGCATATTTATAATGCTCTGGATGACATTTTAATGTTTGTTGAACCTTCTAAGATTATGAATCTTGCAGATGGATCTTTTAGAAGGATAAGTGGAGTTTTCCCACAAAGGCAGCAAGGCAACAAAGTCTCTCACCCATTCCTTTGGTCCTTGGTTCAGAAAAGTGTAGGGTTGACCTTTGAGATTGTTGAGGAGCAAAGAGGTGGTCTTGTTGGAGCTGTGAGCTAACTAACTATTGAAAACCTGGTGTTATGATATACTTTGACGCTAACTTTTATAGATAGGGGAGGGGGATTCCTCAGTGAGTTGGATAACATGACACCAAGTCCTTTGAACTGTTGTTTGCTGCTTCTAGTGTACTCTTGTGAGATACGTTTAAAGTGAAGAGGGCTTTAATTTTGGGAAGACCACGGATTTATTTTTACAGTCCATGAATCATAATTTTCACAGTCCATGAATCATAATTTTACCTTTAAAGAGAGGTTCATTATGTGTGAGAGACATCTGCTTCCTGCTCAAGAGGCTGAAAACTATCTCTGGAAAACACAAAGATAACTGCTCTGATCTTTTCTGCAACTATTAGGGTCAGGATGTTAGCTGTTCTTTCACAGTCATATCTGAGATAGGAGCTTGTAACAGGGTCACGGGTAGTTCATGCAGGATACATTTTATATTAAACTTATTCCAGTTGCATTGATGTCATGTAAACTACGTAAAAGTGCAGACTAGCCCTACAGACTAGTTACTACAGATTGTTGATAAGTGGGTGGTTCCATCCATCTCTCAGTGTTGGCTCTCCAGGAGATCTGGCCCACCATAAAGATCTGGCCCACTAGGCCAAAAATATTCCCCACCCTTGCTCTTGGCCTTTGATCAGCAGTATACATTTCAGCTGAGCTTTAAATATTTTGATTTTAAATAACTCCTAAGCATACTGGGAGAAATTTCACTGTCTTGACTCCCCCCACCCCTCCTCCTCCTCCTCCTCCTCCTGCTGCTGCTGCTGCTGCTGCTGCTTCTTCTTCTTCTTCTTCTTCTTCTTCTTCTTCTTCTTCTTCTTCTTCTTCTTCTTTCAATCCCTCTTCATTTTTTGTTTTAAGCAGTGCTTTTTTTCTTAAAAAAGGTTCACTTAATCTCATCTACTGCTTTGCAGGCAATTTTTATGAAAATTTGCACGAACAAGAGAGGTTTGCTTAGGCTTTCAGAAGTATTAGGATGAAACTCAGATTCTATTGAAGACTGATGGGTTTGCAAGGGAAGGAAGTAAATTGGAAGATGTAACACTGTGTTTCCGGTGGGATAACCAGCCTCATATAACCAACATGCTTAAGTTTACTTAATGCATGAGGGCATTAATGTCATAGAGTAAGATGTCCTGCCAGGCTTAGTGTTATGTACTGAGAACAATAGGATCCAAATTGCAGCAGTCTGATTAGTCCTAGAACAATAGGATTCAGAATGCAGCAGTCTGATTGGTCCTAGAACAATGCAGCAGTATGATTGGTTGGCAGGAACCACCCAATCCTGCTCCAGATTGAAGTGAATCCACAACCTGATTGGCTTACAGTAGAATTCTGGAATTAGCCAATCATGTGCAGCCCATTGTGTAAATAATGTATATAAAGCAGATACTGTGAGGGGACATTCATTCATTCCTCCTCACCACTATGAGCTGAATAAAGAGCATGAAATCACTCTGCGACTCTGAGTATATTTCACTTAGCTAGGTCACTTCCCCTCATCTTGGGAGGAAGTCCAGCCTACTGTTGCCTCATTCTACCATGTGAACCTCTATAAAGAGGTCTGAGGTGGTTGCTCCATGCTCAGACCACATGGCATTTCCTACAAAGCCATCTTTATGGCCCTATGATTTGGGAATTTACACCACTTTGGAACTAACCTAAGTTCTGCTCCCCGTATTTTTTGACTGCTGCATGGAAACACATGATTCTGACTTTTGAAGAGTTTGTAAGTAAATCATTTTTAACTAACCAAATGTGTGAGGTTTTTTCTATGCTAGGGAAAGAGGATAACTTTGGAAGCAACTTAGAAGAGGATATTTCATAGGTCTACCAGCTTCTATTTTCATCTTATAGTTTGCCATATATTTTGTGAATTTAAATCTCTGCTGTGGTTCTCTCACCAAATAGAACTTGCTCCAAACCTGGGTCTTAATCATCCAGGAAATTCTCTTTTTATACCTAATGTTTCTTTCTCAACCAACACTTCCTAGACTATCTTTCTGCAGAGGTGAAGCAACCTGCTCTGGTACCCGGAGTGGTGTGCATCTCAGGGGGCATGGCGTGCGCCCTGGGGGGTGCTGCCAATCAGGGGGTCGCCATTTTGTCATCTCCCCATCCCCACCTTGGAACGCCCCTGTGTTTCTGACCTAACTTGTGCTAACATTTCCTCAGGTGCTAGACTGATAGTCTCAGGGTTGCCAATCTTACTTCCTATTTCCTCCTCTTCTTTGCTCCTGCCCCCCCCTAGACTTTTTCCTTTGCCTCTCTTCTGCAGAGATGAAAGACCAAGCATGGCTCTTTGCATCTTCATCCTAGTTAGCTAGAATGAGGCTCTTTCCTATCCAACATGTTATTTCCTATAATACAACTTAGCTTTCTTAAGAAGCAACGGACAGAACTTCCCTCCCTCTGCTTCTTGCACCCTCCCCATAAGTCCCTTATATAATAATAATTATAATAATAACAATAATAATAATAATAATTTATTTATTTATTATTTATACCCCGCCCATACATCAAACATTAAAAGCTTCCCTAAACAGGGCTGCCTTCAGATGTCTTCTAAAAGTCTGGTAGTTGTTGTTCTCTTTGACATCTGGTGGGAGGGCGTTCCACAGGGAGGACGCCATTACTGAGAAGGCCCTCTGCCTGGTTCCCTGTAACTTGGCTTCTCGTAGTGAGGGAACTGCCAGAAGGCCCTTGGTGCTGGACCTCAGTGTCCGGGTAGAACGATGGGGGTGGAGACGCTCCTTCAGATATACTGGACCGAGGCCGTTTAGGGCTTTAAAGGTCAGCACCAACACTTTGAATTGTGCTCAGAAACGTACTGGGTGCCAATGTAGGTCTTTCAAGACTGGTGTTATGTGGTCTCAGCAGTCCCAGTCACCCCGCTCCCAGTCACCAGTCTAGCTGCCGCGCTCTGGATTAGTTGTAGTTTCCGGGTCACCTTCAAAGGTAGCCCCACGTAGAGTGCATTGCAGTAGTCCAAGCGGGAGATAACCAGAGCATGCACCACTCTAGCAAGGCAGTCTGCAGGCAGATAGGGTCTCAGCCTGCGTACCAGATGGAGCTGGTAAACAGCTGCCCTGGATACAGATTTGACCTGTGCCTCCATGGACAGCTGTGAGTCCAAAATGACTCCCAGGCTGCGCACCTGGTCCTTCAGGGGACCTTCAGTTACCCCATTCAGGACCAGGGAATCCTCCACACCTGCCCGCCTCCTGTCCCCCCAAAACAATACTTCTGTCTTGTCAGGATTCAATCTCAATCTGTTAGCCGCCATCCATCCTCCAACTGCCTCCAGGCACTCACACAGGACCTTCACCGCCTTCATTGGTTCTGATTTGAAAGAGAGGTAGAGCTGGGTATCATCCGCATACTGATGAAAATCCAGCCTAAACCCCCTGATGATCTCTCCCAGTGGCTGCATGTAGATGTTGAAAAGCATGGGGGAGAGGACAGAACCCTGAGGCACCCCACAAGTGAGAGCCCAGGAGTCTGAACACTCATCCCCCACCACCACTTTCTGAACACGGCCCAGGAGGAAGGAGCGGGACCACTGTATGACAGTGCCCCCAGCTCCCAGCCCCTCA
Source organism: Podarcis vaucheri (assembly GCF_965113315.1). Lineage (NCBI taxonomy): Eukaryota > Metazoa > Chordata > Lepidosauria > Squamata > Lacertidae > Podarcis > Podarcis vaucheri. The sequence continues at coordinate 23,494,406 of NC_138758.1, forward strand.
AGACGGTCCAGAAGGATGTTATGGTCGATGGTATCAAATGCGGCTGAGAGATCCAGCAGAACTGGGAAACAGCTCTCACCTTTGTCCCTAGCCCGCCAGAGATCATCAACCAGTGCGACCAAGGCAGTTGCAGTCCCATAATGAATCCCAACTGGATCCAAATGGTCTGCTTCTTCCAGGCATACCTGGAGTTGTTCAGCAACCACTCGCTCAATCACCTTGCCTAAGAATGGAAGATTTGAGACTGGGCGATAGTTGGCCATCGTGGTCGCATCTAAAGATGGTTTTTTAAGAAGCGGTTTAATAACCGCCTCTTTCAGTGGGTCTGGGAAGGCTCCCTCACGGAGGGAAGCATTCACCACCCCATGAAGCCCATCGCCCAGTCCTTCCCAGCTAGCTTTTATAAGCCAGGATGGGCAAGGATCAAGGAGACAGGTGGTTGGTTTCACTCGTCCAAGCAGCCTGTCCACATCCTCGGAGGTAACAGATTGGAATTGATCCCACGCTACTTGACAAGACAGGACTCTAGCACTCTTCCGCCCCAGCCCTGCTCCCACGGTGGCATCTACCTCTTCCCGAATCTGAGTGACTTTATCCGCAAAAAAACTTTGCAAAATCATTGCAGGAGATCATGTGGCCCATACTGGGCCCTGATGTAGCAGGTGGTTCCGCTAAATTGAGAACCACCTGAAAAAGTCTCCTGCTGCTGTTTTCTGCAGATGCAATAGAGGCGGTGAAGAAAGTCTTCCTCACCATCGCTACTGCCACTTGGTAGGCTCGACGTTGAGCTCTAACCCGTGTCCGGTCAGCTTCAGAATGAGTTATCCGCCACCGGCGCTCTAGCCGTCACAACGATTGTTTCATTGCCCTCAGATCCGTGGAAAACCACGGGGCTGTCCAGGCTCCATGCAATCGGAGAGGGCGCTTTGGAGCCAGACAGTTGATAGCCCTGGTTAACTCCACATTCCAGCGGGCCACCAGGGAATCAGCTGAAAGGCCATCAGCATGGGATAAAGCATCCCCTACCACTCTCTGGAAACCATTTGGATCCATTAAGTGGCGGGGGCGGACCATCCGAATCGGTCCCACCTCCCTGCAGAGGAGGAGGGTCGCGGAGAAGTCCAGTTGCACCAGGAAGTGATCTGACCATGGCACTTCTTTTGTTTCACTTTTACTTAGTGTCAGAACACCAACATCCATGGAGGTAAACACCAGGTCCAAGGCATGTCCGCGGCTATGGGTTTGGCCAGACTTACTCAGGGACAGCCCCATGGAGGCCATGCTTTCCACGAAGTTCCGAGCGGCCCCTTGTAAGGTCGTGTCAGCATGGATGTTAAAATCCCCTAGGTCAACCAAACTAGGTGTCTCCAGGAGAACATCCGCCACGACCTGAAGCAGCTCGAGCAGGGAATCCTTGGTGCAGCGGGGAGGTCGGTACACCAAAAGGAATCCTGTACTGCCCCTATTGCCCAACTTCCAGAACATGCACTCAGAGAACTGGGTCTTCCCAGTAGGACACCTGATGCAAGCTAGTGACTTCCTAAAAATCACTGCAACCCCCCCTCCCCACCCACAAGGCCTGGGTTGCTGTGCGTAAGAGAAACCTGGTGGACAAGCAGCGGCAAGGGCAGGCCCATCTGCTTCATCCAACCAAGTCTCTGTTACACATGCCAGGTCAAGTCATGGATGGCAATGGTCTTATGAATTATTGACCTGGCATTGCACAGCAGCACCTTCAGGTCATGTGGGTATCCCTTGCTGATTCTAGCATCCGTCCGGTCAGGACCAGACCTGGAGGCAGGGATAGTGCTCAGACAACGAGTAAACCTGCCCCCTCTCTAATGACATGGTCTGGTCTTAGCGTAACTCCTCCTTCTACCCGTGATCACTGAGATCGGTTGTCCCAGCGCATCCCCCTCTGTGGAACATGCCCCAGCCATTTTGTTGGCTGGGACCCACTCCCCGGAAGCACTGACCCCTCCCCCTTAAGAACATAATAAAACCTTAAAAAACAAAACAAACAACAACAACAAGAAGAAGAAAACAATAAAACAATACAAACAAAAAAACTATAAAAATTACAAATACATCAAAAACAAACAAATTCCCAAGCCCAACCAAACATCCTTCCCACCCCCACATACAATAAAGTCAAAAGGGAAAAAGAAAATTTTAAAACATTTTAAAAAGAACTCTGTGCCCCTCCGAGTACTTCTGGACAGCAGCAGCAGTAACAGCAACCATCCTTGTGAGGCCTGTCAGGCCCCGCCCTGGGCCAGGTGGTGAGTGGCAGGAGCAGGGCCCTCAGGCACTCACAGAGGGGAGTCCTTGTGGGTTTCTTCCCAACCTCCCAGAGCAGATTTAGGGGGCAACTGGGGAGAGGAAAGGGAGGGGAAGTTCCATTGCACAGCCAAAAGTGCTTGCATCACCAGAAACACACACACACAAATGTACTCCTGCTTTCCTCTAAGATCTGGATATTTTCAAACAAGGTATGTACTGCAAATTCTCCTAAGAAAATATGGACTGAGAAATCAACCTAAAACAGAAGTAATGCTACATGAACTAGAGGATGGTGGCATGGTTGGTTACATTTATAAATTATTATATGAAACTTAGGGAGGGGGGAATTAAAATGTGGAAAATATTTTTGGGTTAACAGCCTTCTTTTTTTCCTTTTCTTTTCTTTTCTGGAAGCGTATTGGAGACAAAACAGGCAAAGCTTCATTCTCGATGAGTCTGAAAGAGATTTATTTTAAGACTCTGCATGGGTGGTAATTGTCACCTTATAAACAGAAACATATATAAAGGATGTCACAACTCCCATGCAGATTTTTGCATCATCTTTTGGGGAGTGATGTCCTCAGAACACTGAATAGCGGGTATTTGTCCCTCTAGCCTTGCAATGTACATCTTTTTGCCATCATTGGGCTCATCTGTTACCATTTTGTTGGCCATCTGTTAGCCCACACACCACAGGAATGTGATTTAAGCATTTGTGAACACCCACAAATATCAAGGATTTAACAAAGTTTTAATGCAAACAATAATTTCTGACTAGAAAGAAGACATGACAGGACATGCCTACATCATATGCAGTGGGGGAACCTACATTTTTGGGGCCCTGAAGCTTGAACTGTTATGGGGACCCCTTTGCAGCAAGCACTGAGGTCTGAGTACTCACTGTTTTCTTCATTGATGGGATTGTTCCATGACAGATCACCACACCTTTACAACACTGTGCTAGGTAAAGGTAAAGGGACCTCTGACCATTAGGTCCAGTCGTGACTGACTCTGAGGTTGCAGTGCTCATCTCGCTTTATTGGCCGAGGGAGCCAGTGTACAGCTTCTGGGTCATGTGGCAAGCATGACTAAGCTGCTTCTGGCAAACCAGAACAGCGCGCGGAAACGCCATTTACCTTCCTGCCAGAGTGGTACCTATTTATCTACTTGCACTTGGACGTGCTTTCAAACTGCTAGGTTGGCAGGAGCATGGAGCTCACTCCGTTGCGGGGATTCGAACCGCTGACCTTCTGATTGGCAAGCCCTAGGCTCTGTGGTTTAGACCACAGCGACACCCGCGTCCTTACAACACTGTGCTACTGACACTCAAACTTTGGAATTGTTGAAATATATGAAACAAAAAGGTAACCAATCTGAGTCTTGCAAATCAAACTGGTTCTACTAGACTGAAAAATTTTAAGCAATGTGGACAAAAACAACATGTATAGCAATAGTTCAGTTGGTAGACCATGAAACTATTATTATTATTATTATTATTATTATTATTATTATTATTAAACTCCCGGTATGCCCCACGGAGAGCCTCAAGGTCCATAAATAGCAACACCCTAGTGGTCCCAGGCCCTAAGGAAGTTAGATTGGCTTCAACCAGAGCCAGGGCCTTTTCAACACTGGCTCCAGCCTGGTGGAACGCTCTGTCTCATGAGACCAGGGCCCTGCAGGATCTGATTTCTTTCCGCAGGGCCTATAAGACAGAGTTGTTCCGCCTGGCCTTTGACTTGGAGCCAATTTGATTCCCTCCCCCTCCCCTTCCCCCTCTTTCTTTTTTCTTTTTCCTTTCACCTCCTGTGATGAGGCTGCATTTTAATATTTTAATGTTTCAATATTTTAATGTATTTTAATCTTGTTTTTAAGTTGTATTCATTCAACTTGTTTTTATTATTGCTTGTTAGTCACCCTGAGCCCAGGCTGGGCAGGGCGGGGTATTAATAATAATAATAATAATAATAATAATAATAATAATAGTTACTATTACTACTACTATAATTATACAGCTGGGGACCCAAGTTTGGGAAGCACTGATCTATCTGAACCAGGCAGATAGACAACGGGAAGATGGATGGTATTAATCTACTATAACAATTTTAAGAACTAGAAAGAAAATGACATACATCATAGATGTTCTCCTAGGCAAGTAACCTGCCAAATCACAGGTAAATAGATCCAGGGGTTTTTGTGTTAGGCATTTTTAAATGTGGTTTCTTTGGGAGGGGGAGTGCATTAAGCCAGTGACCCATCTAGCCCAGCAACCTGCGGTCAGCCAGATACCTATGGCAAGTCCCAAAGGAAGACCTGAATGCAACAATGCTCTCCCTAGAGGGCTAGAAAGTTAATATGAAGGTGGGAGAGGAGGGGAACAGCTCCAGGCTTGGGTTCTGCTCAGCTGGCACCACAAATCCCAGAAGCTAAGATCAAACTGGTTTGGCAAGAGTGGAAGTGTGGGCATGTGCCAGAGAGGCAGAAGAACGTGGACAGCTAGCTTTAGAATCAGCAATCAATATAGTACAGCGTTGATGACACCAGGGGGAAAAGTAGGAGGGGTGGCACAGAAGGGGCAAAGGATATTTCCGAGAAAAACAATTTTGATCCTTTTAAAAAAGAGAGAACAAGCGAGCTGCATCGCAAAATGCACACAGCAGAGATTTGCAAAGATAGCTGCATTGATTTCTGTACACATACTTGGGAAGTGCAAATGAGGAAGGTTTGCACTAAAGTGGGAATCCTGAGAAATTCCTTCTCCATCGCTAGTGGTGAGGACAGAGCGTCGTTGCCTATTTTTGTCTCTCTCCACAATTAGTAATTGTAGAGTGCATTATGCATACTAACCAGCAATCTGTGCTGGTTCAGGCAATAAAAGGGCGGTAAAGAAATCGGGGTTTCTTTGTCCAGAAGTTGAGTGCCTATTTTGGAGTGCGAACATGGTCCTTTTTAAAAAAAAACCTCACCCACTCAATTCTTCTTCTGCTTTTCTCCTGGTAGCCACAAGATGGCAGCATGCACCGTAGCAATTAAAGGTAAAGGTAAAGGTACCCCTGCCCGAACGGGCCAGTCTTGACAGACTCTGGGGTTTGTGCGCCCATCTCACATCTATTGGCCGGGGGCCAGCGCTGTCCGAAGACACTTCCGGGTCACGTGGCCAGCGTGACAACGCTGCTCTGGCGAGCCAGAGCCGCACACGGAACGCCGTTTACCTTCCCGCTGGTAAGCGGTACCTATTTATCTACTTGCCCCCGGGGGTGCTTTCGAACTGCTAGGTGGGCAGGCGCTGGGACCGAGCAGCGGGAGCTCACCCCGCCGCGGGGATTCGAACCGCCGACCTTTCGATCGGCAAGCCCTAGGCGCTGAGGCTTTAGCCCACAGCGCCACCCGCGTCCCGCCACCGTAGCAATTGCCTGTGGCTAAATTCCTGTTTTTAAAAAGCGAAAAGCAGATCGAGGTAAAAGGACACGATACCAGACGAGATGGGGTGGTTTTAGCTCCACGGTGGTCAGGATACCCCCCTCCCCCCATTCTTTCTCTCTCCTTTTACTGGAAACCTGAGGTCCACAAACCACAGCCAGGTGCAATTTAGGAGGCTCAGCTGCTAAGAAATAAGCAACAAGGAACTTCTGAGCATGTTCCCAGCCTAGGAACTGATCAGCACCAGAACGAAACATGTAAGTTCTGTCAGCCCACTCCTGGCAGTGGCAGCTGGTGACCAATGCAACTGGCAGGATGGAAGGCAGGGAAACCCAACAGCAGGTGGCATCAGAGCCAATGACCTGCAAAGCCATCCCTGTACAGTGTGGTACCTCGGGTTAAGAACTTAATTCGTTCCGGAGGTCCGTTCTTAACCTGAAACTGTTCTTAACCTGAAGCACCACTTTAGCTAATGGGGCCTCCTCCTGCTGCTGTGCCACCGCCACACAATTTCTGTTTTCATCCTGAAACAAAGTTCTTAACCTGAGGTAATATTTCTGGGTTAGCGGAGTCTGTAACCTGAAGTGTATGTAACTGGTTTTTAGTAAGAAGACAGGCCAGTGGGGGCTGACTGAGAGCAGGCTGAGGCTGGTGAGACAGTGTCCGCATTTGCTGGCTGCTGGCTTCCCCAAAAGCATTATTTTTGTGGAATTAGAAGGGACCATGGCAGTGGCGTAGCGTGGGGGGTGCAGGGGGGCTGTCCGCACCGGGAGCAACATCTGGGGGGGGCGCTCGCACTCGCAGCTCTCTGCCCCTACCTGGCTCACTCACTCTCTCTCACTGCAGTGCTGGCTGTGCGAATCCGATCCGAGCCGCTGGGTCGCCGCCCACTGTGGAGGGGGTGGGTGCCAGGCGTGCGGTGCGGAGAGAGAGCGAGGGACTATCTGGGGGAGGGACAGTGCAGCGGCCGCCCAGTGCAGCGCTGAGCGCGGGAGAGAACCACACCAGACCAGACCAGGCAGCAGCAAGAAGAAGTTGGCAGCAGCGGCAGGTTAGGAGTTAGGGGGCGCAAATTACTTGCCTTGCCCCGGGTGCTGACAAGCCACGCTACGCCGCTGGACCATGGGGGTCATCTAGTCCAACCACCTCCAGTGCAGGAATCTTTCACCCAACATGAGGCTTGAACCCATGACCCTGAGATTAAGAGTCTCATGCTTTACCACCTGAGCTAGACAGTGTTTCCTGTTGTTAGACAATTGGGGATCAGAAACCCACCCGAAGGTCTACCAGCAGATGCGCATCTACTTTCTGCCCACCCTGTTTCAGACAACATTCAACAAAATTACTTTACTGGTACCAAAGGCCTAAGCCCTCATGGAATCAAAATGCCATTAAAAGGACAGCTAAAGGTAAAGGTAAAGGTACCCCTGTCTGTATGGGCCAGTCTTATCAGACTCTAGGGTTGTGTGCTCATCTCACTCTAGAGGCCGGGAGCCGGCGTCTTCCGCAGACACTTCCAGGTCATGTGGCCAGTGTGACATCACTGCTCTGGCGAGCCAGCACCAGCGCAGCACACGGAACGCCGTTTACCTTCCCGCTATAAAGTGGTACCTATTTATCTACTTGCACTTAAGGGTGCTTTCGAACTGCTAGGTGGGCAGGAGCTGGGACCGAAAGACAGGAGCTCACCCCGCCGCGGGGATTCGAACCGCCGACCATACAGTCGGCAAGTCCTAGGCACTGTGGTTTTACCCACAGCGCCACCCGCGTCCCCATCTAAAAGGACAGACTTCAGTGTAATTCATTTCCCATTCTGCATTTCCTATTTTTGGTGGGGTGGGGTTCATTCAGTAATAGGTCTTTCCATCCTAATGTTTAAACCAAGACCAGCCCAACCCAAGGGGCTGAGCTGATTTCAAAAGGCCCTGGGCAAATTGGGAAAAACCTCCATGGAAACAGATTCCCATTCTGAAATCTTGGGAATACAGTGGTACCTCAGGTTAAGAACTTAATTCGTTCCGGAGGCCCATTCTTAACCTGAAACTGTTCTTAACCTGAGGTACCACTTAAGCTAATGGGGCCTTCTGCTGCCGCTGTGCTGCCACCACACAATTTCTGTTCTCATCCTGAAGCAAAGTTCTTAACCTGAAGTACTATTGTTGGGTTAGCGGAGTCTGCAACCTGAAGCATCTGTAACCTGAGGTAGCACTGTAAATACAAATAGACTGGAGAAGGGGATTTGTGCCTTCTCACCCCATAGGAGTTTTCCTGATTGCAGCACTGAGAGGGGTAACTAATGCTGTAGAAGACAGAATCAGAATTCAAAATGACCTTAACAGATTGGAGAACCGGGCCTAAACTAACAAAATGAATTTCAATAGGGACAAATGTAAGGTTCTGCACTTAGGCAGGAAGAACCAGATACAGAAATATAAGATGGGGGACACCTGGCTTACTAGCAGTACATGTGAAGAGGATCAAGGGGTCTTGGTGGACCACAAGCTTAACATAAATCAACAGTGCGATGCTGCAGCAAAGAAAGCTAATGCTAATCTATGCTGCATCAACAGAAGTATAGTGTCCAGATCAAGGGAAGTAATAGTACCACTCTATTCTGCCTTGGTCAGAGCACACCTGGAATACTGTGTCCAATTCTGGGCACCACAATTTAAGAAGGATGTTGACAAGCTGGAATGTGTGCAGAGGAGGGCAACCAAGATGATCACGGGTCTGGAAACCAAGCCTTATGAGGAACGGTTGAGGGAATTTGGTATGTTTAGTCTGGGAAAGAGGAGAGTGAGAGGAGATAGGATAGCCATCTCAAGGGCTTTCAAATGTAAAAAGCTTGTTTTCTCCGTATCTGGAGGGTAGGACTCGAACCAATGGCTTCAAGTTACAGTGGTACCTCGGGTTACGAACGTAATTCGTTCTGGAGGCCCGTTCTTAACCTGAAACTGTTCCTAACCTGAAGCACCACTTTAGCTAATGGGGCTTCCTGCTGCCACTGCGCCACCGGCACACAATTTCTGTTCTCATCCTGAAGCAAAGTTCTTAACCCGAGGTACTATTTCTGGGTTAGCGGAGTCTGTAATCTGAAGTGTCTGTAACCTGAAGCGTCTGTGACCTGAGGTACCACTGTACAAGAAATGAGATTCTGACTAAAGATACAGAAAAACTGTCTGATCGTAAGAGCTGTTGTGGACTCTCCCTCCTTGGAGGTTTTTAAGCAGAGGTTGTATGGCCATATGTCATTGATGCTTTAGCTGAGATTCCTGGACTAGATGACCCTTGGATTCCTTCCAACTCTACAATTCTATAATTCCATCCAAGTGAATTGGCACTTTTTTCATTCACTTGTATGCAGCAGAAGACTGCAGTTCTTTCAGAGAGGGAAAGAAAACATTGCATGTAAGGATGGGATAATTATTTTGATTCTGTTCACATTTAGAAGCGAGCCTACAGAATTTGCACTTTGCAAAACAAATATGCAAACTGAAACACAGCAATCCTTCGAAATTTATACTGCTCCAAATTTTGCAATGCTGCTGTCCAGCCAAGTAATGTGCCTATAGTAGGGTAAAGTGTGCATTAAAAATGCACACAAATAACATACAAAACACATTATATAAGGGGAAATTGCTGCAGAAATATGGATAACAGAATTTAAGAATGGGGAAAAAACAGTAACAAAGAGAACTGAAATACATTTTTGTCCATCTCTCACTTTTTCTCTCTCAGACACATTCCTGCAACGTGCACCCCCTCCCCCTTAACACTATTGGTTTTCCTAATAGCAAACCTTTGATGGATCAGTGAAAAGAGGGAGTGCAATCAGAAAAGTCACGAAGAATGTGAACACACACACATGCAAATTTAATTCCCCGCCCTCAGCTAGGTAGCAAAAGAGCTTGAGTCAGCCTTGTTTTCAAAGCGAACACAGGCTGTCTGTTTGGGACTCCTACTCCTCTGCTTGTGGTCAGCCTAGAATGTCATGTGTGCAAAAGCGGGTATGTTTTCTTTATAAACTCACAAGGAAGGCAGCTATTTTCTAAGACTGAACTGTTGCTTAGGCTACCAGATACAGATTAGTGCAAACAAGTGCAACCTCTGTATCCATTGGTCCAGGCCTTTTGTATCTTACCTCTCATTTCCTCAATCAGAACAATGTTTTCCAGATAATGAACTTGGGGCAGGGGATTCTTCCTTCCTCGCTTGCTTCCTTCCTTTCTTAAGTGGCTGTAAATAGAATTGCAATAAAAATGGAACTCGACCCCAGGGAGGGGACTCTCCATAGTGAAGTTTGATGCACACACACACACCAAACCCAAGGATTTAATGCTCCAGGCTTGGTGAGATAAGACTGCAGAGGGAAATGTGGATGGGGTCTCAGGCTTGGGATCAGATACCCACACCTGAAGCCACATCTGCACCATACACTTAAGGAAGCATTATACCACTTTCAACAGTCTTGACTTCCCCCAAGAATCCTAGGAACTGTAGTTTATTAAGGCAGCTGAGAGTTGTTAAGAGACAGCCCCCCCTCATTCGCCTGACAGAACCACTGAGGGTACCCGCCCTCTAACACCGCCACCTGCTATCTTACTACTGACTCTCTGGCTCTGCAGCAGTGACGGAGCCAGGGACCTCCACCTCTGCCATAGAGCCTCTGTTCTGGCCTGCTGCAATTGCAGACAAGCTTCCATAGTGCGTCTGCAGATGTGACGGGCCCCAACAGAGGCACCATGGTAGAGGCAGAAGCCCCGCCCTGCAGTGGTGCCAGAGAGTGGCAGCGGGAGGGGCGAATGCTGAGCAGCAGGCGCATGTACACTATGATATAACGCCCACTGCTTGGCACCCATAGCTTGGGGCCCACGTTGGTGTCTCTGGCAAGTGGGATTGTTAAGTCACTTAGGGAACTGTAGCTCTGTGCAGAGAATAGGGGTCTTCTAACTACTCTCAGCACCCTTATCAAACTACAGCTCCCAGAATTCTCTGGGAGAATCCATGACTGTTTAAAGTGGCATCATAGTGCTTTAAATGTATGGTCTGAATGTGGCCTTATTCACCCATGCACAGAGAGAATTTACTGGGACAGAATCATCTTGCAGAATGACCAAGTGAATCCTTGGGGCAGGGGCACTTTGGTGAGTCCATCAAATGTGGATCATGTTCTCCCACTCTGTCTCTCCTCCTCCTCCTTCTCCTCCTCTTCTTCTTCTTCTCCCCCCCTCCTCCTCCCTCCCCTTACTTACCTCCTCCTCCTCCTCTTACTTTTCTTTCCTCCCACATCACTGGGGACTGTTGGCAAATGTTCCCTAATCTCTACTGCCATGTCCCCCTATGAAGCCCTGCAAACAAAGCTACTCTGACGTTGTTGCCAACTGCTTCTGGAATATCCTAATGTTCTCCTGCCAATCATTTCTCTCTCATGCTGGTTTTGGAAGCCCATATTTTCCTTTGCCTGATCAAACCCTGTATTTCCGACAACTGTTTCTTCATTGAAATTGTGTTCTTCCAACGGAAAGGAAGCACAACACAGATGCAGGGGAGGGGCCACAGCTCAGAGGTAGAGCATCTGCCAGGCCTCAGGTTGAACCCCCAGCACCTCCAGGTGGGGCTGGGGGTGTTCCATCCCTGGAACCCTGTGTAGACAATACTGACCCAGATGGACCATGGTCTGACTCAGTGTAAGGCAGCTTCCTATGTTCCTGTGCAGAGGAAGAAGGTGCTATTCATAACTCATTTATTTTGAGGCTGCCACACAAAGCTATAAAGATTATGCCCCCTCCAATCTTGTTTTATGTCTGCTGCTTCCTCAAACAGGATTTTCTTGCTTTTTTAGATACTAATTAGATACTGTGAGTTTTATGCAGGAAATATGACTAGAAATTAGAGTTGGACAGCTGGTGGAAATGCAAACACTTAGGAATACATAGACTGCTATATTCATTCCTTTGTGCACGGAAAGAGAGAGAGAGGGTGGGTGGGTGGGAGAGAGAGATTGGTTTAGTGTTTGGCATATCTACACAGATGTCTAATGTTGGCAGATGGCTTTTGTTATACCTTGCTGAGCAATGCCAAGTTGACTCATAAACAGAGGACCCAGATGTCTTATGACTATCACAGACAGTTTAGGAACAGGAGTTTTCTGTAAAGTATGAATACATCAATAGACAGCCAATGTCAGCATCCAGCATTCTCATGCCACAATCAGGGTCCCGATAAGGCCTCACTGCTAATGCCTGCCCTGGGTCATTGTTCCTTCCAGCTGCCCTTCCTTCTTCTTTCTCACTTTTCATTCTTTCAAACTTATTTAAATTTATTTATTTGATTATTCAGTAGCAACAACCAAATAAAGCATGCATGTTACAACCTAAAACATAATCAGACAGGGCAAGCGTGTTATGCCTTAATAGCCTAATAAGTCCTTCCAGAGAGTGTTGTGAATCTGTGGTGTCAGATCTGCAATGAACATTCAAACCTGCACATCTGCACTTGATACAGGAAGCAGGTGATGGGAGTTCATGAACCTGTATTGATTTTTTTTTAAAAAGCATCTCTTAACCTCTCCCAGTCAGCTCACTCTAAACACAAAAACAGACAAACCCACAAAAGTTATGAAAATTGTGGTTTTATACAACTCCAAAATATAATCAGTACCTGCAGTTAGTAACTTCACTGATTAAAAACATAATATTTGATGTTTTTTAAATTTCTTTTTGCTTTTAATTTGTTTTAACTCTTTATGATTTTATTGTTTGATTTCATGGTTTTATATTGTAGTATACCATGAGATATATCTCTATGATAGAGTGGCAGATAAAGATGTAAACAAACAAATAAAACCTAGGAAACTGGTTCCTACCAAGGCCACATCTGCACCATACATTTAAAACACTATGATACCATGTTAAACTGTCATAGCTTTGCCCATAGAATTCTGGGAGTTGCAGAGAGTTGTTAAAGGTAAAGGTAAAGGGACCCCTGACCCTTAGGTCTAGTTGTGGCCAACTCTGGGGTTGCGGCACTCATCTCATTTACTGGCCGAGGGAGCCGGTGTACAGCTTCTGGGTCATGTGGCCAGCATGACTAAGCCGCTTCTGGCGAACCAGAACAGCGCACAGAAACGCCATTTACCTTCCCGCCGGAGCGGTACCTATTTATCTACTTGCACTTTGGCATGCTTTCGAACTGCTAGGTGGGCAGGAGCAGGGACCGAGCAACGGGAGCTCACCCCGTCGCGGGCATTCAAACCGCTGACCTTCTGATCGGCAAGTCCTAGTCTCTGTGGTTTAACCCACAGCGCCACCTGCGTCCCTTAGAGAGTTGTTAGGAGACCCCTATTCCTTCACAGAAGTACAGTGCCCAGAGTTTCCCCTGAAGAAGAATGAATTGTTAAACCACTTTTGGAATTGTAGCTCTGTTAGAGTAATAGGGGTCTCCTAACAACACTCAGCACTTGCAACAAACTACAGCTCCCATAAGTCTTTGAGGGAAGACATGATTGTTTAAAGTGGTATACCATACTGCTTTAAATATACGGTTCAGATGTGACCAAACTCAGACCATTGGTCCATCTAGTTCAGTATTGTCAATACTGACAGGCAGCAGCTATCCAGGATTTCAGGTAGGGAGTCTTTCCGAACCCTACTTGAAGATATCAGGGCCAGCCCACCCATGAGGAAAGGTGAAGCAAAATGTGCCTTGGGCTGCAAGATCCACAGGGGCAGCAGATATGGTCTCCAATGAACGCATTGCCTGCCTGCTGCTGCTATAGTGGCAGCAGTAGCTGCAATGCACTCCTTGGAGATTGGATTTGCCATCTCCTCAGCATTACCCTCAATAAGAGGCACTGCTGGTGTCCTCTCCCACCTTTGTTCCTGATGTAGATCTTCACTCATCCTTTCTTCCCTGGCAGGAGGTGGGGGCATCATTTTGTGATTTGCCACAGGTGCCAAAATGTCTTGAGCCAGCCCTGATTAATCTTGGGACCTTCTGCATTCAAAGCAGTTGCTCTACCACTGAGCTACAGTATGTGGCCCTTCCTTAGGCCCACTGCTGCCTTAAACCAAACCAGTCCATTGGTCCACCTAGCTCTGTTCTGCCTGGCAGCTGCTCTCCAAGGTCTCAGACACACATCTTTCCCAGTCCCATCTGAAGATTCTCAGCTTCTTTTGTTTTTAGAAACCATCAGCTTCTTTACAGCAAAACTTGGAGTGTAAGTTTAAAGGGGTGTCACATGAAAGGAGCAGGGGTGGTTATGAAAAGCAAGCAAATGTTCCTTATTTTCTCATAAAACAATGTACTAAATTATTGTACTATGTTTTGATCAGTAGCTTCCTCCCTGCATTATCACAACATTATGCCTCTTCCTTCCCCTTCCATTAATGCTTGGCATATTATATTAATGAATCCCGGAATGGTTTCATTCTCTGCCAACCCCCTATTTACAGATAACTCCCGTGGTGGGTTGCTAGAGTTTTGAGCTGTAGTGTCTTCCTTTGCAAATATAATTATATATGTACAGTGGTACCTCGGTTTATGAACTTAATTGGTTCCAGAAGTCCCTTCTTAAACCAAAGCCGTTCTTAAACCAAGGTGCGCTTTCCCTAATGAGGCCTCCCGCCACCGGTGCCCTTCCACTGTTTGGCTTCCGTTCGTAGACCGAGGTAAAGTTCTCTAACTAGAACACTACTTCTGGTTTTGCGGAGTTCGTATACCGAATAGTTCGTAAACAGGGCTGGTCTTAAACCAAGGTACCACTGTATTACAAAATGAGAATTCATCTATGAATCTGATGCAAAAATGAATCAGTCTGCTAAGATATTCATAACCATCTCAGGGGTCATTCAAGCACATATTCATGATAAACAAAGCAACTGTCTGGTGTTGGAGATATTTGCCTGCCAAATGGGATTTGCATATCTTTTGAAGTGGTAAAATGGTCCTCACAGCACAGCAGACTCTTGCTGATATTTTCCCTGTAAAATATACTTTAAAAAAAAAAAAAAGGATGGGGAGGTAAATACATTCTCTCCTCAGCTCCAAGTCCTAATCAGTTAAAGCACTGGCTAGCTCATGCTCAGAATGGATTTCACAGTGTATTACAGCTGCATTTTCTGCTTTATCTGAGCCAGGAATAAAAAGTATGCGTTGCTGTGATGAAACTCTCAGTTTTGCAAAAGGGTGATATGCTGTGACTTTCACATGAACAAAGACAAACCAAGAGCAAATCGAGTTACATGTGACTTTTGTTAATCCATTTTTTTTCCAAGGAAGGGTATGTTATTTTGGAGGAGAAGCATTCACAGTGCCCTAATCTAGAATGTTCTCTGGGTCTGGATAGTAGTCCCATGCTGTTTTTCTGCTGAAAAGCACCACCTCCCTGGCTGATATTTGCTTCTGCAGGTACTGTTTGAAGTAAACAGGGCTTTGAAGGGCATAAATGTAAACTTTAAAATTAATAACTTCCCTTTGATACAGGGGTAAGGGACCTTATATGGAGGCCTATGGACCTAATGTCCATCTGGGCAACCTTCTAGGGGCCACCTGCCAGGGGTGGGTGGGGCCAGAAGCAAATGTTAGCAGGGAAATGATGCTAATTTTACCACTGAATAGTAGGCTAGCTTTCACATACACTCTGTCCTCCATCCAGGCACATTTCCCACCCTGTGTCAGGCGACTTCAGAATCCCTGATTTATATCAAATAACTCAGGGGTCAGCAAACTTTTTCAGCAGAGGGCCACTGTCCTTCAGACCTTGTGGGGAGGCCAGACTATATTGGGGGGGATGAATTCCTATGTCCCACAAATAACCCAGAGGTGCATTTTAAATAAGAGCACACATGCTACTCATGTAAAAACACCAGGCAGGCCCCACAAATAACCCAGAGATGCATCTTAAATAAAGGGACACATTCTACTCATGTAAAAACACACAGATTCCTGGACCGTCCACGGGCCAGATTGAGATTGGGCCGGATCCAGCCCCCGGGCCTTAGTCTGCCTACCCATGAACTAACTCCTGCACAGCTAAGGTAAGGATGCTTAATTCATCCCCTTTACCAAATTGTGGACCAGCATCTGACATCAGTGTGCAGCACCTGCCTCAAGAAATCCACTCTAAAGACATTGGTATTTAGCTCCTGACATACCGTACTACTCAGAATATATAAAATTTCAGGATCGATCCCTGTCATCTCCATGAAAGGCTGGGAAATAATCTTCCCTGGAACCCTAGAGAGCAGCTGCCTGTCAGTGTTCACAGTTCTGAAGTAGATGGTAAGTTAAAGGTAAAGGACCCCCAGGATGGTTAAGTCCAGTCAAACCTGACCAAGGGGTGTGGTGCTCATCTCACTTTCAGGTTGAGGGAGCCGGCGTTTGTCCACAGACAGCTTTCTGGGTCATGTGGCCAGCATGGCTAAACCACTTTGCCTTACCTATGTACCTTTGAAATCAGGCTCACTCAGAAGAAATTCTGTCTTCCTGCCCCTGTCAACAAGCAAACTGAGAGTAAACGGAGACCCGGGTGGTGTGGAACATGTTCTCAGCCTCCTGACCAGGGTGAATATCAAAACAGTCATCTGACTGCTGTGGTCTTATGATGCCTCAGACTGTCAGAAGTGGTCTACTGCATACGAACAACTTCAAAGGAAAGAGTTATGTGATCCTGGAGACCTCTGGTGTGATGTTAATGAAGTGTTTTCAGAAAATGGAACAAGAAAGAAATTGCACCCATGCTTTCCAGGAAATGCTACTCACGCAAATGGAGGGGGGGGTTGCTTGTGTGTGGTGTGTCTTGCTTGCATTGTTTATGCTGCTGTTTTGGAAACTATCAACAGAACAAGTTCAGGGCCAGCCATTCTGACTAACATCCTCCTTTTGATTCAGCTTAAAATGAAGCTTTCAATTCATACTGACACAGTTCTTTGTCCGGAGATTCTGTTCCAATTCTATAATATACATATATGTAACTTCTGAGTAACAGCTAAATGCCATACATGACTAAGACCCAGTTTGTATATTACGAGAGTGGTGACTTCCTCCATTACTACATACCACCTTTCATATCCTTCAGCAAAACACAAATCTGGCCTTGCTTAGCCACCAAATTCCATGGGTATGACCTGCAACAAAATGTTGCAGTATGGAGTGCTCCTGTTCAGGGTTCCAGCCAGACATGTCCTTTTTCAGAATTCTTCATTGAACTTCATCCCTCCCACCCCCACCTTCTCAGTTTGTCATTCCCCTCCAGCCAGAGGTATAGTGTGTGGGGGGGGGGCTGTGGGGCGGTGCCCCGGAGGCTCTTTTTTTTTAGGAGGGTGCATTCCTCACAATGCCCTGCCAACCCTGCAAAGCTGGCAGGTTGCCATGAGCTGTTGCGTCCTTCTCAGCCACCCTCCAGCTGGTGCTGAGAGGACACAGCAGACATGCACCCTGCCAATGCCACACCGCTTTTCAAGGCTTGCAAAGTGGTGCTGGGATTGCAGGGCGCCGTTAATGTACCCCTCAAAGCAGGGCATTGGCTTGCCAGGCTTCCCAATGCACAGTTGTACCCCTGTGAACCTTGAGATTTCCCTGAGCTTGCTGATACACCTCTTTTGTGCACAAACGGTTCCATTTTGGATAGACAATAGTCTGGGGTGGGTGTTCTGGATCCAGCTAAATCTCAGCTCCTGAGTCAAACTGGGCTGATTCGGGTCAACCAAGGAGACCACATCAGAACTTGTTTTTTTCTTGATGTCCTGCCTCTTTCAGGATTCAGCTACACAGAAACAGATTCATTAACTTGTATCTAGTCATCAGACCATCATAAAATAAAAGCTTGTAACAGTGTGAAAGCTACACAGCGTGGCATCACTAGTTATCTCAGAAACATCTTAAGTTTAAGATGTCAATTTTCTTGGCAGACATGTCCCTATAAAAAGGGGGGGGGGAGGAAAGTTCCTATTTTAGCAAATATTAAAATAAAGTGAAATGGAATGCAATAAAATGAATTTATGCAAATCTTAATAAAATTATGTAAAACCTTAATGAATAAAAGTATAAAGCAAACAGAATGTTCTGAATCTCCCTGAACATTTTCTCTCAATTTTCTCTTCTCAGCAGTTACAGCAGAACTATATAAACACATCACTCTCACTGCGCACTTGTGCACTTAAACTAATGTTTCTGTTTTTGCCCATTTTGCTAACAATGGTTCTTTGTTAGAGAAAGTGGGGGGACCCAGTTTTCTGTAAGCTGCCCAAACTGTGAATCCATTTTCCTAAGCTTTCCCCCTCTTGCTATGAATGCATAATTGGTTATTTGTACACACACAAACACATGCAGAGCAAACATGCATATGCATTCCTCTCAACACACACACACACACACACACACACACACGTCTTGCCATGTGTACTGTAAATCTCCATCTTAGCAAATGATCTCTAGATAAATCTATAGAGCAAAGGTGTTAAATTACCTTTTTTTAAAAAAAAAAAAAAACAAAAAAACCCCACCATCTAGGTTTACAGCTTTTGGCAAACAATGACAGCCTTGCATTTTACGTGAGAAAACTGACCACAGCTCTTGGCTTGCCAAACTGCAAACAGAAAGGTTGTAAGCTTTGGCAGTGAGTTGCCCTCCAAAAGAGAGAGAGGGAGAAAGAGGAAGCATTATGCTCAGGTTAGAGACAGCTTATGTATGAGCATCCTGGAGACGATCCAGTTGCAAACCAATTTTCCTTCCTTACTTTCAACTTTCCATTAAGAAGACTAGACTGTGGTTTGTTCCAAGGGCATGAAAGAAACACACCCCTTTAAAAAACACACACAAAAAACACCCCCAAACCTGTCAAGGTGTCTGCTAGGAGAACATGAAACTCTCTGGAATCATGTGCAATGCAGACACCCCTCTGTCCCTCCCTCCCTCTTCTTTACTTTCAACTTTGGCCTACTAGGCGCTCTGCTTTTTCTGTACATTTAGAGCAGCTTTGCTACTTTCATTAACTCAGAACAGGATTTTGGCACCAGAAGAGCTCAAGCTTTGGCATGTAACTCAAGAATCACATATGCATGAAAAGAAGAGAGGGGTGTGTGTGGAAAGGCTATTTAACAGTGGGATTTATACACAGAGAGCGGTGGCATCAGGGATGCATCCAACCAAGCCCTACTCAGAGCAGACCCACTGCAATTAAGTAGACCCACTGATTTAAACTTGTCTACCCTGAGGAAGACTTAGCTGGGTGAAATCCTAGGTCTTTTTGTTTCCTCCCATTCAGGGTTGAACTGCAGTTTCCATTTAGGTTTTGCCTGTGATAAAACCACCAGGGATAATTCTCAAACTTTTCCTCCCTACAGTAAATCTATAGGCTTCACTGCTGCCAAACACTTTCAAGGCAATTGAGAATGGGAGCAATTGACTCCTGCTTCCAGGCTGCTGAACTTGTTCAGTTCTAGGAATGAGAGTTTAAAATGTGCTGAGGTGACATTCACAGCAAACATTTAAAGCACTACAATACTGCTTTAAACAGGCATGGCTCCCCCAAAGAATTCTGGGAGCTGTAGTTTGTTAAGGGTGCTGAGAGTTTCTAGGAACTACCAGAATCCTTTGGGGGAAGCCATGATTGTTTAAAGGGCCACAAGAATGCTCTAAATGTATGGTGCAAATGTAGCCTGAGAGGCAGTAGGGTTTTGTCGTCCTCCTCCAACCTGACACCCTTCAGCTGTTTTAGGTTACAATTCCAATCAGCTGGATGGGGTGGGGGAAGTTGCCTTACTACTACTACTACTACTACTACTACTACTACTACTACTACTATGGTCATTATTAATGAATGAACTTGTCCCTCACTTGTGACACAAAAGCTCTCCAAGTGACTTAGAACCTATTTAAAGCATAAGCATGGCTATAGATGCATCATCATATGAACACATCCACATAACATGCACAGCTTTTCCAGCTGTGGGAAAGGGTCTCTTTTTCCCAGGGAAAAGCAGCCGGGCAAACAGTGGTGTGGATAAAATGAAATGCATGCTATTTAAAATAAAATAAAATTCTGTGGTAGTATGCTTTATATGTTGTTCATTTGCATATTTTAATTAAAAGTATTACCGTGCTGCCCTATAATAATTTTCAGGTTGGTTTGCAACGAAGTAAACACAACATTTAACAACAACTGCATTATTATACTGCTTACTAAACCAGCTGTGCAGGCAAGGCAGGGTAGCACACTTCGGTGCGAACACAGAGCTCTTTGCTCCCGGCAAGGATTCCTTTGTAACTTCAAAGACTGTAATGACAACAGGAATCATATGTGCACCCAGAGTCCCAGCTCCCTGCCTTTGAGGTGACAGGCATAGCTCAGTGATGAGAACACATGCTTTCCATGTACAAATTTCCCCAAATACAGTCTCAGATACCTCCAGTTAAAATTTTTGTTTTTGGTTCTCTGTTGTCCCAGGCAGAGATCTGCTCCAGCCCTGCTTCCTGTATGCGGGCATCCCTCCCCCACTTACGCATAGTCGACTCAGTTTTGACTGTGTACATGTGTGGTGCTGGGAGATAATTAAATAATTCATTTCAAATCCAGAAATGTCAGGAGAGCTGGAGAGTCCTTGGGGCTCACAAGGAGGCCCTCCCTGGAGCCCAAAGAGGACATCAGAAAGGGTAGAGGAAGCCCTGAAGAGACCTAAGGCACAGTGGAGCTTTCTTTAGGCTGCTCAGCCTCTCCGCCTAACAGCTGATTTGCAGGGTAGCATAGCAGCTGCCGCCGCCGCCGCTTTGCTGCACATCCTGCCAGTCTTAGAGTTTCAACTCTAGTCATGGATATTTTTGTGATACAATATTTTTGGTCTCATTTGGAGAGAGCACATCAGAAAGGGTGTTTAAAGGCTATTTAGAGGGTGTTCTCCATTTTGTGCAATTCCACTTACACATACAAAGCCCCGGAACATAGCTCCTGTGTAAGTTGCCGGTATCCTTTAAGACAGGAATCCAGCCATCCAGGTGTCATTGGACTAGGAATTCACACCATCCCTAACTATTCGCCATACAGGCTGGGGCTCATGGGAGCTGGAGTCCAAGAACATTTGGAAAGCCACAGGTTCCCCACCCCCACTGCTCTATGGAGCAGGGCTGAGTCAGTTCTCAGCCTGGGCTCTGGAGAAGCATTGGCTTTCTAGAAGGGGCAGCACCAAAGACAAATGGGTCCTTGACCTAACTCCGTGCAAAGTATCTTCTTGGGCCTTTCCTCTTGTAAACTAGGCAGTTGTAACATACCGCTAGTTATCACCCGCCTGTTCTGCCATTGAGGACTTCTTGGATCATTCTTTGTCTAGCTCCTTCCCTTTGACCTTACCGCCTTAGAAAAGAAGAAGAAACTAGGCACAATTCATCCAAAATTTAGTACTGTTATTCAGGGCTTTTTTTCAGCTGGAACTCACCAGACCTTGGCACTAGCACCTCTCAGGTGAGTGCCATTGCCATCCTAAGAGAACGAGGGAGGTGTTCATGGTGAGTTCCGGCACCTCTTTTTCTAGAAAAATAGAAAAGTATATTAAATTGCAAAATTATTTCACAATAATTTACTTTTGGGATTTAAAACTTTATGACCAGTATGTCCCCAACCAAACTCAGTCAGAGAGAGTGAGAGGGGTAAGGTTTCAAAAATCACAGGTATATGTTCTCACATTCCTCCCAAGCACCCTCAGATTTAACCTCTGTAGGTCGAATGTGAAATGTTCAGGTTTGAGTAAAACAAACAAAGAGATAATTGTAAGAATTTGAGTAATGTGAGCAGAGGGAAGAATTGCTGTTGGGACATGCCCATCCTGGGGATATCTGCATATTCTTGCACCTGCAGTGCAAGAAGACCCCGATTCAAATGCACCATAAGCTCACTTATCCTGCTATAATTATTTTTTGAGTAGCAGATACTGTTGTTGCTGCTTATGGTATGTTATTTGATTATCTGGTTTAATTATGTCTTTTACTGGTATATGGTTGTCTTTTATTGTTGCTCTTCATGAAATTGTGCTCCAGACTGAAAAAAGGGCAGGATAGTAGCATATTGATTAATGTGGAGGTAATAATATACAGATGTACCTTCAATTTTAATGCTTGTGTACTTGTGTTTAATACTTGCAAACCACCAAAAAACCTATTTGGGTCCTTTCCTAAACCATTCCGATGCGGAGTAATGACCAGTTCCTCCAACCAACTGGCATTGCTGGGAGAACCTGAAAGAACACCTTCCCCCATATATTTCATGCTGCCCTTTGATGCCACCAGAGGATGCTTCAGAGCCCTTTCACTAGAGGCAAAATTAGTGCAGATTCAAAGCAAGACTCCTTGGAAGGCAAGAAATACATAGAAAAATGTATTACTAGAATGCCAAATGTTGGAAATTGTGCATGAACCCCAAATAACAATAATCAGCTGTAGTTTTAAAAAAACAACCCCAAGGCAAAGTGAAATATTTTATTATTTCATAGCTTCAAAAGCAAATCATACAAAAGGACAGTGTTATTTGAGTTAATATATGATGATAAGGTTTCCGAAGGCAGAATGAGCACCCAACTGGCTGCGTACATACACACATATGTAAAACACTTCCCTGTGGTTCTCAACTCTCATCCCCATTCCCTTCTCCCAGACAGTGAGTTATGTAGAGTTTCCCCTGAAGTCCAATTCTCAGCCTCCTGTCAGTGCAAAAATCTCAGACTCAGAAATTTGATTCTGATGTCAACTCTCCCCCCTTTGTAATGGCTTGGTCGCTCATCTCATCCTGCATCACCGGTAGGGCAATCTTTGTTAAGGGAGTTTCAGTTTTGAAAAGAGAGTCAGTTTTGAGGTGGGGGGTTATGTAGAAAGATTTCTGGAAAGACTCTGATGTGAAGTAGTAGATGAAAGGGTCAAAGCAGCAGTTCAGAGTGGCGATGCACAGCGTGATTGGATAGAATGTCCTCGCAAATCTCTCCAAGAAACAATTTGCTATGGCCTGAGAACGCACAAGGGCATACAAGAAAAGGATGGAGTTGTAAGGCACAAAACACACCAGGAAGATGGCCAAATGTACTACAATCATCTTCAGCACTTTCTCTTTGTTGGTGCCAATCTGGGAAAGCGTGGCAGGTTTCCGGAGGGTCCTCAGGACCAGTGATGAACAAATGAGGTTGAGCAGCAAGGGAATAAGAAAGCCAACCACTTCAATAAATATTGTAATTTTGGACAAGTAGGTCTTCCATATGCTTTTGGAAAAGCCTTCAAAACACGTTGTACTAGTGTTGTAAGTGTTGGTGGTGGAGAACAAGGATGCTGAGATCCCTCCGCTGAGGACGAGAATCCACACACCCATGCACACGATCGCTGTATTCTTCCTTGTCCTAATGGTGCGAGATCGGAACGGGTATACGATGGCGAGGAAGCGGTCAACACTGATGCATGTGAGGAACAGCATACTCCCGTAGATGTTGGTCAGGAAGGCTGTCCCTGAGATCCTGCACAAAAGGTCTCCAAAGGGCCAGTGCCTGTTGAAGTTGTAGAAGATCTTGAATGGAAGAGTGAAGACGAAGAGTAAGTCAGAGACCACCAGGTTGGTCATGAAAATGGTGGTCTCAGATCGCATATTGATGCGGCAGCAGAATACGAACAAGGAAGCACAGTTGGTGATCAAGCCAAGGATGAACACCATGCTGTAGACAGCTCCATAGAGGTTGTACTTGAAGGAATCATCCGTCATGCATGTGTGGTTGTTGCTGTGATTCCCCATTACAGCTCTGCACTTTGCAAAGCCAAATTAAGTGGAATCCATGCAATGAAAGTCAGGAAGCCCTGCTCGCCTTAAGGAGCATATTCCAGTGATATTGACTGAATGCTTGTTGCCACACAGGTGTGATGGGTGCCATTCTCCTGGGGGAAACCAGAAAGGAAAAAGCAATCAGTTCTCAAATACTTAGTCTTAGTACCTCCCAATTTATATAAAACATCCCCCAAATAATTGTGGGAAGTTAGTTACAGGTGCTAAGGAGACTCTTCTCCTCCTCAAAGAGTTCCCTGGTAAGAGGGATTGACTGCTAAACCACTATGGGATCTGATTTTGTGAGGGGAATAGAGGTCTCCTCACAACTCACAGCACCCTTAGCAAACAACACCTCCCAGGATTCTTTGTGACAAAGATATGGTTGTTTAAAGTGGCATGATATTGTGCAGATGGGGGCCAGACTTTCTGGACTGAATCCAACTAAGTAATACTCAGAATAGACCCAATGAAATCCATGGACTTACATTTGTCATGTCTATTGATTTCAATGGGTTTCCTCCGTGTATGAGTTGGATTCAAGCATACATGCTGACTGGGGCCAACAGGTGTTGTAGCCCAGCGATAGCTGGAGAACAACAGTGTGGGGAATGATGCTGTATTCCAGGAGACAGGAACCTTGGGCAGGGAAGCTAATCAACATTTCTGGTCTCTTTCTCTGGCCCTCAGAAGTCTTCCAACCACATCACCTCAACAAACCACTCCTAATCACCCAGTCCTTCAATGTTGTTTTTCACATGCTCTTGGCTGGAATGTATCCTTGAACTCTGATAATGCCTCTTGCTTGCCTGCACAGAGGATGGAGAGGGGAATGTGAGTTAGCCTATTGTACAAAGATGAAATTTGCATTTGTTGCTCCAGTCACTTATCCCTCTGGCCTTGCCCACGGCTGACTCCTGGGAAGCTGCCCTGAAGGGAATATGGCCCTTGTGCTGTATAGCATGTGTGCATTTAAAAAAACCCCAGGTATTTCCTGTTTCACCTGTGTGTTCTTTGCCTTCTAAAGCAGTTGTCATTTCAAAGAACATTTCTAGGTTCTATTATATTTGGTGTCCGACATAGTACAGTGGTGCCTCGCAAGACGAAATTAATTTGTTCCGCAAGTCTCTTCGTCTTGCGGTTTTTTCGTCTTGCGATGCACGGTTTCCCATAGGAATGCATTGAAAATCAATTAATGCGTTCCTAGGGAAACCGCCTTCAGACCAGGTCCGGGGACAGACTGTCCCCGGACCTCTTCTGAAGGCTGGGGGGGGGGGGACAAGGGCTTTTTTCCCACCCCCAGCATTTTAAAAAACCCTGGGACAGCGAAGGACTTCTCCGCTGTCCGGGCAATCTTAAAATGCTGGCGGGCGGCATTTTAAAATCGCCCCGGGACAGCGGAGGACTTCTCCGCTGTCCGGGGCGATTTAAAAGCCCCTGGGAAGGCAGGCAGGGGGGACAAAGACTTTTGCCCCCCGCCAGCCTTCAGAAGGTGTTCCCGCCCCCCGCGCCGCTTTGGAGCACCGTTCCGAAGCGGGGCGGTGGGGGAAGGTGTTCCCGCCCCCCCCCGCCCCGCTTCGGAGCACCGGGAGAAGCGATCTCCCCGCAGCCCCTTACTTAAAAGAGGTCCGGGGGCAGCGGGAAGCGCTTCCCGCTGCCCCCGGACCTCTTTTGAAGCAAGGGGCGGTGGGGAGAAGCGATCTCCCCGCCGCCCCTTGCTTCAAAAGAGAAGACCCGCTGTCCCCGGGGCAAGCTTCGTTTTGCGAAGCAAGCCCATAGGGAAATTCGTCTTGCGAGGCAACTCGAAAATGAAAAAACCTTTCGTTTTGCGAGTTTTTCGTCTCGCGAGGCGTTCGTCTTGCGGGGTACCACTGTACTTGGTTCTATTTGGGGAAGGACCACAGCGAGCCAGAAAGAGCATGTTTTGCAGGTCAAACCTCAAAGTCATCTCCATGTCGTGCTGTCTGACACTGTCTGACAGTGCTGGGAATATTACGCTGAAAGGAGTCAGCTTAAAGAAAGCAGGGGACTCATGGAAACTTCAGTTTTGGCAAACGAAAGTATCCAAGGATGCAGAGCTTGATCTTTGTCCCTGGAGTGGGCAGGTAAGTCACATGCAGATAAAGCACGCAAAAGGCAACACTGGCAGAAGTGGTTTGGAGCCCTGCAGAATGGCTACAGGAGGCAAACATCTGCAGTGGGAGAAACAGAAGACATTCCAGTGGCTTGTGTCCTGTTGTAATAAGTGATCTAACATCTGACCCAGGATGCTTTTGACAAAAGGAACCATTAGTCAGGAGCCTGGAACCACATCAAATGACAAATTCCTCCTCTTTTCGTATGGCTTCAGAAATAGCAAATCTTAGGCAATTTCAAGAGTTCTCTGGAAAAATTCACACCGTTTTGCTTCAGTTCTGAGGTAAGGTAAAGGTAAAGGGACCCCTGACCATTAGGTCCAGTCGTGACCGACTCTGGGGTTGCGGCACTCATCTCGCTTTATTGGCCGAGGGAGCCGGCGTCCAGCTTCCGGGTCATGTGGCCAGCATGGCTAAGCCGCTTCTGGCGAACCAGAGCAGCGCACGCAAACGCCGTTTACCTTCCCGCCGGAGCAGTACATATTAATATAAAGTAGATGAATCCATAAAGTAGATAAATACCTACTTGCACTTTGTCGTGCTTTCGAACTGCTAGGTTGGCAGGAGCAGGGACCATGCAACGGGAGCTCACCCCGTCGCGGGGATTCGAACCGCCGACCTTCTGATCGGCAAGTCCTAGGCTCTGTGGTTTAACCCACAGTGCCACCCACGTCCCTCAGTTCTGAGGTAGGAGGCATATAAAAGGAAAGGCACACACTTGCACTCTGACACCTTGCTGCTGTTCCCTGTCTCACAGCATCCACTGCATCTCACTCTGCCCAATAGCTTATTTTGCTTCTGTAATTCAGATCCAACAAGTTTTCAAGGTACAATCTGTATTAAACTTATATGTGGAGCCAGGAAATAACAAATACAGTGAAACCTTGGTTTTTGAACGCAATCCGTTCTGGAAGACCATTCGACTTCCAAAACATTTGAAAACTGAAGCAGGCATTTCGGGAAGCATTTATGTCTGGAAAACTCAATACGAAAGCCACATGGCATGTTCAGCTTCCAAAAAGCATTCAAAAAACGAAGCAGTTACTTCCAGGTTTTTGGCATTTAAAAGCCGAAACATTCGACTTTTGAGACATCCGAAAACCAAGGTACCACTGTACTTATCTTGCACTTAACGTCCTTCCCCCTCTTTAAAATTCAAAAACAAGCTAAATCTGATAAAATAACAGTATGCAGTTTGGTCCTCTATGTGTTTACTCAGAAGTAAGTCACACTAAATCCAATGGAATTTATTTCCTAATCAGTTTGTTTAAGATTGCTACAATCTTAAACATGCTGATTTGGAAGGAAATCTTAACTAAGTCCTACCCAGACTTCAATTAGGCATGCCCCTTAATTTCAATGGATTTACTCTAAATAGGGCTAGAGTTGGGATACAATCCAATGGACTCAGAGGGACATACCTCTGTGTAAAAACACACAGCATTGTGCTGCATGAGTACGGGTTGTAAACTATGAAGCTGCTCCTCACTTCGGCCTCATTGTCATTAAGGGTTGGGGAACTGGTGACCCTTCGGAAAGTTGCAGCAGCCCCAATGGTCAGATATGTTGGTAAGACACAGGTTTCCCATTCCTGCATCAAGAACACCAGCCAACCGTACAGAGTGCACATTACTGTAATGGTATGTATGATATGCACAGTGTACATCTGCATCAGGCATAGGCAAACTCGGCCCTCCAGATGTTTTGGGACTACAACTCCCATCATCCCAAGCTAACAGGACCAGTGGTCAGGGATGATGGGAGTTGTAGTCCCAAAACATCTGGAGGGCCGAGTTTGCCTATGCCTGATCTGCATCCTCCAACCTTTGGCTATCAAATGTTTTGGACTACAACTCCCATCAGTCCTTGTCAGAATGGCCAATTGTCAGGTGTTATAGGTGATGAGCTCCACAGACCTCTAAAATATTCATTGTTCATGTCAGTGGAGAGGTGATAGCACTATACAGGAATGATGATATTAACAGCAATATGGTATAGTATTACAGTATTGGAGAAGACCTGGAAAGAACTGGGTTCCAGCTCAAGCCAGCCATGAAGCTTACTGGGTGACCTCAGGGAATCATCTTAGCCAATAAGCCGAGTGATCAGATAATTCATAGGATCACACAATTGGAAGGGACTACAGGGATCATCTAGTCCCTCCCTACAATGCAGGAATCTTTCACCCAACGTAGGGCTTGGACCCACAACCCTGAGATTAAGAGTCTCGTGCTCTACCAACTAAGCTATCTTGCAATGTATCTCTCAATATAACCCAAGTTCCCTTCTATCATAAGACCCCCCATTGTTGACCATGGTCCCATCTGCTGTATACATTTAAAGCACTATTATATCCCTTTAAACAGCCGTGGCTCCTCCGCACCCCACCAAATCCTGGGACCTATATTTCTTAAGGGTGCTGAGAGTTGTCTTCACCTCAAAGAGTTGCAATTCACAGAGTTCCCTAGGAAGAGGGATTGACTGTTAAACTCAGTGCTTTTCTCTGGGGGGACACAGGGGGACGCATACCCCTAAACATTTTGTGAATCTAAGTTTGGCCTTATTTCAATATGAATAGGAAAATGAGAGCACCCATAAGCATTTTTTTAGGAGGGTGGTAAAACTACTCTGGAAACTGTAGCTCTGTAGTGGGAATAGGGGTCTCCTCTAACCACTTTCTTCACCCTTAAAAAACTGCAGTTCTTTGCACCTACCGTTTAATGTAACTGTGTTATCATACATGCTGCATATGGGGCCTTTATTTCTCCAAAAATCCATAAAGCAACACTGCAACAGTGAGGAATATAGCTTATTGGGATAAAAAAATAAATCACATTTTTTTAGATTGCCGTATTTTTCGCTCTATAACACGCACCCGACCATAACACGCACATAGTTTTTAGAGGAGGAAAATCCGTAGGCATGCCACCCGTAGGCATTCCCTCCATAACACGCACAGACATTTCCCCTTACTTTCCAGGAGGAAAAAAGTGAGTGTTATGGTGCAAAAAATACGGTAATCAAACTTGTGTTCTGATGATCTCAAGATGCTCACTCATTTCCTTGTGACCTTTCAGTCAATCCTTTTAAAAGTACTGTTGCTTTTGTGTGTGTGTATATTCACCCAATGGATCAATGCAGGAACTTGCAATTTTTAATACAAGAAAAAGAAATCTTTTTATGCATAAGCCTATTTCTTTCTTTTTAACAGCTTCATTAAAAAAGGGGGAATTCCCAATCTTTCTGGTTATGCATCTAAATTTGGGCTCAGCTTTATGAGTACTTGCATTTATGCAGACTCAAAACATAAATTTGCATATGTCCAGTTGAATAAATATGTGCATTAGTTATATAAAACAAACCCCAGCTGCCCTACAGCTCTTACCTTTTTGGTTTCTGCAGTCTGTGCATTTGAAAGGAAATAAATATTACATTCAAAAGCTGGCTCTCAAAGGACTTGCTGACAAATCATCCTTAGATCTGCCACACACAACTCTCATCTGGACTCTTTTACCCACAAGAGCACTGATGAAAAAGGCCCATTATTCCATTTGTTAAGGAATTACCTGCACTTGTTAAGGAATTACCTGCACTTGTTTTTATTTCCAATGAGTGATTGGAAAACTTTTGCCAAGGAAAATCTGCAGATTTGGTAAGCTGGAAATGCAGAGTTTGTGACCTACCAAATCAAACATAACTCTCCTAGCCCACATCTCCCACCCCCAGTTTCAGATAGGACAGAGACACAAACAGGAGATTTCCAAATGTCCAATCACTCCTTCAAATACCAAACTCAAGTAGTTGAGTGACACCAGAAGGGGAGTCAGAGGTCACATCTGCACTATACATTTAAAGCAGTATTATACCATTTCTAACTGGCTGGCTCCTGCGAGAACATAATGCAGGAGTACTAGATGATTCTTTGGTCTGATCCAGCAGGGCTTTTCTTGTGTTTTAAAGGGATTTCTTTAAACTAAGGACTCTTTTCTTTGCTACGGTAATTATGCCATTTGCATTGTTACGCACATAGAAAATGTGTATATTTTTAAAATACGATTTAACATAGTTGGTAAACAAAATGCAATTCATTATTGACACTGATACCTCATGAATCCTTCAGATGGCTGACGATTTCCCAAACCTTCCCCCCTACACACACACACTATATAAAACACACTATATAAACACACACACACATCATCAATGTACGATACATGGTGCTTTACAGAATACAAGAACAGCAGACCTCTGCCCCAAGGAACTTACAGAGAGGCAAGTGGAGGCAGCAGTAATCAGGGAACAAGTATCTCTCTTCTTCCCACAATTCTGATGCAGCTTGCTTCTATCGCCCCACCCCCACCCACTCATTTCCAGATAGCTAGGGGAGAAAATAACTATGCAGCACTAGAATACAAGATAAAATTCATGTCTGGTCTGCCCATTACAAGCTGCATCATAGTTCTCAAAACCATTCATTAAGGCCAACAATTCCAAAGCAAACAGTCTAATATTAATGCCACTCACAGCTATCCTATGAATTCTGTGTGTTGAAGATTAAGGTAATCTGGAATTGGTAACCATCCAGATAGTCAATTCTATGTCCTTAAACCCTTCTGAATTAAAGACAGTTACAACAGCCAAGTAACCTTATCCATCTTCCACCATTTCCCCTTGCTCAACTACTCACTAGCAAAACTGAATGTTCATAGAAATTCAATACAATATGACCATTGCAATGGAAAAGGAAGAGAAAAAGCATTTGATTCCTCCACCTGAAAGGCAAGCAATTGAGTCTACCAAGTAACTTAAAACTAGGAACACAGGAAAGCTACCTTGTACCAAGTCCATCTAGCTCAGTATTCTATAGACAGAATGACAGCTGATCTCTAAGGCTTCAGTCAAAGGACATACCCAGAACTACCTGGAGATGCCTGGGGTTAAACTTCGGACCCTCTGCATGCAAAAGATCTACCACTGCACTATGGCCCTTCCCCTAGGAAAGAGGTCTGCTTTAGAAGCAGAAGAGGAAACCAAGATATTCTCTGAAATCAATCTGGGTTTCTTGCTCGTTTTTGGCTATTTCTGTAAGCTCTGAAATCAATCCAGAGCAATCCAGTTAGCTTCCTGCTTTATTCCCTGCAGTTCACTAAGGAGAAAAGCAATGAAGAATACCCAGACATGAGGATATCCTGAGCAGATTTTGAACTCTGAACTTCCCCATCCTTCTAGTTCCACCATCCATTGTATTTATATACAATGAGAAATTATTTATATTAAACACAACATACTTTGAGCAGAAATAACCCTTCTGATGCTCAGTAGTTTGACAGCATTATAGATGACAAGTTGGTGTCGCTCAGGAATTCAAAACCAAAAAATCAGTGCTGTTTGGAAAGGTTCAGTCTGCCATCTTAATTCAAATTCATCACCCAACAGCACCCAAAAACAGATGGAAACCTGTGTGCATGTTGTTGTGTTTTGGGAAAGGGAGCCTGGCAATGAGGCTATCAATGACCACTAGTCACAGTGGTTAAATATAGCCTTTAAGATCCATGCTTCCGAATACCAGGTACTGTGGGTCAACAGTGGGGAGAGAGCTATTGCTCTCAACACGACCTCCTTGTGGGTGTCTGATCAACATCTGGTTGGCTTCTGTGACCATATGACTTCTGGGCCTGATGAACCTTTGGTTTGATTTATCAAGGCTTTGTGCACGTGATGAGGTGCTTTGAGACTACACAGCAGTTCAAGATGGGACACATCTTTGTTCCTTGTATCAGGCACTCAGGACAGATTTGGGATTCTGGGTTGTATTCTATGTTGGACAAATTGAAATTAGTAGACCTGACTAGCTTAGGCCAGTTAATTTCAATGGGTCCGTTCTGAGCAGAACTTGGTTGGATATAACCTGCTGCTAATATACTTGGCACCTCGTTGCTTAACAGTGAACTGATGGAGGTAGTCTTGCACTTGGGTTGAACCCACACCATACATTTAAAGCACATGGTTTTCCCCAAAGAATCCTGGGAACTGTAGTTTGTTAAGGGTGCTGAGAACTGTAGCTCTGTAGTTTCAGGCTTCATACATAATTACTGTATACTACATTTACTCACAATCCAGCCATTCATTCATTCATTCATTCATTCATTTCTGGGGTTTGTATCTATCAATATTCGTATTATCAGTGTAATACAATAAAATACTGTAATCCACTCATAATACAAACATGGAAAGATACAAATCCCAGAAATGAATGAAGAAATGGGCAGAACTCTGGCTGGATCCTAAGTTAAGCAGTCCTAAACAATTTACTAGGGAATAAAGGAGCCATTAAATTTCAAAACATTTATTACATTTTATTTCTCTTGTTTTTGCTTCAGTTGTGCTTTATGATACTCTGATTTTATCTGACCATTGGAATGACAACAACTCACTGGATAGCAGCTGTTATCATGCACCTAAGTGGAATCACACAGATGAAAGAAAAATCAAGTGTCCAGATCTATTGCCTGTTTAATCATACTTTACACAGAAATAAAGATAGGATTTAAAACAAGATAGGTTTTACAATAACAGGAATGTCTTTTGAGTGCTGAAATGTAAAATGTAAAAATGTAGACACCCCAAACTACTGTTTAATGTTGACCCATGGAGTTAAAACTAAAATCTGTGCTTTTCTAAAAGGATTTAGCACTTTAGCTGCAGAGAAGATGGCCAAAGCACTATGTAAATGTATGTGTTTGTTCCAACTTACACTAAAAATGCAGAAATGTAAAGCAGTCAACAGGTGTGGGGGGTAATACCAAACTTCCATTTTTTAAAAACAGAAAAAGAATATTTAATGGGATTTAAAGAGAAGGAGGCTATGGGGGTGTGGTGTGATGACTGAAGCCCCATTCAGTGATCACAATCAGAAAATGTGCACTGTGGTATCTTTTTATTGCGAGCAAACACAGATTTGCAGAAACTTTGGAACTAAAAGCACTCTCAAAAGAAAGGAAGTTTTGTATTGCTACATCAAGGTGAGAAGATTCGTGGGCCTCTTATAAAAACTGTTGCTTAAAAGTCTCAGACATGAAAGCAGAAAGATTACACCCACCGCGACCCCTGCCGAAATAAATAAGTCGTCTTATCGGTTTCAGGAGCCTTAGATCAGAACCCTTGGCATGTCTACTCAGAAGTAAGTACCGCCGAGATCAGAGGGGCTTATCGCCAGAAAGGTGTGGCTGAAAATGATCGTCTGACGCCGCACTTATCGTACCTTGTTGCACACCCCACTGAACTCAACAGAACTTACTTCTGAGTAGATATGCCTAGGATCACGCTGTGTGACACACACCGGATCAGGCCTCACTAGGAAATGTTTGAAATCATAGGAAAAGGACAGTGGTGGTGAGCAGAGATTTTATTCGTCTGTTCTTTATAGGCGCTTCTTCACCTCTCTAGGCGACGTACTAGAAATCTGGTCACGTTTTTTTAAAAGGCGAAATTAACAATGAATTCAAAGAAACAAACGGAAAAGTCAACTTACACAGCAAAGACCACCTTCCCAAGGTGGGGTGATCACCGCCACTGACTACTTCCAGATCCAGTCAGGCTGTAGGTCCGAGTTAGACGCTTCCTGCCGCCCGGCGTTGCAATACACAGATCTGTTCCATGTTGTTTCGGTGACACTTTGGAGCTGGATCCCCAAAACAAAACTATTTGCGCCTTCCAAAAACGCACAGATTATCCTCAAAAACAGAGAAGCAGGCAGAGGCGCTCGCTGAGCAAACCCTCCAAGCCTTTGTTTAAAGGGCTGGCGGCGGGCGGCGAAACCTCGCTCTTTGGAGATGGGCTTTTGCGCCCCGCTTCCAATCCCTGAGCCGGAGTTGTGAGCGTCGTGCGCGCGGAGCAGCAGGGGGAGGGCGGGGGGAACAATCTCCCAATAGAAGGCATTTCTGATTGGATGGCGAGCAATTCTAAGCAGCCCAGAACTCCGCCCCGTCCTTTGGGTTCCCATGAGGTGGCCAATGGCTGCAAGCGGGTGGGAGCTCTCTCTTTCGGAAAGCTTTTTTGGTCAGAGAAAGGAGGGGGTTCTGCTTTCCCAGGCAAGGACGAGCTGAGTTTCAAAAGGTCCGATTTTGACAATGGAGGAGGGGTCGCTTCCTGTGCGAAAGGGTGGTGGGCGATGCAGTCGGAGAGAGGGGCTGCTGGCAGGGGAGTCCTTGCTTGAGACTTGAATAACAAAAGAGTCGCATCGAGTTTGATTATGCGAATGTGGAAGGAACGGGTTGTAGGAAACTTAGATAAGAGCAGAATGAAAGAGCCATGCAGTTAGATATTGTAATTCTGCGTTTAGAAGAGGATTAGACGGATTCAGCAGGTTTGGGCAAATTAATGGAGGTTAAGCCTATCAGTGGCAACTAACCATGGTCGTTCTGAATCCCAGTGGGGAATTGCGAGTAGGAAAGAGTGCTGTGGCGGGCGCTCAAGTCCTGCTTTCGGATTTCTCTTGACCACTGGAAGATAACATGATAGCTGGACTAGATGGGCCTTTGGTCTGATTCAGGAAAGCTCTTCTAATATTCTGAAGTCACAGCAAGTTACATAGCTTAACTATGTGCTGGGGGGGGATACTTCCTTTTGTCTGTCCTGGATCTTTCCACTGTAGGAGATTCATTGGATAATACCAGGTTCTAGTATTATGAAAGGCAAAGAAAACTTTCTTTCTGTCTGGCTACTGTGCACTTATACACCTTTTGTCATTCCCAACCCTTTGCAAATGGGTCAACCCACAGACTACGGAGAATGAATGAAAAAACGAGGGCTGTGTGCTATAATCAGCTGAATCTGTGGTTTAATCAACTGAAACTTCCATTATCCAGAAGGGGTGAATTTTAGCCAATGGGGTCAAATTTTAATAGGAAAAGGAACGCTTTTCTTCTCCCTACAGCTGTCACCCCTCACCCCAGAATGTAAACAACCCACTGAAGATTACTCAGTTCCTTCCACTGTGGGGGCAGGAGGGGGGGGGAGCAGGAGCACCACACAAGCAAACAAACAGCCCTTTCTGTTTCTCTTCTACAGGCTCTGTGTGCCCTTGCCATGCAGTGCCTAGCTGCAGCCCAGTGGCTCCTATCCAGTGGACTCAAGCAGTTTCCTGAATCTAACAGCAGCATTAGCTCACTTGTAAAAAGAAAGAAAGAAAGAAGGGAAAAACACAACCCCACATAGACTGGCTCGTCCCCTGTGTCTCAATCCCGTAAATGAACATCGTTTTCTATAAACTCTATTAATCATTCATTGATAGCCTGCAAAGAAGTTCTCCTGAGCTTTCCAATTTATAGTGGAGGTTTGGTGAGATTTTGAATACATGGCTCAAGAACATAGCCCTGTTCACATGGCATCATGAGCATGGGGAGGCGTACGTTTTCTGGCAAGTTATGAATGGCGACTTTGCTGTGACTGCCACAGCTAGGGACAATAATTTGAGCTGCATGGCATTTAACCTCTCCAGACCCATTTCCCTTTTAGATGGCTGAGTGAACCAGCTGCGTTCACACCCAGGAGGCTGAATCCACCTATGCAGAAGTATTGGATATACCACTCCAGACTGCTTGAAGGGAGTTGCATATCTCAAGTGGGTTCTGAAAATACCTAAAATGTGGCATGTTGGTGAGATCATTTCCAGCTTCTTCTTTTGCCTGTGAGTAGCGGCTGGTGCCTGTTGGGTCTGCTAGGTCAGAAAGCAAGGAGACTGACAGTAGATGGAGCCAGAGAGCCAGAGCCAATAACCAGCAGGGGAAATAATTCTAGCTTTCTCCCCATTCTCCCCCCTGCTGAGCTCTGCTAGGGAATAATGAAAGAATGCGAAGGAGAAAGCCAACAGGCAGCACTATTCCTTCGAGTTGTTGCAAGTATGAGAGCCAGACAGGTGGGCTCTAGCTGAGGGCACAGTGAGGTTGGTGGGGGAGCAGCCCATTCACTTAATAATAATAATAATAATAATAATAATAATAATTTATTTATACCCCGCCCATCTGGCTGAGTTTCCCCAGCCACTCTGGGCGGCTCCCAATAAAGTGTTAAAAACAATACAGCATTAAATATTAAAAACTTCCCTGAACAGATGTCTTCTGAATGTCAGGTAGTTGTTTATCTCTTTGACATCTGATGGGAGGGCATTACACAGGGCGGGCGCCACTACCGAGAAGGCCCTCTGTTTGGTTCCCTGTAGCCTCACTTCTCGCAATGAGGGAACCGCCAGAAGGCCCTCAGCGCTGGATCTCAGTGTCCGGGCTGAACGATGGGGGTGGAGACACTCCTTCAGGTATACAGGACCGATGCCGTTTAGGGCTTTAAAGGTCAGCACCAATACTTTGAATCGTGCTCGGAAACGTACTGGGAGCCAATGCAGATCTCTCAGAACCGGTGTTATGTGGTCCCAGCAGCCACTCCCAGTCACCAGTCTAGCTGCCGCATTCTGGATTAATTGCAGTTTCCGGGTCACCTTCAAAGGTAGCCCCACGTAGAGCGCGTTGCAGTAGTCCAAGTGGGAGATAACTAGAGCATGCACCACTCTGGCGAGACAGTCCACGGGCAGGTAGGGTCTCAGCCTGCGTACCAGGTGGAGCTGGTAGACAGCGGCCCTGGACACAGAGTTAACCTGCGCCTCCATGGACCGGTGTGAGTCCAAAATGACTCCCAGGCTGCGCACCTGGTCCTTCAGGGGCACAGTTACCCCATTCAGGACTAGGGAATCTAGGTTTCCCCAGTTTTAGTCTGACATTCAGCCAGTTTTCCCAATCTGGTACCTTCCAGATGTTTTGGATTACAGCTCCCATGCTGGCTGGGAGTGATGGGAGTTGGAGTTCAAAACATATGGAGAACATCATGTAGGACAAGGATACTTTAACCATCTTGCCACACTGGATCTTAAGGCTAGTCACTTTTTTATATAAAAAACAAATGACACCTGACTCTGCCCTGTCTTTAACATACAGAATAGCCCCTGTTTGCTGGCATGGAGATAAAACACCGAGAAAGCTTTTCTTGCTAAGTTACTGTGCCCAGTACGAAGTGTTGTGTGCCAAGGCCCCGTGACCCGCAGTCCCCTAATGGATAAATAAAACAGACGAACAAGCAAATTTTGGGTTTATGGGTTCAAATAGGCCACTTTATTGGTTACAGATATGAGCGGTTTGGCTTAGGCACTGGGTAAAGCCAGACTATATCTCAACGCCCTCCCAGCTGCTGGGAGTCCAACTATGGCTAAGCCACCAATAGGGGGAGCCCTAAGACTTCCATCAAATAGGAGCATCCCGAGGGGTCCCCGTTGGGGTAGTGGCATGGCCCTAGCCCATATCCAGGCATCGGACAGAATCCACACCCCCGGGTCCCTTTAACAGGATACCCTTACTGAGGAGGGGCAGGCGAAGGCTACAACCTCCCCTCCATCCAAATAAAAGCTTACCCAATGCCTAACCTCACAAAAGTTGTGATGATTGCTACAATGTAGGCGAAAACCAAATGGACGGTGCCAATTTGCCAAGTGGAAAAATTCCTGCCTGGTCCCAACAATATGGCGACTGATGATTAGTCCATAGCAAGGTCATAACTCATCAAAGCAGAAAAAGAGGGCGAGGTGGGTGGGAGATCCGGCGAAGGGCATGAGAGGATGGCCTCCCCGCCACACTGGAGTTTAAATTCCCTGTGGACATGCCCCTGTTGGTGCTGAATCATTGGCGAGGCCCACTCCTTGAGTGGAGCCCCACCCAGCACCAACGGCGTAGGGAGGCAATGGCAGGGAGTGGGACAGTCTCTAGCCCTCGGCCGGGTCATGCAGGGCCAGGGGTCCGGCCGCAATGCAACCCACCAAATAAGGTAATGGACCTATCAGACTGACTTGAATACCACAGATGAGAGTGTGGGTGGCGAGAGAAACTGATAATACTTTAATGAGAAAATGAGTAAACACAGTATATAATATGAGAAGAAATAAACAGGGTTTTTGCCTTTTTTTGAAGGCCTTGTTCATAGCAGGAAGATATTCAACAACAAACGTACAGGAGAAAACTCCCTCAGAACTACACAGCCAATCAGGACACCACAGCAAGGATAATGCCGTTGTGACTGGTTGCTATGCACATCACCACCATCTTGGCTGGCTGACTATCAGCAGAATTAGCCTTTAGGTTACTGCTGTTGTACTGATAAGAAAAAGAAGATGGCATTCTGTTTCACACATAATACAGCAGCAAAAATAGCACTTTTTTATTTTACAGGCTGCTGCTTCTTTGGCGATCACTTGTAGCTGAGTAAGATTGTCTTTCATGAACATGCTTTTAACAGTGAGTCCGTAAGTGACTGTGGAGGCCAGTTCTGGATCCACATGTCCTTCCACAGTGGAGACATAAGTTTCTGGGCGGGAGTTGATCACAGTGAGGGCTTGCCAAATGTGCCTTCCTCCAATTGTTTCCAAGTTATCAGTGCTTATACTACATTTTTTAAAAGATGCGCCTTGAGAGCATCTTTAAATTTCTTGTTGTCCACCAGTATTTCACTTTCCGTTCTTAGGTTGGGAATAGAGTAGTCGCTTTGGAAGATCATAATCAAGCATCAATCAGAAAACAATACATGTATTGTTTGACACACACACACCCTTTTGTGGGTCCTTATGTTATAATTCCCCACCCCCTGCATCTCCTTTGGAATTCCAATTTTTAATAAATCCTTAAATATTCCTTATTTCAAAATTTTAAATACAAGTTTTAAATCAATCCTGCTAATGAATTTAATTGTTTAGAATATTTTTTTTTAAATAAATTATATTCATGTGGTCTCTTTCTATCCTAAGGGAAGACAGAAGTTGTGAAACCCACAAGGGCATATTTTAAAGGCCTAA
Source organism: Podarcis vaucheri (assembly GCF_965113315.1). NCBI lineage: Eukaryota > Metazoa > Chordata > Lepidosauria > Squamata > Lacertidae > Podarcis > Podarcis vaucheri. The sequence goes on from NC_138758.1 coordinate 23,532,912, forward strand.
CATCCTATACAGTGGTACCTTGGGTTACAGACGCTTCAGGTTACAGACTCTGCTAACCCAGGTTAAGAACGGACCTCCAGAACAAATTAAGTAATTAACCTGAGGTACCACCGTATTTCCTTTACAGTGGTAAAGGTAAAGGGACTTCTGACCATTAGGTCCAGTCATGGCCGACTCTGGGTTGCAGCGCTCATCTTGCTTTATTGGCCGAGGGAGCCGGTGTATAGCTTCTGGGTCATGTGGCCAGCATAACTAAGCCGCTTCTGGCAAACCAGAGTAGCACACGGAAATGCCATTTACCTTCCTGCCAGAGTGGTACCTATTTATCTACTTACACTTTGATGTGCTTTTGAACTGCTAGGTTGGCAGGAGCAGGGACCGAGAAACGGGAATTCACCCCATTGCGGAGATTCGAACTACCGACCTTCTGATCAGCAAGACCTAGACTCTGTGGTTTAACCCACAGCGCCACCCGCGTCCCCAACATTTTTACAGTGGTACCTCAGGTTAAAAACTTAATTTTTTCTGGAGGTCCGTTCTTAACCTGAAACTGTTCTTAACCTGAGGTACCACTTTACCTAATGGGGCCTCCCGCTGCCACTGCGCCACTGCAGCACGATTTCTGTTCTTGTCCTGAATTAAAGTTCTTAAACCGAGGTACTGTTTCTGGGTTAGCAGAGTCTGTAACCTGAAGCGTCTGTAACCTGAAGCGTCTGTAACCCGACGTACCACTGTACTTTGCTGCATAATTTGTGATTTCAAATCTCTGCTGGGATTCTCTCACCAAAGAGTACTTCCCCCAAATTTGGATCTTGGCATTCAGTAACTCTCCTATTCCTTGCCACCAGCAAAGGCACCATCTGGTCATTTATCTCAGGCAGCAAAATATCTTGGGTTGCGCCTGGCTTAGGTCAGAACAACCTTGTAGTCTTGTACATTCAAAAGCCTGGCAAAGGAGAATGAAGATTTTTGCTTCAAAGCTAGCATTCAATCTATGTTCCAAGCTGTACTCTGTGATGCTGCAGATCAAGCAAACCAATGATAAGAGCAAGCACGTAGTTGCGTGGAAGAAACAGCCTGCGAAATAGCAATACAGAAAAAGTGCTTAGACTAGGATCCCACGCACTTGGTTCAAGCCAGCAATCTAAGCAGCACTAAACAGGAGAAGTGCTTTGCCTTTTCCATTTTGATTATCAGGAATGAATAGAACTATTTATTTCCAATCAGTGCCATTTTTGCATGCTTTCACTCATAAGCCATTTCCAGGCTGATCAGTGATTTTTTTTAAAAAAAAAATCTGCACAAAAATTTGCATGGAAATATGTATTTAACAAGGTATTTTCTCTTAACATCTGAATTTTTAAAATGTATTTTAATTCAATTTTGAAAGTGTTTTAATACTTTTTTTAAAGCCAAGAACTGCATTGCCACATTCGGAGAAGTGAAAAACCCCAGTGGTTAGCAAGCAGCTTCCTGAATCTCACATTAGTCTGGGAGGTGTTATCAGGTCAGTTCGTATTGGAATTGGCAAAGATGGTATCCTGCCCTGGAACCAGTGAGATGAAAGGACGGGTCATAACAAATACTGAACTAACCCCTATTTATTAGCTGATTTGGTACTTTTATATGTTACCCTTCATCATCCATCATGGAACTCAAGGTGATGTACACCCAGGAACTGAGCAAACCTGGACCTGCTTAGCTTCAACAAGTTGACTACATCAGGTGACCTCAAATCAGATACTGGTACTTGCCACTCTCCCCTGCCAATGCTACAGTCTAGGTTGGGGTAGCTAACACACTGCCCTACAAGGGTTGCCAACTTGAATAAAATATTGGGGAGACCCAGGTAAGCGCAGCCCAACATAATTGATCACAAGATGCTATGAAGGCACACCATTTGAATTGCCCATTAAATAGGGGGGGGGGACCCAGCCGCAGGAGCCTGCCGCTACAGATATTGCTCAGCTGTTAACTACCATAAGCTCCAGTCCAACAAAATCTGCAAGGCATTACGTTGCTTACCTCTGCCCTAAGTGTCAGAAGTGGGCAGTGATGAGGGGCACCTATTCACAACTGGCACCCTGGCAGCAGAATGACTGCAGCTTACAGACCCTCCAAGTGTCCCTATTTTCCAGGGATGTCCCTGATTTAGAGAACCCATCCCAGTTTCAGATTTGATCCAGGAAAGTCTCTAAGCAACTTACATGAAAATCAAGAGCCAAGAAGGCATAATATAAAGCCTATAGAGCTATTTGTGGCTCAGGACCCCAATAATTCAAGGATCACCTCTCCTCACATGAACCAGCCCAGACCATCATTGATGATGTTCTTCGTGTGTTCACTCAAAGGGAGGAGCAGAGGGTGGCAACATAGGAACAGGTCTTTAATGGAATGCTCTCCTCAGGCCAATGTTACTTTCCAACATTTCTCCTATGAAATTAGTGTTGTCCTAAGGAAAGGTGAGACATTCTGGGATCAAATAAGAAACTGGGACAGCTTCTGCAATTCCGGAACTGTCCCTGGAAAATATGGAACACTTGGAGGGTCTGGGATCAGGGACAAGACTGCAGCAGAGCTGCAAAGTTGTTCTAGCAAATTCCCTTGCATACCACCAAGCTTCACTCATGAGAATCCCAAGCCTTGTGGGAACATCTCACCTGAAAATATTCTACATTGAGAGCAAAGGGTGTCTCTTCCCTTTGTTGAAGGCATTGTCTTGTCTTGGGAGAGAGCTATTTAACCCTAACCCTGTCTCTCCCTACAAATCCTGTTCAGTCACCCCAAGCAGCAGATCACCTCCCTTCTCAGACTCCAACAATGCTCTCTTCCCCCATAGCAGGGGTGGGCAGCGGGGACAACAATTGCACTGAAGCCTGCCAGGTTTGGGAGAGAACCTCTGTCTGCCTTACTTTGCTTCAGTGTTCTGGCCTCCCCTTCTCATTCCTCCTTCTCTTCTGTCAAAGTCTTTCTTCCTGGATCTGGGCCCAAAAGCTGTGCATGACTCATGAAGCTTGTCACAAGCTGTCAAGTGTCTGTGATCAGAAATAAGTTAATGTTGCTGCCAGGGGGACTTCACTGAAGAAAGCATTCCACAGATTGTGGGGGGTACCACCAAAAAGGTTCTCTCCTTTGCTGCAACCCTCTGAACCCCCTGAGCTCCAGACCTTAGATGCTGTGTTTCTATGACAAATGGATGTGGACCCATGGCCCTAAGACATTTGGTGAAAAGAATGAGTGTGAGGGCGACAGCAGAGAAAGGTCAAACTGCTGCTTGCTGTGAAGATGGCAAAACTTACAGAGCTAATACACTTAGAGGAGACGGTCAGGGCCGGCCACCCTTGAGGCAAGGTGAGGCGACTACTTCAGTCAACAAGATCCACAGGGGCAGAAGATCCCCATGTAGGTCTTCACTTTCCCCTTCAGGTAAGGAGGTCCCACTTTGTAGTTCACCTCCGGTGCCAAAATGTCTTGGGTTAGCCCTAGAGACAGAAGACTGAAAAAAGAATGGTAATATGAGGAAAAGATTTGATTTGAGATTGACACATTATAGCTGCTAAGACAATACATCATTAATACAAATGATATCTATATCGGTTATAGAAAAGATTTTAAATATTTATTTGTTTAAAGTGATTTGTTGCAGATTTCTCATAAAATGTATGTGTATAAAACTGAAGGAACACAAAGTACTATATATTTTTGAAATATATTTTGGAAATATATGTGGAAATTTTGGAAATTTGACTTTTTGCTCTTTATTTGGATACCTCTCCAGATACCACTAACCAAATTTTGCACGATGGTTCATAAGACTATGTTTGGATACAGCATACAAATTTAATAAATAGTAGTAGTAGTAGTACAGTTATGTTGCTTTTTGAATCAAGCATAGTGGGCTGGAGCTTCCAAAATTGATTTTAGCCACTTATTTCAAAAATAGAACAAAACTTTCATTTCTCAGAATGCACAAGCAATGTCAGATACAAAGATACTAAGGTGTGTGTGTGTGTGTGTGTGTGTAATAGTTTTTAATATGATAAATATACTTACATGTTGTAGGCTTTTTCATGCATGTCTAATTATTCAAAATAAAATTTCAGGAATAATTTTAAATGAACAAGAGATATAACCAAGAGTTCTATCGCACGTGTTTGCATTGTAACGTGCAGTGATATCCTTTCCCATGCAGTGGGTTTTTTTAATATAAAAAAGATAACATGCTTTTCAGAAATCATCCTTGAACAAGTCTGTGTAGCGCATACCATGGTTATGATAAAGAGGCCCCATTCTTTGGATAAACAGAGTAGGTATTTTCCTGCAAAGCTGTGCTTGAGAGTTGCTGTTAACCTTGGCAAGTAAGCTAGTAGCTTGATCCTAACACTCGGCACTGGTTCTGTTGTGACATGCTTGTGTACACATTGTCCTCCATTCACCTAGGAGATGCTCAAATGTTGTCCATTGTTCTTTGCAGAGGAGAAGGAAGCCTGTTTACAAAAGACACACACAATTCAGAAGAGATTTCAAAGCAAGCCAGTGTCTACTTATTTTTGCTGAGCTTACTAATATATCCTGCTAAATGAGATAACATCCTGGATGGCATTCTGTTCCTTTTAAGGCAGGGAAACACGAGCAAATGGGAGCTGGCTTGGGGTGGAAGGAAAAGGCAACCGTAGTCCCCTCTCTTGTGTTATATTTCCAAAGCCTGGAAGGAAAGTTGGGGGGCTATGACAAGAAATAACTTAGACTTTTCCCTGAGGCCAAACAGGATGAGCTCCATGATACCAAATTGGCCTAGGAGTAAAATAGGTTGAATTGTATAACATTATGGATTGAGAACAATATGAAACAAAAGAAAGATGTTAATGGAATAAGTTAATTTTATTTGAAAGTGGATATTGGAAAACTGCTATTATGGAAACATTAGGGGGGATTTGAGGAAGTCACTTAACAATGATATTTAAACTGGGATTTTAACAGTTAGGATATATGTTTGTTTGTTTGTCTATTTAATATTGTAATGTTTTTCTTTTGTGTTTATTATAAAATTGGAAAACTAATAAAAAAAATTGGGGTGAAAGGATGAGCTCCATGGTGGGGTCTTTTTGAAGGATAGCAATCTACAGCTGTGTGGGTAGGAATGGGTGAATACAGGCAACAACCATTTTGCACTTGTGCAATATGTGTGCGACTGTGCACACGTGCATCGCCACAATCCAGAACTGGCCCGTTAAGAGCCTGGCTTAGCCAAAGATATGCTGGCATAACTTGCTCCTCCTGGATGGTTTTCTGAGGGTATTCTGGAGATCTCGCAGGGTTAGGGCCAGAGAGGCAGGTCATGAGCTCACTCATGTAACCTGGCAACCTAGCGCAGAACATCTATTTAAGGCTTGTTTCCCCCCTGTCAGGCTAAGGCAGAGCAGCAGCAGTAGCCTCACTTCTGAACAGAGTTTGGATCTGGTGTAACCTGACTCTTAATTTACACTGGCTTGCTTTATGCCAGTTTCTTGTGCATAGGATTGCTCCCCTAATAATTATTACATTATCAGGGAAGAAAATACAACAGTCCCAAAAAGAGGTTTAGGACAACCAATTTATGCTATGTGAGTTGCACCATTGTGGCATTACATTGGTCACAAGAAATGTTGCATGTTAAACACATTTCAGTTACAATTTTGTTATTTTTAAAAAATACTAAGAACCTCAAATAAGAGAATAGATATAAAACATTTAAATTTCACTTTTCCTTTGCTGAGGTGGAAAAAAAAGTGTGTTGTGACCAGGGCTATTTTTTGTAGAAAAAGAGGGGCTGGAACTCACCATGAACGCCTCCCTTGTTCTCTTATAATGGCAATGGCGCCCACTTGAGAGGTGCTGGAACAGAGTTCCAGCGAGTTTCAGCTGAAAAAAAGCTCTGGTTGTGACCAATGGAAAGTGCTCAACCAAGTTTTTATTGTACTAAGCTCATCTGATTTTGTTCCTTCCACTGAGAGAACCAGTGTGGTGAAGTGGTTAAGAGCTGTAGTCTCGTAATCTGGGGAACCGGGTTTGCGTCTCTGCTCCTCCACATGCAGCTGCAGGGTGACCTTGGGCTAGTCACACTTCTTTGAAGTCTCTCAGCTCCACTCACCTCACAGAGTGTTTGTTGTGGGGGAGGAAGGGGAAAAAGAGATTGTGAGCCGCTTTGAGACTCCCTAGGGTAGTGATAAAGTGGGATATCAAATCCAAACTCCTCTTCTTCTTCTTCTTCCTTCCTGATTTTTTTTTTTTTTGCCAGTTCAACAAATGGAAAAGCAAAACTATCAATGCAATAAAGGATCACTAACTTATTCTTTATTTTCTTGGAAATGTCTCTTAATGGAACTCCAGAAAAAAAATAGAGAAATTCTGATACATCTTGCATGTCACTTTTCTAGTTGTTTTATGCAATTATAAAATACCACTTTGAAAAATTGTTGCTAGATAATGAAACTTAGGGAAATTATCTTAACATGATATAGAACATGTTAACTATATATGAAAATGCAAAATGGGTCTACAGGTTGACCTTTTCAAGAAATTACTCTAGCATATGAAAAGGCTACAATAATATAGGTGGCAATTAAAAAACAAAGCACACAATTCTGGGAAACAAAAACTTGTTTTTCTGACCCTGGTGTAGTGGAAGAAGGAGTGGGGGAGACCTCACTAGTGTGGCATGCAGAATGAAGTGAATGAGGTTAAAATTGATGCTTGGTAGAATGCAGTTCTATGGTAAATAAGACAAAGATAAATAAACACATTTGGGAAACAAGGAGCAAGGACTCAAAAAGTCTTTTGTGACAAGGTATCTTCTTAGTTGAAATAATCCCCCGCTGCCCCCGCCCCAGGAAGTAGTGAGAGCAACAGAACATGAGTACTGTACAGTGGTACCTCAGGTTACAGATGCTTCAGGTTACAGACTCCACTAACCCAGAAATAGTACCTTGGGTTAGGAACTTTACTTCAGGATGAGAACAGAAATCGTGCAGAGGTGGTGCAGTGGCAGCAGGAGGCCCCATTAGCTAAAGTGGTGCTTCAGGTTAAGAACAGTTTCAGGTTAAGAACGGACCTCCAGAACGAATTAAGTTCTTAACCCGAGGTACCACTGTAAGCTAAAAGATGCTAGACAAAGTAATTGGCCATATGTTCCAGAGAGTAATTGCTAATCCAAAGCAGGGAACATGACCCCCATAATATGAACGATGGCTGTCTAATAATGAGGATCACAGTGGCTCCCCAAGGGCTCTCCATCCTCAAGAGTAATATTGTATTGGCAGATTCCAGAAATCTTTGTTTATAATACAAGATATAATAGAATGGTATTCATCAACAAAGTAGACATTGTGTGCTGCACTTCCCACAAGTGGACACAAATTCTTCTCTGGCAATGAATATGATTGCCCTGCATCATGTATTATATGGGCCAATCTCTGTTGTCTCTTATAAGCTCCGTGAATAATCTCAAGGTGTATTGATTTCAGATGGTTACCCAGCACATAGGACAAGAGAGATTTTGAGAGAGATTGCCCATTGTTGAAAATGCAACTGGATCCTTGCTTCACAATTCAATTTAATGCAGGCACGATTCACAGATGATTTGGTCTTCATTTTCAGGGGCACCATTTCAGAGGAGAAGGAATCTTCCCCATACCCTTGCTTCATTCTACATGTAATTATTTCTCAGGAGCGCAGGAGTATATGGGGCACTGCCCCATACCCACATTTGCATAAGACCCGTATGTGCTAATTTATAAGTATAGCTGTCTCTGGGCAAATTAAGATAATCAGAGACTGGGATCTAAACAGGACTATAGTTTGCAGTGAGCTTAGTCACCCTATATGCAATTTTTAAAAAAAGGTCTTAAAAGGGAGGGGGCAGGAGATCTGGGGTCCAGCACAAAAAAACAGGGGGTCTGAGCCACCTCATAACAATGTCCGTACTCAGGCTAATATCTATGGGTTGCATCCAATGTAGTGCTAAGTTAGAGCCACTTAGCTGTGTACTCGTTCTGCTAGTGAAATGTTTTGAGCCAGGACAATGTTGTTGCTTAAAAGAATGCATAAGCAGGTTGTTGGTACCTTTGCTGCACAATAGAGAGCACAATTTGTTGCTCAACGACTTTCCACAAGCACAATTGTTGCACTGGATTCCTCTGTAAATACATCATTTAAAACTCTCCCTTTTGCTAGCAGACAGAATGTTGTATACAGTCCTATATTTCTAGCTAACTTGCAGGTACTACACAATGGCTGAGTTTGCATATAATGGTAAGCTGGGCTTACCTGTTTTATAATGGTTCATTATGATTACTCCCACTTTTCTCTTCACATAATGTGATTATGCCCAAATTAGGGATCCGTAGTTGGAAAGGGCCATAGCTGAACAGTACAGGACTTGTTTTGCATGGAAAAGGTCCCAGATTCAATACCCAGCATCTTCAGCTGGAGCTGGGAATTTCCCCTGCCTAAAACCCTGGAGAGTCAGTATCAACAATTCTGACGTAGATGACTTGGTATATAACAACTTCCTGTGTTCCTAGATCTGGTGCTCCCTCACAAGCTGAAATCTCCAGCTCAGACATAATGGGAAGCCAAGGTTTCCTGGTCTGTTTAACTTGCTCATCCCAAGGGAGGAGCTAAGCAGGGGCGAATGGGCAGCATGACTCAGCATGCTGCTCCTTCAAATAAACCACAATAAACTGGGAAGCCTGGGGCATTAGTACATGCAAGCATAACCATCCAGTTCAGGAACACTATTTCAGGTTTAAGTGTGTGGAGGCAGGGAAGCAAAGAAATTTCACGGGGTGGGGGAGAGTAAGTTTCACAACAGAAACCTCTCTTGCATACTTTCAGCAACAAAAAATGTGTTGTTTTTTAAAGCATCCGCTGTAGCTAGTTTGTTCCACCTTTTAATGTAAACAGGATAATTATGTGTTCTGAAACATGTTGAGGGATGAATCAGAGCATGAGCGGGGACTGATATTTGGCCATCATGTACCCACCAATGGCCAGGAGGTTCAGGACAAAGCTCTGTCCCACCACCTTTTGCAACTGTTTCTGGATTCTGTCCTGCCTGCTGGGGTCATCTAACCCTTCTGTTCAGAAAGCTAAGGAGATGAGACAGCAACACATATTGCATGGACAAAGAATTGCATCTACTCACTCGACTGGGTCACTGCTGCTGCTGCTAATTTCAGCATTTTTCCATCCAGCATCTTGGCATTTTATTGCTTTGTCACCAAAAAACTCTGTGTGCATTATCAGAAATCTGAGAAACATGCTAAAAAACTGAAGAAATAAATCAAAACGGCCTTTGCTGCAGTGATTGTTTTGTTTTCAGATAGGCTTCTTTCAGTGTTTTAAACTTTCTATTTCTGATGTCTGGCATCCAGAAACTGAAGGCACCTTGCTCAGGAGCGTAGCAAGCGGGGTGCGGTAGGTGCAGTCTGCCCCGGGTGTCCCCACTGGGGGGAGGTGTGACAAAATTGTGGGCGGCACTCACTGTGGGCCTGCAGCACACCCAAGCCACGCATCTCTCCTGGGAGTGATGTGGGGGCTTAAGTGCCTGCAGGCTCCATACTGGCCCCAAACGGTCCTCCCACCACCTCCCCCTCAGCTGTAGGGTGGCTGAGTGGGAGGAGGCAGGCAGACTCCGGAGGCCTCATGGTGCCCCCGTGGGTGGCTGGCCCCGCCCCCAGACACAGGGCTCGAGCGTCGCCCCAGGTGCCCGATCAGCTTGTTCCACTGCTGACCTTGCTGCCTTCCCCACAAAGTTGTCTTGCTGTGTATGGAACTGAGTGGCTCATTTACATCTGCATACACCCTTGCAGAAGGTCCGTACAGTTAAAGCCATGGTTTTCCCAGTAGTGATGTATGGAAGTGAGAGCTGGACCATCAAGAAGGCTGATCGCCGAATAAATGATGCTTTTGAATTATGGTGCTGGAGGAGACTCTTGAGAGTCCCATGGACTGCAAGAAGATCAAACGCATCCATTCTTAAGGAAATTAGTGCTCACTGGAAGAACAGATCGTGAAGCTGAGGCTCCAATACTTTGGCCACCTCATGAGAAGAGAAGACTCCCTGGAAAAGACCCTGATGTTGGGAAAGATGGAGGGCACAAGGAGAAGGGGACGACAGAGGACGAGATGGCTGGACAGTGTTCTCGAAGCTACAAACATGAGTCTGACCAAACTGCGGGAGGCAGTGGAAGACAGGAGTGCCTGGCGTGCTCTGGTCCATGGGGTCACCCACAAAGAGTCGGACATGACTAAATGACTAAACAACAACAACAACAACACCCTTGCAGCTTATTCTACTACTACTTTCATGAGTGCATCTATAGGGCAATGTATGCTGTAAAGGCCAACAATGTTGGAACCAGTCCTGACTGCTCAAATACTTGCCTTCGCTACTTACTGGCTGCACCTATCCACAGGGCTACAGTTTCTAGGAAGAGAATGAAGCCAGTATAATTATGAAAAGAGTCATAATTCTGAAGGTTCCAGTGCCTCCAAAGAGGAGTAAAAAAGTACAAAAAAGAGGGGGGGGGGTGGAAATGTAAGAAAGTGAAAAGAAAAAAATTGGGGGGGAAAGAAACCAAAAACAGATTTGACTACAATATGACAGTATCTTGAATTTCATGAACTGGCATGCCCCTTACTTTGAATTAAGTAGCCAATTACAAGGTGAAATTGGAACAAACTCTGTAATCGTGATGCCAGATTCCTGAAGGTTATTAGATAATTACACCAAGCAGCTGAACAATTAATAGGAAACGAAACAATGGAAAAACCTAAGCCAGTAACTTGTTCCATAGAAAACATTACAGGCTACAGAATGTCCAAGCCTATTCAAAACCACCTCTTTTATTTCTGAGCAAGACTTGGAATTTATGAAATCTTATTTACAAACATTGATCAGTTTAGAATGTGTATTTATTTGATAAATACTGCCTCTTTCCCCCGTAGAATACTAAGTAGTTCTAGGATCCTCCCCCAAAAACCTTTTCAATTTTTTTTTCTTATTTGCATTTCTACCTCTGTGTCCCACACTATTATATGTAAATACTACTTTAGTTTAGCAACACAATCTATTGCAAGGATCATCCCTTGGAAAAAAGGATGGGAGTAACTGCCAATTTCTGCCACGTCCATTCCTCGTTTTTTCTGAGCTTAAAATCAGTTCCCCACATTTCTGCAGCAATTTGTAGACCATTGCAATTAAGTAGTGCATATATATCTAAATAAATAAATGAGGCAGAAAAACAGATTCTGCTCTTGCAGTGGAATGAATTTTTGTGGAGGGGGCAAATGTGAGGACAGGTTTCAGCACACAAATGGTTACCCACTCCCCACAGAACTTTATTTGGTGGTTGTAACTGTCCACTTTGATATGAGGACAAGGACCTTGGAAACAGGCTCAGAAATCATGTAAAAAGGAGAAAATGTGCTACAAAATGCTAGCCAAGAAGATTTATTGCAATTCATTGTGTTTTGGAACATCTTTAGCATCAATCTTTACTTTCAATTCCTAATATAGCTGGAGTCTCCTTTTAATCCACGAGGAACCTTAACAGAGTCATACGACAGGAAGCTGCTCAAGGATATGAGGTGCTGACACTTGGCCCCATCAGATAAATCAAATTGTTTGGCCTGAGTTTTCTGTTTCTTATTTGCCATCTAAGGTTGAAACTATTTTCTGGGAGATTCACTACTCATCCAATAATCCATTCATCATGCATTAGGTCATTACACAAGGAGGGGAAAGCGAAAATGCCAGGACTACAGTTAGAAAGACACAATTGCAAATTGGGAACTTCACAGCTTATTCACATTTGAGTGCCAGTTGTAAACTGATTTGCACAGTGCTTTCTTTAAATAAAAGAAGCTAAGAGATATTGCAACTAACATACTGCTTGGAAGGTAGCCTACCTGACTGGAAGCTCTTCCCTGTAATCCTGAGGTTAGGAACCTTTTTTGGCCCAGCGGACCCATTCCTTCTCTCACCTCACCCCCATAGGCCAACTTTGACAGGTTAGCTGGACAATGCACATCAGAATGATGTCGGGTGATGGCCCCTTTCAAGGTGTGCTGTGCTCCCCAAGTGCCCAGGAACTAGCTGGTTTGCAGGTGGTTGGGAAGCGCTATGCGAAGTTGATTTGCAAGTCCTGTGCTAAGTGCTTCCAAATCACCAAACATAGGGTTGGGCTGAAGATCCAGTGTGAGTCAGTATAGATAATGCTGAACTAAATGGATTGATTCTTTATATGGCAGCTTGCTTGCTTGCTTGCTTGCTTATTTATTTATAAGATTTCTTACCTGCCTTTCACCATAAGGTCCCAGGGCAGATTACAGCAATAGAATATCCAGTTATAATAAAGCCATTCCAATGAGAAAACAAGTAAAACTGTTCCAAATTGAAGATGTTGTTGTTGTTGTTGATGATGATAATGATAATTTATGAAGGTAAAGGTAAAGGACCCCCAGGATGGTTAAGTCCAGTCAAACTTGACCATGTGGTGCAGGACTCACCTTGCTTCAGGGTGAGGGAGCCAGTGTTTGTTTACAGACAGCTTTGCGGGACATGTGACCAGCATGACAAAACCACTTCTGGCACAACAGGACACTGTGAAAAGTGCCAGAGCATGGAAATGCTAGGCTTTTCACTTCCAAGAAGGCCTTCTGCCTGGTTCCCTGTAACTTTACTTCTCACGATAAGGGAACTGTCAGAAGCACCACCACCCCAGAGCTGGACCTCCGTGTCTGGGTTGAACAATGCGGGTGAAGATGCTCCTTCAGGGCCGAGGCTGTTTAGGGCTTTAAGGGTCAGCACCAACACATTTAATTGTGTTCAGAAATGTACTGGGAGCCAATGTAGATCCTTTAAGACCAGTGTTATATGGTTCTGGGGGCCACTCCCAGTCACCAGTCTAGCTACTGCATTCTGGATTAGTTGTAGTTTACGAGTCCAGTATGTGCCTATAGCAGTCAATGTAGGTAACATTTTAATGTTCCAAATATTTATTGCCCCCTAAATTATATTTGGGTGCTCTAGTGCTACTCAGAGGAAGATTGCAAAGCATGTATATTATTTAAATCCTCTGATACATTTTTATTATTATGTGACCTTTTATTTCCCATAAATACATTGTTTTGTTAAGTCAGAAACACTGTAATCAGAAGTAGAATTGCCATTTTCAAAGACTGTATTACTCTTCTTTGAAACCATTGGGGGGAAGTGGTCAGAGACTGCACTTCAACTCCTTGCCACTCCCCCTAAGTAGGACAAGCAGAATAAATTATGCAAATCAAGCACATTTTTGCAAACTGACATCTAAAGACAGGCTTTGGAATGAAGTTTTTCTCAAGACAGAATTTTGGTGCATAGTTTAGGTTCCTTTTCCCTTAAACTCCTTTTCCAAGTTTTCAATTTTGCTTGCAATGGGGTTCCAGGGCTTATATTCAAATAAGTGATTAGCACATTGAAGAGTTTAAGCCACACTACTGCCCCTTTATGAGTAGATGCTGTGTTTTTGGTGACAACAGCAGGATTTAAAGCAGTGGGTTTTTTGTGTGAAAGAGTTCTGAGAGAAGTAACACAATTGGAAAAGAACAAGAAAACCCTCCTAAAAATGTTATTTGATCCAAGTGAATGTTTTCTGGAACAAACATGTGACTAAGGAATTGGACTGCAATATTAGCCAGCTATCCTCCCCCCCCCCTCCTTTCCTCCTCCTCCATACAGAAACATCTCCTTTGGTGCTCTTGCTCCTTTTTCAATTATTCATGGAGAGCCTGTTGCCAATCCACTTCTCACGCCATCCTCATGAGCACACAGAAGGACTTCCAAACCAATTGCAACAGCAGTCTCCATTCCTCCATGCCGAAATACCCCCTAGAAGCTTCCCCACACCCAAAGGTTTGAAAAAGCATGTAGTTCAAAACCACACCAAAAAGTGCAAGTAGATTAATAGGTACCACTCCGGTGGGAAGGTAAATGGTGTTTCCGTGCGCTGCTCTGGTGTCGGTGTTCTGTTGCTCCAGAAGCAGCTTAGTCATGCTGGCCACGTGACCCGGGAAAACTGTCTGCGGAGCAGACAAACGCCGGCTCCCTCGGCCTGTAAAGCGAGATGAGCGCCGCAACCCCTGAGTCATTTGCGACTGGACTTAATTGTCAGGGGTCCCTTTACCTTTACCTGTACCCCTGTTTGAAGCCCTGTTTCAGATTGGGGAAACAGAGGACTTAGGAGCGGAGAAAAAGGCGTGAAAGGAGTTAAGCAACCCCTTCCCTTAACCCGCTGCTTCCCTCCCCATCTCTGTCAAAATTGTAGGTGATGGCAGAGAATGTGGCTGGATGAATCTGTTAATTTCAGTTTCTGATTTTCCCTTTCTCAAGTTTCTCACCTCTCCTGGTCATCTCTCAGTTGCCTCAGACCTTGTGTGATAACAAATAAGTGAGCATTACAATTTGCAGATTGACCTTCAGAAAATTCAGGTATTACCTTTTTATCATTTTAATCTTATTACATTTCTTACACAGAAGAAAACAGAATAAAAATAGATGAACACAATCAAACCTTCCAACAAAATACAAAAAAGACTACACTGGGTACAAATAGAAGAGGATATGTACTTTGGGATCTTTACAGGTGAATATTATTTCAAATGTATTTTCAGTATTTTAAATTAACTTTTCTATTTCTTTCCATTATAGAGTACAGAGATCCACTATAAAGAGGACACATCAAGAGGAAGAAAAGTATAAAAATAGAAATTATTGACATCTGTTGAAAAGCTGTGGTGGGGGTCGGCCATGCTCCTGTATCTGAACATAAGGATTTCACATTAAAGCATGTTTCCAAGAGTAACACACACACACCTACTGTTTTTGTGGAGGCAAACCATATTGAGGGAGGCAGTTTGGAGTAAAGAGATGATAAATGGAGTAAGTATTAAAGCACTTGGGGGGAGGCTTTTTCCTGCCCTTATGGGTAAGCTTCATGAGGCTACATACAAGTGGCAGGCAGAGCCAGACAAAAAAGTTGATGGAGCAATGAGTGTAAAGTTTACCTTTGTACAGTAGTACAGTTTCTATGCATGCTCACACACCCCTCCCTATCCTCCTTCCAGGCAAGCAAGAGCCATTATTAGAATTCAAGACTGTTGGGGAAAGGGTTTGGAAGAGAGATTCTACTCTCTAGTAACAGAGCTAAGTACCATGGTGATTGCTCCACACACATTAAAACCTGGTTAGATTTTACATCTGGCCTCATCCACCTTTAAGCAAACATTCCCCACAAAAACACCTTGGCTAGAATAAATCACAGACACTTAGCTTTGTAGATAGGTGAATATTTTACTCACAGAGTTACACCAAATAAGTCTCCATTGGATGGGAATAAAATAAAGATGAGAAAGGTTACAAACAACTCAAAAAAGGAAAGTACTTGGTTTTCTTACAAAAAGGATAGTGCAATTTGCAAGTTGGCAAAGATGCAGGCTTTAACAGCTCATTTTAGGGAGACTCAGTTTACTTGCGGCATTTGCTGAGTTGGGAGCCAGGGCACATGGCTCCTTTTTCACTTCTTCCAGTAAGCATAAAGAGAGAAAACTGAGAAGTGGAGAGCAAAAGCTGCTGAGCCACACTTGCAGCCACACTTGCAGCGTGAACTCAGATCAACTCTTTCATGCATGCAAATGTGAGTCAGTAACTGTACAACAAAGGCCACATTCCAGCTACCCTCAAAGGGGATGCATTGCAGGGCTGGGGAATGTTATGGCTTAGGGAGAGGACGCATGGCTGGGAAGGGAATGTGGTCAGGGGAAGAATCCTGATGGCCAGATAAAAAGTTTTGGAGGGCCACATGTGGCCCCTCTCTCCCTGATTGAAGCACTTCTGCCATTTCTCCACAAAAACTGCCCCCTCACCAGACCTGTTTTTCCCATGGCTTTCCTTACATGTGCTTCTATGAAGTGTCAAGTTCTGCCCTTAGCCTCAGCTGTTAGCCCCAGCTCCCTTACCCCCCTCTTTTCCACAAGTGGGGTTGGGTTTAAATTTCTCCTTGTTTTCAAGGGGACACATGGTTCTGCTTAGGCACCAGCTAAAAGAGTTGCTAGTTGTAAGGCTTAAATCTGTGCCTGCCAAAATAAGTAACCTCTGCTGTGAATGTTCACAATCAAAACCCGTGGTTATATTTGTTTTCCTGGGCATAGGTTTTCCAGCTGCTGGTTGCCAGTGTTTATTGATGTTTCCTCTTTGGTAATTAAGAAATTATTGCCTTGTTTAACCCGCTGCTGTGTTCCTGGGCAGGGAGATGTTAACTCTACCTTGTTCCTGTTGGTGACTCTGTCTTCCTGGATTTCCTTTACAGTTTATGATAAGGGTGATTGCGACATTATAGAGAAGAAGCAATAGAGGGTTTCTTAGTCTCCTTTTCCCTTTCGAATTGTTTGGTTTGGACCCACACATGCACATAACTTTTCCCCTGTGGAAACTACCGCAATGACTCCTGTTAACACAAGGCTGTTGTATAAAGTTCCAGTGATGTCATGGTTCCTGACCAGGGAATCTGAGATCCTGTACTTAAAATCCTTTATCTATGGAGAAGCAGCATGAATTCACCCGTCACAAGAGTCTCTGGGTAGAAGTGTGGGATGAGATGGGTACAGTATATATCCACCTACCTAATGTGTGACGTCATCCTTAGTTAGAGCAGAGGTGCAGTTGTGTAATTTTAACTCTGTACAGAATGGCTTTACAATGGGAGTTATTTGGGTGGTAATAAGTATTACTTGGTAAGTCTACTCTTTTGCTGAGTGGGGCTCTGGATGACTCCCCCAAATTCCTGCCCTGGTAGCACTCCTCAATTTCAACCATAAATTAGACAAGTCTGAAACTGGCTTAAATGTTTAATGTAGACAGAGGGTGCACACAGGCATATATACAAACTGGGGCAATTCTGTAATTTTTTTCTCCTTTGCCCAAACTCAGTTTTTTGCAATTTCCACTTTTGCAATCTGTTAGACAGATTACCAGCCAGTAGTTTGACCATGCATTTAATAGCCTACAACACTCCTCTCTATATTCATCAAGTGTGGTGTCTGTCTTTCAAAAGCTTTCAAGCATTATTATCTACATTAATGCCCTCTCTCTTAAAAAATAAAATAAAATTCAGAACCAGTTTTTGTGTGTGTGTTGAGAAACTGTTTTGGAGAGGAGAGGGAAGTGGGGTTAGTGACCTTGTTGGTTCTCAGCCAATCAGTGCTGTGCAGAGCCAGCTAATGCAGCCAACAGGAGCTCTCTGTCTGGAGAAGAACACCAGAACATCTGACCAAAATATGGTGAGCTCATTTGCAAAGTGAGCTTACAGCTAAAATGATTTCACGTCTGGCTGCACCCACACATAAATTTTTGAACCCCTTTTATACTAAGGGGAAAAGCACATATTGGTCTTCCTGTGCCTTTGCTTATCCACCAGTTGTGTTTGGTGTGTGTGAGAGAGTAGTGTCATTTTACAGCTTAGTCGCTGGGTGGCACTGAACTTAGTTGTATCCAGATGGAATCAGGAGTTTCCTATTGCTGTTCTTTGCTGTTGTTTCAGGGAGAGACAGAGAGAATGAATCAAAGTTCTTGCCTAGATTCCTGACTGATGGTGTGTGCTGCCCAAGGCTTCCCTGGAGGTGAATATACACTAGTGAGTAGTCAACACTGGGAGTTTGGAGATATGGAAGAACAACAGCTGGGAAACATTAGGGCTGTTTATAACCCAAGACAAGGATTTTCCATAAACCCTACACCAAAGAATGTTAAGTGTTTTCTCTAGTAAAATATCAAAATTACAGCTGCAGACGGTTGGCAGAGAGCTTCGCATACAATGAGGTGAAATTAGCAGCAAGGGCAGAGGGAGGAAAAGATCTTACTGTCAAATTACTAAACCACTACAGACTCATCCAGAACCTTGGGGGAAACGCATGCTGCCTGCCATCTCATTCATCCAAAAAAGACCTGGGAAGTATCCAAGACCTACAGAGGAACAGAGAAAGCAAGATAAACAGGAGGCCTGTGCATCAATGAGGCTGGAGGAACCAGTATCCTTTGTATGCTAAATAAGAGAGCTCTGGCCAAATTGAGGCCTTTGCTAGGACATGTAGCAGTCTGCTCCAATAAGAAAAGGTGTTGGCCACACAAAAGCCAAACTGTTATATCAGGAAATTGTGGCAGCATGGGTTATAGGAATGTCAGAAGAGCCATGCCGAATGAAGCCAATGAGCCATCTAACCCACCATCCTGTTTTCACAGTGGCCAAGCAGATGCCTGTGGGAAACCTAAAAACATGACCTGAGCACTCTCATCACTTGTGATTCAACTGGCATTCAGAGGCATATTACCTCCCACAATGGAGGTATTGGAACCAACAGATATTGTAACCAAAAGATATTGATAGCCTTACCCTCCATGAATTGGTCTAATATTCTAAGAACACGGGAAGGGTCCTGCTGGATCAGGTCCAAGTCCCACCTAGTCCAGCATCCTACCCTCACAGCAGCCACAGCACTTTCCATACTTGCGATTCCCAGCAACTGGTATTCAGAGGCTTACTATGTTTAACAGATCAATGGAGAAGGCACCCAATTTGAAGGTCAACCTCACTCCTTTCTACTTAGGTTTTTACTTAGGTTTTACAGACTACAGGTGAGCATAGCAAGTTCCTTTAGAGAAGGTTGAAATATAATGGTCCATCCAACACACCGTTGCTGGATCTTACAAGCAGCAGCTCTTCCACCAAAGACTTAGCCACACACCAGCCAATACCTGATCCTTTTGAACTTGAAATATCATAACAACAACATTATTTATACCCCGCCCATCTGGCTGAGTTTCCCCAGCTACTCTGGGCGGCTCCCAATCAAGTGTTAAAAACAGTACAGGACTAGACTTGGGGCCAGGGTGGCCACGTGCTCTATTTTACAAAGGACATCCCTCCAATTCAAAGGACTGTCGGAGGCCAGTCCTCTATTTGAAGGAGTCCTGTATTTGAAAGTTGGCCTGGTCCAAATCCTGCCTAAAGATAAAGAACTGAAAGAGGGGAGACCAGGGAGGTCTTGGTATTGCCTGCCAACATTTAGCAGCTGGACAGCAGATCTGGTCACCTGGTCTCAGTCTTTCCTACTATGGTGAGATGCTTTGCATGTCTGTTTTAATTACTAGGGGGTGATGACCCTGCTTGCTTCACTTGCCAGCCCCACCTGCCCACCCACCCTCTGTTGACCAGCCCTTTTGCCGACTGCCTTGCCCCCCATACCAGGCCAGCACATCCTTCTTTTGCACCTAACTAAACCCTTTGCCAGTTACACCTCTCCCATCACTTCCTGGTCTCCTCACAGTGTGCCCCAATCCCTTCCCTGGACAGTTTCCCCAAACTCCAAAACCCCCTTTAAAGGAGGAGGGCCACTCCTCTGAGAGAAATATTCCCCCAGAGGACTGAAATTCTTCAACAGTTTTTTTTAATAAATAAATAAATAAATAAATCTGATTTATTCCCTGCCCTGCCTCCAAAACAAAAGGCAGCTTAGGAAGGGTTTGAAAAAGAAGTTGTTCAGAAATTTGACAGTAAACTCTTTTCTGAGAAATTTCAGCTCAGTACTACAAAGTATTTTTCCAAGGATACTAAAGGCTGAGTAACTAAACAGCAACCTAAAAAGTGACAACATGAATCCTCTTCTGCCATGCCACACTAATGAGGGCTGCTTTGCAGCCGGTGATGTAGCTTCTATGGTTCTTTCCTTCTGAAATACACATGGGAGGTTCTTCCTGAATAGAGTTTATTTTGGGTGCACAGGGATTTCCAGGTGGAGGTTGCTATATTCAGAACTGAGACTCCACTGAGTCCTATTTGGCCACACATCTGTATAAATACCCAATGTCAACAGGCCCCCATTAGCCCAGTGAGAACTAGGCAGGACATTTTACAACTGACAGCATTTAAGATATCTCCCCAACCCACCCCACAGAAGAGCTGCAAGTCAACAACATTTGTAATAGATCAGAAGGGTTTGGTTTGAGCTTTTAAAAAATTAAAAATTGGACAAGCCTACCTTTCTTTAATTGGAAGTGAAATTCTTTGCATAAATACTTAGAAGTAAGTCGCTTTAAGTGACACTTACTCCTAAGGAAATGTGTGTACAGGGCTACACGTCTGAATCACTCCATGAGAAATGCCAACAGGGCAGGAAGATCTCTCTTGCACACAAACCCAAAACATGCACATTTCCTGCCTTCCCCCACCCAGATCCCCACACCAAGGCTTAAATGAGCAGACAGGGCCGTCTTAAGCATATCTGGTGCCGTGGTGCAAAGAGTGCCCCTCCAGTGCCCCACCCCCTTTCCCAGAGGTGACCTTTTTGGGGGGCTGGAGGAGGTGGGCAGAGGCTGGAGGGCGACTCCTCCGACGGGAAAGAGGGGGAGGCTGGATGTGGCTCCTCCTGGCTCAGCTGGCTGCTTTGTGCCACGGTGGCCATGGTAGGCAGCACACTGAGTGAGCTGGCCTGTGCCGAGTGAGCGAGGGTGTGTGCGCTGCTCCTGCCAAGCGTCGGTTCGGGTTTTTCCCTTTTAGCCTTCTGGCGCCCCACAGAATTCAGCACCTGCAGGCTAAAAAGGAAAAAACCCGAGCCAACACTAGGCGGAGCTGCATACGCACCCTTGCTCACTCAGTGCACTTGTTCGGTGTTCCCCAGACTCTCACCTGGCGCCCTCCAGAACTTGGCACCCCGGTGCCCCGCACCACTAGCCTCAATGGGTAAGACAGGCCTGTGAGCATGTTCTGAGATCTTATATAAAAGTGCAGAAACATCCCAGCTTATTTAGCCCGATGAGAATCCACTTTCAGAGAAGGAAGAAAAAGAGGACATTTCTAGCCTGAAGGTTGCAAATATAAGTCTGAGAAGTATACGTACCTCAGGGCCAGCTCTACTAATAGGCAAGATGAGCTAGTAGTTGCTGGACAGTGTTTGGGACAATGGTGACAGACAATCTTTCTTCTGAGTCCCACTCTACGGAAGGACTCAGCTATGTATGCAGACTGGCCTGCCCTGTGCATCCTAAGCAAGCCTGTATTTTACAGTGGAAAATACTATTCTATCACCAGTGTTAGAAGTACAATTCAACTGGTCTGCTTCTATAAGTGGAATGGGGTGAGCACCATCTTGTCCCTTGCCAAGAGGCGGCCAAATGTCTTGGCTTGCTTTTGGTGTCCTGTTGAAATCTTACAAAATAGATGAGGGGGCTAGGCAACACTTATCAGATCTGCACTTCCCAAACCAACAGACAAAATAAAACACCGCCTGTCCTTAAAATCTGCACCTCTCCAAATTTTACAGTGCAGTTGTCCTGTCAAAAAAAGTGTACAAAAATATGTATATTAGTAAATATTGCATACAAGCAAAAACCTGCATTAATGAAAATAACATCTATAAATGCATCGTTAGAGGGAAAATAACTTGCAAACATGCATATACGAGGCAAAAATGCATGCCTTTGGAGAAATGCACATGAATTAGGTGCACACATTTTCATGGGGATGACAACAACAACAACAACAACATATAGAAATAGGGCGGACAAAATCTGAGACTGGAAAAACAAGAGACTGACAGATTCATCCATCCCTAGTGTGGAGTCACCCTCAAGCAGAATTATTTAAGTAGAGATAAAAGCAGTGGCGTAGCGTGGGTTGTCAGCACCTGGGGCAAGGCAAGTAATTTGCACCCCCTAACCCGTGGATTTGCGCCCCCTAACCCTAACCCCCAGACGTTGCGCCCGGTGCGGCCAGCCCCCCTGCACCCCCCACGCTACGCCACTAGATAAAATTAACTTACTCCTTGGTAAATATGGTCAGAATTAAACTGACCATGCATCCTCTGATGTTGCAGATACTCACACAATCCATTCATTAGATTCCCATTAGTATTACTTATTGTAACTATAAGTCCCTGAATTCACATAAATTTAGCAGATGGTTAACTTGGTGTGCCTTGCAGAATTGGAAGCCTGTTGGAAAACAAGGATCGTTGACAGTCTGATAATGATAACAAAAATGGGTATACAATATGTTTACAACTAGAATAGCTCAGATATTTTCACTATCATTCTTTTAAACACAAAAACAAAAACTGGAGAGTAAAACTCAATGTAAACACTGGAACAAACATAGCACCATGTCATCTGTTGCTAATTTTAAAACACAAAAAGTAATATTTGATATCTCCCAAGACTATTGAAAAGCATGCTTGCTGTCACAAAATGCCTGGAGAGGGGAACCATCCATTCCCTGCTGTGGAACACAAGCAGATTGGCAAAGACCACAAGCCACAAAACAAGCCATTTCTTAGGGCTCATTGGACCAATCATTCATTCCTTAATTCATCTGTTCTTTCCTTTATTCATCCCTTTGGACTTGGCTGATGCCCCAATAGAAGAAGAAAAAACACAACAATGCAGTGCAGTAGGCTTCAGGTCAGGAAGATACCTACTGAGAACTACAGCAAGGCACAACTCTAGGCTGTTCAGATCCTTCAATGAGCTTCATTTGTTTCATAACAACAGGAAAATTGAACTAAATAAGTGGTATCATGTTCATGAATGAATGGGTAGGAATGGGATTCCCCCCCCCCATTACTCCATTTGCAGTCGTTCATAAGTGTGTGAGTGTAACTTAGGCAGTCCATAATTCCCCTCAGTAACTATTAGAGGAAAGCACAAGCCCCCTGAACCAGTTCATGGCTCTTTCTGACCTGATCCAGGATAATTTGGTGCTAACCCGACTCTGATCTGGGCTCTGAACCAATCTGGGAACCTTGCACAATTAAATGTGTTATTTGGAGGGGGGAGGGGAGATGTGCATTTACAACTCTGATTAGCATGTGGTTGAGGAGGGAAAAGGGATATACACAGGATACCTGAATGTCTCCTTCTGTCTCCACTTTGACAATGTCAGATATTTCCAGGTGGACCCAGCCCAATCCAGGGCTGCCTCAACCTGACATGGCTAAATCCCAGGTTGACATTATTTGGCCTCATTCCATTCAAGATTCAGAATTCAGCCAAATCTGGTGCATAGCAATAATAGCTGGTTGCTGACAGTTACCATTTTGTTTGAGGCAGCGTTCCCTAGTCTCGTGCCATGGCCCCCCATTAACACAATTTTCACCTGTGGCCCCCTTAGAATATCGGGGGGGGGCAGTGGGTCATATCACCCATGGTTGAGAAACGGTGATGTAGAGCACTTATTTGATCTTGTTGCCAACACTGACAAATACAATGGTGGTGGAGAAATAAGCTGCTTATTTTTGCCACCATCACAGAGTAGGCCCTAAAATGGGCACTAACCTGTGCTTGGTCATATTCATCCTGAGTTTTCTGCTACCTGCACTCTAGACACCAACTATTCCATTTCATCCTCCTCAGCTCCATGGAAATGTCATGCTGCAATCCCATTCAATCTTCCTCAAAGAGAAAAGAACCCTACAAAATGCAATAGACCTCAGCTCAGAAAGATGACTACCAAGACCTACAGCAAACCATAATTTACTGCTCTAAGCTATTCAATGAGCCTCAAGAGGTATGCATGTGTTTCACAAGTAATGAAAAATTATTCGTGAATTTTTGAGACTTATTTCTGAATCGGCATGTACAGCATTGCAGTGTTTGTTTCCAGATCAACCAGAGGCTGAAGTTGAGTAACTAAACCAACATGGTGCATTCACAAATTTCTACTCACATGGTTATGTTTGGGCCTTAGGGTGTTTCCTGTGTTTCTGGTTTTCAAACAGTTCCTATCAAGGACAAAATGGAATAATTCTGCTTACCTGTTGGCTGATTTTAATGTGAAGCAAACCAAAGACTGACTAATTAACCATGTGAAGTAGCTGTAATGTAAAAATTATGCAGGAGTGTCTGAGGTGGTAGGAAAGTTGCTCCATTTTATCTTCTGGTGTTTTTTATTTTATTTTATTAACTAAACCAAAGCTATTATCAGGGAAAAGGCCTTAGTTGACAGAAGCAATATTTTGCATCTTGTTCTAAATATTTCTAGATTTACTACCCTTGGACAGTCCAAATCTGTTGCAGCTGTTGAGGGGCCATAAATTATCTCTTTAAACGCAGGGATGTATATCTTCACAATATCCCTAAGAATCCTCTTGTAGGAGAGTGGAAACACAAATGTTTAGTTAGAAGTGGGTAGCCAAACATGCAGCTGCATTCCTGGAAGAGTTTCATCTATATGAAAACCTCTGGGGGGCTGTTTTCTGTTTTAAAGAGTGAGCTGCTCAGCTCCAGCAATTCCGCAAAATATTTTCTGCTATCCAATATAATTGCATTCATGTTTGTGTGTGGCTGGGACCCTATATATATAGGCTACGCTTGCATACCTCCTGCCTGGCTTGTGATCCATAACAATCTTTTGGACCAGAGACCAGAATGGAACCATTTCCCTCTGAATTGCTAGTTCCTCTGAATTGCCAGTTGCTGGGGGGCCACAGAAAGAGTAAGGCTATTGCCTTTGTGCCCTACTTGTGGACTTCACAAAGGCATCTATCTGTTTGACTACTGTAGCAAACAGGATGCTGGACTAGTGTGCCATTTGGTCTGATTATTACTATTGGCGTGACCAATAGCAGTAATCCTTATGGTTTATAGCACTCTTTCTAACAGCAAAGTCAGGTGAAAGTGTCAACAGAACTGGAACCAAATGAGTCACCAAGAAACAAGAAGATGGCATAAGACTGTTTGAGCGATTCCCAAACTTTCCCAAAGGCATATCTATTTATTGGGGGGAACACCCCAAAATAATCCAATGAGGAGTATGTGAATATGGCTTGTGGAGGCTGTTGCCCATTAGGACTTTCAGAGCAGAAACCAAGGAGGTCAACAGAGACAGAGCCAATATCAGGCAGAGCCAACTCAATCTCATTTTGCTCCTGTCTCCTTTCCCAAGTTCTTCAAAGGCATCAATGAGCTTAAGGAAGAGGCTGACAGCCAGGGCCACCCCCTGGACTGACCATAAGTAGAGGATAGACAGGTAGGGGCTGGCTGAGGGCAGACTGAGCTTGATGGGGCAAACACGCCATTTCCCCCAATGAGCCAGTCTCCACTGCACAGTGACCCTGTTCAGTGGCTTAGATGGGACTTCCTTCTAGGGGTAGATGAGCATAGGTCTTACCTGTAATAAAGCCCCATTGACCTCTAGGAATTGCTCCTGAGTAGACATGCACAGGATTGCAATCATGGTCTTCTAGTTGGTCAGCTTTGTCCCTTCCAACTCTCCCGTAGCCTAATGATAAGCACATGGAACCTATTAGCTCAAGAGCGCATGGCCATTCCCTGTTGTTTGTGCACTCTCTGACATGTGCTTCTTTTTAAAAGCACTGCAGCCAATGTCTTCAGCATCTCTTACATAAGTGGGCTTGCCAGCCTAAGAAAACTTCATTCAATTATACTGTTTTCATAACCGTCAGGGGAACTGTGATCAGTTCTGTCATGTTATTTGTAAAGTGTTGCATATGAAGATAACAAAACCTCATGCTCACTCCAAAGACTTTGAGTACTCAGAATGCTTTGATACCAAAGCAATTCAAGAGAATGTACATTTATTTATTTATTTTATTTATTTATTTATTTATTTATTTATTTATTTATTTATTTCTCTCTCTTTGTCCCAAAACTTTGAAAGATAAGAGTTTTGTTTTTCTTGTTTCATTTACTTCCATTAATAAACTTCCAGATAAGTTTATTGTCTGGTAGTTTGTCATTTTAGATGCAAAGAAGTGAAAAAGAAAAGGCATAGTTCTTACACTCCATCCTTGATCCTTTAAAGCTGCTCTTGATTATTTGCTCCAAAATACAGGTTTTCCCATCTTCTTCAAGTAACAGATAAACTGCTTATTTACTTGAAACAAAGGTAACAATGAAAATAAATAAACAAGCCCCTATACTTTTTGAGCATCTGTGATCTCCATCAGTAGGTTTTTTTTAGTTTTTGTTTTTTAAAGTTTAATTCTTCAGTTTAGTCAGAGCTGAGGGAACTTTCCAGATGTGGCTGAACAACATTTCCCATCATCCTTGATCACTGGCCAAGCTGGCTGGAGCTGACAGATGCTGAAGTCCAATATTTGGAGGCCACAAGTAACAATTTTATAAAACTATCTAATCACTAAACGTCACTTTCGATCCCTTATTTGCATAACTATCTACAGTATCCCCCTGCTGGCCCAGGGTGAGAACTTCAGTACATAACACCTAACATGACTGATTGGTTGCTGCCCAGAATCACTTTGAAGGTCCCTGCTTTGATTTAGGATGCTCCAGAGAGATCCTGCTTCAGTTTGGACAGCCAGTCCAAAGCTACAGCCTTTCCCCACAAGTAGAAACTGAGTTCCACAGCACTCTCCACATGTGATTCCTAGCAACCTCTAAGAAGAAGCACGAGGGCTGAAGATGTGAAAAACTTCATTTCTACTTTGACCATGTCAATCTGACCAGTTTAGGGGAATTCCTGTGGAACTGAGCCTACTGTGATAAACAATATACCTCCCAAATTCCACTGAAAGCAAAGTCTAGATAGTTAACAGTGAAGGCTTACACAGACCATTGCAAAGGGGCAGGCATGAGATTACATGGGTGGGATGGGCAATGGGATTTCCCCATAGTGATTCTTTGGTGTTAACCAACTCACACTGTATCAGTAGCATGTGATCACTGTAAAAATGCAAGGGGGAAGTTGGAGGAACGGCAATGTTGGTACAGTACAGGTATAGTATTGTAAGGGCATAGGGAGCCTGGAAAGAAAGAAAGAAAGAAAGAAAGAAAGAAAGAAAGAAAGAAAGAAAGAAAGAAAGAAAGAAAGAAAATGAAAGAAAGCATTGTGCTTTAATGGTGAAGGTTATACATGCTCAGGATTCTAATTGTGTGGGGAGTCAACAAAGGTAGAGTAGGTTCCTGCTGCATAAGTTTGGCTCAAATATATGGACAGCTCCAGCGATGGGCTGTCAGGAATGTGAACGAGGCAGCATAGCCCCTGAACAGTGTTAGAGATGGATTAGAAACTCAATTCAGTTTGCCTTTCAAGGTGAACTCACCCAATCAACAAGTTCCAAAACAATATACAAGGTGAAACACTGCCACCCTTTGAAATTTGCACTTTTCCAAGTTTTGCAATACGGTTCTCCAATCAAATAATGTCCACAAAAATGCATATACAAGGGTAAAGTGTGCATAGCAATATATTAGTGAAAGCAGCATATAAAAAATGGAAATTATGGGAAATTAATCAAATTAAGGGAAATTGCCTAGCATATGCATGTTTGCAAAGCAATGATGCAAGTTTGCAAAGCAATGTTGCATGCAACAATGCATATATTAGGAGAAATTTGCACTAAAATTCTGCTTAATTTTCAGGAGGATTTTTTTTTTTAATGCAAACTTATATGGAAATGTGGAGAATTGAATTTAAGACTGGAGGAATGAGAAACAGACTGCAGCTGAAATTGACGGATTCATCCATCCATACAGAACATACACACCTGTTCTCTACCCACATGCAGTTACAATCATGTGAGAGGGAATAGGTGATGTGTCTGGGACCCTCTGTGGTGCAATGGGTCAATGCCTCCTGCTGTTAACCAGAAGGTTGGTACTTCAAGCCCAACTAGGGATGGCTATGGACAGGATTCCTGCATTGCAGGGTTTTGGACATGATGGCCCTTGGGTTCCCTTCCAGCTCTATAATTCTAGGAAGAGGATTAGAAATACATCGTCACCCAGCCCGGACACAGATCCAGCACTGAAGGCCTTTGGGCGGTTCCCTCACTGCAATAAGTGAAACTACAGGAAACCAGGTACAGGGCCTTCTCAGTAGTGGTGCCCACCCTGTGCAATGCCCTCCCATCAGATAGCAAGGAGATGAGTAGCTATATTACCTTCAGGAGACATTTGAAGGCAGCCCTGTATAGGGAAGCTCTTTAAGGTTTAATGTTTTACTATGCCAGAGTGGCTGGGGCAACCCAGTCAGAAGGGCGGGATACAAAAATAAAATGTTGTTGTTGTTGTTGTTGTTGTTGTCATTACTATTACTATTACTATTACTAAAATGTAGTAGTCACATTTTTTTGCCATGGCAACTCAAAGTGACTTACAATATTTGAAAAACAAACACACACACACATAATTACATACATTAAAACCAGCATTAAAATGAAACCTATGTTAAAACATCCCACCCATGTAAAAAGGCCAAAGGTAGTTAACAGCCAAAGGCCAGATTAAAAAGGAAAGTTTTTGCCCAGTGCCTAACAATAATGAGCACCTTGGCCTCTGAATTCTATACCAGCTGCAGTTTCTGAACCATTTTTAAAGGCAATACAGAAGAGGACATTCAATGTTACACATATTGTCATCTGTTCTGTAAGAAATTCTGGATTACTAAAAACAGCATCCAGCCTGAAATAAAAATATTATGCCAAACAATGGTTAGGGGCCCTGCCAGTCTGGCTACATTTCTTTATTTGCCCCAACAAAGAGGAAGCATACATGATTGCACAATGAGAAAATCAGAAAACCTCCTCCTCCTTCTTCTTTCTTGAAGGTCATATGTCTAATATTAGGCCACATTCATGAATAGTTGTGATGTCATTTATTGTAAGGTGCCCCCACAACAAAATGTTGTTCCTGTTCAGCATTCCAGCCATGCCTGCTTGAGATGTTAAAGTTATTCACCAAGTCTCTAGTAAATATCATGTTAATGTTTCTTAGATAAAACTGATTACATTGGAGAAAACTTAGAAGCAATGGAAAAATCTGCTCTTCCGCCAGCTTTTTTGGGGGGTGGGGGTGGATTTAGTTATCTAGAGACACGGCCTGCTGTTAGAAGAATGCTGTTGTAGGTTTGAATTGATACAGTGGTACCTCGGGTTACAGACGCTTCAGGTTACAGATGCTTCAGGTTACAGACGCTTCAGGTTACAGACTCCGCTAACCCAGAAATAGTACCTCGGGTTAAGAACTTTGCTTCAGGATGAGAACAGAAACTGTGCAGTGGTGGTGTGCCAGCAGCGGGAGGCCCCATTAGCTAAAGTGGTACCTCAGGTTAAGAACAATTTCAGGTTAAGAATGGACCACCAGTACGAATTAAGTTCTTGTGTTCCTGTTTACCAGGGATGTCCCTAATTTAGAGAAGCCATCCTGGTTTCTGATTTCATAGAATCATAGAATCATAGAATCATACAGTTGGAAGAGACCACAAGGGCCATCGAGTCCAACCCCCTGCCAAGCAGGAAACACCATCAGAGCACTCCTGACATATGGTTGTCAAGCCTCTGCTTAAAGACCTCCAAAGTAGGAGACTCCACCACACTCCTTGGCAGCAAATTCCACTGTCGAACAGCTCTTACTGTCAGGAAGTTCTTCCTAATGTTTAGGTGGAATCTTCTTTCTTGTAGTTTGGATCCATTGCTCCGTGTCCGCTTCTCTGGAGCAGCAGAAAACAACCTTTCTCCCTCCTCTATGTGACATCCTTTTATATATTTGAACATGGCTATCATATCACCCCTTAACCTCCTCTTCTCCAGGCTAAACATGCCCAGCTCCCTTAGCCGTTCCTCATAAGGCATCGTTTCCAAGCCTTTGACCATTTTGGTTGCCCTCCTCTGGACACGTTCCAGTTTGTCAGTGTCCTTCTTGAATTGTGGTGCCCAGAACTGGACACAGTACTCCAGGTGTGGTCTGACCAGAGCAGAATACAGTGGCACTATTACTTCCCTTGATCTAGATGCTATACTCCATTTGATCCTGGAATGTCCCAATTTCCTTAAGGGTAAAGGTAAAGGGACCCCTGACCATTAGGTCCAGTCCTGACTGACTCTGGGGTTGCAGCGCTCATCTCGCTTTATTGGCTGAGGGAGCCGGCGTACAGCGTCTGGGTCATGTGGCCAGCACGACTAAGCCACTTCTGGTGAACCAGAGCAGCGCACGGAAACGTCCTTTACCTTTCCGCTGGAGCGGTACCTATTTATCTACTTGCACTTTGATGTGCTTTCAAACTGCTAGGTTGGTAGGAGCAGGGACCGAGCAATGGGCTCTCACCCCGTCACAGGGATTCGAACCGCCAACCTTCTGATCAGCAAGCCCTAGGCTCAGTGGTTTAATCCACAGCGCCACCAATGTCCCATTTCCCAATTTCCTTAGGATGTCCCTATTTTCATTGGAAAAATACTTTAGGGTATGGAGTTATCTGACCCCTGAGCCGTCTGAAGGCAATCCTGTATAGGGAATTTTTAAAAATGTTTAATGTTTTATTATGTTTTTATATATGTTGGAAGCTGGCAGAGTGCCTGGGGCAACCCAGCAAGATGTGTGGGGTATAAATAGTAAAATTATCGTTATGGAATGGGATGTCCCTATTTTCATTGGAGAAATGTTGGAGGGTATGAGAATGCTGTTTTCAGGCTTTCTTATTGTTTTGTGCATTTCTTGTTGCAATCTGCCCTGAGATCACTTGACACTGAAAGGTGAGACAGAACTTTTACACATAAATGAAATCTTTTTTTTTTTTAATGGATACAAGTAAAAGAATAGAACATGAGTCGCCTGATATTGGGGATGAAAAATTGGCCATGAATTTATTAGCTTATCTGTTTTCTGATGGCATCTGCTGTGGTGCAGTCTGCGACAGCTGATGCCTATCGGGAGTGGTAGGGTGGAAGGCAGAATGACCAATGGTTGCTGGTGTCAGCACCAATAACAGGAAGAGTCAGCTAATTCTAGCTTTTTCCCTGTCCTCTCTGCTGAGTTCTACAAATTCAACACTGAGACTAAAGAAGAGGAAGCTGACATGACAGGCAGTGCCACTCTCTAGTCTGGCCCCAAGAAAGAAGACAGACAGGGAAGCTGGCTGAGAGCAGACTGAGCTTGCTGAAGCAGTGCCCCAATGACCCTAATGCAGAGCTTTCCAAACCTTCCCTGTTGGTGGCACACTTTTTAGATATGCATCATTTCACGACATGATAATTCAGTTTTACTAGCAAACTGGAGGTTAAACTAACTTGTTTCCAGCCCCAGGAGGAGCACAGGGAGCGTTCGTGCGACACACCTACACACTGCAGCCAACTCACTAACGTATCATGACACACAGTTTGGAAAGCTCTGCCCTACTGGATCAGACTCCCCCAGGTGCAGTCAGGTGATTTTAGAATCTGGACCAGGGTGGTCCAACATGCAGCACTCTGGCCTTTTTGGACAGCCCTTGGTGACACCCCCCCCACCTCCCCACAGTGACCACACTACCGGGTAAGCAAGGTGCTAGGCTTTAGGAAGGAAGTGTGAGGGCTTTGACAGGGTTCTCCTGTCTCCTTTCCAAAGCCTATTTAGCACTTCTCCAGCTTCTGGACCCTGCCAGACTCATACCTCCTTTCCAAAGGCATTGCCTCACTTATCTGGTTACAGGGAACCAGGCAGAGGGCCTTCTTGGTAGTGGCGCCTGCCCTGTGGAACACCCTCCCATCTGATTTCAGGGAAATAAGCCACTTCTTACTTTTAAAAGGCATCTGAAGGCAGCACTGTTTAGGGCAGTTTTTAATGTTTAATGCTGTATTGTGTTTTTAATATCTGTGGCTGGGGAAACGCAGCCAGATGGGTGGGGTATAAATAAATTATAAATAAATAAATAAATAAATGGGGAGTTGTTGTTGTTGTTGTTGTTGTTGTTGTTGTTGTTGTTAGGAAGGCATTAAGGCATTAAGAGGGCTGGGGTGTGTGTCAAATTTTGGCATCACCACACACACATACACCAAGACAGTATGCGTCCCACAGGTTCCATGTCAAAGTACTCTTGCATCCCTATTGATATGAAAAGCTGGACCGCCCTGCTCTGGACTTAACAGATTTTTTTTGGGGGGGGAGTCCTCTTTAGATGACAATGTGCAGGGGTACCAAATTGAATAAAACATTGGGGGAGCGAGGCACGCCCCACCCCGCACAACTGATCATATGACCGGTGCACATACTCCATTTGAGTGGCAGTGCTCAGTAACTCTGTGGGGAGCAGCCCCCTCACATGTTTTATGGGGCAGGGCAAAGGGACCTTGGCTCCTATGGCCATGTGTATTATGTCACTTGCTTCAAACTGTGATAAATCAGCATTGCTGTGCTTGGAGGACTCCTGCTCATCCTGCTGAATGGGGCTCTAGGTGTCTGCCCAAAAGCCTTGCCTTCATACCCCGCTGAGCCCCTGTCCAGCCCTTGTCAAATCAATATGCTGAATGAGATGGGCCTTTGGTCTGACTCAGTGTTTACCACTGCATATGTTTTTACATGGTGGTGTCACGGCCTTTAAACTGATTGATGCTGCTACAGAAATATCCCTTGTTCTCCCTCCTAGAAAGGTGCTTTACTTAACCTCTGCTGTCTCATATTTCAAGATCTTTGTCATTTCCGATTAAATTATCTGCAGACGTCTCCATGCGCTCTTCCAGAGCCATTAGCCAAAGGTTGCTCGGGATGCTGTGCTGTGTCGCAGAGAGCTGTTAGAAGCAGAGCGCATCCAGATGTGTTGTCATATCTGCTTGAGCTCCTCCTTGAGCAACAGAACAAAACCTGTTAGCTGTCGCTGCCAGACTTCATTATAGCCTGGAGGAAAGGATTGATGAGCAAGACACAAGTGCACACTAAGTCAAGGCTCCAACATTTATAGGTCAAATGGCTGCCATCCACAAGTCTCCAATCTGTGGCAGAGTGAAATGCCGGATTGTTTCCAGAAACACTGTGACAATCGAGTTTAAGTTATCATTGGGGGGGGGGGCGGTTGGTTGGTTGGGAGGATGGATGTCTGGGTTTTCGTTTTTCTGCAAGAGCTTCATATTCTTTGTAATAGATTTATACATTCCCCTTTAATAACTTGCGGTTGTGCTAGTGTCTGAAGGGGCAAAGCACTAATCCTTCTATTTGTTTTCCCTTGAACACTCTGCTTCACCATCCCCCTTGGCATATTTGCAAAGAGGCAGAGTGATCTGGATGAAGACTATTATTATAATAAAAAATATAGATCACTTGCACCTTACGCAAGAGTAACATTCTGGTGATAGTGCGTAAAGCCAAAATACTTTATACAGTGGACGCTTAGGTTGCGAACGTGCTCCATGCGGGAGGCACGTTCGCAACTCGCAGCATTTGCAACCTGCAGCGCCACGTCTGCGCACGCGCAGGTCACGATTCGGGACTTCTGCACATGCACAAAGCATGATTTAGTGCTTCTGCACATGTGTAAGTGCCGAAACCTGGAAGTAAACCGTTCTGGTACTTCTGGGTTCGGTGCAGTACACAACCCGAAAACGTGCAACCTGAAGCATCTGTAACCTGAGGTATGACTGTACAGGGAACTCCCCATTTGTATGTGATTGGCAGGAACACAACTGTTGACATACATGCCATTTTCTGCACTGCAAGGAAGCAGGGTGGGGGTGGAACAGGGTGGGCTTATGCATTTCCCATTGACATGTGCGGTGCCTCAGAACCATAGCTGTCAACTTTTTCCTTTTCTTGCGAGGAATCCTATTTGGAATAAGGGAATTTCCCTTTAAAAAAGGGAAACATTGACAGCTATGCTCAGAACACAACACCCACATAAATGGGGAGTTGCCTGTTGTCAAAATGACCCATTGGAACCACCCCTACACAAGCTCGCACACTGAATGGGTCTTACCTCTACTTGCAAGGCAAAGAACTCTGGGAGGCTTTCACATGGGCATTGGAAGGCTCTCGTGACATCTTGTGAAGCTATCTGAGATCTTGCTAGAGCTTCCCAGAGCCCAGTAAGCAAGGCAAAGAACTTAAAAGCTCTTTCTGTGCCAGGAAGACTCTGCATAGAAATAACCAGCCAGCCATCAACTGCATAAAGTTGATATCACATAAATTAAATGTGCATAAGTTGTGAGTGTGGTATGTGTATATCCCACTTCTCCTCCAAGGAGCTCAAAGTGCTGTACATAGCTCTCCTCCCCCCAATTATTCCCCACAACTACTCTGTGAGGTAAGTTAGGCTGAGATGCAGTGACTGGCCTAAGGTCACCCAGTGAGTTTCAGGGCTGAGTGGCGGCTTGTCACTGTAAGCGTTGTATGGTTCTTGTCACTTAGCCAAATAAAATAAATTCTGCCAGCACATGACTGTGTGTATGCATGGTGCCAGGAAATAAATAAATAGAATCATATCAGGCAATGGCAGAAGAGAGCTGGAGAGACCCTCCCTGGAGACCAAAGAGGATGTCAGTGAGGGCGGAGGAAGTCCCAAAGAGAACTGAGGTGCAGCAGAGCTTTGTTTGGGCTGCTCAGCCTCCCCACCTAACAGCTGACATGAGGGGTAGCACAGCAGCAGCAACTGCTTTCCTGCATATCCTCCAGCCTTCAACTGGCCCCAGAGCTTTAATTCTGGACATTTTGGTCTGGACTGGAGAGAGAGCAGGAGAGAGGGCTGGAGACCGGGGGGGGGGGGTAGGCATTTAGAGGCTTTTTAGAGAGTTCTCTCCACTTTATGCAATTTTACTTCTGCACCCAGGGGCCTGGAATGTAAACCTTGAGAAAATGGGGAAAAACCTGTATACTTTACAAAGTGTGCAAGTAATCTATGGGGTTCACTGCTGCAAGATATGAAGAGGAATACCGGCTTACCATTGGTAGACAAATTCATGGCAAATGAGAGATCTAAGTTAACGTCATGCTGAAAATTCCTCCCACATATTTCCAAGAAATTCAGAAACTATCAAAGGGGAGAGAAAACTTTGGTGAAATTTTAATTGGTGTGTGTGTGTGTGTGTGTGAGAGAGAGA
Organism: Podarcis vaucheri; assembly: GCF_965113315.1. Taxonomy (NCBI): domain Eukaryota; kingdom Metazoa; phylum Chordata; class Lepidosauria; order Squamata; family Lacertidae; genus Podarcis; species Podarcis vaucheri. Next base: position 23,567,799 of record NC_138758.1, read on the forward strand.
GAGAGAGAGAGAGAGAGAGAGAGAGAGAGTTTGTGTGTTGTACTTACCTTATTTTTTAAGTGTCCTTGCTTCCATTTTACAATGTATTGCTCTGATGATCTGCATTCTGCAGCTTTCGCTAGTTCCCACTCTTCTTTAAGAACCCCACGATGTGCTCAACAAGACTTCCATCAAAAGGCTGTGTACATACCATACTTTTGAAGCACACACATGCACACAAATCCTGGATAGTGCGGTTTATTCCGCATATTGCTACAATACCAGTTGCTAGAAGACACTAGCAAGGGAGGGCTCTAGTGTTCATGCCCTGTTTGTGGACTTCCTGGAAGCATCTGACTGACTGCTATTTGATACAAGATACTTGACTAGATGGGCTTTCTTAAGCTTTTACTTTTTGGGTTTTTTTAAAAGGAGAGCAAAGGAACTCACCAGAACTTAGAGCTGCACGGTTGTTCTTTGTACTGCTCAACATGTTGGACCTACCCTGGATGCACACAAATATAGGTGCATGGAAATTCACTAGATGGAAAATGTTTCTGTGCACAGGTTTGCATGTACTGCTGGCTCAGAGGGGGAAATAAATCTGTTCCACAGGGACTGCAGATTTGTCCATGGCTTTGAACCATGATAGTTAAATGGAATCTGCAAGTTCAGAGGAATATTGGGGCCCCTCTAGACTGGTGTTTGTTTCTTTGTTTTTGCAAGTGTATTGTGCAATGTGTCATTAATGCAGTAATAGTGCTTTAGTGGTGGGCCATCCACACATCATACTGCTTTATTAGTTGTTCTGTGATTCTCCCCCAATGTTACCACATTATTGTTGTCAGGAGGGGCACTGTTGCACTATAGCACAACAAAAATGGGATAAAGCAATAAACTGGAACGTTTGTGGTAAAGAGAGTTGTGGGATGTTAGCAGAAAGATATATTTTGCTTCACAAAATGTGAGGGCAAGAGAAAGGTGGAAACAAGCACCTTTCTGAAACATCAGCTCATCAGCATGGGCAGAGAGATCAGTCCCCAGCACATTTTCTGTAGAGAAGCACTGGAGAAGCAAGCCCTACCTGCCTGCCTGCCTCTTCTTCTTCCTTCCCTCCTGACACTGCCCCACATTTTGACAATCCTGGATTCGCTCTGGGAGTGCTGGCCAACCTGGAGCAATCTGGGGCTGTACATTAGCTGTCTAGCTTTTGTACATTATGCTAGTATCTCCAAACACCCTTCTGTATCCTCTATCCTGGCAAGCAAGAGGTTGATTTCATGGACGCGTTCAAGCTAGGCAAATAAACACTTGGGGACAGTGGCGTAGTGTGGGGGGTGCAGGGGGGGCCGGCCGCACCGGGCGCAACATCTGAGGGTTAGGGTTAGGGGGCGCAAATCCACGGGTTAGGGGGCCTTGCCCCGGGTGCTGACAACCCACGCTATGCCACTGCTTGGGGAGGTGTAAAGTAGAGCTGGGGAGGCTGTGGTTAGGGTGTGGGGAGAGCCCTGTGAGCCAGATAGAGGGGCTTGGAAGGCCAAAATCACCCCCTAGGCTAGAGGTGCTCCATCCCTGGATTAGCCAAAATCTACATGTTCGCACCCCTTCATGGATCACTGCCTTGCCGTGGTGAAGGGGCTTGAAGAACTCAGAGAAGCTATGAACTACGCCGAGCAGGGCACCCAAGATGAACAGGTCATAGTGGAGAGTTTTGACCAAACGTGATCCACCTGGAGTAGGAACCGGCAAGCCACTCCAGTATCCCTGCCAAGAAAACTCCATGGACAAAGACAACAGGCATATAAAAGTTATGACGCTGGAAGATGAGCCCCTCAGGTCGGAAGGTGTCCAACATGCTACTGGGGAAGAGCGGAGGACAAGTACAAGTAGATCCAGAGCTGATGAAGCGGCTGGGCCAAAGCCGAAAGGACGCTCAGTTGTGGATATGCATGGAAGCGAAAGGAAAGTCCAATGCTGTAAAGAAAAATATTGCATAGGAACTTGGAATGTAAGAACCATGAACCTGGGTAAGTTGGATGTGGTCAAAAATGAGATGGCAAGAATAAATATTGACATCCTGGGCATCAGTGAGCTAAAATGGACGGGAATGGGCGAATTCAGTTCGGATGACTATCATATCTACTACTGTGGGCAAGAAACCCGTAAGAGAAATGGAGTGGCCCTCATAGTCAACAAAGAGTGGCGAAAGCTGTACTGGGATGCAGTCTCACAAATGATAGAATGATCTCGATACGAATCCAAGGCAGACCTTTTAACATCACAGTAATCCAAGTTTATGCACCAACTACTGGTGCTGAAGAAACTGAAATTGACCAATTCTATGAAGACTTACAAGACCTTATAGAAGTGACACCAAAGAAGGATGTTCTGCTCATTATAGGGGATTGGAATGCTAAAGTAGGGAATCAAGAGATAAAAGGAACAACTGGCAAGTTTGGCCTTGGAGATCAAAACGAAGCAGGGCAAAGGCTAATAGAGTTCTGTCAAGAGAACAAGCTGGTCATCACAAACACGCTTTTCCAACAACACAAGAGACGACTCTACACATGGACATCCCCAGATGGGCAACATCGAAATCAGATTGATTATATTCTCTGCAGCCAAAGATGGAGAAGCTCTATACAGTCAGCAAAAACAAGACCTGGAGCTGACTGTGGCTCAGATCATCAGCTCCTTATAGCAAAATTCAAGCTTAAACTGAAGAAAGTAGGAAAAACCACTGGACAGGTAAGATACAATCTAAACCAAGTCCCTTATGAATACACAGTGGAAGTGAGGAACAGGTTTAAGGATTTAGATTTGCTGGACAGAGTGCCTGAAGAACTATGGATGGAGGCTCGCAACATTATACAGGAGGCAGCAACTAAAACCATCCCAATGAAAAAGAAATGCAAGAAAGCAAAGTGGCTGTCCAACGAGGCCTTACAAATAGCAGGGGAGAGAAGGCAAGCAAAATGCGAGGGAGATAGTGAAAGATACAGGAAATTGAATGCAGATTTCCAAAGAATAGCAAGAAGAGACAAGAAGGCCTTCTTAAACGAGCAAGGCAAAGAAATAGAGGAAACCAACAGAATGGGAAGAACCAGAGATCTGTTCAAGAAAATCGGAAATATGAAAGGAACATTTCGTACAAAGATTACCATAATAAAGGACAAAAGTGGTAAAGATCTAACTGAAGCAGAAGACATCAAGAAGAGGTGGCAAGAATACACAGAGGAATTATACCAGAAAGATATGGATGTCTCGTACACCCCAGGTAGTGTGGTTGCTGACCTTGAGCCAGACATCCTGGAGAGTGAAGTCAAATGGGCCTTAGAAAGCACTGCAAATAACAAGGCCAGTGGAAGTGATGGTATTCCAGCTGAACTGTTTAAAATTTTAAAAGATGATGCTATTAAGGTGCTACACTCAATATGCCAGCAAGTTTGGAAAACTCAGCAGTGGCCAGAGGATTGGAGAAGATCAGTCTACATCCCAATCCCAAAGAAGGGAGGTGCCAAAGAATGCTCCAACTACCGCACAATTTCACTCATTTCACATGCTAGCAAGGTTATGCTTAAAATTATACAAGGAAGGCTCAAGCAGTATGTGGACCGAGAACTCCCAGAAGTGCAAGCTGGATTTAGAAGAGGCAGAGGAACCAGAGACCAAATTGCAAACATGCGCTGGATTATGGAGAAAGCTAGAGAGTTCCAGAAAGACATCTACTTCTGCTTCATTGACTATGCAAAAGCCTTTGACTGTGTTGACCACAGCAAACTATGGCAAGTTCTTAAAGAAATGGGAGTGCCTGATCACCTCATCTGCCTCCTGCGAAATCTCTATGTGGGACAAGAAGCTACAGTTAGAACTGGATATGGAACAACTGATTGGTTCCAAATTGGGAAAGGAGTACGGCAAGGCTGTATATTGTCTCCCTGCTTATTTAACTTATATGCAGAATTCATCATGCGAAAGGCTGGGCTGGATGAATCCCAAGCCGGAATTAAGATTGCCGGAAGAAACATCAACAACCTCAGATATGCAGATGACACAACCTTGATGGCAGAAAGTGAGGAGGAATTAAAGAACCTTTTAATGAGGGTGAAAGAGGAGAGCGCAAAATATGGTCTGAAGCTCAACATCAAAAAAACGAAGATCATGGCCACTGGGCCCATCACCTCCTGGCAAATAGATGGGGAAGAAATGGAGGCAGTGAGAGATTTTACTTTCTTGGGCTCCATGATCAGTGCAGATGGTGACAGCAGTCACGAAATTAAAAGACGCCTGCTCCTTGGGAGAAAGGCGATGGCAAACCTAGATAACATCTTAAAAAGCAGAGACATCACCTTGCCAACAAAGGTCCGTATAGTAAAAGCCATGGTTTTCCCAGTAGTGATGTATGGAAGTGAGAGCTGGACCATAAAGAAGGCTGATCGCCGAAGAATTGATGCTTTTGAATTATGGTGCTGGAGGAGACTCTTGAGAGTCCCATGGACTGCAAGAAGATCAAACCTCTCCATTCTGAAGGAAATCAGCCCTGAGCGCTCACTGGAAGGACAGATCGTGAAGCTGAGGCTCCAATACTTTGGCCACCTCATGAGAAGAGAAGACTCCCTGGAAAAGACCCTGATGTTGGGAAAGATGGAGGGCACAAGGAGAAGGGGACAACAGAGAATGAGATGGTTGGATGGTGTTCTTGAAGCTACTAGCATGAGTTTGATCAAACTGCGGGAGGCAGTGGAGGACAGAAGTGCCTGGCGTGCTCTGGTCCATGGGGTCACGAAGAGTCGGACACGACTAAACGACTAAACAACAACAACATGTTCGCAATTTATACAAATTCAGTTCTAGTTCTCCCCCTGGAGCAACAGAGAACAACTTCGTCTCCATCATCTCCATGACATCTCTTTAGATAGTGACAGTCACTATCATATCTCCCCTCCCCCCACTCTTTTTCAGGCTAAACATACCCCAGCTTGTTCAGTTAATCCTTACAGGGTTCGGTTACCAAACTCCACTGCCATTCTCATTATCTTCCTCTAGATATGCTCCAGTTTGTCACCCCTTTTCATCTAAAATGTCTGTTTGGTGGCTTTTCTTTTTAAGCCAATACATTTGAAAATAAACTTGCAGCATGGCTCTGGGTGAGCTTTGGGGCTGCCACAACAGCCAGCTAACCAGCACTGAACAGACAGGTAGGGTAGTAGGAGGGACCTAGCTTTATAATCACTACACATCACATGGACCAGAAAATCAGTTCTCTGCATAGCAGACTTCTCTGGGAGACAAGGAAAACGAGTTGCTCTGCAGACAGGTTCAGTTAGCAGGTTTGTCCCTGCTAATATTTGGATTCACAGTGGGCTTACTATTCAACCTACAGATGTCTGTCTTTCGGCATCCAGTGGTGGCTCCAGGAACAGTGTGTTCAGAAATGCATACCCAAAACCTGGGATCAAGAGTTTGCGGAGTAGAGGGTAGGGCAAGGAACCTATGCTTGCATACTGTCTTCAAGGCTCAGCTCTTATAGTCAGAAAAGGACAAATAGTATAAAATGAGTTCTTCTCTTTATCTCTTTCTCATAATAAGCAGATGCAAACTGAACTATCCAACATAAGCAGATGCATTCATTCATGCATAATTTGATCCATTTGGGTTATGTGGTTGCGGAGTTATTAAATTAACGTGTAATTCTTTTCTGTTTGTGTTTATTTTACATCCTCTTCCCCAGCAAGAGTATGCTATAGCCTTGTCCATAATTTTCACTTTGATGGAACACCTTAAACAATCCTGTGAAGACAGAAAGCATATGGCATTACTTTATCATCTCTTCTTTCTGCTCGTGGCCTGACCAGTGTTTGCTTTTCACAGCTGCACCCAGCATCTGTTTTTCATCTCATCCCCTCACTGTATCCACCCAGAGATATAACAAATATTACCCTCTTGGTGTTTCATCTTCCTTGTTCTGTCATGCTTTTCAAGCTTGGTGAGCTGATTTCCAAATGATCTCCTCTCCCTGTGCCTTCAGATTATTTATTATTTAACAGCAGGGGTAGGTTTTCTTGGGCACTTGCCAAGGCCCACGCCCCTGCAGGAGGACAACGGCCAACCCTTGAAGACTCCTGACTCTGCATCAGGATACAGTACTGCCCAGACTTTGAACCTGAGGGTTCTTCAGAAGGTCCCTTCAACAGATCCCCACTGATCCTGAAAAGTCATCAGACCTAGACATCTTTGCACCAGAACTGAAGGTCCCCATACCAGCTGCCTGGACTCCTCTTGGGCTCTCACACACAACCCTCCTATCTCTCTCAGGACCACAATAGCTGTGAAGATGCTAAGCCAGGCTAGAGTTTCAGAGATGCCACCAAGGTGCCCAGCTAGCTATCATGAGGTTACCCAGGAGGAGGAGGGAAGTGCATGGAATCACCTGCCATGACCAGGAAGAGCCTCCAGCTGCTATATAACATCTGGGTGGATGGGCATTTAACTAATGCCAACAGCTCTAGCACCAAGCTTGAAGAGGCAGAGCTTGGGGAAGAAGCAGAGCTATGGAGACAGAGCTTGAGAAAATTGCAGGAGTGGGGATCACTACCTGGCCCCATTTCCTACAGTGTCATTTCCTCTTTCCTGCCGCATCAGCTTGGCCATGTTTAAGAGAATCCAGTTCAGATCAGCAAGGAGTAACACCTGTCCTGAAGTTGGTGGGGGGCTCATGGTGAAGGCAAACGTCTTCATGTGCCCGTTAGGAAGGAAGCCCATTACTGGGGAAGGGGGTGTCTTGGTAATCAGGAGACTGGAGGCTGAAATGCTCACAAAGGGGGAGTTCACAACCAGGGAGAGGGGGAGTGGCAGTGTAGACTTTTGCCACCTGTAGCAAAAATTATACGTCCAGCACTGTTTGGGGCTGCAATCCTTTGCACGCTTAGCTGGGAGTAAGTTCCCCAACAGAGGGCTCATCCATACTTCTGTTTGTCCTGTACCTAGAAAGCAAGGGGCTGAGTGGTTTCCCCGCTTGCAAGCATCAACCTGGAGAAAACCCAAATGGCTATTTGCACTGATTGAGGAGTGTCTTCCCAGGGGTAAAGCAGGAGGGCAAAGGAAAGTGTGGACAAGCCCTGAGCATGTGTTACTTCTGAGAAAACATGCCTAAGATTGGTCTGTAAGTTTCATCAGTTTTGTATATTAAGCTACAAATGGCTTGCTAGAGCCATAAAGCAAGAAAGTAGGTATTACGATTGTGATTCTGCTCCCTCCCCTGAGGGTGAGGAAAGGAAATCTCTGAGTCTTCCCCATTGCTTCAAGTTTTGTGTAATACATCCCTGTGCTTGCCCTGTGTCAAGTGCTAGATCCTTCCTCCGCAAGGCCTGTCCCCTTTGGGCTCAAATATAAAATATCCCCTGGTCACTGCTCTGTAGCACTGGAGTACTGGCCATGGCTTTACTTCTGATTGGTCAGGCACTGCTGTTGACTAGGTGTATTTTAAGATCAAGGGTCATTGCAGGAAAACCACAATGTGTGGTTATGGGCACACACTCAATTTTCAACTGCTTTGTGGAAGTGAAAGCACATTTATGGTCCTTATGTCTACCGTGGGAGACTTCAGATATATATTCCAGGGATGGGGAACCTGTAGTCCTCCAGATTCTCAGCTTTCATCAGCCTCAGCTACCATTGCTAATGGCCTGGGGCTACTGGAGCTGTAGTCCAGCAACATCTGGGAGGCCACAGTAAGGCTCATACACACTTAGCTTTGCTCCGCATTTCTAGGCACAGGTCTGGGCTTTGTGGTTTTGGTTTTTTGGTTTTGTTTTGCCTTGCTGCTTTGTCCATAAAAAACTTGATTACTGTTGAATGGCAGCAAAGGGCAATCCTTAGAAAACGTAGATTGCTGTATGCTCCGATTTAGCTGTAAAGATTGGGTTTTCCTCAGGGGCGCCGACTTAAAAAAAATATTGGGGGGGCCCATACCGGGGTCCTGCCGCTGGTTCGCTCGGGTAGCCGGGAGAACGCAGTTCAAGGTGGCGGTGTTGGGGAGAGACCCTCGCTCAGGGCGCCACGAGAGTTGGCGGCCGGCGGCCTATCTGGGGGGTTTTGGAGGGTATTTCGGCGGAGCGATTGGGGAGGAGGGGGCTTGTTGCCAGATTCTTCAGCTGGGCCGGAGATCCGCTGCTGGGGGGTCCCTGGGCCGAGTTGTGAGCACGGCCTGCTGAAGGGAGATCCAGCTGATTGCGCGACGGGGACGGCCGGGGCTCTCCGGCTAGGGCGCGCGGCTGGCTGGCTGGCTGGCGAGGGAGCAGGTGGGGAGGAGGCGGGGAATGATTTCTTCACATTGCAGTCGAGACGGCTTGGCGATCCTTCAGCGTCCCCCTTCGGATCTGTGCAAGGAGACAGTGTGGTTTGGGGAGCCCGGGCGAGGTAAGGTCTCCCGTGAAGAAGGCTGAACCTCAGGCGACCAGAGATCTCTCTCAGGCTCCTTGCTAGTTTAGCACCAATTAAAAATCGTTTTATTTTTGTTTATTTTTAACAGAAAAAAAGCGTGGCCAGCTTCCCTTGCTTTCCGTTTCGGCTAGTGGGATGCTGACGTCCTCCGGGCTCTGCGGGCAGAAGCTGACAACGCCCCGTGACGAAAACACGGCTGGGGAGGCCGGCTTCCAACGGAAAGCTAGACAAGCCCAGCTTGGCAAGCGCCTCCGCAGCTCCTGCTCTCCACACCCACCACCAAAGGAGCCAACTTCTAGGGGCCGAAGTCCTGTTGCGTCCCCATAACATATTTGAGGTGGCGAGGCTCTCCCAAAGTTGATGAGCATTGCCATTCAAATGGCGTACATGCACTGCATCTTGTGATCGGTTATGTGGAGCGGGACTTTCCTGCTCTCCCCCCCCTCCACGTTTAATTCAAGTTGGCACCCCTGCCCCCCACCCCAAGAGAAGATCTCACTCTTATCCGACCCGGGGAAGCGAAAGGGGGGCTGTTGCGCCGCGTCTGCCGCTCGCCTGACAGCAGCAACGTCTCCCTTCCAAGCGCCGCCCTCAACGCGGAAATGCGCGCAGCGGATACGCGCAAGCGAGCTCTCCAGTTCAGCCTGCCCGCTACTCGCAGCCTTGCCCCGATAGGGCCGCTCTCGGCCCGCCTCCCTTCCCTGCCCTTCACCGGCGGAGACCGGTTTGGGCCGAAAAGAAGCCGCCCGCTCCCTCTGCGCCACGCGCGCCTGTTCCCCGGCAGCGCAGCGGGCCGAAAGCGAAGTGGCTTCAGCTGCAGCCCCGTTTAAAACAAACAAAAACGCCGAGCGGCTTCCTGATTGGCTGCACGGTCGGGTCAGATGGTGGTGCGTGTTTTCCACCTAGCAATTTCTTCTTTGACGTTTCGAATGGAAACAGAAGGGGAGGAGAGACAGTGGCTGGAGGAGGAGAAAAGGGGATGGCCGTGGGGTTTGATGATGATGATGATGGGGGGGGAGTGCAGAGCGATCTCCTTCTAAAGCTCTTTTTTTCCTCTTCCTCCTCCCCTTCACTGAAACATGGTGTGGTCCAAACCGGCAGCGGCGCTCTGCTGGAGGGGCGCCTGAGATTATTGGGGGGCAGAGCCCCCCCAAACGATTTTTTGAGGGGGCTCGGGCCCCCTCAGGCTCCATGGAGTCGGCACCTATGCTTTCATATGCTTGATGGTACCTTTTTGAGTAGGTCCGTCCTTCCTTCCTTCCTTCCTTCTATCTCTCTCGCTCTCTCTTTCTTTGTGTGTGCATATGAGAGAGAGAGAGGGAGTGCACAGATGGAAATATGTCAGAGGGAGGGGGTATTGTTTGAAGTTTCTTGATTATTTCACTCAAGCGAATGACCACATTTGCCTCTGTTTTAACTGCAGATCCTAATATTATTTTGGTTTTTAACCAGGGCCACATTCCCTTTCAGGCAATCTTCAAACAGCCACCAAACAAACAAACAAATAAATTTCTGTACCTGTATTCATCTGTAGTTCTCAGGGTGGTTCATAGCATATAAATAAGAGATAAAAACACAAAATAAATGCCTGTACAGTAGTGGGTGGGGCCGAGGCAAAAGGGGGTGGAACTACTAACATAGATCTTAATGTGTATTGGAGGCTAATTTCTGCACATGCTTACTCACGCTTCTCTGTCCTCCATCCAGACAAGTAAGAGGCCTAAATCAGACTTCCAGGACACCGTTCAGTCAGGCAAACATACTCAGGAACACATATTCCTTTAATAATGGAATCGCTCCCACAGAACTTACAAGTGCACCTTGAGGCATCTAGGTGGCCGTTGTTGAAACAGAACACTGAACCAGATCGGTCTCTAGTCTGATCAAGCAGGGATCTTTTCTTATGTTTTGTAAATCTTCATATTATTGCTGTCAAAATGTAACCAACAATGCACAACCCTGTTATGGAGAAGCATCATTTGAACTCTTTGGGCATCTTTTCTTCATGAGAATAGGGAAACTGTTGTTGGAACTCACTCTAAAGTGTGCATTATGTCAGTGTAAAGCAGCTTAACTGGCTTCAGTGCCAGCCCATTGCCTTACCTTGAGCCATGTCTTACCAACAATCTCTTTCCAGTAATTGTGCTTGTCCCCATAAAGTCAAAGAATTCAAGAGAAGCAGAGAAGGGGGTGCTGGATACTGACCCCCCCTTGCCGCTTCTGTTGGAAAAGGGGTGTGGTTTAAACAGCCTGGTCACCACGCCCCTTCCCATTGCCCCCTGCTCCTTTCCCTGCAAGGGTTCAGGTGAGTGCAAAACGTCTTGGGGTGCAGCAAGCTTTGGGGAGGGGCTGGGGGGAGGATGCAATGCTAGGGATGCAATTCCTAGGGAAAGAAAGTGCCCACGTGTTCAGTTATGGAAAACTTAATAAATATTTCATACAAAAATAAATAAATAAAATAAATACTCAATGACCTGCCTTTCAAGTAAGTAGAAATGAAGGAGCTGGTTGCCATGGTGAAATTATGATGACACTGTTACTCTGTAGTGGCAGTGCTGAAATCCTAAATCAGATTCAAGGGGGGGGGATTTCCCCCCAAGGCCAAGCCTACCAGCTAACAGTGACCTGTAGTTTTCCAGTAAAACATGAAATGGTGCACATGCTACATCTTGTTTGTGCGCTTATCAGGCATGTCCAAGGTCCATTTTGGGGGCCTAATCCAGCCCACCAGTCAGTTTAATCTGGCCCCTGTGGCAGTTTATTTCCTGGGGTAAAACCCTAAAAAAGGGGCTGTTTTGGCGGCCCTCACGGCCCTTCACTTCATCAAATCTGGCCCTCTTTGAAAAAAGATTTTTTAAAAAAAAAAAATTATTGGGTTTTCAAATTTTATACAAAACACAACACAGACACAAAGACACAGACGCAAACATGCATAATTTCAGAATCTTACTTTCTTAACCACTTCCCCTGACTTCCCCGCACCTCCCCCTCATACATCCCAATTCCAATAGTTAACTCAGCAAGTTCTTATTTACCAGATTTAGCTTAAACCTCAATTAATTCGTAATACTAATCTTTTACGTCTTTTCCTAAAGTCGACCCAAGTTCCCTTCCACAGATTTCCCACTTTTATAGTAATTACTAAACATACTTAGAAATAAGAGAACAACATAAAATTGTACACCCTTTGGATTCAAAAACTCTCCCTCCCCCCTCCCCGGTTTCAATCCCCAAAATATGTCCATCATATCAGTTCTTAGCCTGGATTCCTCACGTCCGAGGCCTTCAAATCTCTCTCAATCCCTCTCTGCCGGTTTTGTTGATAGCCCTTTATATTGGTCATCAAGTCTCGGAGGAGCTCTATCCCAGCAAACTCCATGTTACTTCCAACCAGTCCTCCATTTTCAAAAGCGGAGCCCAAATCATGTTTCTTGCTTCTTTTGAGTCCAAATGTCCCAAAAGCTCCAACTTTTATCTTGGTCAGATTTGTAATCCATATTTCTTCCGATCTCCCCATGAAGAGATCACTCCATTCTTCATTCTTAATTTCAGTCCAAATTCTCAATGTCCAAATCTTGTTTTCCTTGTAATTCTTTTTTGTAGGCCTCTGGTTGTCCCTTTCCACCTGCAACACTTCAGCTCCTCCTTCCCACTCCTCTAAATTTGCAGATGTCCTCTTTGAAAAAAGATTGGACAGGGTTACAGTCAAAGAGTTCGAGAGAAGCAGAGAAGCGGGTGCTGGATGTCCAGAGTTTCATTCTCTCCCGTGCTGCAGAGTGTGTGTGACTACTGGATCACATACTCTGTGTGTTGACGTTCCATTCTTTGGAAGAGAGGGAACAGAAGGAACTGTGCGCCACTTCCGTCTTCTTTGTTCTGTGTTCTGTTGTTCTCTCTCGGACGGTCCACCCCCATGGTGCTTCCCTTGGAAAAGGGGTGTGGTTTAAGCAGCCCGGTTGCCCTACCCTTTCCCATTGTGCCCTGTCCCTTTCCCTGCAAGGGTTCAGGTGAGTGCAAAATGCCTACTATAAACGCATGCAGAAAGACAAACGCATTTTACCACCCTCCTCCCATGTTAATCACAACACTATACAACACGATACAATAAAAATACGTTTATTGGCATTTCAAGTTAAGACCTTCCAAAATGGCTTGAGATACAAAGTCTTTCTTCTTTCTGTTTCCTGTTTCCGAGAGATTTGAATTGGGAAATCCTTTCGATTCTTCATTAATAAGAGGCAGTGGGGTGAGGGAGGCCATGGCCACATCCACACCATTTAATGCGCTATGAAGCCGCTTTAAACACTCATGGCTTAAACACCCCCAAAGACTCTGGGAGCTATAGTTGGAAAAGGGTGCCAAGAGTTGTTAGGGGGCCCCGTTCCCTGCCAAGAAGGGAACCCTACCTCTACCCCTACCCCCACCCCCACCCCTACCCCTGACGCTAACCCTAACCCTAACGCTAACCCATAAGCCTTAACTAGAGCTACAATTCCCAGAGTTCCCTGGCAAAAAGGGAACCCTAACCCTGTCCCCTAACTAGAGCTACAATTCCCAGAGTTCCCTGGCATGAAGGGAACCCTACCCCCACCCCCACCCCACCCTACCCCTAATCCTAATCCTAATACTTAACCACCGTAACAAGTCTCCGTCCCCTTAACCACCTACAGTTCCCAGAATCCCTGAGGCGAAGCCATGCCTGTTTAAAGTGACTTCATAGCAGTTCAGTGGTGCACCTAATGTGGCCTAATGTTCCCTCCCTCATTTTCTTCTCTCTCCCCACTGCCCCATCACTTGCAATGCAGCAGATGTCCGCCTGCAGTCTCCCTTCAAGGCTCCTTATCTCAAGTTTGGCCACAGCCTTGTCCATTCCATTTCTGTTTCCTGTTTCCGAGAGATCTGAATTGGGAAATCCTTTCGATTCTTCATTAATAAGAGGCAGTGGGGTGGGGGAGGCCATGGCCACATCCACACCATTTAATCCGCTATGAAGCTGCTTTAAACACTCATGGCTTAAAGACCTCCAAAGACTCTGGGAGGTATAGTTGGAAAAGGGTGCCAAGAGTTGTTAGGGGACCCCGTTCCCTGCCAAGAAGGGAACCCTACCTCTACCCCTACCCCCACCCCTACCCCTGACGATAACCCTAACTCTAACGCTAACCCTTAAGCCTTAACTAGTGCTACAATTCCCAGAGTTCCCTGGCAAAAAGGGAACCCTAACCCTAACCCTGCCCCCTAACTAGAGCTACAATTCCCAGAGTTCCCTGGCAAGAAGGGAACCCTAACCCTGCCCCCTAACTAGAGCTACAATTCCCAGAGTTCCCTGGCAAAAAGGGAACCCTAACCCTAACCCTGCCCCCTAACTAGAGCTACAATTCCCAGAGTTCCCTGCCAAGGGAACCCCAACCCTACCCCTGCCCCTGACGCTAACCCTAACTCTAACCCTTAACTAGAGCTACAAGAAGGGAACCCTACCCTCACCCCTACCCCTAATCCTAATCCTAATACTTAACCACTGTAACAAGTCTCCGTCCCCTTAACCACCTACAGTTCCCAGAATCCCTGAGGGGAAGCCATGCCTGTTTAAAGTGACTTCATAGCAGTTCAGTGGTGCACCTAATGTGGCCTAATGTTCCCTCCCTCATTTTCTTCTCTCTCCCCACTGCCCCATCACTTGCAATGCAGCAGATGTCCGCCTGCAGTCTCCCTTCAAGGCTCCTTCTCTCAAGTATGGCCACGGCCTTGTCCATTCCTCACTGCCAGTATTTCACGTTAACTTCTCCGATGTAAATAGGGATGTCCTGCGGTTCTCTTGATGACTTTTAAGACTGGACCTGGGGAAAACCCACCGGCTCCAGACATCCCTGTAAGGCAAAGGCAAACAGGTGAGTGGGATGGCCAGCACCCGACAGCGTCCCCCCAGATTCCTCCTCTGTTTGGCTGCCTGTTAACAAACAAGGCTTCCAAACCAGTTTGCACCATCTCAGCCAGCGTAGCCTCGCAACATCCACTAGCCTGAATGCAAATTCTTCCGACAACCATCCACCAGCTGCAACCTCATCAGGTCCATTGCCAGACATCAACCAGCTTCAGAGCTGAGAGTCACCTTCAAGTAGCGATCCCACCAGCAAGTGATCTTTGTACTTGCCTTCTCCTTGCTCCACAGCATCCCAGCACCGGGTGATTGCCTCCTTCCGCTTGCCAGCTTGCCACCACGGGGCAGGAGACCACCAGGGCCACAGCATCCCAGCACCGGGCAATTGCCTCCTTCCGCTTGCCAGCTTGCTGCCACGGGACAGATCACCTGGGCTGAGTGCCACCGATCTGCCCATTTCTCTCTGGGGAGGGCAACTGCTGAGACTTGCGCCTGGGCCCACATTTATACCCGCTCAGCAGCCAAATGTTTTTGTGACATCACAATCAACCCACGGACAATGGCAGCAGCTGGGGAGGCATCACCATCACTCCCTCAGCCCTCACAATGGTGAGCACAGCTCAGCAGCCAAAACACACACACACACAAGTTGTGCCAATATCTGTGAAGGCCACACCGGAAACCCAAAGGGGCAGGAGGGGGACATTTTTCGGCCCAGTGGTTACATTTCCCTCCACACAACACTAGTCCAATACACAAATGAACAGAGCAATGAAAGCAAGCCTTATCTTTGCACAGGAAGCTGTTCAAGGAATGACATGCAGAGAGAAAGTTAGCATCTCAGGAAAAAAACACTTTTTCATCAGTCAATCAATCAATCAATCAATCAATCAATCATTTATTGTATTTGACTAAAACCCATTATGAATCCAGTCACAAAAGAACCAAACCCAATGACGAAAACTATGGCTCCCACATTCTTGGGGGGGGGGGGAGCCAGGTGGATGCCATGTGAAATGAGCGATGTGTCAAGTGATGGATACATACTACCTCCAGGTTCAGAGGCGGCATATTTCTGCATATCAGTTCCTGAGAATCACGAGGGCTGCTGTGGTCAGATTCTGCTTGCAGTTTTTGCACAGGCATCTGGGGGAATGGGATGCTGAACTTGGGCCACTGGCCTGATCCAGGCAGCTTTCTTAGGTTACAAAGGAAGACTTCCAAGAGAATACTTTTAATGTAGCACTCCAAGAAATGCTGCAAGTTTCAGAAAGTCAAATAATGCACTCCAAAATCAGAAATTTTGAAACCATTTCAGCACTGTGCCATTTTACTTTCCCCCTGCATCTTTTGCCCAGTAGAACCCCAGACCATGTTTTAATCTTTAATCAATAGTGTATCTTGCCTTCTGGGAGTGTGAATCAGATGTGCAAACTGCAAATGCAGCAAGAACAGCTGCTGGGAGGCTTGGCTAGTTTTGGATAAGAGCAGCGAAGAAGTTTTTGCTTCCTGGGAGATGTTATTTCTCCATTAACTGAAAGTTACTCAGAGTTTTCATATGCTCGATGGTACCTTTCTGAGTAGTTCCTTCCTTCCTTCCTTCCTTCCTTCCTTCCTTCCTTCCTTCCTTCCTTCCTTCCTTCCTTCCTTCATCTCTCTCGCTCTCTCTTTGTGTGTGCATATGAGAGAGAGAGAGAGCGCACAGATGGAAATATGTCAGAGGGAGGGGGTATTATTTGAAGTTTCTTGATTATTTCACTCAAGCGAATGACCACATTTGCCTCTGTTTTAACTGCAGCTCCTGATATTATTTTGGTTTTTAACCAGGTCCACATTCCCTTTCAGGCAATCTTCAAACAGCCACCAAACAAACAAACAAACAAACAAACAAACAAATTTCTGTACCTGTATTCATCTGTAGTTCTCAGGGTGGTTCATAGCATATAAATAAGAGATAAAAACACAAAATAAATGCCTGTACAGTAGTGGGTGGGGCCGAGGCAAAAGGGGGTGGAACTACTAACATAGATCTTAATGTGTATTGGAGGCTAATTTCTGCACATGCTTACTCACCCTTCTCTGTCCTCCATCCAGACAAGTAAGAGGCCTAAATCAGACTTCCAGGACACCTTTCAGTCAGGCAAACATACTCAGGAACACATATTCCTTTAATAATGGAATCGCTCCCACAGAACTTACAAGTGCACCTCCACAACTTTGCTTTAGGTACAGTAAGGGGGTGATTTTAGTAACAATTTTAACATACTGTGGAGGAGTCATATGTAGTGGCTGCATTGAAATGAGCACTATTGTGCGCATGCCCAACTTGTGGGCTTCCCAGAGGCATCTAGGTGGCCGTTGTTGAAAGAGAACACTGAACCAGATCGGTCTCTAGTCTGATCAAGCAGGGATCTTTTCTTATGTTTTGTAAATCTTCATATTATTGCTGTCAAAATGTAACCAACAATGCGCAACCCTGTTATGGAGAAGCATCATTTGAACTCTTTGGGCATCTTTTCTTCATGAGAATAGGGAAACTGTTGTTGGAACTCACTCTAAAGTGTGCATTATGTCAGTGTAAAGCAGCCTAACTGGCTTCAGTGCCAGCCCATTGCCTTACTTTGAGCCATGTCTTACCAACAATCTCTTTCCAGTAATTGTGCTTGTCCCCATAAAGTCAAAGAATTCAAGAGAAGCAGAGAAGGGGGTGCTGGATACTGACCCCCCCTTGCCGCTTCTGTTGGAAAAGGGGTGTGGTTTAAACAGCCTGGTCACCACGCCCCTTCCCATTGTCCCCTGCTCCTTTCCCTGCAAGGGTTCAGGTGAGTGCAAAATGCCTTGGGGTGCAGCAAGCTTTGGGGAGGGGCTGGGGGGAGGATGCAATGCTAGGGAT
The DNA here is from genome assembly GCF_965113315.1 of Podarcis vaucheri. Lineage (NCBI taxonomy): Eukaryota > Metazoa > Chordata > Lepidosauria > Squamata > Lacertidae > Podarcis > Podarcis vaucheri. The sequence goes on from NC_138758.1 coordinate 23,584,988, forward strand.
GTAATTCCTAGGGAAAGAAAGTGGCCACGTGTTCAGTTATGGAAAACTTAATAAATATTTCATACAAAAATAAATCAATAAAATAAATACTCAATGACCTGCCTTTCAAGTAAGTAGAAATGAAGGAGCTCGTTGCCATGGTGAAATTATGATGACACTGTTACTCTGTAGTGGCAGTGCTAAAATCCTAAGTCAGATTCAAGGGGGGGATTTCCCCCCAAGGCCAAGCCTACCAGCTAACAGTGACCTGTAGTTTTCCAGTAAAACATGAAATGGTGCACACGCTACATCTTGTTTGTGCGCTTATCAGGCATGTCCAAGGTCCATTTTGGGGGCCTAATCCAGCCCACCAGTCAGTTTAATCTGGCCCCTGTGGCAGTTTATTTCCTGGGGTAAAACCCTAAAAAAGGGGCTGTTTTGGCGGCCCTCACGGCCCTTCACTTCATCAAATCTGGCCCTCTTTGAAAAAAGATTTTTTTTAAAAAAAAAATTATTGGGTTTTCAAATTTTATACAAAACACAACACAGACACAAAGACACAGACACAAACATGCATAATTTCAGAATCTTACTTTCTTAACCACTTTCCCTGACTTCCCCGCACCTCCCCCTCATACATCCCAATTCCAATAGTTAACTCAGCAAGTTCTTATTAACCAGATTTAGCTTAAACCTCAATTAATTCGTAATACTAATCTTTTACGTCTTTTCCTAAAGTCGACCCAAGTTCCCTTCCACAGATTTCCCACTTTTATAGTAATTACTAAACATACTTAGAAATAAGAGAACAACATAAAATTGTACACCCTTTGGATTCAAAAACTCTCCCTCCCCCCTCCCCGGTTTCAATCCCCAAAATATGTCCATAATATCAGTTCTTAGCCTGGATTCCTCACGTCCGAGGCCTTCAAATCTCTCTCAATCCCTCTCTGCCGTTTTTGTTGATAGCCCTTTATATTGGTCATCAAGTCTCGGAGGAGCTCTATCCCAGCAAACTCCATGTTACTTCCAACCAGTCCTCCATTTTCAAAAGCGGAGCCCAAATCATGTTTCTTGCTTCTTTTGAGTCCAAATGTCCCAAAAGCTCCAACTTTTATCTTGGTCAGATTTGTAATCCATATTTCTTCCGATCTCCCCATGAAGAGATCACTCCATTCTTCATTCTTAATTTCAGTCCAAATTCTCAATGTCCAAATCTTGTTTTCCTTGTAATTCTTTTTTGTAGGCCTCTGGTTGTCCCTTTCCACCTGCAACACTTCAGCTCCTCCTTCCCACTCCTCTAAATTTGCAGATGTCCTCTTCGAAAAAAGATTGGACAGGGTTACAGTCAAAGAGTTCGAGAGAAGCAGAGAAGCGGGTGCTGGATGTCCAGAGTTTCATTCTCTCCCGTGCTGCAGAGTGTGTGTGACTACTGGATCACATACTCTGTGTGTTGACGTTCCATTCTTTGGAAGAGAGGGAACAGAAGGAACTGTGCGCCACTTCCGTCTTCTTTGTTCTGTGTTCTGTTGTTCTCTCTCGGACGGCCCACCCCCATGGTGCTTCCCTTGGAAAAGGGGTGTGGTTTAAGCAGCCCGGTTGCCCCACCCTTTCCCATTGTGCCCTGTCCCTTTCCCTGCAAGGGTTCAGGTGAGTGCAAAATGCCTACTATAAACGCATGCAGAAAGACAAACGCATTTTACCACCCTACTTCCCATGGTAATCACAACACTATACAACACGATACAATAAAAATACGTTTATTGGCATTTCAAGTTAAGACCTTCCAAAATGGCTTGAGATACAAAGTCTTTCTTCTTTCTGTTTCCTGTTTCCGAGAGATTTGAATTGGGAAATCCTTTCGATTCTTCATTAATAAGAGGCAGTGGGGTGAGGGAGGCCATGGCCACATCCACACCATTTAATGCGCTATGAAGCCGCTTTAAACACTCATGGCTTAAACACCCCCAAAGACTCTGGGAGCTATAGTTGGAAAAGGGTGCCAAGAGTTGTTAGGGGGCCCCGTTCCCTGCCAAGAAGGGAACCCTACCTCTACCCCTACCCCCACCCCCACCCCTACCCCTGACGCTAACCCTAACCCTAACGCTAACCCTTAAGCCTTAACTAGAGCTACAATTCCCAGAGTTCCCTGGCAAAAAGGGAACCCTAACCCTGTCCCCTAACTACAGCTACAATTCCCAGAGTTCCCTGGCAAAAAGGGAACCCTAACCCTGCCCCCTAACTAGAGCTACAATTCCCAGAGTTCCCTGGCATGAAGGGAACCCTACCCCCACCCCCACCCCACCCTACCCCTAATCCTAATCCTAATACTTAACCACCGTAACAAGTCTCCGTCCCCTTAACCACCTACAGTTCCCAGAATCCCTGAGGCGAAGCCATGCCTGTTTAAAGTGACTTCATAGCAGTTCAGTGGTGCACCTAATGTGGCCTAATGTTCCCTCCCTCATTTTCTTCTCTCTCCCCACTGCCCCATCACTTGCAATGCAGCAGATGTCCGCCTGCAGTCTCCCTTCAAGGCTCCTTATCTCAAGTTTGGCCACAGCCTTGTCCATTCCATTTCTGTTTCCTGTTTCCGAGAGATCTGAATTGGGAAATCCTTTCGATTCTTCATTAATAAGAGGCAGTGGGGTGAGGGAGGCCATGGCCACATCCACACCATTTAATGCGCTATGAAGCTGCTTTAAACACTCATGGCTTAAACACCCCCAAAGACTCTGGGAGCTATAGTTGGAAAAGGGTGCCAAGAGTTGTTAGGGGACCCCGTTCCCTGCCAAGAAGGGAACCCTACCTCTACCCCTACCCCCACCCCTACCCCTGACGATAACCCTAACTCTAACGCTAACCCTTAAGCCTTAACTAGTGCTACAATTCCCAGAGTTCCCTGGCAAAAAGGGAACCCTAACCCTAACCCTAACCCTGCCCCCTAACTAGAGCTACAATTCCCAGAGTTCCCTGGCAAGAAGGGAACCCTAACCCTGCCCCCTAACTAGAGCTACAATTCCCAGAGTTCCCTGGCAAAAAGGGAACCCTAACCCTAACCCTGCCCCCTAACTAGAGCTACAATTCCCAGAGTTCCCTGCCAAGGGAACCCCAACCCTACCCCTGCCCCTGACGCTAACCCTAACTCTAACCCTTAACTAGAGCTACAAGAAGGGAACCCTACCCTCACCCCTACCCCTAATCCTAATCCTAATACTTAACCACTGTAACAAGTCTCCGTCCCCTTAACCACCTACAGTTCCCAGAATCCCTGAGGGGAAGCCATGCCTGTTTAAAGTGACTTCATAGCAGTTCAGTGGTGCACCTAATGTGGCCTAATGTTCCATCCCTCATTTTCTTCACTCTCCCCACTGCCCCATCACTTGCAATGCAGCAGATGTCCGCCTGCAGTCTCCCTTCAAGGCTCCTTCTCTCAAGTATGGCCACGGCCTTGTCCATTCCTCACTGCCAGTATTGCACGTTCACTTCTCCGATGTAAATAGGGATGTCCTGCGGTTCTCTTGATGACTTTTAAGACTGGACCTGGGGAAAACCCACCGGCTCCAGACATCCCTGTAAGGCAAAGGCAAACAGGTGAGTGGGATGGCCAGCACCCGACAGCGTCCCCCCAGATTCCTCCTCTGTTTGGCTGCCTGTTAACAAACAAGGCTTCCAAACCAGTTTGCACCATCTCAGCCAGCGTAGCCTCGCAACATCCACTAGCCTGAATGCAAATTCTTCCGACAACCATCCACCAGCTGCAACCTCATCAGGTCCATTGCCAGACATCAACCAGCTTCAGAGCTGAGAGTCACCTTCAAGTAGCGATCCCACCAGCAAGTGATCTTTGTACTTGCCTTCTCCTTGCTCCACAGCATCCCAGCACCGGGTGATTGCCTCCTTCCGCTTGCCAGCTTGCCACCACGGGGCAGGAGACCACCAGGGCCACAGCATCCCAGCACCGGGCAATTGCCTCCTTCCGCTTGCCAGCTTGCTGCCACGGGACAGATCACCTGGGCTGAGTGCCACCGATCTGCCCATTTCTCTCTGGGGAGGGCAACTGCTGAGACTTGCGCCTGGGCCCACATTTATACCCGCTCAGCAGCCAAATGTTTTTGTGACATCACAATCAACCCACGGACAATGGCAGCAGCTGGGGAGGCATCACCATCACTCCCTCAGCCCTCACAATGGTGAGCACAGCTCAGCAGCCAAAACACACACACACACAAGTTGTGCCAATATCTGTGAAGGCCACACCGGAAACCCAAAGGGGCAGGAGGGGGACATTTTTCGGCCCAGTGGTTACATTTCCCTCCACACAACACTAGTCCAATACACAAATGAACAGAGCAATGAAAGCAAGCCTTATCTTTGCACAGGAAGCTGTTCAAGGAATGACATGCAGAGAGAAAGTTAGCATCTCAGGAAAAAAACACTTTTTCATCAGTCAATCAATCAATCATTTATTGTATTTGACTAAAACCCATTATAAATCCAGTCACAAAAGAACCAAACCCAATGACGCAAACTATGGCTCCCACATTCTTGGGGGGGGGGGAGCCAGGTGGATGCCATGTGAAATGAGCGATGTGTCAAGTGATGGATACATACTACCTCCAGGTTCAGAGGCGGCATATGTCTGCATATCAGTTCCTGAGAATCACGAGGGCTGCTGTGGTCAGATTCTGCTTGCAGTTTTTGCACAGGCATCTGTGAGAATGGGATGCTGAACTTGGGCCACTGGCCTGATCCAGGCAGCTTTCTTAGGTTACAAAGGAAGACTCCCAAGAGAATACTTTTAATGTAGCACTCCAAGAAATGCTGCAAGTTTCAGAAAGTCAAATAATGCACTCCAAAATCAGAAATTTTGAAACCATTTCAGCACTGTGCCATTTTACTTTCCCCCTGCATCTTTTGCCCAGTAGAACCCCAGACCATGTTTTAATCTTTAATCAATAGTGTATCTTGCCTTCTGGGAGTGTGAATCAGATGTGCAAACTGCAAATGCAGCAAGAACAGCTGCTGGGAGGCTTGGCTAGTTTTGGATAAGAGCAGCGAAGAAGTTTTTGCTTCCTGGGAGATGTTATTTCTCCATTAACTGAAAGTTACTCAGAGTTTTCATATGCTCGATGGTACCTTTCTGAGTAGTTCCTTCCTTCCTTCCTTCCTTCCTTCCTTCCTTCCTTCCTTCCTTCATCTCTCTCGCTCTCTCTTTGTGTGTGCATATGAGAGAGAGAGAGAGCGCACAAATGGAAATATGTCAGAGGGAGGGGGTATTATTTGAAGTTTCTTGATTATTTCACTCAAGCGAATGACCACATTTGCCTCTGTTTTAACTGCAGCTCCTGATATTATTTTGGTTTTTAACCAGGTCCACATTCCCTTTCAGGCAATCTTTAAACAGCCACCAAACAAACAAACAAACAAACAAACAAATTTCTGTACCTGTATTCATCTGTAGTTCTCAGGGTGGTTCATAGCATATAAATAGGAGATAAAAACACAAAATAAATGCCTGTACAGTAGTGGGTGCGGCCAAGGCAAAAGGGGGTGGAACTACTAACATAGATCTTAATGTGTATTGGAGGCTAATTTCTGCACATGCTTACTCACGCTTCTCTGTCCTCCATCCAGACAAGTAAGAGGCCTAAATCAGACATCCAGGACACCGTTCAGTCAGGCAAACATACTCAGGAACACATATTCCTTTAATAATGGAATCGCTCCCACAGAACTTACAAGTGCACCTTGAGGCATCTAGGTGGCCGTTGTTGAAACAGAACACTGAACCAGATCGGTCTCTAGTCTGATCAAGCAGGGATCTTTTCTTATGTTTTGTAAATCTTCATATTATTGCTGTCAAAATGTAACCAAGAATGCGCAACCCTGTTATGGAGAAGCATCATTTGAACGCTTTGGGCATCTTTTCTTCATGAGAATAGGGAAACTGTTGTTGGAACTCACTCTAAAGTGTGCATTATGTCAGTGTAAAGCAGCCTAACTGGCTTCAGTGCCAGCCCATTGCCTTACTTTGAGCCATGTCTTACCAACAATCTCTTTCCAGTAATTGTGCTTGTCCCCATAAAGTCAAAGAATTCAAGAGAAGCAGAGAAGGGGGTGCTGGATACTGACCCCCCCTTGCCGCTTCTGTTGGAAAAGGGGTGTGGTTTAAACAGCCTGGTCACCACGCCCCTTCTCATTGCCCCCTGCTCCTTTCCCTGCAAGGGTTCAGGTGAGTGCAAAACGCCTTGGGATGCAGCAAGCTTTGGGGAGGGAATGGGGGGAGGATGCAATGCTAGGGATGTAATTCCTAGGGAAAGAAAGTGCCCACGTGTTCAGTTATGGAAAACTTAATAAATATTTCATACAAAAATAAATAAATAAAATAAATACTCAATGACCTGCCTTTCAAGTAAGTAGAAATGAAGCAGCTGCTTGCCGTGGTGAAATTATGATGACACTGTTACTCTGTAGTGGCAGTGCTGAAATCCTAAGTCAGATTCAAGGGGGGGGGGGATTTCCCCCCAAGGCCAAGCCTACCAGCTAACAGTGACCTGCAGTTTTCCAGTAAAACATGAAATGGTGCCCACGCTACATCTTGTTTGTGCGCTTATCAGGCATGTCCAAGGTCCATTTTGGGGGCCTAATCCAGCCCACCAGTCAGTTTAATCTGGCCCCTGTGGCAGTTTATTTCCTGGGGTAAAACCCTAAAAAAGGGGCTGTTTTGGCGGCCCTCACGGCCCTTCACTTCATCAAATCTGGCCCTCTTTGAAAAAAGATTTTTTTAAAAAAAAATTTATTGAGTTTTCAAATTTTATACAAAACACAACACAGACACAAAGACACAGACACAAACATGCATAATTTCAGAATCTTACTTTCTTAACCACTTTCCCTGACTTCCCCGCACCTCCCCCTCATACATCCCAATTCCAATAGTTAACTCAGCAAGTTCTTATTAACCAGATTTAGCTTAAACCTCAATTAATTCGTAATACTAATCTTTTACGTCTTTTCCTAAAGTCGACCCAAGTTCCCTTCCACAGATTTCCCACTTTTATAGTAATTACTAAACATACTTAGAAATAAGAGAACAACATAAAATTGTACACCCTTTGGATTCAAAAACTCTCCCTCCCCCCTCCCCGGTTTCAATCCCCAAAATATGTCCATCATATCAGTTCTTAGCCTGGATTCCTCACGTCCGAGGCCTTCAAATCTCTCTCAATCCCTCTCTGCCGGTTTTGTTGATAGCCCTTTATATTGGTCATCAAGTCTCGGAGGAGCTCTATCCCAGCAAACTCCATGTTACTTCCAACCAGTCCTCCATTTTCAAAAGCGGAGCCCAAATCATGTTTCTTGCTTCTTTTGAGTCCAAATGTCCCAAAAGCTCCAACTTTTATCTTGGTCAGATTTGTAATCCATATTTCTTCCGATCTCCCCATGAAGAGATCACTCCATTCTTCATTCTTAATTTCAGTCCAAATTCTCAATGTCCAAATCTTGTTTTCCTTGTAATTCTTTTTTGTAGGCCTCTGGTTGTCCCTTTCCACCTGCAACACTTCAGCTCCTCCTTCCCACTCCTCTAAATTTGCAGATGTCCTCTTCGAAAAAAGATTGGACAGGGTTACAGTCAAAGAGTTCGAGAGAAGCAGAGAAGCGGGTGCTGGATGTCCAGAGTTTCATTCTCTCCCGTGCTGCAGAGTGTGTGTGACTACTGGATCACATACTCTGTGTGTTGACGTTCCATTCTTTGGAAGAGAGGGAACAGAAGGAACTGTGCGCCACTTCCGTCTTCTTTGTTCTGTGTTCTGTTGTTCTCTCTCGGACGGCCCACCCCCATGGTGCTTCCCTTGGAAAAGGGGTGTGGTTTAAGCAGCCCGGTTGCCCCACCCTTTCCCATTGTGCCCTGTCCCTTTCCCTGCAAGGGTTCAGGTGAGTGCAAAATGCCTACTATAAACGCATGCAGAAAGACAAACGCATTTTACCACCCTACTTCCCATGGTAATCACAACACTATACAACACGATACAATAAAAATACGTTTATTGGCATTTCAAGTTAAGACCTTCCAAAATGGCTTGAGATACAAAGTCTTTCTTCTTTCTGTTTCCTGTTTCCGAGAGATTTGAATTGGGAAATCCTTTCGATTCTTCATTAATAAGAGGCAGTGGGGTGAGGGAGGCCATGGCCACATCCACACCATTTAATGCGCTATGAAGCTGCTTTAAACACTCATGGCTTAAACACCCCCAAAGACTCTGGGAGCTATAGTTGGAAAAGGGTGCCAAGAGTTGTTAGGGGACCCCGTTCCCTGCCAAGAAGGGAACCCTACCTCTACCCCTACCCCCACCCCCACCCCCACCCCTAACGATAACCCTAACTCTATCGCTAACGCTTAAGCCTTAACTAGTGCTACAATTCCCAGAGTTCCCTGGCAAAAAGGGAACCCTAACCCTGTCCCCTAACTACAGCTACAATTCCCAGAGTTCCCTGGCATGAAGGGAACCCTAACCCTGCCCCCTAACTACAGCTACAATTCCCAGAGTTCCCTGGCAAAAAGGGAACCCTAACCCTGCCCCCTAACTAGAGCTACAATTCCCAGAGTTCCCTGGCATGAAGGGAACCCTACCCCCACCCCCACCCCACCCTACCCCTAATCCTAATCCTAATACTTAACCACCGTAACAAGTCTCCGTCCCCTTAACCACCTACAGTTCCCAGAATCCCTGAGGGGAAGCCATGCCTGTTTAAAGTGACTTCATAGCAGTTCAGTGGTGCACCTAATGTGGCCTAATGTTCCCTCCCTCATTTTCTTCTCTCTCCCCACTGCCCCATCACTTGCAATGCAGCAGATGTCCGCCTGCAGTCTCCCTTCAAGGCTCCTTATCTCAAGTTTGGCCACAGCCTTGTCCATTCCATTTCTGTTTCCTGTTTCCGAGAGATCTGAATTGGGAAATCCTTTCGATTCTTCATTAAAAAGAGGCAGTGGGGTGAGGGAGGCCATGGCCACATCCACACCATTTAATGCGCTATGAAGCTGCTTTAAACACTCATGGCTTAAACACCCCCAAAGACTCTGGGAGCTATAGTTGGAAAAGGGTGCCAAGAGTTGTTAGGGGACCCCGTTCCCTGCCAAGAAGGGAACCCTACCTCTACCCCTACCCCCACCCCCACCCCCACCCCTAACGATAACCCTAACTCTATCGCTAACGCTTAAGCCTTAACTAGTGCTACAATTCCCAGAGTTCCCTGGCAAAAAGGGAACCCTAACCCTAACCCTAACCCTGCCCCCAAATAGAGCTACAATTCCCAGAGTTCCCTGGCAAGAAGGGAACCCTAACCCTGCCCCCTAACTAGAGCTACAATTCCCAGAGTTCCCTGGCATGAAGGGAACCCTACCCCCACCCCCACCCCACCCTACCCCTAATCCTAATCCTAATACTTAACCACCGTAACAAGTCTCCGTCCCCTTAACCACCTACAGTTCCCAGAATCCCTGAGGGGAAGCCATGCCTGTTTAAAGTGACTTCATAACATTTCAGTGGTGCATCTAATGTGGCCTAATGTTCCCTCCCTCATTTTCTTCTCTCTCCCAACTGCCCCATCACTTGCAATGCAGCAGATGTCCGACTGCAGTCTCCCTTCAAAGCTCCTTCTCTCAAGTATGGCCACGGCCTTGTCCATTCCTCACTGCCAGTATTTCACGTTAACTTCTCCGATGTAAATAGGGATGTCCTGCGGTTCTCTTGATGACTTTTAAGACTGGACTTGGGGAAAACCTCACCGGCTCCAGACATCCCTGTAAGGCAAAGGCAAGCAGGTGAGTGGGATGGCCAACACCCGACAGCGTCCCCCCAGATTCCTCCTCTGTTTGGCTGCCTGTTAACAAACAAGGCTTCCAAACCAGTTTGCACCCATCTCAGCCAGCGTAGCCTCGCAACATCCACTAGCCTGAATGCAAATTCTTCCGACAACCATCCACCAGCTGCAACCTCATCAGGTCCATTGCCAGACATCAACCAGCTTCCGAGCTGAGTGTCAGTCACCTTCAAGTAGCCATCCCACCAGCAAGTAATCTTTGTACTTGCCTTCTCCTTGCTCCACAGCATCCCAGCACCGGGTGATTGCCTCCTTCCGCTTGCCAGCTTGCCACCACGGGGTAGGAGACCACCAGGGCCACAGCATGCCAGCACCGGGCAATTGCCTCCTTCCGCTTGCCAGCTTGCTGCCACGGGACAGATCACCTGGGCTGAGTGCCACCGAGCTGCCCATTTCTCTCTGGGGAGGGCAACTGCTGAGACTTGCGCCTTGGCCCACATTTATACCCGCTCAGCAGCCAAATGTTTTTGTCACATCACAATCAACCCACGGACAATGGCAGCAGCTGGGGAGGCATCACCATCACTCCCTCAGCCCTCACAATGGTGAGCACAGCTCAGCAGCCAAATCACACACACACACACACAAGTTGTGCCAATATCTGTGAAGGCCACACCGGAAACCCAAAGGGGCAGGAGGGGGACATTTTTCAGCCCAGTGGTTACATTTCCTCCACACAACACTAGTCCAATACACAAATGAACAGAGCAATGAAAGCAAGCCTTATCTTTGCACAGGAAGCTGTTCAAGGAATGACATGCAGAGAGAAAGTTAGCATCTCAGGAAAAAAACACTTTTTCATCAGTCAATTAATCATTTATTGTATTTGACTAAAACCCATTATAAATCCAGTTACAAAAGCACCAAACCCAATGATCCAAACTATGGCTCCCACATTCTTGGGGGGGGGGAGCCAGGTGGATGCCATGTGAAATGAGCGATGTGTCAAGTGATGGATACATACTACCTCCAGGTTCAGAGGCGGCATATGTCTGCATATCAGTTCCTGAGAATCACGAGGGCTGCTGTGGTCAGATTCTGCTTGCAGTTTTTGCACAGGCATCTGGGGGAATGGGATGCTGAACTTGGGCCACTGGCCTGATCCAGGCAGCTTTCTTAGGTTACAAAGGAAGACTTCCAAGAGAATACTTTTAATGTAGCACTCCAAGAAATGCTGCAAGTTTCAGAAAGTCAAATAATGCACTCCAAATTCAGAAATTTTGAAACCATTTCAGCACTGTGCCATTTTACTTTCCCCCTGCATCTTTTGCCCAGTAGAACCCCAGACCATGTTTTAATCTTTAATCAATAGTGTATCTTGCCTTCTGGGAGTGTGAATCAGATGTGCAAACTGCAAATGCAGCAAGAACAGCTGCTGGGAGGCTTGGCTAGTTTTGGATAAGAGCAGCGAAGAAGTCTTTGCTTCCTGGGAGAAGTTATTTCTCCATTAACTGAATGTTACTCAGAGTTTTCATATGCTCGATGGTACCTTTCTGAGTAGGTCCTTCCTTCCTTCCTTCCTTCCTTCCTTCCTTCCTTCCTTCTTTCCTTCCTCTCTCTCACTCTCTCTTTGTGTGTGCATATGAGAGAGAGAGAGCGCACAGATGGAAATATGTCAGAGGGAGGGGGTATTGTTTGAAGTTTCTTGATTATTTCACTCAAGCGAATGACCACATTTGCCTCTGTTTTAACTGCAGCTCCTGATATTATTTTGGTTTTTAACCAGGTCCACATTCCCTTTCAGGCAATCTTCAAACAGCCACCAAACAAACAAAGAAACAATTTGTGTACCTGTATTCATCTGTAGTTCTCAGGGTGGTTCATAGCATATAAATAAGAGTTAAAAACACAAAATAAATTCCTGTACAGTAGTGGGTGGGGCCGAGGCAAAAGGGGGTGGAACTACTAACATAGATCTTAATGTGTATTGGAGGCTAATTTCTGCACATGCTTACTCACCCTTCTCTGTCCTCCATCCAGACAAGTAAGAGGCCTAAATCAGACTTCCAGGACACCTTTCAGTCAGGCAAACATACTCAGGAACACATATTCCTTTAATAATGGAATCGCTCCCACAGAACTTACAAGTGCACCTCCACAACTTTGCTTTAGGTACAGTAAGGGGGTGATTTTAGTAACAATTTTAACATACTGTGGAGGAGTCATATGTAGTGGCTGCATTGAAATGTGCACTATTGTGCGCATGCCCAACTTGTGGGCTTCCCAGAGGCATCTAGGTGGCCGTTGTTGAAACAGAACACTGAACCAGATCGGTCTCTAGTTTGATCAGGCAGGGATCTTTTCTTATGTTTTGTAAATCTTCATATTATTGCTGTCAAAATGTAACCAACAATGCGCAACCCTGTTATGGAGAAGCATCATTTGAACTCTTTGGGCATCTTTTCTTCATGAGAATAGGGAAACTGTTGTTGGAACTCACTCTAAAGTGTGCATTATGTCAGTGTAAAGCAGCCTAACTGGCTTCAGTGCCAGCCCATTGCCTTACTTTGAGCCATGTCTTACCAACAATCTCTTTCCAGTAATTGTGCTTGTCCCCATAAAGTCAAAGAATTCAAGAGAAGCAGAGAAGGGGGTGCTGGATACTGACCCCCCCTTGCCGCTTCTGTTGGAAAAGGGGTGTGGTTTAAACAGCCTGGTCACCACGCCCCTTCCCATTGTCCCCTGCTCCTTTCCCTGCAAGGGTTCAGGTGAGTGCAAAACGTCTTGGGGTGCAGCAAGCTTTGGGGAGGGGCTGGGGGGAGGATGCAATGCTAGGGATGCAATTCCTAGGGAAAGAAAGTGCCCACGTGTTCAGTTATGGAAAACTTAATAAATATTTCATACAAAAATAAATAAATAAAATAAATACTCAATGACCTGCCTTTCAAGTAAGTAGAAATGAAGCAGCTGGTTGCCATGGTGAAATTATGATGACACTGTTACTCTGTAGTGGCAGTGCTGAAATCCTAAATCAGATTCAAGGGGGGGGGGATTTCCCCCCAAGGCCAAGCCTACCAGCTAACAGTGACCTTAAGTTTTCCAGTAAAACATGAAATGGTGCACACGCTACATCTTGTTTGTGCGCTTATCAGGCATGTCCAAGGTCCATTTGGGGGGCCTAATCCAGCCCACCAGTCAGTTTAATCTGGCCCCTGTGGCAGTTTATTTCCTGGGGTAAAACCCTAAAAAGGGGGCTGTTTTGGCGGCCCTCACGGCCCTTCACTTCATCAAATCTGGCCCTCTTTGAAAAAAGATTTTTTTTAAAAAAAAAATTATTGGGTTTTCAAATTTTATACAAAACACAACACAGACACAAAGACACAGACACAAACATGCATAATTTCAGAATCTTACTTTCTTAACCACTTTCCCTGACTTCCCCGCACCTCCCCCTCATACATCCCAATTCCAATAGTTAGCAAGTTCTTATTAACCAGATTTAGCTTAAACCTCAATTAATTCGTAATACTAATCTTTTACGTCTTTTCCTAAAGTCGACCCAAGTTCCCTTCCACAGATTTCCCACTTTTATAGTAATTACTAAACATACTTAGAAATAAGAGAACAACATAAAATTGTACACCCTTTGGATTCAAAAACTCTCCCTCCCCCCTCCCCGGTTTCAATCCCCAAAATATGTCCATAATATCAGTTCTTAGCCTGGATTCCTCACGTCCGAGGCCTTCAAATCTCTCTCAATCCCTCTCTGCCGGTTTTGTTGATAGCCCTTTATATTGGTCATCAAGTCTCGGAGGAGCTCTATCCCAGCAAACTCCATGTTACTTCCAACCAGTCCTCCATTTTCAAAAGCGGAGCCCAAATCATGTTTCTTGCTTCTTTTGAGTCCAAATGTCCCAAAAGCTCCAACTTTTATTTTGGTCAGATTTGTAATCCATATTTCTTCCGATCTCCTCATGAAGAGATCACTCCATTCTTCATTCTTAATTTCAGTCCAAATTCTCAATGTCCAAATCTTGTTTTCCTTGTAATTCTTTTTTGTAGGCCTCTGGTTGTCCCTTTCCACCTGCAACACTTCAGCTCCTCCTTCCCACTCCTCTAAATTTGCAGATGTCCTCTTCGAAAAAAGATTGGACAGGGTTACAGTCAAAGAGTTCGAGAGAAGCAGAGAAGCGGGTGCTGGATGTCCAGAGTTTCATTCTCTCCCGTGCTGCAGAGTGTGTGTGACTACTGGATCACATACTCTGTGTGTTGACGTTCCATTCTTTGGAAGAGAGGGAACAGAAGGAACTGTGCGCCACTTCCGTCTTCTTTGTTCTGTGTTCTGTTGTTCTCTCTCGGACGGCCCACCCCCATGGTGCTTCCCTTGGAAAAGGGGTGTGGTTTAAGCAGCCCGGTTGCCCCACCCTTTCCCATTGTGCCCTGTCCCTTTCCCTGCAAGGGTTCAGGTGAGTGCAAAATGCCTACTATAAACGCATGCAGAAAGACAAACGCATTTTACCACCCTACTTCCCATGGTAATCACAACACTATACAACACGATACAATAAAAATACGTTTATTGGCATTTCAAGTTAAGACCTTCCAAAATGGCTTGAGATACAAAGTCTTTCTTCTTTCTGTTTCCTGTTTCCGAGAGATTTGAATTGGGAAATCCTTTCGATTCTTCATTAATAAGAGGCAGTGGGGTGAGGGAGGCCATGGCCACATCCACACCATTTAATGCGCTATGAAGCCGCTTTAAACACTCATGGCTTAAACACCCCCAAAGACTCTGGGAGCTATAGTTGGAAAAGGGTGCCAAGAGTTGTTAGGGGGCCCCGTTCCCTGCCAAGAAGGGAACCCTACCTCTACCCCTACCCCCACCCCCACCCCTACCCCTGACGCTAACCCTAACCCTAACGCTAACCCTTAAGCCTTAACTAGAGCTACAATTCCCAGAGTTCCCTGGCAAAAAGGGAACCCTAACCCTGTCCCCTAACTACAGCTACAATTCCCAGAGTTCCCTGGCAAAAAGGGAACCCTAACCCTGCCCCCTAACTAGAGCTACAATTCCCAGAGTTCCCTGGCATGAAGGGAACCCTACCCCCACCCCCACCCCACCCTACCCCTAATCCTAATCCTAATACTTAACCACCGTAACAAGTCTCCGTCCCCTTAACCACCTACATTTCCCAGAATCCCTGATGGGAAGCCATGCCTGTTTAAAGTGACTTCATAGCAGTTCAGTGGTGCACCTAATGTGGCCTAATGTTCCCTCCCTCATTTTCGTCTCTCTCCCCACTGCCCCATCACTTGCAATGCAGCAGATGTCCGCCTGCAGTCTCCCTTCAAGGCTCCTTATCCCAAGTTTGGCCACAGCCTTGTCCATTCCATTTCTGTTTCCTGTTTCCGAGAGATCTGAATTGGGAAATCCTTTCGATTCTTCATTAATAAGAGGCAGTGGGGTGAGGGAGGCCATGGCCACATCCACACCATTTAATGCGCTATGAAGCTGCTTTAAACACTCATGGCTTAAACACCCCCAAAGACTCTGGGAGCTATAGTTGGAAAAGGGTGCCAAGAGTTGTTAGGGGACCCCGTTCCCTGCCAAGAAGGGAACCCTACCTCTACCCCTACCCCCACCCCCACCCCTACCCCTGACGATAACCCTAACTCTAACGCTAACCCTTAAGCCTTAACTAGTGCTACAATTCCCAGAGTTCCCTGGCAAAAAGGGAACCCTAACCCTAGCCCTGCCCCCTAACTAGAGCTACAATTCCCAGAGTTCCCTGGCAAGAAGGGAACCCTAACCCTGCCCCCTAACTAGAGCTACAATTCCCAGAGTTCCCTGGCAAAAAGGGAACCCTAACCCTAACCCTGCCCCCTAACTAGAGCTACAATTCCCAGAGTTCCCTGCCAAGGGAACCCCAACCCTACCCCTGCCCCTGACGCTAACCCTAACTCTAACCCTTAACTAGAGCTACAAGAAGGGAACCCTACCCCCACCCCTACCCCTAATCCTAATCCTAATACTTAACCACTGTAACAAGTCTCCGTCCCCTTAACCACCTACAGTTCCCAGAATCCCTGAGGGGAAGCCATGCCTGTTTAATGTGACTTCATAGCAGTTCAGTGGTGCACCTAATGTGGCCTAATGTTCCCTCCCTCATTTTCTTCTCTCTCCCCACTGCCCCATCACTTGCAATGCAGCAGATGTCCGCCTGCAGTCTCCCTTCAAGGCTCCTTCTCTCAAGTATGGCCACGGCCTTGTCCATTCCTCACTGCCAGTATTGCACGTTCACTTCTCCGATGTAAATAGGGATGTCCTGCGGTTCTCTTGATGACTTTTAAGACTGGACCTGGGGAAAACCCACCGGCTCCAGACATCCCTGTAAGGCAAAGGCAAACAGGTGAGTGGGATGGCCAGCACCCGACAGCGTCCCCCCAGATTCCTCCTCTGTTTGGCTGCCTGTTAACAAACAAGGCTTCCAAACCAGTTTGCACCCATCTCAGCCAGCGTAGCCTCGCAACATCCACTAGCCTGAATGCAAATTATTCCGACAACCATCCACCAGCTGCAACCTCATCAGGTCCATTGCCAGACATCAACCAGCTTCAGAGCTGAGAGTCACCTTCAAGTAGCGATCCCACCAGCAAGTGATCTTTGTACTTGCCTTCTCCTTGCTCCACAGCATCCCAGCACCGGGTGATTGCCTCCTTCCGCTTGCCAGCTTGCCACCACGGGGCAGGAGACCACCAGGGCCACAGCATCCCAGCACCGGGCAATTGCCTCCTTCCGCTTGCCAGCTTGCTGCCACGGGACAGATCACCTGGGCTGAGTGCCACCGAGCTGCCCATTTCTCTCTGGGGAGGGCAACTGCTGAGACTTGCGCCTGGGCCCACATTTATACCCGCTCAGCAGCCAAATGTTTTTGTGACATCACAATCAACCCACGGACAATGGCAGCAGCTGGGGAGGCATCACCATCACTCCCTCAGCCCTCACAATGGTGAGCACAGCTCAGCAGCCAAAACACACACACACACAAGTTGTGCCAATATCTGTGAAGGCCACACCGGAAACCCAAAGGGGCAGGAGGGGGACATTTTTCGGCCCAGTGGTTACATTTCCCTCCACACAACACTAGTCCAATACACAAATGAACAGAGCAATGAAAGCAAGCCTTATCTTTGCACAGGAAGCTGTTCAAGGAATGACATGCAGAGAGAAAGTTAGCATCTCAGGAAAAAACACTTTTTCTTCAGTCAATCAATCAATCATTTATTGTATTTGACTAAAACCCATTATAAATCCAGTCACAAAAGAACCAAACCCAATGACGCAAACTATGGCTCCCACATTCTTGGGGGGGGGGGGAGCCAGGTGGATGCCATGTGAAATGAGCGATGTGTCAAGTGATGGATACATACTACCTCCAGGTTCAGAGGCGGCATATTTCTGCATATCAGTTCCTGAGAATCACGAGGGCTGCTGTGGTCAGATTCTGCTTGCAGTTTTTGCACAGGCATCTGGGGGAATGGGATGCTGAACTTGGGCCACTGGCCTGATCCAGGCAGCTTTCTTAGGTTACAAAGGAAGACTTCCAAGAGAATACTTTTAATGTAGCACTCCAAGAAATGCTGCAAGTTTCAGAAAGTCAAATAATGCACTCCAAAATCAGAAATTTTGAAACCATTTCAGCACTGTGCCATTTTACTTTCCCCCTGCATCTTTTGCCCAGTAGAACCCCAGACCATGTTTTAATCTTTAATCAATAGTGTATCTTGCCTTCTGGGAGTGTGAATCAGATGTGCAAACTGCAAATGCAGCAAGAACAGCTGCTGGGAGGCTTGGCTAGTTTTGGATAAGAGCAGCGAAGAAGTTTTTGCTTCCTGGGAGATGTTATTTCTCCATTAACTGAAAGTTACTCAGAGTTTTCATATGCTCGATGGTACCTTTCTGAGTAGTTCCTTCCTTCCTTCCTTCCTTCCTTCCTTCCTTCCTTCCTTCCTTCCTTCCTTCTTTCATCTCTCTCGCTCTCTCTTTGTGTGTGCATATGAGAGAGAGAGAGAGCGCACAGATGGAAATATGTCAGAGGGAGGGGGTATTATTTGAAGTTTCTTGATTATTTCACTCAAGCGAATGACCACATTTGCCTCTGTTTTAACTGCAGCTCCTGATATTATTTTGGTTTTTAACCAGGTCCACATTCCCTTTCAGGCAATCTTCAAACAGCCACCAAACAAACAAACAAACAAACAAATTTCTGTACCTGTATTCATCTGTAGTTCTCAGGGTGGTTCATAGCATATAAATAAGAGATAAAAACACAAAATAAATGCCTGTACAGTAGTGGGTGCGGCCAAGGCAAAAGGGGGTGGAACTACTAACATAGATCTTAATGTGTATTGGAGGCTAATTTCTGCACATGCTTACTCACGCTTCTCTGTCCTCCATCCAGACAAGTAAGAGGCCTAAATCAGACTTCCAGGACACCGTTCAGTCAGGCAAACATACTCAGGAACACATATTCCTTTAATAATGGAATCGCTCCCACAGAACGTACAAGTGCACCTTGAGGCATCTAGGTGGCCGTTGTTGAAACAGAACACTGAACCAGATCGGTCTCTAGTCTGATCAAGCAGGGATCTTTTCTTATGTTTTGTAAATCTTCATATTATTGCTGTCAAAATGTAACCAAGAATGCGCAACCCTGTTATGGAGAAGCATCATTTGAACGCTTTGGGCATCTTTTCTTCATGAGAATAGGGAAACTGTTGTTGGAACTCACTCTAAAGTGTGCATTATGTCAGTGTAAAGCAGCCTAACTGGCTTCAGTGCCAGCCCATTGCCTTACTTTGAGCCATGTCTTACCAACAATCTCTTTCCAGTAATTGTGCTTGTCCCCATAAAGTCAAAGAATTCAAGAGAAGCAGAGAAGGGGGTGCTGGATACTGACCCCCCCTTGCCGCTTCTGTTGGAAAAGGGGTGTGGTTTAAACAGCCTGGTCACCACGCCCCTTCTCATTGCCCCCTGCTCCTTTCCCTGCAAGGGTTCAGGTGAGTGCAAAACGTCTTGGGGTGCAGCAAGCTTTGGGGAGGGGCTGGGGGGAGGATGCAATGCTAGGGATGCAATTCCTAGGGAAAGAAAGTGCCCACGTGTTCAGTTATGGAAAACTTAATAAATATTTCATACAAAAATAAATCAATAAAATAAATACTCAATGAACTGCCTTTCAAGTAAGTAGAAATGAAGGAGCTGGTTGCCGTGGTGAAATTATGATGACACTGTTACTCTGTAGTGGCAGTGCTGAAATCCTAAGTCAGATTCAAGGGGGGGGGGATTTCCCCCCAAGGCCAAGCCTACCAGCTAACAGTGACCTTAAGTTTTCCAGTAAAACATGAAATGGTGCACACGCTACATCTTGTTTGTGCGCTTATCAGGCATGTCCAAGGTCCATTTTGGGGGCCTAATCCAGCCCACCAGTCAGTTTAATCTGGCCCCTGTGGCAGTTTATTTCCTGGGGTAAAACCCTAAAAAAGGGGCTGTTTTGGCGGCCCTCACGGCCCTTCACTTCATCAAATCTGGCCCTCTTTGAAAAAAGATTTTTTTTAAAAAAAATTTTATTGGGTTTTCAAATTTTATACAAAACACAACACAGACACAAAGACACAGACACAAACATGCATAATTTCAGAATCTTACTTTCTTAACCACTTTCCCTGACTTCCCCACACCTCCCCCTCATACATCCCAATTCCAATAGTTAACTCAGCAAGTTCTTATTAACCAGATTTAGCTTAAACCTCAATTAATTCGTAATACTAATCTTTTACGTCTTTTCCTAAAGTCGACCCAAGTTCCCTTCCACAGATTTCCCACTTTTATAGTAATTACTAAACATACTTAGAAATAAGAGAACAACATAAAATTGTACACCCTTTGGATTCAAAAACTCTCCCTCCCCCCTCCCCGGTTTCAATCCCCAAAATATGTCCATAATATCAGTTCTTAGCCTGGATTCCTCACGTCCGAGGCCTTCAAATCTCTCTCAGTCCCTCTCTGCCGGTTTTGTTGATAGCCCTTTATATTGGTCATCAAGTCTCGGAGGAGCTCTATCCCAGCAAACTCCATGTTACTTCCAACCAGTCCTCCATTTTCAAAAGCGGAGCCCAAATCATGTTTCTTGCTTCTTTTGAGTCCAAATGTCCCAAAAGCTCCAACTTTTATCTTGGTCAGATTTGTAATCCATATTTCTTCCGATCTCCCCATGAAGAGATCACTCCATTCTTCATTCTTAATTTCAGTCCAAATTCTCAATGTCCAAATCTTGTTTTCCTTGTAATTCTTTTTTGTAGGCCTCTGGTTGTCCCTTTCCACCTGCAACACTTCAGCTCCTCCTTCCCACTCCTCTAAATTTGCAGATGTCCTCTTCGAAAAAAGATTGGACAGGGTTACAGTCAAAGAGTTCGAGAGAAGCAGAGAAGCGGGTGCTGGATGTCCAGAGTTTCATTCTCTCCCGTGCTGCAGAGTGTGTGTGACTACTGGATCACATACTCTGTGTGTTGACGTTCCATTCTTTGGAAGAGAGGGAACAGAAGGAACTGTGCGCCACTTCCGTCTTCTTTGTTCTGTGTTCTGTTGTTCTCTCTCGGACGGCCCACCCCCATGGTGCTTCCCTTGGAAAAGGGGTGTGGTTTAAGCAGCCCGGTTGCCCTACCCTTTCCCATTGTGCCCTGTCCCTTTCCCTGCAAGGGTTCAGGTGAGTGCAAAATGCCTACTATAAACGCATGCAGAAAGACAAACGCATTTTACCACCCTCCTCCCATGTTAATCACAACACTATACAACACGATACAATAAAAATACGTTTATTGGCATTTCAAGTTAAAACCTTCCAAAATGGCTTGAGATACAAAGTCTTTCTTCTTTCTGTTTCCTGTTTCCGAGAGATTTGAATTGGGAAATCCTTTCGATTCTTCATTAATAAGAGGCAGTGGGGTGAGGGAGGCCATGGCCACATCCACACCATTTAATGCGCTATGAAGCCGCTTTAAACACTCATGGCTTAAACACCCCCAAAGACTCTGGGAGCTATAGTTGGAAAAGGGTGCCAAGAGTTGTTAGGGGGCCCCGTTCCCTGCCAAGAAGGGAACCCTACCTCTACCCCTACCCCCACCCCTACCCCTGACGCTAACCCTAACCCTAACGATAACCATTAAGCCTTAACTAGAGCTACAATTCCCAGAGTTCCCTGGCAAAAAGGGAACCCTAACCCTGTCCCCTAACTACAGCTACAATTCCCAGAGTTCCCTGGCATGAAGGGAACCCTAACCCTGCCCCCTAACTACAGCTACAATTCCCAGAGTTCCCTGGCAAAAAGGGAACCCTAACCCTGCCCCCTAACTAGAGCTACAATTCCCAGAGTTCCCTGGCATGAAGGGAACCCTACCCCCACCCCCACCCCACCCTACCCCTAATCCTAATCCTAATACTTAACCACCGTAACAAGTCTCCGTCCCCTTAACCACCTACAGTTCCCAGAATCCCTGAGGGGAAGCCATGCCTGTTTAAAGTGACTTCATAGCAGTTCAGTGGTGCACCTAATGTGGCCTAATGTTCCCTCCCTCATTTTCTTCTCTCTCCCCACTGCCCCATCACTTGCAATGCAGCAGATGTCCGCCTGCAGTCTCCCTTCAAGGCTCCTTATCTCAAGTTTGGCCACAGCCTTGTCCATTCCATTTCTGTTTCCTGTTTCCGAGAGATTTGAATTGGGAAATCCTTTCGATTCTTCATTAATAAGAGGCAGTGGGGTGAGGGAGGCCATGGCCACATCCACACCATTTAATGCGCTATGAAGCCGCTTTAAACACTCATGGCTTAAACACCCCCAAAGACTCTGGGAGCTATAGTTGGAAAAGGGTGCCAAGAGTTGTTAGGGGACCCCGTTCCCTGCCAAGAAGGGAACCCTACCTCTACCCCTACCCCCACCCCCACCCCTACCCCTGACGATAACCCTAACTCTAACGCTAACGCTTAAGCCTTAACTAGTGCTACAATTCCCAGAGTTCCCTGGCAAAAAGGGAACCCTAACCCTAGCCCTGCCCCCTAACTAGAGCTACAATTCCCAGAGTTCCCTGGCAAGAAGGGAACCCTAACCCTGCCCCCTAACTAGAGCTACAATTCCCAGAGTTCCCTGGCAAAAAGGGAACCCCAACCCTACCCCTGCCCCTGACGCTAACCCTAACTCTAACCCTTAACTAGAGCTACAAGAAGGGAACCCTACCCCCACCCCTACACCTAATCCTAATCCTAATACTTAACCACTGTAACAAGTCTCCGTCCCCTTAACCACCTACAGTTCCCAGAATCCCTGAGGGGAAGCCATGCCTGTTTAAAGTGACTTCATAGCAGTTCAGTGGTGCACCTAATGTGGCCTAATGTTCCCTCCCTCATTTTCTTCTCTCTCCCCACTGCCCCATCACTTGCAATGCAGCAGATGTCCGACTGCAGTCTCCCTTCAAAGCTCCTTCTCTCAAGTATGGCCACGGCCTTGTCCATTCCTCACTGCCAGTATTTCACGTTAACTTCTCCGATGTAAATAGGGATGTCCTGCGGTTCTCTTGATGACTTTTAAGACTGGACTTGGGGAAAACCTCACCGGCTCCAGACATCCCTGTAAGGCAAAGGCAAGCAGGTGAGTGGGATGGCCAACACCCGACAGCGTCCCCCCAGATTCCTCCTCTGTTTGGCTGCCTGTTAACAAACAAGGCTTCCAAACCAGTTTGCACCCATCTCAGCCAGCGTAGCCTCGCAACATCCACTAGCCTGAATGCAAATTCTTCTGACAACCATCCACCAGCTGCAACCTCATCAGGTCCATTGCCAGACATCAGCCAGCTTCAGAGCTGAGTGTCAGTCACCTTCAAGTAGCGATCCCACCAGCAAGTAATCTTTGTACTTGCCTTCTCCTTGCTCCACAGCATCCCAGCACCGGGTGATTGCCTCCTTCCGCTTGCCAGCTTGCCACCACGGGGTAGGAGACCACCAGGGCCACAGCATGCCAGCACCGGGCAATTGCCTCCTTCCGCTTGCCAGCTTGCTGCCACGGGACAGATCACCTGGGCTGAGTGCCACCGAGCTGCCCATTTCTCTCTGGGGAGGGCAACTGCTGAGACTTGCGCCTTGGCCCACATTTATACCCGCTCAGCAGCCAAATGTTTTTGTGACATCACAATCAACCCACGGACAATGGCAGCAGCTGGGGAGGCATCACCATCACTCCCTCAGCCCTCACAATGGTGAGCACAGCTCAGCAGCCAAATCACACACACACACACACAAGTTGTGCCAATATCTGTGAAGGCCACACCGGAAACCCAAAGGGGCAGGAGGGGGACATTTTTCAGCCCAGTGGTTACATTTCCTCCACACAACACTAGTCCAATACACAAATGAACAGAGCAATGAAAGCAAGCCTTATCTTTGCACAGGAAGCTGTTCAAGGAATGACATGCAGAGAGAAAGTTAGCATCTCAGGAAAAAAACACTTTTTCATCAGTCAATTAATCATTTATTGTATTTGACTAAAACCCATTATAAATCCAGTTACAAAAGCACCAAACCCAATGATCCAAACTATGGCTCCCACATTCTTGGGGGGGGGGAGCCAGGTGGATGCCATGTGAAATGAGCGATGTGTCAAGTGATGGATACATACTACCTCCAGGTTCAGAGGCGGCATATGTCTGCATATCAGTTTCTGAGAATCACGAGGGCTGCTGTGGTCAGATTCTGCTTGCAGTTTTTGCACAGGCATCTGTGAGAATGGGATGCTGAACTTGGGCCACTGGCCTGATCCAGGCAGCTTTCTTAGGTTACAAAGGAAGACTTCCAAGAGAATACTTTTAATGTAGCACTCTAAGAAATGCTGCAAGTTTCAGAAAGTCAAATAATGCACTCCAAAATCAGAAATTTTGAAACCATTTCAGCACTGTGCCATTTTACTTTCCCCCTGCATCTTTTGCCCAGTAGAACCCCAGACCATGTTTTAATCTTTAATCAATAGTGTATCTTGCCTTCTGGGAGTGTGAATCAGATGTGCAAACTGCAAATGCAGCAAGAACAGCTGCTGGGAGGCTTGGCTAGTTTTGGATAAGAGCAGCGAAGAAGTCTTTTTTTCCTGGGAGAAGTTATTTCTCCATTAACTGAATGTTACTCAGAGTTTTCATATGCTCGATGGTACCTTTCTGAGTAGGTCCTTCCTTCCTTCCTTCCTTCCTTCCTTCCTTCCTTCCTTCCTTCCTTCCTTCCTTCCTTCCTCTCTCTCGCTCTCTCTTTGTGTGTGCATATGAGAGAGAGAGAGAGAGAGCGCACAGATGGAAATATGTCAGAGGGAGGGGGTATTGTTTGAAGTTTCTTGATTATTTCACTCAAGCGAATGACCACATTTGCCTCTGTTTTAACTGCAGCTCCTGATATTATTTTGGTTTTTAACCAGGGCCACATTCCCTTTCAGGCAATCTTCAAACAGCCACCAAACAAACAAACAAATTTGTGTACCTGTATTCATCTGTAGTTCTCAGGGTGGTTCATAGCATATAAATAAGAGATAAAAACACAAAATAAATGCCTGTACAGTAGTGGGTGGGGCCGAGGCAAAAGGGGGTGGAACTACTAACATAGATCTTAATGTGTATTGGAGGCTAATTTCTGCACATGCTTACTCACCCTTCTCTGTCCTCCATCCAGACAAGTAAGAGGCCTAAATCAGACTTCCAGGACACCTTTCAGTCAGGCAAACATACTCAGGAACACATATTCCTTTAATAATGGAATCGCTCCCACAGAACTTACAAGTGCACCTCCACAACTTTGCTTTAGGTACAGTAAGGGGGTGATTTTAGTAACAATTTTAACATACTGTGGAGGAGTCATATGTAGTGGCTGCATTGAAATGAGCACTATTGTGCGCATGCCCAACTTGTGGGCTTCCCAGAGGCATCTAGGTGGCCGTTGTTGAAACAGAACACTGAACCAGATCGGTCTCTAGTCTGATCAGGCAGGGATCTTTTCTTATGTTTTGTAAATCTTCATATTATTGCTGTCAAAATGTAACCAACAATGCGCAACCCTGTTATGGAGAAGCATCATTTGAACTCTTTGGGCATCTTTTCTTCATGAGAATAGGGAAACTGTTGTTGGAACTCACTCTAAAGTGTGCATTATGTCAGTGTAAAGCAGCCTAACTGGCTTCAGTGCCAGCCCATTGCCTTACTTTGAGCCATGTCTTACCAACAATCTCTTTCCAGTAATTGTGCTTGTCCCCATAAAGTCAAAGAATTCAAGAGAAGCAGAGAAGGGGGTGCTGGATACTGACCCCCCTTGCCGCTTCTGTTGGAAAAGGGGTGTGGTTTAAACAGCCTGGTCACCACGCCCCTTCCCATTGTCCCCTGCTCCTTTCCCTGCAAGGGTTCAGGTGAGTGCAAAACGCCTTGGGGTGCAGCAAGCTTTGGGGAGGGGATGGGGGGAGGATGCAATGCTAGGGATGTAATTCCTAGGGAAAGAAAGTGCCCACGTGTTCAGTTATGGAAAACTTAATAAATATTTCATACAAAAATAAATAAATAAAATAAATACTCAATGACCTGCCTTTCAAGTAAGTAGAAATGAAGCAGCTGGTTGCCATGGTGAAATTATGATGACACTGTTACTCTGTAGTGGCAGTGCTGAAATCCTAAGTCAGATTCAAGGGGGGGGGGATTTCCCCCCAAGGCCAAGCCTACCAGCTAACAGTGACCTTAAGTTTTCCAGTAAAACATGAAATGGTGCACACGCTACATCTTGTTTGTGCGCTTATCAGGCATGTCCAAGGTCCATTTTGGGGGCCTAATCCAGCCCACCAGTCAGTTTAATCTGGCCCCTGTGGCAGTTTATTTCCTGGGGTAAAACCCTAAAAAAGGGGCTGTTTTGGCGGCCCTCACGGCGCTTCACTTCATCAAATCTGGCCCTCTTTGAAAAAAGATTTTTTTTAAAAAAAAATTTATTGGGTTTTCAAATTTTATACAAAACACAACACAGACACAAAGACACAGACACAAACATGCATAATTTCAGAATCTTACTTTCTTAACCACTTTCCCTGACTTCCCCGCACCTCCCCCTCATACATCCCAATTCCAATAGTTAACTCAGCAAGTTCTTATTAACCAGATTTAGCTTAAACCTCAATTAATTCGTAATACTAATCTTTTACGTCTTTTCCTAAAGTCGACCCAAGTTCCCTTCCACAGATTTCCCACTTTTATAGTAATTACTAAACATACTTAGAAATAAGAGAACAACATAAAATTGTACACCCTTTGGATTCAAAAACTCTCCCTCCCCCCTCCCCGGTTTCAATCCCCAAAATATGTCCATAATATCAGTTCTTAGCCTGGATTCCTCACGTCCGAGGCCTTCAAATCTCTCTCAATCCCTCTCTGCCGGTTTTGTTGATAGCCCTTTATATTGGTCATCAAGTCTCGGAGGAGCTCTATCCCAGCAAACTCCATGTTACTTCCAACCAGTCCTCCATTTTCAAAAGCGGAGCCCAAATCATGTTTCTTGCTTCTTTTGAGTCCAAATGTCCCAAAAGCTCCAACTTTTATCTTGGTCAGATTTGTAATCCATATTTCTTCCGATCTCCCCATGAAGAGATCACTCCATTCTTCATTCTTAATTTCAGTCCAAATTCTCAATGTCCAAATCTTGTTTTCCTTGTAATTCTTTTTTGTATGCCTCTGGTTGTCCCTTTCCACCTGCAACACTTCAGCTCCTCCTTCCCACTCCTCTAAATTTGCAGATGTCCTCTTCGAAAAAAGATTGGACAGGGTTACAGTCAAAGAGTTCGAGAGAAGAAGAGAAGCGGGTGCTGAATGTCCAGAGTTTCATTCTCTCCCGTGCTGCAGTGTGTGTGACTACTGGATCACATACTCTGTGTGTTGACGTTCCATTCTTTGGAAGAGAGGGAACAGAAGGAACTGTGCGCCACTTCCGTCTTCTTTGTTCTGTGTTCTGTTGTTCTCTCTCGGACGGCCCACCCCCATGGTGCTTCCCTTAGAAAAGGGGTGTGGTTTAAGCAGCCCGGTTGCCCCACCCTTTCCCATTGTGCCCTGTCCCTTTCCCTGCAAGGGTTCAGGTGAGTGCAAAATGCCTACTATAAACGCATGCAGAAAGACAAACGCATTTTACCACCCTACTTCCCATGGTAATCACAACACTATACAACACGATACAATAAAAATACGTTTATTGGCATTTCATGTTAAGACCTTCCAAAATGGCTTGAGATACAAAGTCTTTCTTCTTTCTGTTTCCGAGAGATTTGAATTGGGAAATCCTTTCGATTCTTCATTAATAAGAGGCAGTGGGGTGAGGGAGGCCATGGCCACATCCACACCATTTAATGCGCTATGAAGCCGCTTTAAACACTCATGGCTTAAACACCCCCAAAGACTCTGGGAGCTATAGTTGGAAAAGGGTGCCAAGAGTTGTTAGGGGGCCCCGTTCCCTGCCAAGAAGGGAACCCTACCTCTACCCCTACCCCCACCCCTACCCCTGACGCTAACCCTAACGCTAACCCTTAAGCCTTAACTAGAGCTACAATTCCCAGAGTTCCCTGGCAAAAAGGGAACCCTAACCCTGTCCCCTAACTACAGCTACAATTCCCAGAGTTCCCTGGCATGAAGGGAACCCTAACCCTGCCCCCTAACTACAGCTACAATTCCCAGAGTTCCCTGGCAAAAAGGGAACCCTAACCCTGCCCCCTAACTAGAGCTACAATTCCCAGAGTTCCCTGGCATGAAGGGAACCCTACCCCCACCCCCACCCCACCCTACCCCTAATCCTAATCCTAATACTTAACCACCGTAACAAGTCTCCGTCCCCTTAACCACCTACATTTCCCAGAATCCCTGAGGGGAAGCCATGCCTGTTTAAAGTGACTTCATAGCAGTTCACTGGTGCACCTAATGTGGCCTAATGTTCCCTCCCTCATTTTCTTCTCTCTCCCCACTGCCCCATCACTTGCAATGCAGCAGATGTCCGCCTGCAGTCTCCCTTCAAGGCTCCTTCTCTCAAGTTTGGCCACAGCCTTGTCCATTCCATTTCTGTTTCCTGTTTCTGAGAGATCTGAATTGGGAAATCCTTTCGATTCTTCATTAATAAGAGGCAGTGGGGTGAGGGAGGCCATGGCCACATCCACACGATTTAATGCGCTATGAAGCTGCTTTAAACACTCATGGCTTAAACACCCCGAAAGACTCTGGGAGCTATAGTTGGAAAAGGGTGCCAAGAGTTGTTAGGGGACCCCGTTCCCTGCCAAGAAGGGAACCCTACCTCTACCCCTACCCCCACCCCTACCCCTGACGATAACCCTAACTCTAACGCTAACGCTTAAGCCTTAACTAGTGCTACAATTCCCAGAGTTCCCTGGCAAAAAGGGAACCCTAACCCTAACCCTGCCCCCTAACTAGAGCTACTATTCCCAGAGTTCCCTGCCAAGGGAACCCCAACCCTACCCCTGCCCCTGACGCTAACCCTAACTCTAACCCTTAACTAGAGCTACAAGAAGGGAACCCTACCCCCACCCCCACCCCGACCCCTACCCCTAATCCTAATCCTAATACTTAACCACTGTAACAAGTCTCCGTCCCCTTAACCACCTACAGTTCCCAGAATCCCTGAGGGGAAGCCATGCCTGTTTAAAGTGACTTCATAGCAGTTCACTGGTGCACCTAATGTGGCCTAATGTTCCCTCCCTCATTTTCTTCTCTCTCCCCACTGCCCCATCACTTGCAATGCAGCAGATGTCCGCCTGCAGTCTCCCTTCAAGGCTCCTTCTCTCAAGTTTGGCCACAGCCTTGTCCATTCCATTTCTGTTTCCTGTTTCTGAGAGATCTGAATTGGGAAATCCTTTCGATTCTTCATTAATAAGAGGCAGTGGGGTGAGGGAGGCCATGGCCACATCCACACGATTTAATGCGCTATGAAGCTGCTTTAAACACTCATGGCTTAAACACCCCGAAAGACTCTGGGAGCTATAGTTGGAAAAGGGTGCCAAGAGTTGTTAGGGGACCCCGTTCCCTGCCAAGAAGGGAACCCTACCTCTACCCCTACCCCCACCCCTACCCCTGACGATAACCCTAACTCTAACGCTAACGCTTAAGCCTTAACTAGTGCTACAATTCCCAGAGTTCCCTGGCAAAAAGGGAACCCTAACCCTAACCCTGCCCCCTAACTAGAGCTACTATTCCCAGAGTTCCCTGCCAAGGGAACCCCAACCCTACCCCTGCCCCTGACGCTAACCCTAACTCTAACCCTTAACTAGAGCTACAAGAAGGGAACCCTACCCCCACCCCCACCCCGACCCCTACCCCTAATCCTAATCCTAATACTTAACCACTGTAACAAGTCTCCGTCCCCTTAACCACCTACAGTTCCCAGAATCCCTGAGGGGAAGCCATGCCTGTTTAAAGTGACTTCATAGCAGTTCAGTGGTGCACCTAATGTGGCCTAATGTTCCCTCCCTCATTTTCTTCTCTCTCCCCACTGCCCTATCACTTGCAATGCAGCAGATGTCCGCCTGCAGTCTCCCTTCAAAGCTCCTTCTCTCAAGTATGGCCACGGCCTTGTCCATTCCTCACTGCCAGTATTTCACGTTAACTTCTCCGATGTAAATTGGGATGTCCTGCGGTTCTCTTGATGACTTTTAAGACTGGACTTGGGGAAAACCTCACCGGCTCCAGACATCCCTGTAAGGCAAAGGCAAGCAGGTGAGTGGGATGGCCAACCCCCGACAGCGTCCCCCCAGATTCCTCCTCTGTTTGGCTGCCTGTTAACAAACAAGGCTTCCAAACCAGTTTGCACCCATCTCAGCCAGCGTAGCCTCGCAACATCCACTAGCCTGAATGCAAATTCTTCTGACAACCATCCACCAGCTGCAACCTCATCAGGTCCATTGCCAGACATCAGCCAGCTTCAGAGCTGAGTGTCAGTCACCTTCAAGTAGCGATCCCACCAGCAAGTAATCTTTGTACTTGCCTTCTCCTTGCTCCACAGCATCCCAGCACCGGGTGATTGCCTCCTTCCGCTTGCCAGCTTGCCACCACGGGGTAGGAGACCACCAGGGCCACAGTATCCCAGCACCGGGCAATTGCCTCCTTCCGCTTGCCAGCTTGCTGCCACGGGACGGATCACCTGGGCTGAGTGCCACCGAGCTGCCCATTTCTCTCTGGGGAGGGCAACTGCTGAGACTTGCGCCTTGGCCCACATTTATACCCGCTCAGCAGCCAAATGTTTTTGTGACATCACAATCAA
Source organism: Podarcis vaucheri (assembly GCF_965113315.1). NCBI lineage: Eukaryota > Metazoa > Chordata > Lepidosauria > Squamata > Lacertidae > Podarcis > Podarcis vaucheri. Next base: position 23,615,151 of record NC_138758.1, read on the forward strand.
CCCACGGACAATGGCAGCAGCTGGGGAGGCATCACCATCACTCCCTCAGCCCTCACAATGGTGAGCACAGCTCAGCAGCCAAAACACACACACACACACAAGTTGTGCCAATATCTGTGAAGGCCACACCGGAAACCCAAAGGGGCAGGAGGGGGACATTTTTCAGCCCAGTGGTTACATTTCCCTCCACACAACACTAGTCCAATACACAAATGAACAGAGCAATGAAAGCAAGCCTTATCTTTGCACAGGAAGCTGTTCAAGGAATGACATGCAGAGAGAAAGTTAGCATCTCAGGAAAAAAAACACTTTTTCATCAGTCAATCAATCAATCAATCAATCATTTATTGTATTTGACTAAAACCCATTATAAATCCAGTTACAAAAGCACCAAACCCAATGACCCAAACTATGGCTCCCACATTCTTGGGGGGGGGGAGCCAGGTGGATGCCATGTGAAATGAGCGATGTGTCAAGTGATGGATACATACTACCTCCAGGTTCAGAGGCGGCATATGTCTGCATATCAGTTCGTGAGAATCACGAGGGCTGCTGTGGTCAGATTCTGCTTGCAGTTTTTGCACAGGCATCTGTGAGAATGGGATGCTGAACTTGGGCCACTGGCCTGATCCAGGCAGCTTTCTTAGGTTACAAAGGAAGACTTCCAAGAGAATACTTTTAATGTAGCACTCCAAGAAATGCTGCAAGTTTCAGAAAGTCAAATAATGCACTCCAAAATCAGAAATTTTGAAACCATTTCAGCACTGTGCCATTTTACTTTCCCCCTGCATCTTTTGCCCAGTAGAACCCCAGACCATGTTTTAATCTTTAATCAATAGTGTATCTTGCCTTCTGGGAGTGTGAATCAGATGTGCAAACTGCAAATGCAGCAAGAACAGCTGCTGGGAGGCTTGGCTAGTTTTGGATAAGAGCAGCGAAGAAGTCTTTGCTTCCTGGGAGAAGTTATTTCTCCATTAACTGAATGTTACTCAGAGTTTTCATATGCTCGATGGTACCTTTCTGAGTAGGTCCTTCCTTCCTTCCTTCCTTCCTTCCTTCCTTCCTTCCTTCCTTCCTTCATCTCTCTCGCTCTCTCTTTGTGTGTGCATATGAGAGAGAGAGAGAGCGCACAGATGGAAATATGTCAGAGGGAGGGGGTATTGTTTGAAGTTTCTTGATTATTTCACTCAAGCGAATGACCACATTTGCCTCTGTTTTAACTGCAGCTCCTGATATTATTTTGGTTTTTAACCAGGGCCACATTCCCTTTCAGGCAATCTTCAAACAGCCACCAAACAAAGAAACAAACAAACAAACAAATTTCTGTACCTGTATTCATCTGTAGTTCTCAGGGTGGTTCATAGCATATAAATAAGAGATAAAAACACAAAATAAATGCCTGTACAGTAGTGGGTGGGGCCGAGGCAAAAGGGGGTGGAACTACTAACATAGATCTTAATGTGTATTGGAGGCTAATTTCTGCACATGCTTACTCACGCTTCTCTGTCCTCCATCCAGACAAGTAAGAGGCCTAAATCAGACTTCCAGGACACCGTTCAGTCAGGCAAACATACTCAGGAACACATATTCCTTTAATAATGGAATCGCTCCCACAGAACTTACAAGTGCACCTTGAGGCATCTAGGTGGCCGTTGTTGAAACAGAACACTGAACCAGATCGGTCTCTAGTCTGATCAAGCAGGGATCTTTTCTTATGTTTTGTAAATCTTCATATTATTGCTGTCAAAATGTAACCAAGAATGCACAACCCTGTTATGGAGAAGCATCATTTGAACTCTTTGGGCATCTTTTCTTCATGAGAATAGGTAAACTGTTGTTGGAACTCACTCTAAAGTGTGCATTATGTCAGTGTAAAGCAGCCTAACTGGTTTCAGTGCCAGCCCATTGCCTTACTTTGAGCCATGTCTTACCAACAATCTCTTTCCAGTAATTGTGCTTGTCCCCATAAAGTCAAAGAATTCAAGAGAAGCAGAGAAGGGGGTGCTGGATACTGACCCCCCCTTGCCACTTCTGTTGGAAAAGGGGTGTGGTTTAAACAGCCTGGTCACCACGCCCCTTCCCATTGCCCCCTGCTCCTTTCCCTGCAAGGGTTCAGGTGAGTGCAAAACGCCTTGGGGTGCAGCAAGCTTTGGGGAGGGGCTGGGGGGAGGATGCAATGCTAGGGATGCAATTCCTAGGGAAAGAAAGTGCCCACGTGTTCAGTTTTGGAAAACTTAATAAATATTTCATACAAAAATAAATCAATAAAATAAATACTCAATGAACTGCCTTTCAAGTAAGTAGAAATGAAGCAGCTGCTTGCCGTGGTGAAATTATGATGACACTGTTACTCTGTAGTGGCAGTGCTGAAATCCTAAGTCAGATTCAAGGGGGGGGATTTCCCCCCAAGGCCAAGCCTACCAGCTAACAGTGACCTGTAGTTTTCCAGTAAAACATGAAATGGTGCACACGCTACATCTTGTTTGTGCGCTTATCAGGCATGTCCAAGGTCCATTTTGGGGGCCTAATCCAGCCCACCAGTCAGTTTAATCTGGCCCCTGTGGCAGTTTATTTCCTGGGGTAAAACCCTAAAAAAGGGGCTGTTTTGGCGGCCCTCACGGCCCTTCACTTCATCAAATCTGGCCCTCTTTGAAAAAAGATTTTTTTAAAAAAAAAATTATTGAGTTTTCAAATTTTATACAAAACACAACACAGACACAAAGACACAGACACAAACATGCATAATTTCAGAATCTTACTTTCTTAACCACTTTCCCTGACTTCCCCGCACCTCCCCCTCATACATCCCAATTCCAATAGTTAACTCAGCAAGTTCTTATTAACCAGATTTAGCTTAAACCTCAATTAATTCGTAATACTAATCTTTTACGTCTTTTCCTAAAGTCGACCCAAGTTCCCTTCCACAGATTTCCCACTTTTATAGTAATTACTAAACATACTTAGAAATAAGAGAACAACATAAAATTGTACACCCTTTGGATTCAAAAACTCTCCCTCCCCCCTCCCCGGTTTCAATCCCCAAAATATGTCCATAATATCAGTTCTTAGCCTGGATTCCTCACGTCCGAGGCCTTCAAATCTCTCTCAGTCCCTCTCTGCCGGTTTTGTTGATAGCCCTTTATATTGGTCATCAAGTCTCGGAAGAGCTCTATCCCAGCAAACTCCATGTTACTTCCAACCAGTCCTCCATTTTCAAAAGCGGAGCCCAAATCATGTTTCTTGCTTCTTTTGAGTCCAAATGTCCCAAAAGCTCCAACTTTTATCTTGGTCAGATTTGTAATCCATATTTCTTCCGATCTCCCCATGAAGAGAGCTAAGGGAGCTGGGCATGTTTAGCTGGGCATGTTTAGCCTGGAGAAGAGGAGGTTAAGGATTGATATGATAGCCATGTTCAAATATATAAAAGGATGTCACATAGAGGAGGGAGAAAGGTTGTTTTCTGCTGCTCCAGAGAAGCAGACACGGAGCAATGGATCCAAACTACAAGAAAGAAGATTCCACCTAAACATTCGGAAGAACTTCCTGACAGTAAGAGCTGTTCGACAGTGGAATTTGCTGCCAAGGAGTGTGGTGGAGTCTCCTTCTTTGGAGGTCTTTAAGCAGAGGCTTGACAACCATATGTCAGGAGTGCTCTGATGGTGTTTCCGGCTTGGCAGGGGGTTGGACTCGATGGCCATTGTGGTCTCTTCCAACTCTATGATTCTATGATTCTATGAGATCACTCCATTCTTCATTCTTAATTTCAGTCCAAATTCTCAATGTCCAAATCTTGTTTTCCTTGTAATTCCTTTTTGTAGGCCTCTGGTTGTCCCTTTCCACCTGCAACACTTCAGCTCCTCCTTCCCACTCCTCTAAATTTGCAGATGTCCTCTTCGAAAAAAGATTGGACAGGGTTACAGTCAAAGAGTTCGAGAGAAGCAGAGAAGCGGGTGCTGGATGTCCAGAGTTTCATTCTCTCCCGTGCTGCAGAGTGTGTGTGACTACTGGATCACATACTCTGTGTGTTGACGTTCCATTCTTTGGAAGAGAGGGAACAGAAGGAACTGTGCGCCACTTCCGTCTTCTTTGTTCTGTGTTCTGTTGTTCTCTCTCTCGGACGGCCCACCCCCATGGTGCTTCCCTTGGAAAAGGGGTGTGGTTTAAGCAGCCCGGTTGCCCCACCCTTTCCCATTGTGCCCTGTCCCTTTCCCTGCAAGGGTTCAGGTGAGTGCAAAATGCCTACTATAAACGCATGCAGAAAGACAAATGTTTTACCACCCTCCTCCCATGTTAATGACAACACTATACAACACGATACAATAAAAATACGTTTATTGGCATTTCAAGTTAAGACCTTCCAAAATGGCTTGAGATACAAAGTCTTTCTTCTTTCTGTTTCCTGTTTCCGAGAGATTTGAATTGGGAAATCGTTTCGATTCTTCATTAATAAGAGGCAGTGGGGTGAGGGAGGCCATGGCCACATCCACACCATTTAATGCGCTATGAAGCTGCTTTAAACACTCATGGCTTAAACACCCCCAAAGACTCTGGGAGCTATAGTTGGAAAAGGGTGCCAAGAGTTGTTAGGGGGCCCCGTTCCCTGCCAAGAAGGGAACCCTACCTCTACCCCTACCCCCACCCCTACCCCTGACGCTAACCCTAACCCTAACCCTAACCCTTAAGCCTTAACTAGAGCTACAATTCCCAGAGTTCCCTGGCAAAAAGGGAACCCTAACCCTGTCCCCTAACTACAGCTACAATTCCCAGAGTTCCCTGGCATGAAGGGAACCCTAACCCTGCCCCCTAACTAGAGCTACAATTCCCAGAGTTCCCTGGCAAAAAGGGAACCCTAACCCTGCCCCCTAACTAGAGCTACAATTCCCAGAGTTCCCTGGCATGAAGGGAACCCTACCCCCACCCCCACCCCACCCTACCCCTAATCCTAATCCTAATACTTAACCACCGTAACAAGTCTCCGTCCCCTTAACCACCTACATTTCCCAGAATCCCTGAGGGGAAGCCATGCCTGTTTAAAGTGACTTCATAGCAGTTCAGTGGTGCACCTAATGTGGCCTAATGTTCCCTCCCTCATTTTCTTCTCTCTCCCCACTGCCCCATCACTTGCAATGCAGCAGATGTCCGCCTGCAGTCTCCCTTCAAGGCTCCTTCTCTCAAGTTTGGCCACAGCCTTGTCCATTCCATTTCTGTTTCCTGTTTCCGAGAGATCTGAATTGGGAAATCCTTTCGATTCTTCATTAATAAGAGGCAGTGGGTTGAGGGAGGCCATGGCCACATCCACACCATTTAATGCGCTATGAAGCTGCTTTAAACACTCATGGCTTAAACACCTCCAAAGACTCTGGGAGCTATAGTTGGAAAAGGGTGCCAAGAGTTGTTAGGGGACCCCGTTCCCTGCCAAGAAGGGAACCCTACCTCTACCCCTACCCCCACCCCCATCCCTACCCCTGATGATAACCCTAACTCTAACGCTAACGCTTAAGCCTTAACTAGTGCTACAATTCCCAGAGTTCCCTGGCAAAAAGGGAACCCTAACCCTAACCCTGCCCCCTAA